>NW_027490154.1:0-1295666 GCF_050948175.1 Xylocopa sonorina
TAAAAAAAAGAAAAAAATAAAAAAAAAAAAAAAAAAATTAAAAATATATCGAGTATTAAGAATCATATGACCTCTATGCTACGATACGTAGACATCTGCAAACGCTACTTCCTTGCAAGGAAGGTGTCGCATTTACATTCATTTGAACCGTAGACGAGGAAAAGCATAACACTTCGCAATGAATATTATATCTTATCATGAAGCATAGATATGAGATGCAATATCTCGTTTTAAGAAGCATCAGAAATCCATTGCTACGATACGTAGATATCTGCAAACGCTATTTCCTTGCAAGGAAGTGTCGCATTTACATTCATTTGAAGTGTAGACGAGGAATACATAACACTTCGCAAATCATATTATACCTTACATGAAACATAGAAATGAGATGCGATATCGCGTTTTAAGAAGCATTTGAACTCTATTGCTTCGATACGTAGACATCTGCAGACGCTATTTCCTTGCAAGGAAGTGTCGCATTTACATTCATTTGAACCGTAGACGAGGAAAAGCATAACACTTCGCAATGAATATTATATCTTATCATGAAGCATAGATATGAGATTGCAATATCTCGTTTAAGAAGCATTTGAACACTATTGCTTCGATACGTAGACATGTGCAAACGCTATTTCCTTGCAAGGAAGTGTCGCATTTACATTCATTTGAAGTGTAGACGAGGAATACATAGCACTTCGCAAATCATATTATATCTTACCATAAAACATAGAAATGAGATGCGATATCGCGTTTTAAGAAGCATCAGAAATCCATTGCTACGATACGTAAACATCTGCAAACGCTATTTCCTTGCAAGGAAGTGTCGCATTTGCATTCATTTGAAGTGTAAACAAGGAATATATAACACTTCGCAAATCATATTATATCTTACCATAAAACATAGTAATGAGATGCGATATCGCGTTTTAAGAAGCATCAGAAATCCATTCCTTGCAAGGAAGTGTCGCATTTACTTTCATTTGAATCGTAGACGAGGAATGCATAACACTTCGCAATGAATATTATATCTTATCATGAAACATAGATATGAGATGCAGTATCTCGTTTTAAGAAGCATTTAAACTCTATTTCTTCGATACGTAGACATCTGCAAACGCTTTTTCCTTGCAAGGAAGTGTCGCATTTACTTTCATTTGAATCGTAGACGAGGAATGCATAACACTTCGCAATGAATATTATATCTTATCTTGAAACATAGATATGAGATGCAGTATCTCGTTTTAAGAAGCATTTGAACTCTATTGCTTCGATACGTAGACATCTGCAAACGCAATTTCCTTACAAGGAAGTGTCGCATTTACATTAATTTGAAGTGTAGACGAGGAATACATAACACTTCGCAAATCATATTGCATCTTACCATGAAACATAGAAATGAGATGCGATATCGCGTTTTAAGAAGCATTAAACTCTATTGCTACGATACCTAGACATCTGCAAACGCTATTTCCTTGCAAGGAAGTGTCGCATTTACATTCATTTGAAGTGTAGACGAGGAATACATAACTCTTCGCAAATCATGTTATATCTTACCATGAAACATAGAAATGAGATGCGATATCGCGTATTAAGAATCATATGACCTCTATTGCTACGATACGTAGACATCTGCAAACGCTACTTCCTTGCAAGGAAGTGTCGTATTTACATTCATTTGAACCGTAGACGAGGAAAAGCATAACACTTCGCAATGAATATTATATCTTATCATGAAGCATAGATATGAGATGCAATATCTCGTTTTAAGAAGCATCAGAAATCCATTGCTACGATACGTAGACATCTGCAAACGCTATTTCCTTGCAAGGAAGTGTCGCATTTACATTCATTTGAAGTGTAGACGAGGAATACATAACACTTCGCAAATCATATTATACCTTACCATGAAACATAGAAATGAGATGCGATATCGCGTTTTAAGAAGCATTTGAACTCTATTGCTTCGATACGTAGACATCTGCAGACGCTATTTCCTTGCAAGGAAGTGTCGCATTTACATTCATTTGAACCGTAGACGAGGAAAAGCATAACACTTCGCAATGAATATTATATCTTATCATGAAGCATAGATATGAGATGCAATATCTCGTTTTAAGAAGCATTTGAACACTATTGCTTCGATACGTAGACATCTGCAAACGCTATTTCCTTGCAAGGAAGTGTCGCATTTACATTCATTTGAAGTGTAGACGAGGAATACATAGCACTTCGCAAATCATATTATATCTTACCATAAAACATAGAAATGAGATGCGATATCGCGTTTTAAGAAGCATCAGAAATCCATTGCTACGATACGTAGACATCTGCAAACGCTATTTCCTTGCAAGGAAGTGTCGCATTTGCATTCATTTGAAGTGTAGACAAGGAATATATAACACTTCGTAAATCATATTATATCTTACCATAAAACATAGTAATGAGATGCGATATCGCGTTTTTAAGAAGCATCAGAAATCCATTCCTTGCAACGAAGTGTCGCATTTACATTCGTTTGAATCGTAGACGTGGAATGCATAACAATTCGCAATGAATATTATATCCTATCATGAAACATAGATATGAGATGCAATATCTCGTTTTAAGAAGCATTTGAACTCTATTGCTTCGATACGTAGACATCTGCAAACGCTATTTCCTTGCAAGAAGTGTCGCATTTACATTCATTTGAAGTTGAGACAAGGAATACATAACACTTCGCAAATCATATTATATCTTACCATGAAACATAGAAATGAGATGCGATATCGCGTTTTAAAGAAGCATTAGAACTCTATTGCTACGATACCTAGACATCTGCAGACGCTATTTCCTAGCAAGGAAGTGTCGCATTTACATTCACATGAAGTGTAGACGAGAATACATGACCACTTAGCAAATCATATTATATCTTACCATGAACATAGAAATGAGATGCGAAATCGCGTTTTAAGAATTATAAGAACTCTATTGCTACGATACGTAGACATCTGCAAACGCTATTTCCTAGCGAGGAAGTATCGCATTCACATTCATTTGAAGTGTAGACGAGGAATACATAACACTTCGCAAATCATGTTATATCTTACCATGAAACATAGAAATGAGATGCGATATCGCGTTTTAAGAATCATATGAACTCTATTGCTACGATACGTAGACATCTGCAAACGCTATTTCCTTGCAAGAAAGTGTCGCATTTACTTTCATTGGAATCGTAGACGAGGAATGCACAACACGTCGCAATGAATATTATATCTTATCATGAAACATAGATATGAGATGCAACATCTCGTTTTAAGAAGCATTAGAACTCTATTACTACGATACCTAGACATCTGCAGACGCTATTTCCTAGCGAGGAAGTGTCGCATTCACATTCATTTGAAGTATAGACGAGGAATACATAACACTTCGCAAATCATATTATACCTTACCATGAAACATAGAAATGAGATGCGATATCGCGTTTTAAGAATCATAAGAACTCTATTGCTACGATACGTAGACATCTGCAAACGCTATTTCCTTGCAAGGAAGTGTAGCATTTACATTCATTTGAATCGTAGGCGAGGAATGCATAGCACTTCGCAATGAATATTATATCTTATCATGAAACATAGATATGAGATGCAGTATCTCGTTTTGAGGAGCATTTGAACTCTATTGCTTCGATACGTAGACATTTGCAAACGCTATTTCCTTGCAAGGAAGCATCGCATTTACATTCATTTGAAGTGTAGAACGAGGAATACATAACACTTCGCAAAACAAATTATATCTTACCATGAAACATAGAAATGAGATGCGATATCGCGTTTTAAGAATCATAATAACTCTATTGCTACGATACGTAGACATCTGCAAACGCTATTTCCTTGCAAGGAAGTGTCGCATTTACATTCATTTGAATCGTAGACGAGGAATGCATAACACTTCGCAAATCATAATACATCCTACCATGAAACGTAGAAATGAGATGCGATATCGCGTTTTAAGAAGCATTAGAACTCTATTTCCACGATACCTAGACATCTGCAAACGCTATTTCCCTGCAAGGAAGTGTCGCATTTACATTCATTTGAGGTGTAGACGAGGAATACATAGCACTTCGCAAATCATATTATATCTTACCATGAAACATAGAAATGAGATGCGATATCGCCGTTTTAAGAAGCATTAGAAATCTATTGCTACGATACGTAGGCATCTGCAAACGCTATTTCCTAGCGTGGAAGTATCACCATTCACATTCATTTGAAGTGTAGACGAGGTATACATGACACTTCGCAAATCATGTTATATCTTACCATGAAACATAGAAATGAGATGCGATATCGCGTTTTAAGAAGCATTAGAAAGCTATTGTTACGATACGTAGACATCTGCATGCAATGAATATTATATCTTATCATGAAACATAGATATGAGATGCAGTATCTCGTTTTAAGAAGCATTTGAACTCTATTGCTTCGATACGTAGACATCTGCAAACGCAATTTCCTTACAAGGAAGTGTCGCATTTACATTAATTTGAAGTGTAGACGAGGAATACATAACACTTCGCAAATCATATTGCATCTTACCATGAAACATAGAAATGAGATGCGATATCGCGTTTTAAGAAGCATCAGAAATCCATTCCTTGCAAGGAAGTGTCGCATTTACATTCGTTTGAATCGTAGACGAGGAATGCATAACAATTCGCAATGAATATTATATCCTATCATGAAACATAGATATGAGATGCAATATCTCGTTTTAAGAAGCATTTGAACTCTATTGCTTCGATACGTAGACATCTGCAAACGCTATTTCCTTGCAAAGAAGTGTCGTATTTACATTCATTTGAAGTGTAGACGAGGAATACATAACACTTCGCAAGTCATATTATATCTTACCATGAAACATAGAAATGAGATGCGATATCGCGTTTCAAGAATCATAAGAACTCTATTGTTACGATACGTAGACATCTGCAAACGCTATTTCCTTGCAAGGAAGTGTCGCATTTACTTTCATTTGAATCGTAGACGAGGAATGCATAACACTTCGCAATGAATATTATATCTTATCATGAAACATAGATATGAGATGCAGTATCTCGTTTTAAGAAGCATTTAAACTCTATTGCTTCGATACGTAGACATCAGCAAACGCTATTTCCTTGCAAGGAAGTGTCGCATTTACTTTCATTTGAATCGTAGACGAGGAATGCATAACACTTCGCAATGAATATTATATCTTATCATGAAACATAGATATGAGATGCAGTATCTCGTTTTAAGAAGCATTTGAACTCTATTGCTTCGATACGTAGACATCTGCAAACGCAATTTCCTTACAAGGAAGTGTCGCATTTACATTAATTTGAAGTGTAGACGCGGAATACATAACACTTCGCAAATCATATTACATCTTACCATGAAACATAGAAATGAGATGCGATATCGCGTTTTAAGAAGCATTAAAACTCTATTGCTACGATACCTAGACATCTGCAAACGCTATTTCCTTGCAAGGAAGTGTCGCATTTACATTCATTTGAAGTGTAGACGAGGAATACATAACACTTCGCAAATCATGTTATATCTTACCATGAAACATAGAAATGAGATGCGATATCGCGTTTTAAGAATCATATGACATCTATTGCTACGGTACGTAGACATTTGCAAACGCTACTTCCTTGCAAGGAAGTGTCGCATTTACATTCATTTGAACCGTAGACGAGGAAAAGCATAACACTTCGCAGTGAATATTATATCTTATCATGAAGCATAGATATGAGATGCAATTTCTCGTTTTAAGAAGCATTTGAACACTATTGCTTCGATACGTAGACATCTGCAGACGCTATTTCCTTGCAAGGAAGTGTCGCATTTACATTCATTTGAAGTGTAGACGAGGAATACATAACACTTCGCAAATCATATTATATCTTACCATAAAACATAGAAATGAGATGCGATATCGCGTTTTAAGAAGCATCAGAAATCCATTGCTACGATACGTAGACATCTGCAAACGCTATTTCCTTGCAAGGAAGTGTCGCATTTACATTCATTTGAAGTGTAGACAAGGAATACATAACACTTCGCAAATCATATTATATCTTACCATAAAACATAGAAGTGAGATGCGATATCGCGTTTTAAGAAGCATCAGAATCCATTCCTTGCAAGGAAGTGTCGCATTTACATTCGTTTGAATCGTAGACGAGGAATGCATAAAAATTCGCAATGAATATTATATCCTATCATGAAACATAGATATGAGATGCAATATCTCGTTTTAAGAAGCATTTGAACTCTATTGCTTCGATACGTAGACATCTGCAAACGCTATTTCCTTGCAAGGAAGTGTCGCATTTACATTAATTTGAAGTGTAGACGAGGAATACATAACACTTCGCAAATCATATTATATCTTACCATGAAACATAGAAATGAGATGCGATATCGCGTTTTAAGAAGCATTAGAAATCTATTGCTACGATACGTAGACATCTGCAAACGCTATTTCCTTGCAAGGAAGTGTCGCATTTACATTCATTTGAATCGTAGTCGAGGAATGCATAACACTTCGCTATGAATATTATATCTTATCATAAAACATAGATATGAGATGCAGTATCTCGTTTTAAGAAGCATTTAAACTCCATTGCTTCGATACGTAGACATCTGCAGACGCTATTTCCTAGCAAGGAAGTGTCGCATTTACATTCATTTGAAGTGTAGACGAGGAATACATAACACTTCGCAAATCATATTACATCTTACCATGAAACATAGAAATGAGATGCGATATCGCGTTTTAAGAAGCATTAGAACACTATTGCTACGATACCTAGACATCTGCAGACGCTATTTCCTGGCAAGGAAGTGTCGCATTTACATTCATTTGAAGTCTAGACGAGGAATACATAATAATTCGCAATGAATATTATATCTTATCATGAAACATAGATATGAGATGCAATATCTCGTTTTAAGAAGCATTTGAACTCTATTGCTTCGATACGTAGACATCTGCAAACACTATTTCCTTGCAAGGAAGTGTCGCATTTACATTCATTTGAAGTGTAGACGAGGAATACATAACACTTCGCAAATCATATTATATCTTACCATAAAACATAGAAATGAGATGCGATATCGCGTTTTAAGAAGCATCAGAAATCCATTGCTACGATACGTAGACATCTGCAAACGCTATTTCCTTGCAAGGAAGTGTCGCATTTGCATTCATTTGAAGTGTAGACGACGAATACATAACACTTCGCAAATCATATTATACCTTACCATGAAACATAGAAATGAGATGCGATATCGCGTTTTAAGAAGAATTAGAACACTATTGCTACGATAGGTAGACATTTGCAAACGCTATTTCCTTGCAAGGAAGTGTCGCATTTACATTCATTTGAACCGTAGACGAGGAAAAGCATAACACTTCGCAATGAATATTATATCTTATCATGAAACACAGATATGAGATGCAATATCTCGTTTTAAGAAGCATTTGAACTCTATTGCTTCGATACGTAGACATCTGCAAACGCTATTTCCTTGCAAGGAAGTGTCGGATTTACTTTCATTTGAATCTTAGACGAGGAATGCATAACACTTCGCAATGAATATTATATCTTATCATGAAACATAGATATGAGATGCAGTATCTCGTTTTAAGAAGCATTTGAACTCTATTGCTTCGATACGTAGACATCTGCAAACGCAATTTCCTTACAAGGAAGTGTCGCATTTACATTAATTTGAAGTGTAGACGAGGAATACATAACACTTCGCAAATCATATTACATCTTACCATGAAACATAGAAATGAGATGCGATATCGCGTTTTAAGAAGCATTAAAACTCTATTGCTACGATACCTAGACATCTGCAGACGCTATTTCCTAACAAGGAAGTGTCGCATTTACATTCATTTGAAGTGTAGACGAGGAGTACATGACACTTAGCAAATCATATTATATCTTACCATGAAACATAGAAATGAGATGCGAAAGCGCGTTTTAAGAATTATAAGAACTCTATTGCTACGATACGTAGACATCTGCAAACGCTATTTCCCTGCAAGGAAGTGTCGCATTTACATTCATTTGAGGTGTAGACGAGGAATACATAGCACTTCGCAAATCATATTATATCTTACCATGAAACATAGAAATGAGATGCGACATCGCCGTTTTAAGAAGCATTAGAAATCTATTGCTACGATACGTAGACATCTGCAAACGCTATTTCCTAGCGAGGAAGTATCACCATTCACATTCATTTGAAGTGTAGACGAGGTATACATAACACTTCGCAAATCATGTTATATCTTACCATGAAACATAGAAATGAGATGCGATATCGCGTTTTAAGAAGCATTAGAAAGCTATTGCTACGATACGTAGACATCTGCAAACGCTATTTCCTAGCGAGGAAGTATCGCATTCACATTCATTTGAAGTGTAGACGAGGAATACATAACACTTCGCAAATCATATTATACCTTACCATGAAACATAGAAATGAGAGGCGATATCGCGTTTTAAGAATCATAAGAACGCTATTGCTACGATACGTAGACATCTGCAAACGCTATTTCCTTGCAAGGAAGTGTAGCATTTACATTCATTTGAATCGTAGGCGAGGAATGCATAGCACTTCGCAATGGATATTATATCTTATCATGAAACATAGATATGAGATGCAGTATCTCGTATTGAGGAGCATTTGAACTCTATTGCTTCGATACGTAGACATTTGCAAACGCTATTTCCTTGCAAGGAAGCATCGCATTTACATTCATTTGAAGTGTAGACGAGGAAAACATAACACTTCGCAAATCATATTACATCTTACCATGAAACGTAGAAATGAGATGCGATATCGCGTTTTAAGAAGCATTAGAACTCTATTGCTACGATACCTAGACATCTGCAGACGCTATTTCCTGGCAAGGAAATGTCGCATTTACATTCATTTGAAGTCTAGACGAGGAATACATAATAATTCGCAATGAATATTATATCTTATCATGAATCATAGATATGAGATGCAGTATCTCGTTTTAAGAAGCATTTGAACTCTATTGCTTCGATACGTAGACATCTGCAAACGCTATTTCCTTGCAAGGAAGTGTCGCATTTACATTCATTTGAAGTGTAGACGAGGAATACGTAACACTTCGCAAATCATATTATATCTTACCGTAAAACATAGAAATGAGATGCGATATCGCGTTTTAAGAAGCATCAGAAATCCATTGCTACGATACGTAGACATCTGCAAACGCTATTTCCTTGCAAGGAAGTGTCGCATTTACATTCATTTGAACCGTAGACGAGGAAAAGCATAACACTTCGCAATGAATATTATATCTTATCATGAAGCATAGATATGAGATGCAATATCTCGTTTTAAGAAGCATTAGAACTCTATTGCTTCGATACGTAGACATCTGCAAACGCTATTTCCTTGCAAGGAAGTGTCGCATTTACATTCATTTGAAGTTGAGACAAGGAATACATAACACTTTGCAAATCATATTATATCTTACCATGAAACATAGAAATGAGATGCGATATCGCGTTTTAAGAAGCATTAGAACTCCATTGCTACGATACCTAGACATCTGCAGACGCTATTTCCTAGCAAGGAAGTGTCGCATTTACATTCATTTGAAGTGTAGACGAGGAATACATAACACTTCGCAAATCATATTACATCTTACCATGAAACATAGAAATGAGATGCGATATCGCGATTTAAGAAGCATTAGAAATCCATTGCTACGATACGTAGACATCTGCAAACGCTATTTCCTTGCAAGGAAGTGTCGCATTTACATTCATTTGAATCGTAGTCGAGGAATGCATAACACTTCGCTATGAATATTATATCTCATCATAAAACATAGATATGAGATGCAGTATCTCGTTTTAAGAAGCATTTAAACTCTATTGCTTCGATACGTAGTCATCTGCAGACGCTATTTCCTAGCAAGGAAGTGTCGCATTTACATTCATTTGAAGTGTAGACGAGGAATACATGACACTTCGCAAATCATATTATATCTTACCATGAAACATAGAAATGAGATGCGATATCGCGTTTTAAAAAGCATTAGAAATCTATTGCTACGATACGTAGACATCTGCAAACGCTATTTCCTTGCAAGAAAGTGTCGCATTTACATTCATTTGAAGTGTAGACAAGGAATACATAACACTTCGCAAATCATATTATATCTTACCATAAAACATAGAAATGAGATGCGATATCGCGTTTTAAGAGGCATCAGAAGTCCATTCCTTGCAAGGAAGTGTCGCATTTACATTCGTTTGAATCGTAGACGAGGAATGCATAACAATTCGCAATGAATATTATATCCTATCATGAAACATAGATATGAGATGCAATATCTCGTTTTAAGAAGCATTTGAACTCTATTGCTTCGATACGTAGACATCTGCAAACGCTATTTCCTTGCAAGGAAGTGTCGCATTTACATTCATTTGAAGTTGAGACAAGGAATACATAACACTTTGCAAATCATATTATATCTTACCATGAAACATAGAAATGAGATGCGATATCGCGTTTTAAGAAGCATTAGAACTCCATTGCTACGATACCTAGACATCTGCAGACGCTATTTCCTAGCAAGGAAGTGTCGCATTTACATTCATTTGAAGTGTAGACGAGGAATACATAACACTTCGCAAATCATATTACATCTTACCATGAAACATAGAAATGAGAGGCGATATCGCGATTTAAGTAGCATTAGAAATCCATTGCTACGATACGTAGACATCTGCAAACGCTATTTCCTTGCAAGGAAGTGTCGCATTTACATTCATTTGAATCGTAGTCGAGGAATGCATAACACTTCGCTATGAATATTATATCTCATCATAAAACATAGATATGAGATGCAGTATCTCGTTTTAAGAAGCATTTAAACTCTATTGCTTCGATACGTAGTCATCTGCAGACGCTATTTCCTAGCAAGGAAGTGTCGCATTTACATTCATTTGAAGTGTAGACGAGGAATACATGACACTTCGCAAATCATATTATATCTTACCATGAAACATAGAAATGAGATGCGATATCGCGTTTTAAAAAGCATTAGAAATCTATTGCTACGATACGTAGACATCTGCAAACGCTATTTCCTAGCGAGGAAGTGTCGCATTTAGATTCATTTGAAGTGTAGACGAGGAATACATAACACTTCGCAAATCATATTATATCTTACCATGAAACATAGAAATGAAATGCGATATCGCGTTTTAAGAAGCATTAGAACTCTATTGCTACGATACGTAGACATCTGCAAACGCTATTTCCTGGCAAGGAAGTGTCGCATTTACATTCATTTGAAGTGTAGACGGGGAATACGTGGTACTTCGCAAATCATATTATATCTTACAATGAAACATAGAAATGAGATGCGATATCGCGATTTAAGAAGCTTTAGAACACTATTGCTTCGATACGTAGACATCTGCAAACGCTATTTCCTTGCAAGGAAGTGTCGCATTTACATTCATTTGGATCGTAGACGAGGAATGCATAACACTTCGCAATGAATATTACATCTTACCATGAAACATAGAAATGAGATGCGATATCGCGTTTTAAGAAGCATTAAAACTCTATTGCTACGATACCTAGACATCTGCAGACGCTATTTCCTAGCAAGGAAGTGTCGCATTTACATTCATTTGAAGTGTAGACGAGGAATACATAACACTTCGCAATTCATGTTACATCTTACCATGAAACATAGAAATGAGATGCGATATCGCGTTTTAGGAAGCATTAGAAAGCTATTGCTACGATACGTAGACAACTGCAAACGCTATTTCCTAGCGAGGAAGTGTGGCATTCACATTCATTTGAAGTGTAGACGTGGAATACATAACACTTCTCAAATCAAATTATATCTTACCATGAAACATAGAAATGAGATGCGATATCGCGTTTTAAGAATCATAAGAACTCTATTGCTACGATACGTAGACATCTGAAAACGCTATTTCCTTGCAAGGAAGTGTCGCATTTACATTCATGTGAATCGTAGACGAGGAATGCATTACACTTCGCAAATCATAATACATCTTACCATGAAACGTAGAAATGAGATGCGATATCGCGTTTTAAGAAGCATTAGAACTCTATTGCTACGATACCTAGACATCTGCAGACGCTATTTCCTGGCAAGGAAATGTCGCATTTACATTCATTTGAAGTCTAGACGAGGAATACATAATAATTCGCAATGAATATTATATCTTATCATGAAACATAGATATGAGATGCAGTATCTCGTTTTAAGAAGCATTTGAACTCTATTGCTTCGATACGTAGATATCTGCAAACGCTATTTCCTTGCAAGGAAGTGTCGCATTTACATTAATTTGAAGTGTAGACAAAGAATACATAACACTTCGAAAATCATATTACATCTTACCATGAAACATAGAAATGAGATGCGATATCGCGTTTTAAGAAGCATTAAAACTCTATTGCTACGATACCTAGACATCTGCAGACGCTATTTCCTAGCAAGGAAGTGTCGCATTTACATTCATTTGAAGTGTAGACGAGGAATACATAACACTTCGCAATTCATGTTACATCTTACCATGAAACATAGAAATGAGATGCGATATCGCGTTTTAGGAAGCATTAGAAAGCTATTGCTACGATACGTAGACATCTGCAAACGCTATTTCCTAGCGAGGAAGTATGGCATTCACATTCATTTGAAGTGTAGACGAGGAATACATAACACTTCGCAAATCATGTTATATCTTACCATGAAACATAGAAATGAGATGCGATATCGCGTTTTAAGAATCATATGAACTCTTTTGCTACGATACGTAGACATCTGCAAACCCTATTTCCTTGCAAGAAAGTGTCGCCTTTACATTCATTTGAACCGTAGACGAGGAAAAGCATAACACTTCGCAATGAATATTATATCTTATCATGAAGCATAGATATGAGATGCAATATCTCGTTTTAAGAAGCATTTGAACACTATTGCTTCGATACGTAGACATCTGCAAACGCTATTTCCTTGCAAGGAAGTGTCGCATTTACATTCATTTGAAGTGTAGACGAGGAATACGTAACACTTCGCAAATCATATTATATCTTACCATAAAACATAGAAATGAGATGCGATATCGCGTTTTAAGAAGCAACAGAAATCCATTGCTACGATACGTAGACATCTGCAAACGCTATTTCCTTGCAAGAAAGTGTCGCATTTACATTCATTTGAAGTGTAGACAAGGAATACATAACACTTCGCAAATCATATTATATCTTACCATAAAACATAGAAATGAGATGCGATATCGCGTTTTAAGAGGCATCAGAAGTCCATTCCTTGCAAGGAAGTGTCGCATTTACATTCGTTTGAATCGTAGACGAGGAATGCATAACAATTCGCAATGAATATTATATCCTATCATGAAACATAGATATGAGATGCAATATCTCGTTTTAAGAAGCATTTGAACTCTATTGCTTCGATACGTAGACATCTGCAAACGCTATTTCCTTGCAAGGAAGTGTCGCATTTACATTCATTTGAAGTTGAGACAAGGAATACATAACACTTTGCAAATCATATTATATCTTACCATGAAACATAGAAATGAGATGCGATATCGCGTTTTAAGAAGCATTAGAACTCCATTGCTACGATACCTAGACATCTGCAGACGCTATTTCCTAGCAAGGAAGTGTCGCATTTACATTCATTTGAAGTGTAGACGAGGAATACATAACACTTCGCAAATCATATTACATCTTACCATGAAACATAGAAATGAGATGCGATATCGCGATTTAAGAAGCATTTGAAATCCATTGCTACGATACGTAGACATCTGCAGACGCTATTTCCTAGCAAGGAAGTGTCGCATTTACATTCATTTGAAGTGTAGACGAGGAATACATGACACTTCGCAAATCATATTATATCTTACCATGAAACATAGAAATGAGATGCGAAATCGCGTTTTAAAAAGCATTAGAAATCTATTGCTACGATACGTAGACATCTGCAAACGCTATTTCCTAGCGAGGAAGTGTCGCATTTAGATTCATTTGAAGTGTAGACGAGGAATACATAACACTTCGCAAATCATATTATATCTTACCATGAAACATAGAAATGAAATGCGATATCGCGTTCTAAGAAGCATTAGAACTCTATTGCTACGATACGTAGACATCTGCAAACGCTATTTCCTGGCAAGGAAGTGTCGCATTTACATTCATTTGAAGTGTAGACGGGGAATACGTGGTACTTCGCAAATCATATTATATCTTACCATGAAACATAGAAATGAGATGCGATATCGCGATTTAAGAAGCTTTAGAACACTATTGCTTCGATACGTAGACATCTGCAAACGCTATTTCCTTGCAAGGAAGTGTCGCATTTACATTCATTTGGATCGTAGACGAGGAATGCATAACACTTCGCAATGAATATTATATCTTATCATGAAACATAGATATGAGATGCAATATATCGTTTTAAGAAGCATTTGAACTCTATTGCTTCGATACGTAGACATCTGCAATCGCTATTTCCCTGCAAGGAAGTGTCGCATTTACATTCATTTGAAGTGTAGACGAGGAATACATAACACTTCGCAAATCATATTATACCTTACCATGAAACATAGAAATGAGATGCGATATCGCGTTTTAAGAAGAATTAGAACACTACTGCTACGAGAGGTAGACATTTGCAAACGCTATTTCCTTGCAAGGAAGTGTCGCATTTACATTCATTTGAACCTTAGACGAGGAAAAGCATAACACTTCGCAATGAATATTATATCTTATCATGAAACATAGATATGAGATGCAATATCTCGTTTTAAGAAGCATTTGAACTCTATTGCTTCGATACGTAGACATCTGCAAACGCTATTTCCTTGCAAGGAAGTGTCGCATTCACATTCATTTGAAGTGTAGTGCGAGGTATACATAATACTTCGCAAATCATGTTATATCTTACCATGAAACATAGAAATGAGATGCGATATCGCGTTGTAAGAAGCATTAGAACTCTATTGCTTCGATACGTAGACATCTGCAAACGCTATTTCCTTGCAAGGAAGTGCCGCATTTACATTCACTTGAAGTGTAGGCGAGGAATACATAACACTTCGCAAATCATATTATACCTTACCATGAAACATAGAAATGAGATGCGATATCGCGTTTTAAGAATTAGAAGAACTCTATTGCTACGATACGTAGACATCTGCAAACGCTATTTCCTTGCAAGGAAGTGTCGCATTTACATTCATTTGAATCGTAGACGAGGAATGCATAACACTTCGCAATGAATATTATATCTTATCATGAAACATAGATATGAGATGCAATATCTCGTTTTAAGAAGCATTTGAACTCTATTGCTTCGATACGTAGACATCTGCAAACGCTATTTCCTTGCAAGGAAGTGTCGCATTTACATTCATTTGAAGTGTAGACGAGGAATACGTAACACTTCGCAAATCATATTATATCTTACCATAAAACATAGAAATGAGATGCGATATCGCGTTTTAAGAAGCATCAGAAATCCATTGCTACGATACGTAGACATCTGCAAACGCTATTTCCTTGCAAGGAAGTGTCGCATTTACATTCATTTGAACCGTTGACGAGGAAAAGCATAACACTTCGCAATGAATATTATATCTTATCATGAAGCATAGATATGAGATGCAATATCTCGTTTTAAGAAGCATTTGAACACTATTGCTTCGATACGTAGACATCTCTAAACGCTATTTCCTTGCAAGGAAGTGTCGCATTTACAATCATTTGAAGTGTAGACGAGGAATACATAACACTTCGCAAATCATATTATATCTTACCATAAAACATAGAAATGAGATGCGATATCGCGTTTTAAGAAGCATCAGAAATCCATTGCAACGATACGTAGACATCTGCAAACGCTATTTCCTTGCAAGGAAGTGTCGCATTTACATTCATTTGAAATGTAGACAAGGAATACATAACACTTCGCAAATCATACTATATCTTACCATAAAACATAGAAATGAGATGCGATATCGCGTTTTAAGAAGCATCAGAAATCCATTCCTTGCAAGGAAGTGTCGCATTTACATTAATTTGAAGTGTAGACGAGGAATACATAACACTTCGCAAATCATATTACATCTTACCATGAAACATAGAAATGAGATGCGATATCGCGTTTTAAGAAGCATTAAAACTCTATTGCTACGATACCTAGACATCTGCAGACGCTATTTCCTAGCAAAAAAGTGTCGCATTTACATTCATTTGAAGTGTAGACGAGGAATACATAACACTTCGCAAATCATATTACATCTTACCATGAAACATAGAAATGAGATGCGATATCGCGTTTTAAGAAGCATTAAAACTCTATTGCTACGATACCTATACATCTGCAGACGCTATTTCCTAGCAAGGAAGTGTCGCATTTACATTCATTTGAAAGTGTAGACGAGGAATACATAACACTTCGCAAAATCATATTACATCTTACCATGAAACATAGAAATGAGATGCGATATCGCGTTTTAAGAAGCATTAGAAATCTATTGCTACGATACGTAGACATCTGCAAACGCTATTTCCTTACAAGGAAGTGTCGCATTTACATTCATTTGAATCGTAGTCGAGGAATGCATAACACTTCGCTATGAATATTATATCTTATCATAAAACATAGATATGAGATGCAGTATCTCGTTTTAAGAAGCATTTAAACTCTATTGCTTCGATACGTAGACATCTGCAGACGCTATTTCCTAGCAAGGAAGTGTCGCATTTACATTCATTTGAAGTGTAGACGAGGAATACATGACACTTCGCAAATCATATTATATCTTACCATGAAACATAGAAATGAGATGCGATATCGCGTTTTAAGAAGCATTAGAAATCTACTGCTACGATACGTAGACATCTGCAAACGCTATTTCCTTGCAAGAAAGTGTCGCAATTACATTCATTTGAATCGTAGTCGAGGAATGCATAACACTTCGCTATGAATATTATATCTTATCATAAAACATAGATATGAGATGCAGTATCTCGTTTTAAGAAGCATTTAAACTCTATTGCTTCGATACGTAGACATCTGCAGACGCTATTTCCTAGCAAGGAAGTGTCACATTTACATTCATTTGAAGTGTAGACGAGGATTACATGACACTTCGCAAATCATATTACATCTTACCATGAAACATAGAAATGTGATGCGATATCTCGTTTTAAAAAGCATTAGAACTCTATTGCTACGATACCTAGACATCTGCAGACGCTATTTCCTGGCAAGGAAGTGTCGCATTTACATTCATTTGAAGTCTAGACGAGGAATACATAATAATTCGCAATGAATATTATATCTTATCATGAAACATAGATATGAGATGCAATATCTCGTTTTAAGAAGCATTTGAACTCTATTGCTTCGATACGTAGACATCTGCAAACGCTATTTCCTTGCAAGGAAGTGTCGGATTTACTTTCATTTGAATCGTAGACGAGGAATGCATAACACTTCGCAATGTATATTATATCTTATCATGAAACATAGATATGAGATGCAGTATCTCGTTTTAAGAAGCATTTGAACTCTATTGCTTCGATACGTAAACATCTGCAAACGCAATTTCCTTACAAGGAAGTGTCGCATTTACATTAATTTGAAGTGTAGACGAGGAATACATAACACTTCGCAAATCATATTACATCTTACCATGAAACATAGAAATGAGATGCGATATCGCGTTTTAAGAAGCATTAAAACTCTATTGCTACGATACCTAGACATCTGCAAACGCTATTTCCTAGCAAGGAAGTGTCGCATTTACATTCATTTGAAGTGTAGACGAGGAATACATAACACTTCGCAAATCATATTACATCTTACCATGAAACATAGAAATGAGATGCGATATCGCGTTTTAAGAAGCATTAGAAATCTATTGCTACGATACGTAGACATCTGCAATCGCTATTTCCTTGCAAGGAAGTGTCGCATTTACATTCATTTGAATCGTAGTCGAGGAATGCATAACACTTCGCTATGAATATTATATCTTATCATAAAACATAGATATGAGATGCAGTATCTCGTTTTAAGAAGCATTTAAACTCTATTGCTTCGATAGGTAGACATCTGCAGACGCTATTTCCTAGCAAGGAAGTGTCGCATTTACTTTCATTTGAATCGTAGACGAGGAATGCATAACACTTCGCAAATCATATTATACCTTACCATGAAACATAGAAATGAGATGCGATATCGCGTTTTAAGAAGAATTAGAACACTATTGCTACGATAGGTAGACATCTGCAGATGCTATTTCCTAGCAAGGAAGTGTCGCATTTACATTCATTTGAAGTGTAGACGAGGAATACATAACACTTCGCAAATCATATTATATCTTACCATAAAACATAGAAATGAGATGCGATATCGCGTTTTAAGAAGCATTAAAACTCTATTGCTACGATACCTAGACATCTGCAGACGCTATTTCCTAGCAAGGAAGTGTCGCATTTACATTCATTTGAAGTGTAGACGAGGAATACATAACACTTCGCAAATCATATTACATCTTACCATGAAACATAGAAATGAGATGCGATATCGCGTTTTAAGAAGCATTAGAAATCTATTGCTACGATACGTAGACATCTGCAATCGCTATTTCCTTGCAAGGAAGTGTCGCATTTACATTCATTTGAATCGTAGTCGAGGAATGCATAACACTTCGCTATGAATATTATATCTTATCATAAAACATAGATATGAGATGCAGTATCTCGTTTTAAGAAGCATTTAAACTCTATTGCTTCGATACGTAGACATCTGCAGACGCTATTTCCTAGCAAGGAAGTGTCGCATTTACTTTCATTTGAATCGTAGACGAGGAATGCATAACACTTCGCAAATCATATTATACCTTACCATGAAACATAGAAATGAGATGCGATATCGCGTTTTAAGAAGAATTAGAACACTATTGCTACGATAGGTAGACATCTGCAGATGCTATTTCCTAGCAAGGAAGTGTCGCATTTACATTCATTTGAAGTGTAGACGAGGAATACATAACACTTCGCAAATCATATTATATCTTACCATAAAACATAGAAATGAGATGCGATATCGCGTTTTAAGAAGCATCAGAAATCCATTCCTTGCAAGGAAGTGTCGCATTTACATTCGTTTGAATCGTAGACGAGGAATGCATAACAATTCGCAATGAATATTATATCCTATCATGAAACATAGATATGAGATGCAATATCTCGTTCTAAGAAGCATTTGAACTCTATTGCTTCGATACGTAGACATCTGCAAACGCAATTGCCTTACAAGGAAGTGTCGCATTTACATTAATTTGAAGTGTAGACGAGGAATACATAACACTTCGCAAATCATATTACATCTTACCATGAAACATAGAAATGAGATGCGATATCGCGTTTTAAGAAGCATTAAAACTCTATTGCTACGATACCTAGACATCTGCAGACGCTATTTCCTAGCAAAAAAGTGTCGCATTTACATTCATTTGAAGTGTAGACGAGGAATACATAACACTTCGCAAATCATATTACATCTTACCATGAAACATAGAAATGAGATGCGATATCGCGTTTTAAGAAGCATTAAAACTCTATTGCTACGATACCTAGACATCTGCAGACGCTATTTCCTAGCAAGGAAGTGTCGCATTTACATTCATTTGAAGTGTAGACGAGGAATACATAACACTTCGCAAATCATATTACATCTTACCATGAAACATAGAAATGAGATGCGATAACGCGTTTTAAGAAGCATTAGAAATCTATTGCTACGATACGTAGACATCTGCAAACGCTATTTCCTTTCAAGGAAGTGACGCATTTACATTCATTTGAATCGTAGTCGAGGAATGCATAACACTTCGCTATGAATATTATATCTTATCATAAAACATAGATATGAGATGCAGTATCTCGTTTTAAGAAGCATTTAAACTCTATTGCTTCGATACGTAGACATCTGCAGACGCTATTTCCTAGCAAGGAAGTGTCGCATTTACATTCATTTGAAGTGTAGACGAGGAGTACATGACACTTCGCAAATCATATTATATCTTACCATGAAACATAGAAATGAGATGCGATATCGCGTTTTAAGAAGAATTAGAACACTATTGCTACGATAGGTAGACATCTGCAGATGCTATTTCCTAGCAAGGAAGTGTCGCATTTACATTCATTTGAAGTGTAGACGAGGAATACATAACACTTCGCAAATCATATTATATCTTACCATAAAACATGGAAATGAGATGCGATATCGCGTTTTAAGAAGAATTAGAACACTATTGCTACGATAGGTAGACATTTGCAAACGCTATTTCCTTGCAAGGAAGTGTCGCATTTACATTCATTTGAACCGTAGACGAGGAAAAGCATAACACTTCGCAATGAATATTATATCTTATCATGAAACATAGATATGAGATGCAATATCTCGTTTTAAGAAGCATTTGAACTCTATTGCTTCGATACGTAGACATCTGCAAACGCTATTTCCTTGCAAGGAAGTGTCGCATTTACATTCATTTGAATCGTAGACGAGGAATGCATAACACTTCGCAATGAATATTATATCTTATCATGAAACATAGATATGAGATGCAATATCTCGTTTTAAGAAGCATTTGAACTCTATTGCTTCGATACGTAGACATCTGCAAACGCTATTTCCTAGCGAGGAAGTACCGCATTCACATTCATTTGACGTGTAGACGAGGAATACATGACACTTCGCAAATCATGTTATATCTTACCATGAATCATAGAAATGAGATGCGATATCGCGTTTTAAGAAGCATTAGAAAGCTATTGCTACGATACGTAGACATCTGGAAACGCTATTTCCTAGCGAGGAAGTATCGCATTCACATTCATTTGAAGTGTAGACGAGGAATACATAACACTTCGCAAATCATGTTATATCTTACCATGAATCATAGAAATGAGATGCGATATCGCGTTTTAAGTATCATAAGAACTCTATTGTTACGATACGTAGACATCTGCAAACGCTATTTCCTTGGAAGGAGGTGTCGCATTTACGTTCATTTTAATCGTAGACGAGGAATGCGTAACACTTCGCAAATCATATTATATCTTACCATGAAACATAGAAATGAGATGCGATATCGCGTTTTAAGAAGCATTTGAACTCTATTGCTTCGATACGTAGACATCTGCAAACGCTATTTCCTTGCAAGGAAGTGTCGCATTTACATACATTTGAAGTGTAGACGAGGAATACATAACACTTCGCAAATCATATTATATCTTACCATGAAATATAGAAAGGAGATGCGATATCGCGTTTTAAGAAGCATTAGAACTCTATTGCTACGATACCTAGACATCTGCAGACGCTATTTCCTGGCAAGGAAGTGTCGCATTTACATTCATTTGAAGTCTAGACGAGGAATACATAATAATTCGCAATGAATATTATATCTTATCATGAAACATAGATATGAGATGCAATATCTCGTTCTAAGAAGCATTTGAACTCTATTGCTTCGATACGTAGACATCTGCAAACGCTATTTCCTTGCAAGAAAGTGTCGCATTTACATTCATTTGAAGTGTAGACGAGGAATACATAACACTTCGCAAATCATATTATAACTTACCATGAAACATAGAAGTGAAATGCGATATCGCATTTTAAGAAGCATTAGAATTTTATTGCTACGATAGGCAGATATTTGCAAACGCTATTTCCTTGCAAGGAAGTGTCGTATTTACATTCATTTGAAGTGTAGACGAGGAATACATAACACTTCGCAAGTCATATTATATCTTACCATGAAACATAGAAATGAGATGCGATATCGCGTTTCAAGAATCATAAGAACTCTATTGTTACGATACGTAGACATCTGCAAACGCTATTTCCTTGCAAGGAAGTGTCGCATTTACTTTCATTTGAATCGTAGACGAGGAATGCATAACACTTCGCAATGAATATTATATCTTATCATGAAACATAGATATGAGATGCAGTATCTCGTTTTAAGAAGCATTTGAACTCTATTGCTTCGATACGTAGACATCTGCAAACGCAATTTCCTCACAAGGAGGTGTCGCATTTACATTAATTTGAAGTGTAGACGAGGAATACATAACACTTCGCAAATCATCTTACATCTTACCATGAAACATAGATATGAGATGCGATATCGCGTTTTAAGAAGCATTAAAACTCTATTTCTACGATACCTAGACATCTGCCAACGCTGTTTCCTTGCAAGGAAGTGTCGCATTTACATTCATTTGAATCGTATACGAGGAATGCATAACACTTCGCAATGAATATTATATCTTATCATGAAACATAGATATGAGATGCAATATCTCGTTTTAAGAAGCATTTGAATTCTATTGCTACGATACCTAGACATCTGCAGACGCTATTTCCTGGCAAGGAAGTGTCGCATTTACATTCATTTGAAGTGTAGACGTGGAATACATGACACTTCGCAAATCATATTATATCTTACCATGAAACATAGAAATGAGATGCGATATCGCGTTTTAAGAAGCATTAGAAATCTATTGCTACGATACGTAAACATCTGCAGACGCCATTTCCTTGCAAGGAAGTGTCGCATTTACATTCATTTGAAGTGTAGACGAGGAATACATAACACTTCGCAAATCATATTATATCTTACCATGAAACATAGTAATGAGATGCGATATCGCGTTTTAAGAATCATAAGAACTCTATTGCTACGATACGTAGACAAATGCAAACGCTATTTCCTTGCAAGGAAGTGTCGCATTTACATTCATTTGAATCGTATACGAGGAATGCATAACACTTCGCAATGAATATTATATCTTATCATGAAACATAGACATGAGATGCAATATCTCGTTTTAAGAAGCATTTGAATTCTATTGCTACGATACCTAGACATCTGCAGACGCTATTTCCTAGCAAGGAAGTGTCGCGTTTACATTCATTTGAAGTGTAGACGAGGAATACATAACACTTCGCAAATCATATTATATCTTACCATGAAACACAGAAATGAGATGCGATATCGCGTTTTAAGAAGCTTTAGAACACTATTGCTACGATACCTAGACATGTGTAGACGCTATTTCCTAGCAAGGAAGTGTCGCATTTACATTCACTTGAAGTGTAGACGAGGAATACATGACACTTCGCAAATCATATTATATCTTACCATGAAACATAGAAATGAGATGCGATATTGCGTTTTAAGAATCATAAAAAGTCTATTGCTACGATACGTAGACATCTGCAAACGCTATTTCCTTGCAAGGAAGTGTCGCATTTACATTCATTTGAATCGTAGACGAGGAATGCATAACACTCCGCAATGAATATTATATCTTATCATGATACATAGATATGAGATGCAATATCTCGTTTTAAGAAGCATTTGAACTCTATTGCTTCGATACGTAGACATCTGCAAACGCTATTTCTTTGCAAGGAAGTGTCGCATTTACTTTCATTTGAATCGTAGACGAGGAATGCATAACACTTCGCAATGAATATTATATCTTACCATGAAACATAGAAATGAGATGCGACATCGCGTATTAAGAAGCATTAGAACTCTATTGCTACGATAGGTAGACATCTGCAAACGCTATTTCCTTGCAAGGAAGTGTCGCATTTACATTCATATGAAGTGTAGGCGAGGAATACATAACACTTCGCAAATCATATTATATCTTACCATGAAACATAGAAATGAGATGCGATATCGCGTTTTAAGAAGCATTAGAACTCTATCGCTACGATACCTAGACATCTGCAGACACTATTTCCTAGCAAGGAAGTGTCGCATTTACATTCATTTGAAGTGTAGACGAGGAATACATGATACTTCGCAAATCATATTATATCTTACCATGAAACATAGAAATGAGATGCGATATCGCGTTTTAAGAAGCATTAGAAATCTATTGCTACGATACGTAGACATCTGCAGGCGCTATTTCCTGGCAAGGAAGTGTCGCATTTACATTCATTTGAAGTGTAGACGAGGAATACAGGATTCTTCGCAAATCATATAATATCTTACCATGAAACATAGAAATGAGATGCGATATCGCGTTTTAAGAAGCATTAGAACTCTATTGCTACGATACTTAGATATCTGCAGACGCTATTTCCTAGCAAGGAAGTGTCGCATTTACATTCATTTGAAGTGTAGACGGGGAATACATGATACTTCGCAAATCATATTATATCTTACCATGAAACATAGACATGAGATGCGATATCGCATTTTAAGAAGCATTTGAACTCTATTGCCTCGATACGTAGACATCTGCAAACGCTATTTCCTTGCAAGGAAGTGTCGCATTTACATTCATTTGAGGTGTACACGAGGAATACATAACACTTCGCAAATCATATTATATCTTACCATGAAACAATGAAATGAGATGCGATATCTCGTTTTAAGAAGCATTTGAACTCTATTGCTATGATACGTGGACATCTGCAAACGCTATTTCCCTGCGAGGAAGTGTGGCATTCACATTCATTTGAAGTGTAGACGAGGAATACATAACACTGCGCAAATCATATTATATCCTACCATGAAACATAGAAATGAGATGCGATATCGCGTTTTAAGAATCATAAGAACTCCATTGCTACGATACGTAGATATCTGCAAACGCTATTTCCTAGCGAGGAAGTGTGGCATTCACATTCATTTGAAGTGTAGACGAGGAATACATAACACTTCGCAAATCATATTATATCTTACCATGAAACATAGAAATGAGATGCGATATCGCGCTTTAAGAATCATAAAAACCCTATTGCTACGATACGTAGACATCTGCAAACGCTATTTGCTTGCAAGGAAGTGTCGCATTTACATTCATTTGAAGTGTAGACGAGGAATACATAACACTTCGCAAATCATATTATATCTTACCATGAAACATAGAAATGAGATGCGATATCGCGTTTTAAGAATCATAAGAACTCTATTGCTACGATACGTAGACATCTGCAAACGCTATTTCCTAGCGAGGAAGTGTGGCATTCACGTTCATTTGAAGTGTAGACGAGGAATACATAACACTTCGCAAATCATATTATATCTTACCATGAAACATAGAAATGGGATGCGATATCGCGTTCTAAGAACCACAAAAACTCTATTGCTACAATACGTAGACATCTGCAAACGCTATTTCCTTGCAAGGAAGTGTCGCATTTACATTCATTTGAATCGTAGACGAGGAATGCATAACACTTCCAAATGAATATTATATCTTATCATAAAACATAGATATGAGATGCAATATCTCGTTTTAAGAAGCATTTGAACTCTATTGCTTCGATACGTAGACATCTGCAAACGCTATTTCCTTGCAAGGAAGTGCCGCATTTGCATTCATTTGAATCGTATAAGAGGAATGCATAACACTTCGCAATGAATATTATATCTTATCATGAATCATAGATATGAGATGCAATATCTCGTTTCAAGAAGCATTTGAACTCTATTGCTACGATACCTAGACATCTGCAGACGCTATTTCCTGGCAAGGAAGTGTCGCATTTACATTCATTTGAAGTGTAGACGAGGAATACATGACACTTCGCAAATCATATTATATCTTACCATGAAACATAGAAATGAGATGCGATATCGCGTTTTAAGAATCATAAGAACTCTACTGCTACGATACGTAGACATCTGCAAACGCTATTTCCCTGCAAGGAAGTGTCGCATTTACATTCATTTGAATCGTAGACGAGGAATACATGACACTTCGCAAATCATATTATATCTTACCATGAAACATAGGAATGAGATGCGATATCGCGTTTTATGAAGCATTAGAAATCTATTGCTTCGATACGTAGACATCTGCAAACGCTATTTGCTTGCAAGGAAGTGTCGCATTTACATTCATTTGAAGTGTAGACGAGGAATACATAACACTTCGCAAATCATATTATATCTTACCATGAAACATAGAAATGAGATGCGATATCGCGTTTTAAGAATCATAAGAACTCTATTGCTACGATACGTAGACATCTGCAAACGCTATTTCCTTGCAAGGAAGTGTCGCATTTGCATTCATTTGAAGTGTTGACGAGGAACATAAGGAGGACATAACACTTCGCAAATCATATTATATCTTACCATGAAACATAGAAATGAGATGCGATATCGCGTTTTAAGAAGCACTAGAAATCTATTGCTACGATACGTAGACATCTGCATACGCTATTTCCTTGCAAGGAAGTGTCGCATTTACATTCATTTGAATCGTAGACGAGGAATGCATAACACTTCGCAATGAATATTATATCTTACCATGAAAGATAGAAATGAGATGCGATATCGCGTTTTAAGAATCATAAGAACTCTATTGCTTCGATACGTAGACATCTGCAAACGCTATTTGCTTGCAAGGAAGTGTCGCATTTACATTCATTTGAAGTGTAGACGGGGAATACATAACACTTCGCAAATCATATTATATCTTACCATGAAACATAGAAATGAGATGCGAAATCGCGTTTTAAGGATCATAAGAACTCTATTGCTACGATACGTGGACATCTGCAAACGCTATTTCCCAGCGAGGAAGTGTGGCATTCACATTCATTTGAAGTGTAGACGAGGAATACATAACACTTCGCAAATCATATTATATCTTACCATGAAACATAGAAATGGGATGCGATATCGCGTTTTAAGTATCATAAAAACTCTATTGCTACGATACGTAGACATCTGCAAACGCTATTTCCTTGCAAGGAAGTGTCGCATTTACATTCATTTGAATCGTAGACGAGGAATGCATAACACTTCCAAATGAATATTATATCTTATCATAAAACATAGATATGAGATGCAATATCTCGTTTTAACAAGCATTTGAACTCTATTGCTTCGATACGTAGACATCTGCAAACGCTATTTCCTTGCAAGGAAGTGTCGCATTTGCATTCATTTGAATCGTATACGAGGAATGCATAACACTTCGCAATGAATATTATATCTTATCATGAATCATAGATATGAGATGCAATATCTCGTTTCAAGAAGCACTAGAAATCTATTGCTACGATACGTAGACATCTGCAAACGCTATTTCCTTGCAAGGAAGTGTCGCATTTACATTCATTTGAATCGTAGACGAGGAATGCATAACACTTCCAAATGAATATTATATCTTATCATAAAACATAGATATGAGATGCAATATCTCGTTTTAACAAGCATTTGAACTCTATTGCTTCGATACGTAGACATCTGCAAACGCTATTTCCTGGCAAGGAAGTGTCGCATTTACATTCATTTGAAGTGTAGACGAGGAATACATGATTCTTCGCAAATCATATAATATCTTACCATGAAACATAGAAATGAGATGCGATATCGCGTTTTAAGAAGCATTAGAACTCTATTGCTACGATACTTAGATATCTGCAGACGCTATTTCCTAGCAAGGAAGTGTCGCATTTACATTCATTTGAAGTGTAGACGGGGAATACATGATACTTCGCAAATCATATTATATCTTACCATGAAACATAGACATGAGATGCGATATCGCATTTTAAGAAGCATTTGAACTCTATTGCCTCGATACGTAGACATCTGCAAACGCTATTTCCTTGCAAGGAAGTGTCGCATTTACATTCATTTGAGGTGTACACGAGGAATACATAACACTTCGCAAATCATATTATATCTTACCATGAAACAATGAAATGAGATGCGATATCTCGTTTTAAGAAGCATTTGAACTCTATTGCTATGATACGTGGACATCTGCAAACGCTATTTCCCTGCGAGGAAGTGTGGCATTCACATTCATTTAAAGTGTAGACGAGGAATACATAACACTTCGCAATTCATATTATATCTTACCACGAAACGTAGAAATGAGATGCGATATCGCGTTTTAAGAAGCATTAGAAATCTATTGCTAAGATACGTAGACATCTGCAAACGCTATTTCTTTGCAAGGAAGTGTCGCATTTACATTCATATGAAGTGTAGGCGAGGAATACATAACACTTCGCAAATCATATTATATCTTACCATGAAACATAGAAATGAGATGCGATATCGCGTTTTAAGAAGCATTAGAAATCTATTGCTAAGATACGTAGACATCTGCAAACGCTATTTCTTTGCAAGGAAGTGTCGCTTTCACATTCATTTGAAGTGTAGACGAGGAATACATAACACTTCGCAAATCATATTATATCTTACCATGAAACATAGAAATGAGATGCGATATCGCGCTTTAAGAATCATAAAAACCCTATTGCTACGATACGTAGACATCTGCAAACGCTATTTGCTTGCAAGGAAGTGTCGCATTTACATTCATTTGAAGTGTAGACGAGGAATACATAACACTTCGCAAATCATATTATATCTTACCATGAAACATAGAAATGAGATGCGATATCGCGTTTTAAGAATCATAAGAACTCTATTGCTACGATACGTAGACATCTGCAAACGCTATTTCCTAGCGAGGAAGTGTGGCATTCACGTTCATTTGAAGTGTAGACGAGGAATACATAACACTTCGCAAATCATATTATATCTTACCATGAAACATAGAAATGGGATGCGATATCGCGTTCTAAGAACCACAAAAACTCTATTGCTACAATACGTAGACATCTGCAAACGCTATTTCCTTGCAAGGAAGTGTCGCATTTACATTCATTTGAATCGTAGACGAGGAATGCATAACACTTCCAAATGAATATTATATCTTATCATAAAACATAGATATGAGATGCAATATCTCGTTTTAAGAAGCATTTGAACTCTATTGCTTCGATACGTAGACATCTGCAAACGCTATTTCCTTGCAAGGAAGTGCCGCATTTGCATTCATTTGAATCGTATAAGAGGAATGCATAACACTTCGCAATGAATATTATATCTTATCATGAATCATAGATATGAGATGCAATATCTCGTTTCAAGAAGCATTTGAACTCTATTGCTACGATACCTAGACATCTGCAAACGCTATTTCCTTGCAAGGAAGTGTCGCATTTACATTCATTTGAATCGTAGACGAGGAATACATGACACTTCGCAAATCATATTATATCTTACCATGAAACATAGGAATGAGATGCGATATCGCGTTTTATGAAGCATTAGAAATCTATTGCTTCGATACGTAGACATCTGCAAACGCTATTTGCTTGCAAGGAAGTGTCGCATTTACATTCATTTGAAGTGTAGACGAGGAATACATAACACTTCGCAAATCATATTATATCTTACCATGAAACATAGAAATGAGATGCGATATCGCGTTTTAAGAATCATAAGAACTCTATTGCTACGATACGTAGACATCTGCAAACGCTATTTCCTTGCAAGGAAGTGTCGCATTTGCATTCATTTGAAGTGTTGACGAGGAACATAAGGAGGACATAACACTTCGCAAATCATATTATATCTTACCATGAAACATAGAAATGAGATGCGATATCGCGTTTTAAGAAGCACTAGAAATCTATTGCTACGATACGTAGACATCTGCATACGCTATTTCCTTGCAAGGAAGTGTCGCATTTACATTCATTTGAATCGTAGACGAGGAATGCATAACACTTCGCAATGAATATTATATCTTACCATGAAAGATAGAAATGAGATGCGATATCGCGTTTTAAGAATCATAAGAACTCTATTGCTTCGATACGTAGACATCTGCAAACGCTATTTGCTTGCAAGGAAGTGTCGCATTTACATTCATTTGAAGTGTAGACGGGGAATACATAACACTTCGCAAATCATATTATATCTTACCATGAAACATAGAAATGAGATGCGAAATCGCGTTTTAAGAATCATAAGAACTCTATTGCTACGATACGTGGACATCTGCAAACGCTATTTCCCAGCGAGGAAGTGTGGCATTCACATTCATTTGAAGTGTAGACGAGGAATACATAACACTTCGCAAATCATATTATATCTTACCATGAAACATAGAAATGGGATGCGATATCGCGTTTTAAGTATCATAAAAACTCTATTGCTACGATACGTAGACATCTGCAAACGCTATTTCCTTGCAAGGAAGTGTCGCATTTACATTCATTTGAATCGTAGACGAGGAATGCATAACACTTCCAATTGAATATTATATCTTATCATAAAACATAGATATGAGATGCAATATCTCGTTTTAACAAGCATTTGAACTCTATTGCTTCGATACGTAGACATCTGCAAACGCTATTTCCTTGCAAGGAAGTGTCGCATTTGCATTCATTTGAATCGTATACGAGGAATGCATAACACTTCGCAATGAATATTATATGTTATCATGAATCATAGATATGAGATGCAATATCTCGTTTCAAGAAGCACTAGAAATCTATTGCTACGATACGTAGACATCTGCAAACGCTATTTCCTTGCAAGGAAGTGTCGCATTTACATTCATTTGAATCGTAGACGAGGAATGCATAACACTTCGCAATGAATATTATATCTTACCATGAAACATAGAAATGGGATGCGGTATCGCGTTTTAAGAATCATAAGAACTCTATTGCTTCGATACGTAGACATCTGCAAACGCTATTTGCTTGCAAGGAAGTGTCGTATTTACATTCATTTGAAGTGTAGACGAGGAATACATAACACTTCGCAAATCATATTATATCTTACCATGAAACATAGTAATGAGATGCGATATCGCGTTTTAAGAAGCATTAGAAATCTATTGCTACGATACGTAGACATCTGCAAACGCTATTTCCTTGCAAGGAAGTTTCGCATTTACATTCATTTGAAGTGTAGACGAGGAATGCATAACACTTCGCAAATCATATTATATCTTACCATGAAACATAGAATTGAGATGCGATATCGCGTTTTAAGAATCATAAGAACTCCATTGCTACGATACGTAGACATCTGCAAACGCTATTTCCTTGCAAGGAAGTGTCGCATTCACAATCATTTGGAGTGTAGACGAGGAATACATAACACTTCGCAAATCATATTATATCTTACCATGAAATATAGAAATGAGATGCGATATCGAGTTTTAAGAATCATAAAAACTCTATTGCTACGATACGTAGACATCTGCAAACGCTATTCCCTTGCAAGGAAGTGTCGCATTTACATTCATTTGAATCGTAGACGAGGAATGCATAACACTTCGCAATGAATATTATATCTTACCATGAAAGATAGAAATGAGATGCGATATCGCGTTTTAAGAATCATAAGAACTCTATTCCTTCGATACGTAGACATCTGCAAACGCTATTTCCTAGCGAGGAAGTACCGCACTCACATTCATTTGAAGTGTAGACGAGGAATACATAACACTTCGCAAATCATGTTATATCTTACCATGAAACATAGAAATGAGATGCGATATCGCGTTTTAGGAAGCTTTAGAAAGCTATTGCTTCGATACGTAGACATCTGCAAACGCTATTTCCTTGCAAGGAAGTGTCGCATTTGCATTCATTTGAAGTGTTGACGAGGAATACATAACACTTCGCAAATCATATTATATCTTACCATGAAACATAGAAATGAGATGCGATATCGCGTTTTAAGAAGCATTTGAACTCTATTGCTACGATGCCTAGACATCTGCAGACGCTATTTCCTAGCAAGGAAGTGTCGCATTTACATTCATTTGAATCGTAGACGGGGAATGCATAACACTTCGCAATGAATAATATATCTTATCATGAAACATAGATATGACATGCAATATCCCGTTTTAAGAAGCATTAGAAATCTCTTGCTACGATACGTAAACATCTGCAGACGCTATTTCCTTGCAAGGAAGTGTCGCATTTACATTCATTTGAAGTGTAGACGAGGAATACATAACACTTCGCAAATCATATTATATCTTACCATGAAACAATGAAATGAGATGCGATATCTCGTTTTAAGAAGCATTTGAACTCTATTGCTATGATACGTGGACATCTGCAAACGCTATTTCCCTGCGAGGAAGTGTGGCATTCACATTCATTTGAAGTGTAGACGAGGAATACATAACACTTCGCAAATCATATTATATCTTACCATGAAACATAGAAATGAGATGCGATATCGCGTTTTAAGAAGCATTAGAAATCTATTGCTACGATACGTAGACATCTGCAGAAGCTATTTCCTTGCAAGGAAGTGTCGCATTTACATTCATTTGAATCGTATACGAGGAATGCATAACACATCGCAATGAATATTATATCTTACCATGAAACATAGAAATGAGATGCGACATCGCGTATTAAGAAGCATTAGAACTCTATTGCTACGATACGTAGACATCTGCAAACGCTATTTCCTTGGAAGGAAGTGTCGCATTTACATTCATTTGAATCGTAGACGAGGAATACATAACACTGCGCAAATCATATTATATCCTACCATGAAACATAGAAATGAGATGCGATATCGCGTTTTAAGAATCATAAGAACTCCATTGCTACGATACGTAGATATCTGCAAACGCTATTTCCTAGCGAGGAAGTGTGGCATTCACATTCATTTGAAGTGTAGACGAGGAATACATAACACTTCGCAAATCATATTATATCTTACCATGAAACATAGAAATGAGATGCGATATCGCTTTTTAAGAAGCATTTGAACTCTATTGCCTCGATACGTAGACATCTGCAAACGCTATTTCCTGGCAAGGAAGTGTCGCATTTACATTCATTTGAAGTGTAGACGAGGAATACATGATACTTCGCAAATCATATTATATCTTACCATGAAACATAGAAATGAGATGCGATATCGCGTTTTAAGAAGCATTAGAACTCTACTGCTACGATACGTAGACATCTGCAAACGCTATTTCCTTGCAAGGAAGTGTCGGATTTACATTCATCTGAATCGTAGACGAGGAATACATAACACTTCGCAATGAATATTATATCTTACCATGAAAGATAGAAATGAGATGCGATATCGCGTTTTAAGAATCATAAGAACTCTATTCCTTCGATACGTAGACATCTGCAAACGCTATTTCCTAGCGAGGAAGTACCGCACTCACATTCATTTGAAGTGTAGACGAGGAATACATAACACTTCGCAAATCATGTTATATCTTACCATGAAACATAGAAATGAGATGCGATATCGCGTTTTAGGAAGCTTTAGAAAGCTATTGCTTCGATACGTAGACATCTGCAAACGCTATTTCCTTGCAAGGAAGTGTCGCATTTGCATTCATTTGAAGTGTTGACGAGGAATACATAACACTTCGCAAATCATATTATATCTTACCATGAAACATAGAAATGAGATGTGATATCGCGTTTTAAGAAGCATTAGAAATCTATTGCTACGATACGTAGACATCTGCAAACGCTATTTCCTTGCAAGGAAGTTTCGCATTTACATTCATTTGAAGTGTAGACGAGGAATGCATAACACTTCGCAAATCATATTATATCTTACCATGAAATATAGAAATGAAATGCGATATCGAGTTTTAAGAATCATAAAAACTCTATTGCTACGATACGTAGACATCTGCAAACGCTATTTCCTTGCAAGGAAGTGTCGCATTCACAATCATTTGGAGTGTAGACGAGGAATACATAACACTTCGCAAATCATATTATATCTTACCATGAAATATAGAAATGAGATGCGATATCGCGTTTTAAGAATCATAAGAACTCTATTGCTTCGATACGTAGACATCTGCAAACGCTATTTGCTTGCAAGGAAGTGTCGCACTTACATTCATTTGAAGTGTAGACGAGGAATACATGACACTTCGCAAATCATATTATATCTTACCATGAAACATAGAAATGAGATGGCATATCGCGTTTTAAGAAGCATTAGAAAGCTATTGCTACGATACGTAGACATCTGCAAACGCTATTTCCTAGCGAGGAAGTATCGCACTCACATTCATTTGAAGTGTAGACGAGGAATACATAACACTTCGCAATTCATATTATATCTTACCATGAAACATAGAAATGAGATGCGATATCGCGTTTTAAGAATCATAAGAACTCTATTGCTACGATACGTGGACATCTGCAAACGCTATTTCCCTGCGAGGAAGTGTGGCATTCACATTCATTTGAAGTGTAGACGAGGAATACATAACACTTCGCAATTCATATTATATCTTACCACGAAACGTAGAAATGGGTTGCGATATCGCGTTTTAAGAAGCATTAGAACTCTATCGCTACGATACCTAGACATCTGCAGACACTATTTCCTAGCAAGGAAGTGCCGCATTTACATTCATTTGAAGAGTAGACGATGAATACATAACACTTCGCAAATCATATTGTATCTTACCATGAAACATAGAAATGAGATGCAATATCGCGTTTTAAGAATCATAAGAACTCTATTGCTACGATAGGTAGACATCTGCAAACGCTATTTCCTTGCAAGGAAGTATCGCATTCACATTCATTTGAATCGTATACGAGGAATGCATAACACTTCGCAATGAATATTATATCTTATCATGAAACATAGATATGAGATGCGATATCGCGTTTGAAGAATCAAAAGAACTCTGTTGCTACGATACCTAGACATCTGCAGACGCTATTTCCTTGCAAGGAAGTGTCGCATTTACATTCATTTGAAGTGTAGACGAGGAATACATGACACTTCGCAAATCATATTATATCTTACCATGAAACATAGAAATGGGATGCGATATCGCGTTTTAAGAATCATAAAAACTCTATTGCTACGATACGTAGACATCTGCAAACGCTATTTCCTTGCAAGGAAGTGTCACAATTACATTCATTTGAAGTGTAGACGAGGAATACATAACACTTCGCAAATCATATTATATCTTACCATGAAACATAGAAGTGAGATGCGACATCGCGTTTTAAGAAGCATTAGAAATCTATCGCTACGATACCTACACATCTGCAGACACTATTTCCTAGCAAGGAAGTGTCGCATTTGCATTCATATGAAGTGTAGACGCGGAATATATAACACTTCGCAAATCATATTATATCTTACCATGAAACATAGAAATGAGATGCGATATCGCGTTTTAAGAATCATAAGAACTCTATTGCTACGATACGTAGACATCTGCAAACGCTATTCCCTTGCAAGGAAGTGTCGCATTTACATTCATTTGAAGTGCAGACAAGGAATACATAACAATTCGCAAATCATATTAAATCTTACCATGAAACATAGAAATGAGATGCGATATCGCGTTTTAAGAAGCATTAGAACTCTATTGCTACGATACCTAGACATCTGCAAACGCTATTTCCTTGCAAGGAAGTGTCGTATTTACATTCATTTGAATCGTAGACGAGGAATGCATAACACTTCGCAATGAATATTATATCTTATCATGAAACATAGAAATGAGATGCGATATCGCGTTTTAAGAATCATAAGAACTCTATTGCTACGCTACGTAGACATCTGCAGACGCTATTTCCTTGCAAGGAAGTGTCGCATTTACATTCATTTGAAGTGTAGACGAAGAATACATGACACTTCGCAAATCATATTATATCCTACCATGAAACATAGAAATGAGATGTGATATCGCGTTTTAAGAAGCATTAGAAATCTATTGCCACGATACGTAGACATCTGCAAACGCTATTTCCTAGCGAGGAAGTGTCGCATTCACATTCATTTGAAGTGTAGACGAGGAATACATAACCCTTCGCAAATCATATTATATCTTACCATGAAACATAGAAATGACATGCGATATCGCGTTTCAGGAAGCATTAGAACGCTATCGCTACGATGCCTAGACATCTGCAGACACTATTTCCAAGCAAGGAAGTGTCGCAATTACATTCATTTGACGTGTAGACGAGGAATACATAACATTTCGCAGATCATATTATATCTTACCATGAAACATAGAAATGAGATGCGATATCGCGTTTTAAGAAGCATTAGAACTCTATTGCTACGATAGGTAGACATCTGTAAACGCTATTTCCTTGCAAGGAGGTGTCGCATTTACATTCATTTGAATCGTAGACGAGGAATGCATAACACTTCGCAATGAATATTATATCTTATCATGAAACATAGATATGAGATGCAATATCTCGTTTTAAGAAGCATTTGAACTCTATTGCTTCGATACGTAAACATCTGCAAACGCTATTTCTTTGCTAGGAAGTGTGGCATTTACATTCACTGGAAGTGTAGACGAGGAATACATAACACTTCGCAAATCATATTATATCTTACCATGAAACATAGAAATGAGATGCGATATCGCGTTTTAAGAAGCATTTGAACTCTATTGCTACGATGCCTAGACATCTGCAGACGCTATTTCCTAGCAAGGAAGTGTCGCATTTACATTCATTTGAATCGTAGACGGGGAATGCATAACACTTCGCAATGAATATTATATCTTATCATGAAACATAGATATGACAGGCAATATCCCGTTTTAAGAAGCATTAGAAATCTCTTGCTACGATACGTAAACATCTGCAGACGCTATTTCCTTGCAAGGAAGTGTCGCATTTACATTCATTTGAAGTGTAGACGAGGAATACATAACACTTCGCAAATCATATTATATCTTACCATGAAACATAGAAATGAGTTGCGATATCGCGTTTTAAGAATCATAAGAACCCTATTGCTACGATACGTAGACAAATGCAAACGCTATTTCCTTGCAAGGAAGTGTCGCATTTACATTCATATGAAGTGTAGACGAGGAATACATAACACTTCGCAAATCATATTATATCTTACCATGAAACATAGAAATGAGATGCGATATCTCGTTTTAAGAAGCATTAGAAATCTATTGCTAAGATACGTAGACATCTGCAAACGCTATTTCTTTGCAAGGAAGTGTCGCATTTACATTCATTTGAAGTGTAGACGAGGAATACATAACACTTCGCAAATCATACTATATCTTACCATGAAACATAGAAATGAGATGCAATATCGCTTTTTAAGAAGCATTTGAACTCTATTGCCTCGATACGTAGACATCTGCAAACGCTATTTCCTGGCAAGGAAGTGTCGCATTTACATTCATTTGAAGTGTAGACGAGGAATACATGATACTTCGCAAATCATATTATATCTTACCATGAAACATAGAAATGAGATGCGATATCGCGTTTTAAGAAGCATTAGAACTCTACTGCTACGATACGTAGACATCTGCAAACGCTATTTCCTTGCAAGGAAGTGTCGGATTTACATTCATCTGAATCGTAGACGAGGAATACATGACACTTCGCAAATCATATTATATCTTACCATGAAACATAGAAATGAGATGCGATATCGCGTTTTAAGAAGCATTAGAAATCTATTGCTACGATACGTAGACATCTGCAAACGCTATTTCCTTGCAAGGAAGTTTCGCATTTACATTCATTTGAAGTGTAGACGAGGAATGCATAACACTTCGCAAATCATATTATATCTTACCATGAAACATAGAATTGAGATGCGATATCGCGTTTTAAGAATCATAAGAACTCCATTGCTACGATACGTAGACATCTGCAAACGCTATTTCCTTGCAAGGAAGTGTCGCATTCACAATCATTTGGAGTGTAGACGAGGAATACATAACACTTCGCAAATCATATTATATCTTACCATGAAATATAGAAATGAGATGCGATATCGAGTTTTAAGAATCATAAAAACTCTATTGCTACGATACGTAGACATCTGCAAACGCTATTCCCTTGCAAGGAAGTGTCGCATTTACATTCATTTGAATCGTAGACGAGGAATGCATAACACTTCGCAATGAATATTGTATCTTACCATGAAAGATAGAAATGAGATGCGATATCGCGTTTTAAGAATCATAAGAACTCTATTCCTTCGATACGTAGACATCTGCAAACGCTATTTCCTAGCGAGGAAGTACCGCACTCACATTCATTTGAAGTGTAGACGAGGAATACATAACACTTCGCAAATCATGTTATATCTTACCATGAAACATAGAAATGAGATGCGATATCGCGTTTTAGGAAGCTTTAGAAAGCTATTGCTTCGATACGTAGACATCTGCAAACGCTATTTCCTTGCAAGGAAGTGTCGCATTTGCATTCATTTGAAGTGTTGACGAGGAATACATAACACTTCGCAAATCATATTATATCTTACCATGAAACATAGAAATGAGATGCGATATCGCGTTTTAAGAAGCATTAGAAATCTATTGCTACGATACGTAGACATCTGCAAACGCTATTTCCTTGCAAGGAAGTTTCGCATTCACATTCATTTGAAGTGTAGACGAGGAATGCATAACACTTCGCAAATCATATTATATCTTACCATGAAATATAGAAATGAAATGCGATATCGAGTTTTAAGAATCATAAAAACTCTATTGCTACGATACGTGGACATCTGCAAACGCTATTTCCCTGCGAGGAAGAGTGGCATTCACATTCATTTGAAGTGTAGACGAGGAATACATAACACTTCGCAGTTCATATTATATCTTACCACGAAACGTAGAAATGAGTTGCGATATCGCGTTTTAAGAAGCATTAGAACTCTATTGCTACGATACCTAGACATCTGCAGACACTATTTCCTAGCAAGGAAGTGCCGCATTTACATTCATTTGAAGAGTAGACGAGGAATACATAACACTTCGCAAATCATATTGTATCTTACCATGAAACATAGAAATGAGATGCAATATCGCGTTTTAAGAATCATAAGAACTCTATTGCTACGATAGGTAGACATCTGCAAACGCTATTTCCTTGCAAGGAAGTATCGCATTCACATTCATTTGAATCGTATACGAGGAATGCATAACACTTCGCAATGAATATTATATCTTATCATGAAACATAGATATGAGATGCGATATCGCGTTTGAAGAATCAAAAGAACTCTGTTGCTACGATACCTAGACATCTGCAGACGCTATTTCCTTGCAAGGAAGTGTCGCATTTACATTCATTTGAAGTGCAGACAAGGAATACATAACAATTCGCAAATCATATTAAATCTTACCATGAAACATAGAAATGAGATGCGATATCGCGTTTTAAGAAGCATTAGAACTCTATTGCTACGATACCTAGACATCTGCAAACGCTATTTCCTTGCAAGGAAGTGTCGTATTTACATTCATTTGAATCGTAGACGAGGAATGCATAACACTTCGCAATGAATATTATATCTTATCATGAAACATAGAAATGAGATGCGATATCGCGTTTTAAGAATCATAAGAACTCTATTGCTACGCTACGTAGACATCTGCAGACGCTATTTCCTTGCAAGGAAGTGTCGCATTTACATTCATTTGAAGTGTAGACGAAGAATACATGACACTTCGCAAATCATATTATATCCTACCATGAAACATAGAAATGAGATGTGATATCGCGTTTTAAGAAGCATTAGAAATCTATTGCTACGATACGTAGACATCTGCAAACGCTATTTCCTAGCGAGGAAGTGTCGCATTCACATTCATTTGAAGTGTAGACGAGGAATACATAACCCTTCGCAAATCATATTATATCTTACCATGAAACATAGAAATGACATGCGATATCGCGTTTCAGGAAGCATTAGAACGCTATCGCTACGATGCCTAGACATCTGCAGACACTATTTCCAAGCAAGGAAGTGTCGCAATTACATTCATTTGACGTGTAGACGAGGAATACATAACATTTCGCAGATCATATTATATCTTACCATGAAACATAGAAATGAGATGCGATATCGCGTTTTAAGAAGCATTAGAACTCTATTGCTACGATAGGTAGACATCTGTAAACGCTATTTCCTTGCAAGGAGGTGTCGCATTTACATTCATTTGAATCGTAGACGAGGAATGCATAACACTTCGCAATGAATATTATATCTTATCATGAAACATAGATATGAGATGCAATATCTCGTTTTAAGAAGCATTTGAACTCTATTGCTTCGATACGTAAACATCTGCAAACGCTATTTCTTTGCTAGGAAGTGTGGCATTTACATTCACTGGAAGTGTAGACGAGGAATACATAACACTTCGCAAATCATATTATATCTTACCATGAAACATAGAAATGAGATGCGATATCGCGTTTTAAGAAGCATTTGAACTCTATTGCTACGATGCCTAGACATCTGCAGACGCTATTTCCTAGCAAGGAAGTGTCGCATTTACATTCATTTGAATCGTAGACGGGGAATGCATAACACTTCGCAATGAATATTATATCTTATCATGAAACATAGATATGACAGGCAATATCCCGTTTTAAGAAGCATTAGAAATCTCTTGCTACGATACGTAAACATCTGCAGACGCTATTTCCTTGCAAGGAAGTGTCGCATTTACATTCATTTGAAGTGTAGACGAGGAATACATAACACTTCGCAAATCATATTATATCTTACCATGAAACATAGAAATGAGTTGCGATATCGCGTTTTAAGAATCATAAGAACCCTATTGCTACGATACGTAGACAAATGCAAACGCTATTTCCTTGCAAGGAAGTGTCGCATTTACATTCATATGAAGTGTAGACGAGGAATACATAACACTTCGCAAATCATATTATATCTTACCATGAAACATAGAAATGAGATGCGATATCTCGTTTTAAGAAGCATTAGAAATCTATTGCTAAGATACGTAGACATCTGCAAACGCTATTTCTTTGCAAGGAAGTGTCGCATTTACATTCATTTGAAGTGTAGACGAGGAATACATAACACTTCGCAAATCATATTATATCTTACCATGAAACATAGAAATGAGATGCAATATCGCTTTTAAGAAGCATTTGAACTCTATTGCCTCGATACGTAGACATCTGCAAACGCTATTTCCTGGCAAGGAAGTGTCGCATTTACATTCATTTGAAGTGTAGACGAGGAATACATGATACTTCGCAAATCATATTATATCTTACCATGAAACATAGAAATGAGATGCGATATCGCGTTTTAAGAAGCATTAGAACTCTACTGCTACGATACGTAGACATCTGCAAACGCTATTTCCTTGCAAGGAAGTGTCGGATTTACATTCATCTGAATCGTAGACGAGGAATACATGACACTTCGCAATTTCATATTATATCTTACCATGAAACATAGAAATGAGATGCGATATCGCGTTTTAAGAAGCATTAGAAATCTATTGCTACGATACGTAGACATCTGCAAACGCTATTCCTTGCAAGGAAGTTTCGCATTTACATTCATTTGAAGTGTAGACGAGGAATGCATAACACTTCGCAAATCATATTATATCTTACCATGAAACATAGAATTGAGATGCGATATCGCGTTTTAAGAATCATAAGAACTCCATTGCTACGATACGTAGACATCTGCAAACGCTATTTCCTTGCAAGGAAGTGTCGCATTCACAATCATTTGGAGTGTAGACGAGGAATACATAACACTTCGCAAATCATATTATATCTTACCATGAAATATAGAAATGAGATGCGATATCGAGTTTTAAGAATCATAAAAACTCTATTGCTACGATACGTAGACATCTGCAAACGCTATTCCCTTGCAAGGAAGTGTCGCATTTACATTCATTTGAATCGTAGACGAGGAATGCATAACACTTCGCAATGAATATTGTATCTTACCATGAAAGATAGAAATGAGATGCGATATCGCGTTTTAAGAATCATAAGAACTCTATTCCTTCGATACGTAGACATCTGCAAACGCTATTTCCTAGCGAGGAAGTACCGCACTCACATTCATTTGAAGTGTAGACGAGGAATACATAACACTTCGCAAATCATGTTATATCTTACCATGAAACATAGAAATGAGATGCGATATCGCGTTTTAGGAAGCTTTAGAAAGCTATTGCTTCGATACGTAGACATCTGCAAACGCTATTTCCTTGCAAGGAAGTGTCGCATTTGCATTCATTTGAAGTGTTGACGAGGAATACATAACACTTCGCAAATCATATTATATCTTACCATGAAACATAGAAATGAGATGCGATATCGCGTTTTAAGAAGCATTAGAAATCTATTGCTACGATACGTAGACATCTGCAAACGCTATTTCCTTGCAAGGAAGTTTCGCATTCACATTCATTTGAAGTGTAGACGAGGAATGCATAACACTTCGCAAATCATATTATATCTTACCATGAAATATAGAAATGAAATGCGATATCGAGTTTTAAGAATCATAAAAACTCTATTGCTACGATACGTGGACATCTGCAAACGCTATTTCCCTGCGAGGAAGAGTGGCATTCACATTCATTTGAAGTGTAGACGAGGAATACATAACACTTCGCAGTTCATATTATATCTTACCACGAAACGTAGAAATGAGTTGCGATATCGCGTTTAAGAAGCATTAGAACTCTATTGCTACGATACCTAGACATCTGCAGACACTATTTCCTAGCAAGGAAGTGCCGCATTTACATTCATTTGAAGAGTAGACGAGGAATACATAACACTTCGCAAATCATATTGTATCTTACCATGAAACATAGAAATGAGATGCAATATCGCGTTTTAAGAATCATAAGAACTCTATTGCTACGATAGGTAGACATCTGCAAACGCTATTTCCTTGCAAGGAAGTATCGCATTCACATTCATTTGAATCGTATACGAGGAATGCATAACACTTCGCAATGAATATTATATCTTATCATGAAACATAGATATGAGATGCGATATCGCGTTTGAAGAATCAAAAGAACTCTGTTGCTACGATACCTAGACATCTGCAGACGCTATTTCCTTGCAAGGAAGTGTCGCATTTATATTCATTTGTAGTGTAGACGAGGAATACATGACACTTCGCAAATCATATTATATCTTACCATGAAACATAGAAATGGGATGCGATATCGCGTTTTAAGAATCATAAAAACTCTATTGCTACGATACGTAGACATCTGCAAACGCTATTTCCTTGCAAGGAAGTGTCGCAATTACATTCATTTGAAGTGTAGACGAGGAATACATAACACTTCGCAAATCATACTATATCTTACCATGAAACATAGAAGTGAGATGCGATATCGCGTTTTAAGAAGCATTAGAAATCTATCGCTACGATACCTACACATCTGCAGACACTATTTCCTAGCAAGGAAGTGTCGCATTTGCATTCATATGAAGTGTAGACGCGGAATATATAACACTTCGCAAATCATATTATATCGTACCATGAAACGTAGAAATGAGATGCGATATCGCGTTTTAAGAATCATAAGAACTCTATTGCTACGATACGTAGACATCTGCAAACGCTATTCCCTTGCAAGGAAGTGTCGCATTTACATTCATTTGAAGTGCAGACAAGGAATACATAACAATTCGCAAATCATATTAAATCTTACCATGAAACATAGAAATGAGATGCGATATCGCGTTTTAAGAAGCATTAGAACTCTATTGCTACGATAGGTAGACATCTGTAAACGCTATTTCCTTGCAAGGAGGTGTCGCATTTACATTCATTTGAATCGTAGACGAGGAATGCATAACACTTCGCAATGAATATTATATCTTATCATGAAACATAGATATGAGATGCAATATCTCGTTTTAAGAAGCATTTGAACTCTATTGCTTCGATACGTAAACATCTGCAAACGCTATTTCTTTGCTAGGAAGTGTCGCATTTACATTCACTGGAAGTGTAGACGAGGAATACATAACACTTCGCAAATCATATTATATCTTACCATGAAACATAGAAATGAGATGCGATATCGCGTTTTAAGAAGCATTTGAACTCTATTGCTACGATGCCTAGACATCTGCAGACGCTATTTCCTAGCAAGGAAGTGTCGCATTTACATTCATTTGAATCGTAGACGGGGAATGCATAACACTTCGCAATGAATATTATATCTTATCATGAAACATAGATATGACATGCAATATCCCGTTTTAAGAAGCATTAGAAATCTCTTGCTACGATACGTAAACATCTGCAGACGCTATTTCCTTGCAAGGAAGTGTCGCATTTACATTCATTTGAAGTGTAGACGAGGAATACATAACACTTCGCAAATCATATTATATCTTACCATGAAACATAGAAATGAGTTGCGATATCGCGTTTTAAGAATCATAAGAACTCTATTGCTACGATACGTAGACAAATGCAAACGCTATTTCCTTGCAAGGAAGTGTCGCATTTACATTCATATGAAGTGTAGACGAGGAATACATAACACTTCGCAAATCATATTATATCTTACCATGAAACATAGAAATGAGATGCGATATCTCGTTTTAAGAAGCATTAGAAATCTATTGCTAAGATACGTAGACATCTGCAAACGCTATTTCTTTGCAAGGAAGTGTCGCATTTACATTCATTTGAAGTGTAGACGAGGAATACATAACACTTCGCAAATCATATTATATCTTACCATGAAACATAGAAATGAGATGCGATATCGCTTTTTAAGAAGCATTTGAACTCTATTGCCTCGATACGTAGACATCTGCAAACGCTATTTCCTGGCAAGGAAGTGTCGCATTTACATTCATTTGAAGTGTAGACGAGGAATACATGATACTTCGCAAATCATATTATATCTTACCATGAAACATAGAAATGAGATGCGATATCGCGTTTTAAGAAGCATTAGAACTCTACTGCTACGATACGTAGACATCTGCAAACGCTATTTCCTTGCAAGGAAGTGTCGGATTTACATTCATCTGAATCGTAGACGAGGAATACATAACACTTCGCAATGAATATTATATCTTACCATGAAAGATAGAAATGAGATGCGATATCGCGTTTTAAGAATCATAAGAACTCTATTCCTTCGATACGTAGACATCTGCAAACGCTATTTCCTAGCGAGGAAGTACCGCACTCACATTCATTTGAAGTGTAGACGAGGAATACATAACACTTCGCAAATCATGTTATATCTTACCATGAAACATAGAAATGAGATGCGATATCGCGTTTTAGGAAGCTTTAGAAAGCTATTGCTTCGATACGTAGACATCTGCAAACGCTATTTCCTTGCAAGGAAGTGTCGCATTTGCATTCATTTGAAGTGTTGACGAGGAATACATAACACTTCGCAAATCATATTATATCTTACCATGAAACATAGAAATGAGATGTGATATCGCGTTTTAAGAAGCATTAGAAATCTATTGCTACGATACGTAGACATCTGCAAACGCTATTTCCTTGCAAGGAAGTTTCGCATTTACATTCATTTGAAGTGTAGACGAGGAATGCATAACACTTCGCAAATCATATTATATCTTACCATGAAATATAGAAATGAAATGCGATATCGAGTTTTAAGAATCATAAAAACTCTATTGCTACGATACGTAGACATCTGCAAACGCTATTTCCTTGCAAGGAAGTGTCGCATTCACAATCATTTGGAGTGTAGACGAGGAATACATAACACTTCGCAAATCATATTATATCTTACCATGAAATATAGAAATGAGATGCGATATCGCGTTTTAAGAATCATAAGAACTCTATTGCTTCGATACGTAGACATCTGCAAACGCTATTTGCTTGCAAGGAAGTGTCGCACTTACATTCATTTGAAGTGTAGACGAGGAATACATGACACTTCGCAAATCATATTATATCTTACCATGAAACATAGAAATGAGATGGCATATCGCGTTTTAAGAAGCATTAGAAAGCTATTGCTACGATACGTAGACATCTGCAAACGCTATTTCCTAGCGAGGAAGTATCGCACTCACATTCATTTGAAGTGTAGACGAGGAATACATAACACTTCGCAAATCATGTTATATCTTACCGTGAAACATAGAAATGAGATGCGATATCGCGTTTTAAGAAGCATGAGGAATCTATTGCTACGATACGTAGACATCTGCAAACGCTATTTCTTTGCAAGGAAGTGTCGCATTTACATTCATTTGAAGTGTAGACGAGGAATACATAACACTTCGCAAATCATATTATATCTTACCATGAAACATAGAAATGAGATGCGATATCGCGTTTTAAGAATCATAAGAACTCTATTGCTACGATACGTGGACATCTGCAAACGCTATTTCCCTGCGAGGAAGTGTGGCATTCACATTCATTTGAAGTGTAGACGAGGAATACATAACACTTCGCAATTCATATTATATCTTACCATGAAACATAGAAATGAGATGCGATATCGCGTTTTAAGAAGCATGAGGAATCTATTGCTACGATACGTAGACATGTGCAAACGCTATTTCCTTGCAAGGAAGTGTCGGATTTACATTCATCTGAATCGTAGACGAGGAATACATAACACTTCGCAATGAATATTATATCTTACCATGAAAGATAGAAATGAGATGCGATATCGCGTTTTAAGAATCATAAGAACTCTATTCCTTCGATACGTAGACATCTGCAAACGCTATTTCCTAGCGAGGAAGTACCGCACTCACATTCATTTGAAGTGTAGACGAGGAATACATAACACTTCGCAAATCATGTTATATCTTACCATGAAACATAGAAATGAGATGCGATATCGCGTTTTAAGAAGCATGAGGAATCTATTGCTACGATACGTAGACATCTGCAAACGCTATTTCCTTGCAAGGAAGTTTCGCATTTACATTCATTTGAAGTGTAGACGAGGAATGCATAACACTTCGCAAATCATATTATATCTTACCATGAAATATAGAAATGAAATGCGATATCGAGTTTTAAGAATCATAAAAACTCTATTGCTACGATACGTAGACATCTGCAAACGCTATTTCCTTGCAAGGAAGTGTCGCATTCACAATCATTTGGAGTGTAGACGAGGAATACATAACACTTCGCAAATCATATTATATCTTACCATGAAATATAGAAATGAGATGCGATATCGCGTTTTAAGAATCAGAAGAACTCTATTGCTTCGATACGTAGACATCTGCAAACGCTATTTGCTTGCAAGGAAGTGTCGCACTTACATTCATTTGAAGTGTAGACGAGGAATACATGACACTTCGCAAATCATATTATATCTTACCATGAAACATAGAAATGAGATGGCATATCGCGTTTTAAGAAGCATTAGAAAGCTATTGCTACGATACGTAGACATCTGCAAACGCTATTTCCTAGCGAGGAAGTATCGCACTCACATTCATTTGAAGTGTAGACGAGGAATACATAACACTTCGCAAATCATGTTATATCTTACCGTGAAACATAGAAATGAGATGCGATATCGCGTTTTAAGAAGCATGAGGAATCTATTGCTACGATACGTAGACATCTGCAAACGCTATTTCTTTGCAAGGAAGTGTCGCATTTACATTCATTTGAAGTGTAGACGAGGAATACATAACACTTCGCAAATCATATTATATCTTACCATGAAACATAGAAATGAGATGCGATATCGCGTTTTAAGAATCATAAGAACTCTATTGCTACGATACGTGGACATCTGCAAACGCTATTTCCCTGCGAGGAAGTGTGGCATTCACATTCATTTGAAGTGTAGACGAGGAATACATAACACTTCGCAATTCATATTATATCTTACCACGAAACGTAGAAATGGGTTGCGATATCGCGTTTTAAGAAGCATTAGAACTCTATCGCTACGATACCTAGACATCTGCAGACACTATTTCCTAGCAAGGAAGTGCCGCATTTACATTCATTTGAAGAGTAGACGATGAATACATAACACTTCGCAAATCATATTGTATCTTACCATGAAACATAGAAATGAGATGCAATATCGCGTTTTAAGAATCATAAGAACTCTATTGCTACGATAGGTAGACATCTGCAAACGCTATTTCCTTGCAAGGAAGTATCGCATTCACATTCATTTGAATCGTATACGAGGAATGCATAACACTTCGCAAAGAATATTATATCTTATCATGAAACATAGAAATGAGATGCGATATCGCGTTTTAAGAATCATAAGAACTCTATTGCTACGCTACGTAGACATCTGCAGACGCTATTTCCTTGCAAGGAAGTGTCGCATTTACATTCATTTGAAGTGTAGACGAAGAATACATGACACTTCGCAAATCATATTATATCCTACCATGAAACATAGAAATGAGATGTGATATCGCGTTTTAAGAAGCATTAGAAATCTATTGCTACGATACGTAGACATCTGCAAACGCTATTTCCTAGCGAGGAAGTGTCGCATTCACATTCATTTGAAGTGTAGACGAGGAATACATAACCCTTCGCAAATCATATTATATCTTACCATGAAACATAGAAATGAGATGCGATATCGCGTTTTAAGAAGCATTTGAACTCTATTGCTACGATGCCTAGACATCTGCAGACGCTATTTCCTAGCAAGGAAGTGTCGCATTTACATTCATTTGAATCGTAGACGGGGAATGCATAACACTTCGCAATGAATATTATATCTTATCATGAAACATAGATATGACAGGCAATATCCCGTTTTAAGAAGCATTAGAAATCTCTTGCTACGATACGTAAACATCTGCAGACGCTATTTCCTTGCAAGGAAGTGTCGCATTTACATTCATTTGAAGTGTAGACGAGGAATACATAACACTTCGCAAATCATATTATATCTTACCATGAAACATAGAAATGAGTTGCGATATCGCGTTTTAAGAATCATAAGAACCCTATTGCTACGATACGTAGACAAATGCAAACGCTATTTCCTTGCAAGGAAGTGTCGCATTTACATTCATATGAAGTGTAGACGAGGAATACATAACACTTCGCAAATCATATTATATCTTACCATGAAACATAGAAATGAGATGCGATATCTCGTTTTAAGAAGCATTAGAAATCTATTGCTAAGATACGTAGACATCTGCAAACGCTATTTCTTTGCAAGGAAGTGTCGCATTTACATTCATTTGAAGTGTAGACGAGGAATACATAACACTTCGCAAATCATATTATATCTTACCATGAAACATAGAAATGAGATGCAATATCGCTTTTTAAGAAGCATTTGAACTCTATTGCCTCGATACGTAGACATCTGCAAACGCTATTTCCTGGCAAGGAAGTGTCGCATTTACATTCATTTGAAGTGTAGACGAGGAATACATGATACTTCGCAAATCATATTATATCTTACCATGAAACATAGAAATGAGATGCGATATCGCGTTTTAAGAAGCATTAGAACTCTACTGCTACGATACGTAGACATCTGCAAACGCTATTTCCTTGCAAGGAAGTGTCGGATTTACATTCAGCTGAATCGTAGACGAGGAATACATGACACTTCGCAAATCATATTATATCTTACCATGAAACATAGAAATGAGATGCGATATCGCGTTTTAAGAAGCATTAGAAATCTATTGCTACGATACGTAGACATCTGCAGACGCTATTTCCTTGCAAGGAAGTGTCGCATTTACATTCATTTGAAGTGTAGACGAGGAATACATAACACTTCGCAAATCATATTATATCTTACCATGAAACATAGAAATGTGATGCGATATCGCGTTTTAAGAATCATAAGAACTCTATTGCTACGATACGTAGACAACTGCAAACGCTATTTCCTTGCAAGGAAGTGTCGCATTTACATTCATTTGAAGTGTAGACAAGGAATACATAACACTTCGCAAATCATATTATATCTTACCATGAAACATAGAAATGAGATGCGATATCGCGTTTTAAGAATCATAAGAACTCTATTGCTACGATACGTAGACAACTGCAAACGCTATTTCCTTGGAAGGAAGTGTCGCATTTACATTCATTTGAATCGTATACGAGGAATGCATAACACTTCGCTATGAATATTATATCTTATCATGAAACACAGATATGAGATGCAATATCTCGTTTTAAGAAGCATTTGAACTCTATTGCTACGATACCTAGACATCTGCAGACGCTATTTCCTAGCAAGGAAGTATTGCATTTACATTCATTTGAAGTGTAGACGAGGAATACATGACACTTCGCAAATCATATTATATCTTTCCATGAAACATAGAAATGTGATGCGATATCGCGTTTTAAGAAGCATTAGAAATCTATTGCTAAGATACGTAGACATCTGCAAACGCTATTTGCTTGCAAGGAAGTGTCGCATTTACATTCATTTGAAGTGTAGACGAGGAATACATGACACTTCACAAATTATATTATATCTTACCATGAAACATAGACATGAGATGCGATATTGTGTTTTGAGAAGCATTAGAACTCTATTGCTACGATACCTAGACATCTGCAGACGCTATTTCCTAGCAAGGAAGTGTGGCATTTACATTAATTGAAGTGTAGACGAGCAATACATGACACTTCGCAAATCATATTATATCTTACCATGAAACATAGAAATGAGATGCAATATCGCGTTTTAAGAATCATAAGAACACTACTGCTACGATACGTAGACATCTGCAAACGCTATTTCCTTGCAAGGAAGTGTCGCATTTACATTCATTTGAATCGTAGACGAGGAATACATGACACTTCGCAAATCATATTATATCTTACCATGAAACATAGAAATGAGATACGATATCGCGTTTTAAGGAGCATTAGAAATCTATTGCTTCGATACGTAGACATCTGCAAACGCTATTTGCTTGCAAGGAAGTGTCGCATTTACATTCATTTGAAGTGTAGACGAGGAATACATGATACTTCGCAAATCATATTATATCTTACCATGAAACATAGAAATGAGATGCGATATCGCGTTTTAAGAAGCATTAGAACTCTACTGCTACGATACGTAGACATCTGCAAACGCTATTTCCTTGCAAGGAAGTGTCGGATTTACATTCATCTGAATCGTAGACGAGGAATACATAACACTTCGCAATGAATATTATATCTTACCATGAAAGATAGAAATGAGATGCGATATCGCGTTTTAAGAATCATAAGAACTCTATTCCTTCGATACGTAGACATCTGCAAACGCTATTTCCTAGCGAGGAAGTACCGCACTCACATTCATTTGAAGTGTAGACGAGGAATACATAACACTTCGCAAATCATGTTATATCTTACCATGAAACATAGAAATGAGATGCGATATCGCGTTTTAGGAAGCTTTAGAAAGCTATTGCTTCGATACGTAGACATCTGCAAACGCTATTTCCTTGCAAGGAAGTGTCGCATTTGCATTCATTTGAAGTGTTGACGAGGAATACATAACACTTCGCAAATCATATTATATCTTACCATGAAACATAGAAATGAGATGTGATATCGCGTTTTAAGAAGCATTAGAAATCTATTGCTACGATACGTAGACATCTGCAAACGCTATTTCCTTGCAAGGAAGTTTCGCATTTACATTCATTTGAAGTGTAGACGAGGAATGCATAACACTTCGCAAATCATATTATATCTTACCATGAAATATAGAAATGAAATGCGATATCGAGTTTTAAGAATCATAAAAACTCTATTGCTACGATACGTAGACATCTGCAAACGCTATTTCCTTGCAAGGAAGTGTCGCATTCACAATCATTTGGAGTGTAGACGAGGAATACATAACACTTCGCAAATCATATTATATCTTACCATGAAATATAGAAATGAGATGCGATATCGCGTTTTAAGAATCATAAGAACTCTATTGCTTCGATACGTAGACATCTGCAAACGCTATTTGCTTGCAAGGAAGTGTCGCACTTACATTCATTTGAAGTGTAGACGAGGAATACATGACACTTCGCAAATCATATTATATCTTACCATGAAACATAGAAATGAGATGGCATATCGCGTTTTAAGAAGCATTAGAAAGCTATTGCTACGATACGTAGACATCTGCAAACGCTATTTCCTAGCGAGGAAGTATCGCACACACATTCATTTGAAGTGTAGACGAGGAATACATAACACTTCGCAAATCATGTTATATCTTACCATGAAACATAGAAATGAGATGCGATATCGCGTTTCAAGAAGCATGAGGAATCTATTGCTACGATACGTAGACATCTGCAAACGCTATTTCTTTGCAAGGAAGTGTCGCATTTACATTCATTTGAAGTGTAGACGAGGAATACATAACACTTCGCAAATCATATTATATCTTACCATGAAACATAGAAATGAGATGCGATATCGCGTTTTAAGAATCATAAGAACTCTATTGCTACGATACGTGGACATCTGCAAACGCTATTTCCCTGCGAGGAAGTGTGGCATTCACATTCATTTGAAGTGTAGACGAGGAATACATAACACTTCGCAATTCATATTATATCTTACCACGAAACGTAGAAATGGGTTGCGATATCGCGTTTTAAGAAGCATTAGAACTCTATCGCTACGATACCTAGACATCTGCAGACACTATTTCCTAGCAAGGAAGTGCCGCATTTACATTCATTTGAAGAGTAGACGATGAATACATAACACTTCGCAAATCATATTGTATCTTACCATGAAACATAGAAATGAGATGCAATATCGCGTTTTAAGAATCATAAGAACTCTATTGCTACGATAGGTAGACATCTGCAAACGCTATTTCCTTGCAAGGAAGTATCGCATTCACATTCATTTGAATCGTATACGAGGAATGCATAACACTTCGCAAAGAATATTATATCTTATCATGAAACATAGATATGAGATGCGATATCGCGTTTGAAGAATCAAAAGAACTCTGTTGCTACGATACCTAGACATCTGCAGACGCTATTTCCTTGCAAGGAAGTGTCGCATTTACATTCATTTGAAGTGTAGACGAGGAATACATGACACTTCGCAAATCATATTATATCTTACCATGAAACATAGAAATGGGATGCGATATCGCGTTTTAAGAATCATAAAAACTCTATTGCTACGATACGTAGACATCTGCAAACGCTATTTCCTTGCAAGGAAGTGTCGCAATTACATTCATTTGAAGTGTAGACGAGGAATACATAACACTTCGCAAATCATATTATATCTTACCATGAAACATAGAAGTGAGATGCGATATCGCGTTTTAAGAAGCATTAGAAATCTATCGCTACGATACCTACACATCTGCAGACACTATTTCCTAGCAAGGAAGTGTCGCATTTGCATTCATATGAAGTGTAGACGCGGAATATATAACACTTCGCAAATCATATTATATCTTACCATGAAACATAGAAATGAGATGCGATATCGCGTTCTAAGAATCATAAGAACTCTATTGCTACGATACGTAGACATCTGCAAACGCTATTCCCTTGCAAGGAAGTGTCGCATTTACATTCATTTGAAGTGCAGACAAGGAATACATAACAATTCGCAAATCATATTAAATCTTACCATGAAACATAGAAATGAGATGCGATATCGCGTTTTAAGAAGCATTAGAACTCTATTGCTACGATACCTAGACATCTGCAAACGCTATTTCCTTGCAAGGAAGTGTCGTATTTACATTCATTTGAATCGTAGACGAGGAATGCATAACACTTCGCAATGAATATTATATCTTATCATGAAACATAGAAATGAGATGCGATATCGCGTTTTAAGAATCATAAGAACTCTATTGCTACGCTACGTAGACATCTGCAGACGCTATTTCCTTGCAAGGAAGTGTCGCATTTACATTCATTTGAAGTGTAGACGAAGAATACATGACACTTCGCAAATCATATTATATCCTACCATGAAACATAGAAATGAGATGTGATATCGCGATTTAAGAAGCATTAGAAATCTATTGCTACGATACGTAGACATCTGCAAACGCTATTTCCTAGCGAGGAAGTGTCGCATTCACATTCATTTGAAGTGTAGACGAGGAATACATAACCCTTCGCAAATCATATTATATCTTACCATGAAACATAGAAATGAGATGCGATATCGCGTTTCAGGAAGCATTAGAACGCTATCGCTACGATGCCTAGACATCTGCAGACACTATTTCCAAGCAAGGAAGTGTCGCAATTACATTCATTTGACGTGTAGACGAGGAATACATAACATTTCGCAGATCATATTATATCTTACCATGAAACATAGAAATGAGATGCGATATCGCGTTTTAAGAAGCATTAGAACTCTATTGCTACGATAGGTAGACATCTGTAAACGCTATTTCCTTGCAAGGAGGTGTCGCATTTACATTCATTTGAATCGTAGACGAGGAATGCATAACACTTCGCAATGAATATTATATCTTATCATGAAACATAGATATGAGATGCAATATCTCGTTTTAAGAAGCATTTGAACTCTATTGCTTCGATACGTAAACATCTGCAAACGCTATTTCTTTGCTAGGAAGTGTGGCATTTACATTCACTGGAAGTGTAGACGAGGAATACATAACACTTCGCAAATCATATTATATCTTACCATGAAACATAGAAATGAGATGCGATATCGCGTTTTAAGAAGCATTTGAACTCTATTGCTACGATGCCTAGACATCTGCAGACGCTATTTCCTAGCAAGGAAGTGTCGCATTTACATTCATTTGAATCGTAGACGGGGAATGCATAACACTTCGCAATGAATATTATATCTTATCATGAAACATAGATATGACAGGCAATATCCCGTTTTAAGAAGCATTAGAAATCTCTTGCTACGATACGTAAACATCTGCAGACGCTATTTCCTTGCAAGGAAGTGTCGCATTTACATTCATTTGAAGTGTAGACGAGGAATACATAACACTTCGCAAATCATATTATATCTTACCATGAAACATAGAAATGAGTTGCGATATCGCGTTTTAAGAATCATAAGAACCCTATTGCTACGATACGTAGACAAATGCAAACGCTATTTCCTTGCAAGGAAGTGTCGCATTTACATTCATATGAAGTGTAGACGAGGAATACATAACACTTCGCAAATCATATTATATCTTACCATGAAACATAGAAATGAGATGCGATATCTCGTTTTAAGAAGCATTAGAAATCTATTGCTAAGATACGTAGACATCTGCAAACGCTATTTCTTTGCAAGGAAGTGTCGCATTTACATTCATTTGAAGTGTAGACGAGGAATACATAACACTTCGCAAATCATATTATATCTTACCATGAAACATAGAAATGAGATGCAATATCGCTTTTTAAGAAGCATTTGAACTCTATTGCCTCGATACGTAGACATCTGCAAACGCTATTTCCTGGCAAGGAAGTGTCGCATTTACATTCATTTGAAGTGTAGACGAGGAATACATGATACTTCGCAAATCATATTATATCTTACCATGAAACATAGAAATGAGATGCGATATCGCGTTTTAAGAAGCATTAGAACTCTACTGCTACGATACGTAGACATCTGCAAACGCTATTTCCTTGCAAGGAAGTGTCGGATTTACATTCATCTGAATCGTAGACGAGGAATACATGACACTTCGCAAATCATATTATATCTTACCATGAAACATAGAAATGAGATGCGATATCGCGTTTTAAGAAGCATTAGAAATCTATTGCTACGATACGTAGACATCTGCAGACGCTATTTCCTTGCAAGGAAGTGTCGCATTTACATTCATTTGAAGTGTAGACGAGGAATACATAACACTTCGCAAATCATATTATATCTTACCATGAAACATAGAAATGTGATGCGATATCGCGTTTTAAGAATCATAAGAACTCTATTGCTACGATACGTAGACAACTGCAAACGCTATTTCCTTGCAAGGAAGTGTCGCATTTACATTCATTTGAAGTGTAGACAAGGAATACATAACACTTCGCAAATCATATTATATCTTACCATGAAACACAGAAATGAGATGCGATATCGCGTTTTAAGAATCATAAGAACTCTATTGCTACGATACGTAGACAACTGCAAACGCTATTTCCTTGGAAGGAAGTGTCGCATTTACATTCATTTGAATCGTATACGAGGAATGCATAACACTTCGCTATGAATATTATATCTTATCATGAAACACAGATATGAGATGCAATATCTCGTTTTAAGAAGCATTTGAACTCTATTGCTACGATACCTAGACATCTGCAGACGCTATTTCCTAGCAAGGAAGTATTGCATTTACATTCATTTGAAGTGTAGACGAGGAATACATGACACTTCGCAAATCATATTATATCTTTCCATGAAACATAGAAATGTGATGCGATATCGCGTTTTAAGAAGCATTAGAAATCTATTGCTAAGATACGTAGACATCTGCAAACGCTATTTCCTTGCAAGGAAGTGTCGCATTTACATTCATTTGAAGTGTAGACGAGGAATACATGACACTTCACAAATTATATTATATCTTACCATGAAACATAGACATGAGATGCGATATTGTGTTTTGAGAAGCATTAGAACTCTATTGCTACGATACCTAGACATCTGCAGACGCTATTTCCTAGCAAGGAAGTGTGGCATTTACATTAATTGAAGTGTAGACGAGCAATACATGACACTTCGCAAATCATATTATATCTTACCATGAAACATAGAAATGAGATGCAATATCGCGTTTTAAGAATCATAAGAACACTACTGCTACGATACGTAGACATCTGCAAACGCTATTTCCTTGCAAGGAAGTGTCGCATTTACATTCATTTGAATCGTAGACGAGGAATACATGACACTTCGCAAATCATATTATATCTTACCATGAAACATAGAAATGAGATGCGATATCGCGTTTTAAGGAGCATTAGAAATCTATTGCTTCGATACGTAGACATCTGCAAACTTTATTTGCTTGCAAGGAAGTGTCGCATTTACATTCATTTGAAGTGTAGACGAGGAATACATAACACTTCGCAAATCATATTATATCTTACCATGAAACATAGAAATGAGATGCGATATCGCGTTTTAAGAATCATAAGAACTCCATTGCTACGATACGTAGACATCTGCAAACGCTATTTCCTAGCGAGGAAGTGTGGCATTCACGTTCATTTGAAGTTGTAGACGCGGAATACATGACACTTCGCAAATCATATTATATCTTACCATGAAACATAGAAATGAGATGCGATATCGCATTTTAAGAAGCATTAGAATTATATTGCTACGATACGTAGACATCTGCAGACGCTATTTCCTTGCAAGGAAGTGTCGCATTTACATTCATTTGAAGTGTAGACGAGGGATACATGACACTTCGCAAATCATATTATATCTTACCATGAAACATAGAAATGAGATGCAATATCTCGTTTTAAGAAGCATTTGAACTCTATTGCTACGATACCTAGACATCTGCAGACGCTATTTCCTAGCAAGGAAGTATCGCATTTACATTCATTTGAAGTGTAGACGAGGAATACATGACACTTCGCAAATCATATTATATCTTTCCATGAAGCATAGAAATGAGATGCGATATCGCGTTTTAAGAAGCATTAGAAATCTATTGCTAAGATACGTAGACATCTGCAAACGCTATTTCCTGGCAAGGAAGTGTCGCATTTACATTCATTTGAAGTTGTAGACGGGGAATACACAACACTTCGCAAATCATATTATATCTTACCATGAAACATAGAAATGAGATGCGATATCGCGTTTTAAGAAGCATTTGAACTCTATTGCTTCGATACCTAGATATCTGCAAACGCTATTTCCTTGCAAGGAAGTGTCGCATTTACATTCATTTGAAGTGTAGACGAGGAATACATGATACTTCGCAAATCATATTATATCTTACCATGAAACATAGAAATGTGATGCGATATCGCGTTTTAAGAAGCATTTGAACTCTATTGCTACGATGCCTAGACATCTGCAGACGCTATTTCCTAGCAAGGAAGTGTCGCATTTACATTCATTTGAAGTGTAGACGAGGAGTACATAACACTTCGCAAATCATATTATATCTTACCATGAAACATAGAAATGAGATGCGATATCGCGTTTTAAGAATCATAAGAACACTATTGCTACGATACGTGGACATCTGCAAACGCTATCTCCTTGCAAGGAAGTGTCGCAGTTACGTTCATTTGAATCGTTGACGAGGAATGCATAACACTTCGCAATGAATATTATATCCTATCATGAAACATAGATATGAGATGCAATATCCCGTTTTAAGAAGCATTTGAACTCTATTGCTTCGATACGTAGACATCTGCAAACGCTATTTCCTTGCAAGGAAGTGTCGCATTTACATTCATTTGAAGTATAGACAAGGAATACATAACACTTCGCAAATCATATTATATCTTACCATGAAACATAGAAATGAGATGCGATATCGCGTTTTAAGAAGCATTAGAACTCTATCGCTACGATACCTAGACATCTGCAGACGCTATTTCCTTGCAAGGAAGTGTCGCATTTACATTCATTTGAAGTGTAGACGAGGAATACATGATACTTCGCAAATCATATTATATCTTACCATGAAACATAGAAATGAGATGCGATATCGCGTTTTAAGAAGCATTTGAACTCTATTGCTACGATGCCTAGACATCTGCAGACGCTATTTCCTAGCAAGGAAGTGTCGCTTTTACATTCATTTGAAGTGTAGACGAGGAGTACATAACACTTCGCAAATCATATTATATCTTACCATGAAACATAGAAATGAGATGCGATATCGCGTTTTAAGAATCATAAGAACACTATTGCTACGATACGTGGACATCTGCAAACGCTATCTCCTTGCAAGGAAGTGTCGCATTTACGTTCATTTGAATCGTTGACGAGGAATGCATAACACTTCGCAATGAATATTATATCCTATCATGAAACATAGATATGAGATGCAATATCTCGTTTTAAGAAGCATTTGAACTCTATTGCTTCGATACGTAGACATCTGCAAACGCTATTTCCTTGCAAGGAAGTGTCGCATTTACATTCATTTGAAGTGTAGACAAGGAATACATAACACTTCGCAAATCATATTATATCTCACCATGAAACATAGAAATGAGATGCGATATCGCGTTTTAAGAAGCATTAGAACTCTATCGCTACGATACCTAGACATCTGCAGACGCTATTTCCTGGCAAGGAAGTGTCGCATTTACATTCATTTGAAGTTGTAGACGAGGAATACATGACACTTCGCAAATCATATTATATCTTACCATGAAACATAGAAATGAGATGCGATATCGCGTTTTAAGAAGCATTAGAAATCTATTGCTACGATACGTAGACATCTGCAGACGCTATTTCCTTGCAAGGAAGTGTCGCATTTACATTCATTTGAAGTGTAGACGAGGAATACATAACACTTCGCAAATCATATTATATCTTACCATGAAACATAGAAATGTGATGCGATATCGCGTTTTAAGAATCATAAGAACTCTATTGCTACGATACGTAGACAACTGCAAACGCTATTTCCTTGCAAGGAGGTGTCGCATTTACATTCATTTGAAGTGTAGACAAGGAATACATAACACTTCGCAAATCATATTATATCTCACCATGAAACATAGAAATGAGATGCGATATCGCGTTTTAAGAAGCATTTGAACTCTATTGCTACGATACCTAGACATCTGCAGACGCTATTTCCTAGCAAGGAAGTATTGCATTTACATTCATTTGAAGTGTAGACGAGGAATACATGACACTTCGCAAATCATATTATATCTTTCCATGAAACATAGAAATGTGATGCGATATCGCGTTTTAAGAAGCATTAGAAATCTATTGCTAAGATACGTAGACATCTGCAAACGCTATTTCCTTGCAAGGAAGTGTCGCATTTACATTCATTTGGATCGTATACGAGGAATGCACAACACTTCGCAATGAATATTATATCTTACCATGAAACATAGAAATGAGATGCGACATCGCGTATTAAGAAGCATTAGAACTCTATTGCTACGATAGGTAGACATCTGCAAACGCTATTTCCTTGCAAGGAAGTGTCGCATTTACATTCATTTGAAGTGTAGACGAGGAATACATGACACTTCACAAATTATATTATATCTTACCATGAAACATAGAAATGAGATGCGATATTGTGTTTTGAGAAGCATTAGAACTCTATTGCTACGATACCTAGACATCTGCAGACGCTATTACCTAGCAAGGAAGTGTCGCATTTACATTAATTGAAGTGTAGACGAGCAATACATGACACTTCGCAAATCATATTATATCTTACCATGAAACATAGAAATGAGATGCGATATCGCGCTTTAAGAATCATAAAAACTCTATTGCTACGATACGTAGACATCTGCAAACGCTATTTCCTTGCAAGGAAGTGTCGCATTTACATTCATATGAAGTATAGACGAGGAATACATAACACTTCGCAAATCATATTATATCTTACCATGAAACATAGGAATGAGATGCAATATCGCGTTTTAAGAATCATAAGAACACTACTGCTACGATACGTAGACATCTGCAAACGCTATTTCCTTGCAAGGAAGTGTCGCATTTACATTCATTTGAATCGTAGACGAGGAATACATGACACTTCGCAAATCATATTATATCTTACCATGAAACATAGAAATGAGATGCGATATCGCGTTTTAAGAATCATAAGAACTCTATTGCTACGATACGTAGACATCTGCAAACGCTATTTCCTAGCGAGGAAGTGTGGCATTCACGTTCATTTGAAGTTGTAGACGAGGAATACATGACACTTCGCAAATCATATTATATCTTACCATGAAACATAGAAATGAGATGCGATATCGCATTTTAAGAAGCATTAGAATTATATTGCTACGATACGTAGACATCTGCAGACGCTATTTCCTTGCAAGGAAGTGTCGCATTTACATTCATTTGAAGTGTAGACGAGGAATACATGACACTTCGCAAATCATATTATATCTTACCATGAAACATAGAAATGAGATGCAATATCTCGTTTTAAGAAGCATTTGAACTCTATTGCTAAGATACGTAGACATCTGCAAACGCTATTTCCTGGCAAGGAAGTGTCGCATTTACATTCATTTGAAGTTGTAGACGAGGAATACACAACACTTCGCAAATCATATTATATCTTACCATGAAACATAGAAATGAGATGCGATATCGCGTTTTAAGAAGCATTTGAACACTATTGCTTCGATACCTAGATATCTGCAAACGCTATTTCCTTGCAAGGAAGTGTCGCATTTACATTCATTTGAAGTGTAGACGAGGAATACATGATACTTCGCAAATCATATTATATGTTACCATGAAACATAGAAATGAGATGCGATATCGCGTTTTAAGAAGCATTTGAACTCTATTGCTACGATGCCTAGACATCTGCAGACGCTATTTCCTAGCAAGGAAGTGTCGCATTTACATTCATTTGAAGTGTAGACGAGGAGTACATAACACTTCGCAAATCATATTATATCTTACCATGAAACATAGAAATGAGATGCGATATCGCGTTTTAAGAATCATAAGAACACTATTGCTACGATACGTGGACATCTGCAAACGCTATTTCCTTGCAAGGAAGTGTCGCATTTACGTTCATTTGAATCGTTGACGAGGAATGCATAACACTTCGCAATGAATATTATATCCTATCATGAAACATAGATATGAGATGCAATATCTCGTTTTAAGAAGCATTTGAACTCTATTGCTTCGATACGTAGACATCTGCAAACGCTATTTCCTTGCAAGGAAGTGTCGCATTTACATTCATTTGAAGTGTAGACAAGGAATACATAACACTTCGCAAATCATATTATATCTTACCATGAATCATAGAAATGAGATGCGATATCGCGTTTTAAGAAGCATTAGAACTCTATCGCTACGATACCTAGACATCTGCAGACGCTATTTCCTTGCAAGGAAGTGTCGCATTTACATTCATTTGAAGTGTAGACGAGGAATACATGATACTTCGCAAATCATATTATATCTTACCATGAAACATAGAAATGAGATGCGATATCGCATTTTAAGAAGCATTTGAACTCTATTGCTACGATGCCTAGACATCTGCAGACGCTATTTCCTAGCAAGGAAGTGTCGCATTTACATTCATTTGAAGTGTAGACGAGGAGTACATAACACTTCGCAAATCATATTATATCTTACCATGAAACATAGAAATGAGATGCGATATCGCGTTTTAAGAATCATAAGAACACTATTGCTACGATACGTGGACATCTGCAAACGCTATCTCCTTGCAAGGAAGTGTCGCATTTACGTTCATTTGAATCGTTGACGAGGAATGCATAACACTTCGCAATGAATATTATATCCTATCATGAAACATAGATATGAGATGCAATATCGCGTTTTAAGAAGCATTAGAACTCTATCGCTACGATACCTAGACATCTGCAGACGCTATTTCCTGGCAAGGAAGTGTCGCATTTACATTCATTTGAAGTTGTAGACGAGGAATACATGACACTTCGCAAATCATATTATATCTTACCATGAAACATAGAAATGAGATGCGATATCGCATTTTAAGAAGCATTAGAAATCTATTGCTACGATACGTAGACATCTGCAGACGCTATTTCCTTGCAAGGAAGTGTCGCATTTACATTCATTTGCAGTGTAGACGAGGAATACATAACACTTCGCAAATCATATTATATCTTACCATGAAACATAGAAATGTGATGCGATATCGCGTTTTAAGAATCGTAAGAACTCTATTGCTACGATACGTAGACAACTGCAGACGCTATTTCCTTGCAAGGAAGTGTCGCATTTACATTCATTTGTAGTGTAGACAAGGAATACATAACACTTCGCAAATCATATTATATCTTACCATGAAACATAGAAATGAGATGCGATATCGCGTTTTAAGAATCATAAGAACTCTATTGCTACGATACGTAGACAACTGCAAACGCTATTTCCTTGCAAGGAAGTGTCGCATTTACATTCATTTGAATCGTATACGAGGAATGCATAACACTTCGCTATGAATATTATATCTTATCATGAAACACAGATATGAGATGCAATATCTCGTTTCAAGAAGCATTTGAACTCTATTGCTACGATACCTAGACATCTGCAGACGCTATTTCCTAGCAAGGAAGTATTGCATTTACATTCATTTGAAGTGTAGACGAGGAATACATGACACTTCGCAAATCATATTATATCTTTCCATGAAACATAGAAATGTGATGCGATATCGCGTTTTAAGAAGCATTAGAAATCTATTGCTAAGATACGTAGACATCTGCAAACGCTATTTCCTTGCAAGGAAGTGTCGCATTTACATTCATTTGGATCGTATACGAGGAATGCACAACACTTCGCAATGAATATTATATCTTACCATGAAACATAGAAATGAGATGCGACATCGCGTATTAAGAAGCATTAGAACTCTATTGCTACGATAGGTAGACATCTGCAAACGCTATTTCCTTGCAAGGAAGTGTCGCATTTACATTCATTTGAAGTGTAGACGAGGAATACATGACACTTCACAAATTATATTATATCTTACCATGAAACATAGAAATGAGATGCGATATTGTGTTTTGAGAAGCATTAGAACTCTATTGCTACGATACCTAGACATCTGCAGACGCTATTTCCTAGCAAGGAAGTGTGGCATTTACATTAATTGAAGTGTAGACGAGCAATACATGACACTTCGCAAATCATATTATATCTTACCATGAAACATAGAAATGAGATGCAATATCGCGTTTTAAGAATCATAAGAACACTACTGCTACGATACGTAGACATCTGCAAACGCTATTTCCTTGCAAGGAAGTGTCGCATTTACATTCATTTGAATCGTAGACGAGGAATACATGACACTTCGCAAATCATATTATATCTTACCATGAAACATAGAAATGAGATGCGATATCGCGTTTTAAGGAGCATTAGAAATCTATTGCTTCGATACGTAGACATCTGCAAACGCTATTTGCTTGCAAGGAAGTGTCGCATTTACATTCATTTGAAGTGTAGACGAGGAATACATAACACTTCGCAAATCATATTATATCTTACCATGAAACATAGAAATGAGATGCGATATCGCGTTTTAAGAATCATAAGAACTCTATTGCTACGATACGTAGACATCTGCAAACGCTATTTCCTAGCGAGGAAGTGTGGCATTCACGTTCATTTGAAGTTGTAGACGCGGAATACATGACACTTCGCAAATCATATTATATCTTACCATGAAACATAGAAATGAGATGCGATATCGCATTTTAAGAAGCATTAGAATTATATTGCTACGATACGTAGACATCTGCAGACGCTATTTCCTTGCAAGGAAGTGTCGCATTTACATTCATTTGAAGTGTAGACGAGGAATACATGACACTTCGCAAATCATATTATATCTTACCATGAAACATAGAAATGAGATGCAATATCTCGTTTTAAGAAGCATTTGAACTCTATTGCTACGATACCTAGACATCTGCAGACGCAATTTCCTAGCAAGGAAGTATCGCATTTACATTCATTTGAAGTGTAGACGAGGAATACATGACACTTCGCAAATCATATTATATCTTTCCATGAAGCATAGAAATGAGATGCGATATCGCGTTTTAAGAAGCATTAGAAATCTATTGCTAAGATACGTAGACATCTGCAAACGCTATTTCCTGGCAAGGAAGTGTCGCATTTACATTCATTTGAAGTTGTAGACGAGGAATACACAACACTTCGCAAATCATATTATATCTTACCATGAAACATAGAAATGAGTTGCGATATCGCGTTTTAAGAAGCATTTGAATTCTATTGCTTCGATACCTAGATATCTGCAAACGCTCTTTCCTTGCAAGGAAGTGTCGCATTTACATTCATTTGAAGTGTAGACGAGGAATACATGATACTTCGCAAATCATATTATATGTTACCATGAAACATAGAAATGAGATGCGATATCGCGTTTTAAGAAGCATTTGAACTCTATTGCTACGATGCCTAGACATCTGCAGACGCTATTTCCTAGCAAGGAAGTGTCGCATTTACATTCATTTGAAGTGTAGACGAGGAGTACATAACACTTCGCAAATCATATTATATCTTACCATCAAACATAGAAATGAGATGCGATATCGCGTTTTAAGAATCATAAGAACACTATTGCTACGATACGTGGACATCTGCAAACGCTATTTCCTTGCAAGGAAGTGTCGCATTTACGTTCATTTGAATCGTTGACGAGGAATGCATAACACTTCGCAATGAATATTATATCCTATCATGAAACATAGATATGAGATGCAATATCTCGTTTTAAGAAGCATTTGAACTCTATTGCTTCGATACGTAGACATCTGCAAACGCTATTTCCTTGCAAGGAAGTGTCGCATTTACATTCATTTGAAGTGTAGACAAGGAATACATAACACTTCGCAAATCATATTATATCTTACCATGAATCATAGAAATGAGATGCGATATCGCGTTTTAAGAAGCATTAGAACTCTATCGCTACGATACCTAGACATCTGCAGACGCTATTTCCTTGCAAGGAAGTGTCGCATTTACATTCATTTGAAGTGTAGACGAGGAATACATGATACTTCGCAAATCATATTATATCTTACCATGAAACATAGAAATGAGATGCGATATCGCGTTTTAAGAAGCATTTGAACTCTATTGCTACGATGCCTAGACATCTGCAGACGCTATTTCCTAGCAAGGAAGTGTCGCATTTACATTCATTTGAAGTGTAGACGAGGAGTACATAACACTTCGCAAATCATATTATATCTTACCATGAAACATAGAAATGAGATGCGATATCGCGTTTTAAGAATCATAAGAACACTATTGCTACGATACGTGGACATCTGCAAACGCTATCTCCTTGCAAGGAAGTGTCGCATTTACGTTCATTTGAATCGTTGACGAGGAATGCATAACACTTCGCAATGAATATTATATCCTATCATGAAACATAGATATGAGATGCAATATCGCGTTTTAAGAAGCATTAGAACTCTATCGCTACGATACCTAGACATCTGCAGACGCTATTTCCTGGCAAGGAAGTGTCGCATTTACATTCATTTGAAGTTGTAGACGAGGAATACATGACACTTCGCAAATCATATTATATCTTACCATGAAACATAGAAATGAGATGCGATATCGCGTTTTAAGAAGCATTAGAAATCTATTGCTACGATACGTAGACATCTGCAGACGCTATTTCCTTGCAAGGAAGTGTCGCATTTACATTCATTTGCAGTGTAGACGAGGAATACATAACACTTCGCAAATCATATTATATCTTACCATGAAACATAGAAATGTGATGCGATATCGCGTTTTAAGAATCGTAAGAACTCTATTGCTACGATACGTAGACAACTGCAAACGCTATTTCCTTGCAAGGAAGTGTCGCATTTACATTCATTTGTAGTGTAGACAAGGAATACATAACACTTCGCAAATCATATTATATCTTACCATGAAACATAGAAATGAGATGCGATATCGCGTTTTAAGAATCATAAGACCTCTATTGCTACGATACGTAGACAACTGCAAACGCTATTTCCTTGCAAGGAAGTGTCGCATTTACATTCATTTGAATCGTATACGAGGAATGCATAACACTTCGCTATGAATATTATATCTTATCATGAAACACAGATATGAGATGCAATATCTCGTTTTAAGAAGCATTTGAACTCTATTGCTACGATACCTAGACATCTGCAGACGCTATTTCCTAGCAAGGAAGTATTGCATTTACATTCATTTGAAGTGTAGACGAGGAATACATGACACTTCGCAAAACATATTATATCCTTCCATGAAACATAGAAATGTGATGCGATATCGCGTTTTAAGAAGCATTAGAAATCTATTGCTAAGATACGTAGACATCTGCAAACGCTATTTCCTTGCAAGGAAGTGTCGCATTTACATTCATTTGGATCGTATACGAGGAATGCACAACACTTCGCAATGAATATTATATCTTACCATGAAACATAGAAATGAGATGCGACATCGCGTATTAAGAAGCATTAGAACTCTATTGCTACGATAGGTAGACATCTGCAAACGCTATTTCCTTGCAAGGAAGTGTCGCATTTACATTCATTTGAAGTGTAGACGAGGAATACATGACACTTCACAAATTATATTATATCTTACCATGAAACATAGAAATGAGATGCGATATTGTGTTTTGAGAAGCATTAGAACTCTATTGCTACGATACCTAGACATCTGCAGACGCTATTTCCTAGCAAGGAAGTGTCGCATTTACATTAATTGAAGTGTAGACGAGCAATACATGACACTTCGCAAATCATATTATATCTTACCATGAAACATAGAAATGAGATGCGATATCGCGCTTTAAGAATCATAAAAACTCTATTGCTACGATACGTAGACATCTGCAAACGCTATTTCCTTGCAAGGAAGTGTCGCATTTACATTCATATGAAGTATAGACGAGGAATACATAACACTTCGCAAATCATATTATATCTTACCATGAAACATAGAAATGAGATGCAATATCGCGTTTTAAGAATCATAAGAACTCTACTGCTACGATACGTAGACATCTGCAAACGCTATTTCCTTGCAAGGAAGTGTCGCATTTACATTCATTTGAATCGTAGACGAGGAATACATGACACTTCGCAAATCATATTATATCTTACCATGAAATATAGAAATGAGGTGCGATATCGCGTTTTAAGAATCATAAGAACTCTATTGCTACGATACGTAGACATCTGCAAACGCTATTTCCTAGCGAGGAAGTGTGGCATTCACGTTCATTTGAAGTGTAGACGAGGAATACATAACACTTCGCAAATCATATTATATCTTACCATGAAACATAGAAATGGGATGCGATATCGCGTTCTAAGAATCATAAAAACTCTATTTCTACGATACGTAGACATCTGCAAACGCTATTTCCTTGCAAGGAAGTGTCGCATTTACATTCATTTGAATCGTAGACGAGGAATGCATAACACTTCCAAATGAATACTATATCTTATCATAAAACATAGATCTGAAATGCAATATCTCGTTTTAACAAGCATTTGAACTCTATTGCTTCGATACGTAGACATCTGCAAACGCTATTTCCTTGCAAGGAAGTGTCGCATTTGCATTCATTTGAATCGTATAAGAGGAATGCATAACACTTCGCAATGAATATTATATCTTATCACGAATCATAGATATGAGATGCAATATCTCGTTTCAAGAAGCATTTGAACTCTATTGCTACGATACCTAGGCATCTGCAGACGCTATTTCCTGGCAAGGAAGTGTCGCATTTCATTCATTTGAAGTGTAGACGAGGAATACATGACACTTCGCAAATCATATTATATCTTACCATGAAACATAGAAATGAGATGCGATATCGCGTTTTAAGAATCATAAGAACTCTATTGCTACGATACGCAGACATCTGCAAACGCTATTTCCTAGCTAGGAAGTGTGGCATTCACATTCATTTGAAGTGTAGACGAGGAATACATAACACTTCGCAAATCATATTATATCTTACCATGAAACATAGAAATGAGATGCGATATCGCGTTTTAAGAAGCATTAGAAATCTATTGATACGATACCTAGACATCTGCAGACACTATTTCCTAGCAAGGAAGTGTCGCATTTACATTCATTTGAAGTGTAGACGAGGAATACATAACACTTCGCAAATCATATTATATCTTACCATGAAGCATAAAAATGAGATGCGATATCGCGTTTTAAGAAGCATTAGAACACTATTGCTACGATAGGTAGACATTTGCAAACGCTATTTCGTGGCAAGGAAGTGTCACATTTACATTCATTTAAATCGTAGACGAGGAATGCATAACACTTCCAAATGAATATTATATCTTATCATAAAACATAGATATGAGATGCAATATCTCGTTTTAACAAGCATTTGAACTCTATTGCTTCGATACGTAGACATCTGCAATCGCTATTTCCTTGCAAGGAAGTGTCGCATTTGCATTCATTTGAATCGTATAAGAGGAATGCATAACACTTCGCAATGAATATTATATCTTATCATGAAACATAGATATGAGATGCAATATCTCGTTTTAAGAAGCATTTGAACTCTATTGCTTCGATACGTAGACATCTGCAAACGCTATTTCCTTGCTAAGAAGTGTCGCATTTACATTCACTTGAAGTGTAGACGAGGAATACATAACACTTCGCAAATCATATTATATCTTACCATGAAACATAGAAATGAGATGCGATATCGCGTTTTAAGAAGCATTAGAAAGCTATTGCTACGATACGTAGACATCTGCAAACGCTATTTCCTTGCTAAGAAGTGTCGCATTTACATTCACTTGAAGTGTAGACGAGGAATACATAACATTTCGCAAATCATATTATATCTTACCATGAAACATAGAAATGAGATGCGATATTGCGTTTTAAGAAGCATTAGAAAGCTACTGCTACGATACGTAGACATCTGCAAACGCTATTTCCTAGCGAGGAAGTATCGCATTCACATTCATTTGAATCGTATACGAGGAATGCAAAACACTTCGCAATGAATATTATATCTTATCATGAAACATAGATATGAGATGCAATATCTCGTTTTAAGAAGCATTTGAACTCTATTGCTTCGATACGTAGACATCTGCAAACGCTATTTCCTTGCTAAGAAGTGTCGCATTTACATTCACTTGAAGTGTAGACGAGGAATACATAACACTTCGCAAATCATATTATATCTTACCATGAAACATAGAAATGAGATGCGATATCGCGTTTTAAGAAGCATTAGAAAGCTGCTGCTACGATACGTAGACATCTGCAAACGCTATTTCCTAGCGAGGAAGTATCGCATTCACATTCATTTGAATCGTATACGAGGAATGCATAACACTTCGCAATGAATATTATATCTTATCATGAAACATAGATATGAGATGCAATATCTCTTTTAAGAAGCATTTGAACTCTATTGCTACGATACCTAGACATCTGCAGACGCTATTTCCTAGCAAGGAAGTGTCTCATTTACATTCATTTGAAGTGTAGACGAGGAATGCATAACACTTCGCAAATCATATTATATCTTACCATGAAACATAGAAATGAGATGCGATATCGCGTTTTAAGACGCATTAGAACACTATTGCAACGATAGGTAGACATCTGCAAACGCTATTTCCTAGCGAGGAAGTAACGCATTCACATTCATTTGAAGTGTAGACGAGGAATACATAACACTTCGCAAATCATGTTATATCTTACCATGAAACATAGAAATGAGATGCGATATCGCGTTTTAAGAATCATAAGAACTCTATTGCTACGATACGTAGACATCTGCAAACGCTATTTCCTTGCAAGGAAGTGCCGACTTTACATTCATTTGAATCGTAGGCGAGGAATGCTTAACACTTCGCAATGAATATTATATCTTATCATGAAACATAGATATGAGATGCAATATCTCGTTTTAAGAAGCATTTGATCTCTATTGCTTCGATATGTAGACATCTGCAAACGCTATTTCCTTGCAAGGAAGTGTCGTATTTACAATCATTTGAATCGTAGACGAGGAATGCATAACACTTCGCAATGAATATTATATCTTATCATAAAACATAGATATGAGATGCAATATCTCGTTTTAACGAGCATTTGAACTCTATTGCTTCGATACGTAGACATCTGCAAACGCTATTTCCTTGCAAGGAAGTGTCACATTTGCATTCATTTGAATCGTATACGAGGAATGCATAACACTTCGCAATCAATATTATATCTTATCATGAATCATAGATATGAGATGCAATATCTCGTTTCAAGAAGCATTTGAACTCTATTGCTACGATACCTAGGCATCTGCAGACGCTATTTCCTGGCAAGGAAGTGTCGCATTTCATTCATTTGAAGTGTAGACGAGGAATACATGACACTTCGCAAATCATATTATATCTTACCATGAAACATAGAAATGAGATGCGATATCGCGTTTTAAGAATCATAAGAACTCTATTGCTACGATACGCAGACATCTGCAAACGCTATTTCCTAGCTAGGAAGTGTGGCATTCACATTCATTTGAAGTGTAGACGAGGAATACATAACACTTCGCAAATCATATTATATCTTACCATGAAACATAGAAATGAGATGCGATATCGCGTTTTAAGAAGCATTAGAAATCTATTGATACGATACCTAGACATCTGCAGACACTATTTCCTAGCAAGGAAGTGTCGCATTTACATTCATTTGAAGTGTAGACGAGGAATACATAACACTTCGCAAATCATATTATATCTTACCATGAAGCATAAAAATGAGATGCGATATCGCGTTTTAAGAAGCATTAGAACACTATTGCTACGATAGGTAGACATTTGCAAACGCTATTTCGTGGCAAGGAAGTGTCACATTTACATTCATTTAAATCGTAGACGAGGAATGCATAACACTTCCAAATGAATATTATATCTTATCATAAAACATAGATATGAGATGCAATATCTCGTTTTAACAAGCATTTGAACTCTATTGCTTCGATACGTAGACATCTGCAATCGCTATTTCCTTGCAAGGAAGTGTCGCATTTGCATTCATTTGAATCGTATAAGAGGAATGCATAACACTTCGCAATGAATATTATATCTTATCATGAAACATAGATATGAGATGCAATATCTCGTTTTAAGAAGCATTTGAACTCTATTGCTTCGATACGTAGACATCTGCAAACGCTATTTCCTTGCTAAGAAGTGTCGCATTTACATTCACTTGAAGTGTAGACGAGGAATACATAACACTTCGCAAATCATATTATATCTTACCATGAAACATAGAAATGAGATGCGATATCGCGTTTTAAGAAGCATTAGAAAGCTATTGCTACGATACGTAGACATCTGCAAACGCTATTTCCTTGCTAAGAAGTGTCGCATTTACATTCACTTGAAGTGTAGACGAGGAATACATAACACTTCGCAAATCATATTATATCTTACCATGAAACATAGAAATGAGATGCGATATTGCGTTTTAAGAAGCATTAGAAAGCTACTGCTACGATACGTAGACATCTGCAAACGCTATTTCCTAGCGAGGAAGTATCGCATTCACATTCATTTGAATCGTATACGAGGAATGCAAAACACTTCGCAATGAATATTATATCTTATCATGAAACATAGATATGAGATGCAATATCTCGTTTTAAGAAGCATTTGAACTCTATTGCTTCGATACGTAGACATCTGCAAACGCTATTTCCTTGCTAAGAAGTGTCGCATTTACATTCACTTGAAGTGTAGACGAGGAATACATAACACTTCGCAAATCATATTATATCTTACCATGAAACATAGAAATGAGATGCGATATCGCGTTTTAAGAAGCATTAGAAAGCTGCTGCTACGATACGTAGACATCTGCAAACGCTATTTCCTAGCGAGGAAGTATCGCATTCACATTCATTTGAATCGTATACGAGGAATGCATAACACTTCGCAATGAATATTATATCTTATCATGAAACATAGATATGAGATGCAATATCTCTTTTAAGAAGCATTTGAACTCTATTGCTACGATACCTAGACATCTGCAGACGCTATTTCCTAGCAAGGAAGTGTCTCATTTACATTCATTTGAAGTGTAGACGAGGAATGCATAACACTTCGCAAATCATATTATATCTTACCATGAAACATAGAAATGAGATGCGATATCGCGTTTTAAGACGCATTAGAACACTATTGCAACGATAGGTAGACATCTGCAAACGCTATTTCCTAGCGAGGAAGTAACGCATTCACATTCATTTGAAGTGTAGACGAGGAATACATAACACTTCGCAAATCATGTTATATCTTACCATGAAACATAGAAATGAGATGCGATATCGCGTTTTAAGAATCATAAGAACTCTATTGCTACGATACGTAGACATCTGCAAACGCTATTTCCTTGCAAGGAAGTGCCGACTTTACATTCATTTGAATCGTAGGCGAGGAATGCTTAACACTTCGCAATGAATATTATATCTTATCATGAAACATAGATATGAGATGCAATATTTCGTTTTAAGAAGCATTTGATCTCTATTGCTTCGATATGTAGACATCTGCAAACGCTATTTCCTTGCAAGGAAGTGTCGTATTTACAATCATTTGAATCGTAGACGAGGAATGCATAACACTTCGCAATGAATATTATATCTTATCATAAAACATAGATATGAGATGCAATATCTCGTTTTAACGAGCATTTGAACTCTATTGCTTCGATACGTAGACATCTGCAAACGCTATTTCCTTGCAAGGAAGTGTCACATTTGCATTCATTTGAATCGTATACGAGGAATGCATAACACTTCGCAATCAATATTATATCTTATCATGAATCATAGATATGAGATGCAATATCTCGTTTCAAGAAGCAGTTGAACTCTATTGCTATGATACCTAGACATCTGCAGACGCTATTTCCTAGCAAGGAAGTGTCGCATTTACATTCATTTGAAGTGTAAACGAGGAATACATGACACTTCGCAAATCATGTTATATCTTACCATGAAACATAGAAATTTGATGCCATATCGCGTTTTAAGAAGCATTAGAAAGCTATTGCTACGATACGTAGACATCTGCAAACGCTATTTCCTAGCGAGGAAGTATCGCACTCACATTTATTTGAAGTGTAGACGAGGAATACATAACACTTCGCAAATGATGTTATATCTTACCATGAAACATAGAAATGAGATGCGATATCGCGTTTTAAGAAGCATTAGGAATCTATTGCTACGATACGTAGACATCTGCAAACGCTATTTCTTTGCAAGGAAGTGTCGCATTTACATTCATTTGAAGTGTAGACGAGGAATACATAACACTTCGCAAATCATATTATATCTTACCATGAAACATAGAAATGAGATGCGATATCGCGTTTTAAGAAGCAATAGAACTCTATTGCTACGATAGGTAGACATCTGTAAACGCTATTTCCTGGCAAGGAAGTGTCGCATTTACATTCATTTGAATCGTAGACGAGGAATGCAAAACACTTCGCAATGAATATTATATCTTATCATGAAACATAGATATGAGATGCAATATCTCGTTTTAAGAAGCATTTGAACTCTATTGCTTCGATACGTAGACATCTGCAAACGCTATTTCCTTGCTAAGAAGTGTCGCATTTACATTCACTTGAAGTGTAGACGAGGAATACATAACACTTCGCAAATCATATTATATCTTACCATGAAACATAGAAATGAGATGCGATATCGCGTTTTAAGAAGCATTAGAAAGCTGCTGCTACGATACGTAGACATCTGCAAACGCTATTTCCTAGCGAGGAAGTATCACATTCACATTCATTTGAATCGTATACGAGGAATGCATAACACTTCGCAATGAATATTATATCTTATCATGAAACATAGATATGAGATGCAATATCTCTTTTAAGAAGCATTTGAACTCTATTGCTACGATACCTAGACATCTGCAGACGCTATTTCCTAGCAAGGAAGTGTCTCATTTACATTCATTTGAAGTGTAGACGAAGAATACATAACACTTCGCAAATCATATTATATCTTACCATGAAACATAGAAATGAGATGCGATATCGCGTTTTAAGAAGCATTAGAACACTATTGCTACGATAGGTAGACATCTGCAAACGCTATTTCCTTGCAAGGAAGTGTCGCATTTACATTCATTTGTATCGTAGACGAGGAATGCATAACACTTCGCAATGAATATTATATCTTATCATGAAACATAGATATGAGATGCAATATCTCGTTTTAAGAAGCATTAGAACTCTATTGCTTCGATACGTAGACATCTGCAAACGCTATTTCCTTGCTAGGAAGTGTCGCATTTACCTTCACTTCAAGTGTAGACGAGGAATACATAACACTTCGCAAATCATATTATATCTTACCATGAAAAATAGAAATGAGATGCAATATCTCGATTTAAGAAGCATTTGATCTCTATTGCTTCGATACGTAGACATCTGCAAACGCTATTTCCTTGCAAGGAAGTGTCGCATTTACGTTCATTTGAATCGTAGACGAGGAATACAAGACACTTCGCAAATCATACTATATCTTACCATGAAACATAGAATTGAGATGCGATATCGCGTTTTAAGAATCATAAGAACTCCATTGCTACGATACGTAGACATCTGCAGACGCTATTTCCTAGCGAGGAAGTATCGCATTCACATTCATTTGAATCGTATACGAGGAATGCATAACACTTCGCAATGAATATTATATCTTATCATGAAACATAGATACGAGATGCAATATCTCTTTTAAGAAGCATTTGAACTCTATTGCTACGATACCTAGACATCTGCAGACGCTATTTCCTAGCAAGGAAGTGTCTCATTTACATTCATTTGAAGTGTAGACGAGGAATGCATAACACTTCGCAAATCAAATTATATCTAACCATGAAACATAGAAATGAGATGCGATATCGCGTTTTAAGAAGCATTAGAACACTATTGCTACGATAGGTAGACATCTGCAAACGCTATTTCCTAGCGAGGAAGTAACGCATTCACATTCATTTGAAGTGTAGACGAGGAATACATAACACTTCGCAAATCATGTTATATCTTACCATGAAACATAGAAATGAGATGCGATATCGCGTTTTAAGAAGCATTAGGAATCTATTGCTACGATACGTAGACATCTGCAAACGCTATTTCTTTGCAAGGAAGTGTCGCATTTACATTCATTTGAAGTGTAGACGAGGAATACATAACACTTCGCAAATCATATTATATCTTACCATGAAACATAGAAATGAGATGCGATATCGCGTTTTAAGAAGCAATAGAACTCTATTGCTACGATAGGTAGACATCTGTAAACGCTATTTCCTGGCAAGGAAGTGTCGCATTTACATTCATTTGAATCGTAGACGAGGAATGCATAACACTTCGCAATGAATATTATATCTTATCATGAAACATAGATATGAGGTGGAATATCTCGTTTTAAGAAGCATTTGAACTCTATTGCTTCGATACGTAGACATCTGCAAACGCTATTTCCTTGCTAGGAAGTGTCGCATTCACATTCATTTGAATCGTATACGAGGAATGCATAACACTTCGCAATGAATATTATATCTTATCATGAAACATAGATATGAGATGCAATATCTCTTTTAAGAAGCATTTGAACTCTATTGCTACGATACCTAGACATCTGCAGACGCTATTTCCTAGCAAGGAAGTGTCCCATTTACATTCATTTGAAGTGTAGACGAGGAATACATAACACTTCGCAAATCATATTATATCTTACCATGAAACATAGAAATGAGATGCGATATCGCGTTTTAGGAAGCATTAGAACTCTATTTCTACGATACGTAGACATCTGCAAACGCTATTTCCTTGCAAGGAAGTGTCGCATTTACATTCATTTGAAGTGTAGACGAGGAATGCATAACACTTCGCAAATCATATAATATCTTACCATGAAACATAGAATTGAGATGCGATATCGCGTTTTAGGAATCATAAGAACTCCATTGCTACGATACGTAGACATATGCAAACGCTATTTCCTTGCAAGGATGTGTCGCATTCACAATCATTTGGAGTGTAGACGAGGAATGCATAAAACTTCGCAATGAATATTATATCTTACCATGAAACATAGAAATGAGATGCGATATCGCGTTTTAAGAATCATAAGAACTCTATTGCTTCGATACGTAGACATCTGCAAACGCTATTTCCTTGCAAGGAAGTGTCGTATTTACATTCATTCGAATCGTAGACGAGGAATGCATAACACTTCGCAATGAGTATTATATCTTACCATGAAACATAGAAATGAGATGCGATATCGCGTTTTAAGATTCATAAGAACTCTATTGCTTCGATACGTAGACATCTGCAAACGCTATTTGCTTGCAAGGAAGTGTCGCATTTACATTCATATGAAGTGTAGACGAGGAATACATAACACTTCGCAAATCATATTATATCTTACTATGAAACATAGAAATGTGATGCGATATTGCGTTTTAAGAATCAAAAGAACTCTATTGCTACGATACGTAGACATCTGCAAACGCTATTTCCTAGCGTGGAAGTGTGGCATTCACATTCATTTGAAGTGTAGACGAGGAATACATAACACTTCGCAAATCATATTATATCTTACCATGAAACATAGAAATGGGATGCGATATCGCGTTGTAAGAAGCATTAGAACTCTATCGCTACGATACCTAGACATCTGCAGACACTATTTCCTAGCAAAGAAGTGTCGCACTTACATTCATTTGAAGTGTAGACGAGGAATACATAACACTTCGCAAATCATATTATATCTTACCATGAAACATAGAAATGGGATGCGATATCCCGTTTTAAGAATCATAAAAACTCTATTGCTACGATACGTAGACATCTGCAAACGCTATCTCCTTGCAAGGCAGTGTCGCATTTACATTCATTTGAATCGTAGACGTGGAATACATAACACTTCGCAATTAATATTATATCTTATCATGAAACATAGATATGAGATGCAATATCTCGTTTTAAGAAGCATTTGAACTCTATTGCTACGATACCTAGACATCTGCAGACGCTATTTCCTAGCAAGGAAGTGTCGCATTTACATTCATTTGAAGTGTAGACGAGAAATACATGACACTTCGCAAATCATGTTATATCTTACCATGAAATATAGAAATGAGATGCGATATCGCGTTTTAAGAAGCATTAGAAAGCTAATGCTACGATACGTAGACATCTGCAAACGCTATTTCCTAGCCAGCAAGTATCGCATTCACATTCATTTAAAGTGTAGACGAGTAATACATAACACTTCGCAAATCATATTATATCTTACCATGAAACAAAGAAATGAGATGCGATATCGCGTTTTAAGAAGCATTAGAAATCTATTTCTACGATACGTAGACATCTGCAAACGCTATTTCCTTGCATGGAAGTTTCGCATTTACATTCATTTGAAGTGTAGACGAGGAATGCATAACACTTCGCAAATCATATTATATCTTACCATGAAACATAGAATTGAGATGCGATATCGCGTTTTAGGAATCATAAGAACTCCATTGCTACGATACGTAGACATATGCAAACGCTATTTCCTTGCAAGGAAGTGTCGCATTCACAATCATTTGGAGTGTAGACGAGGAATACATAACACTTCGCAAATCATATTATATCTTACCGTGAAATATAGAAATGAGATGCGATATCGAGTTTTAAGAATCATAAAAACTCTATTGCTACGATACGTAGACATCTGCAAACGCTATTTCGTTGCAAGGAAGTGTCGCATTTACATTCATTTGAAGTGTAGACGAGGAATACATGACACTTCGCAAATCATGTTATATCTTACCATGAAAGATAGAAATGAGATGCGATATCGCGTTTTAAGAAGCATTAGAAAGCTAATGCTTCGATACGTAGACATCTGCAAACGCTATTTCCTTGCTAGGAAGTGTCGCATTTACATTCACTTGAAGTGTAGACGAGGAATACATAACACTTAGCAAATCATATTATATCTTACCATGAAACATAGAAATGAGATGCGATATCGCGTTTTAAGAAGCATTAGAACTCTATCGCTACGATACCTAGACATCTGCAGACACTATTTGCTAGCAAGGAAGTGCCGCATTTACATTCATTTGAAGTGTAGACGAGGAATATATAACACTTCGCAAATCATATTATATCTTACCATGAAACATAGAAATGAGATGCGATATCGCGTTTTAAGAAGCATTGGAAAGCTACTGCTACGATACGTAGACATCTGCAAACGCTATTTCCTAGCGAGGAAGTATCGCATTCACATTCATTTGAATCGTATACGAGGAATGCATAACACTTCGCAATGAATATTATATCTTATCATGAAATATAGATATGAGATGCAATATCCCGTTTTAAGAAGCATTTGAACTCTATTGCTTCGATACGTAGACATCTGCAAACGCTATTTCCTAGTAAGGAAGTGTCGCATTTACATTCATTTGAAGTGTAGACGAGGAATACATAACACTTCGCAAATCATATTATATCTTACCATGAAACATAGAAATGCGATGCGATATCGCGTTTTAAGGATCATAAGAACTCTATTGCTACGATACCTAGACATCTGCAGACGCTATTTCCTAGCAAGGAAGCGTCGCATTTACATTCATTTGAAGTGTAGACGAGAAATACATGACACTTCGCAAATCATGTTATATCTTACCATGAAAGATAGAAATGAGATGCGATATCGCGTTTTAAGAAGCATTAGAAAGCTAATGCTACGATACGTAGACATCTGCAAACGCTATTTCCTAGCGAGGAAGTATCGCATTCACATTCATTTGAAGTGTAGACGAGGAATACATAACACTTCGCAAATCATATTATATCTTACCATGAAACATAGAAATGCGATGCGATATCGCGTTTTAAGGATCATAAGAACTCTATTGCTACGATACCTAGACATCTGCAGACGCTATTTCCTAGCAAGGAAGCGTCGCATTTACATTCATTTGAAGTGTAGACGAGAAATACATGACACTTCGCAAATCATGTTATATCTTACCATGAAAGATAGAAATGAGATGCGATATCGCGTTTAAGAAGCATTAGAAAGCTAATGCTACGATACGTAGACATCTGAAAACGCTATTTCCTAGCGAGGAAGTATCGCATTCACATTCATTTGAAGTGTAGACGAGGAATACATAACACTTCGCAAATCATATTATATCTTACCATGAAACATAGATATGAGATGCAATATCTCGTTTTAAGAAGCATTTGAACTCTATTGCTACGATACCTAGACATCTGCAGACGCTATTTCCTAGCAAGGAAGTGTCGCATTTACATTCATTTGAAGTGTAGACGAGGAATACATAACACTTCGCAAATCATATTATATCTTTCCATGAAACATAGAAATGAGATGCGATATCGCGTTTTAAGAATCATAAGAACTCCATTGATACGATACGTAGACATCTGCAAACGCTATTTCCTTGCAAGGAAGTGTCGCATTCACAATCATTTGGAGTGTAGACGAGGAATATATAACACTTCGCAAATCATATTATATCTTACCGTGAAATATAGAAATGAGATGCGATATCGCGTTTTAAGAATCATAAGAACTCTATTGCTACGATACGTAGACATCTGCAAACGCTACTTCCTAGCGTGGAAGTGTCGCATTCACAATCATTTGGAGTGTATACGAGGAATACATAACACTTCGCAAATCATATTATATCTTAACATGAAACATAGAAATGAGATGCCATATCGCGTTTTAAGAAGCATTAGAAAGCTATTGCTACTATACGTAGACATCTGCAAACGCTATTTCCTAGCGAGGAAGTATCGCACTCACATTCATTTGAAGTGTAGACGAGGAATACATAACACTTCGCAAATCATATTATATCTTACCATGAAACATAGAAATGAGATGCGATATCGCGTTTTAAGAAGCATTAGAACTCTATTGCTACGATAGGTAGACATCTGTAAACGCTATTTCCTTGCAAGGAAGTGTCGCATTACATTCATTTGTATCGTAGACGAGGAATGCATAACACTTCGCAATGAATATTATATCTTATCATGAAACATAGATATGAGATGCAATATCTCGTTTTAAGAAGCATTTGAACTCTATTGCTTCGATACGTAGACATCTGCAAACGCTATTTCCTTGCTAGGAAGTGTCGCATTTACATTCACTTCAAGTGTAGACGAGGAATACATAACACTTCGCAAATCATATTATATCTTACCATGAAACATAGAAATGAGATGCAATATCTCGATTTAAGAAGCATTTGATCTCTATTGCTTCGATACGTAGACATCTGCAAACGCTATTTCCTTGCAAGGAAGTGTCGCATTTAAGTTCATTTGAATCGTAGACGAGGAATACAAGACACTTCGCAAATCATATTATATCTTACCATGAAACATAGAAATGAGATGCGATATCGCGTTTTAAGAAGCATTAGAACTCTATCGCTACGATACCTAGACATCTGCAGACACTATTTCCTAGCAAGGAAGTGCCGCATTTACATTCATTTGAAGTGTAGACGAGGAATATATAACACTTCGCAAATCATATTATATCTTACCATGAAACATAGAAATGAGATGCGATATCGCGTTTTAAGAAGCATTAGAACTCTATCGCTACGATACCTAGAGATCTGCAGACACTATTTCCTAGCAGGGAAGTGCCGCATTTACATTCATTTGAAGTGTAGACGAGGAATATATAACACTTCGCAAATCATATTATATCTTACCATGAAACATAGAAATGAGATGCGATATCGCGTTTTAAGAAGCATTAGAAAGCTATTGCTACGATACGTAGACATCTGCAAACGCTATTTCTTTGCAAGGAAGTGTCGCATTTACATTCATTTGAAGTGTAGACGAGGAATACATAACACTTCGCAAATCATATTATATCTTACCATGAAACATAGAAATGAGATGCGATATCGCGTTTTAGGAAGCATTAGAACTCTATTGCTACGATAGGTAGACACCTGTAAACGCTATTTCCTTGCAAGGAAGTGTCGCATTTACATTCATTTGAATCGTAGACGAGGAGTGCATAACTCTTCGCAATGAATATTATATCTTATCATGAAACATAGATATGAGATGCAATATCTCGTTTTAAGAAGCATTTGAACTCTATTGCTTCGATACGTAGACATCTGCAAACGCTATTTCCTTGCTAGGAAGTGTCGCATTTACATTCACTTGAAGTGTAGACGAGGAATACATAACACTTCGCAAATCATATTATATCTTACCATGAAACATAGAAATGAGATGCGATATCGCGTTTTAAGAAGCATTGGAAAGCTACTGCTACGATACGTAGACATCTGCAGACGCTATTTCCTAGCGAGGAAGTATCGCATTCACATTCATTTGAATCGTATACGAGGAATGCATAACACTTCGCAATGAATATTATATCTTATCATGAAACATAGATATGAGATGCAATATCCCGTTTTAAGAAGCATTTGAACTCTATTGCTTCGATACGTAGACATCTGCAAACGCTATTTCCTAGTAAGGAAGTGTCGCATTTACATTCATTTGAAGTGTAGACGAGGAATACATAACACTTCGCAAATCATATTATATCTTACCATGAAACATAGAAATGCGATGCGATATCGCGTTTTAAGGATCATAAGAACTCTATTGCTACGATACCTAGACATCTGCAGACGCTATTTCCTAGCAAGGAAGCGTCGCATTTACATTCATTTGAAGTGTAGACGAGAAATACATGACACTTCGCAAAACATGTTATATCTTACCATGAAAGATAGAAATGAGATGCGATATCGCGTTTTAAGAAGCATTAGAAAGCTAATGCTACGATACGTAGATATCTGCAAACGCTATTTCCTAGCGAGGAAGTATCGCATTCACATTCATTTGAAGTGTAGACGAGGAATACATAACACTTCGCAAATCATATTATATCTTACCATGAAACACAGAAATGAGATGCGATATCGCGTTTTAAGAAGCATTAGAAATCTATTGCTACGATACGTAGACATCTGCAAACGCTATTTCCTTGCAAGGAAGTTTCGCATTTACATTCATTTGAAGTGTAGACGAGGAATGCATAACACTTCGCAAATCATATTATATCTTACCATGAAACATAGAAATGAGATGCGATATCGCGTTTTAAGAAGCATTAGAAAGCTAATGCTACGATACGTAGATATCTGCAAACGCTATTTCCTAGCGAGGAAGTATCGCATTCACATTCATTTGAAGTGTAGACGAGGAATACATAACACTTCGCAAATCATATTATATCTTACCATGAAACATAGAATTGAGATGCGATATCGCGTTTTAGGAATCATAAGAACTCCATTGCTACGATACGTAGACATATGCAAACGCTATTTCCTTGCAAGGAAGTGTCGCATTCACAATCATTTGGAGTGTAGACGAGGAATACATAACACTTCGCAAATCATATTATATCTTACCGTGAAATATAGAAATGAGATGCGATATCGAGTTTTAAGAATCATAAAAACTCTATTGCTACGATACGTAGACATCTGCAAACGCTATTTCCTTGCAAGGAAGTGTCGCATTACATTCATTTGTATCGTAGACGAGGAATGCATAACACTTCGCAATGAATATTATATCTTATCATGAAACATAGATATGAGATGCAATATCTCGTTTTAAGAAGCATTTGAACTCTATTGCTTCGATACGTAGACATCTGCAAACGCTATTTCCTTGCTAGGAAGTGTCGCATTTACATTCACTTCAAGTGTAGACGAGGAATACATAACACTTCGCAAATCATATTATATCTTACCATGAAACATAGAAATGAGATGCAATATCTCGATTTAAGAAGCATTTGATCTCTATTGCTTCGATACGTAGACATCTGCAAACGCTATTTCCTAGCGAGGAAGTGTGGCATTCACATTCATTTGAAGTGTAGACGAGGAAAACATAACACTTAGCAAATCATATTATATCTTACCATGAAACATAGAAATGAGATGCGATATCGCGTTTTGAGAATCATAAAAACACTATTGCCACGATACGTAGACATCTGCAAGCGCTATTTCCTTGCAAGGAAGTGTCGCATTTACATTCATTTGAAGTGTCGACGAGGAATACATGACACTTCGCAAATCATACTATATCTTACCATGAAACATAGAAATGTGATGCGATATCGCGTTTTAAGAAGCTTTAGAAAGCTATTGCTTCGATACGTAGACATCTGCAAACGCTATTTCCTTGCAAGGAAGTGTCGCATTTGCATTCATTTGAAGTGTTGACGAGGAATACATAACACTTCGCAAATCATATTATATCTTACCATGAAACATAGAAATGAGATGCGATATCGCGTTTTAAGAAGCATTAGAAATCTATTGCTACGATACGTAGACATCTGCAAACGCTATTTCCTAGCGAGGAAGTATCGCATTCACATTCATTTGAAGTGTAGACGAGGAATACATAACACTTCGCAAATCATGTTATATCTTACCATGAAACATAGAAATGAGATGCGATATCGCGTTTTAAGAATCATAAGAACTCTATTGCTTCGATACGTAGACATCTGCAAACGCTATTTGCTTGCAAGGAAGTTTCGCATTTACATTCATTTGAAGTGTAGACGAGGAATACATAACACTTCGCAAATCATATTATATCTTACTATGAAACATAGAAATGAGATGCGATATCGCGTTTTAAGAATCATAAGAACTCTATTGCTACGATACGTAGACATCTGAAAAACGCTATTTCCTAGCGTGGAAGTGTGGCATTCACATTCATTTGAAGTGTAGACGAGGAATACATAACACTTCGCAAATCATATTATATCTTACCATGAAACATAGAAATGAGATGCGATATCGCGTTTTAAGAAGCATTAGAACTCTATCGCTACGATACATAGACATCTGCAGACACTATTTCCTAGCAAGGAAGTGCCGCATTTACATTCATTTGAAGTGTAGACGAGGAATATATAACACTTCGCAAATCATATTATATCTTACCATGAAACATAGAAATGAGATGCGATATCGCGTTTTAAGAAGCATTAGAACTCTATCGCTACGATACCTAGACATCTGCAGACACTATTTCCTAGCAAGGAAGTGCCGCATTTACATTCATTTGAAGTGTAGACGAGGAATATATAACACTTCGCAAATCATATTATATCTTACCATGAAACATAGAAATGAGATGCGATATCGCGTTTTAAGAAGCATTAGAACTCTATCGCTACGATACCTAGACATCTGCAGACACTATTTCCTAGCAAGGAAGTGCCGCATTTACATTCATTTGAAGTGTAGACGAGGAATATATAACACTTCGCAAATCATATTATATCTTACCATGAAACATAGAAATGAGATGCGATATCGCGTTTTAAGAAGCATTAGAAAGCTATTGCTACGATACGTAGACATCTGCAAACGCTATTTCCTAGCGAGGAAGTATCGCATTCACATTCATTTGAAGTGTAGACGAGGAATACATAACACTTCGCAAATCATGTTATATCTTACCATGAAACATAGAAATGAGATGCGATATCGCGTTTTAAGGAGCATTAGGAATCTATTGCTACGATACGTAGACATCTGCAAACGCTATTTCTTTGCAAGGAAGTGTCGCATTTACATTCATTTGAAGTGTAGACGAGGAATACATAACACTTCGCAATGAATATTATATCTTATCATGAAACATAGATATGAGATGCAATATCTCGTTTTAAGAAGCATTTGAACTCTATTGCTACGATACCTAGACATCTGCAGACGCTATTTCCTTGCAAGGAAGTGTCGCATTTACATTCATTTGAAGTGTAGACGAGAAATACATGACACTTCGCAAATCATATTATATCTTACCATGAGACATAGAAATGAGATGCAATATCTCGATTTAAGAAGCATTTGATCTCTATTGCTTCGATACGTAGACATCTGCAAACGCTATTTCCTTGCAAGGAAGTGTCGCATTTAAGTTCCTTTGAATCGTAGACGAGGAATACAAGACACTTCGCAAATCATATTATATCTTACCATGAAACATAGAAATGGGATGCGATATCGCGTTTTAAGAATCATAAAAACTCTATTGCTACGATACGTAGGCATCTGCAAACGCTATTTCCTTGCAAGGCAGTGTCGCATTTACATTCATTTGAATCGTAGACGTGGAATACATAACACTTCGCAATGAATATTATATCTTATCATGAAACATAGATATGAAATGCAATATCTCGTTTTAAGAAGCATTTGAACTCTATTGCTACGATATCTAGACATCTGCAGACGCTATTTCCTAGCAAGGAAGTGTCGCATTTACATTCATTTGAAGTGTAGACGAGAAATACATGACACTTCGCAAATCATGTTATATCTTACCATGAAATATAGAAATGAGATGCGATATCGCGTTTTAAGAAGCATTAGAAAGCTAATGCTACGATACGTAGACATCTGCAAACGCTATTTCCTAGCGAGGAAGTATCGCATTCACATTCATTTAAAGTGTAGACGAGGAATACATAACACTTCGCAAATCATATTATATCTTACCATGAAACAAAGAAATGAGATGCGATATCGCGTTTTAAGAAGCATTAGAAATCTATTTCTACGATACGTAGACATCTGCAAACGCTATTTCCTTGCAAGGAAGTTTCGCATTTACATTCATTTGAAGTGTAGACGGGGAATGCATAACACTTCGCAAATCATATTATATCTTACCATGAAACATAGAATTGAGATGCGATATCGCGTTTTAGGAATCATAAGAACTCCATTGCTACGATACGTAGACATATGCAAACGCTATTTCCTTGCAAGGAAGTGTCGCATTCACAATCATTTGGAGTGTAGACGAGGAATACATAACACTTCGCAAATCATATTATATCTTACCGTGAAATATAGAAATGAGATGCGATATCGAGTTTTAAGAATCATAAAAACTCTATTGCTACGATACGTAGACATCTGCAAACGCTATTTCCTTGCAAGGAAGTGTCGCATTTACATTCATTTGAAGTGTAGACGAGGAATACATGACACTTCGCAAATCATATTATATCTCACCATGAAACATAGAAATGAGATGGCAAATCGCGTTTTAAGAAGCATTAGAAAGCTATTGCTACGATACGTAGACATCTGCAAACGCTATTTCCTAGCGAGGAAGTATCGCACTCACATTCATTTGAAGTGTAGACGAGGAATACATAACACTTCGCAAATCATGTTATATCTTACCATGAAACATAGAAATGAGATGCGATATCGCGTTTTAAGAAGCATTAGGAATCTATTGCTACGATACGTAGACATCTGCAGACACTATTTCCTAGCAAGGAAGTGCCGCATTTACATTCATTTGAAGTGTAGACGAGGAATATATAACACTTCGCAAATCATATTATATCTTACCATGAAACATAGAAATGAGATGCGATATCGCGTTTTAAGAAGCATTAGAACTCTATTGCTACGATAGGTAGACATCTGTAAACGCTATTTCCTTGCAAGGAGGTGTCGCATTTACATTCATTTGAATCGTAGACGAGGAATGCATAACACTTCGCAATGAATATTATATCTTATCATGAAACATAGATATGAGATGCAATATCTCGTTTTAAGAAGCATTTGAACTCTATTGCTTCGATACGTAAACATCTGCAAACGCTATTTCTTTGCTAGGAAGTGTCGCATTTACATTCACTGGAAGTGTAGACGAGGAATACATAACACTTCGCAAATCATATTATATCTTACCATGAAACATAGAAATGAGATGCGATATCGCGTTTTAAGAAGCATTTGAACTCTATTGCTACGATGCCTAGACATCTGCAGACGCTATTTCCTAGCAAGGAAGTGTCGCATTTACATTCATTTGAATCGTAGACGAGGAATGCATAACACTTCGCAATGAATATTATACCTTATCATGAAACATAGATATGACATGCAATATCCCGTTTTAAGAAGCATTAGAAATCTATTGCTACGATACGTAAACATCTGCAGACGCTATTTCCTTGCAAGGAAGTGTCGCATTTACATTCATTTGAAGTGTAGACGAGGAATACATAACACTTCGCAAATCATATTATATCTTACCATGAAACATAGAAATGAGATGCGATATCGCGTTTTAAGAATCATAAGAACTCTATTGCTACGATACGTAGACAAATGCAAACGCTATTTCCTTGCAAGGAAGTGTCGCATTTACATTCATATGAAGTGTAGACGAGGAATACATAACACTTCGCAAATCATATTATATCTTACCATGAAACATAGAAATGAGATGCGATATCTCGTTTTAAGAAGCATTAGAAATCTATTGCTAAGATACGTAGACATCTGCAAACGCTATTTCTTTGCAAGGAAGTGTCGCATTTACATTCATTTGAAGTGTAGACGAGGAATACATAACACTTCGCAAATCATATTATATCTTACCATGAAACATAGAAATGAGATGCGATATCGCGTTTTAAGAAGCATTTGAACTCTATTGCCTCGATACGTAGACATCTGCAAACGCTATTTCCTGGCCAGGAAGTGTCGCATTTACATTCATTTGAAGTGTAGACGAGGAATACATGATACTTCGCAAACCATATTATATCTTACCATGAAACATAGAAATGAGATGCGATATCGCGTTTTAAGAAGCATTAGAACTCTACTGCTACGATACGTAGACATCTGCAAACGCTATTTCCTTGCAAGGAAGTGTCGGATTTACATTCATTTGAATCGTAGACGAGGAATACATGACACTTCGCAAATCATATTATATCTTACCATGAAACATAGAAATGAGATGCGATATCGCGTTTTAAGAAGCATTAGAAATCTATTGCTTCGATACGTAGACATCTGCAAACGCTATTTCCTTGCAAGGAAGTGTCGCATTTACATTCACTTGAAGTGTAGACGAGGAATACATAACACTACGCAAATCATATTATATCTTACCATGAAACATAGAAATGAGATGCGATATCGCGTTTTAAGAAGCATTAGAACTCTACTGCTACGATACGTAGACATCTGCAAACGCTATTTCCTTGCAAGGAAGTGTCGGATTTACATTCATTTGAATCGTAGACGAGGAATACATGACACTTCGCAAATCATATTATATCTTACCATGAAACATAGAAATGAGATGCGATATCGCGTTTTAAGAAGCATTAGAAATCTATTGCTTCGATACGTAGACATCTGCAAACGCTATTTCCTTGCAAGGAAGTGTCGCATTTACATTCACTTGAAGTGTAGACGAGGAATACATAACACTTCGCAAATCATATTATATCTTACCATGAAACAAAGACATGAGATGCGATATCGCGTTTTAAGAAGCATTAGAAATCTATTTCTACGATACGTAGACATCTGCAAACGCTATTTCCTTGCAAGGAAGTTTCGCATTTACATTCATTTGAAGTGTAGACGGGGAATGCATAACACTTCGCAAATCATATTATATCTTACCATGAAACATAGAATTGAGATGCGATATCGCGTTTTAGGAATCATAAGAACTCCATTGCTACGATACGTAGACATATGCAAACGCTATTTCCTTGCAAGGAATTGTCGCATTTACATTCATTTGAATCGTAGACGAGGAATGCATAACACTTCGCAATGAATATTATATCTTATCATGAAACATAGATATGACATGCAATATCCCGTTTTAAGAAGCATTAGAAATCTATTGCTACGATACGTAGACATCTGCAGACGCTATTTCCTTGCAAGGAAGTGTCGCATTTACATTCATTTGAGGTGTAGACGAGAAATACATGACACTTCGCAAATCATATTATATCTTACCATGAAACATAGAAATGAGATGCGATATCGCGTTTTAAGAATCATAAGAACTCTATTGCTACGATACGTAGACAAATGCAAACGCTATTTCCTTGCAAGGAAGTGTCGCATTTACATTCATATGAAGTGTAGACGAGGAATACGTAACACTTCGCAAATCATATTATATCTTACCATGAAACATAGAAATGAGATGCGATATCTCGTTTTAAGAAGCATTAGAAATCTATTGCTAAGATACGTAGACATCTGCAAACGCTATTTCTTTGCAAGGAAGTGTCGCATTTACATTCATTTGAAGTGTAGACGAGGAATACATAACACTTCGCAAATCATATTATATCTTACCATGAAACATAGAAATGAGATGCGATATCGCGTTTTAAGAAGCATTTGAAATCTATTGCCTCGATACGTAGACATCTGCAAACGCTATTTCCTGGCCAGGAAGTGTCGCATTTACATTCATTTGAAGTTGTAGACGAGGAATACACAACACTTCGCAAATCATATTATATCTTACCATGAAACATAGAAATGAGATGCGATATCGCGTTTCAAGAAGCATTAGAACTCTACTGCTACGATACGTAGACATCTGCAAACGCTATTTCCTTGCAAGGAAGTGTCGGATTTACATTCATTTGAATCGTAGACGAGGAATACATGACACTTCGCAAATCATATTATATCTTACCATGAAACATAGAAATGAGATGCGATATCGCGTTTTAAGAAGCATTTGAACTCTATTGCTACGATGCCTAGACATCTGCAGACGCTATTTCCTAGCAAGGAAGTGTCGCATTTACATTCATTTGAAGTGTAGACGAGGAGTACATAACACTTCGCAAATCATATTATATCTTACCATGAAACATAGAAATGAGATGCGATATCGCGTTTTAAGAATCATAAGAACACTATTGCTACGATACGTGGACATCTGCAAACGCTATCTCCTTGCAAGGAAGTGTCGCATTTACGTTCATTTGAATCGCTGACGAGGAATGCATAACACTTCGCAATGAATATTATATCCTATCATGAAACATAGATATGAGATGCAATATCTCGTTTTAAGAAGCATTTGAACTCTATTGCTTCGATACGTAGACATCTGCAAACGCTATTTCCTTGCAAGGAAGTGTCGCATTTACATTCATTTGAAGTGTAGACAAGGAATACATAACATTTCGCAAATCATATTATATCTTACCATGAAACATAGAAATGAGATGCGATATCGCCTTTTAAGAAGCATTAGAACACTATCGCTACGATACCTAGACATCTGCAGACGCTATTTCCTGGCAAGGAAGTGTCGCATTTACATTCATTTGCAGTTGTAGACGAGGAATACATGACACTTCGCAAATCATATTATATCTTACCATGAAACATAGAAATGTGATGCGATATCGCGTTTTAAGAATCATAAGAACTCTATTGCTACGATACGTAGACAACTGCAAACGCTATTTCCTTGCAAGGAAGTGTCGCATTTACATTCATTTGAAGTGTAGACAAGGAATACATAACACTTCGCAAATCATATTATATCTTACCATGAAACATAGAAATGAGATGCGATATCGCGTTTTAAGAATCATAAGAACTCTATTGCTACGATACGTAGACAACTGCAAACGCTATTTCCTTGCAAGGAAGTGTCGCATTTACATTCATTTGAATCGTATACGAGGAATGCATAACACTTCGCTATGAATATTATATCTTATCATGAAACACAGATATGAGATGCAATATCTCGTTTTAAGAAGCATTTGAACTCTATTGCTACGATACCTAGACATCTGCAGACGCTATTTCCTAGCAAGGAAGTATTGCATTTACATTCATTTGAAGTGTAGACGAGGAATACATGACACTTCGCAAATCATATTATATCTTTCCATGAAACATAGAAATGTGATGCGATATCGCGTTTTAAGAATCATAAGAACTCTATTGCTAAGATACGTAGACATCTGCAAACGCTATTTCCTTGCAAGGAAGTGTCGCATTTACATTCATTTGGATCGTATACGAGGAATGCACAACACTTCGCAATGAATATTATATCTTACCATGAAACATAGAAATGAGATGCGACATCGCGTATTAAGAAGCATTAGAACTCTATTGCTACGATAGGTAGACATCTGCAAACGCTATTTCCTTGCAAGGAAGTGTCGCATTTACATTCATTTGAAGTGTAGACGAGGAATACATGACACTTCACAAATTATATTATATCTTACCATGAAACATAGAAATGAGATGCGATATTGTGTTTTGAGAAGCATTAGAACTCTATTGCTACGATACCTAGACATCTGCAGACGCTATTTCCTAGCAAGGAAGTGTCGCATTTACATTAATTGAAGTGTAGACGAGCAATACATGACACTTCGCAAATCATATTATATCTTACCATGAAACATAGAGATGAGATGCGATATCGCGCCTTAAGAATCATAAAAACTCTATTGCTACGATACGTAGACATCTGCAAACGCTATTTCCTTGCAAGGAAGTGTCGCATTTACATTCATATGAAGTATAGACGAGGAATACATAACACTTCGCAAATCATATTATATCTTACCATGAAACATAGAAATGAGATGCAATATCGCGTTTTAAGAATCATAAGAACTCTACTGCTACGATACGTAGACATCTGCAAACGCTATTTCCTTGCAAGGAAGTGTCGCATTTACATTCATTTGAATCGTAGACGAGGAATACATGACACTTCGCAAATCATATTATATCTTACCATGAAACATAGAAATGAGATGCGATATCGCGAGTTAAGAATCATAAGAACTCTATTGCTACGATACGTAGACATCTGCAAACGCTATTTCCTAGCGAGGAAGTGTGGCATTCACGTTCATTTGAAGTGTAGACGAGGAATACATAACACTTCGCAAATCATATTATATCTTACCATGAAACATAGAAATGGGATGCGATATCGCGTTCTAAGAATCATAAAAACTCTATTTCTACGATACGTAGACATCTGCAAACGCTATTTCCTTGCAAGGAAGTGTCGCATTTACATTCATTTGAATCGTAGACGAGGAATGCATAACACTTCCAAATGAATACTATATCTTATCATAAAACATAGATATGAAATGCAATATCTCGTTTTAACAAGCATTTGAACTCTGTTGCTTCGATACGTAGACATCTGCAAACGCTATTTCCTTGCAAGGAAGTGTCGCATTTGCATTCATTTGAATCGTATAAGAGGAATGCATAACACTTCGCAATGAATATTATATCTTATCACGAATCATAGATATGAGATGCAATATCTCGTTTCAAGAAGCATTTGAACTCTATTGCTACGATACCTAGACATCTGCAGACGCTATTTCCTGGCAAGGAAGTGTCGCATTTACATTCATTTGAAGTGTAGACGAGGAATACATGACACTTCGCAAATCATATTATATCTTGCCATGAAACATAGAAATGAGATGCGATATCGCGTTTTAAGAATCATAAGAACTCTATTGCTACGATACGCAGAAATCTGCAAACGCTATTTCCTAGCTAGGAAGTGTGGCATTCACATTCATTTGAAGTGTAGACGAGGAATACATAACATTTCGCAAATCATATTATATCTTACCATGAAACATAGAAATGAGATGCGATATCGCGTTTTAAGAAGCATTAGAAATCTATTGATACGATACCTAGACATCTGCAGACACTATTTCCTAGCTAGGAAGTGTCGCATTTACATTCAGTTGAAGTGTAGACGAGGAATACATAACACTTCGCAAATCATATTATATCTTACCATGAAGCATAAAAATGAGATGCGATATCGCGTTTTAAGAAGCGTTAGAACACTATTGCTACGATAGGTAGACATTTGCAAACGCTATTTCGTGGCAAGGAAGTGTCACATTTACATTCATTTAAATCGTAGACGAGGAATGCATAACACTTCCAAATGAATATTATATCTTATCATAAAACATAGATATGAGATGCAATATCTCGTTTTAACAAGCATTTGAACTCTATTGCTTCGATACGTAGACATCTGCAATCGCTATTTCCTTGCAAGGAAGTGTCGCATTTGCATTCATTTGAATCGTATAAGAGGAATGCATAACACTTCGCAATGAATATTATATCTTATCATGAAACATAGATATGAGATGCAATATCTCGTGTTAAGAAGCATTTGAACTCTATTGCTTCGATACGTAGACATCTGCAAACGCTATTTCCTTGCTAAGAAGTGTCGCATTTACATTCACTTGAAGTGTAGACGAGGAATACATAACACTTCGCAAATCATATTATATCTTACCATGAAACATAGAAATGAGATGCGATATCGCGTTTTAAGAAGCATTAGAAAGCTATTGCTGCGATACGTAGACATCTGCAAACGCTATTTCCTAGCGAGGAAGTATCGCATTCACATTCATTTGAAGTGTAGACGAGGAATACATAACACTTCGCAAATCATGTTATATCTTACCATGAAACATAGCAATGAGATGCGATATCGCGTTTTAAGAAGCATTAGAACTCTATTTCTACGATAGGTAGACATCTGTAAACGCTATTTCCTTGCAAGGAAGAGTGGCATTTACATTCATTTGAATCGTAGACGAGGAATGCATAACACTTCGCAATGAATATTATATCTTATCATGAAACATAGATATGAGATGCAATATCTCGTTTTAAGAAGCATTTGAACTCTATTGCTACGATACCTAGACATCTGCAGACGCTATTTCCTAGCAAGGAAGTATTGCATTTACATTCATTTGAAGTGTAGACGAGGAATACATGACACTTCGCAAATCATATTATATCTTTCCATGAAACATAGAAATGTGATGCGATATCGCGTTTTAAGAAGCATTAGAAATCTATTGCTAAGATACGTAGACATCTGCAAACGCTATTTCCTTGCAAGGAAGTGTCGCATTTACATTCATTTGGATCGTATACGAGGAATGCACAACACTTCGCAATGAATATTATATCTTACCATGAAACATAGAAATGAGATGCGACATCGCGTATTAAGAAGCATTAGAACTCTATTGCTACGATAGGTAGACATCTGCAAACGCTATTTCCTTGCAAGGAAGTGTCGCATTTACATTCATTTGAAGTGTAGACGAGGAATACATGACACTTCACAAATTATATTATATCTTACCATGAAACATAGAAATGAGATGCGATATTGTGTTTTGAGAAGCATTAGAACTCTATTGCTACGATACCTAGACATCTGCAGACGCTATTTCCTAGCAAGGAAGTGTCGCATTTACATTAATTGAAGTGTAGACGAGCAATACATGACACTTCGCAAATCATATTATATCTTACCATGAAACATAGAGATGAGATGCGATATCGCGCCTTAAGAATCATAAAAACTCTATTGCTACGATACGTAGACATCTGCAAACGCTATTTCCTTGCAAGGAAGTGTCGCATTTACATTCATATGAAGTATAGACGAGGAATACATAACACTTCGCAAATCATATTATATCTTACCATGAAACATAGAAATGAGATGCGATATCTCGTTTTAAGAAGCATTAGAAATCTATTGCTAAGATACGTAGACATCTGCAAACGCTATTTCTTTGCAAGGAAGTGTCGCATTTACATTCATTTGAAGTGTAGACGAGGAATACATAACACTTCGCAAATCATATTATATCTTACCATGAAACATAGAAATGAGATGCGATATCGCGTTTTAAGAAGCATTTGAACTCTATTGCCTCGATACGTAGACATCTGCAAACGCTATTTCCTGGCCAGGAAGTGTCGCATTTACATTCATTTGAAGTGTAGACGAGGAATACATGATACTTCGCAAACCATATTATATCTTACCATGAAACATAGAAATGAGATGCGATATCGCGTTTTAAGAAGCATTAGAAATCTACTGCTACGATACGTAGACATCTGCAAACGCTATTTCCTTGCAAGGAAGTGTCGGATTTACATTCATTTGAATCGTAGACGAGGAATACATGACACTTCGCAAATCATATTATATCTTACCATGAAACATAGAAATGAGATGCGATATCGCGTTTTAAGAAGCATTAGAAATCTATTGCTTCGATACGTAGACATCTGCAAACGCCATTTCCTTGCAAGGAAGTGTCGCATTTACATTCACTTGAAGTGTAGACGAGGAATACATGACACTTCGCAAATCATATTATATCTTACCATGAAACATAGAAATGAGATGCAATATCTCGTTTTAAGAAGCATTTGAACTCTATTGCTACGATACCTAGACATCTGCAGACGCTATTTCCTAGCAAGGAAGTATCGCATTTACATTCATTTGAAGTGTAGACGAGGAATACATGACACTTCGCAAATCATATTATATCTCACCATGAAACATAGAAATGAGATGGCAAATCGCGTTTTAAGAAGCATTAGAAAGATATTGCTACGATACGTAGACATCTGCAAACGCTATTTCCTAGCGAGGAAGTATCGCACTCACATTCATTTGAAGTGTAGACGAGGAATACATAACACTTCGCAAATCATGTTATATCTTACCATGAAACATAGAAATGAGATGCGATATCGCGTTTTAAGAAGCATTAGGAATCTATTGCTACGATACGTAGACATCTGCAGACACTATTTCCTAGCAAGGAAGTGCCGCATTTACATTCATTTGAAGTGTAGACGAGGAATATATAACACTTCGCAAATCATATTATATCTTACCATGAAACATAGAAATGAGATGCGATATCGCGTTTTAAGAAGCATTAGAACTCTATTGCTACGATAGGTAGACATCTGTAAACGCTATTTCCTTGCAAGGAGGTGTCGCATTTACATTCATTTGAATCGTAGACGAGGAATGCATAACACTTCGCAATGAATATTATATCTTATCATGCAACATAGATATGAGATGCAATATCTCGTTTTAAGAAGCATTTGAACTCTATTGCTTCGATACGTAAACATCTGCAAACGCTATTTCTTTGCTAGGAAGTGTCGCATTTACATTCGCTGGAAGTGTAGACGAGGAATACATAACACTTCGCAAATCATATTATATCTTACCATGAAACATAGAAATGAGATGCGATATCGCGTTTTAAGAAGCATTTGAACTCTATTGCTACGATGCCTAGACATCTGCAGACGCTATTTCCTAGCAAGGAAGTGTCGCATTTGCATTCATTTGAAGTGTAGACGAGGAGTACATAACACTTCGCAAATCATATTATATCTTACCATGAAACATAGAAATGAGGTGCGTTATCGCGTTTTAAGAGTCAGAAGAACACTATTGCTACGATACGTGGACATCTGCAAACGCTATCTCCTTGCAAGGAAGTGTCGCATTTACGTTCATTTGAATCGTTGACGAGGAATGCATAACACTTCGCAATGAATATTATATCCTATCATGAAACATAGATATGAGATGCAATATCTCGTTTTAAGAAGCATTTGAACTCTATTGCTTCGATACGTAGACATCTGCAAACGCTATTTCCTTGCAAGGAAGTGTCGCATTTACATTCATTTGAAGTGTAGACAAGGAATACATAACACTTCGCAAATCATATTATATCTTACCATGAAACATAGAAATGAGATGCGATATCGCGTTTTAAGAAGCATTAGAACTCTATCGCTACGATACCTAGACATCTGCAGACGCTATTTCCTGGCAAGGAAGTGTCGCATTTACATTCATTTGAAGTTGTAGACGAGGAATACATGACACTTCGCAAATCATATTATATCTTACCATGAAACATAGAAATGAGATGCGATATCGCGTTTTAAGAAGCATTAGAAATCTATTGCTACGATACGTAGACATCTGCAGACGCTATTTCCTTGCAAGGAAGTGTCGCATTTACATTCATTTGAAGTGTAGACGAGGAATACATAACACTTCGCAAATCATATTATATCTTACCATGAAACATAGAAATGTGATGCGATATCGCGTTTTAAGAATCATAAGAACTCTATTGCTACGATACGTAGACAACTGCAAACGCTATTTCCTTGCAAGGAAGTGTCGCATTTACATTCATTTGAATCGTATACGAGGAATGCATAACACTTCGCTATGAATATTATATCTTATCATGAAACACAGATATGAGATGCAATATCTCGTTTTAAGAAGCATTTGAACTCTATTGCTACGATACCTAGACATCTGCAGACGCTATTTCCTAGCAAGGAAGTATTGCATTTACATTCATTTGAAGTGAAGACGAGGAATACATGACACTTCGCAAATCATATTATATCTTTCCATGAAACATAGAAATGTGATGCGATATCGCGTTTTAAGAAGCATTAGAAATCTATTGCTAAGATACGTAGACATCTGCAAACGCTATTTCCTTGCAAGGAAGTGTCGCATTTACATTCATTTGGATCGTATACGAGGAATGCACAACACTTCGCAATGAATATTATATCTTACCATGAAACATAGAAATGAGATGCGACATCGCGTATTAAGAAGCATTAGAACTCTATTGCTACGATAGGTAGACATCTGCAAACGCTATTTCCTTGCAAGGAAGTGTCGCATTTACATTCATTTGAAGTGTAGACGAGGAATACATGACACTTCACAAATTATATTATATCTTACCATGAAACATAGAAATGAGATGCGATATTGTGTTTTGAGAAGCATTAGAACTCTATTGCTACGATACCTAGACATCTGCAGACGCTATTTCCTAGCAAGGAAGTGTCGCATTTACATTAATTGAAGTGTAGACGAGCAATACATGACACTTCGCAAATCATATTATATCTTACCATGAAACATAGAGATGAGATGCGATATCGCGCTTTAAGAATCATAAAAACTCTATTGCTACGATACGTAGACATCTGCAAACGCTATTTCCTTGCAAGGAAGTGTCGCATTTACATTCATATGAAGTATAGACGAGGAATACATAACACTTCGCAAATCATATTATATCTTACCATGAAACATAGAAATGAGATGCAATATCGCGTTTTAAGAATCATAAGAACTCTACTGCTACGATACGTAGACATCTGCAAACGCTATTTCCTTGCAAGGAAGTGTCGCATTTACATTCATTTGAATCGTAGACGAGGAATACATGACACTTCGCAAATCATATTATATCTTACCATGAAACATAGAAATGAGATGCGATATCGCGTGTTAAGGAGCATTAGAAATCTATTGCTTCGATACGTAGACATCTGCAAACGCTATTTGCTTGCAAGGAAGTGTCGCATTTACATTCATTTGAAGTGTAGACGAGGAATACATAACACTTCGCAAATCATATTATATCTTACCATGAAACATAGAAATGAGATGCGATATCGCGTTTTAAGAATCATAAGAACTCTATTGCTACGATACGTAGACATCTGCAAACGCTATTTCCTAGCGAGGAAGTGTGGCATTCACGTTCATTTGAAGTGTAGACGAGGAATACATAACACTTCGCAAATCATATTATATCTTACCATGAAACATAGAAATGGGATGCGATATCGCGTTCTAAGAATCATAAAAACTCTATTTCTACGATACGTAGACATCTGCAAACGCTATTTCCTTGCAAGGAAGTGTCGCATTTACATTCATTTGAATCGTAGACGAGGAATGCATAACACTTCCAAATGAATACTATATCTTATCATAAAACATAGATATGAAATGCAATATCTCGTTTTAACAAGCATTTGAACTCTATTGCTTCGATACGTAGACATCTGCAAACGCTATTTCCTTGCAAGGAAGTGTCGCATTTGCATTCATTTGAATCGTATAAGAGGAATGCATAACACTTCGCAATGAATATTATATCTTATCACGAATCATAGATATGAGATGCAATATCTCGTTTCAAGAAGCATTTGAACTCTATTGCTACGATACCTAGACATCTGCAGACGCTATTTCCTGGCAAGGAAGTGTCGCATTTACATTCATTTGAAGTGTAGACGAGGAATACATGACACTTCGCAAATCATATTATATCTTGCCATGAAACATAGAAATGAGATGCGATATCGCGTTTTAAGAATCATAAGAACTCTATTGCTACGATACGCAGAAATCTGCAAACGCTATTTCCTAGCTAGGAAGTGTGGCATTCACATTCATTTGAAGTGTAGACGAGGAATACATAACACTTCGCAAATCATATTATATCTTACCATGAAACATAGAAATGAGATGCGATATCGCGTTTTAAGAAGCATTAGAAATCTATTGATACGATACCTAGACATCTGCAGACACTATTTCCTAGCTAGGAAGTGTCGCATTTACATTCAGTTGAAGTGTAGACGAGGAATACATAACACTTCGCAAATCATATTATATCTTACCATGAAGCATAAAAATGAGATGCGATATCGCGTTTTAAGAAGCGTTAGAACACTATTGCTACGATAGGTAGACTTTTGCAAACGCTATTTCGTGGCAAGGAAGTGTCACATTTCCATTCATTTAAATCGTAGACGAGGAATGCATAACACTTCCAAATGAATATTATATCTTATCATAAAACATAGATATGAGATGCAATATCTCGTTTTAACAAGCATTTGAACTCTATTGCTTCGATACGTAGACATCTGCAATCGCTATTTCCTTGCAAGGAAGTGTCGCATTTGCATTCATTTGAATCGTATAAGAGGAATGCATAACACTTCGCAATGAATATTATATCTTATCATGAAACATAGATATGAGATGCAATATCTCGTTTTAAGAAGCATTTGAACTCTATTGCTTCGATACGTAGACATCTGCAAACGCTATTTCCTTGCTAAGAAGTGTCGCATTTACATTCACTTGAAGTGTAGACGAGGAATACATAACACTTCGCAAATCATATTATATCTTACCATGAAACATAGAAATGAGATGCGATATCGCGTTTTAAGAAGCATTAGAAAGCTATTGCTGCGATACGTAGACATCTGCAAACGCTATTTCCTAGCGAGGAAGTATCGCATTCACATTCATTTGAAGTGTAGACGAGGAATACATAACACTTCGCAAATCATGTTATATCTTACCATGAAACATAGCAATGAGATGCGATATCGCGTTTTAAGAAGCATTAGAACTCTATTTCTACGATAGGTAGACATCTGTAAACGCTATTTCCTTGCAAGGAAGAGTGGCATTTACATTCATTTGAATCGTAGACGAGGAATGCATAACACTTCGCAATGAATATTATATCTTATCATGAAACATAGATATGAGATGCAATATCTCGTTTTAAGAAGCATTTGAACTCTATTGCTTCGATACGTAGACATCTGCAAACGCTATTTCCTTGCTAAGAAGTGTCGCATTTACATTCACTTGAAGTGTAGACGAGGAATACATAACACTTCGCAAATCATATTATATCTTACCATGAAACATAGAAATGAGATGCGATATTGCGTTTTAAGAAGCATTAGAAAGCTACTGCTACGATACGTAGACATCTGCAAACGCTATTTCCTAGCGAGGAAGTATCGCATTCACATTCATTTGAATCGTATACGAGGAATGCAAAACACTTCGCAATGAATATTATATCTTATCATGAAACATAGATATGAGATGCAATATCTCGTTTTAAGAAGCATTTGAACTCTATTGCTTCGATACGTAGACATCTGCAAACGCTATTTCCTTGCTAAGAAGTGTCGCATTTACATTCACTTGAAGTGTAGACGAGGAATACGTAACACTTCGCAAATCATATTATATCTTACCATGAAACATAGAAATGAGATGCGATATCGCGTTTTAAGAAGCATTAGAAAGCTGCAGCTACGATACGTAGACATCTGCAAACGCTATTTCCTAGCGAGGAAGTATCGCATTCACATTCATTTGAATCGTATACGAGGAATGCATAACACTTCGCAATGAATATTATATCTTATCATGAAACATAGATATGAGATGCAATATCTCTTTTAAGAAGCATTTGAACTCTATTGCTACGATACCTAGACATCTGCAGACGCTATTTCCTAGCAAGGAAGTGTCTCATTTACATTCATTTGAAGTGTAGACGAGGAATGCATAACACTTCGCAAATCATATTATATCTTACCATGAAACATAGAAATGAGATGCGATATCGCGTTTTAAGAAGCATTAGAACACTATTGCTACGATAGGTAGACATCTGCAAACGCTATTTCCTAGCGAGGAAGTAACGCATTCACATTCATTTGAAGTGTAGACGAGGAATACATAACACTTCGCAAATCATGTTATATCTTACCATGAAACATAGAAATGAGATGCGATATCGCGTTTTAAGAATCATAAGAACTCTATTGCTACGATACGTAGACATCTGCAAACGCTATTTCCTTGCAAGGAAGTGCCGACTTTACGTTCATTTGAATCGTAGGCGAGGAATGCTTAACACTTCGCAATGAATATTATATCTTATCATGAAACATAGATATGAGATGCAATATCTCGTTTTAAGAAGCATTTGATCTCTATTGCTTCGATATGTAGACATCTGCAAACGCTATTTCCTTGCAAGGAAGTGTCGTATTTACAATCATTTGAATCGTAGACGAGGAATGCATAACACTTCGCAATGAATATTATATCTTATCATAAAACATAGATATGAGATGCAATATCTCGTTTTAACAAGCATTTGAACTCTGTTGCTTCGATACGTAGACATCTGCAAACGCTATTTCCTTGCAAGGAAGTGTCACATTTGCATTCATTTGAATCGTATACGAGGAATGCATAACACTTCGCAATGAATATTATATCTTATCATGAATCATAGATATGAGATGCAATATCTCGTTTCAAGAAGCAGTTGAACTCTATTGCTATGATACCTAGACATCTGCAGACGCTATTTCCTAGCAAGGAAGTGTCGCATTTACATTCATTTGAAGTGTAAACGAGGAATACATGACACTTCGCAAATCATGTTATATCTTACCATGAAACATAGAAATTTGATGCCATATCGCGTTTTAAGAAGCATTAGAAAGCTATTGCTACGATACGTAGACATCTGCAAACGCTATTTCCTAGCGAGGAAGTATCGCACTCACATTTATTTGAAGTGTAGACGAGGAATACATAACACTTCGCAAATCATGTTATATCTTACCATGAAACATAGAAATGAGATGCGATATCGCGTTTTAAGAAGCATTAGGAATCTATTGCTACGATACGTAGACATCTGCAAACGCTATTTCTTTGCAAGGAAGTGTCGCATTTACATTCATTTGAAGTGTAGACGAGGAATACATAACACTTCGCAAATCATATTATATCTTACCATGAAACATAGAAATGAGATGCGATATCGCGTTTTAAGAAGCATTAGAACTCTATTGCTACGATACCTAGACATCTGCAAACGCTATTTCCTTGCAAGGTAGTGTCGTATTTACATTCATTTGAATCGTAGACGAGGAATGCATAACACTACGCAATGAATATTATATCTTATCATGAAACATAGGAATGAGATGCGACATCGCGTATTAAGAAGCATTAGAACTCTATTGCTACGATAGGTAGACATCTGCAAACGCTATTTCCTTGCAAGGAAGTGTCACATTTGCATTCATTTGAATCGTATACGAGGAATGCATAACACTTCGCAATGAATATTATATCTTATCATGAAACATAGATATGAGATGCAATATCTCGTTTTAAGAAGCATTTGAACTCTATTGCTTCGATACGTAGACATCTGCAAACGCTATTTCCTTGCTAAGAAGTGTCGCATTTACATTCACTTGAAGTGTAGACGAGGAATACATAACACTTCGCAAATCATATTATATCTTACCATGAAACATAGAAATGAGATGCGATATCGCGTTTTAAGAAGCATTAGAAAGCTATTGCTACGATACGTAGACATCTGCAAACGCTATTTCCTAGCGAGGAAGTATCGCATTCACATTCATTTGAAGTGTAGACGAGGAATACATAACACTTCGCAAATCATGTTATATCTTACCATGAAACATAGAAATGAGATGCGATATCGCGTTTTAAGAAGCATTAGAACTCTATTGCTACGATAGGTAGACATCTGTAAACGCTATTTCCTTGCAAGGAAGAGTGGCATTTACATTCATTTGAATCGTATACGAGGAATGCAAAACACTTCGCAATGATTATTATATCTTATCATGAAACATAGATATGAGATGCAATATCTCGTTTTAAGAAGCATTTGAACTCTATTGCTTCGATACGTAGACATCTGCAAACGCTATTTCCTTGCTAAGAAGTGTCGCATTTACATTCACTTGAAGTGTGGACGAGGAATTCATAACACTTCGCAAATCATATTATATCTTACCATGAAACATAGAATTGAGATGCGATATCGCGTTTTAAGAAGCATTAGAAAGCTGCTGCTACGATACGTAGACATCTGCAAACGCTATTTCCTAGCGAGGAAGTATCGCATTCACATTCATTTGAATCGTATACGAGGAATGCATAACACTTCGCAATGAATATTATATCTTATCATGAAACATAGATATGAGATGCAATATCTCTTTTAAGAAGCATTTGAACTCTATTGCTACGATACCTAGACATCTGCAGACGCTATTTCCTAGCAAGGAAGTGTCTCATTTACATTCATTTGAAGTGTAGACGAGGAATACATAACACTTCGCAAATCATATTATATCTTACCATGAAACATAGAAATGAGATGCGATATCGCGTTTTAAGGAGCATTAGAACACTATTGCTACGATAGGTAGACATCTGCAAACGCTATTTCCTTGCAAGGAAGTGTCGCATTTACATTCATTTGTATCGTAGACGAGGAATGCATAACACTTCGCAATGAATATTATATCTTATCATGAAACATAGATATGAGATGCAATATCTCGTTTTAAGAAGCATTTGAACTCTATTGCTTCGATACGTAGACATCTGCAAACGCTATTTCCTTGCTAGGAAGTGTCGCATTTACATTCACTTGAAGTGTAGACGAGGAATACATAACACTTCGCAAATCATATTATACCTTACCATGAAACATAGAAATGAGATGCGATATCGCGTTTTAAGAAGCATTAAATAGCTACTGCTACGATACGTAGACATCTGCAAACGCTATTTCCTAGCGAGGAAGTATCGCATTCACATTCATTTGAATCGTATACGAGGAATGCATAACACTTCGCAATGAATATTATATCTTATCATGAAAATAGATATGAGATGCAATATCCCGTTTTAAGAAGCATTTGAACTCTATTGCTTCGATACGTAGACATCTGCAAACGCTATTTCCTAGTAAGGAAGTGTCGCATTTACATTCATTTGAAGTGTAGACGAGGAATACATAACACTTCGCAAATCATATTATATCTTACCATGAAACATAGAAATGCGATGCGATATCGCGTTTTAAGGATCATAAGAACTCTATTGCTACGATACCTAGACATCTGCAGACGCTATTTCCTAGCAAGGAAGTGTCGCATTTACATTCATTTGAAGTGTAGACGAGAAATACATGACACTTCGCAAATCATGTTATATCTTACCATGAAACATAGAAATGAGATGCGATATCGCGTTTTAAGAAGCATTAGATAGCTACTGCTACGATACGTAGACATCTGCAAACGCTATTTCCTAGCGAGGAAGTATCGCATTCACATTCATTTGAATCGTATACGAGGAATGCATAACACTTCGCAATGAATATTATATCTTATCATGAAACATAGATATGAGATGCAATATCCCGTTTTAAGAAGCATTTGAACTCTATTGCTTCGATACGTAGACATCTGCAAACGCTATTTCCTAGTAAGGAAGTGTCGCATTTACATTCATTTGAAGTGTAGACGAGGAATACATAACACTTCGCAAATCATATTATATCTTACCATGAAACATAGAAATGCGATGCGATATCGCGTTTTAAGGATCAGAAGAACTCTATTGCTACGATACCTAGACATCTGCAGACGCTATTTCCTAGCAAGGAAGTGTCGCATTTACATTCATTTGAAGTGTAGACGAGAAATACATGACACTTCGCAAATCATGTTATATCTTACCATGAAACATAGAAATGAGATGCGATATCGCGTTTTAAGAAGCATTAGATAGCTACTGCTACGATACGTAGACATCTGCAAACGCTATTTCCTAGCGAGGAAGTATCGCATTCACATTCATTTGAATCGTATACGAGGAATGCATAACACTTCGCAATGAATATTATATCTTATCATGAAACATAGATATGAGATGCAATATCCCGTTTTAAGAATCATAAGAACTCCATTGCTACGATACGTAGACATCTGCAAACGCTATTTCCTAGTACGGAAGTATCGCATTTACATTCATTTGAAGTGTAGACGAGGAATACATAACACTTCGCAAATCATATTATATCTTACCATGAAACATAGAAATGCGATGCGATATCCCGTTTTAAGGATCATAAGAACTCTATTGCTACGATACCTAGACATCTGCAGACGCTATTTCCTAGCAAGGAAGTGTCGCATTTACATTCATTTGAAGTGTAGACGAGAAATACATGACACTTCGCAAATCATGTTATATCATACCATGAAAGATAGAAATGAGATGCGATATCGCGTTTTAAGAAGCATTAGAAAGCTAATGCTACGATACGTAGACATCTGCAAACGCTATTTCCTAGCGAGGAAGTATCGCATTCACATTCATTTGAAGTGTAGACGAGGAATACACAACACTTCGCAAATCATATTATATCTTACCATGAAACATAGAATAGAGATGCGATATCGCGTTTTAAGAATCATAAGAACTCCATTGCTACGATACGTAGACATCTGCAAACGCTATTTCCTTGCAAGGAAGTGTCGCATTCACAATCATTTGGAGTGTAGACGAGGAATACATAACACTTCGCAAATCATATTATATCTTACCATGAAATATAGAAATGAGATGCGATATCGAGTTTTAAGAATCATAAAGACTCTATTGCTACGATACGTAGACATCTGCAAACGCTATTTCCTTGCAAGGAAGTGTCGCATTTACATTCATTTGAATCGTAGACGAGGAATGCATAACACTTCGCAAATCATATTATGTCTTACCATGAAACATAGAAATGAGATGCGATATCGCGTTTTAAGAATCATAAAAACTCTATTGCTACGATACGTAGACATCTGCAAACGCTATTTCCTTGCAAGGAAGTGTCGCATTTACATTCATTTGAAGTGTAGACGAGGAATACATGACACTTCGCAAATCATACTATATCTTACCATGAAACATAGAAATGAGATGCGATATCGCGTTTTAAGAAGCTTTAGAAAGCTATTGCTACGATAGGTGGACATCCGCAAACGCTACTTCCTTGCAAGGAAGTGTCGCACTTACATTCATTTGAATCGTAGACGAGGAATGCATAACACTTCGCAATGAATATTATATCTTATCATGAAACATAGATATGAGATGCAATATCTCGTTTTAAGAAGCATTTGAACTCTATTGCTACGATACCTAGACATCTGCAGACGCTATTTCCTAGCAAGGAAGTGTCGCATTTACATTCGTTTGAAGTGTAGACGAGGAATACATGACACTTCGCAGATCATATTATATCTTACCATGAAACATAGAAATGAGATGCAATATCTCGATTTAAGAAGCATTTGATCACTACTGCTTCGATACGTAGACATCTGCAAACGCTATTTCCTTGCAAGGAAGTGACGCATTTACGTTCATTTGAATCGTAGACGACGAATGCATAACACTTCGCAATGAATATTATATCTTACCATGAATCATAGATATGAGATGCAATATCGCGTTTTAAGAAGCATTCTAACTCTATCGCTACGATACCTAGACATCTGCAGACACTATTTCCTAGCAAGGAAGTGTCGCAATTACATTCATTTGAAGTGTAGACGAGGAATGCATAACACTTCGCAAATCATATTATATCTTACCATGAAACATAGAAATGAGATGCGATATCGCGTTTTAAGAATCATTAGAAATCTATTGCTACGATACGTAGACATCTGCAAACGCTATTTCCTTGCAAGGAAGTTTCGCATTTACATTCATTTGAAGTGTAGACGAGGAATGCATAACACTTCGCAAATCATATTATATCTTACCATGAAACATAGAATTGAGATGCGATATCGCGTTTTAAGAATCATAAGAACTCCATTGCTACGATACGTAGACATCTGCAAACGCTATTTCCTTGCAAGGAAGTGTCGCATTTACAATCATTTGGAGTGTAGACGAGGAATACATAACACTTCGCAAATCATATTATATCTTACCGTGAAATATAGAAATGAGATGCGATATCGTGTTTTAAGAAGCATAAGAACTCTATTGCTTCGATACGTAGACATCTGCAAACGCTATTTGCTTGCAAGGATGTGTCGCATTTACATTCATTTGAAGTGTAGACGAGGAATACATAGCACTTCGCAAATCATATTATATCTTACCATGAAACATAGATATGAGATGCAATATCTCGTTTTAAGAAGCATTTGAACTCTATTGCTTCGATACGTAGACATCTGCAAACGCTATTTCCTTGCAAGGAAGTGACGCATTTACGTTCATTTGAATCGTAGACGACGAATGCATAACACTTCGCAATGAATATTATATCTTATCATGAATCATAGATATGAGATGCAATATCGCGTTTTAAGAAGCATTCTAACTCTATCGCTACGATACCTAGACATCTGCAGACACTATTTCCTAGCAAGGAAGTGTCGCAATTACATTCATTTGAAGTGTAGACGAGGAATGCATAACACTTCGCAAATCATATTATATCTTACCATGAAACATAGAAATGAGATGCGATATCGCGTTTTAAGAATCATTAGAAATCTATTGCTACGATACGTAGACATCTGCAAACGCTATTTCCTTGCAAGGAAGTTTCGCATTTACATTCATTTGAAGTGTAGACGAGGAATGCATAACACTTCGCAAATCATATTATATCTTACCATGAAACATAGAATTGAGATGCGATATCGCGTTTTAAGAATCATAAGAACTCCATTGCTACGATACGTAGACATCTGCAAACGCTATTTCCTTGCAAGGAAGTGTCGCATTTACAATCATTTGGAGTGTAGACGAGGAATACATAACACTTCGCAAAGCATATTATATCTTACCGTGAAATATAGAAATGAGATGCGATATCGTGTTTTAAGAAGCATAAGAACTCTATTGCTTCGATACGTAGACATCTGCAAACGCTATTTGCTTGCAAGGATGTGTCGCATTTACATTCATTTGAAGTGTAGACGAGGAATACATAACACTTCGCAAATCATATTATATCTTACCATGAAACATAGATATGAGATGCAATATCTCGTTTTAAGAAGCATTTGAACTCTATTGCTTCGATACGTAGACATCTGCAAACGCTATTTCCTTGCTAGGAAGTGTCGCATTTACATTCCCTTGAAGTGTAGACGAGGAATACATAACACTTCGCAAATCATATTATATCTTACCATGAAACATAGAATTGAGATGCGATATCGCGTTTTAAGAAGCATTAGAACTCTGTTGCTACGATACGTAGACATCTGCAAACGCTATTTCCTTGCAAGGAAGTGTCGCATTTACATTCATTTGAAGTGTAGACGAGGAATACATAACACTTCGCAAATCATATTATATCTTACCATGAAACATAGAAATGAGATGCGATATCGCGTTTTAAGAAGCATTAGAAAGCTACTGCTACGATACGTAGACATCTGCAAACGCTATTTCCTTGCAAGGAAGTGTCGCATTTACATTCATTTGAATCGTAGACGAGGAATGCATAACACTTCGCAACGAATATTATATCTTATCATGAAACATAGGTATGAGATGCAATATCTCGTTTTAAGAAGCATTTGAACTCTATTGCTACGATACCTAGACATCTGCAGACGCTATTTCCTAGCAAGAAAGTGTCGCATTTACATTCATTTGAATCGTAGACGAGGAATGCATAACAATTCGCAGTGAATATTATATCTTATTATGAAACATAGATATGAGATGCAATATCTCGTTTTAAGAAGCATTTGAACTCTATAGCTTCGATACGTAGACATCTGCAAACGCTATTTCCTAGCAAGGAAGTGTCGGATTTACATTCATTTGAAGTGTAGACGAGGAATACATAACACTTCGCAAATCACATTATATCTTACCATGAAACATAGAAATGAGATGCGATATCGCGTTTTAAGAAGCATTAGAAAGCTACTGCTACGATACCTAGACATCTGCAGACGCTATTTCCTAGCAAGGAAGTGTCGCATTTACATTCATTTGAATCGTAGACGAGGAATGCATAACACTTCGCAGTGAATATTATATCTTATCATGAAACATAGATATGAGATGCAATACCTCGTTTTAAGAAGCATTTGAACTCTATTGCTTCGATACGTAGACATCTGCAAACGCTATTTCCTAGCAAGGTAGTGTCGCATTTACATTCATTTGAAGTGTAGAGGAGGAATACATAACACTTCGCAAATCATATTATATCTTACCATGAAACATAGAAATGCCATGCGATACCGCGTTTTAAGGATCATAAGAACTCTATTTCTACGATACCTAGACATCTGCAGACACTATTTCCTATCAAGGAAGTGTCGCAATTACATTCATTTGAAGTGTAGACGAGGAATACATAACACTTCGCAAATCATATTATATCTTACCATGAAACATAGAAATGGGATGCGATATCGCGTTTTTAGAAGCATTAGAACTCTATCGCTACGACACCTAGACATCTGCAGACACTATTTCCTAGCAAGGAAGTGTCGCATTCACAATCATTTGGAGTGTAGACGAGGAATACATAACACTTCGCAAATCATATTATATCTTACCGTGAAATATAGAAATGAGATGCGATATCGTGTTTTAAGAAGCATAAGAACTCTATTGCTTCGATACGTAGACATCTGCAAACGCTATTTGCTTGCAAGGATGTGTCGCATTTACATTCATTTGAAGTGTAGACGAGGAATACATAACACTTCGCAAATCATATTATATCTTACCATGAAACATAGATATGAGATGCAATATCTCGTTTTAAGAAGCATTTGAACTCTATTGCTTCGATACGTAGACATCTGCAAACGCTATTTCCTTGCTAGGAAGTGTCGCATTTACATTCATTTGAATCGTAGACGAGGAATGCATAACACTTCGCAGTGAATATTATATCTTATCATGAAACATAGATATGAGATGCAATATCTCGTTTTAAGAAGCATTTGAACTCTATTGCTACGATACCTAAACATCTGCAGACGCTATTTCCTAGCAAGAAAGTGTCGCATTTACATTCATTTGAATCGTAGACGAGGAATGCATAACAATTCGCAGTGAATATTATATCTTATCATGAAACATAGATATGAGATGCAATATCTCGTTTTAAGAAGCATTTGAACTCTATTGCTTCGATACGTAGACATCTGCAAACGCTATTTCCTTGCAAGGAAGTGTCGCATTTACATTCACTTGAAGTGTAGACGAGGAATGCATAACACTTCGCAAATCATATTATATCTTACCATGAAACATAGAATTGAGATGCGATATCGCGTTTTAAGAATCATAAGAACTCCATTGCTACGATACGTAGACATCTGCAAACGCTATTTCCTTGCAAGGAAGTGTCGCATTTACAATCATTTGGAGTGTAGACGAGGAATACATAACACTTCGCAAAGCATATTATATCTTACCGTGAAATATAGAAATGAGATGCGATATCGTGTTTTAAGAAGCATAAGAACTCTATTGCTTCGATACGTAGACATCTGCAAACGCTATTTGCTTGCAAGGATGTGTCGCATTTACATTCATTTGAAGTGTAGACGAGGAATACATAACACTTCGCAAATCATATTATATCTTACCATGAAACATAGATATGAGATGCAATATCTCGTTTTAAGAAGCATTTGAACTCTATTGCTTCGATACGTAGACATCTGCAAACGCTATTTCCTTGCTAGGAAGTGTCGCATTTACATTCCCTTGAAGTGTAGACGAGGAATACATAACACTTCGCAAATCATATTATATCTTACCATGAAACATAGAATTGAGATGCGATATCGCGTTTTAAGAAGCATTAGAACTCTGTTGCTACGATACGTAGACATCTGCAAACGCTATTTCCTTGCAAGGAAGTGTCGCATTTACATTCATTTGAAGTGTAGACGAGGAATACATAACACTTCGCAAATCATATTATATCTTACCATGAAACATAGAAATGAGATGCGATATCGCGTTTTAAGAAGCATTAGAAAGCTACTGCTACGATACGTAGACATCTGCAAACGCTATTTCCTTGCAAGGAAGTGTCGCATTTACATTCATTTGAATCGTAGACGAGGAATGCATAACACTTCGCAACGAATATTATATCTTATCATGAAACATAGGTATGAGATGCAATATCTCGTTTTAAGAAGCATTTGAACTCTATTGCTACGATTCCTAGACATCTGCAGACGCTATTTCCTAGCAAGAAAGTGTCGCATTTACATTCATTTGAATCGTAGACGAGGAATGCATAACAATTCGCAGTGAATATTATATCTTATTATGAAACATAGATATGAGATGCAATATCTCGTTTTAAGAAGCATTTGAACTCTATTGCTTCGATACGTAGACATCTGCAAACGCTATTTCCTAGCAAGGAAGTGTCGGATTTACATTCATTTGAAGTGTAGACGAGGAATACATAACACTTCGCAAATCACATTATATCTTACCATGAAACATAGAAATGAGATGCGATATCGCGTTTTAAGAAGCATTAGAAAGCTACTGCTACGATACCTAGACATCTGCAGACGCTATTTCCTAGCAAGGAAGTGTCGCATTTACATTCATTTGAATCGTAGACGAGGAATGCATAACACTTCGCAGTGAATATTATATCTTATCATGAAACATAGATATGAGATGCAATACCTCGTTTTAAGAAGCATTTGAACTCTATTGCTTCGATACGTAGACATCTGCAAACGCTATTTCCTAGCAAGGTAGTGTCGCATTTACATTCATTTGAAGTGTAGACGAGGAATACATAACACTTCGCAAATCATATTATATCTTACCATGAAACATAGAAATGCCATGCGATACCGCGTTTTAAGGATCATAAGAACTCTATTTCTACGATACCTAGACATCTGCAGACACTATTTCCTATCAAGGAAGTGTCGCAATTACATTCATTTGAAGTGTAGACGAGGAATACATAACACTTCGCAAATCATATTATATCTTACCATGAAACATAGAAATGGGATGCGATATCGCGTTTTTAGAAGCATTAGAACTCTATCGCTACGACACCTAGACATCTGCAGACACTATTTCCTAGCAAGGAAGTGTCGCATTCACAATCATTTGGAGTGTAGACGAGGAATACATAACACTTCGCAAATCATATTATATCTTACCGTGAAATATAGAAATGAGATGCGATATCGTGTTTTAAGAAGCATAAGAACTCTATTGCTTCGATACGTAGACATCTGCAAACGCTATTTGCTTGCAAGGATGTGTCGCATTTACATTCATTTGAAGTGTAGACGAGGAATACATAACACTTCGCAAATCATATTATATCTTACCATGAAACATAGATATGAGATGCAATATCTCGTTTTAAGAAGCATTTGAACTCTATTGCTTCGATACGTAGACATCTGCAAACGCTATTTCCTTGCTAGGAAGTGTCGCATTTACATTCATTTGAATCGTAGACGAGGAATGCATAACACTTCGCAGTGAATATTATATCTTATCATGAAACATAGATATGAGATGCAATATCTCGTTTTAAGAAGCATTTGAACTCTATTGCTACGATACCTAAACATCTGCAGACGCTATTTCCTAGCAAGAAAGTGTCGCATTTACATTCATTTGAATCGTAGACGAGGAATGCATAACAATTCGCAGTGAATATTATATCTTATCATGAAACATAGATATGAGATGCAATATCTCGTTTTAAGAAGCATTTGAACTCTATTGCTTCGATACGTAGACATCTGCAAACGCTATTTCCTTGCAAGGAAGTGTCGCATTTACATTCACTTGAAGTGTAGACGAGGAATACATAACACTTCGCAAATCATATTATATCTTACCATAAAACATAGAAATGAGATGCGATATCGCGTTTTAAGAAGCATTAGAAAGCTACTGCTACGATACGTAGACATCTGCAAACGCTATTTCCTAGCGAGGAAGTATCGCATTCACATTCATTTGAATCGTAGACGAGGAATGCATAACACTTCGCAATGAATATTATATCTTATCATGAAACATAGAAATGAGATGCGACATCGCGTATTAAGAAGCATTAGAACTCTATTGCTACGATAGGTGGACATCCGCAAACGCTATTTACTTGCAAGGAAGTGTCGCACTTACATTTATTTGAATCGTAGACGAGGAATGCATAACACTTCGCAATGAATATTATATCTTATCATAAAACATAGAAATGAGATGCGATATCGCGTTTTAAGAAGCATTAGGAATCTATTGCTACGATACGTAGACATCTGCAAACGCTATTTCTTTGCAAGGAAGTGTCGCATTTACATTCATTTGAAGTGTAGACGAGGAATACATAACACTTCGCAAATCATATTATATCTTACCATGAAACATAGAAATGAGATGCGATATCGCGTTTTAAGAAGCATTAGAACTCTATTGCTACGATAGGTAGACATCTGTAAACGCTATTTCCTTGCAAGGAAGTGTCGCATTTACATTCAATTGAATCGTAGACGAGGAATACATGACACTTCGCAAATCATATTATATCTTACCATGAAACATAGAAATGGGATGCCATATCGCGTTTTAAGAAGAATTAGAAAGCTATTGCTACGATACCTAGACATCTGCAAACGCTATTTCCTAGCGAGGATGTATCGCATTCACATTCATTTGAAGTGTAGACGAGGAATACATAACACTTCGCAAATCATGTTATAACTTACCATGAAACATAGAAATGAGATGCGATATCGCGTTTTAAGAATCATAAGAACTCCATTGCTACGATACGTAGACTTCTGCAAACGCTACTTCCTTGCAAGGAAGTGTCGCATTCAGAATCATTTGGAATGTAGACGAGGAATACATAACACTTCGCAAATCATATTATATCTTACCGTGAAATATAGAAATGAGATGCGATATCGAGTTTTAAGAATCATAAAAACTCTATTGCTACGATACGTAGACATCTGCAAACGCTATTTCCTTGCAAGGAAGTATCGCATTTACATTCATTTGAATCGTAGACGAGGAATGCATAACACTTCGCAATGAATATTATATCTTACCATGAAACATAGAAATGAGATGCGATATCGCGTTTTAAGAATCATAAGAACTCTATTGCTTCGATACGTAGACATCTGCAAACGCTATTTGCTTGCAAGGAAGTGTCGCATTTACATTCATTTGAAGTGTAGACGAGGAATACATAACACTTCGCAAATCATATTATATCTTACCATGAAACATAGAAATGAGATGCGATATCGCGTTTTAAGAATCATAAGAACTCTATTGCTACGATACGTAGACATCTGCAAACGCTATTTCCTAGCGTGGAGGTGTGGCATTCACATTCATTTGAAGTGTAGACGAGGAATACATAACACTTCGCAAATCATATTATATCTTACCATGAAACATAGAAATGAGATGCGATATCGCGTTTTAAGAATCATAAGAACTCTATTGCTACGATACGTAGACATCTGCAAACGCTATTTCCTAGCGTGGAAGTGTGGCATTCACATTCATTTGAAGTGTAGACGAGGAATACATAACACTTCGCAAATCATATTATATCTTACCATGAAACATAGAAATGAGATGCGATATCGCGTTTTAAGAAGCATTAAAAATCTATTGCTACGATACGTAGACATCTGCAAACGCTATTTCCTTGCAAGGAAGTTTCGCATTTACATTCAATTGAAGTGTAGACGAGGAATGCATAACACTTCGCAAATCATATTGTATCTTACCATGAAACATAGAATTGAGATGCGATATCGCGTTTTAAGAATCATAAGAACTCCATTGCTACGATACGTAGACATCTGCAAACGCTATTTCCTCGCAAGGAAGTGTCGCATTCACAATCATTTGGAATGTAGACGAGGAATACATAACACTTCGCAAATCATATTATATCTTACCGTGAAATATAGAAATGAGATGCGATATCGAGTTTTAAGAAGCATTAGAACTCTATTACTATGATAGGTAGACATCTGTAAACGCTATTTCCTTGCAAGGAAGTGTCGCATTTACATTCATTTGAATCGTAGACGAGGAATGCATAACACTTCGCAAATCATATTATATCTTACCATGAAACATAGAAATGAGATGCGATATCGCGTTTTAAGAAGCATTAGAACTCTATTGCTACGATAGGTTGACATCTGTAAACGCTATTTCCTTGCAAGGAAGTGTCGCATTTACATTCATTTGAATTGTAGACGAGGAATGCATAACACTTCGCAATGAATATTATATCTTATCATGAAACATAGATATGAGATGCAATATCACGTTTTAAGAAGCATTTGAACTCCATTGCTTCGATACGTAGACATCTGCAAACGCTATTTCCTTGCTAGGAAGTGTCGCATTTACATTCACTTGAAGTGTAGACGAGGAATACATAACACTTCGCAAATCATATTGTATCTTACCATAAAACATAGAAATGAGATGCGATATCGCGTTTTAAGAAGCATTAGAAAGCTACTGCTACGATACGTAGACATCTGCAAACGCTATTTCCTAGCGAGGAAGTATCGCATTCACATTCATTTGAATCGTATACGAGGAATGCATAACACTTCGCAATGAATATTATATCTTATCATGAAACATAGATATGAGATGCAATATCTCGTTTTAAGAAGCATTTGAACTCTATTGCTTCGATACGTAGACATCTGCAAACGCTATTTCCTTGCTAGGAAGTGTCACATTTACATTCACTTGAAGTGTAGACGAGGAATACATAACACTTCGCAAATCATATTATATCTTACCATGAAACATAGAAATGAGATGCGATATCGCGTTTTAAGAAGCATTAGAAAGCTACTGCTACGATACGTAGACATCTGCAAACGCTATTTCCTAGCGAGGAAGTATCGCATTCACATTCATTTGAATCGTATACGAGGAATGCATAACACTTCGCAATGAATATTATATCTTATCATGAAACATAGATATGAGATGCAATATCTCGTTTTAAGAAGCATTTGAACTCTATTGCTACGATACCTAGACATCTGCAGACGCTATTTCCTAGCAAGGAAGAGTCGCATTTACATTCATTTGAATCGTAGACGAGGAATGCATAACACTTCGCAGTGAATATTATATCTTATCATGAAACATAGATATGAGATGCAATATCTCGTTTTAAGAAGCATTTGAACTCTATTGCTTCGATACGTAGACATCTGCAAACGCTATTTCCTAGCAAGGAAGTGTCGCATTTACATTCATTTGAAGTGTAGACGAGGAATACATAACACTTCGCAAATCATATTATATCTTACCATGAAACATAGAAATGCCATGCGATATCGCGTTTTAAGGATCATAAGAACTCTATTGCTACGATACCTAGACATCTGCAGACACTATTTCCTATCAAGGAAGTGTCGCAATTACATTCATTTGAAGTGTAAACGAGGAATACGTAACACTTCGCAAATCATATTATATCTTACCATGAAACATAGAAACGGGATGCGATATCACGTTTTAAGAAGCATTAGAACCCTATCGCTACGATACCTAGACATCTGCAGACTCTATTTCCTTGCAAGGAAGTGTCGCATTTACAATCATTTGAATCGTAGACGGGGAATGCATAACACTTCGCAATGAATATTATATCTTATCATAAAACATAGATATGAGATGCAATATCTCGTTTTAGCAAGCATTTGAACTCTATTGCTTCGATACGTAGACATCTGCAAACGCTATTTCCTTGCAAGGAAGTGTCACATTTGCATTCATTTGAATCGTATACGAGGAATGCATAACACTTCGCAATGAATATTATATCTTATCATGAATCATAGATATGAGATGCAATATCTCGTTTCAAGAAGCATTTGAACTCTATTGCTATGATACCTAGACATCTGCAGACGCCATTTCCTAGCAAGGAAGTGTCGCATTTACATTCATTTGAAGTGTAGACGAGGAATACATGACACTTCGCAAATCATATTATATCTTACCATGAAACATAGAAATGAGATGCCATATCGCGTTTTAAGAAGAATTAGAAAGCTATTGCTACGATACGTAGACATCTGCAAACGCTATTTCCTAGCGAGGAAGTATCGCATTCACATTCATTTGATGTGTAGACGAGGAATACATAACACTTCGCAAATCATATTATATCTTACCATGGAACATAGAAATGAGATGCGATATCGCGTTTTAAGAAGCATTACAACTCTATTGCTACGATAGGTAGACATCTGTAAACGCTATTTCCTTGCAAGGAAGTGTCGCATTTACATTCATTTGAATCGTAGACGAGGAATGCATAACACTTCGCAATGAATATTATATCTTATCATGAAACATAGAAATGAGATGCGACATCGCGTATTAAGAAGCATTAGAACTCTATTGCTACGATAGGTAGACATCCGCAAACGCTATTTACTTGCAAGGAAGTGTCGCACTTACATTTATTTGAATCGTAGACGAGGAATGCATAACACTTCGCAATGAATATTATATCTTATCATAAAGCATAGATATGAGATGCAATATCTCGTTTTAGCAAGCATTTGAACTCTATTGCTTCGATACGTAGACATCTGCAAACGCTATTTCCTTGCTAGGAAGTGTCGCATTTACATTCACTTGAAGTGTAGACGAGGAATACATAACACTTCGCAAATCATATTATATCTTACCATAAAACATAGAAATGAGATGCGATATCGCGTTTTAAGAAGCATTAGAAAGCTACTGCTACGATACGTAGACATCTGCAAACGCTATTTCCTAGCGAGGAAGTATCGCATTCACATTCATTTGAATCGTATGCGAGGAATGCATAACACTTCGCAATGAATATTATATCTTATCATGAAACATAGATATGAGATGCAATATCTCGTTTTAAGAAGCATTTGAACTCTATTGCTTCGATACGTAGACATCTGCAAACGCTATTTCCTTGCTAGGAAGTGTCGCATTTACATTCACTTGAAGTGTAGACGAGGAATACATAACACTTCGCAAATCATATTATATCTTACCATGAAACATAGAAATGAGATGCGATATCGCGTTTTAAGAAGCATTAGAAAGCTACTGCTACGATACGTAGACATCTGCAAACGCTATTTCCTAGCGAGGAAGTATCGCATTCACATTCATTTGAATCGTATACGAGGAATGCATAACACTTCGCAATGAATATTATATCTTATCATGAAACATAGATATGAGATGCAATATCTCGTTTTAAGAAGCATTTGAACTCTATTGCTGCTACCTAGACATCTGCAGACGCTATTTCCTAGCAAGGAAGAGTCGCATTTACATTCATTTGAATCGTAGACGAGGAATGCATAACACTTCGCAGTGAATATTATATCTTATCATGAAACATAGATATGAGATGCAATATCTCGTTTTAAGAAGCATTTGAACTCTATTGCTTCGATACGTAGACATCTGCAAACGCTATTTCCTAGCAAGGAAGTGTCGCATTTACATTCATTTGTAGTGTAGACAAGGAATACATAACACTTCGCAAATCATATTATATCTTACCATGAAACATAGAAATGCCATGCGATATCGCGTTTTAAGGATCATAAGAACTCTATTGCTACGATACCTAGACATCTGCAGACACTATTTCCTATCAAGGAAGTGTCGCAATTACATTCATTTGAAGTGTAAACGAGGAATACGTAACACTTCGCAAATCATATTATATCTTACCATGAAACATAGAAATGAGATGCGATATCGCGTTTTAAGAATCATAAGAACTCCATTGCTACGATACGTAGACATCTGCAAACGCTACTTCCTTGCAAGGAAGTGTCGCATTCAGAATCATTTGGAATGTAGACGAGGAATACATAACACTTCGCAAATCATATTATATCTTACCGTGAAATATAGAAATGAGATGCGATATCGAGTTTTAAGAATCATAAAAACTCTATTGCTACGATACGTAGACATCTGCAAACGCTATTTCCTTGCAAGGAAGTATCGCATTTACATTCATTTGAATCGTAGACGAGGAATGCATAACACTTCGCAATGAATATTATATCTTACCATGAAACATAGAAATGAGATGCGATATCGCGTTTTAAGAATCATAAGAACTCTATTGCTTCGATACGTAGACATCTGCAAACGCTATTTGCTTGCAAGGAAGTGTCGCATTTACATTCATTTGAAGTGTAGACGAGGAATACATAACACTTCGCAAATCATATTATATCTTACCATGAAACATAGAAATGAGATGCGATATCGCGTTTTAAGAATCATAAGAACTCTATTGCTACGATACGTAGACATCTGCAAACGCTATTTCCTAGCGTGGAGGTGTGGCATTCACATTCATTTGAAGTGTAGACGAGGAATACATAACACTTCGCAAATCATATTATATCTTACCATGAAACATAGAAATGAGATGCGATATCGCGTTTTAAGAATCATAAGAACTCTATTGCTACGATACGTAGACATCTGCAAACGCTATTTCCTAGCGTGGAAGTGTGGCATTCACATTCATTTGAAGTGTAGACGAGGAATACATAACACTTCGCAAATCATATTATATCTTACCATGAAACATAGAAATGAGATGCGATATCGCGTTTTAAGAAGCATTAGAAATCTATTGCTACGATACGTAGACATCTGCAAACGCTATTTCCTTGCAAGGAAGTTTCGCATTTACATTCAATTGAAGTGTAGACGAGGAATGCATAACACTTCGCAAATCATATTGTATCTTACCATGAAACATAGAATTGAGATGCGATATCGCGTTTTAAGAATCATAAGAACTCCATTGCTACGATACGTAGACATCTGCAAACGCTATTTCCTCGCAAGGAAGTGTCGCATTCACAATCATTTGGAATGTAGACGAGGAATACATAACACTTCGCAAATCATATTATATCTTACCGTGAAATATAGAAATGAGATGCGATATCGAGTTTTAAGAAGCATTAGAACTCTATTACTATGATAGGTAGACATCTGTAAACGCTATTTCCTTGCAAGGAAGTGTCGCATTTACATTCATTTGAATCGTAGACGAGGAATGCATAACACTTCGCAAATCATATTATATCTTACCATGAAACATAGAAATGAGATGCGATATCGCGTTTTAAGAAGCATTAGAACTCTATTGCTACGATAGGTTGACATCTGTAAACGCTATTTCCTTGCAAGGAAGTGTCGCATTTACATTCATTTGAATTGTAGACGAGGAATGCATAACACTTCGCAATGAATATTATATCTTATCATGAAACATAGATATGAGATGCAATATCACGTTTTAAGAAGCATTTGAACTCCATTGCTTCGATACGTAGACATCTGCAAACGCTATTTCCTTGCTAGGAAGTGTCGCATTTACATTCACTTGAAGTGTAGACGAGGAATACATAACACTTCGCAGTGAATATTATATCTTATCATGAAACATAGATATGAGATGCAATATCTCGTTTTAAGAAGCATTTGAACTCTATTGCTTCGATACGTAGACATCTGCAAACGCTATTTCCTAGCAAGGAAGTGTCGCATTTACATTCATTTGAAGTGTAGACGAGGAATACATAACACTTCGCAAATCATATTATATCTTACCATGAAACATAGAAATGCCATGCGATATCGCGTTTTAAGGATCATAAGAACTCTATTGCTACGATACCTAGACATCTGCAGACACTATTTCCTATCAAGGAAGTGTCGCAATTACATTCATTTGAAGTGTAAACGAGGAATACGTAACACTTCGCAAATCATATTATATCTTACCATGAAACATAGAAACGGGATGCGATATCACGTTTTAAGAAGCATTAGAACTCTATCGCTACGATACCTAGACATCTGCAGACTCTATTTCCTTGCAAGGAAGTGTCGCATTTACAATCATTTGAATCGTAGACGGGGAATGCATAACACTTCGCAATGAATATTATATCTTATCATAAAACATAGATATGAGATGCAATATCTCGTTTTAGCAAGCATTTGAACTCTATTGCTTCGATACGTAGACATCTGCAAACGCTATTTCCTTGCAAGGAAGTGTCACATTTGCATTCATTTGAATCGTATACGAGGAATGCATAACACTTCGCAATGAATATTATATCTTATCATGAATCATAGATATGAGATGCAATATCTCGTTTCAAGAAGCATTTGAACTCTATTGCTATGATACCTAGACATCTGCAGACGCCATTTCCTAGCAAGGAAGTGTCGCATTTACATTCATTTGAAGTGTAGACGAGGAATACATGACACTTCGCAAATCATATTATATCTTACCATGAAACATAGAAATGAGATGCCATATCGCGTTTTAAGAAGAATTAGAAAGCTATTGCTACGATACGTAGACATCTGCAAACGCTATTTCCTAGCGAGGAAGTATCGCATTCACATTCATTTGATGTGTAGACGAGGAATACATAACACTTCGCAAATCATATTATATCTTACCATGGAACATAGAAATGAGATGCGATATCGCGTTTTAAGAAGCATTACAACTCTATTGCTACGATAGGTAGACATCTGTAAACGCTATTTCCTTGCAAGGAAGTGTCGCATTTACATTCATTTGAATCGTAGACGAGGAATGCATAACACTTCGCAATGAATATTATATCTTATCATGAAACATAGAAATGAGATGCGACATCGCGTATTAAGAAGCATTAGAACTCTATTGCTACGATAGGTAGACATCCGCAAACGCTATTTACTTGCAAGGAAGTGTCGCACTTACATTTATTTGAATCGTAGACGAGGAATGCATAACACTTCGCAATGAATATTATATCTTATCATAAAGCATAGATATGAGATGCAATATCTCGTTTTAGCAAGCATTTGAACTCTATTGCTTCGATACGTAGACATCTGCAAACGCTATTTCCTTGCTAGGAAGTGTCGCATTTACATTCACTTGAAGTGTAGACGAGGAATACATAACACTTCGCAAATCATATTATATCTTACCATAAAACATAGAAATGAGATGCGATATCGCGTTTTAAGAAGCATTAGAAAGCTACTGCTACGATACGTAGACATCTGCAAACGCTATTTCCTAGCGAGGAAGTATCGCATTCACATTCATTTGAATCGTATACGAGGAATGCATAACACTTCGCAATGAATATTATATCTTATCATGAAACATAGATATGAGATGCAATATCTCGTTTTAAGAAGCATTTGAACTCTATTGCTTCGATACGTAGACATCTGCAAACGCTATTTCCTTGCTAGGAAGTGTCGCATTTACATTCACTTGAAGTGTAGACGAGGAATACATAACACTTCGCAAATCATATTATATCTTACCATGAAACATAGAAATGAGATGCGATATCGCGTTTTAAGAAGCATCAGAAAGCTACTGCTACGATACGTAGACATCTGCAAACGCTATTTCCTAGCGAGGAAGTATCGCATTCACATTCATTTGAATCGTATACGAGGAATGCATAACACTTCGCAATGAATATTATATCTTATCATGAAACATAGATATGAGATGCAATATCTCGTTTTAAGAAGCATTTGAACTCTATTGCTACGATACCTAGACATCTGCAGACGCTATTTCCTAGCAAGGAAGAGTCGCATTTACATTCATTTGAATCGTAGACGAGGAATGCATAACACTTCGCAGTGAATATTATATCTTATCATGAAACATAGATATGAGATGCAATATCTCGTTTTAAGAAGCATTTGAACTCTATTGCTTCGATACGTAGACATCTGCAAACGCTATTTCCTAGCAAGGAAGTGTCGCATTTACATTCATTTGAAGTGTAGACAAGGAATACATAACACTTCGCAAATCATATTATATCTTACCATGAAACATAGAAATGCCATGCGATATCGCGTTTTAAGGATCATAAGAACTCTATTGCTACGATACCTAGACATCTGCAGACACTATTTCCTATCAAGGAAGTGTCGCAATTACATTCATTTGAAGTGTAAACGAGGAATACGTAACACTTCGCAAATCATATTATATCTTACCATGAAACATAGAAACGGGATGCGATATCACGTTCTAAGAAGCATTAGAACTCTATCGCTACGATACCTAGACATCTGCAGACTCTATTTCCTTGCAAGGAAGTGTCGCATTTACAATCATTTGAATCGTAGACGGGGAATGCATAACACTTCGCAATGAATATTATATCTTATCATAAAACATAGATATGAGATGCAATATCTCGTTTTAGCAAGCATTTGAACTCTATTGCTTCGATACGTAGACATCTGCAAACGCTATTTCCTTGCAAGGAAGTGTCACATTTGCATTCATTTGAATCGTATACGAGGAATGCATAACACTTCGCAATGAATATTATATCTTATCATGAATCATGGATATGAGATGCAATATCTCGTTTCAAGAAGCATTTGAACTCTATTGCTATGATACCTAGACATCTGCAGACGCCATTTCCTAGCAAGGAAGTGTCGCATTTACATTCATTTGAAGTGTAGACGAGGAATACATGACACTTCGCAAATCATATTATATCTTACCATGAAACATAGAAATGAGATGCCATATCGCGTTTTAAGAAGAATTAGAAAGCTATTGCTACGATACGTAGACATCTGCAAACGCTATTTCCTAGCGAGGAAGTATCGCATTCACATTCATTTGATGTGTAGACGAGGAATACATAACACTTCGCAAATCATATTATATCTTACCATGGAACATAGAAATGAGATGCGATATCGCGTTTTAAGAAGCATTACAACTCTATTGCTACGATAGGTAGACATCTGTAAACGCTATTTCCTTGCAAGGAAGTGTCGCATTTACATTCATTTGAATCGTAGACGAGGAATGCATAACACTTCGCAATGAATATTATATCTTATCATGAAACATAGAAATGAGATGCGACATCGCGTATTAAGAAGCATTAGAACTCTATTGCTACGATAGGTAGACATCCGCAAACGCTATTTACTTGCAAGGAAGTGTCGCACTTACATTTATTTGAATCGTAGACGAGGAATGCATAACACTTCGCAATGAATATTATATCTTATCATAAAGCATAGATATGAGATGCAATATCTCGTTTTAGCAAGCATTTGAACTCTATTGCTTCGATACGTAGACATCTGCAAACGCTATTTCCTTGCTAGGAAGTGTCGCATTTACATTCACTTGAAGTGTAGACGAGGAATACATAACACTTCGCAAATCATATTATATCTTACCATAAAACATAGAAATGAGATGCGATATCGCGTTTTAAGAAGCATTAGAAAGCTACTGCTACGATACGTAGACATCTGCAAACGCTATTTCCTAGCGAGGAAGTATCGCATTCACATTCATTTGAATCGTATACGAGGAATGCATAACACTTCGCAATGAATATTATATCTTATCATGAAACATAGATATGAGATGCAATATCTCGTTTTAAGAAGCATTTGAACTCTATTGCTTCGATACGTAGACATCTGCAAACGCTACTTCCTTGCTAGGAAGTGTCGTATTTACATTCACTTGAAGTGTAGACGAGGAATACATAACACTTCGCAAATCATATTATATCTTACCATGAAACATAGAAATGAGATGCGATATCGCGTTTTAAGAAGCATTAGAAAGCTACTGCTACGATACGTAGACATCTGCAAACGCTATTTCCTAGCGAGGAAGTATCGCATTCACATTCATTTGAATCGTATACGAGGAATGCATAACACTTCGCAATGAATATTATATCTTATCATGAAACATAGATATGAGATGCAATATCTCGTTTTAAGAAGCATTTGAACTCTATTGCTACGATACCTAGACATCTGCAGACGCTATTTCCTAGCAAGGAAGAGTCGCATTTACATTCATTTGAATCGTAGACGAGGAATGCATAACACTTCGCAGTGAATATTATATCTTATCATGAAACATAGATATGAGATGCAATATCTCGTTTTAAGAAGCATTTGAACTCTATTGCTTCGATACGTAGACATCTGCAAACGCTATTTCCTAGCAAGGAAGTGTCGCATTTACATTCATTTGAAGTGTAGACGAGGAATACATAACACTTCGCAAATCATATTATATCTTACCATGAAACATAGAAATGCCATGCGATATCGCGTTTTAAGGATCATAAGAACTCTATTGCTACGATACCTAGACATCTGCAGACACTATTTCCTATCAAGGAAGTGTCGCAATTACATTCATTTGAAGTGTAAACGAGGAATACGTAACACTTCGCAAATCATATTATATCTTACCATGAAACATAGAAACGGGATGCGATATCACGTTTTAAGAAGCATTAGAACTCTATCGCTACGATACCTAGACATCTGCAGACTCTATTTCCTTGCAAGGAAGTGTCGCATTTACAATCATTTGAATCGTAGACGGGGAATGCATAACACTTCGCAATGAATATTATATCTTATCATAAAACATAGATATGAGATGCAATATCTCGTTTTAGCAAGCATTTGAACTCTATTGCTTCGATACGTAGACATCTGCAAACGCTATTTCCTTGCAAGGAAGTGTCACATTTGCATTCATTTGAATCGTATACGAGGAATGCATAACACTTCGCAATGAATATTATATCTTATCATGAATCATAGATATGAGATGCAATATCTCGTTTCAAGAAGCATTTGAACTCTATTGCTATGATACCTAGACATCTGCAGACGCCGTTTCCTAGCAAGGAAGTGTCGCATTTACATTCATTTGAAGTGTAGACGAGGAATACATGACACTTCGCAAATCATATTATATCTTACCATGAAACATAGAAATGAAATGCCATATCGCGTTTTAAGAAGAATTAGAAAGCTATTGCTACGATACGTAGACATCTGCAAACGCTATTTCCTAGCGAGGAAGTATCGCATTCACATTCATTTGATGTGTAGACGAGGAATACATAACACTTCGCAAATCATATTATATCTTACCATGGAACATAGAAATGAGATGCGATATCGCGTTTTAAGAAGCATTACAACTCTATTGCTACGATAGGTAGACATCTGTAAACGCTATTTTCTTGCAAGGAAGTGTCGCATTACATTCATTTGAATCGTAGACGAGGAATGCATAACACTTCGCAATGAATATTATATCTTATCAATAAACATAGAAATGAGATGCGACATCGCGTATTAAGAAGCATTAGAATTCTATTGCTACGATAGGTAGACATCCGCAAACGCTATTTACTTGCAAGGAAGTGTCGCACTTACATTTATTTGAATCGTAGACGAGGAATGCATAACACTTCGCAATGAATATTATATCTTATCATAAAGCATAGATATGAGATGCAATATCTCGTTTTAGCAAGCATTTGAACTCTATTGCTTCGATACGTAGACATCTGCAAACGCTATTTCCTTGCAAGGAAGTGTCACATTTGCATTCATTTGAATCGTATACGAGGAATGCATAACACTTCGCAATGAATATTATATCTTATCATGAATCATAGATATGAGATGCAATATCTCGTTTCAAGAAGCATTTGAACTCTATTGCTATGATACCTAGACATCTGCAGACGCTATTTCCTAGCAAGGAAGTGTCGCATTTACATTCATTTGAAGTGTAGACGAGGAATACATGACACTTCGCAAATCATATTATATCTTACCATGAAACATAGAAATGGGATGCCATATCGCGTTTTAAGAAGAATTGGAAAGCTATTGCTACAATACCTAGACATCTGCAAACGCTATTTCTTTGCAAGGAAGTGTCGCATATACATTCATTTGAAGTGTAGACGAAGAATACATAACACTTCGCAAATCATATTATATCTTACCATGAAACATAGAAATGAGATGCGATATCGCGTTTTAAGAAGCATTACAACTCTATTGCTACGATAGTTAGACATCTGTAAACGCTATTTCCTTGCAAGGAAGTGTCGCATTTACATTCATTTGAATCGTTGACGAGGAATGCATAACACTTCGCAATGAATATTATATCTTATCATGAAACATAGAAATGAGATGCGACATCGCGTATTAAGAAGCATTAGAACTCTATTGCTACGATAGGTAGACATCCGCAAACGCTATTTACTTGCAAGGAAGTGTCGCACTTACATTTATTTGAATCGTAGACGAGGAATGCATAACACTTCGCAATGAATATTATATCTTATCATAAAACATAGATATGAGATGCAATATCTCGTTTTAGCAAGCATTTGAACTCTATTGCTTCGATACGTAGACATCTGCAAACGCTATTTCCTTGCAAGGAAGTGTCACATTTGCATTCATTTGAATCGTATACGAGGAATGCATAACACTTCGCAATGAATATTATATCTTATCATGAATCATAGATATGAGATGCAATATCTCGTTTCAAGAAGCATTTGAACTCTATTGCTATGATACCTAGACATCTGCAGACGCTATTTCCTAGCAAGGAAGTGTCGCATTTACATTCATTTGAAGTGTAGACGAGGAATACATGACACTTCGCAAATCATATTATATCTTACCATGAAACATAGAAATGAGATGCGATATCGCGATTTAAGAAGCATTAGAACTCTATTACTACGATAGGTAGACATCTGTAAACGCTATTTCCTTGCAAGGAAGTGTCGCATTTACATTCATTTGAATTGTAGACGAGGAATGCATAACACTTCGCAATGAATATTATATCTTATCATGAAACATAGATATGAGATGCAATATCACGTTTTAAGAAGCATTTGAACTCCATTGCTTCGATACGTAGACATCTGCAAACGCTATTTCCTTGCTAGGAAGTGTCGCATTTACATTCACTTGAAGTGTAGACGAGGAATACATAACACTTCGCAAATCATATTATATCTTACCATAAAACATAGAAATGAGATGCGATATCGCGTTTTAAGAAGCATTAGAAAGCTACTGCTACGATACGTAGACATCTGCAAACGCTATTTCCTAGCGAGGAAGTATCGCATTCACATTCATTTGAATCGTATACGAGGAATGCATAACACTTCGCAATGAATATTATATCTTATCATGAAACATAGATATGAGATGCAATATCTCGTTTTAAGAAGCATTTGGACTCTATTGCTACGGTACCTAGACATCTGCAGACGCTATTTCCTAGCAAGGAAGAGTCGCATTTACATTCATTTGAATCGTAGACGAGGAATGCATAACACTTCGCAGTGAATATTATATCTTATCATGAAACATAGATATGAGATGCGATATCGCGTTTTAAGAAGCATTCTAACTCTATCGCTACGATACCTAGACATCTGCAGACACTATTTCCTAGCAAGGAAGTGTCGCAATTACATTCATTTGAAGTGTGGACGAGGAATACATAACACTTCGCAAATCATATTATATCTTACCATGAAACATAGAAATGAGATGCGATATCGCGTTTTAAGAATCATAAAAACTCTATTGCTACGATACGTAGACATCTGCAAACGCTATTTCCTTGCAAGGAAGTGTCGCATTTACATTCATTTGCATCGTAGACGTGGAATGCATAACACTTCGCAATGAATATTATATCTTATCATGAAACATAGATATGAGATGCAATATCTCGTTTTAAGAAGCATTTGAACTTTATTGCTACGATACCTAGACATCTGCAGACGCTATTTCCTAGCAAGGAAGTGTCGCATTTACATTCATTTGAAGTGTAGACGAGAAATACAAGACACTTCGCAAATCATGTTATATCTTACCATGAAATATAGAAATGAGATGCGATATCGCGTTTTAAGAAGCATTAGAAAGCTAATGCTACGATTCGTAGACATCTGCAATCGCTATTTCCCAGCGAGGAAGTATCGCATTCACATTCATTTGAAGTGTAGACGAGGAATACATAACACTTCGCAAATCATATTATATCTTACCATGAAACATAGAAATGAGATGCGATATCGCGTTTTAAGAAGCATTAGAAATCTATTGCTACGATACGTAGACATCTGCAAACGCTATTTCCTTGCAAGGAAGTTTCGCATTTACATTCATTTGAAGTGTAGACGAGGAATGCATAACACTTCGCAAATCATATTCTATCTTACCATGAAACATAGTATTGAGATGCGATATCGCGTTTTAAGAATCATAAGAACTCCATTGCTACGACACGTAGACATCTGCAAACGCTATTTCCTTGCAAGGAAGTGTCGCATTCACAATCATTTGGAATGTAGACGAGGAATACATAACACTTCGCAAATCATATTATATCTTACCGTGAAATATAGAAATGAGATGCGATATCGAGTTTTAAGAATCATAAAAACTCTACTGCTACGATACGTAGACATCTGCAAACGCTATTTCCTTGCAAGGAAGTGTCGCATTTACATTCATTTGAATCGTAGACGAGGAATGCTTAACACTTCGCAATGAATATTATATCTTACCATGAAATATAGAAATGAGATGCGATATCGCGTTTTAAGAATCATAAGAACTCCATTGCTCCGACACGTAGACATCTGCAAACGCTATTTCCTTGCTAGGAAGTGTCGCATTTACATTCACTTGAAGTGTAAACGAGGAATACATAACACTTCGCAAATCATATTATATCTTACCATGAAACATAGAAATGAGATGCGATATCGCGTTTTAAGAAGCATTAGAAATCTATTGCTACGATACGTAGACATCTGCAAACGCTATTTCCTTGCAAGGAAGTTTCGCATTTACATTCATTTGAAGTGTAGACGAGGAATGCATAACACTTCGCAAATCATATTATATCTTACCGTGAAATATAGAAATGAGATGCGATATCGAGTTTTAAGAATCATAAAAACTCTATTGCTACGATACGTAGACATCTGCAAACGCTATTTCCTTGCAAGGAAGTGTCGCATTTACATTCACTTGAAGTGTAGACGAGGAATACATAACACTTCGCAAATCATATTATATCTTACCATGAAACATAGAAATGAGATGCGATATCGCGTTTTAAGAAGCATTAGAAGGCTACTGCTACGATACGTAGACATCTGCAAACGCTATTTCCTAGCGAGGAAGTATCGCATTCACATTCATTTGAATCGTATACGAGGAATGCATAACACTCCGCAATGAATATTATATCTTATCATGAAACATAGAAATAAGATGCGATATCGCGTTTTAAGAAGCATTAGAACTCTATTGCTACGATACCTAGACATCTGCAGACGCTATTTCTTAGCAAGGAAGTGTCGCATTTACATTCATTTGAAGAGTAGACGAGGAATATATAACACTTCGCAATGAATATTATATCTCTTCATGAAACATAGATATGAGATGCAATATCTCGTTTTAGCAAGCATTTGAACTCTATTGCTTCGATACGTAGACATCTGCAAACGCTATTTCCTTGCAAGGAAATGTCACATTTGCATTCATTCGAATCGTATACGAGGAATGCATAACACTTCGCAATGAATATTATATCTTATCATGAATCATAGATATGAGATGCAATATCTCGTTTCAAGAAGCATTTGAACTCTATTGCTACGATACCTAGACATCTGCAGACGCTATTTCCTAGCAAGGAAGTGTCGCATTTACATTCATTTGAAGTGTAGACGAGGAATACATAACACTTCGCAAATCATATTGTATCTTACCATGAAACATAGAAATGAGATGCGATATCGCGTTTTAAGAAGCGTTAGAAATCTATTGCTACGGTAGGTAGACATCTGCAAACGCTATTTCCTTGGAAGGAAGTGTCGCATTTACATTCATTTGAAATGTAGACGAGGAACACATTACACTTCGCAGATCATATTATATCTTACCATGCAACATAGTAATGAGTTGCGATGTCGCGTTTTAAGAAGCATTAGAACTCTATTGCTACGATACGTAGACATCTGCAAACGCTATTTCCTAGCAAGGAAGTGTCGCATTTACGTCCATTTCAATCGTTGACGAGGAATGCACAACACTTTGCAATGAATATTATATCTTATCATGAGACATAGATATGATATGCAATATCTCGTTTTAAGAAGCATTTGAAATCTATTGCTTCGATACGTAAACATCTGCAAACGCTATTTCCTAGCAAGGAAGTGTCGCATTTACATTCATTTGAAGTGTAGACGAGGAATACATGACACTTCGCAAATCATATTATATCTTACCATGAAACATAGAAATGAGATGCGACATCGCGTTTTAAGAAGCATTAGAATTCTATTGCTACGATAGGTAGACATCTGCAAACGCTATTTCCTTGCAAGGAAGTGTCACATTTACATTCAATTGACTCGTAGACGAGGAATGCATAACACTTCGCAATGAATATTATATCTTATCATGAAACATAGATATGTGATGCTATATCTCGTTTCAAGAAGCATTTGAACTCTACTGCTACGATACCTAGACATCTGCAGACGCTATTTCCTAGCAAGGACGTGTCGCATTTACATTCATTTGAAGTGTAGGCGAGGAATACATAACACTTCGCAAATCATAATATATCTTACCATGAAACATAGAAATGAGATGCGATATCGCGTTTTAAGAAGCATTAGAACTCTATCCCTACGATACGTAGACATCTGCATACGCTATTTCCTAGCAAGGAAGAGTCGCATTTACATTCATTCGAATCGTAGACGAGGAATGCATAACACTTCGCAATGAATATTATATCTTATCATGAAACATTGATATGAGAAGCAATATCTCGTTTTAAGAAGAACTTGAACTCTATTGCTTCGATACGTAGACATCTGCAAACGCTATTTCCTTGCAAGGAAGTGTCGCATTTACATTCATTTGAATTGTAGACGAGGAATACATAACACTTCGCAAATCATATTATATCTTACCATGAAACATAGAAATGAGATGCGATATCGCGTTTTAAGAAGCGTTAAAACTCTATTGCTACGATACCTAGACATCTGCAGACGCTATTTCCTAGCAAGGAAGTGTCGCATTTACATTCATTTGAAGTGTAGACGAGGAATACGTAACACTTCGCATATCATATTATATCTTATCATGAAACATAGGAATGAGATGCGATATCGCGTTTTAAGAAGCATTAGAACTCTATTGCTACGATAGGTAGACATCTGCAAACGCTATTTCCTTGCAAGGAAGTATCGCCGCATTTACATTCATTTGAAGTGTAGGCGAGGAATACATAACACTTCGCAAATCATAATATATCTTACCATGAAACATAGAAATGAGATGCGATATCGCGTTTTAAGAAGCATTAGAACTCTATCCCTACGATACGTAGACATCTGCATACGCTATTTCCTAGCAAGGAAGAGTCGCATTTACATTCATTCGAATCGTAGACGAGGAATGCATAACACTTCGCAATGAATATTATATCTTATCATGAAACATTGATATGAGAAGCAATATCTCGTTTTAAGAAGAACTTGAACTCTATTGCTTCGATACGTAGACATCTGCAAACGCTATTTCCTTGCAAGGAAGTGTCGCATTTACATTCATTTGAAGTGTAGACGAGGAATACATAACACTTCGCAAATCATATTATATCTTACCATGAAACATAGAAATGAGATGCGATATCGCGTTTTAAGAAGCGTTAAAACTCTATTGCTACGATACGTAAACATCTGCAAACGCTATTTCCTAGCAAGGAAGTTTCGCATTTACGTCCATTTCAATCGTTGACGAGGAATGCACAACACTTTGCAATGAATATTATATCTTATCATGAAACATAGATATGATATGCAATATCTCGTTTTAAGAAGCATTTGAACTCTATTGCTTCGATACGTAGACATCTGCAAACGCTATTTCTTGGAAGGAAGTGTCGCATTTACATTCATTTGAAGTGTAGACGAGGAATACATAACACTTCGCAAATCATATTATATCTTGCCATGAAACATAGAAATGAGATGCGATATCGCGTTTTAAGAAGCGTTAGAACTCTATTGCTACGATACCTAGACATCTGCAGACGCTATTTCCTAGCAAGGAAGTGTCGCATTTACATTCATTTGAAGTGTAGACGAGGAATACATAACACTTCGCATATCATATTATATCTTATCATGAAACATAGAAATGAGATGCGATATCGCGTTTTAAGAAGCATTAGAACTCTATTGCTACGATACCTAGACATCTGCAAACGCTATTTCCTAGCAAGGAAGTGTCGCATTTACATTCATTTGACTCGTAGACGAGGAATGCATAACACTTCGCAATGAATATTATATCTTATCATGAAACATAGATATGAGATGCTATATCTCGTTTTAAGAAGCATTTGAACTCTATTGCTACGATACCTAGACATCTGCAGACGCTATTTCCCAGCAAGGACGTGTCGCATTTACATTCATTTGAATCGTAGACGAGGAATGCATAACACTTCGCAATGAATATTATATCTTATCATGAAACATAGAAATGAGATGCGATATCGCGTTTTAAGAAGCATTAGAAATCTATTGCTACGATACGTAGACATCTGCAAACGCCATTTCTTTGCAAGGAAGTGTCGCATTTACATTCATTTGAAGTGTAGACGAGGAATACATTACACTTCGCAAATCATATTATATCTTACCATGAAACATAGAAATGAGATGCGATATCGCGTTTTAAGAAGCATTAGAAATCTATTGCTACGATACGTAGACATCTGCAAACGCTATTTCCTAGCAAGGAAGTGTCGCATTTACATTCATTTGAAGTGTAGACGAGGAATACATAACACTTCGCAAATCATATTGTATCTTACCATGAAACATAGAAATGAGATGCGATATCGCGTTTTAAGAAGCGTTAGAAATCTATTGCTACGGTAGGTAGACATCTGCAAACGCTATTTCCTTGGAAGGAAGTGTCGCATTTACATTCATTTGAAATGTAGACGAGGAACACATTACACTTCGCAGATCATATTATATCTTACCATGCAACATAGTAATGAGTTGCGATATCGCGTTTTAAGAAGCATTAGAACTCTATTGCTACGATACGTAGACATCTGCAAACGCTATTTCCTAGCAAGGAAGTGTCGCATTTACGTCCATTTCAATCGTTGACGAGGAATGCACAACACTTTGCAATGAATATTATATCTTATCATGAGACATAAATATGATATGCAATATCTCGTTTTAAGAAGCATTTGAAATCTATTGCTTCGATACGTAAACATCTGCAAACGCTATTTCCTAGCAAGGAAGTGTCGCATTTACATTCATTTGAAGTGTAGACGAGGAATACATGACACTTCACAAATCATATTATATCTTACCATGAAACATAGAAATCAGATGCGATATCGCGTTTTAAGAAGCAAAAGAACTCTATTGCTACGATAGGTAGACATCTGCAAACGCTATTTCCTTGCAAGGAAGTGTCGCATTTACATTCATTTGAAGTGCAGACGAGGAATGCATAACACTTCGCAATGAATATTATATCTTACCATGAAACATAGAGATGAGATGCGATATCGCGTTTTAAGAAGCATTAGAACTCCATTGCTTCGTAACGTAGACATCTAGAAGCGCTGTTCCCTAGCGAGGATGTGCGGCATTTACATTCTTTAGTAATGTAGATGAGATATACGTATCGTGTAGCATTTTTATTACATTTTATCATGCGGCATTGAAATATGATGCGACATCGCGTTGCATGAAATATTCGTAATCTAATTCTTCTAAAGAGGGGTAGCAGATGAGTATATTGCATTGAAAAGGGCGTTACTACTTACTTACTTTGAAACGTTGGATTGAAATGTGTCATCGTGATACATGAATCGTTAGAACTCTATTTCTTCGATACTTACGAATCCCATGAATCCTAATGTTGCATGAAATGTGATGGTGTTTCATAATGTCTGGGTGCCAATGCATGAGAGTTCTAATGCTTTATGCAACGTGAGTGCCAATCTCAGTTGAACATTTCAAGGTAAGTTATTTGTAATGTTCTATGCATTGCATTATGCTTATCTGCATCTGCTCTTGAAAGGCATGTGAGTTCTAGAAATTCATGCAATGGAATAGCGCTTCTAAGTGTACTGTCATGCGTAACTCGTGCCACCCATTCTACACATGAGTCTTCTCGCACTTCCATCATCGACCCCTGGATTCAGGGAACCTGCCGTGCTCGCATACAGCGCCGGCAATCGCAGCGTTCGCGCGCGCACTCCTGCACGCGCTCACACGCACCAAGTACCGCTGTGTTACTCGAACTGACCGACCGGTACACATGGCTCGTACACACCAGGCATCGCTGATTCAATCTCACCGGCGAGGACTACTGTCTCACTCCCACTGTCGAGTATATCTCCGTTCGGACTAACGACGAACACCCTTGACTACCTTGCAACAGTGATTTCGTTCTGCTAAAAGGCGCAGTCGCAGCCCATCACCTCAATGGGGATTCTTCCAATTCAGGGAGCCGACTTTAGCAGAATAATATACATATATATACTATAATGACTTTAGCAGAATTATATATATACTATATCCGGACTAATGTATTGCAGCATATAAGAATTCATAAATCCAAGTTACACTCGTTAAGAATCCAAGACACGAACAACACACGCGTAACTGTAAGTTCATGCTATACTTACTTCATTATACAATTTCATAAGTTAAACGCGAAAGGCGCGCCGCTAGTCCCACCACGATACACGAGTCCACACTCACTGAACCGCATGCTCCACGCAACGATCCTTTAATCTCCCACTCGTTGGACCACATGCTTTCATGATTTGTCAAGTAAATGTTTCAAACTGGTATAAATATTAATACATATTTTATATTTTAGTTAATTCTGAATACAATATCTCCTTAAGATACTCCATTACATCTAAAATCCTATCTAATTTCATACCATTTCATGATGTTTTAAATAAATATTTGAAATTGGTTTATATAATTACATTTATCATATATTTTAGTTACTTAAATATAGATCATTCCCTCTAAATAAAAATAAGTATCTATATATTATATAAGTCGATCATTTATTTTCATCGTTCGAGTTCGCTTTCTTTCCATCGAGGCTTGCAAATCCCTCTTCGTTATTCTTGTAATTCGTACGTTAGAAGGTATGTAGTACGTATTGATGGTTCAACGCTGAAAATATCTCAAGCACTTCTGCTATACTCAATTTAGCGTATATGCAACCTCCCGTCAACGTTATATCTATTTTTTATCTGTTTCGGTTCTTAAAGTATGTATAGCCTTCTTTCGGATTGGTCGTGATTAGATCGTTTCTTAGAGCCATTTTGATGATCTTTTCCTCTCTATGGTTGTTCGTCTTACTACCCCAGATTACCGATTTTTCATTCAGGTCACCCCACGATTATTATTCTGTTTGCTTTCTCTCCCTTTTCCATGTTATCCTCAGCTTGGTTTATATATTCTTCGTTTTCTTTCCGTTCCTGTTAAGCGAGAAGTAGCAGCTTATAGATTTTGTTCCTTCGACCATTGCATGAACGATTCCGGTCGAGGAATATGTGGTACCATATGTGAAACATTTTCGATTAACACCGGTTATCCATATCGCAGCGTCACCGTTCTCGTCTTGCAGTCAGTATTCTTCTATCCTGTGTGCTTCCGATATTATTACCACGTCTGTCCCTTGAATCATTCGCATTTGCTGCATGATATTTCGCGAGATTCGGCATCTGTTCAGATAGATTTGTAGGACTTTCAATTCCATATTCGTTTCTCTTTCTTTTCTATCAACGCCTTTCTGTCGGCCGGACAATTAAAGCTCTGGTAACGTGACTGATGTATGGATTCTTTCTTCCTTCCTCGCTGCAGATGATACATTTCGGTTTATTCGCGATACAACCGATTACCGTATAAATCTGAGATCCGCATTTCCTGCAGATTCCCTTATTATCTTTGACTTCTTCGCAATTTCTGCCGATATGTCCCACATTATGGCATTTGAAGCATCTCTCTATTCTCGGTAGCACTTTGCAGAGGCAAGGTGTTAATGGTATTCTGAGTCGTTTGACCTTTTCCATCTCTTTACTGTATTCCTGTCCAAATTCAGCTAACGCGACTCGGTAGCCCCTCCACGTTTGTTTCAACAACTTGACGTTTATACCGCTATCCCTTACTACGATTATTTTCAGTGTTCGTTTCATGTACTCCTTCATTTCTTCTCTGGTCACCTAACGGGTATATGTCCTTTAGTTGGAGCATTGTACTCGCACTCGTACGTTTTTCTTCGAATTCTTTTTCTAGAGTTCCTTTTATCTCCTTTATTATGTTCTCTATACCTGTTTTCTTGTTAAATTCTAGGATTATATCTCCCGCTCTCGATTTTCTTGCGTCATATTTTCGTATTTCTGTCGTTTCTCCTGCTTCTCCTCATCCCGTTGTTTGTCCTCGAATGCTTACTGCTCCTTTAATTGCTTCAATTTTCCCTGTACCGTTCGCCACTAGTTCGATCAAGTGTCCGATCTCAGTTTTTTTTATATGCCTGATGTTTCCCATTAACGTTTCCTAATATGTCATTACCTTCGTCGTATCCTCGCTCATAATATCTATCATTACGTCTGATGTGTGGCTGCCTATTCTTCTATTTGAAAGTAAGGACGTTATTCTTATCGGTAGCTTTTCCATTATCCTGCCCTTTCTTTTTGGTTCCCTTACTTCGGCTCCTGATGCTTTTCCTTTCGTGCCTGTGTCTTCCGAGGCGGCTTTCTTTTTCTCCTTTATATTTTCCTATCCTTTGGTGTCATCAACAAGGAACTCCGAACTGCTTGCCCAACAATTAATTTGCTGCCAGAACCCGATGGGACTGATTCCGAATCGTGAGCCAGCAGCACCTTTCGTGGGGGTTAGGGGGGTTGTAGACCCCCCACCATCCTACTGCCTGCCCTGAGGAACGCAGGGCCACTTGATCCGCGACCAGCATCTATCTAATACTCTAACCGATTCGTTGTCGTGTTTTCCATTCGCTTGCCGGAATCAATGATATTGATTCATTCAGTCTAAAGTATTATTTTCTTTTTAAGTTTCTCGATATGTTTATTTTCTCTCGCGATATCGTCTATTTCATTGTACCTTGCCCTGACGGTATGGTATATAATCTGTTGTTTGATATTGTAGGATAGGTTTGATATTGTATTGATTTGTAGGATTTCCTCTTGATAAATGCAATGTTTCCACAGATCTTCTTTTTCTTTCTCTTTAGGTACGTTGTTGTTATTTTATGTTCTCTATCTTCCACATTTCCTCTCTGCGCCATCCCGGATCCGGCGTCGTACGATTACTTCATGATGGCGCCCCGGTGTCGCTACTCCGAGATTGAGTGTTTTCCCTTGCATCCGCACAACATTAGATTTAGTTAGGTTACGCTAGGTTAGGTTAGATTGAAATATGTTTGGGAATGTTTGTAGATTGCTCAGTTATGTTGAGTTAGATTTAAGAAAGAGTAGGTTCGATTTGTTTATGTTTAAGGAAGGTAATGTTAGATTGTGTTAGGTTGAGTTAGATTTGAGTGCAGGCAGGGTAAGTCACATTAAGTGCAACTGAGGTTAGCTTGGTTTAAATTAAATTCACAGGATGCTAGATTAAGTTAAGCCAAGTAAGAGATGGATTACCGATAGCTGGCAATGCCATTCTTCGATAGTTCTCGAATTCCCGAATATTGGCAATACCAGCCGTTATTATATCATAAGTTATCGACCGCAGTCATTACCTACTGTCGATATATGGTAAGTTACTGACCGCAGGCAACACCAGTCTTTGATAAGTCTTGAGTTACCTACTATTAGTTGCACCAGCTGTTTGTGTAAGCATGCGCTATCGGCTGTTGGTAACACCAGTCGTCGGCAATTTATGGATCATTAAGCACAAGCAGCATCACCCGTCGGTCGATTGTGAGTAACCGACCACCAGCAGCACCATCCATCGGTAACTTATAAGTTATTCTTAATGGGAACATCCATCCGTAGGCATGTAATGACTCGTTTCGCCATCCCTTCAATCTGTGCTGAAACAGAATTGCGAACAGCTTGAGCAGTTTTCACACAGATGACTTCACCGGTCTGGCAACAACGGGTGCCACATGTAGGTTCTCACAAAACCATTTGCCACGCAACTCAGTGCTGAAAGGGTTAATAATGCTAGCGCTATTTCTTTAACCAGGCGTAGAATCCATAGGTATGAAAAATTATGTCCTGGTGAATAATATCAATTTTGGAGGACCATTTCTAATGTACGTATAAAAGTTCTGTCTTAGTTGCAGAAATAAAATTCTCTAATATGACACTATACTTATTTTCAGATGCAAAGTATCCTTACCATGTTTAAAGAGAGTCACAAATCCTCATATAGTAAATATCAGCCCATCACTAAGTGTAAAAATTAAACGAATTTGGTTTCAAACTCGTGTCGATTATATAATATCCAAGTTTGGAATGTTAATGTGTGCTCTTGGAAGGACCGATGAATATGGAAATAATGGTATTGCTGTGAATGCACTCTTGTCAAAGACTGCAGTAACTTATATATATTTCTAATTTCATTGTTAAGAAAAATAATTCTCTCAATTTGAGATTGCCTTACGCACGCGTTGTTTCAGGTATACATATGGCTGCAATAGAGATGTTCGTTGGTTCAGAATCACAAAATTATAGTGGGAAGCTAAAAATAATGTGTGATGCAAAGTACGCTTTTATTTTGCAAAGACAGTAAATCTGTTACTAATTAGTCTTTAATCGATGAGACAATATTAAAAAACTGAAGGAATGTCTGATTTTACCCATTATGCATATAATCCAGGTGTGAATAATTAATTTTTTAATAATAATTAATTTACAATTAATACCTGAATGTATAATATATATTTTAGTAAACAAATCAATTTATTCTATAGAATGTAAATATTATTGATAAGATAAATTGTTGCCTGATTCCTTCCTAGAGGAGAATTTGGAACAGATAGATTTGGATAATTATATATGACTATTGAAAAGAAGAAACAAATTATACAGATAAATCAGAGGAAAAGATCATGCAAATATCAATCGTCATCCAAACTAATTTAAACAGCGAGTTTGTTAACAAGACTGTAAGCACAAATACTATATTGTTCATTATGTTAAAAAAAAATTTATTAGAACTCGTACATTACAGCACATCATAGATCAGTCTGATTAATTGCCGGAGCAACCATAATTCAAGAGTTAATTAACATCACTTTTGCAAAAATTTACAATATGTAAATTTCGTAAATTTTAATGGTGACGAAGCTGGTACACGGTTTTTACATCTTAAAAATGGTAGAAAGATGCGGCAGGGAGAGGAGAACCTAGTCAACCACTAGGTACAACATTAAAAATGGATTCTCAAAATTTGCTCGCAATGCTTTCTCATAAAAAAAATATATCTTTTACGTTCAACTTAATTGGAAATGCAAAATAATTTTACTAATAACATAATATTATATATCTTTCGGAGAATTAAAACTTGCATCGACAAAGCCGTAGTGGGAAAGTTGAAAATTAGGGGTGATCTACGAAAGGCATGAAATTAGTGAAATTAATGGTCAATTTAAAGTGGAAACTTACTTTGAAAAATTAAATACCGTTTTATTAAAAAGAACCGACATATTAACTAATTAAGGAAAAATTATTTCTACTTATAAAAGTTTTGTTACTTTTTGTAAAAGTTTAATACGATAATATAAATTATTTAAAATATTAAAAAAACTGAAGTAAAATATATTTTTATATATTTTGTAACGCTAAATGATAAAAATTAAATAAATTACGTATGAAAATATTTATTTATGTAGATTGAACTTTACTCATACATTTATAATAAAATGAACATAGCTATTCATATTCAACATTTCCACAGGTTCCGAAAATGATAAAATAGACCAACGCCAGCAAAAAGTCTAATGTATCATAATTATTTTATAGTTGAAAGATTATCAAGCTTTATGCCTGGATGCTTGCTTATATACAAGTATAACTGCCAAAATGAAATGAGATCATGAAGTGATATTTACACACCTGCGTGCTGCAATTTTGACGTATTTAAATTTCTGTAGCAGTTGCAGAAATACCACATAGTAGGTTTCATAGTTAAAAAATGGCATAAGATTTTCTGCAGAATATCAAGTGGGTGTAAAGCTGTTATTGCACAGCAGACAGCATTCTTCACTGGAAGAATTTTTCTTCGAATGTGTTGACTCCAGATTTATTTGAATTGTTCTCGTTTAGAACATTAAAACTGAATGACATGTCTCTTGACACAGCAGGCCGGTAACCACGATACCCAGCAGATCCAGGGTTCCTTTATCTGAGATTAAGGCCAGCCTACTTTGTATCCAAACTTTTTTACATTGCGTTATATTCTTAAGACTCTTTGCAAGTTACACAGAACAGAAACGCTACATGGATTAAAAAAGTGTAATAGTGTAATTTACATAATCTTGAACATTTTAAATCCGTTTACGTCGCTTTACTTGTTGCATATGTTTATCACCTGGCGCTGAACCAACTACTACTGCCATCATCCCTTTTTAAAATTTGGAAATTACACCAGATCCAATGAAACCATGCTTAGATTGCAAATGTGTATTTACTGTATCCAGAAGAAATGAAATTACCTTGACAGAAGTACCAGTTACTTCTCCACGCCTATCTGAAACAACATTATATCATTTTGTTAAAAAATAATATATTAAATGTGACTTGGTCCTTTAAATTTGAATTTATAAACATCTAACAAATAAATATGTTTTTCTTGCTATCCATATCATTATACTTTTGGTAATATATTATGTGCTGTCATTTGATATATTAATTTTTATTCCTGATACGAGTGGATAGTTCTTCGTCTTATATTCTTTGTGACGGGTTTTCCCGTTACAATCCGCAAGAAAAGGGGGTATATAGAACCAATAATAGAGGGGTATACAGAAGTTTAATCCGGGGTACAGAATATCGGGGTACAAAATATCCGCGTGGTATGATTGTCGACGAATTCGCCAACGCCAAATACAGAACAAAGAATTTCCTATCCAGCGAGTATTTCGTAACTGCGAGGCGGAGACTTTTTGGGCGCCAGCTACTCAAGAAGTAGCAAAAACTATTAGACCAAGCAACCCGGGGAAACCCGGTGCAAGATAATCCTCGAAATTTCAAAATACTCCCTCGCTCGACTACTTCTAGCCGAGTGCGCAATATAAGGTCGCGGGATACTGAACTCACGGCTTCTTTCTAGATTGCCTCGACACGGCATTACAAAAGGGTATACGACACGCCGCGAATGACCGGGGATCACCACCCGTTATACAATACAAATTATAATACGCGATATCACAAATGCAGCAGGGAACAAATGGGACGCTTTAGCGTATAAGGACTCACGTTCTCGTTTCCAACAAGTATGAATCTCGTTCAGTCCGTCTCTCTCTCTCTCTCTCTCTCTCTCTCTCTCTCTCCTCTGAATCGCTCCGTATAATCGCTTGCTTGGTTGCTCGCTAAATAGTCGCTAAGTCGCTGGGAAGAAGAATAGTAGTAGAGTAGGCCGTCTTCATGCTGGCTAGCTCATTATATAGGTTTGCTGGGGGTCTTCGGATCCCCTTAGATCCTCCTTAGGGCTCCTTGGTGGGGTAGGGCTATACGCTTCGGTATTGTTCGGGGCATCGATCGGTGGATTTCGGCGATCTTCCCTGATCGCCCCCTCTGGTGTGTCTAGAGGGGGTCCTCTGGATCATCTGAACTGCGGCGCGTGTCGCGCGCCGCGCTTTCCACGGCTCACCTGCAATTCCGCTGCGCATCTTGAGTTTTCCTCTCCATGGGCTCAGGGGAGGGGTGGAGGTCCTTCTCACACCCGAGAACCATCCTGTTCGTCTCCATTCGTCTCCATGGACTGTGGCAGCGGTCTTATCGTTTGCTGGGCTCTGGATCGTATCCTTCGGGCTTCAGGGTCTCTTCTTGCTCACTTCCCGACTCCTCCACCGTCGATCCCGTCACGCTACTTCGGCGCACAGCCCTTCCGCGAACCTGCGGTCTTCTTATCCGCCGAAGGGGCGTCTTCTGGGTCGCTTCTTCCATCAGCTCGCCAGTCTAATCCGTAGAACGGAGAGAAAGAAAAGAACACAGCTATCGCGATGGTCCGTGTCGCGCTTCTTGCATGGGTGGTGATCTGCGAGCTAGTCTAACCGAAGCAGGGGGGGGGGGGGGTGGTTAGCGAGCCTTGTGACGTCACCACGTCACATCTTATATCGCATTGATTATAAAAGTGTATGATATTGTTTTTATGCAGTGATGTATAATTATGTACATATAAATTCGCGATTAAGTAGCTATGTGTTCAAATTCAATTCCGAATAAAGCTCTAGAAAGCATCCCAGATAACAAACTGCAAGATGGTGGCGACACCATATCGGCACTATATTGCCACGTCTGAGGAGTGTCATCTGATCCGTAGCCATTTGTGTCCGAATTCATTAGCTAAAATGCCAGAACGTGTTACCAGCACGTTTTAGGCAAGCGTAGCACACCGTGTGAATCGCGCAGCACCAGGACCATCGTGACATGTGTGTCATCGCTCCATTCATGAATCTTCTCAGCAATGACGTAGGGTCACATTTGGTAATGGGGAACCTCTGCTTTCATCCAAATTAAAACCGTTAGATGTCAGTAGATGTTTTACAATATGAGTATTGATAGACATTTTGATAGTCATTTTCCTATATTTATAGTTATTGAGCGAGTCAGATATATTTCTTTCATCCCGTCATATACTATAAATATTATTTATAAAATAAAATATTACTTATAAAATAAAAAGTCATGCTGTTGCGTCCCTAACTTCGCCTTGTGAAATTTCTTAAATAACATGCGGTCATCGTATTTAATATAACTCTCAATTGCATGAATTTGTAATGATGAAATGAAAAAATATGTATAAAGTAAATGTATATATTTTTATGATGAAGCAATTAACGACTCTATGGAAAAAATTGCCGTATCTAGCTAGTTTACCGAAAATAATAAAATCGAGTTCTTATGTTTTTGTTTCGTGTCGGTGTATCTATTTTGGAATCAAAATAAATAAATTGCTTAGTTTGGTCATTTTTCATATTCGTTTATAATTTTTATGGAAACAGCTTTCCCATTAATAAATGTCATCCTACGCCATTAACACGCGTGTAACTATGATGAGCTGATAGTGTTATTGCCACGGCCATGTAACCCGTGTGCTTTATCGCGGTATTTTAGTAATACCCTGATACGAGTGTCGCTCCAGTATTAAGAGTATGCCGTTGCAAGAGCTGAGCAGGAGCACAGTTTTGGCACAGTTCTGCCACGGAATTCGTTCCATCCGTTGTCATTAATGTGCCAATCGCTGGCTGTTTAGGATGTTATAGTACATGAGGCAGACTTGTTTCTTATTATCGTTAAGGAGATGGACTTTCACTCCCCCTTTTTGAATTTTGTTAATTATTGTTTGGAATTTTTGCCATTTCTGTATCTCTATAACCGCATTGTGGATTCAACTTATGTACGATCTTTTTGATATTCATTTTTTGTTACATGTAATATTATATATGTAATGCACGTTTGTTATGTAATGCTCAGATTTGTAATCCTCAGTTTTTTTATTCTTTGGTAAAGCAACTTATTCGATTAATATATATTTATTAGGCATAGATATAAATAATTAGAAAAATGTTATTAAAACAGTGTTAAATATGTTGTTGAAATTATATATTTAAGGTCTGAAGGTGTAGATGGAATTAGTGTCCAATGTTTTACGTGATCTAATCGACGTATCGAGTGAGGCTATGAAATATGTAATAACTTTTTACTATTTCTCGACCCCTTTTCATGTTAAATGAATGATTAGTCCTGCAAGACGAGAAGACTGAATTAGTGAGATCTCTGGGAACATAAGTAATTTGTAAGTAATACATTTTTTCTCTTTGACATATTTGCCTTTGCATAGAATAGAACGTATAGATATAATTGCCTCTTTTATATCCATTTCGGTTCAATTATATTATAGCTTTTGTTCAGAAGTAATATTAATTATGCCTGATTTTTGTAATAGTTCTTTGTTTAACTGATTTTATTGACGTAGAAGCATCATTGGAGGAATGTATTCATCTACTTTGTAGTTCTAGTTCCGTACACTTATCCTTTATCACCATCATATATGTTCCGTAAGATTATAATAACTTTTTTGTCCTTAAATTTTGCGGATATTTCAATTAAATTTCCTCTGCTTAAAAAAACGGAAATTAAAAAAGAGTGACAAGTACCATTTCTCAGGAACGTTGTATCGTAATATGCATCTGACAGTTTTGAAAGACATGCACTTTACTTAACGTTTGCAATGATTTGGTTAGCGGAGTAAAGAAATACTCTACTTTCGAAATTGTCAGCACTTGGAATCCTAAGGCAAATACATTCATCTGCCGACATCGTAAACACTGTTTTTGAGCTAAATTCCAGAAAAACACATATATTATAAATAGTATAATAAACATCGTAATATTAAATTTAACTTTGTTCATCGTTGCCTTGCTGGACACATCCATAACAACATACAGGATTGGATAGTAATAATTAGCAGCTCAGATATTCTCAAAGCTATAAGTTTCACAGAAATTTTTGCTCATATAAAATTGCATAACACAAAGGGCCCAGACGTTGATGAAAATAGTTTTTTTGTAAGTGGAGGTATGTTGGACACTTGAAGGTCACCTTCATTTTTTAAAATGAATTGATATGTTCATTCTTGCATAATACGATAGAGTATTTCAAAACGAGTTCAACGACCTGAAACATGAAGCCATTGAAGGTTACAAGAAGTAAAGAAAGGCGATAATACTTACGGTTTTGATAGTAAATGAAACTTACGTATTGCAAACAGTGATGGAAGGAAGTGAGTAAACACTGTTCGAAGGGCATTTTGATAGTTTTCAGAATAAGTTAAACATGATAATATTGGTATTGAAATATCGGTTTGATTACAATTGGTTAGGCTGTTCGTTTGTCGTCCATTTTATAAGTACTGAGCTGCGATTCCTGAGGACAGCTCACAATTGTTGAACTACGGAAGATTAACATTGTGAATTTGAATCAAAAGGTAACTAAATTCCATTAGATTGTAAACAAATGTTAATGTTTCATTTTAAATAGTGAGATTAAATACTCTTTACAAAACTACAAGAATGGATACATTCCTCTCTGTTATTATTATTTCATAAAGAATTATAATTGCAATTATATAGTTCATTACGATAAAAAATATTTCGCAGGAAATTCTAAATATTAAATTAAAGAACCAAGCAAAACATTTTCAATAATTACGAATATGAAAAATACTTGAACATTCCAATGGAAAGATGTTCTAAACAGGAGTTAGAAAAATCAAACAATCACCTTCAATTCCAGAATTCATCTATATGAGGTAAAATATTTTGAAAACGTTAATTACAGTCTTTAATGCAAGCAGTTGGACCGTATGTCAATTTTAAGAAAATTGATGAAAGTCAATCATTTTGAAGTGGTCAGAATCTTTGTCGTTTGAGCTATAAGTGACTAACAAATGACTGCATAAATTTCAGGCTTATAAGTATATAGATTAAATCTTATGCAGACATGTTTATAACCGAGTTACTAAATAATAATCCACACTAAGTAATCATTTTAAAACTTAAACGATTACATCTCGCGAACTTTCAAAGATATCAGAAGCGTGAAAAGTATGTGGTTTATGAAATACTCTTCTGAAAGAACGGACGAAGGCAATAGAAATCTTTGTTGGAGTAAGCAAGTTCTAAAGTTCCAAGTAACGCGATGGCCCTTATTTGCCTACGTTTCATAGCAAGTAAGTTCTGAAGTTCTATGAAATCCGATGGAGCTCCTCACTATCAACGTTTCGAAGGAAGTTCTCAAACTCTCAGTTCTGCGTTTAAAGCTATGTGTGTTTTATATATCTATGTAAAGTGATGTTCCCTATCAGTTGTGACGGATACCTGTCTACAGTAAGTCAGGGAAACTCGAAGTAGTTATATCCAAATGCCTTAAAGTATAAAACGTACTTTAGTCTAAAGCAATCTATCGTTACAATATTCACCGAAACGAGGGGTATTTCGAAACTGAGAGACTATAGTTTTTTAAGCGCCAGCTGCTCAGGAAGCAGCAAAGAAATAGACTACACGACCCCGGGAAACAAGGGGAGGAACAACCCTCGAAACTTCTAAATGCTCCACCTCTCGCCTACGCCTAACCGAGTACACGCACTCGGGTCGCGGGATACTGAAGTCACGGCTTCTTTATTTATGGCCTTGACGTGGGTTTAGTTAACAAGTGCTACGGGAAACTACGCAACACGCCGCGAATAACCGGGGATCACCACCCGTTTTCACGATATAAGATACAATACACAATATGTGATACAAGAAATGCGGCATGAAAATGGAATGCTTTAGCGAATAAGCTCCTTGAGGCTCCTTGGTGGGGTGGGCTGTACGCTTTGGTATTGTTCGGGGCCATCGATCAGTGGATTTCAGCGATCACCTCTTCTCGCCCCTTCGGGTGTTTCTGAGGGGGGTCCTCCCGATCATGTGAATTGCGGAGCGCCTTGCGCACAACGCTTCCATGGCTCACTTGCAGGGACGCTGGACCTTTGACTTCTCTTTAGGCGGTTAAAGGGAGTTTGAGGTTCTTCTCACATCTAAAAGCATTATAAAGCATAGAAGCAGATAAGCATTATGCTATGCATTTTTGATTACAGTTTCTTTACTTTGAATTGTCGAAATGAAATGCGCAATCGCATGGTGTAATGCTTTAGGTATCTACTGCTTTGAGACGCAGACAATATGAAACTCTATTCCGCTGGAAGAAACAGCAGAATTTACAATCGATTGCTGTGTAGGAGCAGACAAGTATAATGACATGAATATAACACCACATGGTACATGTTTTACCATCTTCATAATAGATTCGTCACCTTATTGCGTGGACCCAAGGAAATACGTTTGTTTGACACGTAGTAACTATGAAGCGCGATCCCGCTTTATGGACATTCCTTCTATTGACATTCATTAAAAGTGTAGAAGCATTTTGCTATGCATAGAGGGTTACAGGTCACTTACCTTGAAACGGTGAAATGAGTTGCGCTGTCGCATTGAATGTAGCAATAAAACTGCATTACCTTGTCAAGCACAAAATGTGAAGGGCTATCGCGTTGCATGGAACAGCAGAATTCACATAATTTTGAAGTGTAGAAGCATAATGAGATGTATACAGCATGAAAATCCACTGACATACATCGAAGCATTAGAACTCTATTGCCTCAAAAAGTAGACATCTAAAAACGCTATCCCCTGACAAGAAAGTGTGGGATTTACATTCTTTCGGCTGTGTAGTCGAGACAAACATAACGCGTTGCATTGAATATTACAACTTATCATACGGCAGTGAAATGAAATGCGAAAACGCTTTGACTGAAGCAATAGAACTCTATTGCATCGAAAAGTAATCATCTGAAGACGCTATCCCTTTGTAAGGGAATGTAGATCTCATATTGTTTTGAAGTGTGTAAGAGATAAACATAACGCGTGGAATTGAATATTACATTTTAACCATTGAAGTGAGATGCGATATCGCGTTGAATGAAGTATTCGAGTACTCTATTGCGTCGACACTCTGTGCATCTAGGAACGCTATGCCTTTGCAAGGACGTGCAGGATACACATACAATTGATGGGCAGAAGCGTCTTAAAAGGATATCCCTCTGAAAGGGGGTAAAGGGTTCACATTCCTTTGAAGTGTAGACGAGATAAACGTAACGCGTTGAACTGAGTATAACATCTTACATTAAACATTGAACTGAAATACGATATTGCGTTGAATGATGAATTTGAACTTTATTGCATCGATAAATAGACACCTAGAAACGCTATTCCGCAGCAAGGAAATCTGGAATTTACATTCTTCCTCGGCGTAGACGCGATATACATATTGCGTTGCATTGAATATTACATCGTATTAAGACACATAGAAATGAGAAGCGATAGTGCGTTTCGTGAAGCATTAGAACTCGATTGCTTCGAAACGTAGACATCTAGAAACGCTATGCCATGGCCATGTGTTGTGGAGTTTACGTTCTTTTGAGGTGTTGACGAGATATACATAACGCGTTGCATTGTATTACATCTTATTGCGTAACATAGAAATGAGATGCAATATCCCGTTTTATGTAGCATTAGAACCCCATTGCTTCGATATGTAGAAATCTGTAAACGCTATTCCGTAGCCCGGAAGTGTGGTATATACGTTCTATTGAAGTGCTGACGAGATAAACATAACGCGTCGCATTTAATTACATCTTACTATGAGACATAGAAATTAGATGCGATATCACGTTTTATGAAGCGTTAGAACTCCACTGCTTCGAAACGTAAATATTTACAAACGCTATTCCGTAGAAAGGAAGTGTGGCATTTTCATTCTTTTGAATTGTAGATGAGATATACATAACGCGATGCATTGAATATTACACCTTATCGTGATACATAGAAATGAGATGCGATATCGCATTGTATGAGGCATTAAAACTCTATTGCTTCGATACGTAAACATCTAGGAACGCTATTATTACGTAGCAAGAAAGTTAAGAATATTTTAAGAATATTATATCTTATCATGAAAAATAGAAATGAGATGTTATGTCGCGTTTTAAGAAACATTAGAACTCTATTGCTTTGATACGTATTCATCTGGAAACGCATTTCCTACCAAGCGTGTTTGGCATTTACATTCTGTGGAAGTGTAGACGAGGTATACATAATACTTCGCAATGAATAATTTATCTTATCCTGAAACATAGAAATGAAGTGCGATATCGCGTTTTAAGAGGCATTAGAACTCTAATTATTCGGTACGTAAACATCTGGAAACGCATTTCCTAGCAAGCAAGTGATGCATTCACATTCTTTTGAAATGTGAAGGAGGTATACATAACACTTCGCAATGAATATCATATCTTATCATGGAAAATAGAAATGTGATGAGATATCGCGTTTTAAGAAGCATTAGAGCTCTACTGCTTCGATACGTAGACATCTGGAAAAGCTATTTCCTAGCAAGGAAGTGTCGCATTTACTTTCTTTTGAAGTGTAGATGAGGTATACATAACACTTCGGAATGAATATTATATCTTATCATGAAATATAAAAATGTGATGCGATATCGCACTTTAAGTACCATTGGAACTCTATTGCTTCGACACCCAGACATCTGGAAACGCTTTTCCTAGCAAGCATGTGTGCCATGTACATTCTTCCGAAGTGTAGACGAGGTATACATAACACTTCGCAATGAATATTCTATTTTATCATGTAACATAGAAATGAGACGGGATATCGAGTTTTAAGAAGCATTAGACATCTATTGCTAGGATACGTAGACATTTGCAAACGCTATTTCCAGGCAAGGAAGTGTCGCATTTACATTCCTTTCAAGCGAATACGAGATATACATAACACTTCGCAATGAATATTATATCATATCACGAAACATAGAAATGAGATGCCATATCTCGTTTTAAGAAGCATTAGAACACTATTGCTTCGATAGGTAGACGTCTGGAAACGCTATTTCCTTGCAAGGAAATGTCGCATTTACATTCTTTTGAAGTGAATACGAGGTATACATGACACTTCGCAATGAATATTATATCTTATCATGAAACATAGTAATGAGATGCATCATCGCGATTTACGAAGCATTGGAGCCCTACTGATTCGATACGTAGGGATCTAGAAACACTATTCCGTAGCAATGTAGTTGTTTGTCATGATAGGATATAAATCAGAGCAACCCGTAGCGTATATCTCGCCAATACTTCAAGAGAATGTTAATCACAGACATACTTGCTACGGAATAGCTTTTCTACATGTCTAAGTATCGCAGCAACGGAGTTCTAATGCTTCATAAAACGCGTTATAGCATCTCATTTTTATGTCCCATGATTAGATGAAATGTCCAGTGCAGTGCGTTATTTATATCTTGTCGGCACGTTAATCGAATGTAAATGCCACACTTCCTTGGAACGGAATAGCGTTTCTAGGTGTCTACGTATCGAAGCAATAGAGTTCGAATACTTCTTACAACGCGATATTACATCTGATTTCTATGTTTTATGGTAAGATATAATATGATTTGCGAAGTGTTATGCATTCCTCGTCTACACTTCAAAAGATTGTTAATGCCACACTTCCTTGCTAGGAAATATCGTTCCCAGATGTCTACGTATCGAAGCAATAGAGTTCCAATGCTTCTTAAAACGCGATATAGCATCACATTTCTATATTTCATACTAAGATATAATAGTCATTGCGAAGTGTTATGTATACCACGTTTACACTATAAAATAATGTAAATGCCACACTTCCCTGCTAGGAAATGCGTTCCCAGATGTCTACGTATGGAAGCAATAGATTTGAAATGCTTTTTAGAACGCGATATCGCATCTCAGTTATAAGCATAATGATAAGATATAATATTCATTGCGAAGTGATATGTATACCTCGTCTACACTTCAAAAGAATGTAAATGCTACACTTCCGTGATAGGAAATGCGTTCCCAGATGTCTACGTATCGAAGCAATTGTGTTCTAATGTTTCATTAAACGCGATATCGCATCTCATTTCTATGTTTCATGATAAGATATAATATTCATTGTGAAGTGTTATGTATATCTCCACTAACCTTCAATAGAATGTAAATGCCACACTTCCATGCTAGGAAATAGCGATTCCAGATCTCTACGTATCGACGCAATAGAGTTCTAATCATTCTTTAAGCTTGATATCGCATCTCATTTCTATGTATCATGATAAGATATAACATTCATTGCGAAGTGTATACCTCGTCTACACTTCAAGAGTATGTAAATGCCGCACTTCCTTGCTGGGAAATAGCGTTTGCAGATGTCTACGTATCGAAGCAATATAGTTCTAATGCTTCTTAAAACGAGATGTCGAATCTCATTTCTATGTTTCATGATAAGGTATAATATTCATTGCGAAGTGTCATGTATACCTCGTATTCACTTCAAAAGAATGTAAGTGCGAAACTTCCTTGCTAGGAAATAGCGTTTGCAGGTGTCTGCGTATCGAAGCAGTAGAGTTGTAGTGCTTTTTAAAACGCGATGTCGCATTTCATTTCATTGTTCCGCGTTAAGATATAGTATTCAATGCAACGCGATTTGTGTATCTGCATACAAAAGAAATATAAATCCCACTCTTTCTTCCAACGGGATAGCGTTTCTAGGTATCTACGCGTAGAAGCAAAAGAGTTCTCTTACTTCATTCAAAGCGATGTCGCAACTCATTTCAATGCCGCATGATATGATGTAATATTCATTGTATCGCGTTATGTTTACCTGCTTCTGCACACCAATTGAATGTGAGCTCTACACTTCCTTGCCCGGGGATAGCGTTTCTAGATGTCCAGGTGCCGAAGCATTTAATTTCTCATGCTTCATGCTTCGCAATATCGCATTTCATATCAACAGTTCGAAGTATGTCTGTAGATTTTAATGCACTATATATATCATTATGCTCATCTGCTTCTGCGCCCCAAAAGTGTGGTTTCCACACTTCCGGACAAGAGGATAGCGATTCTAGTTGTAAATGTGTCGAAGCAATAAAGTTCTAATACATCATTCATCGCGATCTCGCACCACATTTCAATGTGTAATTTAAGATGTAATATTCAATGCAGCGCGTTACGTTTAACTCTTCAACACTTCTAGCTAATGTGAACCCTACACTCCCTTGCAGGGGGATAGCGTTTTTAGATATCTACTTGTGGAAGCAATAAGGTTCTATTACTTTATTCAGATCGAAGTCGCATCTCATTTCAATGCCGCATGTAGAGATGTAATATTCAAAGAAACGCGTTACATTTATCTGCTTCTACACGTCAACAGTATAAAAATTCTACAATATCTTGCCAGGAGGTAGCGTTTCTAGATGTGCACGTTTTGAAGCAATAGATTTCTAATGCTATATAAAACGCGATATCGCATTTGATATCAACAGGTCGAAGTATGTAAGTAGATAAAAATGCTCTAAACATCTCGTTATGCTTGTCTGCATATACACGTCAAAAGACTGTGATTTCTACACTTCCTTGCAAGGGAATTGCGTTCTTAGATGTCCACTTTTCGAAGCAATAGAGTTCTATTGCTTCATTCAACACGATGTCGCAAGTCATTTCAATGATTCATGGTAAATTGCAGTGTTCTATGCAATATGTTACATTTGTCTGCATCTAGACCTTAAAAGGATGTGAATCCTATACTTACTTGCAATAGAATATCGTTTCCAGATCTCTACGTGTCCAAGCAAGACATTTCTAATACTTCACGCAGGGCGATGTCGCATCTCATTTCAACGTTTCAAAGCAAAGAATCTGTAATCATATATCCATAACATTATGCTTAACTGTTAGAGGTCTTCAATAGAATGTGAACTATATAATTCCATGCAACGGCATGGCACTCCGTAGTGTCTGTCTGTTAAAGCAATCGAGCTAGAATTCTCCATGCAATGCGCTGGCGCATCCCATTTCATCGTTTCAAAGTAAGAATGCTGTAATCTCTCATGCATAGCTCTATGCTTATCTGCTTTAAAACTTCATAAGAATGTAAATTATACAGCTCCATGCAACAGGATTGCCCTTCGTAGTATCTACATGTCGAGACAATAGAGTACTAATGCATCATACAATGCCATGACTCATCTCATTTCAACGTTTCGAATTAAGTAAGCTGTAATCTTCTATGAAAAGCATTATAATTATCTGCTTCTACTCAACAAAAGAATGTGAATTCTATAGATCCAAGCAACAGGAGGGCAAGACCTCCACCATCCTACTGCCTGCCCTTATGCGGGCAAAGGATTCCCAGGGCCACTCAAACCGCGACCAACATTTATCTTATACTCTAACCGATTCATCGTTATGCGTTTTCCATTAAGCTTGCCGGGATCAGTGATATTGATTCGCTCAATCTAAATTATTATTTTCTTTTTAAATTTCTAGATTTTTTTAGTTTCTCTCACGATATCGTCTATTTCGTTGTACCTTACCCTTACAGTATGGTATATAATCTGTTGTTTGATATTTCTAGGATTTCCTCTTAATAAATGCAATGCTTCCACATATTTTCTTTCTCTTTCTCTTTAGTTACATTGTTGTTATTTTATGCTTTTCACCCTCCACATTCCCTCTCTACACCATCTCGGAACAGGCGTTATACGATTACTGCAGGATGATGCCCCGGTCTCGTTACACCGAGATCGAGTATTCTCTCTTGCATCCGTTGATTTATATATGTTATATATTGGAGAATACTTCCTCTTATCCTTTGTATCTTTCGAATGAAATTACATTTACAGAAGTACGAGCTAGTTCTGCACGCCTATTTGAAACAACATTAAATCACCTTGTTAAAGAATAATATATTAAATGTGACTTGGACTTTTAAATTTGAATTTATAAACATCTAACAGGTAAATATGTTTTTCTTACTATTCATATCATTATACATTCAGTGATTTATTGTGTGCTGTGATTTGATATATTAACTGCTTGATTATATTTTGCAATGAACTTTGCGTACCAAACATTGTTTTTACTCCTGATGGGAGTGGATAGTTCTTCGTTTTATATTCTTATATCGCATTGGTTATAAAGGTATATGATATCCTTTTTATGCAGTCATGTATAATTATGTACATACAAATTCGCAATTACGTAGCCATGTGTTCAAATTCAATTCCGAATAATGCACTAAAAAGCATCCCAGATAACAAACGGCAAGATGGTAGCGACACCATGCCAGCACTATATTGCCACTTCCGAGGAGTGTCAACTGATTCGTAGTCATCTGTAATCGGATTCGTTAACTAAAATGCCAGAACGTGTTACCAGCACGTTCTAGACAAGCGAATCGCGCAGCACCAGCACCATGGTGACACGCGTATCATCGCTCCATTCATGAATCTTCTCAGCAATGACGCAGGATCACATTTGGCAATGGGGAACCTGTACTTTCATACAAATTAGAACCGTTAGATGTCAGTAGATGTTCAGCATATGAGTATTGATAGACATTTTGATGGTCGTTTTCCTATATTTATAGTTATTGAGCCAGTCGTATATATTTCTTTCAATCCATCATAGACTAAAGATATTATTTATAAAAAAAATATTACTTATAAAATAAAAATTTATGCTGTTGCGTCCCAAACTTCGCCTTGTATAATTTTTGAAATAACATGTTCTCATCGTATTTAATGTAACCCTCAATTGCATGAATTTGTAACAATAAATTGTAGAAAATATATATAAAATAAGTGCATATATTTTTATGACAAAGTAATTATCGACTTTATGGAAAAAATCGCCCTATCGAGCTAGTTTATAGAAAATAATAAAATCGAGTTCTTATATCTTTGTTTTGTGCCCGTGTATCTATTTTGGAATCAAAATAAATAAATTGCGCAGTTTAGTCATTTTTCATATTTGCTTATAATTTTTATGGAAACAGCTTCCCCATTAGTAAATGTGAGCCTACGCCACAACCACGCGTGTAGCTATGGTGAGCTGATAGTGTCATTGTCACGGCCGTGTAGCCCGTGTGCTATATCTCGGTACTTTAATAGTGCCGTGATACGAATGCCGCCCCAGCACTAACAGTATGCCATTTCGAAAGCTGAGTAGGAGCACTTTGTTAGCACAGTTCTGTCACGGAATTCGTTCCACCCGTTGTCATTGGCGTGCCAATCGCTGGCTGTTTGGGATATTGTAGTGCATGAGGCAGACTTGTTCCTTATCATCGTCAAGGAGATGGATTTTCACTCCCCCCTTTTTGAATTTTTTAAATTATTGTTTGGAATTTTTGCCGTTTCTGTATCTATATGACCGCATTGTGAATTCAACTTATGTACGATCTTTTTGGTCTTCATCTTTTGTTACATGTAATATTATATATGTGATGCACGTTTGTTATGTAATGCTCCGACTTGTAAGCCTCAGATACTTTTATTCTTTGGTAAAGCAACTTATTCGATTAATATATATTTATTAGATATAGATATAAACAATTAGAAAAATGTTATTAAAACGCTATTAAATATGTTGTTGCAATTATATATTTAAGGTCTGAAGATGTAGATGCAATTAATGTCCGATATTTTACGTGATCCAATCGACGTATCGAGTGAGGCTATGAAATATAAAAATCTTTTACTATTCTTCGACCCCTTTACATGTTAAATGAATGATTAGTTCTGCAAGACAAGAAGCCTGAATTAGTGAGATATCTAGGAACATAAGTAATTTGTAAGTAACACATCTTTTCTCTTTGAAATATTTGCCTTTGCATAGAATGGAACATTTAGATATAATTGCCTGTTTCGTACCCATTGCGGTCCAATTCTATTATAGCCTTTGAGTAATATTGATTATATATTTGAGTAATATTGATTATACTTGATTTTTGCAATAGTTCTTTGATTAACAGATTTTATTAACGTAGAATCATCATTTGAGGGATGTATCAATCTACTTTGTAGCTCCATCAGTTTCTTTTTCTTTCGCTACTTTCCGTTTTCAGTTCCGTATACTTATCCTTTATCACCATCATATATGTTGCGTAAAATTACAATAACTTTTTGTCCTCAAATTTTGCGGATATTACAATTAAATTTCCTTTGATTAAATAAACGGAAATTAAAAAACAGTGGCACGTACCATTTCTTGGAGACGTTGTATCGTAATTTGCATCTGACTGTTTTGAAAGGCACGCACTTTACTTAACGTTTGCAATGATTCGGTTAGCGAAGTAAAGAAATATTCTACTTTCGAAATTGTTGGCTCTTGTAATTCTAAGGCAAATATATTCATCTGTCGACATCGTGAACATTGTTTTTTGGTAAAATTCCAGAAAAACAAATATACTATGAGTAAAATAATAAACATCACAATATTAAATTTAACTCTGTTCATCGTTGCCTTGTTGGACACATCCATAGCAATATACAGGGTGGGGCAGTAATAATTAGCACCTCAGATGTCCACGAAACTATAAGTTTCATAGAAGTTTTTGCTAATATAAAATTGCATAGTACAAAGGGCCCATCCGTTGATGAAAATAGTTTTTTTGTAAGTGGAGTTATGTTGGACATATGAAGGTTACCTTCATTTTTTAAAATGAATTGGTATGTCCATTCTTCCGTAATACGATAGAGCATTTTAAAGCAAGTTTAACGATCTGTAACATGAAGGCATTGAAGGTTACAAAAAGTAAAGAAAGGCGATAATACTCACGGATTTGATAGTAATTAAAACATACGTATTATAAACAGTGGTGGAAGGCGTAATACTTACCGTTTACTTCACTGTGAATAAACACTTTTCGAAGGGCATTCCAATAGTTTGCAGCATAAGTTAAACATGATAAGATTAGTATTGAAAAATCGGTTCGAATACGTTTGGTTAGGCTGTTCTTTGTGTCGTTCATTTTATAAGTACTGAGCTGCGGATTACTGAGGACAGCTCACAAAATTGTTGAACTATGGAAGATTATCATTGTGAATTTGAATCAAAAGGTAATTAAATTCCATTAGATTGTAAACAGATCTCAATGTTTCATTTTAGATAGTAAGATTAGATACTCTTTACAAAACTACAAGAATGGATACATACCTTTCTGTTATTATTATTTCATAAAGAATTATAATTGCAATTATATAGTTCATTGCAATAAAAAATATTTCTCAGAAAATTCTAAATATTAAATTAAAGAATCAAGTAGAACATTTTTAATAATTACGAATATGAAAAATACTTGAATATTCCAATAGAAAGATGTCTAAACAGGAGTTAGAAAAGTCAAACATTCAATTTCAATTCCAGAATTCATCTATAAGAGGTAAAATGTTTTGAAAGCTTTAATTACAGTCTTTAATGCAAGCGGTTGGGCAGTATTTCAATTTTTAAGAAAATTGATGAAAGTTAACCATTTTGAAGTGGTCAGAATCTTTGTCGTTTGAGCAATAAGTGAATAACAAATAACTGCATAAATTCCAGGCTTAAAAACTTATGAATTAAATCCTATGCAGACTCGTTTATGAGCGAGTTACTAAATAATAATCCACAATAAGTAATCATTTTAAAACTTAAACGATTACATCTCGCGAACTTTCAAAGATATCAGAAGCGTGAAAAGTATGTGGTTTATCAAAAACTCTTCTAAAAGAACGGACGAAGCCAATAGAAACCTTTGTTGAAGTAAGCAAGTTCTAAAGTTCTAAGCAACGCGATGGCCCTTATCTGCCTATGTTTCATAGCAAGTAAGTTCTGAATTTCTATGAAATCCGATGTAATTCCTCACTACTAACGTTTCAAAGTATGTTCTCAAATTCTCAGTTCTACGTTTAAAACTATGTGTGTTCTATATATCTATGTAAAGTGATGGTTCCAATTATTTGTGACGAAAACCTATATATAGTAAGTCAGGGAAGCTCGAAGGGGTTAATTATCTAAATGCTTTAAGGTGTAAAACGTACTTTAATCTAAAGCGATCTATCGTTCCAAGGTATCCGCTCACGTACAACTTTTCTTGGGCGCCAGCTGCTCAGAAAGTAGCAAAGGGATAGACTACACGACTCCGGGAACCCTGGGGCGGAACAACCTTTGAAACTTCGAAATGCTCCTCCTCTCGACTACTCCTAGCCAAGTACACACACTCAGGTCGCGAGATACTGAAGTCACGGCATGTTTATTTATGGTCTCGACGTGGGTTTAACTAACAAGGGCTACGGGAAACTACGCAACACGCCGCGAATTACCGGGTATCATAAATCGCGTCACGATATAAGATACAATATACAATAGGCGACACAAGAAATGGGACGCTTTAGCGAATAAGCTCTCACGTTCTAATCTTCAGGTTCCTTGAATTCGCTGGTGGTCCTCGGGTCTCCTGGATCCTCCTCGGGGCTCCATGGTGGAGTGGGCTGTAGGTTTCGGTATTGTTCGGGTCCATCGATCAGTGGATTTCGGCGATTTCCTCTTCTCGCCCCCTTGGGTGTCTCTGAGGGGATCCTCCTGATCATTTAAATTCCGTAGCGCCTCGCGCGCCACGCTCCCATGGCCCACCTGCAGGGCCGCTCGACATTTGACTTCTCTTTAAGGGGTTAAGGATGGTTGAGAAACTTCGCACATCCCAGAGCATTATAAAGCACAGAAGCAGATAAGAATAATGCGATGCACAGAGCTTTACAACCTTCTAACTTACTTTCAACTGTTCATATGAAATGCGATATTGCGGTGCATGAAGCATGACAAATTAAATGCTTCGGCACCTGGACATCCAGAAACGCTATCCCCGGGCAAGAAAGTGTAGGGTTCACACTCAATTCATGTGCAGAAGCAGATAAACATAACGCGATGCTATGAATATTACATCTTATCATGAAGTATAGAAGTAAGATGCGCAGCCGCGTTTTAAGAAGCAATAGAACTCTATTGCTTCTAAACCTTCAGATATAGAAACGATATTCCGTAGCAAGGAAGTGATGCATTTACATTCTTTTGAAGTGTAGACGAGGTATACATAACACTTCGTAATGAATATTATATCTTACCATCAAACATAGAAAAGAGAGGCGATATCGCGTTTTAAGAAGCATTACAACTCTATTGCTTCGATACGTAGACATCTGGAAACGCTATTTCCTAGCCAAGAAGTATGGCATTTACATTCTCTTGAAGTGTAGACGAGGTATTCATTACACTTCGCAATGGATATTATATCTTATCATGAAACATGGAATTGAAATGCGATATCGCGTTTTAAGAAGCATTAGAAGTCTATTACTTCGATACGTAGACATCTGGAAACGCTATCTCCTAGCAATTAATTGTGGCATTTACAATCTTTTGAAGTGCAGACGAGGTATACAAGGAAGTGTGGCATTTACAATCTTTTGAAGTGCAGACGAGGTATACATAACACTTCGCAATGAACATTATATCTTATCATGAAACATAGAAATGAGATGCGATATCGCGTTTTAAGAAGCATTAGAAATCTATTGCTTCGATACGTGGACATCTGGAAACGATATTTCGTAGCATGGATGTGTGCCATTTACATTCTTTTGTAGTGTAGACAAGTTATTCATTACACTTCGCAATGAATATTATATCTTATCATGAAAGATAAACCTGAGATGCGATGTCGCGTTTAAAGAAGCATTAGTACTCTTTTGCTTCGATACGTAGACATCTGGAAACGCTATTTCCTAGCAAGGAATTGTGGCATTTACTATCTTTTGAAGTGCAGACCAGGTATACAAGGAAGTGCGGGATATACATCCTTTTGAAGTGTAGACGAGGTATACATAACACTTCGCAATGAATATTATATCTTATCAAGACACATATAAATGAGATGCGATATCGCCCATTAAGAAGCAATAGAACTCCATTGCTTCGATACGTAGACATCCTGAAACGCTATTTCCTAGCAAGAAAGTGTGGCATTTACATTCTTTTGCAGTGCAGACGAGGTATACATAACACTTCGCAATGAATATTATTTCTTATAGTGAAACATAGACCTGAGGTGTGATATCGCGTTTAAAGTAGCATTAGAACACTAATGCTTCGATACGTAGGCATCTACAAACGCTATTTCCTAGCAAGGAAGTGTCGCATTTACATTCATTTGAAGTGTATGCGAGGTATACATAACACTTCGGAATGAATATTATATCTTATCATGAAACATAGAAATGAAATGCTATATCGCGTTTTGAGAAGCAGTAGAACTCTATTGCCACGATACGGTGACATCTGCCAACGCTATTTCCTAGCAAGGAAGTGTCGCATTTACATTCTTTTGAAGTGAATACGAGGTATACATAACACTGCACAATGAATATTATATCTTATCATGAATCCTAGAAATGAGGTGCGATGTCGCGTTTTATGAAGAATTAGAACACTCTTACTTCGGTAGGTAGACATCTAGTAACGCTATTAAGTACCACGGAAGTATGGGATTTAAATACTTTTGAAGTGTTAACGAGATATAGTTATTGCGTTACATTGACTTACATGTTATCATGAAAAATAGAAATGAGGGGCGATATCGCGTTCTATGAAGAATTAGAACTTTATTGCTTCGATACGTAGACATCGTGAATAGCCATTCCCTAGCACGGAAGTGTGGTATTATATTCTCTTAAAGTGTAGACGAGATAAACGTAATGCGTTGCATTGAATATTACATCTTATCGTGAGTCAAAGTGTTGAGATGCGATATTGCGGTTTATGATGCATTAGAACACTATTGCTTCGATACGATGACAGCTAGAAGCGCGACTCCATCGCAAGATAGTGTGGCATTTACATTCTTTTGAAGTGTTGACGAGAGGTACGCAACGCGTTACATTGAATATTGCATCTTATCATGAGTCACTGATATGAGATGCGATATTGCGTTTTTTGAAGCATTAGAACTCTATTGCTTCGATACGTAGACATCTAGAAACGCTGTTCCGTTGGAAGGAAGTGTGGCATTTACATTGTATTGAATTGTATACGCTGCAGAAAAAGAGGACGACGTGTCTGCAACCAACAACAGAATGCGAAGCTGCACGAGGTCCACCAACCGGAATATGCATGACTGCAACGGAAAGTCGAAAAGCTCGTACCAAAGTTCAAGAGCTTAGTCGTCAACAGTCGCACAAGGGAGCTGATGGCCACCGCGATCGTCGGCGTTCTTGATCGCGACCAGAATCGAGTGTAGGACATTGATCCTCACCTGTTCGAGTGCAAACTTCATTACAGACGACCTGGCAATAAAGCCTGGATTTCCCACGACGAATAACACGACAACCATCGAAGCGTCGAACCAATTACACAAAGTCGCGAATAAATTGCCTCAACGAAGATCAAATCCCGGTTATCGGGCTTCGGCCGGAAGCTCACATTCTTTACGATACCGCGAATCGCTGGACCGATACCAGAAGAGCAAATCGATAGGGCGAAGGTTCCGATTCCGGCAACTGCAAAACTAGCAGATCCAGAATTTCATCGACCGGCAAATGTGGATATGTTAATCGGCACCGGCCCCGCTTTATCATTTCTTAGCATCGGCCAGTACAAGCTTTCTCCTCGCAACGATCCTGAATTAATCCTCCAAAAGACGCAATTTGGATGGTTCGTCGTGGAGCGTATCCACATCGGCATCGTGGAGGAAACATCAAACGTTCGTTAAAATCCTGAATTTCGAATTTCAAAAATTCTGGGAGCTAGAAGAGGGTACACACGTACGACACCTATTTTCCGCGGAGCAGGAATGCGAGCAGAATTTTCACGACCACGTTAAACGGATACGAACCGGTCGTTATATTGTCGCACTGCCGTTCAATGAAAAGAAGATGCAGTTAGCCGAAACTCGGTCGCCCGCCTTCAACCGTCTTCTTTCGCTCGAACGAAAATTCATGAAAGGTCCAGAACTGAAACGAGAATACTCCGCCGTCGTCGAGGAGTATCTCGAGATGGGACACATGATCCAGGTAGAACCACGCGTTTCGGATGGCTTCTACCTCCCCCACCACGCCGTCATCAAACTGTCCAGCTCAACAACGAAGGTTCGCGTCGTCTTCGATGGATCTGCAAGAACGAGCAGTGGACTGTCATTGGACGACACGCTTTTGGCAGGACCAACGATACAGGACGACATATTCGCGCTTCTCATAAGGTTTCGTCAACACACCTATGTTTTAACCGGAGACATCGAGAAGATGTATCGGCAGTTCCTCGTAAGACCGGAAGGCCGCCGACACCAGACGATATTATGGCGAGATAACAACGGAAAGGTGAAAACGTACGAGCTGAACACGGTCACGTTTGGTCTATCTTCAGCGCCTTTCCTCGCCATCAGGTGAATTCATCAGCTAGCGGGCGACGAAAAGGTGAATGCTCCTTTCGCATCGACCGTGCTCCAGCGAGATCTATATGTCGACGATCTCCTAACTGGCACAGATAATTACGAAGACGCTAGACAACTACGGGACCAGGAAATCAAGCTACTTAACCGCGGCAGCCTCCACATTCAACAATGAGTCTCGAATGAACCGAAACTTTTAGCAGGACTTCCGGAAGGCGAAATTCACCCAAAGTATTTTGGAGATGCAACCATGAAAACTCTCGGCGCCTCGTGGCACGCGCAGAACGACCGAATCATGTATTCCGTGGATCCAAACATCGATACGAGGATCACCAAACGCACGATCTTATCCACCATAACAAAAATAGTCGACACGTTAGGTTTACTGGTGCCAGTAATAATAACAGCAAAAATATTTATGCAACACCTTTGGAAACTGCAATTGGCCTTGGACGAATCACTACCAACCAGCCTCCGTACAGAATAGTCCACGTACGTGAAGGAATTGCAATTAGATAACGAAACATTCTCCGAGCGACACGTATGCCAATCAAAGGTGAGAAGAGTGGAATTACATGGGTTCTGCGACGCGAGCGAACGAGCATACGGAGCGTGCGTGTATGTACGGTCAATCAACAATCGCGGCCGAATTGAAACGATACTATTATGTGCGAAATTTCGGGTCGCGTCAGTAAAAGTTGTCAGCCTCGCACGTTTCGAACTTTGCGGTGCGGTGCTACTGGCGTCATTATTTTCTAACGTCCGAAATAGTAATGCACGCCGATTTGACTCGATTAACTTCTGGACGGATTCCACGATAGCTTTAAATTAGCTGCAACGCGAACCAGCCACGCTTACATTGAATATTACATCTTCCCATGAGACTTAGAAATGAAATGTGATGTCGCGTTTTATGAAGCATTAGAACTCTATTACTTCGATGTGCGCACACTTACAAACGCTATTCCGTCACAAGGAATTGTGGGATTTAGATACTTTTGACGTGTTGACAATATAAACATAACGCGTAGCAATGAATATTACATCCCATCATGAGACATAGAAAGGATTTGCGATATCGCGTTTAATGAATTGTGACGTCAGGCGTACCGCCTGCCGCCCTCCGGCGTCAACCTCTTCTCCAGCGGCATCCGTATTCAGAGCCCCTGTACGTGGGCCACTCGTTAACACGCCGCTCCAGTATTCAGAGACGACGATACGAGAGAGAGAGAGAGAGAGAGAGAGAGAGAGGGAGGGAGAGAGAGAGAGAGAGAGAGAGAGAGAGAGAGAGAGGAAGGGTACTCCACATACGACCGGGAAGACCTTACCTTGCGTTACGAGGGCGAGGAGCACCACGCCACGTACCGCATCAAGTCACCGGCGATCACGCACCCGTATACCCTCTTCTCGTATATACGATCCTAGTATAAGTACACTACTCACCTCTGTACATACACTACAACACACACCTAGAGTTAAGTATATACATGTACATACGCCGCCTAGTTATTACGCTAGAGGTAAGTTGCGAGCTGCTCCCCACTCCGACCGGCCGCCCCACCTCGAAGGCCGAGCGGCCGCCGTATTCCAACCGTCCGCCCCACCGCGAGGGCCCAGCGACCCGAGGAGGTCGCGGACGCGAGATCTGATCTTCACTTGTAATCGCGCCTCCGAACCGAGGAGTTTCAATCCGACTCGATCAATTAGCTCATATGCAACTAGCTACCAGCTCAATGGCATTGACTCTATCTCATCTCCGTTAGCGGAGTCCGTAACTTAACTTAGACTATTTCTATTCCTTATTACAATCTTAGTTTAATAACTTAGAGTTAGACAAGTGTACTAGTATAGGGAAGTTCATAGAATATACGTTGTTTACACCCGATCCAAATCTTCTTTATTTCAAATTCAATTACAAATTCCTTAACTCTATTCCATGGGTACGCTCGCGAATATTATACAATTCCATAATTCTTCTGCGATAGTCCCGGAGGTGGACAACTAGAGCGAACCACCGCTTAGCCGCTCTTACTTCAGTTCTGCAGTAATCGAGTATCTTGCGCCCAGGTCGACACTGTACTGCTAGAGCGAACCGGCGCTTAGCCGTGCCGTTATCTTCCGAAGTACAAGTGCTCTTGATGAACTTCGAGACTCCGAAAAGGCGTACACGACGCGCGGGGAGGAAGGTGTTCATACGTCGTCTTATTCGTGAATACGTGGGCAATGTTCCTGCATACGTCAATCTCTGCAATCGAGTTCCTGTTCCTGCGAAGGATACCTTTTCCGCCGTTCGACACGTTCGTGTTCAGGATCGCCCTGTCCCAGGGTCCGTACCTGCCAGCTAGGGTCAGCCCGTATGGAAACTCGTCCCTGTGACCATACAACCGTTCCGGCCATATGCCGCAGCCATACGGCGTATCGTAAGCTTATACGTAAGCTTTAGCGTTAATATTCTGTAATTTAGAGTCCAGAACGCCAACGAACCCGGTCCAGGCGCAATTCGCGTACGTTTCGGGAATGGCTACGACGTCGTGTCATCGTTTCGAGTGAAATCGCACCCCGGGATGTGACATACCGCCATTTATGAAGCATTAGAACTCTATTGCTTCGAAATGTAGACATCAAAAAACGCTATTCCGTATCAAGGAATTGTGGCATTTACATCCTTTTGAAGCTTTGACGAGATGTACACAACGCATTGCATAGAATAGTACATCTTGTCATGAGACATGGAAATGAGACACGATGGCGCGTTTTTTGAAGAATTAGAACTGTAGACATCTAAAAGCGCTGTTCCGTAGCAAGGAAGGGCGACATTTAAATTCTTTTGAGGAGCAGACGAGATATACTCTACATAGACGACTATCTAGACGAGAACTCTATTGTTTCCATATGTAGACATCTACCAGCGCGATTCCGTAGCTAAGAAGTGTGGGATTTAATTTCTTTTGACGTGTTGATGAGATATATATACCGCGTTGCATTGATATTACATCTTACCATGCGATATAGAAGTGGGATGCGATATCGCGTTTTATGAAGCATTGGAACTAAATTGTATTGATATGTGGTTTTCTAGAAACGCTAATCCGTAGCAAGGAATTGTGGGTTTCACATTCTATTGAAGCGTTGACAAAATATAGTTGTTGCGTTACATTGAATTACATCTTATCGTGAGACATAGAAATGATATGCGACATCGCGTTTTATGAAAAATTAGTACTCCACTTCTTCGAAACATAGATATCTAAAAACGCTATTCCGTAGCAAGGAAGTGTGGTACTTACATTCTTCTGAAGTGTAGACGACATATATATAACACATTGCAATTGAATATTACATCTTATCATGAGACACAAAAATGAGATGCGATATAGCGATTAGTGAAGTATTATTAGAACTCTATTACTCTGATTCGTCGACATCTAGGAAAGGTATTCCGTAGCAAGGAAGTGTGGCACACATATTCTTTTGAAGTGTAGACGAAATATACATAACGCGATGCATTGAATTCATCATCCTGTCATGAGACATAGAAAGGAGATGCGATATCACGATTTATGAAGCATTAGAACTCTATTGCTATGATGCATAGACATCTAGAAACGCTAATCCGCAGCAAGGATGTTTTGCATTTACATCCTTACGAAGTGTAGAGGAGAGGTACTTATCGCGTTTCATGGATATTACATCTTATCACGATACACAGAAATGAGATGCGATATCGCTTTTTCTAAAGAGTTAGAACCCTATTATTTCGATACGTAGGCATCTAGAAATGCTGTTCCTTAGCAAGGAGGAGATGCTTTTACATTCGTTTGAGGTATAGACGAGATACACATAACGCGTTGCATTGAATATTACATCTTATCGTGAGACATAGAAATGAGATGCGATTTCGCGTTTTATAAAGAGATAGAACTCAATTGTTTCGATACGTAGACATCTTGAAACGCTATCCGGTTGCAAGTAAGTGTGGATTGAACATTCTTTTGAAATGTTGACGAGATATACATAACGCGTTGCGTTGAATTGCATCGTATCATGCAACATAGAATTAAGATGCGACATCGCGTTTTATGAAGAATTCGGGAACTTCTGCTTCGATATGTGGACATGTAGAAATGCTGTTGCGTAGCAAGTAAGTGTGGCGTTTACACTCTTTTGAAGTGTAGACGGGATATACATATCTCGTTGCATTCAATGTAAAATGTTACCATGAAACGTAGAAATGAGATGCGACATCGCGTTTTATAAAGAATTAGAACTCTATTTCTTCGATATGTAGGCGTCTAGAAGTGCAATTCCGTAGCAAGAAAGTATGGCATTTATATTCTGTTGAATTGTAGACGAGATATGCATAACGCGATGCATTGATATTACGCCTTATCATGAGACATAGAAATGAGATGCGATATCGCGTTTTATGAAGAATTAAAACTCAATTGCTTCGGTACGTTGACATCTAGGAACGCTACACTGTAGCGAGGGAGTGTGGCATTTACATTCTTTTGAAGTGTAGACGATGTATACATAACACTTTGCAATGAATACTACATCTTATCATGAGACTTAGAAATGAGATGCGATATCGTGTTTTATGCTGCATTAGAATACTACTATTTCGTTATGTAGACAACTAGAAGCGTTATTCCGTACCATAAAATTGTGGCATTTACATTCTTTTGAGGTATGGGCTAGATATACATAACGCGTTGCATTGAATATTACTGCTTATCATGAGACATAGAAATGAGCTGCGATATCGCGTTTTATAAAGGGTTAGAACTCTATTGCTTCGGAACGTAGGCACCTAGGAAAGCTGTTCCGTAGCAAGGAAGAGTGGCATTTACTTTCTTTTGATTTGTAGTGTTACGTCAGGCCTTGCGCCTGCCACCCATCAGCCTTTTCGCCGCCTCCTGCATCAATCCCTGCACGCAGTGAACCTGCCGTACACTTCTGCGTATCCTGCAACCAGCAGCGTTTGCGCTCGCAGATGTCCACGCGCCCACTCGCACCTACGAGCACCTCTGTCTCATGCATGCCAATACGCATCGCTGTCTTGCTTGCACCAACGAGCAGCTCTGTCTCGTTCGCACCAAAGTGCAACTTTGTCTCACTCGCACCTATGCTGATCGCCCTATTGTTCGTACCTACGAATATACCCGCCTCCCTCGCACTGAAGTCTCCGGCTAGAAGGAAGAAGCAGCAGCCCGTTACCGGAATGGGGAGTATTTCAGTTCAAGGAACCTACATTGCCAGGACCTATATATTATTTCTAATGTTATATCTATGTACCTGTATCATACCCTAGATGTAAGTTCTCATGATATATATTGTAACAATCCACAAGAAACACGTAATTCTAATTCCGTACATATGAGATTAGATATTAAGACGTACCTGCGCGAACGACACGCACAGGTATCACCACGACGAGCCGCGTGTTCCCGCTCGCTGGACCACGCGCTCCCCACTACGAGCGACTGCTACCGATGCGCTACGCAAACCGAGGATGTCCGAGACGCGACTCCAGAGATCAGTCTACATCGAGATACCACTCCATGGAGTCGAATCCTCCAGTACCATATCATATACCCAAGCCATTAGCCGCCTCTATATGGAGATTAGGCTACGTGGAGATTAGGCTATTATTTCTATTTCATACGTTATAACTTAGAATAATTTTGACCTTGTATAGTTTTAACTTAGAACATATTTCATTTATTTTACTATATCCTGTTTACAAGTTCATCACCATATCTACTAGTTCCTAAATCTACTAAATCTAAATACTATTTCTCGCATTTAATACAACCCTTAGGTAGGAATACTTCCACGTGTCACTTCCATACAACTGGGTAGCTGTCCAACACCTCGAAGGAGTATAGAACCCAGCTTTACAGAGTTGCGATAGAGCGGACCGCCGCTTATCCTTCCGACCATTGTCTGTTAGTACAGAAAAACTTGGTGAATGGGACGTGATTCTGGTTCGCGAAGAACACGACCCGCGTATAGGAAGAATTTCCTTCGTTCACTTGTACGTGGATAACGTATCCCGGATCCCCCTATACCAGCGACCTCTCTCCTTCGCACCGGTTCAGTGTCTCCAGCAACGCCGAGTCTCCTTTTTCCGCAGTCGAGATTGCTGCGTTATCCACGGTCCCTGCCGAATCCAAGCCGCCTTTACCCGCTTCGCTGAAAGCTGATTGAAATATCAGTCTCCGTTAACAGGCCAACATCTACATCGATGCCAGTCAACGATCCATGGCGAGAATTCTACTAATGTATCGAATACGACACCAGCGAGAGATAGGATTTACTACATCTATTATCCACGAACTGCGAGTGTTTTTCTCGTGCCGCGTAAGCTGAAATAGTCGGACCAGGTCGTAATGCGTTTCCGCAGATCGAATCTCGAACAAATAGATTAGTGTCGTGAAGCCTCCGGATAAACGGAAAATTATTTCGCCGGACGTGACAGTAGATGCAGTTACACAAAACGCATTGCATTGAACATTACATCTTATTACGCAACATTGAAATGAGATGCGACATCGCGTCGAATAATGTAGTAAAACTCTATTGCTTCGACACGTTGGCATCTAGACACGTTATCAGGCAATTAGTTCTGTACGTTGTGTTCTATGCAAAGGCAAATATTTCAAAGAGAAAAAATGTATTACTTACAAATTACCTTTGGTCGCAGAGATCTCACGAATTCAAGCTTCTTGTCTTGCAAAACTAATCATTCATTTAACATGGAACGGTGTCGAAGAATAGTAAAAGATTTTCATATTTCATAGCTTCACTCGATACGTCGATTGGATCACGTAAAACATCGGACGCTAATTGCATCTACACCTTCAGACCTTAAATATATAATTGCAACAACATACTTATTGCAATAACATTTTTCTAATTATTTATATCTATGCCTAATAAATATATATTAATCGAATAACTTGCTTTACCAAAGTATAAAAAAATCTGAGGATTGGAAATCTGAGCATTACATAACAAACGTGCATTACATATATAATGTTACATGTAACAAAAGATGAAGACCAAAAAGGTCGCATATAAGTTGAATTCACAATGCGGTAATTCACAAACGGCAAAATTTCCAAACAATAATTAACAAAATCCTAAAATGGAGGAATGAAAATCCATCTCCTTGACAACGATCAGAAACAAGGCCTCATGCACTACAATATTCCAAACAACCAGCGATTGGCACAACAATGACAACGGATGGAACGAATTCTGTGGTAGAACTGAGCAAAGACCGTGCTCCTACGCAGCTCTCGTAACGGCATACTCTTATTACCGGGGCGACACTTGTATCACGGCACTATTAATGCACCGCGATATAGCACACGGGCTACACGACCGTGGCAATGACACTATCAGCTCGCCATAGCTACACACGTAGTAGTGGCGTAGGCTGACATTTACTAATGGGAAAACTGATTCCACAAAAATTATAAGCGAATATGAAAAATGGCTAAACCAAGCAATTTATTTATTTTGATTCCAAAATAGATACACTGGCACGAAACAGAAATGTAAAAACTCGACTTTATTATTCTCTGTAAACTAGCTCAATACGGCGATTTTTTCGATAAAGTCGTTAATTACTTTATCATAAAAATATATACATTTACTTTATATATATTTTCTTCAATTTATTGTTACAAATTCATGTAATTGAAGGTTATATTAAATACGATGACAGCATGTTATTTAAGAAATTACACAAGGCGAAGTTAGGGACGCAACAGCATGAATTTTTATTTTCTTAGTAATATTTTTTTATAAATAATATTTTTAGTTTATGACGGGTTGAAAGAAATATATACAACTCTCACAATAACTATACATATACGAAAATGGCTATCAAAATAAATATTAGTACTCATATGTTGAACATCTAACGGTTCTAATTTGTATGAAAGCACAGGTACCCCATTACCAAATGTGGCCCTACGTCATTGCTGAAAAGATTCATGAATGGAGCGATGATACGCGTGTCACTATAGTACTGGTGCTGCATGATTCACACGGTGTGTTATGCTTGTTTAGAACGTGCTGGTAACATGTTCTGGTATTTTAGCTAAAGAATCTGGCCGTAGATGGCTACGGATCAGCTGAAACTCCTCGGAAGTAGCAATATAGTGCCGGTATGGTGTCGCCGCCATCTTGCCCTTTGTAATCTGGAACGCTCTTCAGAGCATTATTCGGAATTGAATTTGAACACATAGCTACTTAATCGCGAATTTGTATGTACATAATTATACATGACTGCATAAAAACAATATCATATACTTTAATTACCAATGCGATATAGGAATATAAAACGAAGAACTATTCACTCTTATCAGGAGCAAAAGCAATGTTTGGTACTCAAGGTTCGTTGTAAAATATAATCAAGCAGTTAATATATCAAATCACAGCACATAATAAATCACTGAAAGTATAATGATATGAATAGTCAGAAAAACATATTTATTTGTTAGATGTTTATAAATTCAAATTTGAAAGTCCAAGTCACATTTAATATATTCATGTTTAACCAGGTGATTTGGTGTTGTTTCAAATAGGCGTGGAGAACTAGCTGGTACTTCTGTCAATGTAATTTCATTTCTGCTGCAACCTAAGCAAGGTTTCATTAGATCTGGTGGATTTTCCAAATTTTAGAAAGGGATGATGGTAGTAGTAGTTGGTTTAGCGCCAGGTGATAAACATATACAACAAGCAAAGCAACGTAAACGGATTTATAATGTTCAAGATTATATAAATTAAACTATTACACTTTTATAATCCATGTAGCGTTTCTGTTCTTTGTAATTTACAAAGAGTCTTAAGAATGTAACGCCACGTAAAGAAGTATGGAAACAAGGAAAGCAGACCTTAATCTCAGATAAAGGAAACTGGGATTTGTTGGGTATCGTGGTTACCGACGCGCTGTGTTAAGGGATTTGTCATTCAGTTTTAATTTTCTAAACAAGAACAATTCAAATAAATCTGGAGTTGACACGTTGGAAGAAAAATTCTTCCAGTGAAAAATGCTGTATGCAGTGCAATAGCAGCTTCACATCGTCTTGATATTCTACAGAAATTCTTATGCCATTTTATTCGATTTACTAGAATCGAAACTATGAAACCTATTAGGTGGTATTTCTGCAACTGCTACCACACACACACACACACACACGCACGCACGCACGCACACACACACACACAAAATCCATCAAGATTGAAGACACTGTGTATGTATTGGAGAATGCGTATAAAAAGAACGGACTATTACATGGATAAATTGGAAAATTCCACTTATAATTGATAATTAGATTATAAACATTTATATGATTTTATCAGAAATTTATATACGTCAAAATTGCAGCACTCAGGTGTGTAAACATCATTTTGCGATCTCATTTCATTTTGGCAGTTATACTTATATCCATTCAGGCATAAAGCTTAATAATCTTTCAACTATAAAATAATTATGAGACATTAGACGTTTTGCTGCCGTTGGTCTCTTTTATCATCTTCGGAACCTGTGAAGCAGCTAGAACTATAATAACAAAGTACTTTATATCTTTGCTCATTGTTTCCAAAGAAAATATTAAATATGAATAATTATGATCATTTTATTATAAATGTATAAGTAAAGTTCAATCTACGTAAATAAATATATTCAAGCGTAATTTATTTAATTTTTGTCGTTTAGCGTTACAAAATATATTACATAATATAATATAGTATATATATAAAAATATATTTTACTTTCGTTTTTTTAATATTTTAAATATTTTATATTATCATATTAAACGTTTAGAAAAAGTAACAACATTTTTAAAAGTAGGAATAATTTTTCCTTAATTAGTTAATATGTCGGTTCTTTTTAAGAAGACGGTATTTAATTTTTCAAAGTGAGTTTCGACTTTAAATTGACCTTTAACCCTTTGCACTCCGTTGTCGCCGCTGCGGCGACACGTATTATAGCCCATAGCACTCCGTTGTCGCCGCTGCGGCGACACGGCACGCCAGCATCTACAGGCAACATTGTATCTTTATACAGGTAGGAAGATATTTCGGCACGCGCTAACGATAAGTGTCATCGGTCTGGCGACCGAGCTTGCTCCGTTTCTTTCAATCGTAATTTTGTCTGTCAGCGTAAAACACGAAACAATGAAATTTGAAAGGCGACCAGACCACCGCTATTGAGCCTAAGTCTGATTTATCGTACGGTTCTCCTGAAAGCAGTCCACTACAGGGCAAATGTTTACGGACAGGTATTATACCAGTATACCTTTGGCAGAGGAATTAATGAAAATGATGTGCCACTTAACTGGAACTATAAAAACAAATAGAAAAGGTATTCCAAAGCTATCGAAAAAAAAGTTTTCACAGCAGGAAACCTTTATTAGAAAAAAAGGGGAAGCCATGTTTTTAGCCTGGAAAGACAAAAGAGTCGTTTTCCTTTTGAGCACGTGGAATGATGCTGGAATGATAACAGCAAGAAGAATTCTGCGAGGGGGGATGGAGATAAACATTAGGAAACCTAATGCAATTGTAAGCTCTACAGCTTCCATGGGCGGCGTTGATCGAGCCGATCAATACGCAGCCACGTATTGTTTTTTGAGAAAATCATTGAGGTGGTGGAGGAAAATGTTTTTTTGGGGCATGGAAGTCTGTGTGATCAATTCATATATTATATATAAGACTGTAAAAAAAAATCGAAATGAGAAACCATTGACACATTTGAAATATGTGAAACTGCTAGTAGATCAACTAGTTAACGATTTTCGACAAGAAAGATCGAGAGCTTCATCGTCTGCATCTGCATCTGTTGAGATAAGTCTAAACGGGAAGCTTCACGTAATGCGGAAGGGCAAAAAAACAGATTGTGTCGTTTGCTCTAACAGGCAGAATAAAGGTGAAAGGCATGAAACCAGTGAATATTGTGATACTTCTCCTGGCAAGCCACGAATGCATCTTGGGGATTGCTTTTCACGGTATCATACTATGAAGAATTTTAAAAGATAATTGTTATTTTTATGTATTGTTATATTCTTTACATCGTAATTTTGTTAATAAAACATAGCTTTCAAATATATAATATACCAGCTTTCTTTAATGACACGGCAGGGTCTTTGAGCTTCCTCAATTGCGCGGTCGCAACATTGTAAACACTTTCGGAGTAGCTGACGGTCATGATCAAAATGTTCCGGAGTAGCTGGAACCTCTAGCTAAAAAGTGCGCGGAGTGCAAAGGGTTATATATCTAATTTCATTGCTTTTCGTAGATCACCGCTAATTTTCAACCTTCCCATTACAGCTTTGTCCATGCAAGTTTTAATACTCCGAAAGATATATAATATTATGTTATTAGTAAAATTATTTTGCATTTCTAATTAATTGAAACGTAAAAAATATATTTTTTCTTATGAGAAAGCGTTGCGAGAAAATTTTGGGAATCCATTGCTAATGTTGTACCTAGTGGTTAACTAGATTCTCCTCTCGCTGCCGCACTCCTTTACTCTTTTTAAGATCCAAAAACCGTGTATCAACTTTGTCACCTTTAAAATTTACGAAATTTACATATTGTGAATTTTGCAAAAGTGATGTTAATTAACTCTTAAATTGTGATTGCTTGGGCGATTAATCGCACTGATACTATAGTATTTGAGCTTACACTTTTGTTAACAAACTCGCTGTTCAAATTAGTTTGGATGACAATTAATATTTGCATGATCTTTTCCTCTGATTTATCTGTATAATTTGTTCTTTCTTTTCAATTGCCATATATAATTATTCAAATCTATATGTTCTAGGAAGGAATCAAGCAACAAGTTAACTTATCTATAATATTTATATTCTGTAAAATAAATTGATTTGTTTACTAAAATATAAATTATACATTCGTGTATTAATTGTAAACCTTCAGTTAATTATTCACACCTGGATTACACGCATAATGGGTAAAATCAGACATTCCTTCAGTTTTTCAATATTGCCCCATAGAATAAAGACTGATTAGTAACAGATTTACTGTCTTTGCAAAATAAAAGTGTACATTGCATCACCCATTATTTCCAGCTTCCTACTATAATTTTGTGATTCTGGCTGGTGTTACTTGTAGTTAATAATCCATGAATAATCGACGACTGGAGTTACCAACAACCGATAACGTATGCTTTCACATACGCCTGGTGTAACCAACAGTAGGTAACTCAACACTTATCAACGACTGGTGTTGCTTGCGGTGGGTATCTCACGATATATCGGCAGCAGGTGATGCCTGCGGTCGATAACTCATGATATAATGACGGCTGCTATTGTCAATAGTCCGAAATTCAAGAACTATCGACGGGTGGCATTGCCAGCTATCGGTAATCCATCTCTTACTTGGCATAACTTAATCTAACATCATCTAAACTTAATTTGAACCAAGCTAACCTCAGTTACACGTAATCGGACTTAACCTGCTTTCACTCAAATCTAACCCAATCTAGCACAATCTAACTTTACCTCTTTTAAACATAAACTAATCAAACCAACGCTTTCTTAAATCTAATCCAACATAACCGAGCTACATGCAAACATTTCCAAGTATAACTCAACCTAACCTAACCTAGTGTAACCTAACTAAATCAAACATAATCAACTTTCCCAGGGATAAGGCTATGCAGTAAGCCTTCCGCAGTAACAGAGTGACAGAGATCCGCTTCGATTGAACGCTCCGTTTATTCAAGTAATGTAATGTAATTATCGGCGGGTTCAATCGGAGCGGGTCCGCATCGAATACAAGAGCGCCTTTGGTGAAATGAAAACGAACAGACGGAAAAGAATAAAACTTTACTAAAAAATCGTACGGAAATCCGATATATCTACGCGTATCTAATATACATCTAACTGAAACATAATTCGAAAAATACAAAGGATAAGAGGGAACATTCTCCAATATATGACATATATAAATCAACGGATGCAAGAGAGAACACTCGATCTCGGGGTAGCGAGACCGGGGCGCTATCCTGAAGTAATCGTATAACGTCGTTTTCGGGATGGTGCAGTGAGGAAATGTAGAGGGTAGAGAGCATAAAGTAACAACAACGTAACTAAAGAGAAAGGAAAGGAAAATCTGTGGAAACATTGCATTCATTAAGAGGAAATCCTAGGAATGTCAGACAACAGATTATATACCATACTGTAAGGGCCTTGCCATTGTACCTTGGTACAACGAAAAATGACGATATCGTGAGAGAAAATAAAAATATCGAGAAACTAAAAAAGAATTATATTGGTCTCAAAAGGATATGTATATATCGATAGGTTTATATCGATACTTAGATATTTTCAGTTCACCAAAAGGACCGGAAACCTGAGGACCGTTTGTATAAACTCAGAATTATTGTTAACGAAATTTTCCACACTTTCAAAATTACTGTTAAGCTCTGCAAAAATATTGTAATCGACGAAACCATGGTTTCGTGGCGAGGACGCCTCAGTTTTTGCCAATATATCCCAGGAAAGCGGCATAAATATGGTGTAAGACAGTGTAAACTGTACCTTCCGGAAGAATACACCAACAACATTCTTATTTACGCCGGAAAAAATACAACCAGAATAGTTAGATCACATGTGCATGCTGTAGTTATGATGTTGAAGGTTGAATTATCATTTGGACGCCGTGTATTACACGCAGATAATTTTGATAATAGTGTCCCATTGGCCAAAGAACTTTTGCAAAAAGGAACATTTATTTCTGGTACAGTAAAAATTAATAAAAAATTTCTCCCGCTGCAGGCCAAACGGAAACAGCAACGGGGTGGCTTTATGTATTTTCCAAATGGGAACGGCTTCAAATTCTTAAAATGGACGGATAAGAGGCCTGTATGCATGATAGCCACTTCTGAAAACCACAAATGTGTTATTGTCCAGGGTAGTACTAATAAGTTAAAGCCAGTCAGAGTGTTCGTTTATAACAAAGCTACGAAGTGGTTTGACCATCCGACCAGATGTCTTCTTATCACAGTTGATTACGCAGAACAGTAAAGTGGTATAGAAAAATAGTTATCGAATTAGTTTGCGCGACTTCTCTCGTTAATTGCTATTGTATACATAAAAAATGAATTACCAAAGGTATGAAAATATTAAACATTTTCTGTTGTCGTTTCAAGAACGCACGATAAAGACGAGACAGCAATGTAAAGAATGTTATAAACATATATTTAGAATAAATCGTGGGCAGTATGCCGCTAATAAGGCGATAAAAGCAAAAACCTATTGCAACCGATGTAAGGGTCAACCGGAATTCCACCCATCGTGTTTTGAAAAATTACATAAAAAAATTAAATAATTATGTTAGGTTCACAATATTGAATTGTTATATTTTGAAGATTGAATGTCTGCTTATAATGTTGAAAATTGAAAAATGAACCTATTTTGTACTATCTACTTTCTGAAATACAAGTGCGACCCAACGTGATGCACACCGGATCACAAAATAGACGCGTGTGACCAACCAGTGATGCAAGCCGCCCCAAGGATCAGACGCGTGTGACCCACCGATGATGCACACCGCCCAGCGGAACACACACGTGTGACCCACCTGTGATGCACGCCGGCGTCAATGTGCTAAACGTAGAAATTGGATGTGCCATCGCATCGCGTGGAGCATGAGATCACTACTGCTCTGACAAGCAGACAATATGAAACCCCATCACGATGCAAGGAACAGTCGAATTCACAATCTTTTGAAGCATAGAAGTAGGTAAGGATAATGCGATACATAGAACATTGCAACATTATTGCTTCCAAACGTTGAAATGAAATACACCACCGCACCGCATGCAGCATTAGAACTCTATTACTTTTACACGTAGACACTATGAAACGCCGTCCCGATGTATATGTCTGTAGAATTCATATTCTTTTGAAGTGTAATATATCATCTTATATCTAATATATAAAGTATAATCTTTCATCTCATTTGACAGATATTCTCTGCCATCATCGCTACACAAGTGAACAACTTTTAAATTAAAATGAGCCTCGCTTCTAGTTACATAATCTTTAAATGCAAAAAGTACTTTTGATTTATATGTAATCAGATATGTTACACAGTAAAGTGTATATTCGTCCACAAATAGGCGAAAATAATTATTTCCGTTAATAGTTGAAGGAATAATAAAACCACATACATCTGAATAAATAATAAGCAATGGTCACTTTACATGCTCCATATTCTTTACCTTTTCGAATGATAATCGTGCTTGCCTACCTTTAATGCGAGCCTCACATAAATTATCATTCAGCACTGTCATTTCAATATGACTTACATCACTGACCACATTTTTATTCTTCAATTCTACGAATTTTGATCTTCCAATGTGGACCAAACGCTAATGCCACAGTTCATAGTCATTATTTACTGCACTATGAATCTGGTGATTAATCAATGTTTCACCATTTTCCATTTGAAAATCAGTAATAGATAAGTTATTTTTTCCCTTACCTTTCATTATTTTCTGACCAGTTTTCATTACCTCAACGTTTCCATCTATCACAAATACGATGTCCATTCCTGCTTCTTGCATTCTTCTAACGGATAGCACCTTTTTGCCATTAAAATCTTCAAGGGTGTACTCAACTCCTCGAATGTCGGAAAGACATTGTCACGTTTGATAACGTAATCCGACGCTCCGCAATCCAACAGAAACTTTAATTTCTTTCTATGGCCTTCCCCATTTTCATTGTACCCCGTCATAAAGGCAAACGAGGATGTCCCAGCCTTTTCAATATCCAATTCTTCTGTTTCTTGAGCTGCCTGGGCGATTACCTTTTTCTATCCCGCGTGCTCGACCGTTCTTAATAATAAAAACGTTCTTTTATTTTATTCCCTTTCTTCCACAATGATGGCATTTTATATTTATTGTTTCTTTGGCCATTTAAATTATTCCATTTTGCCGTTTCTATTAGTTTGTCTTTTATGTACTTTTGGATTAAAATTGTCTCTATCTGTATGTATCTTCTGAGTATGTAATACATTCTCGCTTGTCGAGTAGCCTGTTCGTAATTTTACATCGTGGACCACTAAACCAGTTTTTATAAACGCTAATGTTAGGTTGTCTTCGGAAAACGTTCTATCGCCGTAATTACTCGCCATAGCACGTTGGAAGGGTTAGCAGTAAATGGAAAGCTTTATCCGTTTCTTCTAATTTTACACACGCTGCTAAGAGTTCTGTGATTATGTCGTTCAGTGTTGTAAAACATTTGATCAAGGGCTGCTCTCCCTGTAGTTAAACTTAATAATTTTTTTCCAACAGCCAATTGCGTGGCTAAACTCTCCCTTTCATATATGCCATCCAATTTTGTGCAAAATTTCAGCAGCAGTCTTCGCATTATTTGCGAAGCTCAAAAAGGAATCTGCCAAATTTTCAGCAATGACACCTTTTGCAATCTTCTCTGCTTTCTTCCAATCTGCAGTTATTCTTACTGGAATGGGTTCATCAATAATTATTCAATTAGCTTAACTGTGCACCAATTCTCAATTGCCACATACTGTAGCAATCACCACCAAATTGTTTAATGTTTCTCTTGGTCTTTGTACTTTTCATATTTCTCCTTTTTTTTCTTGAAGAAAGGTTTATATTCACTAACAATGTTTCTTCTGCAATTTAATCACTTATTTATACTTCTGATATTACACATATAATCACATAGTCACATACACAAAAGTAATCACTGAAAAGAATATCTACTAAAGTGCTACTACTATTAAAATCCGTAAACTAGGCCCATAACCTATTGAATTATGGGTAAATATAAAAGAAAAGCTGTCCAAAGTTTTTTTATAGTCTGCAACTTTATTCTTAAGGTCTGAAGGTACATCTTTACGTTTTAAAAACTCTAATAATTGTGAGGACTCCACATAGGAAATATAGTGTCCCCCTAAAGAAATACACGACGCAAACTCTGCACGTGCTTTCCTTTCAGGCCACTAGGTATAAACAGTCGTGACCCCTACTCGAACCGACATAACTCTTTCACAGTTTATATACTGGATTCTATTTCCTAACTCAAGATTCATTTTTGTTTCTCCGTTGACATGTGAAACAATCCAACAGCAGTAAGCTGTTATGGATAGCATTATACTCATCTGCCACTACACTTCAAAAGAATGTTAATTCTACATGTTCATGCAACAAGATGGCCCTTCATACAGCCTGCCTGTTGGACCAACAGAGTCTTAATGCTACATAACATGCGGTGACGAATCTCACATCAATGTTTCCGAGTAAGTAAGCTGAAACATTCTATGCATAGGATTACGCTTATCTGCGTATGCACTTCATAAGAATGTGAATTCTACAGTTCCATGCAACAGGAAGGAGCTTCATAATGTCTACGTGTCAAAGCAATGGAGTTCTAATACCCCATTCAATACCGGGGCGAATCTGATTCCAACGTTTCACTCTAAGTAAATTGCAATCCTCCATGCATAGCATTATGCTTATCTGCTTCTATACTTCAAAAGAAAGTGAATTCTACAGTTCTAAGCAACGGGATGGCGCTTCACAGTGTCTACGTGTCAAATGAGGAGAGTCCTAACGCTCCATGCAATGCGATGTCGCACCTCATGTCAACGTTTTAAAGTAAGGTGTAATCGTGTATGCATAGCATTATGCTCATTCTGCTTCTACACTTCATAAGGTTGTGAATTCTACACTTCCATGCAACAGGGTGGCGTTTTATAGTGTCTACTTGTCAAAGCAATGGAGTTCTAATGCTCCATGCAATGCGACTGTGCATTTCATTTGTACGTATCGAATTTAGTAAGCTGCAATCTTTTGTGCATAACGTAGGAAACTCATTAATCAAAGACAATTACGAGGTTTTGTAAATCATTAAATAGTTCCTTTCAACTGAGATATTACACCATAGACTGCTAATGAACAACTGTTTCATCGTTTTAAAACGTACACACGAAATCTCATTTTTTCCGCACATTCGCTCTCGCTCGCATTCTAGAATATTCCACGCACTTAACATTTAAAACTTGAATTATTGATTAGCTTTTAAATTAAGATAATTTCGTTATCCTTCACTTGGCATGCCTATCCTGCATGAACATTCGTCCCGAATGTCTTCATTCATATCGTCTCTGATTTGAGATAAATGTCATAGATTTCTTCGATCCACGATTTCATAGAATCTGCTGACGTAGATGTTTGTAGGGATCCTTTTCCTTCCCCTACCGTTCGAACTACAAATCGTTGATTGCTTAAAACTCGTGTAACTTCATACGATTCAAAATATTTATGAGCTATTTTTAGACCAGGACTCTGTTGTACATGTTTAATTGCTACTAGATCTCCTTCACGATAAATTCTAGCTTTTCGTCTACTCTTGTTAAAAGTTCGCCTATTCTCTCGTTGGATTCTGGATATATTTTTGCGTGCTTGAGTCGTACTTCATCTCGTTTATCTTGAAAACGTGCGATCCATTCCTTTTCAAGTATGTCTCGGATGCCAAGATGACATTAAGACGTGAATGTGTCCCAGAGAGAAGATGAAATGGTGACGTGCCAATACTTCGATGTATTGTTCATTTCAAACATTTTTGACCTACTTCTAAGTACTTACATCATTCACAGGGCTTAGGTGCAGCTAATTTTGCTGACAACAGTATGAATGTTCTATTATGATGTTCAACTTGACCACTAGCTCTAGGAATTCCTGTTGTAGTTGAAACACGTTTTATATTCTTTTCTTGACAATATTGCTTGAAACCATTTGCTGTGAAAGCCGTACCCCTATCAGAAATTATTCGACGCGGATTACAAAAAATATTCGCTAGCTTTTTTAGGCGTGACAAAACTTAAGCTGTAGTAGTAGGTTTTGTAGTATAAAGCCATGTAAATTTTGCAAAAGCAATTACCACTACAAATATGAACTGATACGTTTTCTTTGCTGATGGCAGCGGTCCAAGATAATCGATATGAAATGTATTAAAAGGAATACTCCCGTTTTCAATCGGATTTAAATGACACTCCTGCTTCCCCTGCATCTTTTCGGCTAAGATGCATGTAACACAATTCTTTACCACCTTTTCCACTTGCTGCCCAAGATTTGGAATCCAATAATCTTTACGTACGATAGCCTCAGTCTTGACTATAGACAAATGTCCACACTCATAAGCTTGCCTTATTTCTTGCTCTGTACAGAAAATTTCCCCGTAGATCATAATCATTCGTCTTGTTTTGAAGTACCTAATCTCGAAGTTTCATAACAGTCTCATCATCTTCCTGTGCTTTCTGCAAACGTTCTGTAAGGCTTGCATCAGATTCATCGATTAAGAAAATGGCAGGAGGTGCATTTCTACTAAGCGCAGCAACATGTATCATGTCCTTCTCTGGACGATGCTGTATCCGGTAATCAAATTCTTCTAACGATAATGTCCATCACGCAACTCACAAACAAAGATCTATCTTATTCATTGTAAGAGTAAAATTTCGGCAATAAGTAACAATAACAAATGAAATACCTAGTAAATAAACTCTTAATTTCTTCAAAGCTTTTACTATTGCTAAAACCTCAAACTCATAGCTACTGCATTTAGATTCAAGAGAAGCTGTCTTACCACTAAAAAATAATATTCGTGGTGAAAAGGTTGATCTTTGTTATTTGTTTGAAATAAAAGTGCTCCGTACCCTAACGCAGAAGCATCTGTATGCAACTCCATCTCTACTTCTACTTGATACAAATTCACTATTCGGTTCTCACTCAGTAAAAATTTAAGTCGTATGAATGCTTCCTTTTCAGTCACTCTAAAACAAAATTTAGTATTCGCTTGCAGAAGGTTAGACAAATGTCGCATAATTACTGGGTATTCACGTGTAAATTTACGAAAATTCCCGATTAGTCTAAGAAAACTTTGTATGTGTTTAACATTGGAAGTCATCGGATTGCATCAGTTTTAGCGAGGGGCGAACATAACCATTGCTATATATATACATTATATATATAACCATACATGCCCGAGAAATTTGACAGAAGTTTGCACAAAACAATACTTTTCCCAACTGAATATTAAACCGGCTCCGCTTGCTATAATTCAAACTCTTTCAAGATTTTTGATCCTACTTTTAATATCATGTGATGAAGTAATCGAATAATCTATGTATGCTAAAACTATTCTCTCTCGAATAAGATCTCTAAATATAGTATTTATAAACCTTTGAAAAACTGCTGGTGAATTACATAGACCAAAAGGGATTCGTAAGACTTCATAATGACCATCTGATACAATAAATGCTGTATACTTTCGACCTGACTTATCCTGTCACATGTGAAAGAAACCGTTTCTCAAGTCAAGAGTAATAAAAATGCGCGTGCCTTGAAACAAATCTAATTGATCTTCGATCAATTGTAACGGATATCTATCTTTAATAATTTTCTTATTAATTTGTCGATAATCCACACATAATCCAAACGAAACATTTTTCTTCCGAACGAGGAAAACCGGAATCGCATAATCAGAAGTAGGCAACTAGGCGACTCCAGCCACAATCCACTGTTCTATCTGCGCATTAACAATCTCTTTTTGCAACGCTGACAATTGTCTCGCTGATTGATATACAGACTCTTCGCCTTTCAGTATTAATTTCAATGGAATTTCACGTTTAAAGGTTTTACTTGGCTTGTAACTACTAACAAGATTTTCTATCGTCACTCGCTAATTAGGATCTAATACACCAGACACATCAACTTGATTTTCTTCTAACACGTCACTCGTTACATCTATTTAAAATATTTCCGGTACTATATTTTCTCTTTCAACAATTTCGCGCGTTACTTTCGATAATGGACGAATGATTACTTTACCATCTCTAATGCTGACATCGGTTACATTTAAGAAATTCGTTCCTATTAACAGCTTGTGTCGCACAATGGTATCAGAGATTACTTGTATTCAAATCAATATGAGTGCCCATCTACGGAAATTTCTGCTTGAAACTCACCTAATGTTGTACTATTCCTTGAACCTTCGAAATGTAATTCATTGCGTCGTAATTGCGGAGAACCAAGCTTAATGTACTCGTCTGTGCGAATTAAACTAAAATCAGTTCCTGAATCCATTAATGCTTTGATCTCGCATCCGTTAAGTAAAACATTTTTGAGATACTTTCGGTACGATACTCCTAATGTCGCGCAGCTCTCTTCACTCGCTTTAAATTTCTTGGAACGTTTCGACGCAATATGTCCACGTTCTTCACATATAAAACATTTTACACCGCGATCTTTCGTTGGACAATTCACGCTAATATGATCGTGCTCACCACAATTATAACATCGTACAATATTACCGATAAATTCTTTTATCTCATCCACATTGACAATCTCTTTTCTTTCATTTCTAACGAAACTGTCATTACATATCTCAAACTTTGTTGACCTCTGCACACTCGACATACCTCGATCTCGAAGAATTACCTTTTCAAACGCTTTCGAAAGTTGATTGGTTGTTGTAAACTGTAGAATACGCGCGTGGTTCCGGAGCATTTCATCGGGAATGCCGTCAATCAGATATTCAAGTATTTCATGGTCGTTGATTGGTACTCGATTTCCAAGAATGTTCTTCTCGTGCAAATATTCATGAAACGTCTCGTTCCTGTTCCATAACCGCTCTTCAAATTTCTTCTTCGTTTCAATTTTGCTTTGCGGATGATAAAACAACTCATAATTCTTCCAGCAGTCGGTTGAATGCCATAGTTGTATATTCTGGTTTAGAAAGAAATCATTCAAGTGTTTTTCCCTTCAGTAGCATACCGATAAGTATTCGTGCAACGTCATCTTCCAATTTATATGTCGTCTTGAATAATTTGGTCTGCTTCTCCCAAATTTTATAATCACCAGATTTACTTTAGACTATTAAGAAATTGTCACCGCTACTAACAACATCAAATAGTTCGCCTTCAAAATTACGCATCGACCTTCGTTGCTCATTTTTCGAATTTTACTCAACCTGTAATTTTTGTCGCACCGGATCTAACTCAAGGCGCAACACGGCTAACTCACGTTCTGCTAATACACCAGCACACGACTCCTCATTATCTTCATGAACTTCACGTTCCGTCTGGGTCAACTTCCATCAAACGGGAAATTAATTCAGCTTTCGAACCAGCAGTAAGTAGTTTATGCTCTATTAATACCTCTCTTAGCGCTGTAACTGTAATTAATAAAAATAATTTTACTCAAATCGATCATTGTAAAAATTATTACTCGACACTTGCGTTTAAACTCGAATTGTCTCCACACGAATAATTAATTTTCGTTCTCGCACTATCTCTAAAAACTACACTCGCATCGCTTGAGTATCTTCTCGAACGTTCTAGACCGTCAAGGAATTATCTTGAACGCTCTGTCTTCAAATATTCGATAATACTTCAATCTTTAGAACGTATCCGATTTAATTCTTGAATGTCTTCTTGATAATTACTACGCCCGAGACCCCAAAATTGTAGGAAACTTATTAATAAAAGACAATTATAAGATTTTTTATATCATTAAATAGTTCTTTTCAACTGAGATATTACTCCAAAGACTGCTAATGAACAACTGCTTCATTATTTTAAAACACTCACACGAAAAACTCATTTGCTTCGCACATTCACTCTCACTCGCATTCTAGAATATTCCACGTACGTAAGATTGACATTAAACCTGAGTTATTGATTAACATTTAAATTAAGATTATTTCATTATCCTTCAATAACATTATGCTTGCCTGCTACTACACATTAAAGGAATGTATACTCTGCAGTTCCTTGAAACGGGATGGTGCTTCACAGTATCTGCGTGTGAAAACCATGAAGTTCTAATGTTCCACGCAACGCGATAATACATTTCATTTCAGCTTTTCAAAGTAAGTAACCTGTAATCTTTTAAGCATATCATTATGCTGATCTGCTTATACACTTCTAACGAATGTGAATTCTATAGTTCCATTCATTGGGTTGCGGCATTATAGTGTTCACGTATTATAGCAGCAGAGTTCTACTGCTGCATGCAATGCGGTGGCGCATCACATTTCATCATTTCGATGTAAGATGTAACTTTCTATGCTCACGATTATGTTTGCCTGCTCCTACGCTTTAAAAGAATGTAAATTCCACAGTTTCTTGCAAGGAGATGATACTTCATAGTGTCTGTGCATCAATGCAGTAGATTTCTAATGCTACATGCAATGCGATGGAGCATCTCATTTCAACGCTTCGATGTAATTAAGTTGTACTCCTCTATACGTAGCGTTACGCCTTCCTGCTTTTGCACTTCATAAGAATGTGAATACTACAGATCCATGCAATTTCATGGAGCATAAAAGAGTTTAAGTGTCAAAGCAGTAGAGCTCTATTAATCTATGCAATGTGATAGCACATCCCATTTCTACCTTTCAAAATAAATAAGCTGTAATCATCTGTATACATCGCTATACTTATTTGTTCCTACATTTCCGAAGAATGGAAATTCTTTAATTCCATGCAACGAAATGGCGCTTCATGATGCTTGCGTGCCAATGCAATGCAGTTCTCATGCTCCATGCATCCTCATTTCACAAATTCTGCAAAATCCCTATTAAACACATAGTAGCAATAAACTCGTAAAGCAACAAGATGTCGTCTCATCGTAAATTTCAAAATCAAGCCTTCGTAGTGATTCTTCAAATTGTGTATACCATGCAGCTGGCCGTTTTATTGTCTTATTTCCCGCTTCTCGCAATTGTCGCAACCAACCTACAACCGTTGATCCCACTCTTCGCGCCTTCTTGTCTCCTCCCAGTTCCAGAGAAAGAAGCAAATCTACAGATTTTCCACCAATAACGTCTCATTGATTTGCCACACCCTTGACCACCCCTCCATACAAATTCACATTAAAACACTCTGACTTCATGACTGATGAGTTTAGTAGAAACTCAGATTCAGACATATCCGAGAACATGAAAAACACTAAAACCTTTTAATTCATTTTAAGTTAAGTATAATTGTTTGTTAAGGAATCGTATCAATTCCAATTATATCTATCTACTTCCCTATTACTGTAACAGGTATTAGAGCGCACGTTGCAACTGTAACGAAAAGATACGTAATGAAGATTTACGTCCTTCGTAGGCTTATCAACCGAAAATGAGCTTCGTCGACTGCGAGTTATAAAAACGAACAGTTAAAATCAGTGACGTGAGTGCCCGAACTACAGTGTCAATCAATCAACATTCAGTGATCGAAGAATCATGCCAGTAATCAAGCCAACGCTCCAAGACAAATTGAGATTCTCAGCAGCAACAAGTCGGACATACCAGGGAATCCAGACATCATGACGGAGCTTAACAAACCTTGTATCTTCACATTGAAAAGGTAGACTCGTTTATTCGTCCATTCCTTTCTTATTCATGTTCCACGATGACAACCCGATCGCTCGAAAAAGCTCAGTCCATTCCCCATGAAATTATTCTCAGTTCACTGCGGCGTAAACGTGGTACCACATTCGGTCAAATCACTACCTTCACGCGACTCCTTAACACAGGCAAAACATCAGAACAACCGGATATACGTTTACTACAAACCCATCTTTACGCGTTAACTGAAACGTGGAAACGATTCGATGGCATCCAATTTGACCTCGAAGAATAAAACGAAACAGAAACGTCACGTCTTTACAAAATTCAAAACGACTACTTCTCTATCACAACTCGCTCTGATTCGATATCATAACTCGACGCGATTGTGTTATTGAAAGGTAAATACGACTGTATAAGTCGGGCTGCCACTAAATATTGTGATGCAATCTGGAATATTCTTAAACCGCCAAGGAACACTGCAGAAACACTGGGCAATATCGTCGACACCGTCAACCAACTTCTGCGCGCACTGAAAAATTCCAAAGAAAACATCTCGCAATGGAACACTTCTGCTTTCCATCATTCGAGGAAAGATAAATGCTAATACGTTATTCCAATGGGACTCACAGTAAAGACAACAAGGTGCCGTCTTACACGGATCTTCTAGAGTTTTTGGAGAAACGGGCCAACTGTGTACCAGAGATGAACGCAAGGGCAAGCTCAACCGCAAGTCGGGTCGACGGGAGACTATCGGACCATTCACGTTCCACGAATCAACGTACTACGGAGAAATCAGGTGACATTCTGATGACGATTACACCGAAAGCAGAACAAGCAGGACAACCATAAGAACCCAAAAGTATTCAGTATGCCACGGAGGGCACCGCATCTACACATGTGAAGATTTTCTCTAAGTCTCAACTTATCAAAGTAATTGACATCTAATGCTCCATGCAACATTTCTTTTCAACGATACAAAGTAAGTAAGTTGTAATGTTCCATGCATAGCATAATGCTTATCCACTTCTGCACTTCAGAGGAATATGAATTCCACAATTCCTTACAAGGGGATTGCGCTTCACAGTGTCTAGTTGTCAAGGCAATAAAGTTCTGCGGCTACTTGCAATGTGTTGGCGCATCTCCTTCTTACGTTTTAATGCATGTAAGCTGTAACGTTCTATACATTGCGTTATGCTTATCTGCTTCTGGACTTCAAAGTGATGTGAATTCTACAGTTCCTTGTAGCGTGATGGCTTCTCCTTTCAACGTAAGTAAGTAGTAAGCTTCAATACAAGCCACTATGCATACTTGGTTCTACAATACAATTACATGCAATTTCTACATATCCATGTTACTCTATAGCTCTCCTAAATACCAGCTTGTCAATGTAATTAACATCCAATGTTCCATGCAACGCGATGGAAATTCTTAGTTCTATGTGTCAAAGTAAGTAAGTTGTAAGGTTCTACACAATACAATCGTGCTTACTAGTTTCTACACTACTATGTATGTTATTTCTATAGTTCCATGTTACTGTATAGAGCTTCATAATGTCTACTTGTCAAAGTAGTTGAGTTCCAAACGTCCATGCAACGCGATAGTGTTTCTCAGTTCTACAATTAAATGTCTCTGTTGAATTCACACTTCATGATGTTCAAAGTAAAAATTTCAAATTAGTATATATATTCACACTTATCATATATTTTAGTCAAGAGTAAATAGGTAATCCGTCCAATTGCTCCAGTACAATTAAATTCCATATAATTTTGTATCATTTCAGGATGTTTTAAATAAACATTTCTAATTAGTATATATACTTACACTCTCCGCTAAATCTAAGCAGAATAGACACTATAAAAACTCCAGTAGCTGTAATCTTCTATGCACTGCTTCATTCTTATCTGCTTCTACACATTAAACGAATCTGAGCTTCACAGTTCCTTCCAACTGGATTACGCATCATTATGCCTACGTGTCAAAGCAATAGAGTTCTAACACTCCATTCAATGCGGTGACACATCTCATTAAATGTTATAAAGTTAGTAAGTTCTAATGTTCTATACAATGTATTGATTTCATCTCCCTCTATACGTCAAAAGTATATGAAGAACATAGTTACTTGCAACGGGATAGCGCATCATAGTGTCTGCGTGTAAAAGCAATAAAGATGTAATGCTCCTTGCAATGCGGAAGCGCATCCCGTTGCAACGGTTCGAAGAAAGTAAGTTGCAATCTTCTACTCGCAGAAATATTGTTTTCTGCTTCTATACTTCAAAAGAATGTGAATTCTTCAGTTCCATGCAACGGAATGGCACTTCGTAGTATCTACCTTCCAGAGCAATAACGTTCTCTCTCTCGTTTCACGGAACTGTATAATTTACATTCCTTTGGAATGTAGAAGCAAATAAGCATGATATGATGCATAGAATGTTACTGCTCACTTTGTAACGTCGAGAGACATCGCATTATATGGAGCAATAGAACACTACCGCGTTGCATCGAAGACACTGCAAGGCGCCATCTGGTTGCAGGGTACTGTACATTACACATACTTTTGAAGCGTTGTAACAGGTAAGCATAATGCGACGCATGGAGCATTACTACCTACTTATCTAGATACGTTGAAAAGATATGGGCCATCGCGATGCATGAAGCATTAGAAATATATTCCTCTGATACAACGACATTATAAAAAACCACTCCGTTGCAATGAAGTGATGAGGGATTCACATTATTTTGAAGCATAGAAGCAAATGAAAAGATTTCGATGCGTAGAACATTACAACCTACTTACTTTGAAGCGCTGAAATGATATGCGCCCTTGCGATGCACAAAGTAATCTATTGGTTTGAAAAGCAGATACTATGAATTGCCATCCCGATGCAAGCGACTGTAAGATTCACATTCTTTTGAAGCGTAGTAGCAGTTAGGCATAATGTGATACATAAGACATTACAACCTAATTACCTTGAAGCGTTGAAATTATATGCGTCATCGCAATGCATAGTGCATTAGAACTCTATTCGTTCAAAACGCAGACACTGAAACACCATCCCGTTGCAAGGAACTGTAGATTTCACTTTCTTTTGAAATATAGAAGCAGATCGGCATATTGCTGTGCATAGAAGATTGCAACCTACTTATTTCGGAACATTGAAATGAGATGCGCCATTGCATTCCATGGAGCATTAGAATTCTATTGCCTTAAAATGCAGACATTATGAAGCACCATCTCGTTGCTTGAAACTGTAAATTTCACAGTCGTTTGGAATGTAGGAGCAAATAAGCATAATGCAATGCATAGAATGTTACTGCTTACTTACTTTGTAACGTTGAAATAAGATGCGCCATGGTATTTAATGGGGCATAGGAACTCTATTGTTCTGAAACGTAGACACTATGAAGGGCCATTCCGTTGGAGGGAATTGTAGCATTCACATTATTCTGAAATGTAGAAGCAGGTAAGCACAATGCGATGCATAGAACATTACATACTTGCTTTGAAGTGTGAAACTGAGAAGCACCATCTTATAGCACAGAATATTTTTTTATTGCTTACGACGAATTATAGTACTGAGATGCTCCATCTTGTTGCAAAGAATCTTCAAAGCTGCTCATACTGACATGTAGACACTCAGATGCGACATCCCTTTTCGTGGAACTTTGGGAATTACTTTGAAACGCAGGACTGTGAAGCTGCATCGCGTTGTATGAAGATGTAGGAAGTGCTTACTATGAAACGTAGAAGTAAGAAGCGAAATCATGTTGCATAGAACTTTGCATCTTACGTACTCTGAAACGTATAAACTGATAGGGACAATCACTTTACATAGATATATAGAACACACAAAGTTTTAAGCGTTGAACTTAGAATTTGTGAACTTGCTTTGAAACGTTGATAGTGAGGAGCTCCATCGGCTTTCGTAGAACTTCAGAACTCACTTGCTATGTAACGTAGACAGATAAGGGCCATCGCGTTGCTTGAAACTTTAGAACTTGCTTACTTCAACAAAGATTTCTATTGGCTTCGTCCGTTCTTTTAGAAGAGTTCTTGATAAACCACTTAATTTTCACGTTTGCAATATTTTTATATATATGCCAGGTGTAATCGTTTAAGTTTAAAGATGATTATTTAGTGTTGATTATTATTTAGTAACTCGGTTATAAACGTGTCTGCATAAGGCTTAATCAGTATGTTCATAAGCCTGAAATTTATGCAGTTATTTGTTAGTCACTTATTGTTCAAACGGCAAAGATTCTGATCATTTGAAGATGGTTGACTTTCATCAATTTCATCAAAAATTGAAATACTGTCCAACTGCTTGTATTAAAGACTATAATTAAAGTTTTCCAAATATTTTTCCTTTCATAGATGTATCACGTCTGGGGTCGCGGAAAATTAACCGTATGGCGGAGCAGCACGCAGTCTCGAATGGTTCGACTCGCACAATTGGATGGAAGAGCGGGTTCTTTTTGGATCGCGAAACACTGTGCGAAAGTCACGGACGCGAGTATATAAAAAAGGGGACTTACCTTTCGAAGTCTTGGAAGCCGCTAATTACTAACGTCGTTCCAGGTATCGTCCTCGGCGAGGATCATCCTCTGGTATGGTTCCTGTATACGGGCTGTGAGGCGGAATCGACAATGGAACGAGCACCCAGGCAGGCTGATCTCTGGTGCGGATCGGCGACGAAGGCGGCGATGCGGAAAGGCTGTCCGGTCGGCAGACAGTAGGAGATGAGACGGAGCAGTGGTCGACGATGGAGTAGCTGCTTGTATCTACGTATTCGCGCACTGGAGAACGCAGGAAGTTCTTCCTTCCCACGCGACGAGTTTCATTTATCCATTGCGGAAAGGCGCATACAAATCGGATTCCAAAACACCAGATACGGATCCACTAGCGGAGAGGGCCGCTCTAGTTTGCCGATCCAGAGATATGGAAAACGATGGATATCTTCTCCTTAGTCGAACTGTGGCTTGGTGCAGTTAAGCGGAGGGCCACTTTAACTGGTCGGTAACTAAGCGTGACTAATGGTCAGAACTCCTTGAATGATTTTGGAAGATGCGTGAAATCGTGAAAGACTTCGTATCGTAATGAATTTAATTTAATTTAAGGCAAGGAATGCTGTGGTAATAATGAGAGTTTGTAAATACTGGTAAAAATAAAATATATTCTAAGTAAAACCTAAGCTTACACTTTACTGCACTATGCTAAGAATGGCTAAGTACTAGAATCGTTGATTTAGAATAAAGTTAAAGTTAGAATTGGAAATAGCAACTTGAATTCTGAGTTAGAATAGTAACGAAATAGCAAACATCTTCAAGTGAGGTGGAGCAAGGCCCGGAGGCATGATAGGTACGGTCGCGATGAGCGCTTGGATCGATTTGTACTCATCGAGCGTTGGGCTTGATCTCTTCGTTGACTCGCGGATCCGCGACCTCCTCGGATCGCGCGGGAACGCTAGGACCTGGAATGGGGAGGACTCTCGACACTCGTGGTGGTGCGGACGGTCGTGGTGAAGTGTGCGCGGCCGGCGTGAACTGGCACGGCTCTAATTATGAATAATACGCTTTCTAAAATTATGATTACACATGAAATGACTTATGCTATACTTGTGTGTTGCGTCCTGTTTGTACATAGAGTGCCGTATGCTTAAATACTAGAATTCGCTTGGTTATAGACATGAGCATAATACGAATATGTGTGCGTAACTGCGGGCGACCCTCGTGGTGCGTGAAATGGTCCTCGTGTGGAGGCTGTGGTTGGTGTCTGCTCCAACTGTCTGACGTATGCGCGTCGAGGCGCGATCGTGTGGTTCAACTCCTTGGTGCGAGGGACATACTGTGTTACCGTGTGTCGGTATGCTCGTCTCTGCATTTCTCTGCATCACAGTTGTATTCTGGAATTGAAATTAAATGTTTGATTTTTCTATTTACTGATTAGAACATCTTTCTGTTGGAATGTTCAAGAATTTTTCATATTCTTAATTACTGAAAACGTATTGCTTGGTTCGCTAGCTTAATATTTAAAATTTGCTGAGATATTCTTATCTAATTCTTGTAAATAATTTTTTATCTTAGCGAAGTGTGTATCCATTCTTGTAGTTTTGTAAAGAGTATTTTACTTTACTATTTAAAATGGAATATTAAGATTTGTTTACAATCTAATGGAATTTAATTACCTTTTGATTCAATTTCACAATGATAATCTTTCATAGTTCAACAATTTTGTGAGCTGTCCTGAGGAATCCGCAGCTCAGTACTTATAAAATGGGCGACACAAAGAACAGCCTAACCAAACGTAATCGAACCGATATTTCAATACTAATTTTATCATGTTTAACTTATCCTGCAAATTATTAAAATGCCCTTCGAAAAGTATTTATTGACAGTGAAGAAAACGGTAAACATTACACATTCCACCACTGTTTACAATACGCATGTCTCATTTACTATCAAAGCCGTAAGTATCATCGCCTTACTTTACTTTTTGTAACCTTCAATGGCTTCATGTTGCAGGTCGTTGAACTCGTTTTAAAATGCTCTATCATATTAGGGAAGAATGAACATACCAATTCATTTTAAAAAATGAAAGTAACCGGTCATAGGTTTGCAAACAACCTATGTTTGGCAAACAACGAGCAACGAACGACGCTCGTACCACGGCATTATTAATGCATCGCGATATAGCACACGGACTACACGGCCGTGTCAATCATACTATCAGCTCACCATAGCTACGCGCGTGGTAGTGGCGCAGGCTGAGATTTACTAATGGAGAAGCTATTTCCATAAAAATTATGAACGAATATGAAAAATGACTACACTAAGCAATTTATTTATTTTGATTCCAAAAGAGATACACCGGCACGAAACAAAGATATAAGAACTCGATTTTATTATTTTCTATAAACTAGCTCGATACGTCGATTTTTTCCATAAAGTCATTAATTACTTTATTATAAAAATGTATACATTTACTTTATATATATTTTCTTCAATTTATTGTTACAAATTCATGTAATTGAAGGTTATATTAAATACGATGACAGCATGTTATTTAAGAAATTACACAAGGCGAAGTTAGGGACGCAACAGCATGAATTTTTATTTTCTTAGTAATATTTTTTTATAAATAATATTTTTAGTTTATGACGGGTTGAAAGAAATATGTACGACTCTCTCAATAACTATAAATATAGGAAAATGACTATGACACTTCTCAGAAGTGGCAATATAGTGCTGGTATGGTGTCGCCACCATCTTGCAGTTTGTTATCTGGGACGCTTTCTAGAGCATTATTCGGAATTGAATTTGAACACATAGCTACTTAATCGCGAATTTGTATGTACATAATTATACATGACTGCATAAAGGCAATTTCATACACTTTTATAATCAATGCGATATAAGAATATAAGACGAAGAACTATCCACTCGTATCAGGAGCAAAAACAGTGTTTAGTGTGCAAGGTTCGTTGCAAAATACAATTAAGCAGTTAATATATCAAGAGACAACACATAATATATTACTGAAAATATAATGATATGAATAGCAAGAAAAACATATTTATTTGTTAGATGTTTATAAATTCAAATTTAAAAGACCAAGTTACATTTAATATATTATTGTTTAACAAGATGATATAATGTTGTTTCAGATAGGCGTGGAGAACTAGCTGGTACTTCTGTCAATGTAATTTCATTTCTTCTGGATACAGTAAATATACATTTGCAATCTAAGCATGTTTCATTAGATCTGGTGTAATCTCCAAATTTTAAAAAGGGATGATGGCAGTAGTAGTTGGTTCAGCATCAGGTGATAAACATATGCAACAAGCAAAGCGACGTAAACGGATTTAAAATGTTCAAGATTATATAAATTAAACTATTACACTTTTTTAATCCATGTAGCGTTTCTGTCCTTTGTAACTTGCAAAGAGTCTTAAGAATATAACGCAATGTAAAGAAGTTTCGAAACAAAGAAGGCTGGTCTTAATCTCAGATAAAGGAACCTTGGATCTACTGGGTATCGTGGTTAACGGCCTGCTGTGTCAAGGGACATGTCATTCAGTTTTAGTGTTCTAAACGAGAACAATTCAAATAAACCTGGAGTCAACACATCCGAAAAAAAATTCTTCCAGTGAAGAATGCTGTCTGCTGTGCAATAGCAGCTTTATATCCACTTGATATTCTACAGAAAATCTTATGCCATTTTTTTAACTATGAAACCTATTATGTGGTATTTCAGCAACTGCTACAGAAATTTAAATACGTCAAAATTGCAGCACGCAGGTGTGTAAATATCACTTCGTGATCTTATTTCATTTTGGCAGTTATACTTGTATGTAAGCAACCATCCAGGCATAAAGCTTGATAATCTTTCAACTATAAGATAATTATGATACATTAGACTTTTTGCTGGAGTTGGTCTATTTTATCATTTTCGGAACTTGTGGAAATGTTGAATATGAATAACTACGTTCATTTTATTATAAATGTATGAGTAAAGTTCAATCTACATAAATAAATATTTTCATACGTAACTTATTTAATTTTTATCATTTAGCGTTACAAAATATATTACAAAAATATATAAAAATATATTTTACTTCAGTTTTTTTTAATATTTTAAATAATTTATATTATCGTATTAAGCTTTTACAAAAAGTAACAAAACTTTTATAAGTAGGAATAATTTTTCCTTAATTAGTTAATATGTCGGTTCTTTTTAAGAAAACGCTATTTAATTTTTCAAAGTAAGTTTCGACTTTAAATTGACCATTAATTTCACTAATTTTATTGCTTTTCGTAGATCACCGCTAATTTTCAACTTTCCCATTACGGCTTTGTCGATGCAAATTTTAATTCTCCGAAAAATATATAATATTATGTTATAAGTAAAATTATTTTGCATTTCTAATTGATTGAACGAAAAAAATATATTTTTTTCATGAGAAAGTATTGCGAGAAAATTTTGAAAATCCATTGTTAATGTTGTACCTAGTGGTTGACTAGGTTCTCCTCTCCCTGCCGCACATTTCCACCATTTTTAAGATCCAAGAATCGTGTAGCTGCTTCGTCACTATTAATGTTTACGAAATTTACATATTGTAAATTTCTGCAAAAGTGATATTAATTAAATCTTTAATTATGTTTGTTCGGGCAATTAATCAGACTGATCTATGATGTGCTGTAATGTACGAGATCTAATAAATTTTTTTTTAACATATAATTTTTTAACAATATAATATTTGAGCTTACAGTCTTGTTAACGAACTCGCTGTTTAAATTAGTTTGGATGACAATTAATATTTGCATGATCTTTTCCTCTGATTTATCTGTATAATTTGTTCGTTCTTTTCAATTGTCTTATTTAATAATCCAAATATATATCGGAAGGTATCAGGCAACAATTTATCTTATCAATAATATTTATATTCTGCAAAATAAATTGATTTGTTTACTAAAATATAAATTATACATTCATGTATTAATTCTAAACCTTCAGTTAATTATTCACACCTGGATTATACGCATAATGGGTAAAATCAGACATTCCTTCAGCTTTTTAATATTGCCTCATCGATTAAAGACTGATTAGTAATAAATTTACTGTCTTTGTAAAATAAAAGCGTACATTGCATCACCCATTATTTCCAGCTTCCCACTATAATTTTGTGATTCTGAACCAACAAACATCTCTATCGCAGCCATATGTATACCTGAAACAACGCGTGCGTAAGGCAATCTCAAAATGAGAGAATTATTTTTCTTAACAATGAAATTAGAAATATATATAATTTACTGCTGTCTTTGACAAGACTGCATTCACAGCAATACCATAATTTTCATATTCATCGGCCCTTTCAAGAGCACACATTAACATTCTAAACTTGGATATTATATAATCGACACAAGTTTGAAACCATATTCGTTTATGTTTTATAATTAGTGGTGGACTGATATTCATTATATGAGGATTTGCACCTTTCTTTAAATATGGTAAGCATACCTTGGACCTGAAAATAAGTATTGTGCCATATTAGTGAATTTTATTTCTACAACTAAAACCTGTTCCTCTAGAATTGATATTATTCACAAGATTATAATTTTTCATACCTATGGATTCCATGCCTGGTTAAAGTAACAGGGCTAGCATTATTAACACTTTCAGGACTGAGTTGTGTGGCAAATGGTTTTGTGAGAACCCATATGTGGCGTTCGTTATTGTGTGGATTAGTCGTTGGCCACAATATTTTCTTCTAATTAACTTTCACGTTGGATGGCTTTTATACAACAATTTTATTTAACAACAACAAGTCTTTACAATTAAGGTAAACTGAAGTAGAAGCTAAGAAATACAAATCTAGATTTGGCAAAGGCAAATTGTGATGTGTACTCTTTGATGGCGAAGAAATAAGTGAATAATTAATTTGAAAAGCGTAGAAATTTGAAAGACGTCGCAAACGAGAGTCTTTTTTTTATAGATGGCGTGCATTAATTTTGAAACAATTTCCTAACGAAAATGTACCATCCGAGGAGCGGAAGTAGATGGCTGTGAATGTGTCTGCTTAGATGCGGAAGTCGGTAACGTCGGTAACGCCACAATTGTCAGGCCGGTGGAGCCATCTCTGTGAAAATTGCTCAACCTGTTCGCAATTCTGTTTCAGCATTGTTTGAAGAGATGGCGAAACGAGTCAATATATGCCTACGGATGGATGTTCCCATTAAGAATAACTTATAAGTTACCGATGGATGGTGCTGTTGGCGGTCGGTTACTCACATCCGACCGACGGCTGGTGCTACTTGTGCTTAATAATCTATAAATTATCGACGACTGATGTGACCATCAACCGATAAAGCATGTTTTCATATACAGCTGGTGCAACCAATAGTAGGTAATTCAAAATTTATCAACAACTGGTGTTGCCTGCGGTCCGTAACTCACGATATAACGACAGTAGGTAATCCCCGCGGTAGATAACTTATGATATAATAACGGCTAGTATGCGAATAGTCTGGAATTCAAGATCAACGGATGGCATTGCCAGCGATCGGTAATACATCTCTTATGTGGCTTAATTTAATCTAACATCCTCTAAACTTAATTTAAATCTAGCTAACATCAGTTACACATAATCTGACTTAACCTGCCTTCACTCAATTCTAACCCAATCTAACACAATGTAACATTACCTTTCTTAAACATTAAGAAATCAAAACTACGCTTTCTTAAATCTAACACAACATAATATTATAATCGACGGGTTCAAACAGAGTGGGGCCGCATTGAATACAGTAGCGCCTTCGGTTAAATGAAAACGAACAGTCGGAGAAGAATAAAACATTACTAACAAATCGTATGGAAATCAGATATTTCCACGCGTGTCCAATATACATCTAACTAAACCGTAATTCGAAGAATACAGAGGATAAGTGGAAATATTCTCCAATATGTGACATATACAAATCAGCGGATGCAAGGGAGAACACTCGATCTCGGAGTAGCGAGACCGGGGCGCCATCATGAAGTAATCGTATAACGCTGGTTCCGGGATGGCGCAGGGAGGAAATGTGGAGGATAGAAAGCATAAAATAACAACAACATAACTAAAGAGGAAGAAAAAGAAAATCTGTGGAAACATTGCATTTATTGAGGGGAAATCCTACAAATATCAAACAACTGATTATATACCATACCGTCAAGCAAGGTACAACGAAATAGACCATATCGTGAGATAAAATAACAAAATCGAGAAACTTAAAAAGAAAATAATACTTCAGACTGAACGAATCACTGATTCTGGCAAGCTTAATGGAAACCACGACTACGAATCGGTTATAGTATAAGATAGATGCTGGTCGCGGTTTAAGTGGACCGGGGGGTCCCTCGCCCGCATCAGGGCAGGAAGTAGGATGCTGGAGGGCTTGCAGACCCCCACCCCCCTCCAACCATCACCGCCAGCGTGAGCGAGGCTGCTATGCATATGCTGCTGAAAGGTGCTGCTGGCTCGCGATTCGGAATCAGCCTCATCGAGTCCTCGCAGAAGATTAAAGGTTGGGCGGGCGGTTTGGAGCCCCCTGTCGATGACACAAAAGGATAGGAAAATAGAGAAGAATACGAAATGCGTATATAAAGAAGAAGAAGAAAGCCTCGGGTAGCACAGACATAAAAAGAGAAGCATTAGGAGCCGAAGTAAGGGAACCAAAAAGAAGAGCAGGATAATGGAAAAGCTACTGATAAGAATAACGTCCTCACTTTCAAATAGAAGAGTAGGCAGCCACATATCAGACGTAATGATAGATATTATGAGCGAGAATACGACGAAGGTAATGACATATTAGAAAACGTTAATGGGAGACATGAGGCATATAAAAAGAACTGGGATCGAACACTTGATGGAACTAGTGGCGAACGGTACAGAGAAAAATGAAGCAATTAAAGGAGCAGTAAGCATTCGAGGACAAACAATGGGATGAGGAAAAGCAGGAGAAATGACAGAAATACGAAAAGATGACGCAAGAAAATCGAGAGCGGGAGATATAATCCTGGAATTTAACAAGAAAAAAGGTGTAGAAAACATAATAAAGGAGATAAAAGGAACTCTAACAAAAGAATTCGAAGAGAAACGTACGAGTGCGAGTATAATGCTCCAACTAAGGGACATATACCCGTTAGGTGACCAGAGAAGGAATGAATGATTACATAAAACGAACACTAAAAATAATCGAAGGAAAGGAGAGCGGTATAAACGTCAAGTTGTTGAAACAAATGTGGAGAGGCTACCGAGTCGCGTTAGTTGAATTTGGACAGGAATACAGTAAAAAGCTGGAGAAGGTCCAACGACTCAGAATAGCATTAACACCTTGTCTCTGCAAAGTGCTACCGACAATAGAGAGATGCTTCAAATGTCATAAACTGGGACATATCGGCAGATATTGCGAAGAAGTCAAAGATAATAAGGGAATCTGCAGAAGATGCGGATCTGAGATTTATACGATGATCGGTTGCATCGCGAATAAACCGAAGTGTATCATGTGCAGCAAGGCAGGAAAAAGGAATCCGTACATTAGACACGTTATCGGACTTTTAATGGTCCGGCCTACAGAAAGGCGTTGATAGAAAAGATCGGGAAACGAATATGGAATTGAAAGTCCTACAAATCTATCTGAACCTATTCCGAATCTCGTAAAGTATCATGCAGCAAATGCGAATGATTCAAGAGACAGACGTGGTAATAATATCGGAAGCACACAAGTTGGAAGAATACTGACTGCAAAAGGAGAACCGTGACGCTGCGACATGGATAACCGGTATTAATCGAAAATGTTTCACATATGGCACCACATATTCCTCGACCGGAATCGTTCATGCAATGGTCGAAGGAACAAAAGCTATAAGCTGCTACTTCTCACTGAACAGGAACGGAAAGAAATCGAAGAATATATAAATCAAGCTGGGGTTAACATAGAAAAGGGAGAGAAAGCAAACAGAATACTAATCGCGGGTGACCTGAACGAAAAATCAGTAATCTTGAGTAGTAAGGAGAACAACCATAGAGAGGAAAAGATCATCAAAATGGCTCCAAGAAACGATCTAATCGCGACCAATCCGAAAGAAGACTATACATACTTTAAGAACCGAAACAAATAAAAAATAGACATAATGTTGACAGGAAGTTGCATATACGCTAAGTTGAGTACAGCAGAAGTGTTTCAGATATTTTTAGCGTCGGACCATCAATACGTACTACATACCTTCTAAAGTACGAATTACAGGAATAACAAAGAGGGATTTGCATACCTCGATGGAAAGAAAGCGAACTGTGACGATGCAAATAAATGATCGACTTATATAATATATAGATATTTATTTTTATTTAGAGGGGATGGTCTATTTTTAAGTAACTAAAATATATTATAAGTGTAATTATATAAACCAATTTCAAATATTTAATTAAAACATCATGAAATAATATGAAATTAGATAAGATTTTAGATGTAATGGAGTATCTTAAGGAGATATTGTATTTAGAATTAACTAATATATCCAGCGAATGGGCGATTAACGGATCGTTGCGAGGAGCATGCGGTGCAGCGAGTGGGGACTCGCGTCTCATGGTGGTACCAGCGGCGCGTCTTTCGTGTTTAACTTATGAAATATTATAATGATGTAAGTATAGCATGAACTTACAATTACGCGTGTGTTGTTCGTGTCTTGGATTCTTAATGTGTATAACTTGGATTTATGGATTCTTATATGCAGCAGTACATTAGTCCGGATATAGTATATATATGTATGTAAGGATCTTAAAAGTAGAATACAGGTTCTGGTAAAGTCGGATCCCTGAATTGGAAGAATCCCCATTGCGGTGATGGGCTGCAACTGCGCACTTTAGCAGGACGAAATCACTGGTGCGAGGTAGACAAGGGTATTCGTCTTTGGTCCGAACGAGGCAGATATACTCGACAGTGGGAGCCAGACAGTAGTGCTCGCCGGTGGGACTGAAACAGCGATGCCTGGTGTCATTTACTGTTAATCCTATACCATAATCCTATACCTCGCCCGAGCGGGCATATGCCAATAGGTTTGCCCTCTACGAACTAGTTCTTCTATGTCACTGAAAGGGGCGATGGAAAAATCCAGATGTACCGCGGCGCCTATCCAGCGGGTCAGTCCTTTAGCTACTCCGTCGGGGGGGACGAATTCCAACCGCTGGAGTACCCACGGAGAACCTCGGGGAGGCGAACTCAATACGTGTACGCGAACACGCTCACTCTATCCCTTTTTGAATTAGGATGGATTAGTTTGGTCAAATTTTTGATGTTCCAGACTACCAGCCTCAGTCTTATTCAATTTTGCTCTACGAAAGTGTCTCAGACTAGCTTGGGCAAATTAATAATGCACCAAACCTCCGAGTCCCAGTTTAATTCGATAGCCCCGTTCCAGAGCCCCGTTAGCCATCGGGCAAGCCTGACGCCTACGTTCCATCACGAGGAGGTTGGGATGGGTACTTTCTGGACACCCAGGTTCTGGAACGCATGTCTGGTGTGAACGAGCCATGTACACCGGTCGGTTCGAGTGACATAGCGGTACTTGGTGCGTGTAAGCGCGTGCAGGTGTGCGCGCGCGAACGCTGCCGGTTGCCGGTGCTGTAGGCGAGCGCGGCAGATTGCCTGAGTCCAGGGGTTGATGATCGAAGTGCGAGAAGGCTCATGTGTGGAATGGGTGGCAGGCGCTACGCACGACGTTACTTGAATTTGTTGCATGAATTTGTAGAACTCACATTCCTTTCAAGAGCAGAAGCAGATAAGCAGAATGCAATGCAGAGAACATTACAAATAACTTACATTGAAACGTTAAAATGAGATGGGCTATCGGGTTGTATGAAGCATTAGAACTCTCATGCATTGGCACGTAGACACTATAAACCGCCATTACATTGCATGCAACCGTAGGATTCATAGAATTCGTAAGTATGGAAGAAATAGAGTTCTAACGTTTCATGTATCGCAATGACACATTTTATTCCAACGTTTCAAAGCAAGTAAGATTGCAATGTCCAATGCAATGCAATATGCTCGTCTGCTAGTCCTCTTCAGAAGAATCAGATTACGAATAACGAACGCGTCATAGATCGCGATAGTGCATTTTATTTCAACGTTTCAAAGTAGGTGAGTTGTAACGTATTTTGCAATGAATTATGCTTATCTGCTTCTACACTTCAAAACAATGTGTTCTAGTATTTCATTCAGCGCAATGTCTCATCTCATTCCAATGTTACATGCTCAGATGTAATATTCTGTGCTACGCATTATGTTTATCTGCATCTACACTTCAAAAGAATGTGAAACCTGGACCACCTTGCAAGGGGATAGCGTTTCTAGATGTTTTCGTGTCGATGCGATAGATTTCTAATACCCTAACCTTCTAAACATAGCATTATGCTCTTCTGCTTCTATACTTGCAAAGAATGTGAATTCTACGGTTAAATGCAAAATGATGGCGCTTCACATTGTTTTCGTGTCAATACAGTAGATGTCCAATGCTCTAACGTTCAAGTAAGCAAGCTGAAATCTTCTATGCATAACATTATACTTATCTTGTTCTACGTTTTAAAGAGTGTGTATTCTACAGGTCCGTGCAAAGGGAAGGTGCTTCATAGCGTCTGCGTTTCATAGTGGTAGGGTTCAAATGGTTGATGCAATGCGATGGCGCATCTCATTCCATTGTTTCAAGATAAGCAAGTTGTTATTTTCTATGTATAGCATTATGCTTATCTGCTTGCACACTTTAAAATTTTTTTCGTGTAAACACCCACTGGCCAGGAAGCCTGTGACAGAGAACAAACTGAACATTATTAATGGAGTCCTGCTTATACTGATTGTAGCGCCCCTACCTGAAATTAGATTATGTTGGTCTCAAAAGGAAATGTATACAAACAATTGAAAAAAAACGCGATGAAGCGCGATCGGTTTATATCGATACTTAGATATTTTCATTTTACCATTATTTCTACGGCTAGGACTGAGGATCTATTGTATAAACTTAGAATTATTGTTAACGCAATTGTCTACACTTTCGAAAATAATGTTAACACGTTGAGTGCTACGCCAATTTTTGCTATATCTCTCGCTCAGGCGGCAGCGCGTGAGCACTTGATGGCGAACGCTTGACTAATGGGTATAAACATACAATAACTTTGATACCTGTATTCGTTTCGTTTGGACTGTCGGAATGATACAAGCAATGCATTTGTATATAATGTATAAGCATAAGATAATGGGATAGGGAATGCCAGAGAGGCGAAAGAGCAAATACAAGGTGAGAGTCATTCTGAAAAAGCCACGGGAGTATAAAGACCTATTGCAGCAGAGAGAATTCAGTTTTATAGTGAACATTTTGAAAAAGTTTTGGTATCGATCAAATAAAAATGTTGAGAGGACGAACAGATAGTGACACGTCGAGTGAGCCATTTGTACCACGCAAATGTCGGCGTGTAATACAACTACCATCTTCAGATAGTGACAATTCATCTAGTAGTTCACTAAGGAATACTGAAACAAGTGATCCAAATGATTGGTTTGATCCGCGAGACAACCAGCCAAACATTATAAATTCCTCAAGTCTCCATAGTGCTAAACTCGTTCATGAAGAAATGCAAAATTGGTGCACAATGGAAGATTTTTACGGCCTTTATGTGACAGATAAACTATTTTAACATATAAGCCAACAAACAGATATTTATGCGACACAAAGAACAATCGCTTCCAAACGTGTTGAAAAGTAGGTGCCAACAGATAAGGACGAAATAAAGAGGTTTTTTGGAGTGGTTTTGTGGATGGGATTGGTAAAGCTTCCATCTTTGTATCTGTATTGGTCTAAGGATCCATTGTTTATTCAGACATTCCCGCGGAAAATTATGAGTAGAGACAGATTTAAAATTCTGTTGAGAATGTTGCATTTTTAATAAACGTGAATTTTTAATACAAGAATTAAATATAAATTTTAAAAAATATTATGATCCCGTTGAAATGTTATGCATCGACGAGATGGTAATACCATTCCGTGGACGGATCATAGTTAGACAGTACATGAAACAAAAAAAGCATAAATATGCAATAAAATACTTAAATTGTGCTGTGATAATCATTACACATATAATCTTTGCATTTACATCGGCAATCATTGGATAAAAAAATACAACAAATGTTGTCATGAATTTATGTGAAAATGTGTTTCACGAAGGCCATACTTTATACACAGATAATTATTATAGGAGTGTGGATTTAGTAACCAAACTTATAACAAAAAATACGCATTTGGTTGGTACTCTTCGACCAAATCGAAGAGGCAATCCAAGTAAAGTTGTGACAGCCAAACTGCGACGCAGAGAAGTCATTGCCCAAGAGAACAGTAAAGGGATTACAATCATGAAATGGAAACACAAGAGGGATGTTTTAGTTCTTTCGATCAAGCATTCTGACGAAATGAAATCCATAATAACAAGAACAGGCGTATCCTGCAAACCAAAAATTATTATTGATCATAATAAAGGTAAAACAGCGATTGTTCTGTCTGATCAAATGGGTGCTTACAGCAGTCCACTTAGAAGGTCTCTAAAATGGTATAGAAAACTGGCATTCGACCTTCTTTTGAATATTGTCGTCGTGAATGCGTTACGTATGTCCCAAAATGTAACAGGAAGAAAGATGTCAATTACAACATTCCAAAAACAATTGGTAAATGCTCTCACACGACATTCACATGACAAAACCTCAATTAGGGCCGATACAAGTAGACAAATTCACAAATTTCATAAGAAGGAAGGAAAGGCGCATGAAGTACGAAAATATTGTGTTGAATGTTACAGCACAAACACAAAAATGTTCGGACGCCAGTTAGCGAGGAAAATGACAAAGGAAGTTACTACATACTGTAAAATGTACAAATCGCAGTCACATCTTTGTTTAAAATGTTTTAATAAACTTCATTAAATATTAGTATAAATTTGTTAATTGTCATTAATAATTTAACCCTTTACAATGCCAGTCTGATGCACCGATGTCGACCAAACAAGAAGTTCGCTGTCAGTCCCTAGAATCCACGTTATCCAAACGAAAAGTCGATTGTCAGTCCCTGGGGACTGACGCCGCTTGAACGGAAAGTTCACTGTTAGTTCCTGGGGACTGACGTAGCACTCAACGTGTTAAGCCCGGTAAAAATATTGTAATCGACGAAATCATGGTTCCATGACGAGGACGCTACAGTTTTTGTCAATATATCCCAGGAAAGCGGCATATACATGGTATAAAACATTGTAAACTGTGCCTTCCGGAAGGATACGCACATAATATTCTTATTTATGCCGGAAATAATGCAACCAGAATAGCGAAAGCACATGCGCATGCTGTAGTTATGACGTTGGAGGGTGAATTATTATTTGAAAGCCGCATATTACAGGAAAATAGTTTATATATTTGTGTCCCTTTGGCCGAGAAACTTCTGCAAAAAGTAACATTTATTTATGGTACAGTAAAAGTTAATACACAATTTCTTCCGCTGTAGGCTAAACGGAAATTGCAACGGGGTAGCTTCATGTATTTTCAAAATCGGAGCGGCTTTAAGTTTTTAAAGTGGACGTATAAGAAGCCGGTATGCATGCTAGCCACTTCTGAAAACCGCAAATGTGTTATTGTCCAGTGTAGAAATAATAAGTTAAAGCCGGATACAATGTTCCTTTATAACAATGCTAAGAAGTGATTTGACCATCCGACCAGATGTCTTCTTATCACAGTTGATTACGCAGAACAGTAAAGTGGTATAGGAAAATAGATATCGAATTAGTATGCGGGACTTCTCTCGTCAATGTCTATTATATGCATAGAAAATGGAGTACCAAAGGTATGAAAATATTAAACTTCCGCGAAAAAATTATTGATTATCTCCTCAGTACAGTGGATCATCACGGTGAACAAACGTCATCTGAAACTAAAGCAGTGCCCAAGAAGCGTACACATTTTCTGCGGTCATTCCAAGGACGCGCGAGAAAAACTAGACGTGTAAAGAATGTTATAAACGTATGTCTAGAATAAATGGTAAACAGTATGCCGCGAGTAAGGCGATAAACGTAAAAATCTGTTGTAACTGATGTAAGGGCCAACCGGAACTCTACCCAACATGATTTCAAAAATTAAATAATTAAGTTAGGTTTATAATATTAGTTTGTTATGTTTTAAATATAGAATGTCTGTTTATTATGCTGAGAATTGAAAAATAAACCTATTTTGTACTATCTACTTTGTGAAATATAAGTTCGACCCATCGTGATGCACGCCGGCCCACGAAATAGACGCGTGTGACCCACCGGAGATGCACACTGCCTCACGGAACAGACACGTGTGACTCACATGTGATGCACGCCGGCGTCAACGTGCTAAACGTAGAAATTAAATGTGCCATCGCATTGCGTGGAGCATTAGATCACTACAGCTTTGGCAAGCAGACAATACGAAACCCCAGCCCCGTGCAAGCAACAGTCGAATTTCCATTCGTTTGAAGTGTAGAGGTAGGTAAGGATAATGCGATACAGAGAACATTACAACATTCTTGCTTTCGAACGTTGAAATGAGACAGCCCACCACACAGCATGTAGCATTAGAACTCTATTGCTTATACATGTAGACACCATGAAACGGCATCCCGATGCATTTATCTGTAGAATTCGCATTCTTCTGAAATGTAGAAACAGATCAACAAAATGCAAAGTGTACAAAGTTACAGCTAACTTACTATGAATCGTTGAAATGATTTGCGCTATCGCATTGCATAAAGCATTAGAACTCTATTGCATTGACACGAAGACACAATCATGAATCGTACAGTCGCTTGTAACTACATTACGATTCACATTCATTTGACGCATAGAAGCTTATATGGATAATAAGATATATAGAACATTACACACATACTTTCGAACGTTGAAAAGAGATGAGCCAACACCATACATATAGCACTAGAACTGCATTGCTTTGACACGCCGAAGCTATGAAGCAGCTTCCCGTTACATGGAACTGTAGAAGTCATATTCTTTTGAAGTGTATAAACAGATAGGTATTAGAAGAAGCATTGAGAGTTACAGGTAACATACATTGAAATTTTGAAATGCGACGAACGCTCGTGATGCACATAAGATTTTGAACTCCATTGCTTTTACAGGTAGACAATATGAAGCACTAACCAGTGGCAAGGAAATTTGGAATTGCTATTATTTTTAAGTGTAAAAGCTGATAAGTACTTAGTTTGAATCGTTGAAATGAGTCGCGCCATTGAGACACATGGAGCATTTAGATCTCAATAGCTTTAACATGAAGACACAATGTAGCGAGATCCCATAGCAAGGAACTGTAGAGTTCACATTCTTTTCAAGTGTACAAACAGACAAGAATAATGCTACGCACAAAAGATTACAGTCTCGTTGGATTGAACCATTGAAATGAAAAGCGCCATCAGATTGCATGGATCATCAGGCATCAATTACTTTGACACGCAGGCAATACGAACCGCCATCCCGTTGCTTGGAACTGAAGAATTCACATTCTTATGATGCGCTGAATCAGATAAACATAATGCTAATCATATAAATTAATAGCTTACTAACTTTGAAACGTTGAATTGAAATGCGCCATTGCATTACTTGGAGCAGTAGATCTCTATTGCAATGAGACACAGATATTATGAAGCGTCATCTGGTTGCAGCGAACTGCAAATTCATATTCTTCTGAATCGTACAAAGCGATAAGTTTCAGAGTATGAAAGCTGTACCGTTCTGTGCATCGCATTATACTTATCTGTTTCTGCACTTCAAAAGAATGTGAATTCTACAATTCCTTGAAACGAAATGGCGCTTTATAGTGTTTACGTGTCAGAGCAAGAGAGTTCCGATGCTCCATGCAATGCGTTGGCGCAACGCATTTCAACGTTTCAATGTAAGCAAGCTGTAATCCCCTATGCATAGCATTATGCTTAACTGCTTCTAGTCATCAAATGAATGTGAATTATACAGCTTCATGCAACGGGATGGCGCTTCGTATTGTCTACGTGTCAAAGCAGTATAGTGCTAGTTTTACATGCAATGCGATGGTATTTCTCATTTCAACGTTTTAAAGTGAGAAAGCTATAGCCTTCAATGCATAGCATTATGCTTATCTGCTGGAGCTCTTCAAAAGAATGAGAAATATACAATTCAAGATGGCGCTCCATATTATCTGCATGCCAATGAAATATACTTCTACTGCTCCATTCAACGCAATGTTGCGTCTCATTACAAAGTTTCATGGTAGGATGTAATTTCAATGCAACGCGTTACGTCTATCTGCTTCTAAACGTGAACAGAATGTGAATCCTAAACTGACCTTTAACGGAATAGCGTTTCTAGATGTCTACGTGTCGAAGCAATAGAGTTTAAATGCTTCATTCAACGCGATCTCGCATCTCACTTCGATGTTTCATAATAAGGTGTAATACTCAATGCATAGCGTTATGTTTATCTGCCACTACACTTCAAGAAAATGTGAATCCTACACTTCCTGGCAACGCGATAGCATTTCTAGATGTATACTTGTCGAAGAAATGGAGTTCCAATACTTCATTCAACGCAATGTCGCATCTCATTTCAGTGATTCATGACAAGTTGTAATATTCAATGCAACGCATTATGTTTATCTGCTTTCAGACTTCAAAAGATTGTGGACCATAAACTGATTTGCAAAGGTATGGCATTTCTAGACGTCTACGTGTGGAAGCAATGGATTTCTAATACTTCATTCAAAGCGGTGTCGCAGCTCATTCCAATGTGTCATGATATGATGTAATATTCAGTGCAACGCGATATGTTTATTAGCTTCTACACTTCAAAAGAATGTGAATACATACTACATTACAATGTGTGTAATTTATACGGACTCGTGTATCTACATAGCGCTTATTGTATCAAGTTGACACTTAGAAGCACTATACAGTTACATTGGTCTGTACAAATTACGTGCCTTATAACGTACAACCAAAATAAGCATATTTGCTTCGTATAAAACCTTTAAAATTACTTACCTTGTAACGTAAATCTAAGAAGAGTCATCGCGTTGCACGTAGCTTTGGAATTCAATTGCTTTGATAAGATGCCACTTAGAAACAATGTCCTGTTACATGGATCTGTAGAAATTGCATACTTTGTAACGTGAATCACAGTGTGCATAATTAAGTTGTATACAAACTAACAACTCATTTCCTTCAAACGCAGGACTGAGAAGCACCATTGCGTTGCATAAAATTTTGGAATTCAATTGCTTTGACATGTTCAAAAGACTGTACATTTTACAGTTCCATGCATTGGGATGACGCATCTCATATCAGCATTTCAAAGTAAGTAAGGTCCTAGCAACAGGATAACGCATATCATTTCATCGTTTCAAAGTATGTAGGTTGTAATGTTCTACTCATCACATTATTATTATCTGCTTCTAAGCTTGAAAAGAATGTTAATCCTACGTTTGCTTGCAACAAGATGGCGCTCCATTGTCTCTACATGTAAAAGCAATGGTTTTCTGATGCTACATGCAATGCGAAGGCGCACATCATTTCAACGTTTCAAAGTAAGTAAGCTGTAATGATCTGCGCATAGCATTATGCTTATCTTCTTCCACATTTCTAAAGAATCTGAAATCTACAGTTCAATTCAACGAGATGGCGCTTAACAGTGTCTGCGTGGCAATACAGTTGAATCCTTCTGGTACATGCAATACGAAGTCACATCTCATTCTAACGCTTCAAATTAGATAAGCTGTAATCTTCTATACAAAGCATAATGTTTATCCTCTTCTACATTTCAAAAGTATGTGAATTCTACAGTACTATGCAACGAAATGTCTCCTCTGCAGTATATGCGTCAAAGCAGTAAAATTCTAATGCTCCGTGCAATGCGATGGCTCATTTCATTTCAATGTTTCCACGTAAGGATACTGTAATCATCAATGCACTGCATTTTGCTTATCTGCTTCAACTCTACAAAAAATGTGAATTATACGGTTCCATGCAGCAGGATAGTGTTTCATAGTGTCTGCGTGTCAAAACAAATTCCCAACGTTCAACGCAATGCGATGGCGCATACTATTTTAACATCTCAAAGTAAGTGAGCTGTAACCTTCTGTGCACAGCACTATACTTACCCGCAAGGAACTGTAAAATTCACATTCGTTTGAAGTGAATGAGCAGATGAGCATAATGATATGCTTAGAAGATTACAGGTTACTTACTCTGAAACGTTGAAATGAGATGTATTATTGCGTTGCGCGGAGCATTAGAACTTCATGGTTTTCACACGCAGATACTGTGAAGCACCATCCCGTTCCAAGGAACTGCAGAGTTTACATTCCTTTAAAGAAGTAAAAGAGATCTAATGCTTCTTGAAACGCGATATTGCATCTCATTTTTATGTTCCATGATAAGATATAATATTCATTGCGAAGTGTAATGTATAACTCGACTACACTTCAAAAGAATGTAAATGCGACACTTCCTTGCTAGGAAATAGCGTCTCCAGATATCTACGTATCGTAGCAATAAAGTACTAATGCTTCTTAAAGCGCGATATCGCGTCTCATTTCAATGTTTCATGATAAGATATAATATTCATTGCGAAGTTTCATTTATACCTCGCATATACCTCAAATGAATGTAAATGCGACACTTCCTTGCTAGGAAATAGCGTTTGCAGATCTCTACGCATCGAAGCAATAGAGTTCTAATGCTTCTTAGAACGGGATATCGCATCTCGTTTCTATGTCTCATGATAAGATATCATATTCATTGCGAAGTGTCATGTATACCTCGTATCCACTTCAAAAGAATGTAAATGCCACACTTGTTTGGTAGGAAATGAGTTTCCAAATATCTACAAATCGAAGTAATATAGTTCTAACGCTTCTTAGAACGGGATATCGCATCTCATTTCTATGTTTCATGATATGATATATTATACATTGCGAAGTGTTATGTATGCCTCGACTACACTTCAAAAGAATGTAAATGCCACACTTCCTTGCTAGGAAATGCGTTTCCAGATGTCTACGTATCGAAGCAATATAGTTGTAATACTTCTTAAAATGCGATGTCGCACCTCATTTCTATGTTTCATGATAAGATATAATATTCATTGCGAAGTGTAATGATTACCACGTCTACACTTCAAAAGAATGTAAATGCCACTCTTCTTTGCTATGAAATAGCGTTTCCAGATGTCTACGTATCGAAGCTCTAGTGTTGTAATGCTTCTTAAAACGCGATATCGCAGCTCTTTTCTATGTTTGATGGTAAGATATAATATTCATTACGAAGTGTTATGTATACCTCTTCTACACTTCAAAAGAATGTAAATGCCACACTTCCTTGCGACGGACTATCGTTTCTAGATCTGAAGGTTTAGAAGCAATAGAGTTCTAATGCTTCGTAAAACGCAGCTGCGCATCTTACTTCTATATTTCATGATAAGATGTAATATTCATAGCATCGCATTATGCTTATATGCTTCTGTGCTTTGTAATGCTCTGGGATGTGAGAATGTCCTCAACCATCCTTAACCCCCTAAAGAGAAGTCAAAAGTCCAGCGGCCCTGCAGGTGGGCCATGGGAGCGCGGCGCACGAGGCGCTACGCAATTTAAATGATCACGATGATCCCCTCAGGGACACCCAGCGAATTCAAGGAACCTGAAGAAGAGAACGTGAGTGCTTATTCGCTAAAGCGTCCCATTTCTTGTGTCGCATATTGTATATTGTATCTTATATCGTGAAGCGAGTTATGATACGCGGTAATTCGGGGCGTGTTGCGTAGTTTCCCGTAGCCCTTGTTAGTTAAACCCAGGTCGAGACCATAAATAAACATGCCGCGACTTCAGTATCGCGCGACCTGAGTGTGTACTTGGGTAGGCGTAGTCGAGAGGAGGAGCATTTCGATGTTTCAAGGGTTGTTCCGCCCCAGGGTTCCCAGGGTCGTGTAGTCTATCGCTTTGCTACTTTCTGAGCATCTGGTGCCCAGGAAAAGTTGTACGTGAGCGGATACCTTGGAACGATAGATCGCTTTAGATTAAAGTTCGTTTTACACCTTAAAGCATTTAGATAATTATCCCCTTCGAGCTTCCCTGACTTACTATATATAGGTTTCCGTCACAACTAATAGGAACCATCACTTTACATAGATATATAGAACACACATAGTCTTAAGCGTAGAACTGAGAATTTGAGAACTTACTTTGAAACATTAGTAGTGAGGAATTCCATCGGATTTCATAGAAATTCAGAACTTACTTGCTATGAAACATAGGCAGATAAGGGCCATCGCGTTGCTTAGAACTTTAGAACTTGCTTACTTCAACAAAGATTTCTATTGGCTTCGTCCGTTCTTTTAGAAGAGTTTTTGATAAACCACATACTTTTCACGCTTCTGATATCTTTGAAAGTTCGCGAGATGTAATCATTTAAGTTTTAAAATGATTACTTAGTGTGGATTATTATTTAGTAACTCGCTCATAAACGAGTCTGCATAGGATTTAATCCATAAGTTTTTAAGCCTGGAATTTATGCAGTTATTTGTTATTCACTTATTGCTCAAACGACAAAGATTCTGACCACTTCAAAATGGTTGACTGTCATCAATTTTCTTAAAAATTGAAATACTGCCCAACTGCTTGCATTAAAGACTGTAATTAAAGCTTTCAAAACATTTTACCTCTTATAGATGAATTCTGGAATTGAAATTGAATATTTAACTTTTCTAACTCCTGTTTAGACATCTTTCTATTGGAATGTTCAAGTATTTTTCATATTCGTAATTATTAAAAATGTTTTACTTGATTCTTTAATTTAATATTTAGAATTTTCTGAGAAACATTTTTTATCGCAATGAACTATATAATTGCAATTATAATTCTTTATGAAATAATAATAACAGAAAGGTATGTATCCATTCTTGTAGTTTTGTAAAGAGTATCTAATCTTACTATCTAAAATGAAACATTGAGATCTGTTTACTATTTAATGGAATTTAATTACCTTTTGATTCAAATTCACAATGATAATCTTCCATAGTTCAACAATTTTGTGAGCTGTTCTCAGAAATCCGCAGCTTAGTACTTATAAAATGAACGACACAAAGGACAGCCTAACCAAACGTATTCGAACCGATTTTTCAATACTAATCTTATCATGTTTAACTTATGCTGCAAACTATTGGAATGCCCTTCGAAAAGTGTTTATTCACAGTGAAGTAAACGGTAAGTATTACGCCTTCCACCACTGTTTATAATACGTATGTTTTAATTACTATCAAATCCGTGAGTATTATCGCCTTTCTTTACTTTTTGTAACCTTCAATGCCTTCATGTTACAGATCGTTAAACTTGCTTTAAAATGCTCTATCGTATTACGGAAGAATGGACATACCAATTCATTTTAAAAAATGAAGGTAACCTTCATATGTCCAACATAACTCCACTTACAAAAAAACTATTTTTATCAACGGATGGGCCCTTTGTACTATGCAATTTTATATTAGCAAAAACTTCTATGAAACTTACAGTTTCGTGGATATCTGAGGTGCTAATTATTACTGCCCCAACCTGTATATTGTTATGGATGTGTCCAACAAGGCAACGATGAACAGAGTTAAATTTAATATTATGATGTTTATTATTTTACTTATAATATATTTGTTTTTCTGAAATTTTGCCAAAAAACAATGTTCACGATGTCGACAGATGAATATATTTGCCTTAGAATTACAAGAGCCAACAATTTCGAAAGTAGAATATTTCTTTACTTCGCTAACCGAATCATTGCAAACGTTAAGTAAAGTGCGTGCCTTTCAAAACAGTCAGATGCAAATTACGATACAACGTTTCCAAGAAATGGTACGTGCCACTGTTTTTTAATTTCCGTTTATTTAATCAAAGGAAATTTAATTGAAATATCCGCAAAATTTGAGGACAAAAAGTTATTGTAATTTTACGCAACATATATGATGATGATAAAGGATAAGTATACGGAACTGAAAATGGAAAGTAGCGAGCAGAAAACGAAACTGATGGAGCTACAAAGTAGATTGATACATCCGTCAAATGATGATTCTAGGTTAATAAAATCTGTTAATCAAAGAACTATTGCAAAAATCAAGTATAATCAATATTACTTCTGCTCAAAGGCTATAATAGAATTGGACCGAAATGGGTACAAAACAGGCAATTATATCTATACGTTCTATTCTATGCAAAGGCAAATATTTTGAAGAGAAAAGATGTGTTACTTACAAATTACTTATGTTCCTAGATATCTCACTAATTCAGGCTTCTTGTCTTGCAGAACTAATCATTCATTTAACATGTAAAGGGGTCGAAGAATAGTAAAAGATTTTTATATTTCATAGCCTCACTCGATACGTCGATTGGATCACGTAAAATATCGGACATTAATTGCATCTACATCTTCAGACCTTAAATATATAATTGCAACAACATATTTAATAGCATTTTAATAACATTTTTCTAATTGTTTATATCTATGTCTAATAAATATATATTAATCGAATAAGTGGCTTTACCAAAGAATAAAAGTATTTGAGGCTTACAAATCGGAGCATTACATAACAAACGTGCATCACATATATAATATTACATGTAACAAAAGATGAAGACCAAAGAGATCGTACATAAGTTGAATCCACAATGCGGTCATAGAGATACAGGAACGGCAAAAATTCCAAACAATAATTTAAAAAATTCAAAACGTGGGGAGTGAAAGTCCATCTCCTTGACGACGATAAGGAACAATTCTGCCTCATGCACTACAATATCCCAAACTGCCAGCGATTGGCACGCCAATGACAACGGATGGAACGAATTCCGTGACAGAAAATGTGCTAACAAAGTGCTCCTACTCAGCTTTCGAAATGGTATACTGTTAGTACTGGGGCGGCATTCGTATCACGGCACTATTAAAGCACCGAGATATAGCACACGGGCTACACGGCCGTGACAATGACACTATCAGCTCACCATAGCTACACGCGTGGTTGTGGCGTAGGCTGACATTTACTAATGGGGAAGCTGTTTCCATAAAAATTATAAGCAAATATGAAAAATGACTAAACTACGCAATTTATTTATTTTGATTCCAAAATAGATACACCGGCACAAAACAAAGATATAAGAACTCGATTTTATTATTTTCTATAAACTAGCTCGATAGGGCGATTTTTTCCATAAAGTCGATAATTACTTTGTCATAAAAATATATACACTTATTTTATATATATTTTCTTCAATTTATTGTTACAAATTCATGCAATTGAGGGTTACATTAAATACGATGACAGCATGTTATTTCAAAAATTACACAAGGCGAAGTTAGGGACGCAACAGCATGAATTTTTATTTTATAAGTAATATTTTTTTTATAAATAATATTTTTAGTCTATGATGGATTGAAAGAAATATATACGACTCGCTCAATAACTACAAATATAGGAAAACGACCATCAAAATGTCTATCAATACTCATATGCTGAACATCTACTGACATCTAACGGTTCTAATTTGTATGAAAGCACAGGTTTCCCATTGCCAAATGTGATCCTGCGTCATTGCTGAGGAGATTCATGAATGGAGCGATGATACGCGTGTCACCATGGTGCTGGTGCTGCGCGATTCGCTTGTCTAGAATGGGCTGGTAACACGTTCTGGCATTTTAGTTAACGAATCCGGTCACAGATGACTACGAATCAGTTGACACTCCTCGGAAGTGGCAATATAGTGCCGGCATGGTGTCGCTCCCATCTTGCTGTTTGTTATCTGGGATGCTTTTTAGTGCATTATTCGGAATTGAATTTGAACGCATAGCTACTTAATCGCGAATTTACATGTACTGTGACGTGGTGACGTCACAAGGCTCGCTCACCCCCCCCCCCTGCTACGGTTAGACTAGCTCGCAGATCACCACCCGTGCGAGAAGCGCGACACGGACCATCGCGATAGCTGTATTTGCGAGGAACGTGGAATGCACGATGGTAGAACCTTCCCCCCCCCCCCCCCCCCCCGTTCTGTTCTCTCTCTCCGTTCTACGGATTAGACTGGCGAGCTGATGGAAGAAGACCGAAGGTTCGCGGAGGAGCTGTGCGCCGTGGTAGCGTGACGGGCTCGACGGTGGAGGAGTCATGAAGTGAGCAAGAATAGACCCTGAAGCCCAAAGGATACGATCCCGAGCCCTGCAACGATAAGACCGCTGACATAGTCCATGGAGACGAACAGGATGGTTCTCGGGTGTGAGAAGGACCTCCACCCTTCCCCTGAGCCCATGAAGACGAAAACTCAAGATGCGCAGCGGAATTGCAGGTGAGCCATGGAAAGCGCGGCGCGCGACACGCGCCGCAGTTCAAATAATCCAGAGGACTCCCTCTAGACACACCAGAGGGGCCGATCAGGGAAGATCGCCGAAATCCACCGATCGATGCCCCGAACAATACCAAAGCGTATGACCCTACCCCACCAAGGAGCCCTAAGGAGGATCTAAGGGTATCCGAAGACCCCCAGAAAACCTATATAATGAGCTAGGCAGCACGAAGACAGCCTCTTATTCTTCTCAACGATTTAGCGGCTACTTAGCGAGCAACTGAGCAAGCGATTATACGGAGCGATTCGGAGGAGAGAGAGAGAGAGAGAGAGGGAAAGAGAGGTAGACGGACTGAACGAGATCCATACTTGTTGGAAACGAGAACGTGAGTCCTTATACGCTAAAGAGTCCCATTTGTTCCCTGCCGCAATTGTGATATCGCGTATTGTAATTTGTATTGTATAACTGGTGGTGATCTCCGGTCATTCGCGTCGAGGCACTCTAGAAAGAAGCCGTGAGTTCAGTATCCCGCGACCCTAATTTGCGCACTCGGCTAGAAGCAGTCGAGCGAAAGAGTATTTCGAAATTTCGAGGGTTATCTTGCACCGGGTTTCCCCGGGTTGCGTGGTTTACTAGTTTTTGCTACTTCTTGAGTAGCTGGCGCCCAAAAAGTCCCAACCTCGCAGCTTCGAAATACTCGCTGGATAGGAAATTTATTGTTCTGTACTTCGCGTTGCCGAATCACGCGGATATTCTGTACACCGATATAACCCCGGATTAAACTTCTGGATACCCCGTTATTATTGGTTCTATATACCCTTTTCTTGCGGATTGAAACGGGAAAAACCGTCACAGTACATAATTATACATGACTGCATAAAAAGGATATCATATACTTTTATAATCAATGCGATATAAGAATATAAAACGAAGAACTATCCACTCCCATCAGGAGTAAAAACAATGTTTGGTACGCAAAGTTCATTGCAAAATATAATGAAGCAGTTAATGTATCAAATCACAGCACACAATAAATCACTGAATGTATAATGATATGAATAGTAAGAAAAACATATTTACCTGTTAGATGTTTATAAATTCAAATTTAAAAGTTCAAGTCACATTTAATATATTATTGTTTAACAAGGTGATTTAATGTTGTTTCAAATAGGCGTGCGGGACTAGCTCGTACTTCTGTCAATGTAATTTCATTCGAAAAATACAAAGTATAAGAGGAAATATTCTCCAATATATAACATATATAAATCAACGGATGCAAGAGAGAACACTCGATCTCGGTGTAACGAGACCGGGGCGTCATCCTGCAGTAATCGTATAATGCCTGTTCCGAGATGGTGTAGAGGGGGAATGTGGAGGGTGAAAAGCATAAAATAACAACAATGTAACTAAAGAGAAAGAGAAAGAAAATATGTGGAAGCATAGCATTTATTAAGAGGAAATCCTAGAAATATCAAACAACAGATTATATACCATACTGTAAGTGTAAGGTACAACAAAATAGACGATATCGTGAGAGAAACTAAAACAATCGAGAAACTTGAAAAGAAAATAATAGTTTAGATTGAGCGAATCAATATCACTGACCCCGGCAAGCTTAATGGAAAACGCATAACGATGAATCGATTAGAGTATAAGATAGATGTTGGTCGCGGTTTGAGTGGCCCTGGGAATCCTTTGCCCTCATCAGGGCAGGCAGTAGGATGGTGGAGGGCCTGCCCTCCTGTTGCTTGGATCTATAGAATTCACATTCTTTTGTAGAGTAGAAGTAGATAATTATAATGCTTTTCATAGAAGATTACAGCTTACTTAATTCAAAACGTTAAAATGAGATGAGTCATGGCATTGTATGATGCATTAGTACTCTATTGTCTCGACATGTAGACACTACGAAGGGCATTCCTGTTGCATGGAGCTGTAGAATTTACATTCTTATGAAGTTTTAAAGCAGATAAGCATAGAGCTATGCATAAGAGATTACAGCATTCTTACTTTGAAACGATGAAATGGGATGCGCCAGCGCATTGCATGGAGAATTCTAGCTCGATTGCTTTAACAGACAGTCACTACGGAGCGCCATGCCGTTGAACGGAATTATATAGTTCACATTCTATTGAAGACCTCTAACAGTTAAGCATAATGTTATGGATATATGAATACAGATACTTTGCTTTGAAACGTTGAAACGAGATGCGACATCGCGCTGCATGAAGTATTAGAAATGTCTTGCTTGGACACGTAGAGGTCTGGAAACGATATTCTGTTGCAAGTAAGTATAGGATTCACATCCTTCTAAGGTCTAGATGCAGACAAATGTAACATATTGCATAGAACATTGCAATTTACTATGAATCATTGAAATGACTTGCGACATCGTGTTGAATGAAGCAATAGAACTCTATTGCTTCGATACGCAGACATCTGCAAACGCTACTTCCTAGCAAGGGAGTGTCGCATTTACATTTATTTATAGTGAATACAAGGTATACATGACACTTCGCATTGAATATCATATCTTATCATGAAACATAGAAATGAGATGCGATACCGCGTTTTAAGGGGCATTAGTACTCTAATACCTCGATACATAGACATCTGCAAACGCTAATTCCTAGCAAGGAAATGCCGCGTTTACATTCATTTGAAGTGAATGCAAGGTATAAGTGACACTTCGCAATGAATATTATGTCTTATCATGAAACATAGAAATGATATGCGATATCGCGTTCTAAGAGGCATTAAAACTCTATTGCTACGATAGGTAGACGGCTGGAAGCGCTATTTCCTAGCAAGGAAGTGTGGCATTTACATTCTTTTGAAAGGAATACGAGGTATACATAGCACTCCACAAGGAATATTATATCTTGTCATGAAACATAGAAATGAGGATCGATATCGCGTTTTGAGAAGCATTAGCACTCTATTGCTTCGATACGTGGTCATCTGCAAACGCTATTTCCTAGCAAAGAAGTGTCGCATTTACATTCTTTTGAAAGGAATACGAGGTATACATGACACTTCGCAATGAATATTACATCTTATCATAAAACATAGAAATGAGATGCGCTATAGCGATTTATGAAGCATTAGATGTCTATTGCTTCGATACGAAGACATCTGCAAACGCTATTTCCACGCAAGGAAGTGTCGCATTTACATTCATTTGAAGTGTATGCGAGGCATACATGGAAGTTCGCAATGAATATTATATCTTATCATGAAACATAGAAATGAGTTGCGATTTCGCGTTTGAAGAAGCGTTAGAACTCTATTGCCATGATACATAGTCACCTGCAAACGCTATTTCCTATGAAGGAAGTGTCGCTATTACATTCATTTGATGTGTATGCGAGGTATAAGTGACATTTCGCAATGAATATTATCACTTATCATGAAACATAGGAATGAGATGCGATATCGCGATTTAAGAAGCATTAGAATACTATTGCTACGATACGTAGACATCTTCAAACGCTATTTCCTAGCAAGGAAATGTCGCATTTACATTCTTCCGATGTGAATACGCGGTATTCATAACACTGCACAATGAATATTATATCGTATCATGAAACATGGAATGGCATGCGATATCGCGTTTTAAAAAGCGTTAGATCTCTATTGCTACGAAACGTAGACACCTGCAAACGCTATTTCCTAGCAAGGAAATGTCGCATTTACATTCCTCCGATGTGATTACGAGGTATACATAACACTCCACAATGTATATTATATATTATCATGAAACATAGTAATGAGTAGCGGTATCGCGTTTTGACAAGCATTAGAACTCTAATGCTACGATACGTAGACATCTGCAAACGCTATTTCCTGGCAAGGAAGTGTCGCGTTTACATTCTTTTGAAGTGAATACGAGGTATACATAACACTCAACAATGAATATTATATCTTACCATGAAACATAGAAATGAGATGCAATATGGCGATTTAAGAAACATTAGATCCCTGTTGCTTCGAAACGTAGACATCTTTTAACGCTACTTCCTAGGAAGGAAGTGTCCCATTTACATTCTCTTGAAAGGAATACGAGGTATACATGACACTTGGCAATGAATATTATATCTTATCATGAAACGTAGATATGAGATGCGATATGACGATTTAAGAAGCATTAGTACACTATTGCTTCGATACGTAGACATCTGCAAACGCTACTTCCTAGCAAGGAAGTGTCGCATTTACATTCATTTGAAGTACAGACGAGATATACATAACACTGCACAATGGATATTATATCTTATCATGAAACATAGAAATGAGATGCGATATCGCGATTTAAGTAGCATTAGAACTCTATTGCTACGATACGTAGACATCTGCAAACTCTATTTCCTAGCAAGCAATAGTCGCATTTACATTCTTTTGAAGTGAATACGAGGTATACATGACACTTCGCAATGAATATTATATCTCATCACGAAACATAGAAATGAGATGCGATATCGTGTTTTAAGAAGCATTAGAGCTCTATTGCTTCGATACATAGACATCTGCAAACGCTATTTCCTAGCAAACAATAGTCGCATTTACATTCTTATGAAGTGAATACAAAGTACACATGACACGTCGTAATGAATATTATATCTTATCATGAAACATAGAAGTGAGGTGCGATATCGCGTTTTCAGAAGCATTAGAACTCTATGGCCTCGAATCGGAGACATCTGCAAACGCTATTTCCTAGCATGGAGGTGTCGCACTTACATTCTTTTGAAGTGAATACGAGGTATACATGACACTTCGCAATGAATATTATATCTTATCACGAAACATATTAATGAGATGCGATATCGCGATTTAAGTAGCATTAGAACTCTATTGCTACGATACGTAGACATCTGAATACGCTATTCCCCAGCAAGGATGTGTCGCATTTACATTCGCTTGGAGTGAATACGAGGTATACAGGACACTTCGCAATGAATATTATATCTTATCACCAAACATAGAAGTGGGATGCGATATCGCGATTTAAGAAGCATTAGAACTCTATTGCCTCGACGCGTAGATATCTGCAGACGCTATTTCCTAACATGGAAGTGTCGCATTTACATTCTTTTGAAGAGAATACGAGGTGTACATGACACTTCGCAATGAATATTACATCTTATCACGATACACAGAAGTATGATGCGATATCGCGATTTAAGTAGCATTAGAACTCTATTGCTACGATACGTTGACATCTGCAAACGCTATTTCCTAGCAAGGAATAGTCGCATTTACATTCTTTTGAAGTGTATACGAGGTACACATGACACTTCGTAATGAATATTATATCTTATCATGAAACATAGAAGAGAGATGCAATATCGCGTTTTCAGAAGCATTAGAAATCTATGGCCTCGATTCGGAGACATCTGCAAACGCTATTTCCTACCAAGGAATAGTCGCATTTACATTCGTTTGGAGTGAATACGAGGTATACATGACACTTCGCGATGAATATTATATCTTATCACGAAGCATAGAAATGAGATGCGATATCGCGTTTTGAGAAGCACTACAACTCTACTGCTACGATACATAGACATCTGAATACGCTATTTCCTAGCAAGGAAGTGTCGCATTTTCATTCGTTTGGAGTGAATACGAGGTATACATGACACTTCGCAATGAATATTGTATCTTATCATGAAACATAGAAGTGAGATGCTATATCGCGTTTTAAGGAGCATTAGAACTCTATTGCCTCGACGCGTAGACATCTGCAGACGCTATTTCCTAACATGGAAGTGTCGCATTTACATTCTTTTGAATTGAATACGTGGTGTACATGACACTTCGCAATGAATATTACATCTTATCACGAAACACAAAAATGAGATGCGATATCGCGATTTAAGTAGCATTAGAACTCTATTGCTACGATACGTTGACATCTGCAAACGCTACTTCCTAGCAAGGAATAGTCGCATTTACATTCTTTTGAGGTGAATACGAGGTGTAAGTGACACTTCGCAATGAATATCATATCTGGTCATGAAACATAGAAATGAAATGCGATATCGTGTTTTAAGAAGCATTAGAGCTCTATTGCTTCGATACATAGACATCTGCAAACGCTATTTCCTAGCAAGGAAGTGTCGCATTTACATTCATTTGAAGTGAATACGAGGTATAAGTGACACTTCGCAATGAATAATAGATCTTATCATGAAACATAGAAATGAGATGCGATATCGTGTTTTAAGAAGCTTTAGAATCCTATTGCTCCGATACGTAGACACTTGCAAACGCTATTACCTAGCAAGGAAGTGTCGCATTTACATTCTTTAGATGTAAATACGAGGAATACATGACACTTCGCAATGAATATTATATCTTGTCATGAAACGTAGGAATGAGATGCGATATCCCGTTTTAAGAAGTAGTAGATCTCTATTGCTTCGGTACGGAGAGATCAGCAAACGCTATTTCCTAGCAAGGAAGTTTCGCACTTACAATCTTTTGAAATGAATACGAGGTATACATTGCACTTCGCAATGGATATTATATCTTATCATGAAACATAGAAATGAGATGCGATATCGCGTTTTAAGACGCATTAGAGCACTATTGCCTCGATACGTAGACATCTGCAAACGCTATTTCCTAGGAAGGAAGTGTCGCATTTACATTCATTTTAAGTGAATACGAGGTGTAAGTGACACTTCGCAATGAATAATAGATCTTATCATGAAAGATAGGAATGAGATGCGATATCGCGTATTGAGAAGCATTAGATCTCTATTGCAAATATACGTTGACATCTGCAAACGCTATTTCCTTGCATGGATGTGTCGCATTTACATTCTTGTGATGTGAGTACGAGGTATACATGACACTTCGCAATAAATATTATATCTTATCATGAAAGATGGAAGTGAGATGCGATATCGCATTTTAAGAAGCATTAGAACTCTATTGCTACGATACGTAGATATCTGCAAACGCTATTTCCTAGCATGGAAGTGTCACATTTACATTCATTTGAAGTGAATACGAGGTATACATGACTCTTCGCAATGAGTATTATATCTTATAATGAAACATAGGAATGAGATGCGATATCGCGTATTGAGAAGCATTAGATCTCCATTGCTAATATACGTTGACATCTGCAAACGCTATTTCCTTGCATGGATGTGTCGCATTTACATTCTTTTGATGTGAGTACGAGGTATACATGGCACTCCACAATGAATATTATATCTTATTACGAAACATGGAAATGAAATGCGACATCTCGTTTTAAGAAGCGTTAGTACTCTAGTGTTGTGATACGTGGACATCTGCAAACAATATTTCCTAGCAAGGAAGTGTCGCATTTACATTCTTGTGAAGTGAAATCGAGGTATACATGACACTTCGCAATGAATATTATATCTTTTCATGAAACACAGGAGTGAGTTGCGATATCGCGTTTTGAGAAGCATTAGAACTCTATTGCTAGGATACGTAGACATCTGCAAACGCTATTTCCTAGCATGGAAGTTTCGCATTTACATTCCTTTGAAGTGAATACGAGATATACATGACACTTCGCAATTAATATTATATCTTATCATGAAACATAGGAATGAGTTGCGATTTCGCGTTTTGAGAAGCATTAGAGCTCTATTGCGACGATACGTAGACATCTGCAAACAATATTTCCTAGCAAGAAAGTGTCGCATTTACATTCTTTTGAAGTGAATACGAGGTATACATGACACTTCGCAATAAATATTATATCTTATCATGAAAGATAGGAATGAGATGCGATATCGCGTATTGAGAAGCATTAGATCTCTATTGCAAATATACGTTGACATCTGCAAACGCCATTACCTTGCATGGATGTGTCGCATTTGCATTCTTGTGATGTGAGTACGAGGTATACATGACACTCCACAATGAATAATATATCTTATTACGAAACATGGAAATGAAATGCGACGTCTCGTTTTAAGAAGCATTAGAACTCTATCGCTACGGTACGTAGACATCTGCAAACGCTATTTCCTAGCATGGAAGTTTCGCATTTACATACTTTTGAAGTGAATACGAGGTATACATGACACTTCGCAATGAATATTATATCTTATCATGATACATAGGAGTGAGATGCGATATCGCGTTCTAAGAAGCATTAGAACCCTATTGCTACGATACGTAGACACCTGCGAGCGCTATTTCCTAGCATGGAAGTGTCGCATTTACATTCCATTGAAGTGAATACGAGGTATGCATTACACTTCGCAATGGATATTTTATCATATCATGAAACATAGAAATGAGATGCGACATCTCGTTTTAAGTAGGATCAGATCTCTATTGCTACGATACGTAGACATCTGGAAACGCTATTTCCTAGCAGGGAAGTGTCGCATTTACATTCTTTTGAAGTGAATACCAGGTATACATGACACTTCGCAATGAATATTATATCTTATCTCGAAACATAGAAGTGAGATGCGATATTGCGATTTAAGGAGCGTTAGAACTCTATTGCTACGATGGGTAGACATCTGCAAATGTTATTTCCAATCAAGCAAGTGTCGCACTTACATCCTTTGAAGTGAATACGAGGTATACATAACACTCCGCAATGAATATTATATCTTATCACGAAACATAGAAATGAAATGCGACATCTCGTTTTAAGTAGCATTACAACTCTATTGCTACGATACGTAGACATCTGTAAAGGCTATTTCCTAGCACGGAAGTGTCGCATTTACATTCTTTTGAAGTGAATACGAGGTATACATAACACTCCACAATGAATATTATATCTTATCATGAAACATAGAAGTGAGATGCGATATCGCGTTCTAAGAAGCATTAGAACTCCATTGCTACGATACGTAGACGTCTGCAAACGCTATTTGCTAGCATGGAAGTTTCGCATTTACATTCATTTGAAGTGAATACGAGGTATACATGACACTTCGCAATGAATATTATATCTTATCATGAAACATAGAAGTGAGATGCGATATCGCGTTCTAAGAAGCATTAGAACTCCATTGCTACGATACGTAGACATCTGCAAACGCTATTCCCTAGCATGGAAGGGTCGCATTTACATTCTTTTGAAGTGAATACGAGGTATACATGACACTTCGAAATGAATATTATATCTGATCATGAAACATAGAAATGAGATGCGACATCGCATTTTGAGAAGCAGTAGAACCCTATTGCTTCGATACGTAGAAATCTGCAAACTCTTCTTCCTAGCAGGGAAGTGTCGCATTTACATTCATTTGAAGTGAATACGAGGTATACATGACACTTCGCAATGAATATTATACCTTATCATGAAACATAGACGTGAGATGCGATATCGCATTTTAAGAAGCATTAGAACTCTATTGCTATGATACGTAGACATCTGCAAACTCTACTTCCTAGCAGGGAAGTGTCGCATTTACATTCATTTGAAGTGAATACGAGGTATACATGACACTTCGCAATGAATATTATACCTTATCATGAAACATGGAAGTGAGATGCTATATCGCGATTTAAGAAGCATTAGAACTCTATTGCTACGATACGTAGACATCTGCAAACGCTATTTCCTAGCATGGAAGTGTCTTATTTACATTCTTTTGAAGTGAATGCGAGGTATACATGACACTTCGCAATGAATATTATATCTTATCATGAAACATAGAAGCGAGATGCGATATCGCGTTCTAAGAAGCATTAGAACTCCATTGCTACGATACGTAGACATCTGCAAACGCTATTTCCTAGCATGGAAGGGTCGCCTTTACATTCTTTTGAAGTGAATGCGAGGTATACATGACACATCGCAATGAATATTACATCTTATCATGAAACATAGATGTGATATGCGATATCGCGTTCAAAGAAGCAATAGAACTCTATCGCTACGATACGTAGACATCTGCAAACGCTATTTCCTAGCATGGAAGTTTCGCATTTACATTCTTGTGAAGTGAATATGAGATATACATGACACTTCGCAATGAATATTATATCTTATTACGAAACATGGAAATGAAATGCGACATGTCGTTTTAAGAAGCATTAGAACTCTATCGCTACGGTACGTAGACATCTGCAAACGCTATTTCCTAGCATGGAAGTTTCGCATTTACATTCTTTTGAAGTGAATACGAGGTATACATGACACTTCGCAATGAATATTACATCTTATCATGAAACATAGGAATGATTTGCGATATCTCGTTTTGAGAAGCATTAGAACTCTATTGCTAGGATACGTAGACATCTGCAAACGCTATATCCTAGCATGGAAGTTTAACATTTACATTCTTTTGAAGTGAATACGAGATATACATGACACTTCGCAATTAATATTATATCTTATCATGAAGCATAGGAACGAGTTGCGATTTCGCGTTTTGAGAAGCATTAGAGATCTATTGCGACGATACGTAGACATCTGCAAACAATATTTCCTAGCAAGAAAGTGTCGCATTTACATTATTTTGAAGTGAGTACGATGTATACATGACACTTCGCAATGAATATTATACCTTATCACGAAACATAGGAATGAGATGCGATATCGCGTTCAAAGAAGCAATAGAACTCTATCGCTACGATACGTAGACATCTGCAAACGCTATTTCCTAGCATGGAAGTTTCGCATTTACATTCTTGTGAAGTGAATATGAGATATACATGACACTTCGCAATGAATATTATATCTTATTACGAAACATGGAAATGAAATGCGACATCTCGTTTTAAGAAGCATTAGAACTCTATCGCTACGATACGTAGACATCTGCAAACGCTATTGCCAAGCATGGAAGTTTCGCATTTACATTCTTTTGAAGTGAATACGAGGTATACACGACACTTCGCAATAAATATTATATCTTATCATGAAACATAGAAGTGATATGCTATATCGCGATTTAAGAAGCATTAGAACTCTATTGCTACGATACGTAGACATCTGCAAACGCTATTTCCTAGCATGGAAGTGTCTTATTTACATTCTTTTGAAGTGAATGCGAGGTATACATGACACTTCGCAATGAATATTATATCTTATCATGAAACATAGAAGTGAGATGCGATATCGCGTTCTAAAAAGCATTAGAACTCCATTGCTACGATACGTAGACATCTGCAAACGCTATTTCCTAGCATGGAAGGGTCGCATTTACATTCTTTTGAAGTGAATACGAGGTATACATGACACTTCGAAATGAATATTATATCTGATCATGAAACATAGAAATGAGATGCGACATCGCATTTTGAGAAGCAGTAGAACCCTATTGCTTCCATACGTAGACATCTGCAAACTCTTCTTCCTAGCAGGGAAGTGCCGCATTTACATTCATTTGAAGTGAATACGAGGTATACATGACACTTCGCAATGAATATTATACCTTATCATGAAACATAGACGTGAGATGCGATATCGCATTTTAAGAAGCATTAGAACTCTATTGCTATGATACGTAGACATCTGCAAACTCTACTTCCTAGCAGGGAAGTGTCGCATTTACATTCATTTGAAGTGAATACGAGGTATACATGACACTTCGCAATGAATATTATACCTTATCATGAAACATGGAAGTGAGATGCTATATCGCGTTTTAAGAAGCATTAGAACTCTATTGCTACGATACGTAGACATCTGCAAACGCTATTTCCTAGCATGGAAGTGTCTTATTTACATTCTTTTGAAGTGAATGCGAGGTTTACATGACACTTCGCAATGAATATTATATCTTATCATGAAACATAGAAGTGAGATGCGATATCGCGTTCTAAGAAGCATTAGAACTCCATTGCTACGATACGTAGACATCTGCAAACGCTATTTCCTAGCATGGAAGGGTCGCATTTACATTCTTTTGAAGTGAATGCGAGGTATACATGACACATCGCAATGAATATTACATCTTATCATGAAACATAGATGTGATATGCGATATCGCGTTCAAAGAAGCAATAGAACTCTATCGCTACGATACGTAGACATCTGCAAACGCTATTTCCTAGCATGGAAGTTTCGCATTTACATTCTTGTGAAGTGAATATGAGATATACATGACACTTCGCAATGAATATTATATCTTATTACGAAACATGGAAATGAATTGCGACATGTCGTTTTAAGAAGCATTAGAACTCTATCGCTACGGTACGTAGACATCTGCAAACGCTATTTCCTAGCATGGAAGTTTCGCACTTACATTCTTTTGAAGTGAATACGAGGTATACATGACACTTCGCAATGAATATTACATCTTATCGTGAAACATAGGAATGATTTGCGATATCTCGTTTTGAGAAGCATTAGAACTCTATTGCTAGGATACGTAGACATCTGCAAACGCTATATCCTAGCATGGAAGTTTAACATTTACATTCTTTTGAAGTGAATACGAGATATACATGACACTTCGCAATTAATATTATATCTTATCATGAAGCATAGGAACGAGTTGCGATTTCGCGTTTTGAGAAGCATTAGAGATCTATTGCGACGATACGTAGACATCTGCAAACAATATTTCCTAGCAAGAAAGTGTCGCATTTACATTATTTTGAAGTGAGTACGATGTATACATGACACTTCGCAATGAATATTATACCTTATCACGAAACATAGGAATGAGATGCGATATCGCGTTCAAAGAAGCAATAGAACTCTATCGCTACGATACGTAGACATCTGCAAACGCTATTTCCTAGCATGGAAGTTTCGCATTTACATTCTTGTGAAGTGAATATGAGATATACATGACACTTCGCAATGAATATTATATCTTATTACGAAACATGGAAATGAAATGCGACATCTCGTTTTAAGAAGCATTAGAACTCTATCGCTACGATACGTAGACATCTGCAAACGCTATTGCCAAGCATGGAAGTTTCGCATTTACATTCTTTTGAAGTGAATACGAGGTATACACGACACTTCGCAATAAATATTATATCTTATCATGAAACATAGAAGTGATATGCTATATCGCGATTTAAGAAGCATTAGAACTCTATTGCTACGATACGTAGACATCTGCAAACGCTATTTCCTAGCATGGAAGTGTCTTATTTACATTCTTTTGAAGTGAATGCGAGGTATACATGACACTTCGCAATGAATATTATATCTTATCATGAAACATAGAAGTGAGATGCGATATCGCGTTCTAAAAAGCATTAGAACTCCATTGCTACGATACGTAGACATCTGCAAACGCTATTTCCTAGCATGGAAGGGTCGCATTTACATTCTTTTGAAGTGAATACGAGGTATACATGACACTTCGAAATGAATATTATATCTGATCATGAAACATAGAAATGAGATGCGACATCGCATTTTGAGAAGCAGTAGAACCCTATTGCTTCCATACGTAGACATCTGCAAACTCTTCTTCCTAGCAGGGAAGTGCCGCATTTACATTCATTTGAAGTGAATACGAGGTATACATGACACTTCGCAATGAATATTATACCTTATCATGAAACATAGACGTGAGATGCGATATCGCATTTTAAGAAGCATTAGAACTCTATTGCTATGATACGTAGACATCTGCAAACTCTACTTCCTAGCAGGGAAGTGTCGCATTTACATTCATTTGAAGTGAATACGAGGTATACATGACACTTCGCAATGAATATTATACCTTATCATGAAACATGGAAGTGAGATGCTATATCGCGTTTTAAGAAGCATTAGAACTCTATTGCTACGATACGTAGACATCTGCAAACGCTATTTCCTAGCATGGAAGTGTCTTATTTACATTCTTTTGAAGTGAATGCGAGGTTTACATGACACTTCGCAATGAATATTATATCTTATCATGAAACATAGAAGTGAGATGCGATATCGCGTTCTAAGAAGCATTAGAACTCCATTGCTACGATACGTAGACATCTGCAAACGCTATTTCCTAGCATGGAAGGGTCGCATTTACATTCTTTTGAAGTGAATGCGAGGTATACATGACACATCGCAATGAATATTACATCTTATCATGAAACATAGATGTGATATGCGATATCGCTTTCAAAGAAGCAATAGAACTCTATCGCTACGATACGTAGACATCTGCAAACGCTATTTCCTAGCATGGAAGTTTCGCATTTACATTCTTGTGAAGTGAATATGAGATATACATGACACTTCGCAATGAATATTATATCTTATTACGAAACATGGAAATGAATTGCGACATGTCGTTTTAAGAAGCATTAGAACTCTATCGCTACGGTACGTAGACATCTGCAAACGCTATTTCCTAGCATGGAAGTTTCGCACTTACATTCTTTTGAAGTGAATACGAGGTATACATGACACTTCGCAATGAATATTACATCTTATCATGAAACATAGGAATGATTTGCGATATCTCGTTTTGAGAAGCATTAGAACACTATTGCTAGGATACGTAGACATCTGCAAACGCTATATCCTAGCATGGAAGTTTAACATTTACATTCTTTTGAAGTGAATACGAGATATACATGGCACTTCGCAATTAATATTATATCTTATCATGAAGCATAGGAACGAGTTGCGATTTCGCGTTTTGAGAAGCATTAGAGATCTATTGCGACGATACGTAGACATCTGCAAACAATATTTCCTAGCAAGAAAGTGTCGCATTTACATTATTTTGAAGTGAGTACGATGTATACATGACACTTCGCATTGAATATTATACCTTATCACGAAACATAGGAATGAGATGCGATATCGCGTATTGAGAAGCATTAGATCTCTATTGCTAATATACGTTGACATCTGCAAACGCTATTTCCTTGCATGGATGTGTCGCATTTACATTCTTTTGATGTGAGTACGAAGTATACATGACACTCCACAATGAATATTATATCTTATTACGAAACATGGAAATGAAATGCGACATCTCGTTTTAAGAAGCATTAGAACTCTATCGCTACGATACGTAGACATCTACAAACGCTATTTCCAAGCATGGAAGTTTCGCATTTACATTCTTTTGAAGTGAATACGAGGTATACACGACACTTCGCAATAAATATTATACCTTATCATGAAACATAGACGTGAGATGCGATATCGCATTTTAAGAAGCATTAGAACTCTATTGCTATGATACGTAGACATCTGCAAACTCTACTTCCTAGCAGGGAAGTGTCGCATTTACATTCATTTGAAGTGAATACGAGGTATACATGACACTTCGCAATGAATATTATACCTTATCATGAAACATGGAAGTGAGATGCTATATCGCGATTTAAGAAGCATTAGAACTCTATTGCTACGATACGTAGACATCTGCAAACGCTATTTCCTAGCATGGAAGGGTCGCATTTACATTCTTTTGAAGTGAATACGAGGTATACATGACACTTCGAAATGAATATTATATCTGATCATGAAACATAGAAATGAGATGCGACATCGCATTTTGAGAAGCAGTAGAACCCTATTGCTTCCATACGTAGACATCTGCAAACTCTTCTTCCTAGCAGGGAAGTGCCGCATTTACATTCATTTGAAGTGAATACGAGGTATACATGACACTTCGCAATGAATATTATACCTTATCATGAAACATAGACGTGAGATGCGATATCGCATTTTAAGAAGCATTAGAACTCTATTGCTATGATACGTAGACATCTGCAAACTCTACTTCCTAGCAGGGAAGTGTCGCATTTACATTCATTTGAAGTGAATACGAGGTATACATGACACTTCGCAATGAATATTATACCTTATCATGAAACATAGACGTGAGATGCGATATCGCATTTTAAGAAGCATTAGAACTCTATTGCTATGATACGTAGACATCTGCAAACTCTACTTCCTAGCAGGGAAGTGTCGCATTTACATTCATTTGAAGTGAATACGAGGTATACATGACAATTCGCAATGAATATTATACCTTATCATGAAACATGGAAGTGAGATGCTATATCGCGTTTTAAGAAGCATTAGAACTCTATTGCTACGATACGTAGACATCTGCAAACGCTATTTCCTAGCATGGAAGTGTCTTATTTACATTCTTTTGAAGTGAATGCGAGGTATACATGACACTTCGCAATGAATATTATATCTTATCATGAAACATAGAAGTGAGATGCGATATCGCGTTCTAAGAAGCATTAGAACTCCATTGCTACGATACGTAGACATCTGCAAACGCTATTTCCTAGCATGGAAGGGTCGCATTTACATTCTTTTGAAGTGAATGCGAGGTATACATGACACTTCGCAATGAATATTACATCTTATCATGAAACATAGATGTGATATGCGATATCGCGTTCAAAGAAGCAATAGAACTCTATCGCTACGATACGTAGACATCTGCAAACGCTATTTCCTAGCATGGAAGTTTCGCATTTACATTCTTGTGAAGTGAATATGAGATATACATGACACTTCGCAATGAATATTATATCTTATTACGAAACATGGAAATGAAATGCGACATGTCGTTTTAAGAAGCATTAGAACTCTATTGCTACGGTACGTAGACATCTGCAAACGCTATTTCCTAGCATGGAAGTTTCGCATTTACATTCTTTTGAAGTGAATACGAGGTATACATGACACTTCGCAATGAATATTACATCTTATCATGAAACATAGGAATGATTTGCGATATCTCGTTTTGAGAAGCATTAGAACTCTATTGCTAGGATACGTAGACATCTGCAAACGCTATATCCTAGCATGGAAGTTTAACATTTACATTCTTTTGAAGTGAATACGAGATATACATGACACTTCGCAATGAATATTATATCTTATCATGAAACATAGGAATGATTTGCGATATCTCGTATTGAGAAGCATTAGATCTCTATTGCTAATATACGTTGACATCTGCAAACGCTATTTCCTTGCATGGATGTGTCGCATTTACATTCTTTTGATGTGAGTACGAAGTATACATGACACTCCACAATGAATACTATATCTTATTACGAAACATGGAAATGAAATGCGACATCTCGTTTTAAGAAGCATTAGAACTCTATCGCTACGATACGTAGACATCTACAAACGCTATTTCCAAGCATGGAAGTTTCGCATTTACATTCTTTTGAAGTGAATACGAGGTATACACGACACTTCGCAATAAATATTATATCTTATCATGAAACATAGAAGTGATATGCGATATCGCGTTCAAAGAAGCAACAGAACTCTATCGCTACGATACGTAGACATCAGCAAACGCTATTTCCTAGCATGGAAGTTTCGCATTTACATTCTTTTGAAGTGAATACGAGATATACATGACACTTCGCAATGAATATTATATCTTATCATGAAACATAGAAGTGATATGCGATATCGCGTTCAAAGAAGCAATAGAACTCTATCGCTACGATACGTAGACATCAGCAAACGCTATTTCCTAGCATGGAAGTTTCGCATTTACATTCTTTTGAAGTGAATACGAGATATACATGACACTTCGCAATGAATATTATATTTTATCATGAAACATAGGAATGATTTGCGATATCTCGTTTTGAGAAGCATTAGAACTCTATTGCTAGGATACGTAGACATCTGCAAACGCTATATCCTAGCATGGAAGTTTAGCATTTACATTCTTTTGAAGTGAATACGAGACATACATGACAGTTCGCAATTAATATTATATCTTATCATGAAGCATAGGAACGAGTTGCGATTTCGCGTTTTGAGAAGCATTAGAGATCTATTGCGACGATACGTAGACATCTGCAAACAATATTTCCTAGCAAGAAAGTGTCGCATTTACATTCTTTTGAAGTGAATACGATGTATACATGACACTTCGCAATGAATATTATACCTTATCACGAAACAGAGAAATGAGATGCGATATCGTGATATAAGAAGCACTAGAACTTCATTGCTACGATACGTAGACATCTGCAAACAATATTTCCTAGCAAGGAAGTGTCACATTTACATTCTTTTGAAGTGAATACGAGGTATACATGACTCTTCGCAACGAGTATTATATCTTATAAAGAAACATAGGAATGAGATGCGATATCGCGTTTTGAGAAGCATTAGAACTCTATTGCTAATAAAACGTAGACATCTGCAAACGCTATTTCCTAGCATGGAAGTGTCGCATTTACATTCTTTTGGAGTGAATACGAGGTATACATGACACTTCGCAATAAATATTATATCTTATCGTTAAAGATAGAAGTGAGATGCGATATCGCGTATTAAGAAGCATTAGAACCCTATTTCTACGATACGTAAACATCTGCAAACGCTGCTTCCTAGCATGGAAGTGTCGCATTTACATTCTTTTGGAGTGAATACGAGGTATACATAACACTTCGCAATAAATATTATATCTTATCATGAAAGATGGAAGTGAGATGCGATATCGCATTTTAAGAAGCATTAGAACTCTATTGCTACGATCCGTAGATATCTGCAAACGCTATTTCCTAGCATGGAAGTGTCACATTTACATTCATTTGAAGTGAATACGAGGTATACATGACTCTTCGCAATGAGTATTATATCTTATAATGAAACATAGGAATGAGATGCGATATCGCGTATTGAGAAGCATTAGATCTCTATTGCTAATATACGTTGACATCTGCAAACGCTATTTCCTTGCATGGATGTGTCGCATTTACATTCTTTTGATGTGAGTACGAGGTATACATGGCACTCCACAATGAATATTATATCTTATTACGAAACATGGAAATGAAATGCGACATCTCGTTTTAAGAAGCGTTAGTACTCTATTGTTGTGATACGTGGACATCTGCAAACAATATTTCCTAGCAAGGAAGTGTCGCATTTACATTCTTGTGAAGTGAAATCGAGGTATACATGACACTTCGCAATGAATATTATATCTTTTCATGAAACACAGGAGTGAGTTGCGATATCGCGTTTTGAGAAGCATTAGAACTCTATTGCTAGGATACGTAGACATCTGCAAACGCTATTTCCTAGCATGGAAGTTTCGCATTTACATTCTTTTGAAGTGAATACGAGATATACATGACACTTCGCAATTAATATTATATCTTATCATGAAACATAGGAATGAGTTGCGATTTCGCGTTTTGAGAAGCATTAGAGCTCTATTGCGACGATACGTAGACATCTGCAAACAATATTTCCTAGCAAGAAGGTGTCGCATTTACATTCTTTTGAAGTGAATACGAGGTATACATGACACTTCGCAATAAATATTATATCTTATCATGAAAGATAGGAATGAGATGCGATATCGCGTATTGAGAAGCATTAGATCTCTATTGCAAATATACGTTGACATCTGCAAACGCTATTACCTTGCATGGATGTGTCGCATTTACATTCTTGTGATGTGAGTACGAGGTATACATGACACTCCACAATGAATATTATATCTTATTACGAAACATGGAAATGAAATGTGACGTCTCGTTTTAAGAAGCATTAGAACTCTATCGCTACGGTACGTAGACATCTGCAAACGCTATTTCCTAGCATGGAAGTGTCACATTTTCATTCATTTGAAGTGAATACGAGGTATACATGACTCTTCGCAATGAGTATTATATCTTATAATGAAACATAGGAATGAGATGCGATATCGCGTATTGAGAAGCATTAGATCTGTATTGCTAATATACGTTGACATCTGCAAACGCTATTTCCTTGCATGGATGTGTCGCATTTACATTCTTTTGATGTGAGTACGAGGTATACATGACACTCCACAATGAATATTATATCTTATTACGAAACATGGAAATGAAATGCGACATCTCGTTTTAAGAAGCATTAGAACTCTATCGCTACGATACGTAGACATCTACAAACGCTATTTCCAAGCATGGAAGTTTCGCATTTACATTCTTTTGAAGTGAATACGAGGTACACACGACACTTCGCAATAAATATTATATCTTATCATGAAACATAGAAGTGATATGCGATATCGCGTTCAAAGAAGCAATAGAACTCTATCGCTACGATACGTAGACATCTGCAAACGCTATATCCTAGCATGGAAGTTTCGCATTTACATTCTTTTGAAGTGAATACGAGATATACATGACACTTCGCAATGAATATTATATCTTATCATGAAACATAGGAATGATTTGCGATATCTCGTTTTGGAAGCATTAGAACTCTATTGCTAGGATACGTAGACATCTGCAAACGCTATATCCTAGCATGGAAGTTTAGCATTTACATTCTTTTGAAGTGAATACGAGGTATACATGACACTTCGCAATTAATATTATATCTTATCATGAAACATAGGAATGAGTTGCGATTTCGCGTTTTGAGAAGCATTAGAGCTCTATTGCGACGATACGTAGACATCTGCAAACAATATTTCCTAGCAAGAAGGTGTCGCATTTACATTCTTTTGAAGTGAATACGAGGTATACATGACACTTCGCAATAAATATTATATCTTATCATGAAAGATAGGAATGAGATGCGATATCGCGTATTGAGAAGCATTAGATCTCTATTGCAAATATACGTTGACATCTGCAAACGCTATTACCTTGCATGGATGTGTCGCATTTACATTCTTGTGATGTGAGTACGAGGTATACATGACACTCCACAATGAATATTATATCTTATTACGAAACATGGAAATGAAATGTGACGTCTCGTTTTAAGAAGCATTAGAACTCTATCGCTACGGTACGTAGACATCTGCAAACGCTATTTCCTAGCATGGAAGTGTCACATTTTCATTCATTTGAAGTGAATACGAGGTATACATGACTCTTCGCAATGAGTATTATATCTTATAATGAAACATAGGAATGAGATGCGATATCGCGTATTGAGAAGCATTAGATCTGTATTGCTAATATACGTTGACATCTGCAAACGCTATTTCCTTGCATGGATGTGTCGCATTTACATTCTTTTGATGTGAGTACGAGGTATACATGACACTCCACAATGAATATTATATCTTATTACGAAACATGGAAATGAAATGCGACATCTCGTTTTAAGAAGCATTAGAACTCTATCGCTACGATACGTAGACATCTACAAACGCTATTTCCAAGCATGGAAGTTTCGCATTTACATTCTTTTGAAGTGAATACGAGGTACACACGACACTTCGCAATAAATATTATATCTTATCATGAAACATAGAAGTGATATGCGATATCGCGTTCAAAGAAGCAATAGAACTCTATCGCTACGATACGTAGACATCTGCAAACGCTATATCCTAGCATGGAAGTTTCGCATTTACATTCTTTTGAAGTGAATACGAGATATACATGACACTTCGCAATGAATATTATATCTTATCATGAAACATAGGAATGATTTGCGATATCTCGTTTTGGAAGCATTAGAACTCTATTGCTAGGATACGTAGACATCTGCAAACGCTATATCCTAGCATGGAAGTTTAGCATTTACATTCTTTTGAAGTGAATACGAGGTATACATGACACTTCGCAATGAATATTACATCTTATCATGAAACATAGAAGTGATATGCGATATCGCGTTCTAAGAAGCAATAGAACTTTATCGCTACGATACGTAGACATCTGCAAACGCTATTTTTTAGCATGGAAGTTTCGCATTTACATTCTTTTGAAGTGAATACGAGGTATACATTACACTCTACCATGAATATTATATCTTATCACGAAACATAGATGTGACATGCGATAACGCGGTTTAAGAAGCGCTAGAACTCTATTGCTACGATACGTAGACATCTGCAAACGCTACTTCCTAGCATGGAAGTGTCGCATTTACATTCTTTTGAAGCGAATACGAGGTATACATGACACTTCGCAATGAATATTATATCTTATCATGAAACATAGAAGTGAGATGCGATATCGCGTTCTAAGAAGCATTAGATCCCTATTGCTACGATACGTAGACATCTGTAAACGCTACTTCCTAGCATGGAAGTGTCGCATTTACATTCTTTTGAAGTGAATACGAGATATACATGACACTTCGCAATGAATATTATATCTTATCATGAAACATAGAAGTGAGATGCGATATCGCGTTCTAAGAAGCATTAGAACTCTATTGCTACGATACGTAGACATCTGCAAACGCTATTTCCTAGCATGGAAGTGTCGCATTTACATTCTGTTGAAGTGAGTACGAGGTATACATAACACTCCATAATGAATATTATATCTTCTCATGAAGCATAGCAGTGAGATGCGATATCGCGTTTTAGGAAGCATTAGAACTCTATTGCTGCGATACGTAGACATCTGCAAACGCTATTTGTAGCATGGAAGTGTCGCATTTACTTTCTTTTGAAGTGAATACGAGATATACATGACACTTCGCAATGAATATTATATCTTATCATGAAACATAGAAGTGAGATGCGATATCGCTTTCTAAGAAGCATTAGAACTCTATTGCTACGATACGTGGACATCTGCAAAGGCTATTTCCTAGCATGGAAGGGTCGCATTGACATTCTTTTGAAGTGAGTACGAGGTATACATAACACTCCATAATGAATATTATATCTTCTCATGAAACATAGCAGTGAGATGCGATATCGCGTTTTAAGAAGCATTAGAACTCTATTGCTACGATACGTAGACATCTGCAAACAATATTTCCTAGCAAGGAAGTGTCGCATTTACATTCTTTTGAAGTGAATACGAGATACACATGACACTTCGCAATGAGTATTATATCTTATCATGAAACATAGGAATGTGATGCGATATCGCGTATTAAGAAGCAAAAGAACTCTAATTATACGATACGTAGGCATCTGCAAGCAATATTTCCTAGCAAGGAAGTGTCGCACTTACATCCTCTTGAAGTGAATACGAGGTATACATAACACACCACAATGAATATTATATCTAATTACGAGTCATAGAAATGAAATGCGACATCTCGTTCTAAGAAGGATTAGAACTCTATCGCTACGTTACGTAGACATCTGCAAACGCTATTTCCTAGCATGGAAGTTTCGCATTTACATTCTTTTGAAGTGAATACGACGTATACATGACACTTCGCAATGAATATTATGTCTGACCATGAAACATATTAATGAGATGCGACATCGCGTTTTGAGAAGCATTAGAACCCTATTGCTTCGATACGTAGACATCTGCAAACAATATTTCCTAGCAAGGAAGTGTCGCATTTACATTCTCTTGAAGTGAATACCAGATATACATAACACTCCACAATGAATATTATATCTTATCACGAAACATAGAAATGAGATGCGAAATCGCGTTCTACGAATCATTAGAACTCTATTGTTTCGACACGTAGTCATCTGGAAACGCTATTTCCTAGTAAGGAAGTGTCGCATTTACATCCTTTTGAAGTGAATACGAGGTATACATGACACTTCGCAATGAATATTTTGTCTTATCATGAAACATAGAAATAAAATGCGACATCTCGTTTTAAGAAGTATTAGAACACTCTTGCTACGATACGTAGACGTCTGCAAACGTTATTTTCTAGCATGGAAGTGTCGCATTTTCATTCCATTGAAGTGAATACGAGATATGCATGAAACTTCGCAATGAATATTATATCTTATCATGAAACATAGGAATGAGGTACTATATCGCGTTTTGAGAAGCATTAGAACTCTATTGCTAATATACGTAGACATCTGCAAACTCTATTTCCTAGCAAGGAAGTGTCGCATTTACTTTCCATTGAAGTGAATACGAGGTATGCATGACACTTCGCAATGGATATTATATCTTATCATGAAACATAGAAATGAGATGCGATATCTCGTTTTAGGAAGTATTAGAACTCCATTCTTACGATACGTGGTCATCTGGAAACGCTATTTCCTAGCATGCAAGTTTCGCATTTACATTCTTTTGAAGTGAATACGAGGTATACATGACACTTCGCAATGAATATTATGTCTTATCATAAAACATAGAAATGAAATGCGACATCTCGTTTTAAGAAGTATTAGAACACTCTTGCTACGATACATAGACGTCTGCAAACGTTATTTCCTAGCATGGAAGTGTCGCATTTACATTCCATTGAAGTGAATACGAGGTATACATGACACTTCGCAATGAATATTATATTTTATCATGAAACATAGAGGTGAGATGCGATATCGCGTTTTAAGAAGCATTAGAACTCTATTGCAACGATACGTAGACATCTGCAAACAATATTTCCTAGGAAGGAAGTGTCGCATTTACATTCCTTTGAAGTGAATACGAAGTATACATGACACTTCATAATGAATATTATATTTTATCATGAAACATAGAAGTGAGATGCGATATTGGGTTTTAAGAAGCATTAGAACTCTATTGCTACGATACGTAGACACCTGCAAACAATATTTCCTAGCATGCAAGTGGCGCATGTGCATTCTGTTGAAGTGAATACGAGGTATACATGACACTTCGCAATGAATATTATGTCTTATCATAAAACATAGAAATGAAATGCGACATTTCGTTTTAAGAAGTATTAGAACACTCTTGCTACGATATGTAGACGTCTGCAAACGTTATTTCCTAGCATGGAAGTGTCGCATTTACATTCCATTGAAGTGAATACGAGATATGCATGAAACTTCGCAATCGACATTATATCTTAACATGAAACATAGAAATGAGATGCGACATCTCGTTTTAAGAAGTATTAGAACTCTATTCTTTCGATACTTTGTCATCTGCAAACGCTATTTCCTAGCATGGAAATGACGCATTTACATTTTTTTCAAGTGAATACGAGGTATACATGACACTTCGCAATGAATATTATATCTTATCATGAAACATAGAAATGAGATGCGACATCGCGTTTTGAGAAGCATTAGAACCCTGTTGCTTTGAAGCGTAGACATCTGCAAACTCTACTTCCTAGCAGGGAAGTGTCGCAATTACATTCTTTTGAAGTGAATACGAAGTTTACATGACACTTCATAATGAATATTATATCTTTTCATGAAACATAGAAGTGAGATGCGATATTGCGTTTTAAGAAGCATTAGAACTCTATTGCTACGATACGTAGACATCGGCAAACGCTATTTCCTAGCATGGAAGTGTCGCATTTACATTCTTTTGAAGTGAATACGAGGTATACATGACACTTCGCAATGGATATTATATCTTATCATGAAACATAGAAGTGAGATGCGATATCGCGCTCTAAGAAGCATTAGAAATCTATTGCTACGATACGTAGACATCTGCAAAGGCTATTTCCTAGCATGGAAGTGTCGCATTTACATTCTGCTGAAGAGAATAGGAGATATACATGACACTTCGCAGTGAATATTATATCTTATCATGAAACATAGGAATGAGGTGCTGTATCGCGTTTTGAGAAGCATTAGAACTCCCTTGCTAATATACGTAGACATCTGCAAACTCTATTTCCTAGCAAGGAAATGTCGCATTTACATTCCATTGAAGTGAATACGAGGTATACATGACACTTCGCAATTGATATTATATCTTATCACGAAACATAGATATGAAATGCGACATCTTGTTTTAAGACGCAATAGAATTGTATTGCTACGATACGTAGACATCTGCAAACGCTATTTCCTAGCATAGAAGTGTCGCATTTACATTCTCTTGAAGTGAATACCAGGTATACATAACACTCCACAAAGAATATTATATCTTATCACGAAACATAGAAGTGATATGCGATATCGCGTTCTACGAATCATTAGAACTCTATTGTTTCGACACGTAGTCATCTGGAAACGCTATTTCCTAGTAACGAAGTGTCGCATTTACATCCGTTTGAAGTGAATACGAGGTATACATGACACTTCGCAATGAATATTATGTCTTATCATGAAACATAGAAATGAAATGCGACATCTCGATTTAAGAAGTATAAGAACACACTTGCTACGATACGTAGACGTCTGCAAACGTTATTTCCTAGCATGGAAGTGTCGTATTTACATTCCATTGAAGTGAATACGAGATATGCATGAAAATTCGCAATCGATATTATATCTTAACATGAAACATAGAAATGAGATGCGACATCTCGTTCTAAGAAGTATTAGAACTCTATTCTTTCGATACGTTGTCATCTGCAAACGCAATTTCCTAGCATGGAAATGACGCATTTACATTCTTTTGAAGTGAATACGAGGTATACATGACACTTCGCAATGGACATTATATCTTATCATGAAACATAGAAGTGTGTTGCGATATCGCGTTCTAAGAAGCATTAGAACTCTATTGCTACGATACGTAGACATCTGCAAACGCTATATCCTAGCATGGAAGTGCCGCATTTATATTCTTTTGAAGACAATACGAGGTATACATAACACTTCACAATGAATATTATGTCTTATCACGAAACATAGAAGTGAAATGCGATATCGCTGTTTAAGAAGCACTAGAACTCTATGACTACGATGCGTAGACATCTGCAAACGCCACTTCCAAGCATGGAAGTGTCGCATTTACATTCTCTTGAAGTCAATACGAGGTATACATGACACTTCGCAATGAATATTATATCTTATCATGAAACATAGGAGTGAGATGCGATATGGCATTTTAAGAATCATTAGAACTCCATTGTTTCGACACGTAGTCATCTGGAAACGCTATTTCCTAGCATGGAAGTGTCTTATTTACATTCATTTGAAGTGAATACGAGGTATACAAGACACTTCGCAATGAATATTATACCTTATCATGAAACATAGGAGAGAGATGCGATATCGCGTTTTAGGAAGCATTAGAACTCTGTTGCTGCGATACGTAGACATCTGCAAACGCTATTTCCTAGCATGGATGTGTCGCACTTACATTCTTTTGAAGTGAATACGAGGTATACATGATACTTCGCAATGAATATTATATCTTATTACGAAACATATATGTGAGTTTCGATATCGCGATTTAAGTAGCATTAGAACTCTATTGCTACGATACGTAGACATCTGCAAACGCTATTTCGTAGCAAGCAATAGTCGCATTTACATTCTTTTGGAGTGAATACGAGGTATACATGACACTTCGCAATGAATATTATATCTTATCACGAAACATACAAATGAGATGCGATATCGCGATTTAAGTAGCATTAGAACTCTTTTTCTACGATACGTAGACATCTGCAAACGCTATTTCCTAGCAAGGAATAGTCGCATTTACATTCTTTTGAAGTGAATACGAGGTATACATGACACTTCGCGATGAATATTATATCGTATCATGAAACATAGAAGAGAGATGCGATATCGCGTTTTAAGAAGCATTAGAACTCTATGGCATCGATGCGGAGACATCAGCATACGCTATTTCCTAGCAAGCAATAGTCGCATTTACTTTCTTTTCAATTGAGTATGAGGTGTACATAACACTTCGCAATGAATATTATATCTTATCACGAAACATAGAAATGAGATCCGATATCGCGATTTAAGTAGCATTAGAACACTATTGCTACGATACGTAGACATCTGAATACGCTATTTCCTAGCAAGGATGTGTCGCATTTACACTCTTTTGAAGTGAATACGAAGTATACATGACACTTCGCAATGAATATTATATCTTATCATGAATCATAGAAGTGAGATGCGACATCGCGATTTAAGTAGCATTAGAACTCTATTGCTACGATACGTAGACATCTGCAAACGCTATTTCCTAGCATGGAAGTGTCGCATTTACATTCCTTTGAAGTGAATACGAGGTATACATGACACTTCGTACTGAACATTATATCTAATCATGTAACATATAAGTGAGATGCGACATCGCGTCTTAAAAAGCATTAGAATCCTATTGCCTCGATGGGGAGATATCTGCAAACGCTATATCCTAGCAAGGCGGTGTCGCATTTACATTCTTTTGAAGTGAATACGAGGTATACATAGCACTCGACAATGAATATTATATCTTATGATGAAACATACAAATGAGATGCAATATGGCGATTTAAGAAGCACTAGATCTCTATTGCTTCGACACGTAGACTTCTGCAAACGCTATTTCCTAGCAAGCAGTAGTCGCATTTACATACTTTTGAAGTGAATTCGAGGTTTTCATGACACTTCGGAATGAATATTATAACTTATCGCGAAACATAGAAATGAGATGCGATATCGCGATCTAAGAAGCATTAGAACGCTATTGCTAAGATACGTAGACATCTGCAAACGCTATTTCCTAGTAAGCAATAGTCGCATTAACATTCTTTTGAAGTGAATACGAGGTATACATGACACTTCGCAATGAATATTATATCTTATCAGGAAACATAGAAATGGGATGCGATATCGCGTTTTGAGGAGCATTAAAACTCTATTGCTATGATACGTTGGCATCTGCAAACGCTATTTCCTAGCAAGGAATAGTCGCATTTACATTCTTTTGAAGTGAATACGAGGTTTACATGACACTTCGGAATGAATATTATATCTTATCACGAAACATAGAAATGAGATGCGATATCGCGATCTAAGAAGCATTAGAACGCTATTGCTACGCTACGTAGACATTTGAAAACGCTATTTCCTAGCAAGCAATAGTCGCATTTACATTCTTTTGAAGTGAGTACGAGGTATACATGACATTTCGCAATGAATACTATATCTTATCACGAAACATAGAAATGAGATGCGATATCGCGAATTAAGTAGCATTAGAACTCTATTGCTACGATACGTAGACATCTAAATAAGCTATTTCCTAGCAAGGAAGTGTCGCATTTACATTCTTTTGATGTGAATGCGAGGTGTACATGACACTTCGCAATGAATATTATATCTTATCATGAAACACAGAAGAGGGATGCGATATAGCGACTTAAGTAGCATTAGTACCCTTTTGCTACGATACGTAGACATCTGAAAACGCTATTTCCTAGCAAGGAAGTGTCGCATTTACATCCTTTTGAAGTGAATACGAGGTATACATAACACTGCACAATGAATATTGTATCTCATCATGAAACATAGAAATGATATACGATATCCCGATTTAAAAAGCATTAGAAATCTATTGCTTCGGTACGTAGACATCTGCAAACGCTATTTTCTAGCAAGGAAGTGTCGCGTTTACATTCTTTTGAGTGAATACGAGGTATACATAACACTCCGCAATGAATATTATATCTTATCATGAAACATAGAAATGAGATGCAATACCGCGAATTAGCAAGCTTTAGAACTCTATTGCTTCGATACGTAGACATCTGCAAGCGCTATTTCCTAGCAAGGAAGTGTCGCATTTACATTCTTTAGAAGTGAATACGAGGTATACATAACACTCCACAATGAATATTATATCTTATCATGAAACGTAGATATGGGATGCGATGTGACGATTTACGAAGCGCTAGAACTATATTGCTACGATGCGTAGACATCTGCAAACGCTATTTCCTAGCATGGAAGTGTCGCATTTACATTCTTTTGAAGTGAATAAGAGGTATACATGACACTTCGCAATGAATATTATATCTTATCATGAAACATAGAAGTGAGATGCGATATCGCGTTTTAAGAAGCATTAGAACTCTATTGCTACGATACGTGGACATCTGCAAACGCTATTTCCTAGCTTGCTAGTGTCGCATTTACATTCTTTTGAAGTGAATACGAGGTATACATGACACTTCGCAATGAATATTATATCTTATCATAAAACATAGAAGTGAGATGCGATATCGCGTTTTAAGAATCATTAGAACTCTACTGTTTCCACACGTAGTCATCTGGAAACGCTATTTCCTAGCAAGGAAGTGCCGCACTTACATCCCTTTGATGTGAATACGAGGTATACATGACACTTCGCAATGAATATTATATCGGATCATGAAACATAGAAATGAGATGCGACATCGCGATTTAAGAAGCATTAGAACTCTATTGCTACGATGCGTAGACATCTGCATATGTTATTTCCTAGCAAGCAAGTGTCGCCTTAACATCCTTTGAAGTGAATACGAGGTATGCATAACATACCACAATGAATATTACATCTTATTACGAAACATAGAAATGAAATGCGACTTCTCATTTTAAGAAGCATTAGAACTCTATTGCTACGATACGTAGACATCTGCAAACGCTATTTCCTAGCATGGAAGTGTCGCATTTACATTCTTTTGAAGTGAATACGAGGTATACATGACTCTTGGCAATGAATATTATATCTTATCATGAAACATAGATGTGAGATGCGAAATCGCGTTTTAAGAAGCATTAGAAATCTATTGCTACGATACGTAGACATCTGCAAACGCTATTTGCTAGCATGGAAGTTTCGCATTTACATTCATTTGAAGTGAATACGAGGTATACATGACACTTCGCAATGAATATTATATCTTATCATGAAACATAGCAGTGAGATGCGATATCGCGATTTAAGAAGCATTAGAACTCTATTGCTACGATGCGTAGACATCTGCATGTGCTATTTCCTAGCAAGCAAGTGTCGCACTAACATCCTTTGATGTGAATACGAGGTATGCATAACATTCCACAATGAATATTATATCTTATTACGAAACATAGAAATGAAATGCGACTTCTCATTTTAAGAAGCATTAGAACTCTATTGCCACGATACGTAGACATCTGCAAACGCTATTTCCTAGCATGGAAGTGTCGCATTTACATTCTTTTGAAGTGAATAAGAGGTATACATGACACTTCGCAATGAATATTATATCTTATCATGAAACATAGAAGTGAGATGCGATATCGCGTTTTAAGAAGCATTAGAACTCTATTGCTACGATACGTAGACATCTGCAAACGCTATTTCCTAGCATGCTAGTGTCGCATTTACATTCTTTTGAAGTGAATACGAGGTATACATGACACTTCGCAATGAATATTATATCTTATCATAAAACATAGAAGTGAGATGCGATATCGCGTTTTAAGAATCATTAGAACTCTACTGTTTCCACACGTAGTCATCTGGAAACGCTATTTCCTAGCAAGGAAGTGCCGCACTTACATCCCTTTGAAGTGAATACGAGGTATACATGACACTTCGCAATGAATATTATATCTGATCATGAAACATAGAAATGAGATGCGACATCGCGATTTAAGAAGCATTAGAACTCTATTGCTACGATGCGTAGACATCTGCATATGTTATTTCCCAGCAAGCAAGTGTCGCCTTAACATCCTTTGAAGTGAATACGAGGTATGCATAACATTCCACAATGAATATTACATCTTATTACGAAACATAGAAATGAAATGCGACTTCTCATTTTAAGAAGCATTAGATCTCTATTGCTACGATACGTAGACATCTGCAAACGCTATTTCCTAGCATGGAAGTGTCGCATTTACATTCTTTTGAAGTGAATACGAGGTATACATGACACTTCGCAATGAATATTATATCTTACCTCGAAACATAGAAGTGAGATGCGACATCTCGTTTTAAGAAGCATTAGAACTCCGTTGCTACGATACGTAGACATCTGCAAACGCTATTTCCTAGCATGGAAGTGTCGCATTTACATTCATGTGAAGTGACTACGAGGTATACATGACACTTCGCAATGAATATTATATCTCATCATGAAACATGGAAATGAGATGCGACATCGCGTTTTGAGAAGCAGTAGAACCCTATTGCTTCGATACGTAGACACCTGCAAACTCTACTTCCTAGCAGGGAAGTGTCGCATTTACATTCATTTGAAGTGAATACGAGGTATACATGACACTTCGCAATGAATATTATACCTTGTCATGAAACATATAAGTGAGATGCGAAATCGCGTATTAAGAAGCACTAGAACTCTATTGCTACGATACGTAGACATCTGCAAACGCTATTTGCTAGCATGGAAGTTTCGCATTTACATTCATTTGAAGTGAATACGAGGTATACATGACACTTCGCAATGAATATTATATCTTATCACGAAACATAGAAGTGAAATGCGACATCTCGTTTTAAGAAGCCGTTGCTACGATACGTAGACATTAGAACTCCGTTGCTACGATACGTAGACATCTGCAAACGCTATTTCCTAGCATGGAAGTGTCGCATTTACATTCATTTGAAGTGACTACGAGGTATACATGACACTTCGCAATGAATATTATATCTTGTCATGAAACATAGAAGTGAGATGCGATATCGCGTTTTAGAAGCATTAGAACTCTATTGCTACGATACGTAGGCATCTGCAAACGCTATTTCCTAGCATGCAAGTGTCGCATTTACATTCTTTTGAAGTGAATACGAGGTATACATGACACTTCGCAATGAATATTATATCTTATCAAGAAACATAGTGGAAATATGCGATATCGCGTTTTAAGAAGCAATAGAACTCTATTTTTACGATACGTAGACATCTGCAAACAATATTTCCTAGCAAGGAAGTGTCGCATTTACAATCTTTTGAAGTGAATACGAGGTATACATGACACTTCGCAATGAATATTATATCTTATCATGAAACATAGCAGTGAGGTGCGATATCGCGATTTAAGAAGCATTAGAACTCTATTGCTACGATGCGTAGACATCTGCGTGTGCTATTTCCTAGCAAGCAAGTGTCGCACTAACATCCTTTGAAGTGAATACGAGGCATGCATAACATTCCACAATGAATATTATATCTTATTACGAAACATAGAAATGAAATGCGACTTCTCATTTTAAGAAGCATTAGAACTCTATTGCCACGATACGTAGACATCTGCAAACGCTATTTCCTAGCATGGAAGTGTCGCATTTACATTCTTTTGAAGTGAATACGAGGTATACATGACACTTCGCAATGAATATTATATCTTATCATGAAACATAGAAGTGAGATGCGATATCGCGTTTTAAGAATCACTAGAACTCTATTGTTTCGACACGTAGTCATCTGGAAACGCTATATCCTAGCAAGGAAGTGTCGCACTTACATCCCTTTGAAGTGAATACGAGGTATACATGACACTTCGCAATGAATATTATATCTTATCAAGAAACATAAAGGAAATATGCGATATCGCGTTTTAAGAAGCAATAGAACTCTATTTTTACGATACGTAGACATCTGCAAACAATATTTCCTAGCAAGGAAGTGTCGCATTTACAATCTTTTGAAGTGAATACGAGGTGTACATCTCACTCTACAATGAATATTATATCTTATCACGAAACATAGAAATGAAATGCGACATCTCGTTTTAAGGAGCATTAGAACTCCATTCTTACGATACGTGGTCATCTGGAAACGCTATTTCCTAGCAAGGAAGTGTCGCTTTTACATTCCTTTGAAGAGAATATGAGGTATACATGACACTTCGCAATGAATATCATATCTTATCTCGAAACATAGAAGTGAGATGTGATATCGCGTTTTGAGAAGCATTAGAACTCTATTGCTACGATACGTAGACATCTGCAAACGCTATTTGCTAGCATGGAAGTTTCGCATTTACATTCATTTGAAGTGAATACGAGGTATACATGACACTTCGCAATGAATATTATATCTCATCATGAAACATGGAAATGAGATGCGATATCGCGTTTTGAGAAGCAGTAGAACCCTATTGCTTCGATACGTAGACACCTGCAAACTCTACTTCCTAGCAGGGAATAGTCGCATTTACATTCATTTGAAGTGAATGCGAGGTATACATGACACTTCGCAATGAATATTATACCTTATCATGAAACATATAAGTGAGATGCGAAATCGCGTTTTAAGAAGCAATAGAACTCTATTGCTACGATACGTAGACATCTGCAAATGCTATTTGCTAGCATGGAAGTTTCGCATTTACATTCATTTGAAGTGAATACGAGGTATACATGACACTTCGCAATGAATATTATATCTTATCTCGAAACATAGAAGTGAGATGCGACATCTCGTTTTAAGAAGCATTAGAACTCCGTTGCTACGATACGTAGACATCTGCAAACGCTATTTCCTAGCATGGAAGTGTCGCATTTACATTCATTTGAAGTGACTACGAGGTATACATGACACTTCGCAATGAATATTATATATTATCATGAAACATAGGAATGAGTTGCGATATCGCGGTTTGAGAAGCATTAGAACTCTATTGCTACGATACGTAGACATCTGAAAACGCTATTTCCTAGCATGGAAGTTTGGCATTTACATTCTTTTGAAGTGAATACGAGATATACATGACACATCGGACTGAGTATTATATCTTATCATGAAACATAGGAATGAGTTGCGATATCGCGTTTTGAGAAACATTAGAACACTATTGCTTCGATACGTAGACATCTGCAAGCGCTACTTCCTAGCAAGGAAGTGCCGCTTTTACATTCTTCTGAAGTGAATACGAGATATACATAACATTCCACAATGAATATTATATCTTATTACGAAACATCGAAATGAAATACGACTTCTCGTTTTAAGAAGCATTAGAACTCTATTGCTACGATACGTAGACATATGCAAACAACATTTCCTAGCATGGAAGTGTCGCATTTACAATCTTTTGAAGTGAACACGAGGTATACATCTCACTCCACAATGAATATTATATCTTATCACGAAACATAGAAATGAAATGCGACATCTGGTTTTAAGGAGCATTAGAACTCCATTCTTACGATACGTGGTCATCTGGAAACGCTATTTCCTAGCAAGGAAGTGTCGCATTTACATTCTATTGAAGTGAATACGAGGTATACATGACTCTTCGCAATGAATATTATATCATATCTCGAAACATAGAAGTGAGATGCGATATCGCGATTTAAGAAGCGCTAGAACTCTATAGCGCTACGATGCGTAGACATCTGCAAATGTTATTTCCTAGCAAGGAAGTGTCGCATTTACATTCTTTTGAAGTGAATACGAGGTATACATAACATGGCACAATGAATATTATACCTTATCACGAAACATAGAAATGAAATGCGACATCTCGTTTTAAGAAGCAGTAGAGATCTATTGCTACGGTACGTAGACATCTGCAAACGCTATTTCCTAGCATGCAAGTGTCGCATTTACATTCTTTTGAAGTGAATACGAGGTATACATGACACTTCGCAATGAATATTATATCTTATCATGAAACATAGATGTGAGAGGCGATATCGCGTTTTAGGAAGCATTAGAACACTATTGCTACGATACGTAGACATCTGCAAACGCTATTTCCTAGCATGGAAGTGTCGTATTTACATTCATTTGAAGTGAATACGAGATATACATGACACTTCGCAATGAATATTATATCTTATCATGAAATATAGGAATGAGGTGCTATATTGCGTTCTGAGATGCATTAGAACTCTATTGCTAATATACGTAGGCATCAGCAAACTCTATTTCGTACCATGAAAATGTCGCACTTACATTCTTTTGAAGTGAATACGAGGTATACATGACACTTCGCAATGAATATTTTATCTTATCACGAAACATAGAAATGAAGTGCGACATCTTGTTTTAAGAAGCATTAGAACTCTATTTTTACAATACGTAGACATCTGCGAACAATATTTCCTAGCAACGAAGTGTCGCATTTACATTCCTTTGAAGTGAAATCGAGGTAAACATAACACTCCACAATGAATATTATATCTTATCACGAAACATAGAAAAGAAATGCGACATCTCGTTTTAAGATGCATTAGAAATCTCTTGCTACGATTCGTAGACATCTGCAAACCCTAATTCCTAGCATGGAGGTGTCGCATTTACATTCCATTGAAGTGAATACGAGGTGTGCATGTCATTTCGCAATGGATATTATATCTTATCAATAAACATATAAATGAGATGCGATATCACATTTTAAGAAGTATTAGAACTCCATTCTTACGATACGTGGTCATCTGGAAACGCTATTTCCTAGCAAGGAAGTGTCGCATTTACATTCTTTTGAAGTGAATACCAGGTATACGCGACTCTTCGCAATGAATATTATATCTTATCTCGAAACATAGAAGTGAGATGCGATATCGCGATTTAAGAAGCGCTAGAACTCTATTGCTACGATGCGTAGGCATCTGCAAATGTTATTTCGTAGCAAGGAAGTGTCGCATTTACATTCTTTTGAAGTGAATACGAGGTATACATAACACTTCGCAATGAATATTATATCTTATCATGAAACATAGAAGTGAGATGCGATATCGCGATTTAAGAAGCGCTAGAACTCTATTGCTACGATGCGTAGACATCTGCAAATGTTATTTCCTAGGTAGGAAGTGTCGCATTTACATCCTTTGAAGTGAATACGAGGTATACATAACATTCCACAATGAATATTATATCTTATCTCGAAACATAGATGTGAGATGCGATATCGCTGTTTAAGAAGCACTAGAACTCTATTGCTACGATGCGTAGATATCTGCAAATGTTATTTCCTAGGAAGGAAGTGTCGCATATACATTCTTTTGAAGTGAATACGAGGTATACATGACACTTCGCAATATATATTATATCGTATCATGAAACATAGGTGTGAGATGCGATATCGCGTTTTTAGAAGCATTAGAGCTCTATTGCTACGATACGTAGACATCTGCAAACGATATTTCCTAGCATGGAAGTGTTGCATTTACATTCCCTTGAAGAGAATACGAGATATACACGACACTTCCCAATGAATATTATATCTTATCATGAAACATAGAAGTGAGATGCGATATCGCGTTCTAAGAAGCATTAGAAATCTATTGCTACGATACGTAGACATCTGCAAAGGCTATTTCCTAGCATGGAAGTGTCGCATTTACATTCTTTTGAAGTGAATACGAGGTATACATAACACTCCACAATGAATATTATATCTTATCGCGCAACATAGAAATGAAATGCGACATCTCGTTTTAAGAAGCATTAGAACTCTATTGCTACGATACGTAGACATCTGCAAACGCTATATCCTAGCATGGAAGTGCCTCATTTACATTCTTTTGAAGATAATACGAGGTATACATAACACTTCACAATGAATATTATGTCTTATCACGAAACATAGAAGTGAAATGCGATATCGCTGTTTAAGGAGCACTAGAACTCTATGGCTACGATGCGTAGACATCTGCAAATGTTATTTCCTAGCAAGGAAGTGTAGCATTTACATTCTTTTGAAGTCAATACGAGGTATACATAACACTCCACAATGAATATTATATCTTATCACGAAACATAGAAATGAAATACGACATCACGTTTTAAGTAGCATTAGAACTCTATTGCTACGATACGTAGACATCTGCAAAGGCTACTTCCTAGCATGGAAGTGTCGCATTTACATTCTTTTGAAGTGAATACGAGGTATACATGACACTTCGCAATGAATATTTTATCTTATCACGAAACATAGAAATGAAGTGCGACATCTTGTTTTAAGAAGCATTAGAACTCTATTTTTACAATACGTAGACATCTGCCAACAATATTTAATAGCAACGAAGTGTCGCATTTTCATTCTTTTGAAGTGAATACGAGGTATACATGACACTTCGCAATGAATATTATATCTTATCATGAAACATAGAAGTGAGATGCGATATCGCGATTTAAGAAGCGCTAGAACTCTATTGCTACGATGCGAAGACATCTGCAAATGTTATTTCCTAGCAAGGAAGTGTCGCATTTACATTCTTTTGAAGTGAATACGAGGTATACATGACACTTCGCAATGAATATTATATCTTATCACGAAACATAGGAATGAGGTGCTATATCGAGTTTTGGAAAGCGTTAGAACTCTATTGCTAATATACGTAGACATCTGCATACTCTATTTCCTAGCAAGGAAATGTCGCATCTACATTCCAATGAAGTGAATACGAGGTATACATGGCACATCGCAATGGATATTATATCTTATCATGAAACATAGAAATGAGATGCGACATCTCGTTTTCATAAGTATTAGAACTCTATTCTTTCGATACGTGGTCATCTGGAAACTCTATTTCCTAGCAAGGAAGTGTCGCATTTACATTCTTGTGAAGTGAAATCGAGGTATACATGACACTTCGCAATGGATATTATATCTTAACATGAAACATAGAAATGAGATGCGATATCTCGTTTTAAGAAGTATTAGATCTCCATTCTTACGATACGTGGTCATCTGGAAACGCTATTTCCTAGCAAGGAAGTGTCGCATTTTCATTCTTTTGAAGTGAATACGTGATATACATGACACTTCGCAATTAATATTATATCTTATCATGAAACATAGGAATGAGTTGCGATTTCGCGTTTTGAGAAGCATTAGAGCTCTATTGTGACGATACGTAGACATCTGCAAACGATATTTCCTAGCATGGAAGTTTCGCATTTACATTCTATTGAAGTGAATACGAGATATACATGACACTTCGCAATTAATATTATATCTTATCATGAAACATAGGAATGAGTTGCGATTTCGCGTTTTGAGAAGCATTAGAGCTCTATTGCGACGATACGTATACATCTGCAAGCAATATCTCCTAGCAAGAAAGTGTCGCATTTACATTCTTTTGAAGTGAATACCATGTATACATGACACTTCGCAGTGAATATTACACCTTCTCACGAAACATAGAAATGAGATGCGATATCGTGATTTAAGAAGCACTAGAACTTCATTTCTACGATACGTAGACATCTGCAAACAATATTTCCTAGCAAGGAAGTGTCGCACTTACATACTTTTGAAGTGAATACGAGGTATGCATAACATTACACAATGAATATTATATCTTATTACGGAACATAGAAATTAAATACGACATCTCGTTTTAAGAAGCATTAGTACTCTATTGCTGTGATACGTAAACATCTTGCAAACAATATTTCCTAGCAAGGACGTGTCGCATTTACATTCTTGTGAAGTGAAATCGAGGTATACATGACACTTCGCAATGAATATTATATCTTATCATGAAAGATAGAAGTGAGATGCGATATCGCGTTTTAAGACGCATTAGAACCCTATTGCTACGATACGTAGACATCTGCAAACGCTGTTTCCTAGCACGGAAGTGTCGCATTTACATTCTTTTGTAGTGAATACGAGGTATACATAACACTCTACAATGAATATTATATCTTATCACGAAACATAGAAGTGAGATGCGATATCGCGATTTAAGAAGCGCTAGAACTCTATTGCTACGATGCCTAGACATCAGCAAACGCTATTTCCTAGCATGGAAGTGCCTCATTTACATTCTTTTGAAGATAATACGAGGTATACATAACACTTCACAATGAATATAGTGTCTTATCACGAAACATAGAAGTGAAATGCGATATCGCTGTATAAGAAGCACTAGAACTCTATGGCTACGATGCGTAGACATCTGCAAATGTTATTTCCTAGCAAGGAAGTGTAGCATTTACATTCTTTTGAAGTCAATACGAGGTATACATAACACTCCACAATGAATATTTTATCTTATCACGAAACATAGAAATGAAGTGCGACATCTTGTTTTAAGAAGCATTAGAACTCTATTTTTACGATACGTGGTCATCTGGAAACGCTACTTCCTGGCAAGCAAGTGTCGCATTTACATTCTTTTGAAGTGAATACGAGGTATACATGACTCTTCGCAATGAATATTATATCTTATCTCGAAACATAGAAGTGAGATGCGATATCGCGATTTAAGAAGCGCTAGAACTCCATTGCTACGTTGCGTAGACATCTGCAAATGTTATTTCCCAGCAAGGAAGTGTCGCATTTACATTCTTTTGAAGTGAATACGAGGTATACATGACACATCGCAATGAATATTATATCTTATCATGAAACATAGAAGTGAGATGCGATATCGCGTTCTAAGCAACATTAGAATTCTATTGCTACGATACGTAGATATCTGCAAACGCTATTTCCTAGCATGGAAGTGTCACATTTACATTCATTTGAAGTGAATACGAGGTATACGTGACTCTTCGCAATGAGTATTATATCTTATAAGGAAACATAGGAATGAGATGCGATATCGCGTATTGAGAAGCATTAGATCTCAATTGCTAAAATACGTTGACATTTGCAAACGCTATTTCCTTGCATGGATGTGTCGCATTTACATTCTTGTGATGTGAGTACGAGGTATGCATGACACTCCACAATGAATATTATATCTTATTACGAAGCATGGAAATGAAATGCGACATCTCGTTTTAAGAAGCATTAGAACTCTATCGCTACGATACGTAGACATCTGCAAACGCTACTTCCTAGCCTGGAAGTTTCGCATTTACATTCTTTTGAAGTGAATACGAGCTATACATGACACTTCGCAATGAATATTATATCTTATCATGAAACATTGGAACTATTTGCGATATCTCGTTTTGAGAAGCATTAGAACTCTATTGCTAGGATACGTAGACATCTGCAAACGATATTTCCTAGCATGGAAGTTTCGCATTTACATTCTATTGAAGTGAATACGAGATATACATGACACTTCGCAATTAATATTATATCTTATCATGAAACATAGGAATGAGTTGCGATTTCGCGTTTTGAGAAGCATTAGAGCTTTATTGCGACGATACATATACATCTGCAAACAATATCTCCTAGCAAGAAAGTGTCGCATTTACATTCTTTTGAAGTGAATACCATGTATACATGACACTTCGCAATGAATATTACACCTTCTCACGAAACATTGAAATGAGATGCGATATCGTGATTTAAGAAGCACTAGAACTTCATTTCTACGATACGTAGAAATCTGCAAACAATATTTCCTAGCAAGGAAGTGTCGCACTTACATACTTTTGAAGTGAATACGAGGTATGCATAACATTACACAATGAATATTAAATCTTACTACGGAACATAGAAATTAAATACGACATCTCGTTTTAAGAAGCATTAGTACTCTATTGCTGTGATACGTAAACATCTTGCAAACTATATTTCCTAGCAAGGATGTGTCGCATTTACATTCTTGTGAAGTGAAATCGAGGTATACATGACACTTCGCAATGAATATTATATCTTATCATGAAAGATAGAAGTGAGATGCGATATCGCGTTTTAAGAAGCATTAGAACCCTATTGCTACGATACGTAGACATCTGCAAACGCTGTTTCCTAGCCCGGAAGTGTCGCATTTACATTCTTTTGTAGTGAATACGAGGTATACATAACACTCCATGATGAATATTATATCTTCTCATGAAACATAGCAGTGAGATGCGATATCGCGTTTTGAGAAGCATTAGAACTCTATGGCTACGATACGTAGACATCTGCAAACGCTAGTTCCTAGCATGGAAGTGTCGCATTCACATTCATTTGAAGTGAATACGAGGTATACATGACACTTCGCAATGAATATTATACCTTATCATGAAACATAGAAGAGAGATGCGATATCGCGTTTTAGGAAGCATTCGAACTCCATTGCTGCAATACGTAGACATATGCAAACGCTATTTCCTAGCATGGATGTGTCGCATTCACATTCGTTAGAAGTGAATACGAGATATACATGACACTTCGCAATGAATATTATAGCTATTCATGAAACATAGGAATGAGGTGCTACGTCGCGTTTTGAGAAGCATTAGAACTCTATAGCTACGATACGTAGACATCTGCAAAGGCTATTTCCTAGCATGGAAGGGTCGCATTTACTTTCTTTTGTAGTGAGTACGATGTATACATAACACTCCATAATGAATATTATATCTTATCATGAAACATAGCAGTGAGATGCGATATCGCGTTTTAAGAAAGATTAGTACTCTATTGCTGTGATACGTAGACATCTGCAAACAATATTTCCTAGCAAGGAAGTGTCGCATTTACATTCTTTTGAAGTGAATACGGGGTATACATGACACTTCGCAATGAATATTATATCTTAACATGACACATAGAAGTCAGATGCGATATCGCGTTCTAAGAAGCATTAGAACTCTATTGCTACGATACTTAGACATCTGCAAACGCTATTTCCTAGCATGGAAGGGTCGCATTTACATTCTCTTGAAGTGAGTACGAGGTATACATGACACTTCTCAATGGATATTATAGCTTATCATGAAACATAGGAATGAGGTGCTATATCGCGTTTTGAGAAGCATTAGAACTCTATTGCTATTACACGTAGACATCTGCAAACTCTATTTCCTAGCATGGACATGTGGCACTTACATTCCACTGAAGTGAATACTAGGTATACATAACATTACACAATGAGTATTATATCTTATTACGAAACATAGAAATGAAATACGACATCTCGTTTTAAGAAGCTTTAGTACCCTATTGCTGTGATACGTAGACATCTGCAAACAATATTTCCTAGCAAGGAAGTGTCGCATTTACATTCCTTTGAAGTGAGTACGTGGTATACATGACACTTCGCAATGAATATTATACCTTATCATGAAACATAGAAGAGAGGTGCGATATCGCGTTTTAGGAAGCATTAGAACTCTATTGCTGCGATACGTAGACATCTGCAAACGCTATTTCCTCGCATGGAAGTGTCGCATTTACATTCTTTTGAAGTGAATTTGAGATATACATGACACTTCGCAATGAATATTTTATATTATCGTGAAACATAGGAATGAGGTGCTATATCGCGTTTTGAGAAGCATTAGAACTCTATTGCTAATATGCGTGGACATCTGCAAACTCTATTTCCTAGCATGGACATGTGGCACTTACATTCCACTGAAGTGAATACGAGGTATACATAACATTACACAATGAGTATTATATCTTATTACGAAACATAGAAATGAAATACGACATCTCGTTTTAAGAAGCATTATTACTCTATTGCTGTGATACGTAGACATCTGCAAACAATATTTCCTAGCAAGGAAGTGTCGCATTTGCATTCTTTTGAAATGAATACGAGGTATACATGACACTTCGCAATGAATATAATACCTTATCATGAAACATAGAAGAGTGGTGCGATATCGCATTTTAGGGAGCATTAGAACTCTATTGCTGCGATACGTAGACATCTGCAAACGCTATTTCCTAGCATGGAAGTGTCATATTTACATTCTTTTGAAGTGAATACGAGGTATACATGGCACTTCGCAATGAATATTATATCTTATCATGAGACATAGGAATGAGGTGCTATATCGCGTTTTGAGAAGCATTAGAACTCTATTGCTAATATGCGTAGACATCTGCAAACTCTATTTCCTAGCATTACACTTACATTCCACTGGCATTCCACTGAAGTGAATACGAGGAATACATAACACTCCACAATGAATATTATATCTTATCACGAAATATAGAAACGAAATGCGGCATCTCGTTTTAAGACGCATTAGAACTCTATTGCTACGATACGTAGACATCTGCAAATGGTATTTCCTAGCATGGAAGTGTCATATTTACATTCTTTTGAAGTGAATACGAGGTATACATGACACTTCGCAATGAATATTATATCTTATCATGAAACACAGATGTGAGATGCGATATCGCGTTCTAAGAAGCATTAGACCTCTTTGCTACGATACGTAGACATCTGCAAACGCTATTTCCTAGCATGGAAGTGTCTTATTTACATTCTTTTGAAGTGAATACGAGGTATACATGACACTTGGCAATGAATATTATATCTTTTCATGAAACATAGCAGTGAGATGCGATATCGCGTTTTAAGAAGCATTAGAAATCTATTGCTACGATACGTAGACATCTGCAAACGCTATTTCCTAGGATGGAATGGTCGCATTTACATTCCTTTGAAGTGAGTACGAGGTATACATAACACTCCATAATGAATATTATATCTTCTCATGAAACATAGCAGTGAGATGCGATATCGCGTTTTAAGAAGCATTAGAACACTACTGCTACGATACGTAGACATCTGCAAACGCTATTTCCTAGCATGGAAGTGTCGCATTTACATTCGTTTGAAGTGAATACGAGATATACATGACACTTCGCAATGAATATTATATCTTATCATGAAACATATCAGTGAGGTGCGATATCGCGTTTTAAGAAGCACTAGAACTCTATTTCTACGGTATGTAGACATCTGCAAACGCTATTTCCTAGCATGGAAGCGCCATATTTACATTCTTTTGAAGTGAATACGAGGTATACATGACACTTCGCAATGAATATTATATCTTATCATGCATCATAGATGTGAGATGCGATATCGCCTTCTAAGAAGCATTAGAACTCTATTGCTACGATACGTAGACATCTGCAAACGCTATTTCCTAGCATGGAAGTGTCTTATTTACGTTCTTTTGAAGTGAATACGAGGTATACATTACACTTTGCAATGAATATTATATCTTATCATGAAACATAGAAGTGAGATGCGATATCGCGTTTTAAGAAGCATTAGAACTCTATTGCTACGATACGTAGACATCTGCAAACGCTATTTCCTAGGATGGAAGGGTCGCATTTACATTCTTTTGAAGTGAGTACGAGGTATACATAACACTCCATAATGAATATTATATCTTCTCATGAAACATAGGAATGAGGTGCTATATCGCGTTTTAAGGAGCATTAGAACTCTATTGCTGCGATACGTAGACATCTGCAAACGCTATTTCCTAGCATGGAAGTGTCGCATTTACATTCTTTTGATGTGAATACGAGATATACATGACACTTCGCAATGAATATTATATATTATCATGAAACATAGGAAAGAGGTGCTATATCGCGTTTTAAGGAGCATTAGAACTCTATTGCTACGATACGTAGACATCTGCAAACGCTATTTCCCAGCGTGGAAGTGTCTTATTTACGTTCATTTGAAGTGAATACGAGGTATACATGACACTTCGCAATGAATATTATATCTTATCATGAAACATAGAAGTGAGATGCGATATCGCGTTCTAAGAAGCATTAGAATTCTATTGCTGTGATACGTAGACATCTGCAAACAATATTTCCTAGCAAGGAAGTGTCGCATTTACATTCTTGTGAAGTTAAATCGAGGTATACATGACACTTCGCAATGAATATTATATCTTATCATGGAACATAGAAGTGAGATGCGATATCGCGTTCCAAGAAGCATTAGAACACGAATGGTACGATACGTAGACAGCTGCAAACGCTACTTCCTAGCATGGAAGTGTCGCATTTACATTCTTTTGAAGTGAATACGAGGTATACATGACACTTCACAATGAATATTATATCTTATCATGAAACATGGAAGTGAGATGCGTTATCGCGTTCCAAGAAGCATTAGAAATCTATTGTTACGATACGTAGACATCTGCAAACGCTATTTCCTAGCATGGAAGTGTCTTATTTACATTCATTTGAAGTGAATACGAGGTATACATGACACTTCGCAATGAATATTATATCTTATCATGAAACATAGAAGTGAGATGCGATATCGCGTTCTAAGAAGCATTAGAACTCTATTGCTACGATACGTAGACATCTGCAAACGCTATTTCCTAGGATGGAAGGGTCGCATTTACAGTCTTTTGAAGCGAGTACGAGGTATACATAACACTCCATAATGAATATTATATCATCTCATGAAACATAGCAGTGAGATGCGATATCGCGTTTTAAGAAGCATTAGAACTCTATTGCTACGATACGTAGACATCTGCAAACTCTACTTCCTAGCATGGAAGTGTCGCATTTACATTCTTTTGATGTGAATACGATATATACATGACACTTCGCAATGAATATTATATCTTACCATGAAACATAGGAATGAGGTGCTATATCGCGTTTTAAGGAGCATTAGAGCTCTATTGCTACGATACGTAGACATTTGCAAACGCTATTTCCTAGCGTGGAAGTGTCGCATTTACATTCTTGTGAAGTGAAATCGAGGTATACATGACACTTCGCAATGAATATTATATCTTATCATGAAAGATAGAAGTGAGATGCGATATCGCGTTTTAAGACGCATTAGAACCCTATTGCTACGATACGTAGACATCTGCAAACGCTGTTTCCTAGCACGGAAGTGTCGCATTTACATTCTTTTGTAGTGAATACGAGGTATACATAACACTCTACAATGAATATTATATCTTATCACGAAACATAGAAGTGAGATGCGATATCGCGATTTAAGAAGCGCTAGAACTCTATTGCTACGATGCCTAGACATCAGCAAACGCTATTTCCTAGCATGGAAGTGTCGCATTTACATACTTTTGAAGTGAATTCGAGATATACATGACACTTCGCAATGAATATTATATCTTATCATTAAACATAGGAATGAGGTGCTATATCACGTTTTGAGAAGCATTAGAACTCTACTGCTAATATACGTAGACATCTGCAACCTCTATTTCCTAGCAAGGAAATGTTGCACTTACATTCCATTGAAGTGAATACGAGGTATACGTAACATTACACAATGAATATTATATCTTATTACGAAACATAGAAATGAAATACGACATCTCGTTTTAAGAAGCATTAGAACTCTATCGCTACGATACGTAGACATCTGCAAACGCTACTTCCTAGCCTGGAAGTTTCGCATTTACATTCTTTTGAAGTGAATACGAGGTATACATGACTCTTCGCAATGAATATTATATCTTATCTCGAAACATAGAAGTGAGATGCGATATCGCGATTTAAGAAGCGCTAGAACTCCATTGCTACGATGCGTAGACATCTGCAAATGTTATTTCCCAGCAAGGAAGTGTCGCATTTACATTCTTTTGAAGTGAATACGAGGTATACATGACACATCGCAATGAATATTATATCTTATCATGAAACATAGAAGTGAGATGCGATATCGCGTTCTAAGCAACATTAGAATTCTATTGCTACGATACGTAGATATCTGCAAACGCTATTTCCTAGCATGGAAGTGTCACATTTACATTCATTTGAAGTGAATACGAGGTATACGTGACTCTTCGCAATGAGTATTATATCTTATAAGGAAACATAGGAATGAGATGCGATATCGCGTATTGAGAAGCATTAGATCTCAATTGCTAAAATACGTTGACATTTGCAAACGCTATTTCCTTGCATGGATGTGTCGCATTTACATTCTTGTGATGTGAGTACGAGGTATGCATGACACTCCACAATGAATATTATATCTTATTACGAAGCATGGAAATGAAATGCGACATCTCGTTTTAAGAAGCATTAGAACTCTATCGCTACGATACGTAGACATCTGCAAACGCTACTTCCTAGCCTGGAAGTTTCGCATTTACATTCTTTTGAAGTGAATACGAGCTATACATGACACTTCGCAATGAATATTATATCTTATCATGAAACATTGGAACTATTTGCGATATCTCGTTTTGAGAAGCATTAGAACTCTATTGCTAGGATACGTAGACATCCGCAAACGATATTTCCTAGCATGGAAGTTTCGCATTTACATTCTATTGAAGTGAATACGAGATATACATGACACTTCGCAATTAATATTATATCTTATCATGAAACATAGGAATGAGTTGCGATTTCGCGTTTTGAGAAGCATTAGAGCTCTATTGCGACGATACGTATACATCTGCAAACAATATCTCCTAGCAAGAAAGTGTCGCATTTACATTCTTTTGAAGTGAATACCATGTATACATGACACTTCGCAATGAATATTACACCTTCTCACGAAACATTGAAATGAGATGCGATATCGTGATTTAAGAAGCACTAGAACTTCATTTCTACGATACGTAGAAATCTGCAAACAATATTTCCTAGCAAGGAAGTGTCGCACTTACATACTTTTGAAGTGAATACGAGGTATGCATAACATTACACAATGAATATTAAATATTACTACGGAACATAGAAATTAAATACGACATCTCGTTTTAAGAAGCATTAGTACTCTATTGCTGTGATACGTAAACATCTTGCAAACTATATTTCCTAGCAAGGAAGTGTCGCATTTACATTCTTGTGAAGTGAAATCGAGGTATGCATGACACTTCGCAATGAATATTATATCTTATCATGAAAGATAGAAGTGAGATGCGATATCGCGTTTTAAGAAGCATTAGAACCCTATTGCTACGATACGTAGACATCTGCAAACGCTGTTTCCTAGCACGGAAGTGTCGCATTTACATTCTTTTGTAGTGAATACGAGGTATACATAACACTCCATAATGAATATTATATCTTCTCATGAAACATAGCAGTGAGATGCGATATCGCGTTTTGAGAAGCATTAGAACTCTATGGCTACGATACGTAGACATCTGCAAACGCTAGTTCCTAGCATGGAAGTGTCGCATTCACATTCATTTGAAGTGAATACGAGGTATACATGACACTTCGCAATGAATATTATACCTTATCATGAAACATAGAAGAGAGATGCGATATCGCGTTTTAGGAAGCATTCGAACTCCATTGCTGCAATACGTAGACATATGCAAACGCTATTTCCTAGCATGGATGTGTCGCATTCACATTCGTTAGAAGTGAATACGAGATATACATGACACTTCGCAATGAATATTATAGCTTATCATGAAACATAGGAATGAGGTGCTACGTCGCGTTTTGAGAAGCATTAGAACTCTATAGCTACGATACGTAGACATCTGCAAAGGCTATTTCCTAGCATGGAAGGGTCGCATTTACTTTCTTTTGTAGTGAGTACGATGTATACATAACACTCCATAATGAATATTATATCTTATCATGAAACATAGCAGTGAGATGCGATATCGCGTTTTAAGAAAGATTAGTACTCTATTGCTGTGATACGTAGACATCTGCAAACAATATTTCCTAGCAAGGAAGTGTCGCATTTACATTCTTTTGAAGTGAATACGGGGTATACATGACACTTCGCAATGAATATTATATCTTAACATGACACATAGAAGTCAGATGCGATATCGCGTTCTAAGAAGCATTAGAACTCTATTGCTACGATACTTAGACATCTGCAAACGCTATTTCCTAGCATGGAAGGGTCGCATTTACATTCTCTTGAAGTGAGTACGAGGTATACATGACACTTCTCAATGGATATTATAGCTTATCATGAAACATGGGAATGAGGTGCTATATCGCGTTTTGAGAAGCATTAGAACTCTATTGCTATTACACGTAGACATCTGCAAACTCTATTTCCTAGCATGGACATGTGGCACTTACATTCCACTGAAGTGAATACTAGGTATACATAACATTACACAATGAGTATTATATCTTATTACGAAACATAGAAATGAAATACGACATCTCGTTTTAAGAAGCTTTAGTACCCTATTGCTGTGATACGTAGACATCTGCAAACAATATTTCCTAGCAAGGAAGTGTCGCATTTACATTCCTTTGAAGTGAGTACGTGGTATACATGACACTTCGCAATGAATATTATACCTTATCATGAAACATAGAAGAGAGGTGCGATATCGCGTTTTAGGAAGCATTAGAACTCTATTGCTGCGATACGTAGACATCTGCAAACGCTATTTCCTCGCATGGAAGTGTCGCATTTACATTCTTTTGAAGTGAATTTGAGATATACATGACACTTCGCAATGAATATTTTATATTATCGTGAAACATAGGAATGAGGTGCTATATCGCGTTTTGAGAAGCATTAGAACTCTATTGCTAATATGCGTGGACATCTGCAAACTCTATTTCCTAGCATGGACATGTGGCACTTACATTCCACTGAAGTGAATACGAGGTATACATAACATTACACAATGAGTATTATATCTTATTACGAAACATAGAAATGAAATACGACATCTCGTTTTAAGAAGCATTATTACTCTATTGCTGTGATACGTAGACATCTGCAAACAATATTTCCTAGCAAGGAAGTGTCGCATTTGCATTCTTTTGAAATGAATACGAGGTATACATGACACTTCGCAATGAATATAATACCTTATCATGAAACATAGAAGAGTGGTGCGATATCGCATTTTAGGGAGCATTAGAACTCTATTGCTGCGATACGTAGACATCTGCAAACGCTATTTCCTAGCATGGAAGTGTCATATTTACATTCTTTTGAAGTGAATACGAGGTATACATGGCACTTCGCAATGAATATTATATCTTATCATGAGACATAGGAATGAGGTGCTATATCGCGTTTTGAGAAGCATTAGAACTCTATTGCTAATATGCGTAGACATCTGCAAACTCTATTTCCTAGCATTACACTTACATTCCACTGGCATTCCACTGAAGTGAATACGAGGAATACATAACACTCCACAATGAATATTATATCTTATCACGAAATATAGAAACGAAATGCGGCATCTCGTTTTAAGACGCATTAGAACTCTATTGCTACGATACGTAGACATCTGCAAATGGTATTTCCTAGCATGGAAGTGTCATATTTACATTCTTTTGAAGTGAATACGAGGTATACATGACACTTCGCAATGAATATTATATCTTATCATGAAACACAGATGTGAGATGCGATATCGCGTTCTAAGAAGCATTAGACCTCTTTGCTACGATACGTAGACATCTGCAAACGCTATTTCCTAGCATGGAAGTGTCTTATTTACATTCTTTTGAAGTGAATACGAGGTATACATGACACTTGGCAATGAATATTATATCTTTTCATGAAACATAGCAGTGAGATGCGATATCGCGTTTTAAGAAGCATTAGAAATCTATTGCTACGATACGTAGACATCTGCAAACGCTATTTCCTAGGATGGAATGGTCGCATTTACATTCCTTTGAAGTGAGTACGAGGTATACATAACACTCCATAATGAATATTATATCTTCTCATGAAACATAGCAGTGAGATGCGATATCGCGTTTTAAGAAGCATTAGAACACTACTGCTACGATACGTAGACATCTGCAAACGCTATTTCCTAGCATGGAAGTGTCGCATTTACATTCGTTTGAAGTGAATACGAGATATACATGACACTTCGCAATGAATATTATATCTTATCATGAAACATATCAGTGAGGTGCGATATCGCGTTTTAAGAAGCACTAGAACTCTATTTCTACGGTATGTAGACATCTGCAAACGCTATTTCCTAGCATGGAAGCGTCATATTTACATTCTTTTGAAGTGAATACGAGGTATACATGACACTTCGCAATGAATATTATATCTTATCATGCATCATAGATGTGAGATGCGATATCGCCTTCTAAGAAGCATTAGAACTCTATTGCTACGATACGTAGACATCTGCAAACGCTATTTCCTAGCATGGAAGTGTCTTATTTACGTTCTTTTGAAGTGAATACGAGGTATACATTACACTTTGCAATGAATATTATATCTTATCATGAAACATAGAAGTGAGATGCGATATCGCGTTTTAAGAAGCATTAGAACTCTATTGCTACGATACGTAGACATCTGCAAACGCTATTTCCTAGGATGGAAGGGTCGCATTTACATTCTTTTGAAGTGAGTACGAGGTATACATAACACTCCATAATGAATATTATATCTTCTCATGAAACATAGGAATGAGGTGCTATATCGCGTTTTAAGGAGCATTAGAACTCTATTGCTGCGATACGTAGACATCTGCAAACGCTATTTCCTAGCATGGAAGTGTCGCATTTACATTCTTTTGATGTGAATACGAGATATACATGACACTTCGCAATGAATATTATATATTATCATGAAACATAGGAAAGAGGTGCTATATCGCGTTTTAAGGAGCATTAGAACTCTATTGCTACGATACGTAGACATCTGCAAACGCTATTTCCCAGCGTGGAAGTGTCTTATTTACGTTCATTTGAAGTGAATACGAGGTATACATGACACTTCGCAATGAATATTATATCTTATCATGAAACATAGAAGTGAGATGCGATATCGCGTTCTAAGAAGCATTAGAATTCTATTGCTGTGATACGTAGACATCTGCAAACAATATTTCCTAGCAAGGAAGTGTCGCATTTACATTCTTGTGAAGTTAAATCGAGGTATACATGACACTTCGCAATGAATATTATATCTTATCATGGAACATAGAAGTGAGATGCGATATCGCGTTCCAAGAAGCATTAGAACACGAATGGTACGATACGTAGACAGCTGCAAACGCTACTTCCTAGCATGGAAGTGTCGCATTTACATTCTTTTGAAGTGAATACGAGGTATACATGACACTTCACAATGAATATTATATCTTATCATGAAACATGGAAGTGAGATGCGTTATCGCGTTCCAAGAAGCATTAGAAATCTATTGTTACGATACGTAGACATCTGCAAACGCTATTTCCTAGCATGGAAGTGTCTTATTTACATTCATTTGAAGTGAATACGAGGTATACATGACACTTCGCAATGAATATTATATCTTATCATGAAACATAGAAGTGAGATGCGATATCGCGTTCTAAGAAGCATTAGAACTCTATTGCTACGATACGTAGACATCTGCAAACGCTATTTCCTAGGATGGAAGGGTCGCATTTACAGTCTTTTGAAGCGAGTACGAGGTATACATAACACTCCATAATGAATATTATATCATCTCATGAAACATAGCAGTGAGATGCGATATCGCGTTTTAAGAAGCATTAGAACTCTATTGCTACGATACGTAGACATCTGCAAACTCTACTTCCTAGCATGGAAGTGTCGCATTTACATTCTTTTGATGTGAATACGATATATACATGACACTTCGCAATGAATATTATATCTTACCATGAAACATAGGAATGAGGTGCTATATCGCGTTTTAAGGAGCATTAGAGCTCTATTGCTACGATACGTAGACATTTGCAAACGCTATTTCCTAGCGTGGAAGTGTCGCATTTACATTCTTGTGAAGTGAAATCGAGGTATACATGACACTTCGCAATGAATATTATATCTTATCATGAAAGATAGAAGTGAGATGCGATATCGCGTTTTAAGACGCATTAGAACCCTATTGCTACGATACGTAGACATCTGCAAACGCTGTTTCCTAGCACGGAAGTGTCGCATTTACATTCTTTTGTAGTGAATACGAGGTATACATAACACTCTACAATGAATATTATATCTTATCACGAAACATAGAAGTGAGATGCGATATCGCGATTTAAGAAGCGCTAGAACTCTATTGCTACGATGCCTAGACATCAGCAAACGCTATTTCCTAGCATGGAAGTGTCGCATTTACATACTTTTGAAGTGAATTCGAGATATACATGACACTTCGCAATGAATATTATATCTTATCATTAAACATAGGAATGAGGTGCTATATCACGTTTTGAGAAGCATTAGAACTCTACTGCTAATATACGTAGACATCTGCAACCTCTATTTCCTAGCAAGGAAATGTTGCACTTACATTCCATTGAAGTGAATACGAGGTATACGTAACATTACACAATGAATATTATATCTTATTACGAAACATAGAAATGAAATACGACATCTCGTTTTAAGAATCATTAGTACTCTATTGCTGTGATACGTAGACATCTGCAAACAATATTTCCTAGCATGGAAGTGTTGCATTTACATTCCCTTGAAGAGAATACGAGATATACATGACACTTCCCAATGAATATTATATCTTATAATGAAACAGAGAAGTGAGATGCGATATCGCGTTCTAAGAAGCATTAGAACTCTATTGCTACGATACGTAGACATCTGCAAAGGCTATTTCCTAGCATGGAAGTGTCGCATTTGCATTCTTTTGAAGTGAATACGAGGTATACATAACACTCCACAATGAATATTATATCTTATCACGCAACATAGAAATGAAATGCGACATCTCGTTTTAAGAAGCATTAGAACTCTATCGCTACGATACGTAGACATCTGCAAACGCTACTTCCTAGCCTGGAAGTTTCGCATTTACATTCTTTTGAAGTGAATACGAGGTATACATGACTCTTCGCAATGAATATTATATCTTATCTCGAAACATAGAAGTGAGATGCGATATCGCGATTTAAGAAGCGCTAGAACTCCATTGCTACGATGCGTAGACATCTGCAAATGTTATTTCCCAGCAAGGAAGTGTCGCATTTACATTCTTTTGAAGTGAATACGAGGTATACATGACACATCGCAATGAATATTATATCTTATCATGAAACATAGAAGTGAGATGCGATATCGCGTTCTAAGCAACATTAGAATTCTATTGCTACGATACGTAGATATCTGCAAACGCTATTTCCTAGCATGGAAGTGTCACATTTACATTCATTTGAAGTGAATACGAGGTATACGTGACTCTTCGCAATGAGTATTATATCTTATAAGGAAACATAGGAATGAGATGCGATATCGCGTATTGAGAAGCATTAGATCTCAATTGCTAAAATACGTTGACATTTGCAAACGCTATTTCCTTGCATGGATGTGTCGCATTTACATTCTTGTGATGTGAGTACGAGGTATGCATGACACTCCACAATGAATATTATATCTTATTACGAAGCATGGAAATGAAATGCGACATCTCGTTTTAAGAAGCATTAGAACTCTATCGCTACGATACGTAGACATCTGCAAACGCTACTTCCTAGCCTGGAAGTTTCGCATTTACATTCTTTTGAAGTGAATACGAGCTATACATGACACTTCGCAATGAATATTATATCTTATCATGAAACATTGGAACTATTTGCGATATCTCGTTTTGAGAAGCATTAGAACTCTATTGCTAGGATACGTAGACATCCGCAAACGATATTTCCTAGCATGGAAGTTTCGCATTTACATTCTATTGAAGTGAATACGAGATATACATGACACTTCGCAATTAATATTATATCTTATCATGAAACATAGGAATGAGTTGCGATTTCGCGTTTTGAGAAGCATTAGAGCTCTATTGCGACGATACGTATACATCTGCAAACAATATCTCCTAGCAAGAAAGTGTCGCATTTACATTCTTTTGAAGTGAATACCATGTATACATGACACTTCGCAATGAATATTACACCTTCTCACGAAACATTGAAATGAGATGCGATATCGTGATTTAAGAAGCACTAGAACTTCATTTCTACGATACGTAGAAATCTGCAAACAATATTTCCTAGCAAGGAAGTGTCGCACTTACATACTTTTGAAGTGAATACGAGGTATGCATAACATTACACAATGAATATTAAATCTTACTACGGAACATAGAAATTAAATACGACATCTCGTTTTAAGAAGCATTAGTACTCTATTGCTGTGATACGTAAACATCTTGCAAACTATATTTCCTAGCAAGGAAGTGTCGCATTTACATTCTTGTGAAGTGAAATCGAGGTATGCATGACACTTCGCAATGAATATTATATCTTATCATGAAAGATAGAAGTGAGATGCGATATCGCGTTTTAAGAAGCATTAGAACCCTATTGCTACGATACGTAGACATCTGCAAACGCTGTTTCCTAGCACGGAAGTGTCGCATTTACATTCTTTTGTAGTGAATACGAGGTATACATAACACTCCATAATGAATATTATATCTTCTCATGAAACATAGCAGTGAGATGCGATATCGCGTTTTGAGAAGCATTAGAACTCTATGGCTACGATACGTAGACATCTGCAAACGCTAGTTCCTAGCATGGAAGTGTCGCATTCACATTCATTTGAAGTGAATACGAGGTATACATGACACTTCGCAATGAATATTATACCTTATCATGAAACATAGAAGAGAGATGCGATATCGCGTTTTAGGAAGCATTCGAACTCCATTGCTGCAATACGTAGACATATGCAAACGCTATTTCCTAGCATGGATGTGTCGCATTCACATTCGTTAGAAGTGAATACGAGATATACATGACACTTCGCAATGAATATTATAGCTTATCATGAAACATAGGAATGAGGTGCTACGTCGCGTTTTGAGAAGCATTAGAACTCTATAGCTACGATACGTAGACATCTGCAAAGGCTATTTCCTAGCATGGAAGGGTCGCATTTACTTTCTTTTGTAGTGAGTACGATGTATACATAACACTCCATAATGAATATTATATCTTATCATGAAACATAGCAGTGAGATGCGATATCGCGTTCTAAGAAGCATTAGAACTCTATTGCTACGATACGTAGACATCTGCAAACGCTATTTCCTAGGATGGAAGGGTCGCATTTACAGTCTTTTGAAGCGAGTACGAGGTATACATAACACTCCATAATGAATATTATAGCATCTCATGAAACATAGCAGTGAGATGCGATATCGCGTTTTAAGAAGCATTAGAACTCTATTGCTACGATACGTAGACATCTGCAAACTCTACTTCCTAGCATGGAAGTGTCGCATTTACATTCTTTTGATGTGAATACGATATATACATGACACTTCGCAATGAATATTATATCTTACCATGAAACATAGGAATGAGGTGCTATATCGCGTTTTAAGGAGCATTAGAGCTCTATTGCTACGATACGTAGACATTTGCAAACGCTATTTCCTAGCGTGGAAGTGTCGCATTTACATTCTTGTGAAGTGAAATCGAGGTATACATGACACTTCGCAATGAATATTATACCTTGTCATGAAACATAGGAATGAAGTGCTATATCGCGTTTTGAGAAGCATTAGAGCTCTATTGCTACGATACGTAGGCATCTGCAAACGCTATTTCCTAGGATGGAAGGGACGCATTTACATTCTTTTGAAGTGAGTACGAGGTATACATAACACTCCATAATGAGTATTATATCTTCTCATGAAACATAGCAGTGAGATGCGATACCGCGTATTAAGAAGCATTAGAACTCTATTGCTAGGACACGTTGACATCAGCAAACGCTATTTCCTAGCATGGAAGTGTCGCATTTACATTCGTTTGAAGTGAATACGAGATATACATGACACTTCGCAATGAATATTATATCTTATCATGAAACATAGGAATGAGGTGCTATATCGCGTTTTGAGAAGCATTAGAGCTCTATTGCTACGATACGTAGGCATCTGCAAACGCTATTTCCTAGCATGGAAGTGTCGCATTTACTTTCTTTTGAAGTGAATACGAGGTATACATGACACTTCGCAATGAATATTATATCTTATCGTGAAACATAAATGTGAGATGCGATATCGCGTTCTAAGAAGCATTACAACTCTATTTCTACGATACGTAGACATCTGCAAAAGCTATTCCCTAGCATGGATGGGTCGCATTTACATTCTTTTGAAGTGAGTACGAGGTATCACTCCATAATGAATATTATATCTCATCATGAAACATAGCAGTGAGATGCGATATCATGCTTTAAGAAGAATGAAAACTCTATTGCTACGATACCTAGACATCTGCAAACGCTATTTCCTAGCATGGAAGTGTAGCATTTACATTCATTTGAAGTGAATACGAGGTATACATGACACTTTGCAATGAATATTATACCTTGTCATGAAACATAGAAGACAGATGCGATATCGCGTTTTAGGAAGCATTGGAATTCTATTGCTGCGATACGTAGACATCTGCAAACGCTATTTCCTAGCATGGAAGTGTCGCATTTACATTCTTTTGATGTGAATACGAGATATACATGACACTTCGCAATGAATATTATATCTTATCGTGAAACATAGGAAGGAGGTGCTATATCGCGTTTTGAGAAGCATTAGAACTCTATTGCTACGATACTTAGACATCTGCATAGGCTATTCCCTAGCATGGAAGGGTCGCATTTACATTCTTTTGAAGTGAGTACGATGTATACATATCAGTCCAAAATGAATATTATATCTTATCATGAAACATAGCAGTGAGGTGCGATATCGCGTTGTAAGCAGCATTAGAACTCTATTGCTACGATACGTAGACATTTGCAAACGCAATTTCCTAGCATGGAAGTGTCGCATTTACATTCATTTGAAGTGAATACGAGGTATACATGACACTTCGCAATGAATATTATACCTTATCATGAAACATAGAAGGGAGATGCGATATCGCGTTTTAGGAAGCATTGGAAATCTATTGCTGCGATACGTAGACATCTGCAAACGCTATTTCCTAGCATGGAAGTGTCGCATTTACATTCGCTTGAAGTGAATACGAGATATACATGACACTTCGCGATGAATATTATATCTTATCATGAAACATAGGAATGAGGTGCTATATCGCGTTTTGAGAAGCATTAGAACTCTATTGCTACGATACGTAGACATCTGCAAACGCTATTTCCTAGCATGGAAGTGTCGCATTTACATTCTTTTGATGTGAATACGAGGCATACATGACACTTCGCAATGAATATTATATCTTATCATGAAACATAAAAGTGAGATGCGATATTGCGTTCTAAGAAGCATTAGAACTCTATCGCTACGATACGTAGACATCTGCAAACTCTATTTCCTAGCAAGGAAATTTCGCACTTACATTCCACTGAAGTGAATACGAGGTATACATAACATTACACAATGAATATTATATCTGATCATGAAACATAGATATGAGATGCGACATCTCGTTTTAAGAAGCATTAGAACTCTATTGCTACGATACGTAGACATCTGCAAACGCTATTTCCTAGCATGGAAGTGTCGCATTTACATTCGCTTGAAGTGAATACGAGATATACATGACACTTCGCGATGAATATTATATCTTATCATGAAACATAGGAATGAGGAGCTATATCGCGTTTTGAGAAGCATTAGAACTCTATTGCTACGATACGTAGACATCTGCAAACGCTATTTCCTAGCATGGAAGTGTCGCATTTACATTCTTTTGATGTGAATACGAGGCATACATGACACTTCGCAATGAATATTATATCTTATCATGAAACATAAAAGTGAGATGCGATATCGCGTTCTAAGAAGCATTAGAACTCTATCGCTACGATACGTAGACATCTGCAAACTCTATTTCCTAGCAAGGAAATTTCGCACTTACATTCCACTGAAGTGAATACGAGGTATACATAACATTACACAATGAATATTATATCAGATCATGAAACATAGATATGAGATGCGACATCTCGTTTTAAGAAGCATTAGAACTCTATTGCTACGATACGTAGACATCTGCAAACGCTATTTCCTAGCATGGAAGTGTCGCATTTACATTCTTTTGATGTGAATACGAGATATACATATCACTCCATAATGTATATTATATCTTATCATGAAACATAGGAATGAGGTGCTATATCGCGTTTTGAGAAGCATTAGAACTCTATTGCTACGATACGTAGACATCTGCAAACGCTATATCCTAGCATGGAAGTGTCGCATTTACATTCTTTTGAAGTGAATACGAGGTATATATGACACTTCGCAATGAATATTATATCTTATCATGAAACATACATGTGAGATGCGATATCGCGATCTATTAAGCATTAGAACTCTATTGCTACGATACGTAGACATCTGCAAAGGCTATTCCCTAGCATGGAAGGGTCGCATTTACATTCTTTTGAAGTGAGTACGAGGTATACATATCACTCCATAATGAATATTATATCTTATCATGAAACATAGCAGTGAGATGCGACATCTCGTTTTAAGAAGCATTATTACTCTATTGCTACGATACGTAGACATCTGCAAACGCTATTTCCTAGCATGGAAGTGTCGCATTTACATTCGTTTGAAGTGAATACGAGGTATACATGACACATCGCAATGAAAATTATATCTTATCATGAAACATAAAAGTGAGATGCGATATCGCGTTCTAAGAAGCATTAGAACTCTATTGCTACGATACGTAAACATCTGCAAAGGCTATTCCCTAGCATGGAAGGGTCGCATTTACAATGATTTGAAGTGAATACGAGGTATACATGACACTTCGTAATGAATATTATACCTTATCATGAAACATAGAAGAGTGATGCGATATCGCGTTTTAGGAAGCATTTGAACTCTATTGCTGCGATACGTAGACATCTGCAAACGCTATTTCCTAGCATGGAAGTGTCGCAATTACATTCTTTTGATGTGAATACGAGATATACATGACACTTCGCAACGAATATTATATCTTATCATGAAACATAGGAATGAGGTGCCATATCGCGTTTTGAGAAGCATTAGAACTCTATTGCCTATATACGTAGACATCTGCAAACTCTATTTCCTAGCAAGGAAATTTCGCACTTACATTCCACTGAAGTGAATACGAGGTATACATAACATTACACAATGAATGTTATATCTTATTACGAAACATAGATATGAAATACGACATCTCGTTTTAAGAAGCATTAGTACTCTATTGCTGTGATACGTAGACATCTGCAAACAATATTTCCTAGCAAGGAAGTGTCGCATTTACATTCTTGTGAAGTGAAATCGAGGTATACATGACACTTCGCAATGAATATTATATCTTATCATGAAACATAGAAGTGTGATGCGATATCGCATTTTAAGAAGTGTTAGAACCCTATTGCTACGATACGTAGACATCTGCAAACGCTACTTCCTAGCTTGGAAGTGTCGCATTTACATTCTTTTGAAGTGAATACGAGGTATACATGACACTTCGCAATGAATATTATATCTTATCATGAAACATAGAAGTGAGATGCGATATGGCATTTTAAGAATCATTAGAACTCTTATGTTTCGACACGTAAACATCTGGCAACGCTATTTCCTAGCAAGGAAGTGTCGCATTTACATCCTTTTGAAGTGAATACTAGGTATACATGACAGTTCGTAATGAATATTATATCTGATCATGAAACATAGATATGAGATGCGACATCTCGTTTTAAAAAGCATTAGAACTCTATTTCTACGATACGTAGACATCTGCAAACGCTATTTCCGAGCATGTAAGGGTCGCATTTACATTCTTTTGATGTGAATACGAGATATACATGACACTTCGCAATGAATATTATATCTTATCATGAATCATAGAAGTGAGATGCGATATGGCATTTTAAGAATCATTAGAACTCTATTGTTTCGACACGTAGTCATCTGGAAACGCTATTTCCTAGCAAGGAAGTGTCGCATTTACATCCTTTTGAAGTGAATACGAGGTATACATGACACTTCGCAATGAATATTATATCTGATCATGAAACATAGATATGAGATGCGACATCTCGTTTTAAAAAGCATTAGAACTCTATTGTTACGATACGTAGACATCTGCAAACACTATTTCCTAGCATGTAAGTGCCGCATTTACATTCTTTTGATGTGAATACGAGATATACATGACACTTCGCAATGAACATTATATCTTCTCTTGAAACATAGCAGTGAGATGCGATATCGCGTTTTAAGAAGCATTAGAACTCTATTGCTACGATACGTAGACATCTGCAAACGCTATTTCCTAGCATGGAAGTGTCGCATTTACATTCGTTTGAAGTGAATACGAGATATACATGACACTTCGCGATGAATATTATATCTTATCATGAAACATAAAAGTGAGGTGCTATATCGCGTTCTAAGTAGCATTAGAACTCTATTGCAACGATTCGTAGACATCTGCAAAGGCTATTCCCTGGCATGGAAGGGTCGCATTTACTTTCTTTTGAAGTGAGTACGAGGTATACATATCACTCCATAATGAATATTATATCTTCTCATGAAACATAGCAGTGGGATGCGATGTCGCGTTTTAAGAAGCATTAGAACTCTATTGCTACGATACGTAGACATCTGCAAACGCCATTTCCTAGCATGGAAGTGTCGCATTTACATTCGTTTGAAGTGAATACGAGATATACATGACACTTCGCAATGAATATTATATCTTATTACGAAACATAGAAATGAAATACGACATCTCGTTTTAAGAAGCATTAGTGCTCTATTGCTGTGATACGTAGACATCTGCAAACGCTATTTCCTAGCATGGAAGTGTCTTATTTACGTTCTTTTGAAGTGAATACGAGGTATACATGACACTTCGCAATGAATATTATATCTGATCATGAAACATAGATATGAGATGCGACATCTCGTTTTAAGAAGCATTAGAACTCTATTGCTACGATACGTAGACATCTGCAAACGCTATTTCCTAGCATGTAAGTGCCGCATTTACATTCTTTTGATGTGAATACGAGATATACATGACACTCCGCAATGAACATTATATCTTCTCTTGAAACATAGCAGTGAGATGCGATATCCCGTTGTAAGAAGCATTAGAACTCTATTGCTACGATACGTAGACATCTGCAAACTCTATTTCCTAGCAAGGAAATTTCGCACTTACATTCCGCTGAAGTGAATACGAGGTATACATAACATTACACAATGAATATTATATCTGAACATGAAACATAGATATGAGATGCGACACCTCGTTTTAAGAAGCATTAGAACACTATTGCTACGATACGTAGACACCTGCAAACGCTACTTCCTAGCATGGAAGTGTCGAATTTACATTCTTTTGAAGTGAATACGAGGTATACATGACACTTCGCAATGAATATTATATCTTATCATGAAACATAAAAGTGAGATGCGATATGGCATTTTAAGAGTCATTAGAACTCTTATGCTTCGACACGTAAACATCTGGCAACGCTATTTCCTAGCAAGGAAGTGTCGCATTTACATCCTTTTGAAGTGAATACGAGGTATACATGACACTTCGCAATGAATATCATATCTGATCATGAAACATAGATATGAGATGCGACATCCCGTTTTAAGAAGCATTAGAACTCTATTGCTACGATACGTAGACATCTGCAAACGCTATTTCCTAGCATGGAAGTGTCGCATTTACATTCGTTTGGAGTGAATACGAGATATACATGACAATTCGCGATGAATATTATATCTTATCATGAAACATAAAAGTGAGATGCTATATCGCGTTCTAAGTAGCATTAGAACTCTATTGCTACGATACGTAGACATCTGCAAAGGCTATTCCCTAGCATGGAAGGGTCGCATTTACTTTCTTTTGAAGTGAGTACGAGGTATACATATCACTCCATAATGAATATTATATCTTCTCATGAAACATAGCAGTGGGATGCGATGTCGCGTTTTAAGAAGCATTAGAACTCTATTGCTACGATACGTAGACATCTGCAAACGCCATTTCCTAGCATGGAAGTGTCGCATTTACATTCGTTTGAAGTGAATACGAGATATACATGACACTTCGCAATGAATATTATATCTTATCACGGAACATAGAAATGAAATGAGGCATCACGTTTTAAGAAGCATTAGTACTCTATTGCTACGATACGTAGACATCTGCAAACGCTATTTCCTAGCATGGAAGTGTCGCAATTACATTCGTTTGAAGTGAATACGAGATATACATGACACTTCGCAATGAATATTATATCTTATCATGAAACATAGGAATGAGGTGCTACATCGCGTTTTGAGAAGCATTAGAACTCTATTGCCTATATACGTAGACATCTGCAAACTCTATTTCCTAGCAAGGAAATTTCGCACTTACAATCCACTGAAGTGAATACGAGGTATACATAACATTACACAATGAATATTATATCTTATTACGAAACATAGATATGAAATACGTCATCTCGTTTTAAGAAGCATTAGTACTCTATTGCTGTGATACGTAGACATCTGCAAACAATATTTCCTAGCAAGGAAGTGTCGCATTTACATTCTTGTGAAGTGAAATCGAGGTATACATGACACTTCGCAATGAATATTATATCTTATCATGAAACATAGAAGGGAGATGCGATATCGCGTTTTAGGAAGCATTGGAACTCTATTGCTGCGATACGTAGACATCTGCAAACTCTATTTCCTAGCAAGGAAATTTCGCACTTACATTCCACTGAAGTGAATACGAGGTATACATAACATTACACAATGAATATTATATCTTATTACGAAACATAGATATGAAATACGACATCTCGTTTTAAGAAGCATTAGTACTCTATTGCTGTGATACGTAGACATCTGCGAACGCTATTTCCTAGCATGGAAGTGTCGCATTTACATTCATTTGAAGTGAATACGAGGTATACATGACACTTCGCAATGAATATTATACCTTATCATGAAACATAGAAGGGAGATGCGATATCGCGTTTTAGGAAGCATTGGAACTCTATTGTTTCGACACGTAGTCATCTGGAAACGCTATTTCCTAGCAGGGAAGTGTCGCATTTACATCCTTTTGAAGTGAATACGAGGTATACATGACACTTCGCAATGAATATTATATCTGACCATGAAACATCGATATGAGATGCGACATCTCGTTTTAAAAAGCATTAGAACTCTATTGCTACGATACGTAGACATCTGCAAACGCTATTTCCTAGCATGGAAGTGTCGCATTTACATTCGTTTGAAGTTAATACGAGATATACATGACAGCTCGCAATGAATATTATATCTTATCATGAAACATAGGAAGGAGGTGCTATATCGCGTTTTTAGAAGCACTAGAACTCTATTGCTACGATACGTAGACATCTGCAAACGCTATTTCCTAGCAAGGAAGTGTCGCATTTACATTCTTTTGAAGTGAATACGAGGTATACATGACACTTCGCAATGAATATTATATCTTATCATGAAACATAAATGTGAGATGCGATATCGCGTTCTGAGAAGCATTAGAACTCTATTGCTACGATACGTTGACATCTACAAACGCTATTTCCTAGCATGGAAGTGTCGCATTTACATTCGTTTGAAGTTAATACGAGATATACATGACACTTCGCAATGAATATTATATCTTATCACGGAACATAGAAATGAAATGAGGCATCACGTTTTAAGAAGCATTAGTACTCTATTGCTACGATACGTAGACATCTGCAAACGCTATTTCCTAGCATGGAAGTGTCGCATTTACATTCGTTTGAAGTGAATACGAGATATACATGACACTTCGCAATGAATATTATATCTTATCACGGAACACAGAAATGAAATGAGGCATCTCGTTTTAAGAAGCATTAGAACTCTATTGCTACGATACGTAGACATCTGCAAACGCTATTTCCTAGCATGGAAGTGTCGCATTTACATTCGTTTGAAGTGAATACGAGATATACATGACACTTCGCAATGAATATTATATCTTATCATGAAACATAGGAATGAGGTGCTATATCGCGTTTTGAGAAGCATTAGAACTCTATTGCTACGATACGTAGACATCTGCAAAGGCTATTCCCTAGCATGGAAGGGTCGCATTTACTTTCTTTTGAAGTGAGTACGAGGTATACATATCACTCCATAATGAATATTATATCTTATCATGAAACATAGCACTGAGATGCGATATCGCGTTTTAAGAAGCATTAGAACTCTATTGCTACGATACGTAGACATCTGCAAACGCTATTTCCTAGCATGTAAGTGCCGCATTTACATTCTTTTGATGTGAATACGAGATATACATGACACTTCGCAATGAACATTATATCTTCTCCTGAAACATAGCAGTGAGATGCGATATCGCGTTTTAAGAAGCATTAGAACTCTATTGCTACGATACGTAGTCATCTGGAAACGCTCTTTCCTAGCAAGGAAGTGTCGCATTTACATCCTTTTGAAGTGAATACGAGGTATACATGACACTTCGCAATGAATATTATATCTGATCATGAAACATAGATATGAGATGCGACATCTCGTTTTAAAAAGCATTAGAACTCTATTGCCTATATACGTAGACATCTGCAAACAATATTTCCTAGCAAGGAAGTGTCGCATTTACATTCTTGTGAAGTGAAATCGAGGTATACATGACACTTCGCAATGAATATTATATCTTATCATGAAACATATAAGTGTGATGCGATATCGCATTTTAAGAAGTATTAGAACCCTATTGCTACGATACGTAGACATCTGCAAACGCTACTTCCTAGCATGGAAGTGTCGCATTTACATTCTTTTGAAGTGAATACGAGGTATACATGACACTTCGCAATGAATATTATATCTTATCATGAAACATAGAAGTGAGAAGCGATATGGCATTTTAAGAATCATTAGAACTCTATTGTTTCGACACGTAGTCATCTGGAAACGCTATTTCCTAGCAAGGAAGTGTCGCGTTTACATCCTTTTGAAGTGAATACGAGGTATACATGACACTTCGCAATGAATATTATATCTGATCATCAAACATAGATATGAGATGCGACATCTCGTTTTAAGAAGCATTAGAACTCTATTGCTACGATACGTAGACATCTGCAAACGCTATTTCCTAGCATGGAAGTGTCGCAATTACATTCTTTTGATGTGAATACGAGATATACATGACACTTCGCAATGAATATTTTATCTTCTCATGAAACATAGCAGTGAGATGCGATATCGCGTTTTAAGAAGCATTAGAACTCTATTGCTACGATACGTAGACATCTGCAAACGCTATTTCCTAGCATGGAAGTGTCGCATTTACATTCGTTTGAAGTGAATACGAGATATACATGACACTTCGCAATGAATATTATATCTTATCATGAAACATAGAAGTGAGAAGCGATATGGCATTTTAAGAATCATCAGAACTCTATTGTTTCGACACGTAGTCATCTGGAAACGCTATTTCCTAGCAAGGAAGTGTCGCATTTACATCCTTTTGACGTGAATACGAGGTATACATGACACTTCGCAATGAATATCATATCTGATCATGAAACATAGATATGAGATGCGACATCCCGTTTTAAGAAGCATTAGAACTCTATTGCTACGATACGTAGACATCTGCAAAGGCTATTCCCTGGCATGGAAGGGTCGCATTTACTTTCTTTTGAAGTGAGTACGAGGTATACATATCACTCCATAATGAATATTATATCTTCTCATGAAACATAGCAGTGGGATGCGATGTCGCGTTTTAAGAAGCATTAGAACTCTATTGCTACGATACGTAGACATCTGCAAACGCTATTTCCTAGCATGGAAGTGTCGCATTTACATTCGTTTGAAGTGAATACGAGATATACATGACACTTCGCGATGAATATTATATCTTATCATGAAACATAAAAGTGAGATGCTATATCGCGTTCTAAGTAGCATTAGAACTCTATTGCTACGATACGTAGACATCTGCAAAGGCTATTCCCTGGCATGGAAGGGTCGCATTTACTTTCTTTTGAAGTGAGTACGAGGTATACATATCACTCCATAATGAATATTATATCTTCTCATGAAACATAGCAGTGGGATGCGATGTCGCGTTTTAAGAAGCATTAGAGCTCTATTGCTACGATACGTAGACATCTGCAAACGCCATTTCCTAGCATGGAAGTGTCGCATTTACATTCGTTTGAAGTGAATACGAGATATACATGACACTTCGCAATGAATATTATATCTTATCACGGAACATAAAAAGAAATGAGGCATCACGTTTTAAGAAGCATTAGTACTCTATTGCTACGATACGTAGACATCTGCAAACGCTATTTCCTAGCATGGAAGTGTTGCAATTACATTCGTTTGAAGTGAATACGAGATATACATGGCACTTCGCCATGAATATTATATCTTATCATGAAACATAGGAATGAGGTGCTACATCGCGTTTTCAGAAGCATTAGAACTCTATTGCCTATATACGTAGACATCTGCAAACTCTATTTCCTAGCAAGGAAATTTCGCACTTACAATCCACTGAAGTGAATACGAGGTATACATAACATTACACAATGAATATTATATCTTATTACGAATCATAGATATGAAATACGTCATCTCGTTTTAAGAAGCATTAGTACTCTATTGCTGTGATACGTAGACATCTGCAAACAATATTTCCTAGCAAGGAAGTGTCGCATTTACATTCTTGTGAAGTGAAATCGAGGTATACATGACACTTCGCAATGAATATTATATCTTATCATGAAACATATAAGTGTGATGCGATATCGCATTTTAAGAAGTATTAGAACCCTATTGCTACGATACGTAGACATCTGCAAACGCTACTTCCTAGCATGGAAGTGTCGCATTTACATTCTTTTGAAGTGAATACGAGGTATACATGACACTTCGCAATGAATATTATATCTTATCATGAAACATAGAAGTGAGAAGCGATATGGCATTTTAAGAATCATTAGAACTCTATTGTTTCGACACGTAGTCATCTGGAAACGCTATTTCCTAGCAAGGAAGTGTCGCGTTTACATCCTTTTGAAGTGAATACGAGGTATACATGACACTTCGCAATGAATATTATATCTGATCATCAAACATAGATATGAGATGCGACATCTCGTTTTAAGAAGCATTAGAACTCTATTGCTACGATACGTAGACATCTGCAAACGCTATTTCCTAGCATGGAAGTGTCGCAATTACATTCTTTTGATGTGAATACGAGATATACATGACACTTCGCAATGAATATTTTATCTTCTCATGAAACATAGCAGTGAGATGCGATATCGCGTTTTAAGAAGCATTAGAACTCTATTGCTACGATACGTAGACATCTGCAAACGCTATTTCCTAGCATGGAAGTGTCGCATTTACATTCGTTTGAAGTGAATACGAGATATACATGACACTTCGCAATGAATATTATATCTTATCATGAAACATAGAAGTGAGAAGCGATATGGCATTTTAAGAATCATCAGAACTCTATTGTTTCGACACGTAGTCATCTGGAAACGCTATTTCCTAGCAAGGAAGTGTCGCATTTACATCCTTTTGACGTGAATACGAGGTATACATGACACTTCGCAATGAATATCATATCTGATCATGAAACATAGATATGAGATGCGACATCCCGTTTTAAGAAGCATTAGAACTCTATTGCTACGATACGTAGACATCTGCAAAGGCTATTCCCTGGCATGGAAGGGTCGCATTTACTTTCTTTTGAAGTGAGTACGAGGTATACATATCACTCCATAATGAATATTATATCTTCTCATGAAGCATAGCAGTGGGATGCGATGTCGCGTTTTAAGAAGCATTAGAACTCTATTGCTACGATACGTAGACATCTGCAAACGCTATTTCCTAGCATGGAAGTGTCGCATTTACATTCGTTTGAAGTGAATACGAGATATACATGACACTTCGCGATGAATATTATATCTTATCATGAAACATAAAAGTGAGATGCTATATCGCGTTCTAAGTAGCATTAGAACTCTATTGCTACGATACGTAGACATCTGCAAAGGCTATTCCCTGGCATGGAAGGGTCGCATTTACTTTCTTTTGAAGTGAGTACGAGGTATACATATCACTCCATAATGAATATTATATCTTCTCATGAAACATAGCAGTGGGATGCGATGTCGCGTTTTAAGAAGCATTAGAGCTCTATTGCTACGATACGTAGACATCTGCAAACGCCATTTCCTAGCATGGAAGTGTCGCATTTACATTCGTTTGAAGTGAATACGAGATATACATGACACTTCGCAATGAATATTATATCTTATCACGGAACATAAAAAGAAATGAGGCATCACGTTTTAAGAAGCATTAGTACTCTATTGCTACGATACGTAGACATCTGCAAACGCTATTTCCTAGCATGGAAGTGTTGCAATTACATTCGTTTGAAGTGAATACGAGATATACATGGCACTTCGCCATGAATATTATATCTTATCATGAAACATAGGAATGAGGTGCTACATCGCGTTTTCAGAAGCATTAGAACTCTATTGCCTATATACGTAGACATCTGCAAACTCTATTTCCTAGCAAGGAAATTTCGCACTTACAATCCACTGAAGTGAATACGAGGTATACATAACATTACACAATGAATATTATATCTTATTACGAATCATAGATATGAAATACGTCATCTCGTTTTAAGAAGCATTAGTACTCTATTGCTGTGATACGTAGACATCTGCAAACAATATTTCCTAGCAAGGAAGTGTCGCATTTACATTCTTGTGAAGTGAAATCGAGGTATACATGACACTTCGCAATGAATATTATATCTTATCATGAAACATAGAAGGGAGATGCGATATCGCGTTTTAGGAAGCATTGGAACTCTATTGCTGCGATACGTAGACATCTGCAAACTCTATTTCCTAGCAAGGAAATTTCGCACTTACATTCCACTGAAGTGAATACGAGGTATACATAACATTACACAATGAGTATTATATCTTATTACGAAACATAGATATGAAATACGACATCTCGTTTTAAGAAGCATTAGTACTCTATTGCTGTGATACGTAGACATCTGCAAACGCTATTTCCTAGCATGGAAGTGTCGCATTTACATTCATTTGAAGTGAATACGGGGTATACATGACACTTCGCAATGAATATTATACCTTATCATGAAACATAGAAGGGAGATGCGATATCGCGTTTTAGGAAGCATTGGAACTCTATTGTTTCGACACGTAGTCATCTGGAAACGCTATTTCCTAGTAGGGAAGTGTCGCATTTACATCCTTTTGAAGTGAATACGAGGTATACATGACACTTCGCAATGAATATTATATCTGACCATGAAACATAGATATGAGATGCGACATCTCGTTTTAAAAAGCATCAGAAATCTATTGCTACGATACGTAGAAATCTGCAAACGCTATTTCCTAGCATGTAAGTGTCGCATTTACATTCTTTTGATGTGAATACAAGATATACATGACACTTCGTAATGAACATTATATCTTCTCTTGAAACATAGCAGTGAGATGCGATATCGCGTTTTAAGAAGCATTAGAACTCTATTGCTACGATACGTAGTCATCTGGAAACGCTATTTCCTAGCAAGGAAGTGTCGCATTTACATTCTTTTGAAGTGAATACGAGGTATACATGACACTTCGCAATGAATATTATATCTTATCATGAAACATAAATGTGAGATGCGATATCGCGTTCTAAGAAGCATTAGAACTCTATTGCTACGATACGTAGACATCTACAAACGCTATTTCCTAGCATGGAAGTGTCGCATTTACATTCATTTGAAGTGAATACGAGATATACATGACAGTTCGCAATGAATACTATATCTTATCATGAAACATAGAAGAGTGATGCGATATCGCGTTTTAGGAAGCAATGGAACTCTATTGCTGCGATACGTAGACATCTGCAAACGCTATTTCCTAGCATGGAAGTGTCGCATTTACATTCTTGTGAAGTGAAATCGAGGTATACATGACACTTCGCAATGAATATTATATCTTATCATGAAACATATAAGTGTGATGCGATATCGCATTTTAAGAAGTATTAGAACCCTATTGCTACGATACGTAGACATCTGCAAACGCTACTTCCTAGCATGGAAGTGTCGCATTTACATTCTTTTGAAGTGAATACGAGGTATACATGACACTTCGCAATGAATATTATATCTTATCATGAAACATAGAAGTGAGAAGCGATATGGCATTTTAAGAATCATTAGAACTCTATTGCTACGATACGTAGACATCTGCAAAGGCTATTCCCTAGCATGGAAGTGTCGCATTTACATCCTTTTGAAGTGAATACGAGGTATACATGACACTTCGCAATGAATATTATATCTGATCATGAAACATAGATATGAGATGCGACATCTCGTTTTAAGAAGCATTAGAACTCTATTGCTACGATACGTAGACATCTGCAAACGCTATTTCCTAGCATGGAAGTGTCGCAATTACATTCTTTTGATGTGAATACGAGATATACATGACACTTCGCAATGAATATTATATCTTCTCATGAAACATAGCAGTGAGATGCGATATCGTGTTTTAAGAAGAATTAGAACTCTATTGCTACGATACGTAGACATCTGCAAACGCTATTTCCTAGCATGGAAGTGTCGCATTTACATTCGTTTGAAGTGAATACGAGATATACATGACACTTCGCAATGAATATTTTATCTTATCATGAAACATAGAAGTGAGAAGCGATATGGCATTTTAAGAATCATCAGAACTCTATCGTTTCGATACGTAGTCATCTGGAACCGCTATTTCCTAGCAAGGAAGTGTCGCATTTACATCCTTTTGAAGTGAATACGAGGTATACATGACACTTCGCAATGAATATTATATCTGATCATGAAACATAGATATGAGATGCGACATCTCGTTTTAAGAAGCATTAGAACTCTATTGCTACGATACGTAGACATCTGCAAAGGCTATTCCCTAGCATGGAAGGGTCGCATTTACTTTCTTTTGAAGTGAGTACGAGGTATACATATCACTCCATAATGAATATTATATATTCTCATGAAACATAGCAGTGGGATGCGATATCGCGTTTTAAGAAGCATTAGAACTCTATTGCTACGATACGTAGACATCTGCAAACGCTATTTCCTAGCATGGAAGTGTCGCATTTACATTCGTTTGAAGTGAATACGAGATATACATGACACTTCGCAATGAATATTATATCTTATCATGAAACATAGGAATGAGGTGCTATATCGCGTTCTGAGAAGCATTAGAACTCTATTGCTACGATACGTAGACATCTGCAAAGGCTATTCCCTAGCATGGAAGGGTCGCATTTACTTTCTTTTGAAGTGAGTACGAGGTATACATATCACTCCATAATGAATATTATATCTTATCATGAAACATAGCAGTGAGATGAGATATCGCGTTTTAAGTAGCATTAGAACTCTATTACTACGATACGTAGACATCTACAAACGCTATTTCCTAGCATGTAAGTGCCGCATTTACTTTCTTTTGAAGTGAGTACGAGGTATACATATCACTCCATAATGAATATTATATCTTCTCATGAAACATAGCAGTGGGATGCGATATCGCGTTTTAAGAAGCATTAGAACTCTATTGCTACGATACGTAGACATCTGCAAACGTCATTTCCTTGCATGGAAGTGTCGCATTTACATTCGTTTGAAGTGAATACGAGATATACATGACACTTCGCAATGAATATTATATCTTATCACGGAACATAGAAATGAAATGAGGCATCTCGTTTTAAGAAGCATTAGAACTCTATTGCTACGATACGTAGACATCTGCAAAGGCTATTCCCTAGCATGGAAGGGTCGTATCTACTTTCTTTTGAAGTGAGTACGAGGTATACATAACACTCCATAATGAATATTATATCTTATCATGAAACATAGCAGTGAGATGCGATATCGCGTTTTTGGAAGCATTAGAACTCTATTGCTACGATACGTAGACATCTGCAATCGCCATTTCCTAGCATGGAAGTGTCGCATTTACATTCATTTGAAGTGAATACGAGGTATACATGACACTTCGCTATGAATATTATACCTTATCGTGAGACATAGAAGAGTGATGCGATATCGCGTTTTAGGAAGCATTGGAACTCTATTGCTGCGATACGTAGACATCTGCAAACGCTATTTCCTAGCATGGAAGTGTCGCATTCACATTCATTTGAAGTGAATACGAGGTATACATGACACTTCGCTGTGAATATTATACCTTATCATGAGACATAGAAGAGTGATGCGATATCGCGTTTTAGGAAGCATTGGAACTCCATTGCTGCGATACGTAGACATCTGCAAACGCTATTTCCTAGCATGGAAGTGTCGCATTTACATTCTTTTGATGTGAATACGAGATATACATGACACTTCGCAATGAATATTATATCTTCTCATGAAACATAGCAGTGAGATGCGATATCGCGTTTTAAGATGCATTAGAACTCTATTGCTACGATACGTAGACATCTGCAAACGCTATTTCCTAGGATGGAAGTGTCGCATTTACATTCGTTTGAAGTGAATACGAGATATACATGACACTTCGCAATGAATATTATATCTTATCATGAAACATAGGAATGAGGTGCTATATCGCGTTTTGAGAAGCATTAGAAATCTATTGCTACGATACGTAGACATCTGCAAAGGCTATTCCCTAGCATGGAAGGGTCGCATTTACTTTCTTTTAAAGTGAGTACGAGGTATACATATCACTCCATAATGAATATTATATCTTATCATGTAACATAGAAGTGAGATGCGATATCGCGTCTTAAGAAGCATTAGAACCCTATTGCTACGATACGTAGACATCTGCAACCGCTACTTCCTAGCATGGAAGTGTCGCATTTACATTCATTTGAAGTGAATACGAGGTATACATGACACTCCACAATGAATATTATATCTTATTACGGAACATAGAAATGAAATGAGGCATCTCGTTTTAAGAAGCATTAGAACTCTATTGCTACGATACGTAGACATCTGCAAACGCCATTTCCTTGCATGGAAGTGTCGCATTTACATTCATTTGAAGTGAGTACGAGGTATACATGACACTTCGCTATGAATATTATACCTTATCATGAAACATAGAGGAGTGATGCGATATCGCGTTTTAGGAAGCATTGGAACTCTATTGCTACGATACGTAGACATCTGCAAACGCTATTTCCTAGCATGGAAGTGTCGCATTTACATTCGTTTGAAGTGAATACGAGATATACATGACACTTCGCAATGAATATTATATCTTATCATGAAACATAGGAATGAGGTGCTATATCGCGTTTTGAGAAGCATTAGAACTCTATTGCTACGATACGTAGACATCTGCAAACGCTATTTCCTAGCATGGAAGTGTCGCATTTACATTCGTTTGAAGTGAATACGAGATATACATGACACTTCGCAATGAATATTATATCTTATCATGAAACATAGGAATGAGGTGCTATATCGCGTTTTGAGAAGCATTAGAACTCTATTGCCTATATACGTAGACATCTGCAAACTCTATTTCCTAGCAAGGAAATTTCGCACTTGCATTCCACTGAAGTGAATACGAGGTATACATAACATTACACATTGAATATTATATCTTGTTACGAAACATAGAAATGAAATACGACATCTCGTTTTAAGAAGCATTAGTACTCTATTGCTGTGATACGTAGACATCTGCAAACAATATTTCCTAGCAAGGAAGTGTCGCATTTACATTCTTGTGAAGTGAAATCGAGGTATACATGACACTTCGCAATGAATATTATATCTTATCATGAAACATGGACGTGAGATGCGATATCGCGTTCTAAGAAGCAGTAGAACTCTATTGTTTCGACACGTAGTCATCTGGAAACGCTATTTCCTAGCAAGGAAGTGTCGCATTTACATCCTTTTGAAGTGAATACGAGGTATACATGACACTTCGCAATGAATATTATATCTGATCATGAAACATTGAAATGAGATGCGATATCGCGTTCTAAGAAACATTAGAACACTATTGCTACGATACGTAGACATCTGCAAAGGCTATTTCCTAGCATGGAAGGGTCGCATTTACATACTTTTGAAGTGAGTACGAGGTATACATAACACTCCATAATGAATATTATATCTTATCATGAAACATAGCAGTGAGATGCGATATCGCGTTTTAAGAAGCATTAGAACTCTATTGCAACGATACGTAGACATCTGCAAACGCTATTTCCTAGCATGCAAGTGTCGCATCTACATTCTTTTGAAGTGAATACGAGGTATACATGACAATTCGTAATGAATATTATACCTTATCATGAAACATAGAAGAGGGATGCGATATCGCGTTTTAGGAAGCATTAGAACTCTATTGCTACGATACTTAGACATCTGCAAACGCTATTTCCTAGCATGTAAGTGTCGCAATTACATTCTTTTGAGGTAAATACGAGGTATACATCACACATCGCTATGATTATTATATCTTATCATGAAACATAGGTGTGAGATGCGATATCGCGTTTTAAGAAGCATTAGAACTCTATTGCCTCGACGCGTAGACATCTGCAGACGCTATTTCCTAGCATGGAAGTGTCGCATTTACATTCTTTTGAAGTGAATACGAGGTATACATGACACTTCGCAATGAATATTATATCTTATCATGAAACATAGAAGCGAGAAGCGATATGGCATTTTAAGAATCATTAGAACTCTATTGTTTCGACACGTAGTCATCTGGAAACGCTATTTCCTAGCAAGGAAGTGTCGCATTTACATCCCTTTGAAGTGAATACGAGGTATACATGACACTTCGCAATGAATATTATATCTGATCATGAAACATAGATATGAGATGCGACATCCCGTTTTAAGAAGCATTAGAACTCTATTGCTACGATACGTAGACATCTGCAAACGCTATTTCCTAGCATGGAAGTGTCGCATTTACATTCGTTTGAAGTGAATACGAGATATACATGAAACTTCGCAATGAATATTATATCTTATCATGAAACATAGGAATGAGGTGCTATATCGCGTTTTGAGAAGCATTAGAACTCTATTGCTACGATACGTGGACATCTGCAAACGCTATTTCCTAGCATGGAAGTGTCGCACTTACATTCGTTTGAAGTGAATACGAGATATACATGACACTTCGCAATGAATATTATATCTTATCATGAAACATAGGAATGAGGTGCTATATCGCGTTTTGAGAACCATTAGAACTCTATTGCTACGATACGTAGACATCTGCAAACAATATTTCCTAGCAAGGAAGTGTCGCACTTACATACTTTTGAAGTGAATACGAGGTATGCATAACATTACGCAATGAATATTATATCTTATTACGGAACATAGAAATTAAATACGACATCTCGTTTTAAGAAGCATTAGTACTCTATTGCTGTGATACGTGAACATCTTGCAAACAATATTTCCTAGCAAGGAAGTGTCGCATTTACATTCTTGTGAAGTGAAATCGAGGTATACATGACACTTCGCAATGAATATTATATCTTATCATGAAAGATAGAAGTGAGATGCGATATCGCGTTTTAAGAAGCATTAGAACCCTATTGCTACGATACGTAGACATCTGCAAACGCTGTTTCCTAGCACGGAAGTGTCGCATTTACATTCTTTTGTAGTGAATACGAGGTATACATAACACTCCATAATGAATATTATATCTTCTCATGAAACATAGCAGTGAGATGCGATATCGCGTTTTGAGAAGCATTAGAACTCTATGGCTACGATACGTAGACATCTGCAAACGCTAGTTCCTAGCATGGAAGTGTCGCATTTACATTCATTTGAAGTGAATACGAGGTATACATGACACTTCGCAATGAATATTATACCTTATCATGAAACATAGAAGAGAGATGCGATATCGCGTTTTAGGAAGCATTCGAACTCTATTGCTGCGATACGTAGACATATGCAAACGCTATTTCCTAGCATGGATGTGTCGCATTTACATTCCGTAGAAGTGAATACGAGATATACATGACACTTCGCAATGAATATTATAGCTTATCATGAAACATAGGAATGAGGTGCTACGTCGCGTTTTGAGAAGCATTAGAACTCTATTGCTATTATACGTAGACATCTGCAAACTCTATTTCCTAGCGAGGAAATTTCGCACTTACATTCCACTGAAGTGAATACGAGGTATACATAACATTACACAATGAATATTATATCTTATTACGAAACATAGAAGTGAAATACGACATCTCGTTTTAAGAAGCATTAGTACTCTATTGCTGTGATACGTAGACATCTGCAAACAATATTTCCTAGCAAGGAAGTGTCGCATTTACATTCCTTTGAAGTGAATACGAGGTATACATAACACTCCATAATGAATATTATATCTTTTCATGAAACATAGCAGTGAGATGCGATATCGCGTTCTAAGAAGCAATAGAACCCTATTGCTGCGATACGTAGACATCTGCAAACGCTACTTCCTAGCATGGAAGTGTCGCATTTACATTCTTTTGAAGTGAATACGAGATATACATGACACTTCGCAATGAATATAATATCTTATCATGAAACATAGGAATGAGGTGCTATATCGCGTTTTGAGAAGCATTAGAACTCTATTGCTAATATGTGTAGACATCTGCAAACTCTATTTCCTAGCACGGACATGTGGCACTTACATTCCACTGAAGTGAATACGAGGTATACATAACATTACACAATGAGTATTATATCTTATTACGAAACATAGAAATGAAATACGACATCTCGTTTTAAGAAGCATTATTACTCTATTACTGTGATACGTAGACATCTGCAAACAATATTTCCTAGCAAGGAAGTGTCGCATTTACATTCTTGTGAAGTGAAATCGAGGTATACATGACACTTCGCAATGAATATTATATCTTATCATGAAACATAGGAATGAGGTGCTACATCGCGTTTTGAGAAGCAATAGAACTCTATAGCTACGATACGTAGACATCTGCAAAGGCTATTTCCTAGCATGGAAGGGTCGCATTTACTTTCTTTTGAAGTGAGTACGATGTATACATAACACTCCATAATGAATATTATATCTTATCATGAAACATAGCAGTGAGATGCGATATCGTGTTTTAAGAAGGATTAGTACTCTATTGCTGTGATACGTAGACATCTGCAAACAATATTTCCTAGCAAGGAAGTGTCGCATTTACATTCTTTTGAAGTGAATACGAGGTATACATGACACTTCGCAATGAATATTATATCTTAACATGAAACATAGAAGTCAGATGCGATATCGCGTTCTAAGAAGCATTAGAACTCTATTGCTACGATACGTAGACATCTGCAAAGGCTATTCCCTAGCATGGAAGGGTCGCATTTACTTTCTCTTGAAGTGAGTACGAGGTATACATATCACTCCATAATGAATATTATATCTTATCATGTAACATAGAAGTGAGATGCGATATCGCGTCTTAAGAAGCATTGGAACTCTATTGTTTCGACACGTAGTCATCTGGAAACGCTATTTCCTAGCAAGGAAGTGTCGCATTTACATCCTTTTGAAGTGAATACGAGGTATACATGACACTTCGCAATGAATATTATATCTGACCATGAAACATAGATATGAGATGCGACATCTCGTTTTAAGAGGCATTAGAACTCTATTGCTACGGTACGTAGACATCTGCAAACGCTATTTCCTAGCAAGGAAGTTTCGCATTTACATTCTTTTGAAGTGAATACGAGGTATACATGACACTTCGCAATGCATATTATATCTTATCGTGAAACGTAAAAGTGAGATGCGATATCGCGTTCTAAGAAGCATTGGAACTCGATTGCTACGATACGTAGACATCTACAAACGCTATTTCCTAGCAAGGAAGTGTCGCATTTACATTCTTGTGAAGAGAAATCGAGGTATACATGACACTTCGCAATGAATATTATATCTTATCATGTAACATAGAAGAGAGATGCGATATCGCGTCTTAAGAAGCATTAGAACCCTATTGCTGCGATACGTAGACATCTGCAACCGCTACTTCCTAGCATGGATGTGTCGCATTTACATTCATTTGAAGTGAATACGAGGTATACATGACACTCCACCATGAATATTATATCTTATCACGGAACATAGAAATGAAATGAGGCATCTCGTTTTAAAAAGCATTAGAACTCTATTGCTACGATACGTAAGACATCTGCAAACGCTATTTCCTAGCATGGAAGTGTCGCAATTACATTCTTTTGACGTGAATACGAGATATACATGACACTTCGCAATGAATATTATATCTTCTCATGAAACATAGCAGTGAGATGCGATATCGCGTTTTAAGAAGCATTAGAACTCTATTGCTGCGATACGTATGCATCTGCAAACAATATTTCCCAGCAAGGAAGTGTCGCATTTACATTCTTGTGAAGTGAATACGAGGTATACATGACACAACGCAATGAATATTATATCTTATCATGAAACATAGATGTGAGATGCCATATCGCGTTCTAAGCAACATTAGAATTCCATTGCTACGATACGTAGACATCTGCAAACGCTATTTCCTAGCATGGAAGTGTCACATTTACATTCATTTGAAGTGAATACGAGGTATACGTGACTCTTCGCAATGAGTATTATATCTTATAAGGAAACATAGGAATGAGATGCGATATCGCGTATTGAGAAGCATTAGATCTCAATTGCTAAAATACGTTGACATCTGCAAACGCTATTTCCTTGCATGGATGTGTCGCATTTACATTCTAGTGATGTGAGTTCGAGGTATGCATGACACTACACAATGAATATTATATCTTATTACGAAACATGGAAATGAAATGCGACATCTCGTTTTAAGAAGCATTAGAAATCTATCGCTACGATACGTAGACATCTGCAAACGCTACTTCCTAGCCTGGAAGTTTCGCATTTACATTCTTTTGAAGTGAATACGAGGTATACATGACACTTCGCAATGAATATTACATCTTATCATGAAACATAGAAGTGATATGCGATATCGCGTTCTAAGAAGCAATAGAACTCTATCGCTACGATACGTAGACATCTGCAAACGCCATTTTCTAGCATGGAAGTTTCGCATTTACATTCTTTTGAAGTGAATACGAGATATACATGACACTTCGCAATGAATATTATATCTTATCATGAAACATAGGAACGATTTGCGATATCTCGTTTTGAGAAGCATTAGAACTCTATTGCTAGGATACGTAGACATCTGCAAACGATATTTCCTAGCATGGAAGTTTCGCATTTACATTCTATTGAAGAGAATACGAGATATACATGACACTTCGCAATTAATATTATATCTTATCATGAAACATAGGAATGAGTTGCGATTTCGCGTTTTGAGAAGCATTAGAGCTCTATTGCGACGATACGTATACATCTGCAAACAATATCTCCTAGCAAGAAAGTGTCGCATTTACATTCTTTTGAAGTGAATACCATGTATACATGACACTTCGCAGTGAATATTACACCTTCTCACGAAACATAGAAATGAGATGCGATATCGTGATTTAAGAAGCACTAGAACTTCATTTCTACGATACGTAGACATCTGCAAACAATATTTCCTAGCAAGGAAGTGTCGCACTTACATACTTTTGAAGTGAATACGAGGTATGCATAACATTACACAATGAATATTATATCTTATTACGGAACATAGAAATTAAATACGACATCTCGTTTTAAGAAGCATTAGTACTCTATTGCTGTGATACGTGAACATCTTGCAAACAATATTTCCTAGCAAGGAAGTGTCGCATTTACATTCTTGTGAAGTGAAATCGAGGTATACATGACACTTCGCAATGAATATTATATCTTATCATGAAAGATAGAAGTGAGATGCGATATCGCGTTTTAAGTAGCATTAGAACCCTATTGCTACGATACGTAGACATCTGCAAACGCTGTTTCCTAGCACGGAAGTGTCGCATTTACATTCTTTTGTAGTGAATACGAGGTATACATAACACTCCATAATGAATATTATATCTTCTCATGAAACATAGCAGTGAGATGCGATATCGCGTTTTGAGAAGCATTAGAACTCTATGGCTACGATACGTAGACATCTGCAAACGCTAGTTCCTAGCATGGAAGTGTCGCATTTACATTCATTTGAAGTGAATACGAGGTATACATGACACTTCGCAATGAATATTATACCTTATCATGAAACATAGAAGAGAGATGCGATATCGCGTTTTAGGAAGCATTCGAACTCTATTGCTGCGATACGTAGACATATGCAAACGCTATTTCCTAGCATGGATGTGTCGCATTTACATTCCTTAGAAGTGAATACGAGATATACATGACACTTCGCAATGAATATTATAGCTTATCATGAAACATAGGAATGAGGTGCTACGTCGCGTTTTGAGAAGCATTAGAACTCTATTGCTATTATACGTAGACATCTGCAAACTCTATTTCCTAGCGAGGAAATTTCGCACTTACATTCCACTGAAGTGAATACGAGGTATACATAACATTACACAATGAATATTATATCTTATTACGAAACATAGAAGTGAAATACGACATCTCGTTTTAAGAAGCATTAGTACTCTATTGCTGTGATACGTAGACATCTGCAAACAATATTTCCTAGCAAGGAAGTGTCGCATTTACATTCTTGTGAAGTGAAATCGAGGTATACATGACACTTCGCAATGAATATTATATCTTATCATGAAACATAGGAATGAGGTGCTACATCGCGTTTTGAGAAGCAATAGAACTCTATAGCTACGATACGTAGACATCTGCAAAGGCTATTTCCTAGCATGGAAGGGTCGCATTTACTTTCTTTTGAAGTGAGTACGATGTATACATAACACTCCATAATGAATATTATATCTTATCATGAAACATAGCAGTGAGATGCGATATCGTGTTTTAAGAAGGATTAGTACTCTATTGCTGTGATACGTAGACATCTGCAAACAATATTTCCTAGCAAGGAAGTGTCGCATTTACATTCTTTTGAAGTGAATACGAGGTATACATGACACTTCGCAATGAATATTATATCTTAACATGAAACATAGAAGTCAGATGCGATATCGCGTTCTAAGAAGCATTAGAACTCTATTGCTACGATACTTAGACATCTGCAAACGCTATTTCCTAGCATAGAAGGGTCGCATTTACATTCTCTTGAAGTGAGTACGAGGTATACATGACATTTCTCAATGGATATTATACCTTATCATAAAACATAGAAGAGAGATGCGATATCGCGTTTTAGGAAGCATAAGAACTCTATTGCTGCGATACGTAGACATCTGCAAACGCTATTTCCTAGCATGGAAGTGTCGCATTTACATTCTTTTGAAGTGAATACGAGATATACATGACACTTCGCAATGAATATTATAGCTTATCATGAAACATAGGAATGAGGTGCTATGTCGCGTTTTAAGGAGCATTAGAACTCTATTGCTACGATACGTAGACATCTGCAAACGCTATTTCCCAGCGTGGAAGTGTCTTATTTACGTTCATTTGAAGTGAATACGAGGTATACATGACACTTCGCAATGAATATTATATCTTATCATGAAACATAGAAGTGAGATGCGATATCGCGTTCTAAGAAGCATTAGAACTCTATTGCCACGATACGTAGACATCTGCAAACGCTGTTTCCTAGGATGGAAGGGTCGCATTTACATTCTTTTGAAGTGAGAACGAGGTATACATAACACTCCATAATGAGTATTACATCTTCTCATGAAACATAGCAGTGAGATGCGATATCGCGTTTCAAGAAGCACTAGAACTCTATTGCTACGATACGTAGACATCTGCAAACGCTATTTCCTAGGATGGAAGGGTCGCATTTACATTCCTTTGAGGTGAGTACGAGGTATACATAACACTCCATAATGAATATTATATCTTCTCATGAAACATAGCAGTGAGATGCGATATCGCGTTTTAAGAAGCATTAGAACTCTATTGCTACGATACGTAGACATCTGCAAACGCTATTTCCTAGCAAGGAAATTTCGCACGTACATTTCACTGAAGTGAATACGAGGTATACATAACATTACACAATGAATATTATATCTTATTAGGAAACATAGAAATGAAATACGACATCTCGTTCTAAGAAGCATTAGTGCTCTATTGCTGTGATACGTAGACATCTGCAAACGCTATTTCCTAGCATGGAAGTGTCGCATTTACATTCTTTTGATGTGAATGCGAGATATACATGACACTTCGCTATGAATATTATATCTTATCATGAAACGTAGGAAGGAGGTGCTATATCGCGTTTTGAGAAGCATTATGACTCTATTGCTACGATACGTAGACATCTGCAAAGGCTATTCCCTAGCATGCAAGGATCGCATTTACATTCTTTTGAAGTGAGTACGATGTATACATATTACTCCATAATGAATATTATATCTTATCATGAAACATAGCAGTGAGATGCGATATCGCGTTTTAAGAAGCATAAGGGCTCTATTGCTACGATACGTAGACATCTGCAAACGCTATTTCCTAGCATGGAAGGGTCGCATTTACATTCTTTTGAAGTGAGTACGATGTATACATATCAGCCCATAATGAATATTATATCTTATCATGAAACATAGCAGTGAGGTGCGATATCGCGTTGTAAGAAGCATTAGAACTCTATTGCTACGATACGTAGACATTTGCAAACGCTATTTCCTAGCATGGAAGTGTCGCATTTACATTCATTTGAAGTGAATACGAGGTATACATGACACTTCGCAATGAATATTATACCTTATCATGAAACATAGAAGGGTGATGCGATATCGCGTTTTAGGAAGCATTGGATCTCTATTGCTGCGATACGTAGACATCTGCAAACGCTATTTCCTAGCATGGAAGTGTCGCATTTACATTCTTTTGATGTGAATACGAGATATACATGACACTTCGCAATGAATATTATATCTTATCATGAAACATAGGAATGTGGTGCTATATCGCGTTTTGAGAAGCATTAGAACTCTATTGCTACGATACGTAGACATCTGCAAACGCTATTTCCTAGCATGGAAGTGTCGCATTTACATTCTTTTGATGTGAATACGAGATATACATGACACTTCGCAATGAATATTATATCTTATCATGAAGCATAGGAATGATGTGCTATATCGCGTTCTGAGAAGCATTAGAACTCTATTGCTAATATACGTATACATCTGCAAACTCTATTTCCTAGCAAGGAAATTTCGCACGTACATTTCACTGAAGTGAATACGAGGTATACATAGCATTACACAATGAATATTATATCTTATTACGAAACATAGAAATGAAATACGACATCTCGTTCTAAGAAGCATTATTGCTCTATTGCTGTGATACGTAGACATCTGAAAAAGGCTACTTCCTAGCATGGAAGTGTCGCATTTACATTCTTTTGATGTGAATACGATATATACATGACACTTCGCAATGAATATTATATCTTATCATGAAACATAGGAATGAGGTGCTATATCGCGTTTTAAGGAGCATTAGAGCTCTATTGCTACGATACGTAGGCATCTGCAAACGCTATTTCCTAGCATGGAAGTGTCGCATTTACTTTCTTTTGAAGTGAATACGAGGTATACATGACACTTCGCAATGAATATTATATCTTATCGTGAAACATAAAAGTGAGATGCGATATCGCGTTCTAAGAAGCATTAGAACTCTATTTCTACGATACGTAGACATCTGCAAAGGCTATTCCCTAGCATGGATGGGTCGCATTTACATTCTTTTGAAGTGAGTACGAGGTATCACTCCATAATGAATATTATATCTTACCATGAAACATAGCAGTGAGATGCGATATCATGTTTTAAGAAGAATGAGAACTCTATTGCTACGATACCTAGACATCTGCAAACGCTACTTCCTAGCATGGAAGTGTCGCATTTACTTTCTTTTGAAGTGAATACGAGGTATACATGACACTTCGCAATGAATATTATATCTTATCGTGAAACATAAAAGTGAGATGCGATATCGCGTTCTAAGAAGCATTAGAACTCTATTTCTACGATACGTAGACATCTGCAAAGGCTATTCCCTAGCATGGATGGGTCGCATTTACATTCTTTTGAAGTGAGTACGAGGTATCACTCCATAATGAATATTATATCTTATCATGAAACATAGCAGTGAGATGCGATATCATGTTTTAAGAAGAATGAGAACTCTATTGCCACGATACCTAGACATCTGCAAACGCTATTTCCTAGCATGGAAGTGTCGCATTTACATTCATTTGAAGTGAATACGAGGTATACATGACACTTCGCAATGAATATTATACCTTGTCATGAAACATAGAGGAGAGATGCGATATCGCGTTTTAGGAAGCATTGGAACTCTATTGCTGCGATACGTAGACATCTGCAAACGCTATTTCCTAGCATGGAAGAGTCGCATTTACATTCGTTTGAAGTGAATACGAGATATACATGACACTTCGCAATGAATATTATATCTTATCATGAAACATAGGAATGAGGTGCTATATCGCGTTTTGAGAAGCATTAGAGCTCTATTGCTACGATACGTAGGCATCTGCAAACGCTATTTCCTAGCATGGAAGTGTCGCATTTACTTTCTTTTGAAGTGAATACGAGGTATACATGACGCTTCGCAATGAATATTATATCTTATCGTGAAACATAAAAGTGAGATGCGATATCGCGTTCTAAGAAGCATTAGAACTCTATTTCTACGATACGTAGACATCTGCAAAGGCTATTCCCTAGCATGGATGGGTCGCATTTACATTCTTTTGAAGTGAGTACGAGGTATCACTCCATAATGAATATTATATCTTATCATGAAACATAGCAGTGAGATGCGATATCATGTTTTAAGAAGAATGAGAACTCTATTGCTACGATACCTAGACATCTGCAAACGCTATTTCCTAGCATGGAAGTGTAGCATTTACATTCATTTGAAGTGAATACGAGGTATACATGACACTTCGCAATGAATATTATATCTTATCGTGAAACATAAAAGTGAGATGCGATATCGCGTTCTAAGAAGCATTAGAACTCTATTTCTACGATACGTAGACATCTGCAAAGGCTATTCCCTAGCATGGATGGGTCGCATTTACATTCTTTTGAAGTGAGTACGAGGTATCACTCCATAATGAATATTATATCTTACCATGAAACATAGCAGTGAGATGCGATATCATGTTTTAAGAAGAATGAGAACTCTATTGCTACGATACCTAGACATCTGCAAACGCTACTTCCTAGCATGGAAGTGTCGCATTTACTTTCTTTTGAAGTGAATACGAGGTATACATGACACTTCGCAATGAATATTATATCTTATCGTGAAACATAAAAGTGAGATGCGATATCGCGTTCTAAGAAGCATTAGAACTCTATTTCTACGATACGTAGACATCTGCAAAGGCTATTCCCTAGCATGGATGGGTCGCATTTACATTCTTTTGAAGTGAGTACGAGGTATCACTCCATAATGAATATTATATCTTATCATGAAACATAGCAGTGAGATGCGATATCATGTTTTAAGAAGAATGAGAACTCTATTGCCACGATACCTAGACATCTGCAAACGCTATTTCCTAGCATGGAAGTGTCGCATTTACATTCATTTGAAGTGAATACGAGGTATACATGACACTTCGCAATGAATATTATACCTTGTCATGAAACATAGAGGAGAGATGCGATATCGCGTTTTAGGAAGCATTGGAACTCTATTGCTGCGATACGTAGACATCTGCAAACGCTATTTCCTAGCATGGAAGAGTCGCATTTACATTCGTTTGAAGTGAATACGAGATATACATGACACTTCGCAATGAATATTATATCTTATCATGAAACATAGGAATGAGGTGCTATATCGCGTTTTGAGAAGCATTAGAGCTCTATTGCTACGATACGTAGGCATCTGCAAACGCTATTTCCTAGCATGGAAGTGTCGCATTTACTTTCTTTTGAAGTGAATACGAGGTATACATGACGCTTCGCAATGAATATTATATCTTATCGTGAAACATAAAAGTGAGATGCGATATCGCGTTCTAAGAAGCATTAGAACTCTATTTCTACGATACGTAGACATCTGCAAAGGCTATTCCCTAGCATGGATGGGTCGCATTTACATTCTTTTGAAGTGAGTACGAGGTATCACTCCATAATGAATATTATATCTTATCATGAAACATAGCAGTGAGATGCGATATCATGTTTTAAGAAGAATGAGAACTCTATTGCTACGATACCTAGACATCTGCAAACGCTATTTCCTAGCATGGAAGTGTAGCATTTACATTCATTTGAAGTGAATACGAGGTATACATGACACTTCGCAATGAATATTATACCATGTCATGAAACATAGAAGACAGATGCGATATCGCGTTTTAGGAAGCATTGGAACTCTATTGCTGCGATACGTAGACATCTGCAAACGCTATTTCCTAGCATGGAAGTGTCGCATTTACATTCTTTTGATGTGAATACGAGATATACATAACACTTCGCAATGAATATTATATCTTATCATGAAGCATAGGAATGATGTGCTATATCGCGTTCTGAGAAGCATTAGAACTCTATTGCTAATATACGTATACATCTGCAAACTCTATTTCCTAGCAAGGAAATTTCGCACGTACATTTCACTGAAGTGAATACGAGGTATACATAGCATTACACAATGAATATTATATCTTATTACGAAACATAGAAATGAAATACGACATCCCGTTCTAAGAAGCATTATTGCTCTATTGCTGTGATACGTAGACATCTGCAAACGCTACTTCCTAGCATGGAAGTGTCGCATTTACATTCTTTTGATGTGAATACGATATATACATGACACTTCGCAATGAATATTATATCTTATCATGAAACCTAGGAATGAGGTGCTATATCGCGTTTTAAGGAGCATTAGAGCTCTATTGCTACGATACGTAGGCATCTGCAAACGCTATTTCCTAGCATGGAAGTGTCGCATTTACTTTCTTTTGAAGTGAATACGAGGTATACATGACACTTCGCAATGAATATTATATCTTATCGTGAAACATAAAAGTGAGATGCGATATCGCGTTCTAAGAAGCATTAGAACTCTATTTCTACGATACGTAGACATCTGCATAGGCTATTCCCTAGCATGGATGGGTCGCATTTACATTCTTTTGAAGTGAGTACGAGGTATCACTCCATAATGAATATTATATCTTATCATGAAACATAGCAGTGAGATGCGATATCATGTTTTAAGAAGAATGAGAACTCTATTGCTACGATACCTAGACATCTGCAAACGCTATTTCCTAGCATGGAAGTGTCGCATTTACATTCATTTGAAGTGAATACGAGGTATACATGACACTTCGCAATGAATATTATACCTTGTCATGAAACATAGAGGAGAGATGCGATATCGCGTTTTAGGAAGCATTGGAACTCTATTGCTGCGATACGTAGACATCTGCAAACGCTATTTCCTAGCATGGAAGTGTCGCATTTACATTCTTTTGATGTGAATACGAGATATACATGACACTTCGCAATGAATATTATATCTTATCATGAAACATAGGAATGAGGTGCTATATCGCGTTTTGAGAAGCATTAGAACTCTATTGCTAATATACGTAGACATCTGCAAACTCTATTTCCTAGCAAGGAAATTTCGCACTTACATTTCACTGAAGTGAATACGAGGTATACATAACATTACACAATGAATATTATATCTTATTACGAAACATAGAAATGAAATACGACATCTCGTTTTAAGAAGCATTAGTGCTCCATTGCTGTGATACGTAGACATTTGCAAACGCTATTTCCTAGCATGGTAGTGTCTTATTTACGTTCTTTTGAAGTGAATACGAGGTATACATGACACTTCGCAATGAATATTATATCTTATCATGAAACATAGAAGAGAGATGCGTTATCGCGTTCTAAGAAGCATTAGAACTCTATTGCTACGATATGTAGACATCTGCAAACGCTATTTCCTAGGATGGAAGGGTCGCATTTACATTCTTTTGAAGTGAGTACGAGGTATACATAACACTCCATAATGAATATTATATCTTATCATGAGACATAAAAGTGAGATGCGATATCGCGTTCTAAGAAGCATAAGAACTCTATTGCTACGATACGTAGCCATTTGCAAACGCTATTTCCTAGCATGGAAGTGTCGCATTTACATTCGTTTGAAGTGAATACGAGATATACATGACACTTCGCAATGAATATTATATCTTATCATGAAACATAGATATGAGATGCGACATCTCGTTTTAAGAAGCATTAGAACTCTATTGCTACGATACGTAGACATCTGCAAACGCTATATCCTAGCATGGAAGTGTCGCATTTACATTCTTTTGATGTGAATACGAGATATACATATCACTCCATAATGTATATTATATCTTATCATGAAACATAGGAATGAGGTGCTATATCGCGTTTTGAGAAGCATTAGAACTCTATTGCTACGATACGTAGACATCTGCAAACGCTATTTCCTAGCATGGAAGTGTCGCATTTACATTCTTTTGAAGTGAATACGAGGTATATATGACACTTCGCAATGAATATTATATCTTATCATGAAACATACATGTGAGATGCGATATCGCGTTCTAAGAAGCATTAGAACTCTATTGCTACGATACGTAGACATCTGCAAAGGCTATTCCCTAGCATGGAAGGGTCGCATTTACATTCTTTTGAAGTGAGTACGAGGTATACATATCACTCCATAATGAATATTATATCTTATCATGAAACATAGCAGTGAGATGCGACATCTCGTTTTAAGAAGCATTATTACTCTATTGCTACGATACGTAGACATCTGCAAACGCTATTTCCTAGCATGGAAGTGTCGCATTTACATTCTTTTGATGTGAATACGAGATATACATGACACTTCGCAATGAATATTATATCTTATCATGAAACATAGGAATGAGGTGCTATATCGCCTTTTGAGAAGCACTAGAACTCTATTGCTACGATACGTAGACATCTGCAAACGCTATATCCTAGCATGGAAGTGTCGCATTTACATTCTTTTGAAATGAATACGAAGTATACATGACACTTCGCAATGAATATTATACCTTATCATGAAACATAGAAGGGAGATGCGATATCGCGTTTTAGGAAGCATTGGAACTCTATTGCTGCGATACGTAGACATCTGCAAACGCTATTTCCTAGCATGGAAGTGTCGCATTTACATTCGTTTGAAGTGAATACGAGATATACATGACACTTCGCAATGAATATTATATCTTATCATGAAACATAGGAATGAGGTGCTATATCGCGTTTTGAGAAGCATTAGAACTCTGTTGCCTATATACGTAGACATCTGCAAACTCTATTTCCTAGCAAGGAAATTTCGCACTTACATTCCACTGAAGTGAATACGAGGTATACATAACATTACACAATGAATATTATATCTTATTACGAAACATAGATATGAAATACGACATCTCGTTTTAAGAAGCATTAGTACTCTATTGCTGTGATACGTAGACATCTGCAAACGCTATTTCCTAGCATGGAAGTGTCGCAATTTACATTCATTTGAAATGAATACGAGGTATACATGACACTTCGCAATGAATATTATACCTTATCATGAAACATAGAAGGGAGATGCGATATCGCGTCTTAAGAAGCATTAGAACCCTATTGCTATGATACGTAGACATCTGCAACCGCTACTTCCTAGCATGGAAGTGTCGCATTTACATTCATTTGAAGTGAATACGGGGTATACATGACACTCCACAATGAATATTATATCTTATCACGGAACATAGAAATGAAATGAGGCATCTCGTTTTAAGAAGCATTAGAACTCTATTGCTACGATACGTAGACATCTGCAAACGATATTTCCTAGCATGGAAGTGTCGCAATTACATTCTTTTGATGTGAAAACGAGATATACATGACACTTCGCAATGAATATTATATCTTCTCATGAAACATAGCAGTGAGATGCGATATCGCGTTTTAAGAAGCATTAGAACTCTATTGCCACGATACGTAGTCATCTGCAAACGCTATTTCCTAGCATGGAAGTGTTGCATTTACATTCGTTTGAAGTGAATACGAGATATACATGACACTTCGCAATGAATATTATATCTTATTACGAAACATAGAAATGAAATGCGACATCTCGTTTTAAGAAGCATTAGTGCTCTATTGCTGTGATACGTAGACATCTGCAAACGCTATTTCCTAGCATGGAAGTGTCTCATTTACGTTCTTTTGAAGTGAATACGAGGTATACATGACACTTCGCAATGAATATTATATCTTATCATGAAACATACATGTGAGATGCGATATCGCGTTCTAAGAAGCATTAGAACTCTATTGCTACGATACGTAGACATCTGCAAAGGCTATTCCCTAGCATGGAAGGGTCGCATTTACATTCTTTTGAAGTGAGTACGAGGTATACATATCACTCCATAATGAATATTATATCTTATCATGAATCATAGCAGTGAGATGCGACATCTCGCTTTAAGAAGCATTATTACTCTATTGCTACGATACGTAGACATCTGCAAACGCTATTTCCTAGCATGGAAGTGTCGCATTTACATTCGTTTGAAGTGAATACGAGGTATACATGACACTTCGCAATGAAAATTATATCTTATCATGAAACATAGAAGTGAGATGCGATATGGCATTTTAAGAATCATTAGAACTCTATTGTTTCGACACGTAGTCATCTGCAAACGCTATTTCCTAGCATGTAAGTGCCGCATTTACATTCTTTTGATGTGAATACGAGATATACATATCACTCCATAATGTATATTATATCTTATCATGAAACATAGGAATGAGGTGCTATATCGCGTTTTGAGAAGCATTAGAACTCTATTGCTACGATACGTAGACATCTGCAAACGCTATTTCATAGCATGGAAGTGTCGCATTTACATTCTTTTGAAGTGAATACGAGGTATATATGACAGTTCGCAATGAATATTATATCTTATCATGAAACATACATGTGAGATGCGATATCGCGTTCTAAGAAGCATTAGAACTCTATTGCTACGATACGTAGACATCTGCAATGGCTATTCCCTAGCATGGAAGGGTCGCATTTACATTCTTTTGAAGTGAGTACGAGGTATACATATCACTCCATAATGAATATTATATCTTATCATGAAACATAGCAGTGAGATGCGACATCTCGTTCTAAGAAGCATTATTACTCTATTGCTACGATACGTAGACATCTGCAAACGCTATTTCCTAGCATGGAAGTGTCGCATTTACATTCGTTTGAAGTGAATACGAGGTATACATGACACTTCGCAATGAAAATTATACCTTATCATGAAACATAAAAGTGAGATGCGATATCGCGTTCTAAGAAGCAATAGAACTCTATTGCTGCGATACTTAGACATCTGCAAACGCTATTTCCTAGCATGGAAGCGTCGCATTTACATTCGTTTGAAGTGAATACGAGATATACATGACACTTCGCAATGAATATTATATCTTATCACGGAACATAGAAATGAAATGAGGCATCTCGTTTTAAGAAGCATTAGTACTCTACTGCTACGATACGTAGACATCTGCAAACGCTATTTCCTAGCATGGAAGTGTCGCAATTACATTCGTTTGAAGTGAATACGAGATATACATGGCACTTCGCAATGAATATTATATCTTATCATGAAACATAGGAATGAGGTTCTACATCGCGTTTTGAGAAGCATTAGAACTCTATTGCCTATATACGTAGACATCTGCAAACTCTATTTCCTAGCAAGGAAATTTCGCACTTACATTCCACTGAAGTGAATACGAGGTATACATAACATTACACAATGAATATTATATCTTATTACGAAACATAGATATGAAATACGTCATCTCGTTTTAAGAAGCATTAGTACTCTATTGCTGTGATACGTAGACATCTGCAAACAATATTTCCTAGCAAGGAAGTGTCGCATTTACATTCTTGTGAAGTGAAATCGAGGTATACATGACACTTCGCAATGAATATTATATCTTATCATGAAACATAGAAGGGAGATGCGATATCGCGTTTTAGGAAGCACTGGAACTCTATTGCTGCGACACGTAGACATCTGCAAACTCTATTTCCTAGCAAGGAAATTTCGCACTTACATTCCACTGAAGTGAAAACGAGGTATACATAACATTACACAATGAATATTATATCTTATTACGAAACATAGATATGAAATACGACATCTCGTTTTAAGAAGCATTAGTACTCTATTGCTGTGATACGTAGACATCTGCAAACGCTACTTCCTAGCATGGAAGTGTCGCATTTACATTCTTTTGAAGTGAATACGAGGTATACATGATACTTCGCAATGAATATTATATCTTATCATGAAACATAGAAGTGAGAAGCGATATGGCATTTTAAGAATCACTAGAACTCTATTGTTTCGACACATAGTCATCTGGAAACGCTATTCCCTAGCATGGAAGGGTCGCATTTACTTTCTTTTGAAGTGAGTACGAGGTATACATATCACTCCATAATGAATATTATATCTTCTCATGAAACATAGCAGTGGGATGCGATATTGCGTTTTAAGAAGCATTAGAACTCTATTGCTACGATACGTAGACATCTGCAAACGCCATTTCCTAGCATGGAAGTGTCGCATTTACATTAGTTTGAAGTGAATACGAGATATACGTGACACTTCGCAATGAATGTTATATCTTATCATGAAACATAAAAGTGAGATGCGATATCGCGTTCTAAGAAGCATTAGAACTCTATTGCTACGATACGTAGACATCTGCAAAGGCTATTCCCTAGCATGGAAGGATCGCATTTACTTTCTTTTGAAGTGAGTACGAGGTATACATATCACTCCATAATGAATATTATATCTTCTCATGAAACATAGCAGTGGGATGCGATATCGCGTTTTAAGAAGCATTAGAACTCTATTGCTACGATACGTAGACATCTGCAAACGCCATTTCCTAGCATGGAAGTGTCGCATTTACATTCGTTTGAAGTGAATACGAGATATACATGACACTTCGCAATGAATATTATATCTTATCACGGAACATAGGAATGAGGTGCTACATCGCGTTTTGAGAAGCATTAGAACTCTATTGCCTATATACGTAGACATCTGCAAACTCTATTTCCTAGCAAGGAAATTTCGCACTTACATCCCACTGAAGTGAATACGAGGAATACATAACATTACACAATGAATATTATATCTTATTACGAAACATAGATATGAAGTACGTCATCTCGTTTTAAGAAGCATTAGTACTCTATTGCTGTGATACGTAGACATCTGCAAACAATATTTCCTAGCAAGGAAGTGTCGCATTTACATTCTTGTGAAGTGAAATCGAGGTATACATGACACTTCGCAATGAATATTATATCTTATCATGAAACATAGATGGGAGATGCGATATCGCGTTTTAGGAAGCATTGGAACTCTATTGCTGCGATACGTAGACATCTGCAAACTCTATTTCCTAGCAAGGAAAATTCGCACTTACATTCCACTGAAGTGAATACGAGGTATACATAACATTACACAATGAATATTATATCTTATTACGAAACATAGATGTGAAATACCACATCTCGTTTTAAGAAGCATTAGTACTCTATTGCTGTGATACGTAGACATCTGCAAACGCTATGTCCTAGCATGGAAGTGTCGCATTTACATTCATTTGAAGTGAATACGAGGTATACATGACACTTCGCAATGAATATTATACCTTATCATGAAACATAGAAGGGAGATGCGATATCGCGTTTTAGGAAGCATTGGAACTCTATTGTTTCGACACGTAGTCATCTGGAAACGCTATTTCCTAGCAAGGAAGTGTCGCATTTACATCCTTTTGAAGTGAATACGAGGTATACATGACAGTTCGCAATGAATATTATATCTTATCATGAAACATAGGAATGAGGTGCTATATCGCGTTTTTAGAAGCACTAGAACTCTATTGCTACGATACGTAGACATCTGCAGACGCTATTTCCTAGCATGGAAGTGTCGCATTTTCATTCTTTTGAAGTGAATACGAGGTATACATGACACTTCGCAATGAATATTATGTCTTATCATGAAACATAAAAGTGAGATGCGATTTCGCGTTCTAAGAAGCATTAGAACTCTATTGCTACGATACGTAGACATCTGCAAAGGCTATTCCCTAGCATGGAAGGGTCACATCTACTTTCTTTTGAAGTGAGTACGAGGTATACATAACACTCCATAATGAATATTATATCTTATCATGAAACATAGCAGTGAGATGCGATACCGCGTTTTTAGAAGCATTAGAACTCTATTGCTACGATACGTAGACATCTGCAATCGCCATTTCCTAGCATGGAAGTGTCGCATTTACATTCATTTGAAGTGAATACGAGGTATACATGACACTTCGCTATGAATATTATACCTTATCATGAGACATAGAAGAGTGATGCGATATCGCGTTTTAGGAAGCATTGGAACTCTATTGCTGCGATACGTAGACATCTGCAAACGCTATTTCCTAGCATGGAAGTGTCGCATTTACATTCTTTTGATGTGAATACGAGATATACATGACACTTCGCAATGAATATTATATCTTCTCATGAAACATAGCAGTGAGATGCGATATCGCGTTTTAAGATGCATTAGAACACTATTGCTACGATACGTAGACATCTGCAAACGCTATTTCCTAGCATGGAAGTGTCGCATTTACATTCGTTTGAAGTGAATACGAGATATACATGACACTTCGCAATGAATATTATATCTTATCATGAGACATAGGAATGAGGTGCTATATCGCGTTTTGAGAAGCATTAGAAATCTATTGCTACGATACGTAGACATCTGCAAAGGCTATTCCCTAGCATGGAAGGGTCGCATTTACTTTCTTTTGAAGTGAGTACGAGGTATACATATCACTCCATAATGAATATTATATCTTATCATGTAACATAGAAGTGAGATGCGATATCGCGTCTTAAGAAGCATTAGAACCCTATTGCGACGATACGTAGACATCTGCAACCGCTACTTCCTAGCATGGAAGTGTCGCATTTACATTCATTTGAAGTGAATACGAGGTATACATGACACTCCACAATGAATATTATATCTTATCACGGAACATAGAAATGAAATGAGGCATCTCGTTTTAAGAAGCATTAGAACTCTATTGCTACGATACGTAGATATCTGCAAACGCTATTTCCTAGCATGGAAGTGTCGCAATTACATTCTTTTGATGTGAATACGAGATATACATGACACTTCGCAATGAATATTATATCTTCTCATGAAACATAGCAGTGAGATGCGATATCGCGTTTTAAGAAGCATTAGAACTCTATTGCTACGATACGTAGACATCTGCAAACGCTATTTCCTAGCATGGAAGTGTCGCATTTACATTCATTTGAAGTGAATACGAGGTATACATGACACTTCGCTATGAATATTATACCTTATCATGAAACATAGAGGAGTGATGCGATATCGCGTTTTAGGAAGCATTGGAACTCTATTGCTACGATACGTAGACATCTGCAAACGCTATTTCCTAGCATGGAAGTGTCGCATTTACATTCGTTTGAAGTGAGTACGAGATATACATGACACTTCGCAATGAATATTATATCTTATCATGAAACATAGGAATGAGGTGCTATATCGCGTTTTGAGAAGCATTAGAACTCTATTGCTACGATACGTAGACATCTGCAAACGCTATTTCCTAGCATGGAAGTGTCGCATTTACATTCTTTTGAAGTGAATACGAGGTATACATGACACTTCGCAATGAATATTATATCTTATCATGAAACATAAAAGTGAGATGCGATATCGCGTTCTAAGAAGCATTAGAACTCTATTGCTACGATACGTAGACATCTGCAAAGGCTATTCCCTAGCATGGAAGGGTCGCATTTACTTTCCCTTGAAGTGAGTACGAGGTATACATATCACTCCATAATGAATATTATATCTTCTCATGAAACATAGCAGTGAGATGCGATATCGCGTTTTAAGAAGCATTAGAACTCTATTGCTACGATACGTCGACATCTGCAAACGCTATTTCCTAGCATGGAAGTGTCGCATTTACATTCGTTTGAAGTGAATACGAGATATACATGACACTTCGCAATGAATTTTATATCTTATCATGAAACATAGGAATGATGTGCTATATCGCGTTTTGAGAAGCATTAGAACTCTATTGCTACGATACGTGGAAATCTGCAAACGCTATTTCCTAGCATGGAAGTGTCGCATTTACATTCGTTTGAAGTGAATACGAGATATACATGACACTTCGCAATGAATATTATATCTTATCATGAAACATAGGAATGAGGTGCTATATCGCGTTTTGAGAAACATTAGAACTCTATTGCCTATATACGTAGACATCTGCAAACTCTATTTCCTAGCAAGGAAATTTCGCACTTACATTCCACTGAAGTGAATACGAGGTATACATAACATTACACAATGAATATTATATCTTATTACGAAACATAGAAATGAAATACGACATCTCGTTTTAAGAAGCATTAGTGCTCTATTGCTGTGATACGTAGACATCTGCAAACGCTATTTCCTAGCATGGAAGTATCTTATTTACGTTCTTTTGAAGTGAATACGATGTATACATGACACTTCGCAATGAATATTATATCTGATCATGAAACATAGATATGAGATGCGACATCTCGTTTTAAGGAGCATTAGAACTCTATTGCTACGATACGTAGACATCTGCAAACGCTATTTCCTAGCATGGAAGTGTCGCATTTACATTCGTTTGAAGTGAATACGAGATATACATGACACTTCGCAATGAATATTATATCTTATCATGAAACATAGGAATGAGGTGCTATATCGCGTTTTGAGAAGCATTAGAACTCTATTGCTACGATACGTAGATATCTGCATACGCTATTTCCTAGCATGGAAGTGTCGCATTTACATTGTTTTGAAGTGAATACGAGGTATACATGACACTTCGCAATGAATATTATATCTTATCATGAAACATAGCAGTGAGATGCGATATCGCGTTTTAAGAAGCATTAGAACTCTATTGCTGCGATACGTAGACATCTGCAAACGCTATTTCCTAGCATGGAAGTGTCGCATTTACATTCTTTTGAAGTGAATACGAGATATACATGACACTTCGCAATGAATATTATATCTTATCATGAAACATAGGAATGAGGTGCTATATCGCGTTTTGAGAAGCATTAGAACTCTATTGCTACGATACGTAGACATCTGCAAACGCTATTTCCTAGCATGGAAGTGTCGCATTTACATTCGTTTGAAGTGAATACGAGATATACATGACACTTCGCAATGAATATTATATCTTATCATGAAACATATGAATGAGGTGCTATATCGCGTTTTGAGAAACATTAGAACTCTATTGCTACGATACGTAGACATCTGCAAACGCTATTTCCTAGCAAGGAAGTGTCGGATTTACATTCCTGTGAAGAGAAATCGAGGTATACATGACACTTCGCAATGAATATTATATCTTATCATGTAACATAGAAGAGAGATGCGATATCGCGTCTTAAGAAGCATTAGAACCCTATTGCTACGATACGTAGACATCTGCAACCGCTACTTCCTAGCATGGAAGTGTCGCATTTACATTGATTTGAAGTGAATACGAGGTATACATGACACTTCGCTATGAATATTATACCTTATCATGAAACATAGAAGAGTGATGCGATATCGCGTTTTAGGAAGCATTGGAACTCTATTGCTACGATACGTAGACATCTGCAAACGCTATTTCCTAGCATGGAAGTGTCGCATTTACATTCGTTTGAAGTGAATACGAGATATACATGACACTTCGCAATGAATATTATATCTTATCATGAAACATAGGAATGAGGTGCTATATCGCGTTTTGAGAAGCATTAGAACTCTATTGCTACGATACGTAGACATCTGCAAACGCTATTTCCTAGCATGGAAGTGTCGCATTTACATTCGTTTGAAGTGAATACGAGATATACATGACACTTCGCAATGAATATTATATCTTATCATGAAACATAGGAATGAGGTGCTATATCGCGTTTTAAGAAGCATTAGAACTCTATTGCTACGATACGTAGACATCTGCAAACGCTATTTCCTAGCATGTAAGTGCCGCATTTACATTCTTTTGATGTGAATACGAGATATACATGACACTTCGCAATGAACATTATATCTTCTCCAGAAACATAGCAGTGAGATGCGATATCTCGTTTTAAGAAGCATTAGAACTCTATTGCTACGATACGTAGTCATCTGAAAACGCTATTTCCTAGCATGGAAGTGTCGCATTTACATTCTTTTGATGTGAATACGAGATATACATGACACTTCGCAATGAATATTATATCTTCTCATGAAACATAGCAGTGAGATGCGATATCGCGTTTTAAGAAGCATTAGAACTCTATTGCTACGATACGTAGGCATCTGCAAACGCTATTTCCTAGCATGGAAGTGTCGCATTTACATTCGTTTGAAGTGAATACGAGATATACATGACACTTCGCAATGAATATTATATCTTATCATGAAACATAGAAGTGAGAAGCGATATGGCATTTTAAGAATCATTAGAACTCTATTGTTTCGACACGTAGTCATCTGGAAACGCTATTTCCTAGCAAGGAAGTGTCGCATTTACATCCTTTTGAAGTGAATACGAGGTATACATGACACTTCGCAATTAATATTATATCTGATCATGAAATATAGATATGAGATGCGACATCCCGTTTTAAGAAGCATTAGAACTCTATTGCTACGATACGTAGACATCTGCAAAGGCTATTCCCTAGCATGGAAGGGTCGCATTTACTTTCTTTTGAAGTGAGTACGAGGTATACATAACACTCCATAATGAATATTATATCTTCTCATGAAACATAGCAGTGGGATGCGATATTGCGTTTTAAGAAGCATTAGAACTCTATTGCTACGATACGTAGACATCTGCAAACGCCATTTCCTAGCATGGAAGAGTCGCATTTACATTAGTTTGAAGTGAATACGAGATATACATGACACTTCGCAATGAATATTATATCTTATCACGGAACATAGAAATGAAATGAGGCATCTCGTTTTAAGAAGCATTAGAACTCTATTGCTACGATACGTAGACATCTGCAAACGCTATTTCCTAGCATGGAAGTGTCGCATTTACATTCGTTTGAAGTGAATACGAGATATACGTGACACTTCGCAATGAATGTTATATCTTATCATGAAACATAGGAATGAGGTGCTATATCGCGTTTTGAGAAGCATTAGAACTCTATTGCTACGATACGTAGACATCTGCAAAGGCTATTCCCTAGCATGGAAGGGGCGCATTTACTTTCTTTTGAAGTGAGTACGAGGTATACGTATCACTCCATAATGAATATTATATCTTATCATGAAACATAGCAGTGAGATGCGATATCGCGTTTTAAGAAGCATTAGAACTCTATTGCTGCGATACGTAGACATCTGCAAACGCTATTTCCTAGCATGTAAGTGCCGCATTTACATTCTTTTGATGTGAATACGAGATATACATGACACTTCGCAATGAAAATTATATCTTCTCTGGAAACATAGCAGTGAGATGCGATATCGCGTTTTAAGAAGCATTAGAACTCTATTGCTACGATACGTAGTCATCTGGAAACGCTATTTCCTAGCATGGAAGTGTCGCATTTACATTCTTTTGATGTGAATACGAGATATACATGACACTTCGCAATGAATATTATATCTTCTCATGAAACATAGCAGTGAGATGCGATATCGCGTTTTAAGAAGCATTAGAACTCTATTGCTACGATACGTAGACATCTGCAAACGCTATTTCCTAGCATGGAAGTGTCGCATTTACATTCGGTTGAAGTGAATACGAGATATACATGACACTTCGCGATGAATATTATATCTTATCATGAAACATAAAAGTGAGATGCGATATCGCGTTCTAAGAAGCATTAGAATTCTATTGCTACGATACGTAGACATCTGCAAAGGCTATTCCCTAGCATGGAAGGGTCGCATTTACTTTCTTTTGAAGTGAGTACGAGGTATACATATCACTCCATAATGAATATTATACCTTCTCATGAAACATAGCAGTGGGATGCGATATCGCGTTTTAAGAAGCATTAGAAATCTATTGCTACGATACGTAGACATCTGCAAACGCCATTTCCTAGCATGGAAGTGTCGCATTTACATTCGTTTGAAGTGAATACGAGATATACATGACACTTCGCAATGAATATTATATCTTATCACGGAACATAGGAATGAGGTGCTACATCGCGTTTTGAGAAGCATTAGAACTCTATTGCCTATATACGTAGACATCTGCAAACTCTATTTCCTAGCAAGGAAATTTCGCACTTACATCCCACTGAAGTGAATACGAGGTATACATAACATTACACAATGAATATTATATCTTATTGCGAAACATAGATATGAAATACGTCATCTCGTTTTAAGAAGCATTAGTACTCTATTGCTGTGATACGTAGACATCTGCAAACAATATTTCCTAGCAAGGAAGTGTCGCATTTACATTCTTGTGAAGTGAAATCGAGGTATACATGACACTTTGCAATGAATATTATATCTTATCATGAAACATAGAAGGGAGATGCGATATCGCGTTTTAGTAAGCATTGGAACTCTATTGCTGCGATACGTAGACATCTGCAAACTCTATTTCCTAGCAAGGAAAATTCGCACTTACATTCCACTGAAGTGAATACGAGGTATACATAACATTACACAATGAATATTATATCTTATTACGAAACATAGATGTGAAATACGACATCTCGTTTTAAGAAGCATTAGTACTCTATTGCTGTGATACGTAGACATCTGCAAACGCTATGTCCTAGCATGGAAGTGTCGCATTTACATTCATTTGAAGTGAATACGAGGTATACATGACACTTCGCAATGAATATTATACCTTATCATGAAACATAGAAGGGAGATGCGATATCGCGTTTTAGGAAGCATTGGAACTCTATTGTTTCGACACGTAGTCATCTGGAAACGCTATTTCCTAGCAAGGAAGTGTCGCATTTACATCCTTTTGAAGTGAATACGAGGTATACATGACACTTCGCAATGAATATTATATCTGACCATGAAACATAGATATGAGATGCGATATCGCGTTTTAAGATGCATTAGAACTCTATTGCTACGATACGTAGACATCTGCAAACGCTATTTCCTAGCATGGAAGTGTCGCATTTACATTCATTTGAAGTGAATACGAGATATACATGACAGTTCGCAATGAATATTATATCTTATCATGAAACATAGAAGAGTGATGCGATATCGCGTTTTAGGAAGCATTGGAACTCTATTGCTGCGATACGTAGACATCTGCAAACGCTATTTCCTAGCATGGAAGTGTCGCATTTACATTCGTTTGAAGTGAATACGAGATATACATGACAGTTCGCAATGAATATTATATCTTATCATGAAACATAGGAATGAGGTGCTATATCGCGTTTTTAGAAGCACTAGAACTCTATTGCTACGATACGTAGACATCTGCAGACGCTATTTCCTAGCATGGAAGTGTCGCATTTTCATTCTTTTGAAGTGAATACGAGATATACATGACACTTCGCAATGAATATTATATCTTATCATGAAACATAGCAGTGAGATGCGATTTCGCGTTCTAAGAAGCATTAGAACTCTATTGCTACGATACGTAGACATCTGCAATCGCCATTTCCTAGCATGGAAGTGTCGCATTTACATTCATTTGAAGTGAATACGAGGTATACATGACACTTCGCTATGAATATTATACCTTATCATGAGACATAGAAGAGTGATGCGATATCGCGTTTTAGGAAGCATTGGAACTCTATTGCTGCGATACGTAGACATCTGCAAACGCTATTTCCTAGCATGAAAGTGTCGCATTTACATTCTTTTGATGTGAATACGAGATATACATGACACTTCGCAATGAATATTATATCTTCTCATGAAACATAGCAGTGAGATGCGATATCGCGTTTTAAGATGCATTAGAACTCTATTGCTACGATACGTAGACATCTGCAAACGCTATTTCCTAGCATGGAAGTGTCGCATTTACATTCGTTTGAAGTGAATACGAGATATACATGACACTTCGCAATGAATATTATATATTATCATGAGACATAGGAATGAGGTTCTATATCGCGTTTTGAGAAGCATTAGAAATCTATTGCTACGATGCGTAGACATCTGCAAAGGCTATTCCCTAGCATGGAAGGGTCGCATTTACTTTCTTTTGAAGTGAGTACGAGGTATACATATCACTCCATAATGAATATTATATCTTATCATGTAACATAGAAGTGAGATGCGATATCGCGTCTTAAGAAGCATTAGAACCCTATTGCGACGATACGTAGACATCTGCAACCGCTACTTCCTAGCATGGAAGTGTCGCATTTACATTCATTTGAAGTGAATACGAGGTATACATGACACTCCACAATGAATATTATATCTTATCACGGAACATAGAAATGAAATGAGGCATCTCGTTTTAAGAAGCATTAGAACTCTATTGCTACGATACGTAGACATCTGCAAACGCTATTTCCTAGCATGGAAGTGTCGCAATTACATTCTTTTGATGTGAATACGAGATATACATGACACTTCGCAATGAATATTATATCTTCTCATGAAACATAGCAGTGAGATGCGATATCGCGTTTTAAGAAGCATTAGAACTCTATTGCTGCGATACGTAGACATCTGCAAACGCTATTTCCTAGCATGGAAGTGTCGCATTTACATTCATTTGAAGTGAATACGAGGTATACATGACACTTCGCTATGAATATTATACCTTATCATGAAACATAGAAGAGTGATGCGATATCGCGTTTTAGGAAGCATTGGAACTCTATTGCTACGATACGTAGACATCTGCAAACGCTATTTCCTAGCATGGAAGTGTCGCATTTACATTCGTTTGAAGTGAATACGAGATATACATGACACTTCGCAATGAATATTATATCTTATCATGAAACATAGGAATGAGGTGCTATATCGCGTTTTGAGAAGCATTAGAACTCTATTGCTACGATACGTAGACATCTGCAAACGCTATTTCCTAGCATCGAAGTGTCGCATTTACATTCGTTTGAAGTGAATACGAGATATACATGACACTTCGCAATGAATATTATATCTTATCATGAAACATAGGAATGAGGTGCTATATCGCGTTTTGAGAAACATTAGAACTCTATTGCTACGATACGTAGACATCTGCAAACGCTATTTCCTAGCAAGGAAGTGTCGCATTTACATTCTTGTGAAGAGAAATCGAGGTATACATGACACTTCGCAATGAATATTATATCTTATCATGTAACATAGAAGAGAGATGCGATATCGCGTCTTAAGAAGCATTAGAACCCTATTGCTACGATACGTAGACATCTGCAACCGCTACTTCCTAGCATGGAAGTGTCGCATTTACATTGATTTGAAGTGAATACGAGGTATACATGACACTTCGCTATGAATATTATACCTTATCATGAAACATAGAAGAGTGATGCGATATCGCGTTTTAGGAAGCATTGGAACTCTATTGCTGCGATACGTAGACATCTGCAAACGCTATTTCCTAGCATGGAAGTGTCGCATTTACATTCGTTTGAAGTGAATACGAGATATACATGACACTTCGCAATGAATATTATATCTTATCATGAAACATAGGAATGAGGTTCTATATCGCGTTTTGAGAAGCATTAGAACTCTATTGCTACGATACGTAAGACATCTGCAAACGCTATTTCCTAGCATGGAAGTGTCGCAATTACATTCTTTTGACGTGAATACGAGATATACATGACACTTCGCAATGAATATTATATCTTCTCATGAAACATAGCAGTGAGATGCGATATCGCGTTTTAAGAAGCATTAGAACTCTATTGCTGCGATACGTAGACATCTGCAAACGCTATTTCCTAGCATGGAATTGTCGCATTTACATTCTTTTGAAGTGAATACGAGATATACATGACACTTCGCAATGAATAGTATATCTTATCATGAAACATAGGAATGAGGTGCTATATCGCGTTTTGAGAAGCATTAGAACTCTATTGCTACGATACGTAGACATCTGCAAACGCTATTTCCTAGCATGGAAGTGTCGCATTTACATTCGCTTGAAGTGAATACGAGATATACATGACACTTCGCAATGAATATTATATCTTATCATGAAACATAGGAATGAGGTGCTATATCGCGTTTTGAGAAGCATTAGAACTCTATTGCTACGATACGTAGACATCTGCAAACGCTATTTCCTAGCATGGAAGTGTCGCATTTACTTTCGTTTGAAGTGAATACGAGATATACATGACACTTCGCAATGAATATTATATCTTATCATGAAACATAGGAATGAGGTGCTATATCGCGTTTTGAGAAACATTAGAACTCTATTGCTACGATACGTAGACATCTGCAAACGCTATTTCCTAGCAAGGAAGTGTCGCATTTACATTCTTGTGAAGAGAAATCGAGGTATACATGACACTTCGCAATGAATATTATATCTTATCATGTAACATAGAAGAGAGATGCGATATCGCGTCTTAAGAAGCATTAGAGCCCTATTGCTACGATACGTAGACATCTGCAACCGCTACTTCCTAGCATGGAAGTGTCGCATTTACATTCATTTGAAGTGAATACGAGGTATACATGACACTCCACAATGAATATTATATCTTATCACGGAACATAGAAATGAAATGAGGCATCTCGTTTTAAGAAGCATTAGAACTCTATTGCTACGATACGTAAGACATCTGCAAACGCTATTTCCTAGCATGGAAGTGTCGCAATTACATTCTTTTGACGTGAATACGAGATATACATGACACTTCGCAATGAATATTATATCTTCTCATGAAACATAGCAGTGAGATGCGATATCGCGTTCTAAGAAGCATTAGAACTCTATTGCTGCGATACGTAGACATCTGCAAACGCTATTTCCTAGCATGGAAGTGTCGCATTTACATTCTTTTGAAGTGAATACGAGATATACATGACACTTCGCAATGAATATTATATCTTCTCATGAAACATAGCAGTGAGATGCGATATCGCGTTCTAAGAAGCATTAGAACTCTATTGCTGCGATACGTAGACATCTGCAAACGCTATTTCCTAGCATGGAAGTGTCGCATTTACATTCTTTTGAAGTGAATACGAGGTATACATGACACTTCGCAATGAATATTATATCTTATCATGAAACATAAAAGTGAGATGCGATATCGCGTTCTAAGAAGCATTAGAACTCTATTGCTACGATACGTAGACATCTGCAAAGGCTATTCCCTAGCATGGAAGGGCCGCATTTACTTTCCCTTGAAGTGAGTACGAGGTATACATATCACTCCATAATGAATATTATATCTTTTCATGAAACATAGCAGTGAGATGCGATATCGCGTTTTAAGAAGCATTAGAACTCTATTGCTACGATACGTAGACATCTGCAAACGCTATTTCCTAGCATGGAAGTGTCGCATTTACATTCGTTTGAAGTGAATACGAGATATACATCACACTTCGCAATGAATTTTATATCTTATCATGAAACATAGGAATGAGGTGCTATATCGCGTTTTGAGAAGCATTAGAACTCTATTGCTACGATACGTGGACATCTGCAAACGCTATTTCCTAGCATGGAAGTGTCGCATTTACATTCGTTTGAAGTGAATACGAGATATACATGTCACTTCGCAATGAATATTATATCTTATCATAAAACATAGGTATGAGGTGCTATATCGCGTTTTGAGAAGCATTAGAACTCTATTGCTACGATACGTAGACATCTGCAAACGCTATTTCCTAGCAAGGAAGTGTCGCATTTACATTCTTGAGAAGAGAAATCGAGGTATACATGACACTTCGCAATGAATATTATATCTTATCATGTAAAATAGAAGTGAGATGCGATATCGCGTCTTAAGAAGCATTAGAACCCTATTGCTACGATACGTAGACATCTGCAACCGCTACTTCCTAGCATGGAAGTGTCGCATTTACATTCATTTGAAGTGAATACGAGGTATACATGACACTCCACAATGAATATTATATCTTATCACGGAACATAGAAATGAAATGAGGCATCGCGTTTTGAGAAGCATTAGAACTCTATTGCTACGATACGTAGACATCTGCAAACTCTATTTCCTAGCAAGGAAATTTCGCACTTACATCCCACTGAAGTGAATACGAGGTATACATAACATTACACAATGAATATTATATCTTATTACGAAACATAGATATGAAATACGACATCTCGTTTTAAGAAGCATTAGTACTCCATTGCTGTGATACGTAGACATCTGCAAACAATATTTCCTAGCAAGGAAGTGTCGCATTTACATTCTTATGAAGTGAAATCGAGGTATACATGACACTTCGCAATGAATATTATATCTGATCATGAAGCATAGATATGAGATGCGACATCTCGTTTTAAGAAGCATTAGAACTCTATTGCTACGATACGTGGACATCTGCAAACGCTATTTCCTAGCATGGAAGTGTCGCATTTACATTCTTTTGGTGTGAATGCGAGATATACATGACATTTCGCAATGAATATTATATCTTATCATGAAACATAGGTATGAGGTGCTATATCGCGTTTTGAGAAGCATTAGAACTCTATTGCTACGATACGTAGACATCTGCAAACGCTATTTCCTAGCATGGAAGTGTCGCATTTACATTCTTGTGAAGTGAAATCGAGGTATACATGACACTTCGCAATGAATATTATATCTGATCATGAAGCATAGATATGAGATGCGACATCTCGTTTTAAGAAGCATTAGAACTCTATTGCTACGATACGTGGACATCTGCAAACGCTATTTCCTAGCATGGAAGTGTCGCATTTACATTCTTTTGATGTGAATACGAGATATACATGACATTTCGCAATGAACATTATATCTTATCATGAAACATAGGAATGAGGTGCTATATCGCGTTTTGAGAAGCATTAGAACTCTATTGCTACGATACGTAGACATCTGCAAACGCTATTTCCTAGCATGGAAGTGTCGCATTTACATTCTTTTGAAGTGAATACGAGGTATGCATGACACTTCGCAATGAATATTATATCTTATCATGAAACATAAAAGTGAGATGCGATATCGCGTTCTAAGAAGCATTAGAACTCTATTGCTACGATACGTAGACATCTGCAAAGGCTATTCCCTAGCATGGAAGTGTCGCATTTACATTCGTTTGAAGTGAATACGAGATATACATGACACTTCGCTATGAATATTATATCTTATCATGAAACATAGGAATGAGGTGCTATATCGCGTTTTGAGAAGCATTAGAACTCTATTGCCTATATACGTAGACATCTGCAAACTCTATTTCCTAGCAAGGAAATTTCGCACTTACATTCCACTGAAGTGAATACGAGGTATACATAACATTACACAATGAATATTATATCTTATTACGAAACATAGATATGAAATACGACATCTCGTTTTAAGAAGCATTAGTACTCCATTGCTGTGATACGTAGACATCTGCAAACAATATTTCCTAGCAAGGAAGTGTCGCATTTACATTCTTGTGAAGTGAAATCGAGGTATACATGACACTTCGCAATGAATATTATATCTGATCATGAAGCATAGATATGAGATGCGACATCTCGTTTTAAGAAGCATTAGAACTCTATTGCTACGATACGTGGACATCTGCAAACGCTATTTCCTAGCATGGAAGTGTCGCATTTACATTCTTTTGATGTGAATGCGAGATATACATGACATTTCGCAATGAACATTATATCTTATCATGAAACATAGGAATGAGGTGCTATATCGCGTTTTGCGAAGCATTAGAACTCTATTGCTACGATACGTGGACATCTGCAAACGCTATTTCCTAGCATGGAAGTGTCGCATTTACATTCGTTTGAAGTGAATACGAGATATACATGACACTTCGCAATGAATATTATATCTTATCATAAAACATAGGAATGAGGTGCTATATCGCGTTTTGAGAAGCATTAGAACTCTATTGCTACGATACGTAGACATCTGCAAACGCTATTTCCTAGCAAGGAAGTGTCGCATTTACATTCTTGTGAAGAGAAATCGAGGTATACATGACACTTCGCAATGAATATTATATCTTATCATGTAAAATAGAAGTGAGATGCGATATCGCGTCTTAAGAAGCATTAGAACCCTATTGCTACGATACGTAGACATCTGCAACCGCTACTTCCTAGCATGGAAGTGTCGCATTTACATTCATTTGAAGTGAATACGAGGTATACATGACACTCCACAATGAATATTATATCTTATCACGGAACATAGAAATGAAATGAGGCATCGCGTTTTGAGAAGCATTAGAACTCTATTGCTACGATACGTAGACATCTGCAAACTCTATTTCCTAGCAAGGAAATTTCGCACTTACATTCCACTGAAGTGAATACGAGGTATACATAACATTACACAATGAATATTATATCTTATTACGAAACATAGATATGAAATACGACATCTCGTTTTAAGAAGCATTAGTACTCCATTGCTGTGATACGTAGACATCTGCAAACAATATTTCCTAGCAAGGAAGTGTCGCATTTACATTCTTGTGAAGTGAAATCGAGGTATACATGACACTTCGCAATGAATATTATATCTGATCATGAAGCATAGATATGAGATGCGACATCTCGTTTTAAGAAGCATTAGAACTCTATTGCTACGATACGTGGACATCTGCAAACGCTATTTCCTAGCATGGAAGTGTCGCATTTACATTCTTTTGATGTGAATGCGAGATATACATGACATTTCGCAATGAACATTATATCTTATCATGAAACATAGGAATGAGGTGCTATATCGCGTTTTGCGAAGCATTAGAACTCTATTGCTACGATACGTTGACATCTGCAAACGCTATTTCCTAGCAAGGAAGTGTCGCATTTACATTCTTGTGAAGTGAAATCGAGGTATACATGACACTTCGCAATGAATATTATATCTTATCATGAAACATAGGAATGAGGTGCTATATCGCGTTTTGAGAAGCATTAGAACTCTATTGCTGCGATACGTAGACATCTGCAAACGCTATTTCCTAGCATGGAAGTGTCGCAATTACATTCTTTTGACGTGAATACGAGATATACATGACACTTCGCAATGAATATTATATCTTCTCATGAAACATAGCAGTGAGATGCGATATCGCGTTCTAAGAAGCATTAGAACTCTATTGCTGCGATACGTAGACATCTGCAAACGCTATTTCCTAGCATGGAAGTGTCGCATTTACATTCTTTTGAAGTGAATACGAGATATACATGACACTTCGCAATGAATATTATATCTTATCATGAAACATAGGAATGAGGTGCTATATCGCGTTTTGAGAAGCATTAGAACTCTATTGCTACGATACGTAGACATCTGCAAACGCTATTTCCTAGCATGGAAGTGTCGCATTTACATTCTTTTGAAGTGAATACGAGGTATACATGACACTTCGCAATGAATATTATATCTTATCATGAAACATAGATGTGAGATGCGATATCGCGTTTTAAGAAGTATTAGAACTATATTGCTAGGATACGTAGACATCTGCAAACAATATTTCCTAGCATGGAAGTGTCGCATTTACATTCATTTGAAGTGAATACGAGGTATACATAATACTCTACAATGAATATTATATCTTACCAAGAAACATAGAAATGAAATGTGACATCTCGTTTTATAAAGCATTAGAATTCTATTGCTGCGATACGTAGACATCTGCAAACGCTATTTCCTAGCATGTAAGTGACGCATTTACATTCTTTTGATGTGAATACGAGGTATACATGACACATCGCTATGATTATTATATCTTATCATGAAACATAGGTGTGAGATGCGATATCGCGTTTTAAGAATCATTAGAACTCTATTGCCTCGACGCGTAGACACCTGCAGTCGCTATTTCCTAGCATGGAAGTGTCGCATTTACATTCGTTTGAAGTGAATACGAGATATACATGACACTTCGCAATGAATATTATATCTTATCATGAAACATAGGAATGAGGTGCTATATCGCGTTTTGAGAAGCATTAGAACTCTATTGCTACGATACGTAGACATCTGCAAAGGCTATTCCCTAGCATGGAAGGGTCGCATTTACTTTCTCTTGAAGTGAGTACGAGGTATACATATCACTCCATAATGAATATTATATCTTATCATGTAACATAGAAGTGAGATGCGATATCGCGTCTTAAGAAGCATTAGAACCCTATTGCTACGATACGTAGACATCTGCAACCGCTACTTCCTAGCATGGAAGTGTCGCATTTACATTCATTTGAAGTGAATACGAGGTATACATGACACTCCACAATGAATATTATATCTTATCACGGAACATAGAAATGAAATGAGGCATCTCGTTTTAAGAAGCATTAGAACTCTATTGCTACGATACGTAGACATCTGCAGTCGCTATTTCCTAGCATGGAAGTGTCGCATTTACATTCGTTTGAAGTGAATACGAGATATACATGACACTTCGCAATGAATATTATATCTTATCATGAAACATAGGAATGAGGTGCTATATCGCGTTTTGAGAAGCATTAGAACTCTATTGCTACGATACGTAGACATCTGCAAACGCTATTTCCTAGCATGGAAGTGTCGCATTTACATTCATTTGAAGTGAATACGAGGTATGCATGACACTTCGCAATGAATATTATACCTTATCATGAAACATAGAAGGGAGATGCGATATCGCGTTTTAGGAAGCATTGGAACTCTATTGTTTCGACACGTAGTCATCTGGAAACGCTATTTCCTAGCAAGGAAGTGTCGCATTTACATCCTTTTGAAGTGAATACGAGGTATACATGACACTTCACAATGAATATTATATCTTATCATGAAACATAAAAGCGAGATGCGATATCGCGTTCTAAGAAGCATTAGAACTCTATTGCTACGATACGTAGACATCTGCAAAGGCTATTCCCTAGCATAGAAGAGTCGCATTTACTTTCTTTTGAAGTGAGTACGAGGTATACATAACACTCCATAATGAATATTATATCTTCTCATGAAACATAGCAGTGAGATGCGATATCGCGCTTTAAGAAGCATTAGAACTCTATTGCTACGATACGTAGACATTTGCAAAGGCTATTCCCTAGCATGGAAGGGTCGCATTTCCATTCTTTTGAAGTGAGTACGAGGTATACATATCACTCCATAATGAATATTATATCTTATCATGAAACTTAGCAGTGAGATGCGATATCGCGTTTTAAGAAGCATTAGAACTCTATTGCTGCGATACGTAGACATCTGCAAACGCTATTTCCTAGCATGGAAGTGTCGCATTTACATTCTTTTGATGTGAATACGAGATATACATGACACTTCGCAATGAATATTATATCTTATCATGAAACATAGGAATGAGGTGCTATATCGCGTTTTGAGAAGCATTGGAACTCTATTGTCTATATACGTAGACATCTGCAAACTCTATTTCCTAGCAAGGAAATTTCGCACTTACATTCCACTGAAGTGAATACGAGGTATACATAACATTACACAATGAATATTATATCTTATTACGAAACATAGATGTGAAATACGAAATCTCGTTTTAAGAAGCATTAGTACTCCATTGCTGTGATACGTAGACATCTGCAAACAATATTTCCTAGCAAGGAAGTGTCGCATTTACATTCTTGTGAAGTGAAATCGAGGTATACATGACACTTCGCAATGAATATTATATCTTATCATGAAACATAGAAGTGTGATGCGATATCGCATTTTAAGAAGTATTAGAACCCTATTGCTACGATACGTAGACATCTGCAAACGCTACTTCCTAGCATGGAAGTGTCGCATTTACATTCTTTTGAAGTGAATACGAGGTATACATGACACTTCGCAATGAATATTATATCTTATCATGAAACATAGAAGTGAGAAGCGATATGGCATCTTAAGAATCATTAGAACTCTATTGTTTCGACACGTAGTCATCTGGAAACGCTATTTCCTAGCAAGGAAGTGTCGCATTTACATCCTTTTGAAGTGAATACGAGGTATACATGACACTTCGCAATGAATATTATATCTGATCATGAAACATAGATATGAGATGCGACATCCCGTTTTAAGAAGCATTAGAACTCTATTGCTACGATACGTAGACATCTGCAAAGGCTATTCCCTAGCATGGAAGGGTCGCATTTACTTTCTTTTGAAGTGAGTACGAGGTATACATATCACTCCATAATGCATATTATATCTTCTCATGAAACATAGCAGTGGGATGCGATATCGCGTTTTAAGAAGCATTAGAACTCTATTGCTACGATACGTAGACATCTGCAAACGCCAATTCCTAGCATGGAAGTGTCGCATTTACATTCGTTTGAAGTGAATACGAGATATACATGACACTTCGCAATGAATATTATATCTTATCATGAAACATAGCAGTGAAATGCGATATCGCGTCTTAAGAAGCATTAGAACCCTATTGCTACGATACGTAGACATCTGCAACCGCTACTTCCTAGCATGGAAGTGTCGCATTTACATTCATTTGAAGTGAATACGAGGTATACATGACACTCCACAATGAATATTATATCTTATCACGGAACATAGAAATGAAATGAGGCATCTCGTTTTAAAAAGCATTAGAACTCTATTGCTACGATACTTAAGACATCTGCAAACGCTATTTCCTAGCATGGAAGTGTCGCAATTACATTCTTTTGACGTGAATACGAGATATACATGACACTTCGCAATGAATATTATATCTTCTCATGAAACATAGCAGTGAGATGCGATATCGCGTTTTAAGAAGCATTAGAACTCTATTGCTGCGATACGTAGACATCTGCAAACGCTATTTCCTAGCATGGAAGTGTCGCACTTACATTCTTTTGAAGTGAATACGAGGTATACATGACACTTCGCAATGAATATTATATCTTATCATGAAACATAAAAGTGAGATGCGATATCGCGTTCTAAGAAGAATTAGAACTCTATTGCTACGATACGCAGACATCTGCAAAGGCTATTCCCTAGCATAGAAGGGTCGCATTTACTTTCTTTTGAAGTGAGTACGAGGTATACATAACACTCCATAATGAATATTATATCTTCTCATGAAACATAGCAGTGAGATGCGATATCGCGCTTTAAGAAGCATTAGAACTCTATTGCTACGATACGTAGACATTTGCAAAGGCTATTCCCTAGCATGGAAGGGTCGCATTTCCATTCTTTTGAAGTGAGTACGAGGTATACATATCACTCCATAATGAATATTATATCTTATCATGAAACTTAGCAGTGAGATGCGATATCGCGTTTTAAGAAGCATTAGAACTCTATTGCTACGATACGTAGACATCTGCAAACGCTATTTCCTAGCATGTAAGTGCCGCGATTACATTCGTTTGAAGTGAATACGAGATATACATGACACTTCGCAATGAATATTATATCTTATCATGAAACATAGGAATGAGGTGCTACATCGCGTTTTGAGAAGCATTAGAACTCTATTGCCTATATACGTAGACATCTGCAAACTCTATTTCCTAGCAAGGAAAATTCGCACTTACATTCCACTGAAGTGAATACGAGGTATACATAACATTACACAATGAATATTATATCTTATTACGAAACATAGATATGAAATACGACATCTCGTTTTAAGAAGCATTAGTACTCTATTGCTGTGGTACGTAGACATCTGCAAACGCTATTTCCTAGCATGGAAGTGTCGCATTTACATTCATTTGAAGTGAATACGAGGTATACATGACACTTCGCAATGAATATTATACCTTATCATGAAACATAGAAGGGAGATGCGATATCGCGTTTTAGGAAGCATTGGAACTCAATTATTTCGACACGTAGTCATCTGGAAACGCTATTTCCTAGCAAGGAAGTGTTGCATTTACATCCTTTTGTAGTGAATACGAGGTATACATGACACTTCGCAATGAATATTATATCTGACCATGAAACATAGATATGAGATGCGACATCTCGTTGTAAAAAGCATTAGAACTCTATTGCTACGATACGTAGACATCTGCAAACGCTATTTCCTAGCATGTAAGTGTCGCATTTACATTCTTTTGATGTGAATACAAGATATACATGACACTTCGAAATGAACATTATATCTTCTCTTGAAACGTAGCAGTGAGATGCGATATCGCGTTTTAAGAAGCATTAGAACTCTATTGCTACGATACGTAGTCATCTGGAAACGCTATTTCCTAGCAAGGAAGTGTCGCATTTATATTCTTTTGAAGTGAATACGAGGTATACATGACACTTCGCAATGAATATTATATCTTATCATGAAACATAAAAGTGAGATGCGATATCGCGTTCTAAGAAGCATTGGAACTCGATTGCTACGATACGTAGACATCTACAAACGCTATTTCCTAGCATGGAAGTGTCGCATTTACATTCATTTGAAGTGAATACGAGATATACATGACAGTTCGCAATGAATATTATATCTTATCATGAAACATAGGAATGAGGTGCTATATCGCGTTTTTAGAAGCACTAGAACTCTATTGCTACGATACGTAGACATCTGCAAACGCTATTTCCTAGCATGGAAGTGTCGCATTTTCATTCTTTTGAAGTGAATACGAGGTATACATGACACTTCGCAATGAATATTATATCTTATCATGAAACATAAAAGTGAGATGCGATTTCGCGTTCTAAGAAGCATTAGAACTCTATTGCTACGATACGTAGACATCTGCAAAGGCTATTCCCTGGCATGGAAGGGTCGCATCTACTTTCTTTTGAAGTGAGTACAAGGTATACATAACACTCCATAATGAATATTATATCTTATCATGAAACACAGCAGTGAGATGCGATATCGCGTTTTTAGAAGCATTTGAACTCTATTGCTACGATACGTAGACATCTGGAATCGCCATTTCCTAGCATGGAAGTGTCGCATTTACATTCATTTGAAGTGAATACGAGGTATACATGACACTTCGCTATGAATATTATACCTTATCATGAGACATAGAAGAGTGATGCGATATCGCGTTTTAGGAAGCATTGGAACTCTATTGCTGCGATACGTAGACATCTGCAACCGCTACTTCCTAGCATGGAAGTGTCGCATTTACATTCATTTGAAGTGAATACGAGGTATAAATAATACTCTACAATGAATATTATATCTTACCAAGAAACATAGAAATGAAATGCGACATCTCGTTTTATAAAGCATTAGAATTCTATTGCTGCGATACGTAGACATCTGCAAACGCTATTTCCTAGCATGGAAGTGTCTCATTTACATTCTTTTGAAGTGAATACGAGGTATACATGACACTTCGCAATGAATATTATATCTTATCATGAAACATAGCAGTGAGATGCGATATCGCGTTCTAAGAAGCATTAGAACTCTATTGCTACGATACGTAGACATCTGCAAAAGCTATTTGCTAGCATGGAAGTGTCGCATTTACATTCGTTTGAAGTGAATACGAGATATACATGACACTTCGCAATGAATATTATATCTTATCATGAAACATAGGAATGAGGTGCTATATCGCGTTTCGAGAAGCATTAGAACTCTATTGCTACGATACGTAGACATCTGCAAACGCTATTTCCTAGCAAGGAAGTGTCGCATTTACATTCTTGTGAAGAGAAATCGAGGTATACATGACACTTCGCAATGAATATTATATCTTATCATGTAACATAGGAGTGAGATGCGATATCGCGTCTTAAGAAGCATTAGAACCCTATTGCTACGATACGTAGACATCTGCAAACGCTATTTCCTAGCATGGAAGTGTCGCATTTACATTCGTTTGAAGTGAATACGAGGTATACATGACACTTCGCAATGAATATTATATCTTATCATGAAACATAAAAGTGAGATGCGATATCGCGTTCTAAGAAGCATTAGAACTCTATTGCTACGATACGTAGACATCTGCAAAGGCTATTCCCTAGCATGGAAGGGTCGCATTTCCATTCTTTTGAAGTGAGTACGAGGTATACATATCACTCCATAATGAATATTATATCTTATCATGAAACATAGCAGTGAGATGCGATATCGCGTTTTAAGAAGCATTAGAACTCTATTGCTGCGATACGTAGACATCTGCAAACGCTATTTCCTAGCATGGAAGTGTCGCATTTACATTCTTTTGATGTGAATACGAGATATACATGACACTTCGCAATGAATATTATATCTTATCATGAAACATGGACGTGAGATGCGATATCGCGTTCTAAGAAGCAGTAGAACTCTATTGTTTCGACACGTAGTCATCTGGAAACGCTATTTCCTAGCAAGGAAGTGTCGCATTTACATCCTTTTGAAGTGAATACGAGGTATACATGACACTTCGCAATGAATATTATATCTGATCATGAAACATTGAAATGAGATGCGATATCGCGTTCTAAGAAACATTAGAACACTATTGCTACGATACGTAGACATCTGCAAAGGCTATTTCCTAGCATGAAAGTGTCACATTTACATACTTTTGAAATGAATACGAGGTATACATGGCAGTTCGCAATGAATATTATATCTTATCATGAAACATAGATGTGAGATGCGATATCGCGTTTTAAGAAGTATTAGAACTATATTGCTAGGATACGTAGACATCTGCAAACAATATTTCCTAGCAAGGAAGTGTCGCATTTACATTCATTTGAAGTGAATACGAGGTATACATAATACTCTACAATGAATATTATATCTTACCAGGAAACATAGAAATGAAATGCGACATCTCGTTTTATAAAGCATTAGAATTCTATTGCAGCGATACGTAGACATCTGCAAACGCTATTTCCTAGCATGTAAGTGTCGCATTTACATTCTTTTGAAGTGCATACGAGGTATACATGACACATCGCTATGATTATTATATCTTATCATGAAACATAGGTGTGAGATGCGATATCTCGTTTTAAGAAGCATTAGAACTCTATTGCCTCGACGCGTAGACATCTGCAGACGCTATTTCCTAGCATGGATGTGTCGCATTTACATTCTTTTGAAGTGAATACGTGGCATACATGACACTTCGCAATGAATATTATATCTTATCATGAAACATAGAAGTGAGATGCGATATCGCGATTTAAGAAGCAGTAGAACTCTATTGCTACGATACGTAGACATCTGCAAATGCGATTTCCTAGCATGAAAGTGTCGCATTTACATTCTTTTGAAGTGAATACGAGGTATACATGGCAGTTCGAAATGAATATTATATCTTATCATGAAACATAGATGTGAGATGCGATATCGCGTTTTAAGAAGTATTAGAACTATATTGCTAGGATACGTAGACATCTGCAAACAATATTTCCTAGCAAGGAAGTGTCGCATTTACATTCATTTGAAGTGAATACGAGGTATACATAATACTCTACAATGAATATTATATCTTACCAAGAAACATAGAAATGAAATGCGACATCTCGTTTTATAAAGCATTAGAATTCTATTGCTGCGATACGTAGACATCTGCAAACGCTATTTCCTAGCATGTAAGTGTCGCATTTACATTCTTTTGAAGTGAATACGAGGTATACATGACACTTCGCAATGAATATTATACCTTATCACGAAACATGGGAGCGAGATGCGATATCGCATTTAAAGAAGCATTAGAACTCTATAGCTACGATGCGTTGACATCTGCAAATGCTATTTCCTAGCATGGAAGTGTCGCATCTACATTCTTGTGACGTGAGTACGAGGTATACATGACACTTCGCAATGAATATTATACCTTATCATGAAACATAGAAGTGAGATGCGATATGGCGTTTTAGAAAGCATTAGAACTCTATTGCTACGATACGTAGACATCTGCAAACGCTATTTCCTAGCATGGAAGTGTCGCATTTACATTCTTTTGATGTGAATACAAGATATACATGACACTTCGGAATGAACATTATATCTTCTCTTGAAACGTAGCAGTGAGATGCGATATCGCGTTTTAAGAAGCATTAGAACTCTATTGCTACGATACGTAGTCATCTGGAAACGCTATTTCCTAGCAAGGAAGTGTCGCATTTATATTCTTTTGAAGTGAATACGAGGTATACATGACACTTCGCAATGAATATTATATCTTATCATGAAACATAAAAGTGAGATGCGATATCGCGTTCTAAGAAGCATTGGAACTCGATTGCTACGATACGTAGACATCTACAAACGCTATTTCCTAGCATGGAAGTGTCGCATTTACATTCATTTGAAGTGAATACGAGATATACATGACAGTTCGCAATGAATATTATATCTTATCATGAAACATAGGAATGAGGTGCTATATCGCGTTTTTAGAAGCACTAGAACTCTATTGCTACGATACGTAGACATCTGCAAACGCTATTTCCTAGCATGGAAGTGTCGCATTTTCATTCTTTTGAAGTGAATACGAGGTATACATGACACTTCGCAATGAATATTATATCTTATCATGAAACATAAAAGTGAGATGCGATTTCGCGTTCTAAGAAGCATTAGAACTCTATTGCTACGATACGTAGACATCTGCAAAGGCTATTCCCTGGCATGGAAGGGTCGCATCTACTTTCTTTTGAAGTGAGTACGAGGTATACATAACACTCCATAATGAATATTATATCTTATCATGAAACATAGCAGTGAGATGCGATATCGCGTTTTTAGAAGCATTTGAACTCTATTGCTACGATACGTAGACATCTGCAATCGCCATTTCCTAGCATGGAAGTGTCGCATTTACATTCATTTGAAGTGAATACGAGGTATACATGACACTTCGCTATGAATATTATACCTTATCATGAGACATAGAAGAGTGATGCGATATCGCGTTTTAGGAAGGATTGGAACTCTATTGCTGCGATACGTAGACATCTGCAACCGCTACTTCCTAGCATGGAAGTGTCGCATTTACATTCATTTGAAGTGAATACGAGGTATAAATAATACTCTACAATGAATATTATATCTTACCAAGAAACATAGAAATGAAATGCGACATCTCGTTTTATAAAGCATTAGAATTCTATTGCTGCGATACGTAGACATCTGCAAACGCTATTTCCTAGCATGGAAGTGTCTCATTTACATTCGTTTGAAGTGAATACGAGAGATACATGACACTTCGCAATGAATATTATATCTTATCACGAAACATGGGAGCGAGATGCGATATCGCATTTAAAGAAGCATTAGAACTCTATAGCTACGATGCGTTGACATCTGCAAATGCTATTTCCTAGCATGGAAGTGTCGCATCTACATTCTTGTGACGTGAGTACGAGGTATACATGACACTTCGCAATGAATATTATACCTTATCATGAAACATAGAAGTGAGATGCGATATGGCGTTTTAGAAAGCATTAGAACTCTATTGCTACGATACGTAGACATCTGCAAACGCTATTTCCTAGCATGGAAGTGTCGCATTTACATTCTTTTGATGTGAATACAAGATATACATGACACTTCGGAATGAACATTATATCTTCTCTTGAAACGTAGCAGTGAGATGCGATATCGCGTTTTAAGAAGCATTAGAACTCTATTGCTACGATACGTAGTCATCTGGAAACGCTATTTCCTAGCAAGGAAGTGTCGCATTTATATTCTTTTGAAGTGAATACGAAGTATACATGACACTTCGCAATGAATATTATATCTTATCATGAAACATAAAAGTGAGATGCGATATCGCGTTCTAAGAAGCATTGGAACTCGATTGCTACGATACGTAGACATCTACAAACGCTTTTTCCTAGCATGGAAGTGTCGCATTTACATTCATTTGAAGTGAATACGAGATATACATGACAGTTCGCAATGAATATTATATCTTATCATGAAACATAGGAATGAGGTGCTATATCGCGTTTTTAGAAGCACTAGAACTCTATTGCTACGATACGTAGACATCTGCAAACGCTATTTCCTAGCATGGAAGTGTCGCATTTTCATTCTTTTGAAGTGAATACGAGGTATACATGACACTTCGCAATGAATATTATATCTTATCATGAAACATAAAAGTGAGATGCGATTTCGCGTTCTAAGAAGCATTAGAACTCTATTGCTACGATACGTAGACATCTGCAAAGGCTATTCCCTGGCATGGAAGGGTCGCATCTACTTTCTTTTGAAGTGAGTACGAGGTATACATAACACTCCATAATGAATATTATATCTTATCATGAAACATAGCAGTGAGATGCGATATCGCGTTTTTAGAAGCATTTGAACTCTATTGCTACGATACGTAGACATCTGCAATCGCCATTTCCTAGCATGGAAGTGTCGCATTTACATTCATTTGAAGTGAATACGAGGTATACATGACACTTCGCTATGAATATTATACCTTATCATGAGACATAGAAGAGTGATGCGATATCGCGTTTTAGGAAGGATTGGAACTCTATTGCTGCGATACGTAGACATCTGCAACCGCTACTTCCTAGCATGGAAGTGTCGCATTTACATTCATTTGAAGTGAATACGAGGTATAAATAATACACTACAATGAATATTATATCTTACCAAGAAACATAGAAATGAAATGCGACATCTCGTTTTATAAAGCATTAGAATTCTATTGCTGCGATACGTAGACATCTGCAAACGCTATTTCCTAGCATGGAAGTGTCTCATTTACATTCGTTTGAAGTGAATACGAGAGATACATGACACTTCGCAATGAATATTATATCTTATCATGAAACATAGGAATGAGGTGCTATATCGCATTTTGAGAAGCATAAGAACTCTATTGCTACGATACGTAGACATCTGCAAACGCTATTTCCTAGCATGGAAGTGTCGCATTTACATTCTTTTGAAGTGAATACGAGGTATACATGACACTTCGCAATGAATATTATATCTTATAATGAAACATAGAATTGAGATTCGATATCGCGTTTTTAGAAGCATTAGAAATCTATTGCCTCGACGCGTAGACATCTGCAGACGCTACTTCCTAGCATGGAAGTGTCGCATTTACATTCTTTTGAAGTGAATACGAGGTATACCTGACACTTCGCGATGAATATTATATCTTATCAAGCAACATATAAATGTGATGCGATATTGCGATTCAAGTAGCATTAGAACTCTATTGCTACGATACGTAGACATTTGCAATCGCTATTTCCTAGCAACCAATAGTCGCATTTACATTCTTTTGAAGTGAATTCGAGGTTTACATGACACTTCGGAATGAATATTATAACTTATCACGAAACATAGAAATGAGATGCGATATCGCGATCTAAGAAGCATTAGAACTCTATTGCTACGATACGTAGGCATCTGCAAACGCTATGCCCTAGCAAGGAATAGTCGCATTTACATTCGTTTGGAGGGAATACGAGGTATACATGACACTTCGCAATGAATATTATATCTTATCATGTAACATAGAAGAGAGATGCGATTTCGCGTTTTAAGAAGCATTAGAACTCTATGGCCTCGATGCGGAGACATCTGCAAACGCTATTTCCTAGCATGGAAGTGTCGCACGTACATTCCTTTGAAGTGAATACGAGGTGTACATGATACTTCGCAATGAATATTATATCTTATCACGAAACATATAAATGAGATGCGATATCGCGATTTAAGTAGCATCAGAACTCTATTGCTACGATACGTAGACATCTGCAAACGCTATTTCCTAGCAAGCAATAGTCGCATTTACATTCATTTGGAGTGAATACGAGGTATACATGACACTTCGCAATGATTATTATATCTTATCACGAAACATAGAAATGAGATGCGATATCGCGATTTAAGTAGCATTAGAACACTATTGCTACGATGCGTAGACATCTGCAAACGATATTTCCTAGCAAGCAAAAGTCGCATTTACATTCTTTTGAAATGAATACGAGGCATACATGTCACTTCCCAATGAATATTATACCTTATCACGAAACATAGAAGAGAGATGCGATATCGCGTTTTAAGAAGCATTAGAACTCTGTGGCCTCGATGCGGAGACATCTGCAAACGCTATTTCCTAGCATGGAAGCGTCGCACTTACATTCTTTTGAAGTGAATACGTGGCATACATGACACTTCGCAATGAATATTATATCTTATCACGAAACATATAAATGAGATGCGATATCGCGATTTAAGTAGCATCAGAACTCTATTGCTACGATACGTAGACATCTGCAAACGCTATTTCCTAGCAAGCAATAGTCGCGATTACATTCATTTGGAGTGAATACGAGGTATACATGACACTTCGCAATTATTATTATATCTTATCACGAAACATAGAAATGAGATGCGATATCGCGATTTAAGTAGCATTAAAGCACCATTGCTACGATACGTAGACATCTGAATACGCCATTTCCTAGCAAGGAAGTGTCGCATTTACATTCGATTGGAGAGAATACGAGGTATACATGACACTTCGCAATGAGTATTATATCTTATCATGAAACATAGGAGAGAGATGCCATATCGCGTTTTTAGAAGCATTAGAACACTATTGCTACGATACGTAGACATCTGCAAACGCTATTTCCTATCATGGAAGTGTCGCACTTACATTCTTTTGAAGTGAATACGTGGTATACATGACACTTCGCAATGAATATTATATCTTATTACGAAACATATATATGAGTCGCGATATCGCGATTTAAGTAGCACTAGAACTCTATTGCTACGATACGTAGACATCTGCAAACGCTATTTCGTAGCAAGCAATAGTCGCATTTACATTCTTTTGGAGTGAATACGAGGTATACATGACACTTCGCAATGAATATTATATCTTATCACGAAACATATAAAATGAAATGCGATATCGCGATTTAAGTAGCATTAGAACTCTATTTCTACGATACGTAGACATTTGAATACGCCATTTGCTAGCAAGGAAGTGTCGCATTTACATTCGTTTGGAGAGAATTCGAGGAATACATGACACTTCGCAATGTATATTATATCTCATCATGAAACATAGAAGAGAGATGCGTTATCGCGTTTTAAGATTCATTAGAACTCTATGGCCTCGATGCGGAGACATCTGCAAACGCTATTTCCTAGCATGGATGTATCGCATTTACATTCTCTTGAAGTGAATACGAGGTATACATGACACTTCGCAATGAATATTATATCATATCATGAAACATAGAAGAGAGAAGCGATATCGCGTTTTAAGAAGCATTAGAACTCTATGGCCTCGATGCGGAAACATCTGCAAACGCTATTTCCTAGCATGGAAGTGTCGCATTTACATTCTGTTGAAGTGAATACGAGGTATACCTGACACTTCGCGATGAATATTATATCTTATCAAGAAACATATAAATGGGATGCGATATTGCGATTCAAGTAGCATTAGAACTCTATTGCATCGACGTGTAGACATCTGCAGTCGCTATTTCCTTGCATGGAAGTGTCGCATTTACATTCTTTTGAAATGAATACGAGGTGTACATGACACTTCGCAATGAATATTATATTTTATCGGGAAACATAGAAATGAGATGCGATATCGCGTTTTGAGAAGCATTAGAACTCTATTGCTACGATACGTAGACATCTGCAATCGCTATTTCCTAGCAACCAATAGTCGCATTTACATTCTTTTGAAGTGAATTCGAGGTTTACATGACACTTCGGAATGAATATTATAACTTATCACGAAACATAGAAATGAGATGCGATATCGCGATCTAAGAAGCATTAGAACTCTATTGCTACGATACGTAGGCATCTGCAAACGCTATGCCCTAGCAAGGAATAGTCGCATTTACATTCTTTTGATGTGAATACGAGGTATACATGACACTTCGCAATGAATATTATAACTTATAGTGAAACATAGAATTGAGATTCGATATCGCGTTTTAAGAAGCATTAGAACTCTATTGCCTCGACGCGTAGTCATCTGCAGACGCTATTTCCTAGCATGGAAGTGTCGCATTTACATTCTTTTGAAGTGAATACGAGGTATACCTGACTCTTCGCGATGAGTATTATATCTTATCACGAAACATATAAATGAGATGCGATATCGCGATTTAAGTAGCATTAGAACTCTATTGCTACGATACGTAGACATCTGAATACGCCATTTCCTAGCAAGGAAGTGTCGCATTTACATTCGTTTGGAGGGAATACGAGGTATACATGACACTTCGCAATGAATATTATATCTTATCATGAAACATAGAAGTGAGATGCGATATCGCGTTTTAAGAAGCATTAGAACTATATTGCCCCGACGCGTAGACATCTGCAGTCGCTATTTCCTAGCATGGAAGTATCGCATTTACATTCTTTTGAAGTGAATACGAGGTATACCTGACACTTCGCGATGGACATTATGTCTTATCACGAAACATATTAATGAGATGCGATATCGCGATTTAAGTAGCATTAGAACTCTATTGCTACGATACGTAGATATCAGAATACGCCATTTCCTAGCAAGGAAGTGTCGCATTTACATTCGTTTGGAGGGAATACGAGGTATACATGACACTTCGCAATGAATATTATATCTTATCATGTAACATAGAAGAGAGATGCGATTTCGCGTTTTAAGAAGCATTAGAACTCTATGGCCTCGATGCGGAGACATCTGCAATCGCTATTTCCTAGCATGGAAGTGTCGCACTTACATTCTTTTGAAGTGAATACGAGGTGTACATAATACTTCGCAATGAATATTATATCTTATCACGAAACATATAAATGAGATGCGATATCGCGATTTAAGTAGCATCAGAACTCTATTGCTACGATACGTAGACATCTGCAAACGCTATTTCCTAGCAAGCAATAGTCGCATTTACATTCATTTGGAGTGAATACGAGGTATACATGACACTTCGCAATGATTATTATATCTTATCACGAAACATAGAAATGAGATGCGATATCGCGATTTAAGTAGCATTAGAACACTATTGCTACGATACGTAGACATCTGCAAACGATATTTCCTAGCAAGCAATAGTCGCATTTACATTCTTTTGAAATGAATACGAGGCATACATGTCACTTCCCAATGAATATTATACCTTATCATGAAACATAGAAGAGAGATGCGATATCGCGTTTTAAGAAGCATTAGAACTCTGTGGCCTCGATGCGGAGACATCTGCAAACGCTATTTCCTAGCATGGAAGCGTCGCACTTACATTCTTTTGAAGTGAATACGTGGTATACATGACACTTCGCAATGAATATTATATCTTATCACGAAACATATAAATGAGATGCGATATCGCGATTTAAGTAGCATCAGAACTCTATTGCTACGATACGTAGACATCTGCAAACGCTATTTCCTAGCAAGCAATAGTCGCGATTACATTCATTTGGAGTGAATACGAGGTATACATGACACTTCGCAATTATTATTATATCTTATCACGAAACATAGAAATGAGATGCGATATCGCGATTTAAGTAGCATTAAAACACCGTTGCTACGATACGTAGACATCTGAATACGCCATTTCCTAGCAAGGAAGTGTCGCATTTACATTCGATTGGAGAGAATACGAGGTATACATGACACTTCGCAATGAGTATTATATCTTATCATGAAACATAGGAGAGAGATGCCATATCGCGTTTTTAGAAGCATTAGAACACTATTGCTACGATACGTAGACATCTGCAAACGCTATTTCCTATCATGGAAGTGTCGCACTTACATTCTTTTGAAGTGAATACGTGGTATACATGACACTTCGCAATGAATATTATATCTTATTACGAAACATATACATGAGTCGCGATATCGCGATTTAAGTAGCACTAGAACTCTATTGCTACGATACGTAGACATCTGCAAACGCTATTTCGTAGCAAGCAATAGTCGCATTTACATTCTTTTGGTGTGAATACGAGGTATACATGACACTTCGCAATGAATATTATATCTTATAGTGAAACATAGAATTGAGATTCGATATCGCGTTTTAAGAAGCATTAGAACTCTATTGCCTCGACGCGTAGACATCTGCAGACGCTATTTCCTAGCATGGAAGTGTCGCATTTACATTCTTTTGAAGTGAATACGAGGTATACCTGACACTTCGCGATGAATATTATATCATATCACGAAACATATAAATGAGATGCGATATCGCGATTTAGGTAGCATTAGAACTCTATTGCTACGATACGTAGACATCTGAATACGCCATTTCCTAGCAAGGAAGTGTCGCATTTACATTCGATTGGAGAGAATACGAGGTATACATGACACTTCGCAATGAGTATTATATCTTATCATGAAACATAGGAGAGAGATGCCATATCGCGTTTTTAGAAGCATCAGAACACTATTGCTACGATACGTAGACATCTGCAAACGCTATTTCGTAGCAAGCAATAGTCGCATTTACATTCTTTTGGAGTGAATACGAGGTATACATGACACTTCGCAATGAATATTATAACTTATCACGAAACATAGAAATGAGATGCGATATCGCGATCTAAGAAGCATTAGAACTCTATTGCTACGATACGTAGGCATCTGCAAACGCTATGCCCTAGCAAGGAATAGTCGCATTTACATTCTTTTGATGTGAATACGAGGTATACATGACACTTCGCAATGAATATTATATCTTATAGTGAAACATAGAATTGAGATTCGATATCGCGTTTTAAGAAGCATTAGAACTCTATTGCCTCGACGCGTAGTCATCTGCAGACGCTATTTCCTAGCATGGAAGTGTCGCATTTACATTCTTTTGAAGTGAATACGAGGTATACCTGACACTTCGCGATGAATATTATATCTTATTACGAAACATATATATGAGTTGCGATATCGCGATTTAAGTAGCACCAGAACTCTATTGCTACGATACGTAGACATCTGCAAGCGCTATTTCGTAGCAAGCAATAGTCGCATTTACATTCTTTTGGAGTGAATGCGAGGTATACATGACACTTCGCAATGAATATTATATCTTATCACGAAACATATAAAATGAGATGCGATATCGCGATTTAAGTAGCATTAGAACTCTATTTCTACGATACGTAGACATTTGAATACGCCATTTCCTAGCAAGGAAGTGTCGCATTTACATTCGTTTGGAGAGAATTCGAGGAATACATGACACTTCGCAATGAATATTATATCTTGTCATGAAACATAGAAGAGAGATGCGTTATCGCGATTTAAGATTCATTAGAACTCTATGGCCTCGATGCGGAGACATCTGCAAACGCTATTTCCTAGCATGGAAGTGTCGCACTTACGTTCTTTTGAAGTGAATACGAGGTATACATGACACTTCGCAATGAATATTACATCTTATAATGAAACATAGAATTGAGATTCGATATCGCGTTTTAAGAAGCATTAGAACTCTATTGCCTCGACGCGTAGACAACTGCAGATGCTACTTCCTAGCATGGAAGTGTCGCATTTACATTCTTTTGAAGTGAATACGAGGTATACCTGACACTTCGCGATGAATATTATATCTTATCAAGAAACATATAAATGAGATACGATATTGCGATTCAAGTAGCATTAGAACTCTATTGCTACGATACGTAGACATCTGAATACGTCATTTCCTAGCAAGGATGTGTCGCATTTACATTCGTTTGGAGGGAATACGAGGTATACATGAAACTTCGCAATGAATATTATATCTTATCATGAAACATAGAAGTGAGATGCGATATCGCGTTTTAAGAAGCATTAGAAATCTATTGCCTCGACGCGTAGACATCTGCAGTCGCTATTTCTTAGCATGGAAGTGTCGCATTTACATTCTTTTGAAATGAATACGAGGTGTACATGACACTTCGCAATGAATATTATATCTTATCGGGAAACATAGAAATGAGATGCGATATCGCGTTTTGAGAAGCATTAGAACTCTATTGCTACGATACGTAGACATCTGCAATTGCTATTTCCTAGCAACCAATAGTCGCATTTACATTCTTTTGAAGTGAATTCGAGGTTTTCATGACACTTCGGAATGAATATTATAACTTATCACGATACATAGATATGAGATGCGATATCGCGATCTAAGAAGCTTTAGAACCCTATTGCTACGATACGTAGGCATCTGCAAACGCTATGCCCTAGCAAGGAATAGTCGGATTTACATTCTTTTGATGTGAATACGAGGTATACATGACACTTCGCAATGAATATTATATCTTATAATGAAACATAGAATTGAAATTCGATATCGCGTTTTAAGAAGCATTAGAACTCTATTGCCTCGACGCGTAGACATCTGCAGACGCTATTTCCTAGCATGGAAGTGTCGCATTTACATTCTTTTGAAGTGAATACGAGGTATACCTGACACTTCGCGATGAATATTATATCTTATCACGAACCATACAAATGAGATGCGATATCGCGATTTAACTAGCATTAGAACTCTATTGCTACGATACGTAGACATCTGAATACGCCATTTCCTAGCAAGGAAGAGTCGCATTTACATTCGTTTGGAGGGAATACGAGGTATACATGACACTTCGCAATGAATATTATATCTTATCATGTAACATAGAAGAGAGATGCGATTTCGCGTTTTAAGAAGCATTAGAACACTATGGCCTCGATGCGGAGACATCTGCAAACGCTATTTCCTAGCATGGAAGTGTCGCACTTACATTCTTTTGAAGTGAATACGTGGTATACATGACACTTCGCAATGAATATTATATCTTATTACGAAACATATATATGAGTTGCGATATCGCGATTTAAGTAGCACTAAAACTCTATTGCTACGATACGTAGACATCTGCAAACGCTATTTCGTAGCAAGCAATAGTCGCATTTACATTCTTTTGGAGTGAATACGAGGTATACAAGACACTTCGCAATGAATATTATATCTTATCACAAAACATATAAAATGAGATGCGATATCGCGATTTAAGTAGCATTAGAACTCTATTTCTGCGATACGTAGACATTTGAATACGCCATTTCCTAGCAAGGAAGTGTCGCATTTACATTCGTTTGGAGAGAATTCGAGGAATACATGACACTTCGCAATGAATATTATATCTTATCATGAAACATAGAAGAGAGATGCGTTATCGCGTTTTAAGATTCACTAGAACTCTATGGCCTCGATGCGGAGACATCTGCAAACGCTATTTCCTAGCATGGAAGTATCGCATTTACATTCTCTTGAAGTGAATACGAGGTATACATGACACTTCGCAATGAATATTATATCATATCATGAAACATAGAAGAGAGAAGCGATATCGCGTTTTAAGAAGCATTAGAACTCCATGGCCTCGATGTGGAAACATCTGCAAACGCTATTTCCTAGCATGGAAGTGTGGCACTTACATTCTTTTGAAGTGAATACGAGGTGCACATGACACTTCGCAATGAATATTATATCTTATCACGAAACATATAAATGAGATGCGATATTGCGATTTAAGTAGCATTAGAACTCTATTGCTACGATACGCAGACATCTGCAAACGCTATTTCCCAGCAAGCAGTAGTCGCATTTACTTTCTTTTGAATTGAAAACAAGGTGTACATGACACTTCGCATTGAATATTATATCTTATCATGAAACACAGAAGTGAGATGCGATATCGCGTTTTAAGAAGCATTAGAACTATATTGCCCCGACGCGTAGACATCTGCATACGCTATTTCCTAGCATGGAAGTGTCGCACTTACGTTCTTTTGAAGTGAATACGGGGTATACATGACACTTCGCATTGAATATTATATCTTATCATGAAACATAGAAGTGAGATGCGATATCGCGTTTTAAGAAGCATTAGAACTATATTGCCCCGACGCGTAGACATCTGCATACGCTATTTCCTAGCATGGAAGTGTCGCACTTACGTTCTTTTGAAGTGAATACGAGGTATACATGACACTTCGCAATGAATATTACATCTTATAATGAAACATAGAATTGAGATTCGATATCGCGTTTTAAGAAGCATTAGAACTCTATTGCCTCGACGCGTAGACATCTGCAGACGCTACTTCCTAGCATGGAAGTGTCGCATTTACATTCTGTTGAAGTGAATACGAGGTATACCTGACACTTCGCGATGAATATTATATCTTATCAAGAAACATATAAATGAGATGCGATATTGCGATTCAAGTAGCATTAGAACTCTATTGCTACGATACGTAGACATCTGAATACGCCATTTCCTAGCAAGGATGTGTCGCATTTACATTCGTTTGGAGGGAATACGAGGTATACATGACACTTCGCAATGAATATTATATCTTATCATGAAACATAGAAGTGAGATGCGATATCGCGTTTTAAGAAGCATTAGAACTCTATTGCCTCGACGCGTAGACATCTGCAGTCGCTATTTCCTTGCATGGAAGTGTCGCATTTACATTCTTTTGAAATGAATACGAGGTGTACATGACACTTCGCAATGAATATTATATTTTATCGGGAAACATAGAAATGAGATGCGATATCGCGTTTTGAGAAGCATTAGAACTCTATTGCTACGATACGTAGACATCTGCAATCGCTATTTCCTAGCAACCAATAGTCGCATTTGCATTCTTTTGAAGTGAATTCGAGGTTTACATGACACTTCGGAATGAATATTATAACTTATCACGATACATAGGAATGAGATGCGATATCGCTATCTAAGAAACATCAGAACTCTATTGCTACGATACGTAGGCACATGCAAACGCTGTTTCCTAGCAAGGAATAGACGCATTTACATTCTTTAGAAGTGAATACGAGGTATACATGACACTTCGCAATGAATATTATATCTTATCATGAAACATAGAAGAGAGATGCGATATCGCGTTGTAAGAAGCATTAGATCTCTATGGCCTCGATGCGGGGACATCTGGAAACGCTATTTCCTAGCATGGAAGTGTCGCATTTACATTCTTTTGAAGTGAATACGAGGTATACATGACACTTCGCAGTAAATATTATATCTTATCACGAAACATATAGATGAGATGCGATATCGCGATTTAAGTAGCATTAGAACTTTATTGCTACGATACGTAGACATCTGCAAACGCTGTTTCCTAGCAAGCAATACTCGCATTTTCATTCTTTTGAAGTGAAAACGATGTGTACATGACACTTCGCAATGAATATTATATCTTATCACGAAACATAGAATTGAGATTCGATATCGCGTTTTAAGAAGCATTAGAACTCTATTGCCTCGACGCGTAGACATCTGCAGACGCTACTTCCTAGCATGGAAGTGTCGCATTTACATTCTGTTGAAGTGAATACGAGGTATACCTGACACTTCGCGATGAATATTATATCTTATCAAGAAACATATAAATGAGATGCGATATCGCGATTTAAGTAGCATTAGAACACTATTGCTACGATACGTAGACATCTGCAAACGCTATTTCCTAGCAGGCAATAATCGCATTTACATACTTTTGAATTGAATACGAGGTATACATGACACTTCGCAATGAATATTATATCTTATCATGAAACATAGAAGAGAGATGCGATATCGCGTTGTAAGAAGCATTAGAACTCTATGGCCTCGATGCGGGGACATCTGGAAACGCTATTTCCTAGCATGGAAGTGTCGCATTTACATTCTTTTGAAGTGAATACGAGGTATACATGACACTTCGCAGTAAATATTATATCTTATCACGAAACATATAGATGAGATGCGATATCGCGATTTAAGTAGCATTAGAACTTTATTGCTACGATACGTAGACATCTGCAAACGCTGTTTCCTAGCAAGCAATACTCGCATTTTCATTCTTTTGAAGTGAAAACGATGTGTACATGACACTTCGCAATGAATATTATATCTTATCACGAAACATATAAAATGAGATGCGATATCGCGATTTAAGTAGCATTAGAACTCTATTTCTACGATACGTAGACATTTGAATACGCCATTTCCTAGCAAGGAAGTGTCGCATTTACATTCGTTTGGAGAGAATTCGAGGAATACATGACACTTCGCGATGAATATTATATCTTATCATGAAACATAGAAGAGAGATGCGTTATCGCGATTTAAGATTCATTAGAACTCTATGGCCTCGATGCGGAGACATCTGCAAACGCTATTTCCTAGCATGGAAGTGTCGCACTTACGTCCTTTTGAAGTGAATACGAGGTATACATGACACTTCGCAATTAATATTACATCTTATAATGAAACATAGAATTGAGATTCGATATCGAGTTTTAAGAAGCATTTGAACTCTATTGCCTCGACGCGTAGACATCTGCAGATGCTACTTCCTAGCATGGAAGTGTCGCATTTACATTCTTTTGAAGTGAATACGAGGTATACCTGACACTTCGCAATGAATATTATATCTTATCATGTAACATAGAAGAGAGATGCGATATCGCGTTGTAAGAAGCATTAGAACTCTATGGCCTCGATGCGGGGACATCTGGAAACGCCATTTCCTAGCATGGAAGTGTCGCACTTACATTCTTTTGAAGTGAATACGAGGTATACATGACACTTCGCAGTAAATATTATATCTTATCACGAAACATATAGATGAGATGCGATATCGCGATTTAAGTAGCATTAGAACTTTATTGCTACGATACGTAGACATCTGCAGACGCCATTTGTTAGCAAGCAATACTCTCATTTTCATTCTTTTGAAATGAATACGAGGCATACATGTCACTTCCCAATGAATATTATACCTTATCATGAAACATATAAATGAGATGCGATATCGCGATTTAAGTAGCATCAGAACTCTATTGCTATGATACGTAGAAATCTGCAAACGCTATTTCCTAGCAAGCAATAGTCGCATTTACATTCTTTTGGAGTGAATACGAGGTATACATGACACTTCGCAATGATTGTTATATCTTATCACGAAACATAGAAATGAGATGCGATATCGCGTTTTAAGAAGCATTAGAACTATATTGCACCGACGCGTAGACATCTGCAGACGCTATTTCCTAGCATGGAAGTATCGCATTTACATTCTTTTGAAGTGAATACGAGGTATACCTGACACTTCGCAATGAATATTATATCTTATCATGTAACATAGAAGAGAGATGCGATTTCGCGTTTTAAGAAGCATTAGAACTCTATGGCCTCGATGCGGAAACATCTGCAAACGCTATTTCCTAGCATGGAAGTGTCGCACTTACATTCTTTTGAAGTGAATACGAGGTGCACATGACACTTCGCAATGAATATTATATCTTATCACGAAACATATAAATGAGATGCGATATTGCGATTTTAGTAACATTAGAACTCTATTGCTACGATACGTAGACATCTGCAAACGCGATTTCCCAGCAAGCAGTAGTCGCATTTACTTTCTTTTGAATTGAAAACGAGGTGTACATGACACTTCGCAATGATTATTATATCTTATCACGAAACATAGAAATGAGATGCGATATCGCGATTTAAGTAGCATCAGAACTCTATAGCTACGATACGTAGACATCTGCAAACGCTATTTCGTAGCAAGCAATAGTCGCATTTACATTCTTTTGGAGTGAATACGAGGTATACATGACACTTCGCAATGAATATTATAACTTATCACGAAACATACAAATGAGATGCGATATCGCGATTTAAGTAGCATTAGAACTCTATTTCTACGATACGTAGACATCTGCAAACCCTATTTCCTAGCAAGCAGTAGTCGCATTTACTTTCTTTTGAAGTGAAAACGAGGTATACATGGCACTTCGCAAAGAACATTATATCTCATCACGAGACATAGAAATGAGATGCTATATCACGATCTAAGAAAGATCAGAACTCTATTGCTACGATACGTAGGCACCTGCAAACGCTGTTTCCTAGCAAGGAATAGACGCATTTACATTCTTTAGAAGTGAATACGAGCTATACATGACACTTCGCAATGAATATTATATCATATCATGAAACATAAAAATGAGATGTGATATCGCGTTTTAAGAAACATTGGAACTTTATTCCATCGATACGTAGACATCTGCAAACGCTACTTCCTAGCAAGCAAGTGTCGCATTTACATTCTATTGAGGTGAATACGAGGTATACATGACACATCGCAATGGATATTATATCATATAATGAAACATAGGAATGAGATGCGATATCGCGTTTTAAGAAGCATTAGAACACCATTGCCTCGATACGTACACATTTGCAAACGCTATTTCCTAGCAAGGTTGTGTCCCATTTACAGACATTTGAAGTGAATACGAGGTTTAAATGACATTTCGCAATGAATATTATACCTTATCATGAAACATAGAAGTGAGGTGCGATATCGCGTTATAAGAAGCATTAGAACTCTATTGCTACGATACGTAGACATCTGCAAACGCTATTTAATAGCAAGGAAGTGTCGCATTTACATTCTTACGAAGTGAATGCGAGGTATACATAACACTCCACAATGAATATTACATCCTATCATGAAACATTGAAATGAGCTGCGATATCGCGTTTTAAGAAGCATTAGAACTCTAATGCTTCGATACGTAGAAATCTGCAAACGCCATTTCCTGCCAAGGATGTGTCGCATTTACATTCATTTGAAGTGTAGACGAGGAATACATAACACCTTGCAATGAATATTATATCTTATCATGAGACATAGAGATGAGGTGCGATATCGCGTTTTAAGGAGAATTAGAAATCTATAGCTTCGATACAGAGATATCTGGGAACGTAATTTCCTAGAAAGGAAGTGTCGCATTTTGTGACGTCAGGCGTACCGCCTGCCACCCATCAACCTCTTCGCACCCCTCAGCATCAACCCCTGGACGCATGCAACCAGCCAAACTCGCCTGCTGAACCAGCAACTGGAAGTGTTCGCGCGCGCATACCTGCACGCGCTCACTCACACCGAGTTCCGCTACCACACTCGCACCGCCGAGTATACCTGTCTTGCTCGTACCGGGCATCAGTGTCTCACTCGCACCACCGAGTATACCTGTCTCGCCCGCACCAAGGACGGGCAGCCCTATCTCCCTCACACCGAGGATTCCGTCCTGCAGGAAGACGTAGCCGCAGCCCATCACCTGAATGGGGTCTTTTCCAATTCCGGGAACAGGATCTGCTAGAACCTATATGTTACTACTAAGCTAGGACATACATACCATATCATGACGCGTATATAAGAATTCCTATATCTAAGTAACACTAAGTAAGATGCGTCCGGCCAGCGGCATGCGCCGCTAGCCCCACCACGAGCCGCGGGTCCCCACTCGCTGGACCGCGCGCTCTCCGCCTCGAAACGCGAGTCCCCCACTCGCGGGACCGCGATCTCCCTACCACGAGAGTCCGCGACCGTAGCGCCCCGCGAACCGAGGAGGTCAGAGACGCGTCTCCAGAGCACACACTCTGACTCGAGATCTCCTACCGAGGAGTCGAAACTTCTAGTTCTAGATCGTTAGCCACCTCAATGTGGGGTTCAGGCATCGTATTTCTATTTCCATTTTAACTTAGTCTTAGTCTTAGAATAATTCCAGTTCTTGTATACTTTAAACCTAGAATATATTTTATTTTTACTTTTACTTTATCCAAGTACAAGTTCTTTTACCAAGTATACTATTTCCACATCCATTAATTTTATCAAGTGTTTATAATACTAGTTCTACTTTTAACATTACATTTAATTACGAATTCTTCCACGGGTTCTACCATGCAACTGGGGTTGATCTTCATCAAATTGAAGGAGTATAGAAATCGGCTTTGTGACGTTGAGACCGCCGCTTATCCCTCAGATCTTAGTCGAAAGTACAGAAAAACCTGGTGAATGAATCGTGCTTCGTGGTTTGCGAAGAACGCGACGTGCGAGTAGGAAGAATTTCATACGATCACATGTGCGTGAATATTTGGAGGGTGTTCCGAGAGTCCTCGTATACCAGCGACCTGCCTTCGCACCAGCCCAGACGCCGCTTTCCGAAGCGACCGTCGACGCATCCGATCCAGACACCACGACGTATCACGCCGATTATGCCACACCCAGCATCATCGCTGAATTCCGACCGCCGTCCTCCTCTTCGCTGGCGACTGATCGAGATTTCCGTAGCAGCCAACAGAACGAAATTCGCTACGATCCCAGCAAACGATCCTCCACGCCGTTTCTACGTACAAATCGAGAGAGAAGTCATCGAAAGGTAGGGTCATTCCCTTATTATCGCGAGTGTTTTCGCTAGTGTCGTGTCAGCCGAAATTGTCGGACCCGGTCTTAACGCGTTCCCGCGGACCGAATTACCGAAAAATAGGCCTGTGTCGTAAAGCCTCAGGAACAACGGAAAATAGTTTCACCGGACATGATACCTCGTATTCACATCAAAAGAATGTAAATGCGACACTTCCTTGCTAGGAAATAAGGTTTGCAGTTATCTACATATCGAAGAAATAGAGCTCTAATGCTTCTTGAATCGCCATATCGCATCTCATTTCTATGTTTCATCATAAGATATAATATTCATTGCGAAGTGTCATGTATACATCGTATTCCTCTCAAGAGAATGTAAATGCTACCCTTCCTTTCTAGGAAATTACGTTTCCAGATGTCTACGTATCGAAACAATAGAGTTCTAATGATTTCTAAAACGCGATATCGCATCTCATTTCTATGTTCCATGACAAGATGTAATATTCATTGTGCAGTGTTATGTATATCTCGTCTACACTTCAAATGAATGTAAATGCGATACCTACATGCTAGGAAATAGCGATTGCAGATGTCTAAGTATCGTAGCAACGGAGTTCTAATGCTTCTCAAAACGCGATATTGCAAATCATTCCTATGTTGCATGATAAGATATAATACTCGGTGCGAAGTGTCATGTATATCTCGTATTCACTTCAAAAGAATGTAAATGCGACACTTCCATGCTAGGAAAGAGCGTTTGCAGATGTCTACGTATCGTAGCAATAGTGTTCTAATGCTTCTTAGAACGCGATATCGCATCTCACTTCTATGTTTCATTATAAAATATAATATTTATTGCGAAGTATTATGTATACCTCGTATTCACATCAAAAGAATGTCAACATCTCACTTCTATGTTTCATTATAAAATATAATATTTATTGCGAAGTATTATGTATACCTCGTATTCACATCAAAAGAATGTAAATGCGACTCTTCCATGCTAGCAAATAGCGTTTACAGATGTCAACGTATCGTAGCAATAGAGTTCTAATGCTTCTTAAAACGAGATGTCGCATTTCATTTCTATGTTTCGTAATAAGATATAATATTCATTTTGGAGTGTTATGTATACCTCGTATTCACTTCAAAAGGATGTAAGTGTGACACTTCCTTGCTAGGAAATATTGTTTGCAGATGTCAACGTATCACAGCAATAGAGTACTAATGCTTCTTAAAACGAGATGTCGTATTTCATTTCTATGCTTCGTAATAAGATATAATATTCATTGCGTAATGTTATGTATACCTCGTATTCACTTCAATGGAATGTAAGTGCGACATTTCCTTGCTAGGAAATAGAGGTTGCAGATGTCTACGTATATTAGCAATAGAGTTCTAATGCTACTCAAAACGCGATATAGCACCTCATTCCTATGTTTCATGATAAGATATAATATTCATTGCGAAGTGTCATGTATATCTCGTATTCACTTCAAAAGTATGTAAATGCGACACTTCCATGCTAGGAAATAGCGTTAGCAGATGTCTACGTATCGTAGCAATAGAGTTCTAATGCTTCCTAAAACGCGATATCGCATCTGACTTCGATGTTTCGAGATAAGATATAATATTCATTGCGAAGTGTCATGTATACCTCGTATTCACGTCAAAAGAATGTAAATGCGACACTTCCTTGCTAGGAAATAGCGTTTCCAGATGACCACGTATCGTAAGAATAGAGTTCTAATACTTCTTAAAACGAGATGTCGCATCTCATTTATATATTTCATGATAAGATATAATATCCATTGCGAAGTGTCATGCATACCTCGTATTCACATCAATGGAACGTAAATACGACACTTCCATGCTAGGAAATAGCGTTTGCAGATGTCTACGTATCGTAGCAATAGAGTTCTAATGCTTCTTAAAACCAGATGCCGCATTTCATTTCTATGTTTCGTGATAAGATATAATATTCATTGTGGAGTGTTATGTATACCTCGTATTCACTTCAAAAGAATGTAAATGCGACACTTCCTTGCTAGGAAATAACATTTCCAGATTACTACGCATCGTAGCAATAGAGCTATAGCGCTTCTTAAATCGCGATATCGCATCTCATTTCTATGTTTCATGATAAGGTATAACATTCATTGCGGAGCGTCATGTATACCTCGTATTCACTTCAAAAGAATGTAAATGCGACACTTGCATGCTAGGAAGTAGCGCTTGCAGATGTCTACGTATCGTAGCAATAGAGTTCTAATGCTTCTTAAAACGCGATATCGCATATCACTCCTAGGTTTCATGATAAGATATAATATTCATTGCGAAGTGTCATGTATACCTCGTATTCACTTCAAAAAAATGTAAATGCGACACTTCCATGCTAGGATATAGCGTTTGCAGATGTCTACGTATCGTAGCAATAGAGTTCTAATGCTTCTTAAATCGCGATATCGCATCTCACTTCTATGTTTCTTGATAAGATATAATATTCATTGCGAAGTGTCATGTATACCTCGTATTCACTTCAAAACAATGTAAATGCGACACTTCCATGCTAGGAAATAGCGTTTGCAGATGTCTACGTATCACAGCAATAGAGTACTAATGCTTGTTAAAGCGAGATGTCGTATTTCATTTCTATGTTTCGTAATAAGATATAATATTCATTGTGTAATGTTATGTATACCTCGTATTCACTTCAATGGAATGTAAGTGCGACGTTTCCATGGTAGGAAATAGAGTTTGCAGATGTCTACGTATATTAGCAACAGAGTTCTAATGCATCTCAAAACGCGATATAGCACCACATTCCTATGTTTCATGATAAGACATAATATTCATTGCGAAGTGTCATGTATATCTCGTATTCACTTCAAAAGAATGTAAATGCGACACTTGCATGCTAGGAAATAGCGTTTGCAGATGTCTACGTATCGTAGCAATAGAGTTCTAATGCTTCTTAAAGAGAGATGTCGTATTTCATTTCTATGTTTCGTAATAAGATATAATATTCATTGTGTAATGTTATGTATACCTCGTATTCACTTCAATGGAATGTAAGTGCGACATTTCCATGGTAGGAAATATTTTTTGCAGATGTCTACGTATATTAGCAATAGAGTTCTAATGCTTCTCAAAACGCAATATAGCAGCTCATTCCTATGTTTCATGATAATATATAATATTCATTGCGAAGTGTCATGTATACCTCGTATTCACTTCAAACGAATGTAAATGCGACACTTCCTTCCTAGGAAATAGCGTTTCCAGATGACCACGTATCGAATGAATAGAGTTCTAATACTTCTTAAAAGGAGATATAGCATCACATTTCTATGTTTCATGATAAGATATAATATCCATTGCGAAGTGTCATGTATATCTCGTACTCACTTCAAAAGAATGTAAATGCGACACTTCCATGCTAGGAAATAGCGTTTGCAGATGTCTACGTATCGCAGGAATAGAGTTCTAATGCTTCCTAAAACGCGATATAGCATCTCTCTTCTATGTTTCATGGTAAGATATAATATCCATTGCGAAGTGCCATGTATACCTCGTATTCACTTCAATGGAATGTAAATGTGGCATTTCCTTGCTAGGAAATAGCCTTTGCAGATATCTACGTATCGTAGCAATAGAGTTCTAATGCTTCTTAAATCGCGATATCGCATCTCGCTTCTATGTTTCATGATAAGATATAATATTCATTGCGAAGTGTCATGTATACCTCGTATTCTCTTCAAAAGAATGTAAGTGCGACACTTCCTTGCTAGGAAATATTGTTTGCAGATGTCTACGTATCGTAGCAATAGAGTTCTAATGCTTCTTAAATCCCGATATCGCATCCCACTTCTATGTTTCATGATATTATATAATATTCTGTGCGAAGTGTCATAATACCTCGTATTCACTTCAAAAGAATGTAAATGCGACCCTTCCATGCTAGGAAATAGCCTTTGCAGATGTCTACGTATCGTAGCAATAGAGTTCTAATGCTTCTTATATCGCGATATCGCATCTCGCTTCTATGTTTCATGATAAGATATAATATTCATTGCGAAGTGTCGTGTATACCTCGTATTCTCTTCAAAAGAATGTAAGTGCGACACTTCCTTGCTAGGAAATATTGTTTGCAGATGTCTACGTATCGTAGCTATAGAGTTCTAATGCTCCTAAAAACGCGATATCGCATCTCACTTCTATGTTCCATGATAAGATATAATATTCATTGCGAAGTGTCATGTATACCTCGTACTCCCTTCAAAAGAATGTAAACGTGACACTTACATGCTACGAAATAGCGTTTACAGATGTCTACGTATCGTAGCTGTAGAGTTCTAATGCTTCTTAAAACGAGATGTCGCATCTCATTTCTATGTTTCATGATCGGATATAATATTCATTGCGAAGTGTCATGTATACCTCGTATTCACTTCAAAAGAATGTAAATGCGACACTTCCATGCTAGGAAGTAGCGTTTGCAGATGTCTACGTATCGTAGCAATAGGGTTCTAATGCTTCTAAAAACGCGATATCGCATCTCACTTCTATGTTTCATGATAAGATGTAATATTCATTGCGAAGTGTCATGTATACCTCGACTTCACTTCACAAGAATATAAATGCGACACTTCCTTGCTAGGAAATATTGTTTGCATATGTCTACGTATCGTAGCAATAGAGTTCTAATGCTTCTTAAAACGCGATATCGCATCTCACTGCTATGTTTCATGATAAGATATAATATTCATTATGGAGTGTTATGTATACCTCGTACTCACGTCAAAAGAATGTAAATGCGACCCTTCCATGCTAGGAAATAGCCTCTGCAGATGTCTACGTAACGTAGCAATAGAGTTCTAATGCTTCTTAGAACGCGATATCGCATCTCACTTCTGTGTTTCATGATAAGATATAATATTCATTGCGAAGTGTCATGTATACCTCGTATTCACTTCAAATGAATGTAAATGCGACACTTCCATGTTATGAAATAGCGATTGCAGATGTCTACGTATCGTAGCAATACAGTTCTAATGCTTCTTAAAACGAGATGTCGCATTTCATTTCTATGTTTCGTGATAAGATGTAATATTCATTGTGGAGTGTTATGTATACCTCGTATTCACTTCAAAAGTATGTAAATGCGACACTTCCATGCTAGGAAATAGCGTTTGCAGATGTCTACGTATCGTAGCAATAGAGTTCTAATGCTTCTTAAAACCGGATGCCGCATTTCATTTCTATGTTTCGTGATAAGATATAATATTCATTGTGGAGTGTTATGTATACCTCGTATTCACTTCAAAAGAATGTAAATGCGACACTTCCTTGCTAGGAAATAACATTTCCAGATTACTACGCATCGTAGCAATAGAGCTATAGCGCTTCTTAAATCGCGATATCGCATCTCATTTCTATGTTTCATGATAAGGTATAACATTCATTGCGGAGCGTCATGTATACCTCGTATTCACTTCAAAAGAATGTAAATGCGACACTTGCATGCTAGGAAGTAGCGCTTGCAGATGTCTACGTATCGTAGCAATAGAGTTCTAATGCTTCTTAAAACGCGATATCGCATATCACTCCTAGGTTTCATGATAAGATATAATATTCATTGCGAAGTGTCATGTATACCTCGTATTCACTTCAAAAAAATGTAAATGCGACACTTCCATGCTAGGATATAGCGTTTGCAGATGTCTACGTATCGTAGCAATAGAGTTCTAATGCTTCTTAAATCGCGATATCGCATCTCACTTCTATGTTTCTTGATAAGATATAATATTCATTGCGAAGTGTCATGTATACCTCGTATTCACTTCAAAACAATGTAAATGCGACACTTCCATGCTAGGAAATAGCGTTTGCAGATGTCTACGTATCGTAGCAATAGAGTTCTAATGCTTCTTAAATCGCGATATCGCATCTCGCTTCTATGTTTCATGATAAGATATAATATTCATTGCGAAGTGTCATGTATACCTCGTATTCTCTTCAAAAGAATGTAAGTGCGACACTTCCTTGCTAGGAAATATTGTTTGCAGATGTCTACGTATCGTAGCAATAGAGTTCTAATGCTTCTTAAATCCCGATATCGCATCCCACTTCTATGTTTCATGATATTATATAATATTCTGTGCGAAGTGTCATAATACCTCGTATTCACTTCAAAAGAATGTAAATGCGACCCTTCCATGCTAGGAAATAGCCTTTGCAGATGTCTACGTATCGTAGCAATAGAGTTCTAATGCTTCTTATATCGCGATATCGCATCTCGCTTCTATGTTTCATGATAAGATATAATATTCATTGCGAAGTGTCGTGTATACCTCGTATTCTCTTCAAAAGAATGTAAGTGCGACACTTCCTTGCTAGGAAATATTGTTTGCAGATGTCTACGTATCGTAGCTATAGAGTTCTAATGCTCCTAAAAACGCGATATCGCATCTCACTTCTATGTTCCATGATAAGATATAATATTCATTGCGAAGTGTCATGTATACCTCGTACTCCCTTCAAAAGAATGTAAACGTGACACTTACATGCTACGAAATAGCGTTTACAGATGTCTACGTATCGTAGCTGTAGAGTTCTAATGCTTCTTAAAACGAGATGTCGCATCTCATTTCTATGTTTCATGATCGGATATAATATTCATTGCGAAGTGTCATGTATACCTCGTATTCACTTCAAAAGAATGTAAATGCGACACTTCCATGCTAGGAAGTAGCGTTTGCAGATGTCTACGTATCGTAGCAATAGGGTTCTAATGCTTCTAAAAACGCGATATCGCATCTCACTTCTATGTTTCATGATAAGATGTAATATTCATTGCGAAGTGTCATGTATACCTCGACTTCACTTCACAAGAATATAAATGCGACACTTCCTTGCTAGGAAATATTGTTTGCATATGTCTACGTATCGTAGCAATAGAGTTCTAATGCTTCTTAAAACGCGATATCGCATCTCACTGCTATGTTTCATGATAAGATATAATATTCATTATGGAGTGTTATGTATACCTCGTACTCACGTCAAAAGAATGTAAATGCGACCCTTCCATGCTAGGAAATAGCCTCTGCAGATGTCTACGTAACGTAGCAATAGAGTTCTAATGCTTCTTAGAACGCGATATCGCATCTCACTTCTGTGTTTCATGATAAGATATAATATTCATTGCGAAGTGTCATGTATACCTCGTATTCACTTCAAATGAATGTAAATGCGACACTTCCATGTTATGAAATAGCGATTGCAGATGTCTACGTATCGTAGCAATACAGTTCTAATGCTTCTTAAAACGAGATGTCGCATTTCATTTCTATGTTTCGTGATAAGATGTAATATTCATTGTGGAGTGTTATGTATACCTCGTATTCACTTCAAAAGAATGTAAATGCGACACTTCCTTGCTAGGAAATATTGTTCGCAGATGTCTACGTATCGTAGCAATAGAGTTCTAATGCTCCTTAAAACGCGATATCGCATATCACTTCTAGGTTTCATGATAAGATATAATATTCATTGCGAAGTGTCATGTATACCTCGTATTCACTTCAAAAAAATGTAAATGCGACACTTCCATGCTAGGATATAGCGCTTGCAGATGTCTACGTATCGTAGCAAAAGAGTTCTAATGCTTCTTATATCGCGATATCGCATCTCACTTCTATGTTTCGAGATAAGATATAATATTCTTCGCGAAGTGTCACAATACCTCGTATTCACTTCAAAAGAATGTAAGTGCGACCCTTCATTGCTAGGAAATAGCGTTTGCAGATGTCTACGTATCGTAGCAAGAGTGTTCTTATGCTTCTTAAAACGCGATATCGTATCTCACTTCTATGTTTCATGATAGGATATAATATTCATTGCGAAGTGTCATGTACACCTCGTATTCACTTCAAAAGAATGTAAATGCGACACTTCCATTCTAGGAAATAGCGTTTGCAGATGTCTACGTATCACAGCAATAGAGTACTAATGCTTCTTAAAGCGAGATGTCGTATTTCATTTCTATGTTTCGTAATAAGATATAATATTCATTGTGTAATGTTATGTATACCTCGTATTCACTTCAATGGAATGTAAGTGCGACGTTTCCATGGTAGGAAATAGAGTTTGCAGATGTCTACGTATATTAGCAACAGAGTTCTAATGCATCTCAAAACGCGATATAGCACCACATTCCTATGTTTCATGATAAGACATAATATTCATTGCGAAGTGTCATGTATATCTCGTATTCACTTCAAAAGAATGTAAATGCGACACTTGCATGCTAGGAAATAGCGTTTGCAGATGTCTACGTATCGTAGTAATAGAGCTCTAATGCTTCTTAAAGAGAGATGTCGTATTTCATTTCTATGTTTCGTAATAAGATATAATATTCATTGTGTAATGTTATGTATACCTCGTATTCACTTCAATGGAATGTAAGTGCGACATTTCCATGGTAGGAAATATTTTTTGCAGATGTCTACGTATATTAGCAATAGAGTTCTAATGCTTCTCAAAACGCAATATAGCAGCTCATTCCTATGTTTCATGATAATATATAATATTCATTGCGAAGTGTCATGTATACCTCGTATTCACTTCAAACGAATGTAAATGCGACACTTCCTTGCTAGGAAATAGCGTTTCCAGATGACCACGTATCGAATGGATAGAGTTCTAATACTTCTTAAAAGGAGATATAGCATCACTTCAATGGAATGTAAGTGCGACATTTCCATGGTAGGAAATATTTTTTGCAGATGTCTACGTATATTAGCAATAGAGTTCTAATGCTTCTCAAAACGCAATATAGCAGCTCATTCCTATGTTTCATGATAATATATAATATTCATTGCGAAGTGTCATGTATATCTCGTACTCACTTCAAAAGAATGTAAATGCGACACTTCCATGCTAGGAAATAGTGTTTGCAGATGTCTACGTATCGCAGGAATAGAGTTCTAATGCTTCCTAAAACGCGATATAGCATCTCTCTTCTATGTTTCATGGTAAGATATAATATCCATTGCGAAGTGCCATGTATACCTCGTATTCACTTCAATGGAATGTAAATGTGACATTTCCTTGCTAGGAAATAGAGTTTCTAGAAGTCTACGTATATTAGCAATAGAGTTCTGATGCTTCTCAAATCGCTATATAGCACCCCATTCCTATGTTTCATGATAAGACATAATATTCATTGCGAAGTGTCATGTATAACACGTATTCACTTCAAAAGAATGTAAATGCGACACTTGCATGCTAGGAAGTAGCGCTTGCAGATGTCTACGTATCGTAGCAATAGAGTTCTAATGCTTCAAAGAACGCGATATCGCATCTCACTTCTATGTTTCATGATAAGATATAATATTCATTGCGAAGTGTCATGAATACCTCGTATTCACTTCAAATGAACGTAAATTTGACACTTACATGCTAGGAAATAGCGTTTTCAGATGTCTACGTATCGTAGCAATAGAGTTCTAATGCTTCTTAAAACGAGATGTCGCATTTCATTTCTATGTTTCGTGACAAGATATAATATTCATTGTGGAGTGTTATGTATAGCTCGTGTTCACTTCAAAAGAATGTAAATGCTACACTTGCATGCTAGGAAATAGCCTTTGCAGATGTCTACGTATCGTAGCAATAGAGTTCTAATGCTTCTTAAAACGAGATGTCGCATTTCATTTCTATATTGCGTGATAAGATATAATATTCATTGCGAAGTGTCATGTATACCTCGTATGCGCTTCAAAAGAATGTAAATGCGACACTTCCATGCTCGGAAATAGCGTTTGCAGATGTCTACGTATCGTAGCAATAGAGTTCTAATGCTTCTTAAAATGAGATGTCGCATTTCATTTCTACGTTTCGTGACAAGATATAATATTCATTGTGGAGTGTTATGTATACCTCGTATTCACTTCAAAAGAATGTAAATGCAACACTTCCTTGCTAGGAAATATTGTTTGCAGATGTCTACGTATCGAAGCAATGGTATTCTAATGCTTCTCAAAACGCGATATCGCAACTCATTCCTATGTTTCATGATAAGATATAATATTCATTCCGATGTGTCATCTATACCTCGTATTCACTTCAAAAGAATGTAAATGCGACACTTCCATGCTCGGAAATAGCGTTTGCAGATGTCTACGTATCGTAGCAATAGTGTTCTAATGCTTCTTAAAACGAGATGACGCATTTCATTTCTATGTTTCGTGACAAGATATAATATTCATTGTGGAGTGTTATGTATACCTCGTGTTCACTTCAAAAGAATGTAAATGCGACACTTCCTTGCTAGGAAATATTGTTTGCAGATGTCTACGTATCGTAGCAATAGAGTTCTAATGCTTCTTAAAACCCGATATCGCATCCCACTTCTATGTTTCATGATATTATATAATATTCTGTGCGAAGTGTCATAATACCTCGTATTCACTTCAAAAGAATGTAAATGCGACCCTTCCATGCTAGGAAATAGCCTTTGCAGATGTCTACGTATCGTAGCAATAGAGTTCTAATGCTTCTTATATCGCGATATCGCATCTCGCTTCTATGTTTCATGATAAGATATAATATTCATTGCGAAGTGTCGTGTATACCTCGTATTCTCTTCAAAAGAATGTAAGTGCGACACTTCCTTGCTAGGAAATATTGTTTGCAGATGTCTACGTATCGTAGCTATAGAGTTCTAATGCTCCTAAAAACGCGCTATCGCATCTCACTTCTATGTTCCATGATAAGATATAATATTCATTGCGAAGTGTCATGTATACCTCGTACTCCCTTCAATAGAATGTAAACGTGACACTTACATGCTACGAAATAGCGTTTACAGATGTCTACGTATCGTAGCAGTAGAGTTCTAATGCTTCTTAAAACGAGATGTCGCATCTCATTTCTATGTTTCATGATCGGATATAATATTCATTGCGAAGTGTCATGTATACCTCGTATTCACTTCAAAAGAATGTAAATGCGACACTTCCATGCTAGGAAGTAGCGTTTGCAGATGTCTACGTATCGTAGCAATAGGGTTCTAATGCTTCTTAAAACGCGATATCGCATCTCACTTCTATGTCTCATGATAAGATGTAATATTCATTGCGAAGTGTCATGCATACCTCGACTTCACTTCACAAGAATGTAAATGCGACACTTCCTTGCTAGGAAATATTGTTTGCATATGTCTACGTATCGTAGCAATAGAGTTCTAATGCTTCTTAAAACGCGATATCGCATCTCACTGCTATGTTTCATGATAAGATATAATATTCATTATGGAGTGTTATGTATACCTCGTACTCACGTCAAAAGAATGTAAATGCGACCCTTCCATGCTAGGAAATAGCCTCTGCAGATGTCTACGTAACGTAGCAATAGAGTTCTAATGCTTCTTAGAACGCGATATCGCATCTCACTTCTATGTTTCATGATAAGATATAATATTCATTGCGAAGTGTCATGTATACCTCGCATTCACTTCAAATGAATGTAAATGCGACACTTCCATGTTATGAAATAGCGATTGCAGATGTCTACGTATCGTAGCAATACAGTTCTAATGCTTCTTAAAACGAGATGTCGCATTTCATTTCTATGTTTCGTGATAAGATGTAATATTCATTGTGGAGTGTTATGTATACCTCGTATTCACTTCAAAAGAATGTAAATGCGACACTTCCTTGCTAGGAAATATTGTTCGCAGATGTCTACGTATCGTAGCAATAGAGTTCTAATGCTCCTTAAAACGCGATATCGCATGTCACTTCTATGTTTCATGATGAGATATAATATTCATTGCAAAGTGTCATGTATACCGCGTATTCACTTCAAAAGGATGTAAATGTGACACTTCCTTGCTAGGAAGTAGCGTTTGCAGATGTCTACGTATCGAAGCAATAGGGTTCTAAAGCTTCTTAAATCGCGATATTGTATCTCATATCTATGTTTCACGATAAGATATAATATTCTTTGTGGAGTGTTATGTATCCTCGTCTACACTTCAAAAGAATGTAAATGCAACACTTCCTTGCTAGGGAATAGCGTTTCAAGATGTCTACGTATCGAAGCAATAGAGTTCTAATGGGGAGGGGTAGAGGTCCGTCTCACACCCGGGATCCATCCTGTTTGTCTCCATGGACTATGGCAGCGGTCTTATTTTTGCAGAGCTCTGGATCCTATCCTTCGGGCTTCAGGGTCTCTTCTTGTTCACTTCCCGACTCCTCCACCGTCGAGCCCGTCACGCTACCTCGGCGCACAGCCCTACCGCGAACCTGCGGTCTTATTATCCGCCGAAGAGGCGTCTTATGTGTCGCTTCTTCCATCAGCTCGCCAGTCTAATCCGTAGAACGGAGAGAGAGAAACGAACAGTTGGGGGGGGGGGGAAGGTTCTACCATCGTGTATTTCACGCTCCTCGCAAATACAGCAATCGCGATGGTCCGTGTCGCTCTTCTCGCATGGGTGGTGATCTGTGAGCTAGTCTAACCGAAGCAGGGGGGGGGGGGTGAGCGAGCCTTGTGACTTCACCACGTCACAGTACATACAAATTAGCGATTAAGTAGCTATGTGTTCAAATTCAATTCCGAATAATGCACTAAAAAGCATCCCAGATAACAAACGGCAAGATGGTAGCGACACCATGCCGGCACTATATTGCCACTTCCGAGGAGTGTCAACTGATTCGTAGTCATCTGTGACCGGATTCGTTGACTAAAATGCCAGAACGTGTTACCAGCACGTTCTAGACAAGCGAATCGCGCAGAACCAGCACCATGGTGACACGCGTATCATCGCTCCATTCATGAATCTCCTCAGCAATGACGCAGGATCACTTTTGGCATTGGAGAACCTATGCTTTCATACAAATTAGAACCGTTAGATGTCAGTAGATGTTCAGCATATGAGTATTGATAGATATTTTGATGGTCGTTTTCATATATTTATAGTTATTGAGCGAGTCGTATATATTTCTTTCAATCCATCATAGACTAAAAATATTATTTATAAAAAAATATTACTTATAAAATGAAAATTCATGGTGTTGCGTCCCTAACTTCGCCTTGTGTAATTTTTGAAATAACATGCTGTCATCGTATTTAATGTAACCCTCAATTGCATGAATTTGTAACAATAAATTGAAGAAAATATATATAAAGTAAGTGTATATATTTTTATGACAAAGTAATTATCGACCTTATGGAAAAAATCGCCCTATCGAGCTAGTTTATAGAAAATAATAAAATCGAGTTCTTATATCTTTGTTTTGTGCCGGTGTATCTATATTGGAATCAAGATAAATAAATTGCACAGTTTAGTCATTTTTCATATTTGCTTATAATTTTTATGGAAACAGCTTCCCCATTAGTAAATGTCAGCCTACGCCACAACCACGCGTGTAGCTATGGTGAGCTGATAGTGTCATTGTCACGGCCGTGTAGCCCGTGTGCTATATCTCGGTGCTTTAATAGTGCCGTGATACGAATGCCGCCCCAGTACTAACAGTATGCCATTTCGAAAGCTGAGTAGGAGCACTTTGTTAGCACAGTTCTGTCACGGAATTCGTTCCATCCGTTGTCATTGGCGTGCCAATCGCTGGCTGTTTGGGATATTGTAGTGCATGAGGCAGACTTGTTCCTTATCATCGTCAAGGAGATGGATTTTCACTCCCCCCTTTTTGAATTTTTTAAATTATTGTTTGGAATTTTTGCCGTTTCTGTATCTCTATGACCGCATTGTGGATTCAACTTATGTACGATCTTTTTGATCTTCATCTTTTGTTACATGTAATATTATATATGCGATGCACGTTTGTTATGTAATGCTCCGATTTGTAAGCCTCAGATACTTTTATTCTTAGGTAAAGCAACTTATTCGATTAATATATATTTATTAGACATAGATATAAACAATTAGAAAAATGTTATTAAATCGCTATTAAATATGTTGTTGCAATTATATATTTAAGGTCTGAAGATGTAGATGCAATTAATGTCCGATATTTTACGTGATCCAATCGACGTATCAAGTGAGGCTATGAAATATAAAAATCTTTTATTATTCTTCGACCCCTTTACATGTTACACGAATGATAAGTTCTACAAGACAAGAAGCCTGAATTAGTGAGATATCTAGGAACATAAGCAATTTGTAAGTAACACATCTTTTCTCTTTGAAATATTTGCCTTTGCATAGAATAGAACGTATAGATATAATTGCCTGTTTTGTACCCATTTCGGTCCAATTCTATTATAGCCTTTGAGCAGAAGTAATATTGATTATACTTGATTTTTGCAATAGTTCTTTAATTAACAGATTTTATTAACCTAGAATCATCATTTGACGGATGTATCAATCTACTTTGTAGCTCCATCAGTTTCTTTTTCTGCTCGCTACTTTCCATTTTCAGTTCCGTATACTTATCCTTTATCACCATCATATATGTTGCGTAAAATTACAATAACTTTTTGTCCTCAAATTTTGCGGATATTTCAATTAAATTTCCTTTGATTAAATAAACGGAAATTAAAAAACAGTGGCACGTACCATTTCTTGGAAACGTTGCATCGTAATTTGCATCTGACTGTTTTGAAAGGCACGCACTTTACTTAACGTTTGCAATGATTCGGTTAGCGAAGTAAAGTAATATTCTACTTTCGAAATTGTTGGCTCTTGTAATTCTAAGGCAAATATATTCATCTGTCGACATCGTGAACATTGTTTTTTGGCAAAATTCCAGAAAAACAAATATACTATAAGTAAAATAATAAACATCATAATATTAAATTTAACTCTGTTCATCGTTGCCTTGTTGGACACATCCATAACAATATACAGGGTGGGGCAGTAATAATTAGCACCTCAGATATCCACGAAACTATAAGTTTCATAGAAGTTTTTGCTAATATAAAATTGCACAGTACAAAGGGGCCATCCGTTGATGAAAATAGTTTTTTTGTAAGTGGAGTTATGTTGGACATATGAAGGTTACCTTCATTTTTTAAAATGAATTGGTATGTCCATTCTTCCGTAATACGATAGAGCATTTTAAAGCAAGTTTAACGATCTGTAACATGAAGGCATTGAAGGTTACAAAGAGTAAAGAAAGGCGATAATACTCACGGTTTTGATAGTAAATGAAACATACGTATTGTAAATAGTGGTATCGTAGTGGTGGAAGGCGTAATACTTACCGTTTACTTCACTGTGAATAAACACTTTTCGAAGGGCATTTCAATAGTTTGCAGCATAAGTTAAACATGATAAGATTAGTATTGAAAAATCGGTTCGAATATGTTTGGTTAGGCTGTTCTTTGTGTCGTTCATTTTATAAGTACAGAGCTGCGGATTCCTGAGGACAGCTCACAAAATTGTTGAACTATGGAAGATTATCATTGTGAATTTGAATCAAAAGGTAATTAAATTCCATTAGATTGTAAACAGATCTCAATGTTTCACTTTAGATAGTAAGATTAAATACTCTTTACAAAACTACAAGAATGGATACATACCTTTCTGTTATTATTACTTCATAAAGAATTATAATTGCAATTATATAGTTCATTACGATAAAAAATATTTCTCAGAAAATTCTAAATATTAAATAAAAGAATCAAGTAATACATTTTTAATAATTACGAATATGAAAAATACTTGAACATTCCAATAGAAAGATGTCTAAACAGGAGCTAGAAAAGTCAAACATTCAATTTCAATTCCAGAATTCACCTATAAGAGGTAAAATGATTCGAAAGCTTTAATTACAGTCTTTAATGCAAGCAGTTGGGCAGTATTTCAATTTTTAAGAAAATTGATGAAAGTCAACCATTTTGAAGTGGTCAGAATCTTTGTCGTTTGAGCAATAAGTGAATAACAAATAACTGCATAAATTCCAGGCTTAAAAACTTATGGATTAAATCCTATGCAGACTCGTTTATGAGCGAGTTACTAAATAATAATCCACACTAAGTAATCATTTTAAAACTTAAACGATTACATCTCGCGAACTTTCAAAGATATCAGAAGCGTGAAAAGTATGTGGTTTATCAAAAATTCTTCTAAAGGAACGGACGAAGTCAATAGAAATCTTTGTTGAAGTAAGCAAGTTCTAAAGTTTTAAGCAACGCGATGGCCCTTATCTGCCTATGTCTCATAGCAAGTAAGTTCTGAATTTCTATGAAATCCGATGGAATTTCTCACTACTAACGTTTCAACGTAAGTTCCCAAATTCTCAGTTCTACGTTTAAAACTATGTGTGTTCTATATATCTATGTAAAGTGATGGTTCCTATTAGTTGTGACGGAAACCTATATATAGTAAGTCAGGGAAGCTCGAAGGGGTTAATTATCTAAATGCTTTAAGGTGTAAAACGTACTTTAATCTAAAGCGATCTATCGTTCCAAGGTATCCGCTCACGTACAACTTTTCTTGGGCGCCAGCTGCTCAGAAAGTAGCAAAGGGGATAGACTACACGACCCCGGGAACCCTGGGGCGGAACAACCCTTGAAACTTCGAAATGCTCCTCCTCTCGACTACGCCTAGCCAAGTACACACACTCAGGTCGCGAGATACTGAAGTCACGGCATGTCTATTTATGGTCTCGACGTGGGTTTAACTAACAAGGGCTACGGGAAACTACGCAACACGCCGCAAATTACTGGGTAGTATCTTTGGAAGTGTAGTCGAGGTATACATAATACTTCGCAATGAATATTATAACTTATCTTGAAACCCAGAAATGAGATGCGATATTGTGTTTTAGAAGCACTAGAACTCTAATGCTTCGATACGTAGATATCTGGAAACGTATATTCCTAGCAAGGAAATAAGTCATTTACATCCTTCTGAAGTGTAGACGAGGTAAACATAATACTTCTCAGTGAATATTACATCATATCATGGAACATAGAAATGAGAAGCGATATCGCGTTTTAAGAAGAATTAGAACTCTATTTCCTCCATACGTAGACATCTCGAGACGCATTTCCTAGCAAGGGTGTGTGGCATTTACATCCATTTGAAGTGTATACGAGGTATACATAACACTTCGCAATAAATATTATAACTTATAATGAAACATAGAACTGAGATGCGATATCGCGATTTAAGAAGCATTAGAACTCTATTCCTGCGATGCGTAGACATCTGCAAATGTTATTTCCTAGCAAGGAAGTGTCGCATTTACGTTCTTTAGAAGTTAATACGAGGTATACATGACACTTCGCAATGAATATTATATCTTATTACGAAACATAGAAATGAAATGCGACATCTCGTTTTAAGTAGCATTAGAACTCTATTGCTACGATACGTAGACATCTGCAAACGCTATTTCCTAGCATGGAAGTGTCGCATTTACATTCTTTTGAAGTGAATACGAGATATATATGACACATCGCAATGAATATTATATCTTATCATGAAACATAGGAATGAGGTGCTATATCGCGTCTTGAGAAGCATTAGAACTCTATTGCTACGATACGTAGACATCTGCAAACGCTATTTCCTAGAAAGGAAATGTCGCATTTACATTCCATTGAAGTGAATATGAGGTATACATGACACTTCGCAATGGATACTATATCTTATCGTGAAACATAGAAATGAGATGCGACATCTCGTTTTAAGAAGTATTAGAACTCTATTCTTTCGATACGTGGTCATCTGGAAACGCTATTTCCTAGCAAGGAAGTGTCGCATTTACATTCTTTTGAAGTGAATACGAGGTATTCATAACACTCCACAATGAATATTATACCTTATCACGCAACATAGAAATGAAATGCGACATCTCGTTTTAAGAAACATTAGAACTCTATTCCTACGATGCGTAGACATCTGCAAATGCTATTTCCTAGCAAGGAAGTGTCGCATTTACATTCTTTTGATGTGAATGCGAGATATACATGACACTTCGCAATGAATATTATATCTTATCATGAAACATAGGAGTGAGGTGCTATATCGCGTTTTAAGGAGCATTAGAACTCTATTGCTACGATACGTAGACATCTGCAAACGCTATTTCCTAGCATGGACATGTCGCACTTACATTCCACTGAAGTGAATACGAGGTATACATAACACTACACAATGAATATTATATCGTATTACGAAACATAGAAATGAAATACGACATCTCGTTTTAAGAAGCATTAGAACCCTATTGATACGATACGTAGACATCTGCAAACGCTATTTCCTAGCATGGAAGTGTCATATTTATATTCTTTTGAAGTGAATACGAGGTATACATGACACTTCGCAATGAATATTATATCTTATCATGAGACATAGGAATGAGGTGCTACATCGCGTTTTGAGAAGCATTAGAACTCTATCGCTACGATACGTAGACATCTGCAAACACTATTTACTAGCATGGAAGTTTCGCATTTACATTCTTTTGAAGTGAATACGAGATATACATTACACTTCGCAATGAATATTATATCTTATCATGAAACATAGGAATGATTTGCGATATCTCGTTTTGAGAAGCATTGGAACTCTATTGCTACGATACGTAGACATCTGCAGACGCTATTTCCTTGCATGGATGTGTCGCATTTACATTCTTGTGATGTGAGTACGAGGTATACATGACACTCCACAATGAACATTATATCTTATTACGAAACATGGAAATGAAATGCGACATCTCTTTTTAAGAAGCATTAGAACTCTATCGCTACGATACGTAGACATCTGCAAACGCTATTTCCTAGCATGGAAGTTTCGCATTTACATTCTTTTGAAGTGAATACGAGGTATACATGACACTTCGCAATGAATATTACATCTTATCATGAAATATAGAAGTGAGATGCGATATCGCGTTATAAGAAGCAATAGAACTCTATCGCTACGATACGTAGACATCTGCAAACGCTATTTCCTAGCATGGAAGTTTCGCATTTACATTCTTTTGAAGTGAAAACGAGATGTACATGACACTTCGCAATGAAAATTATATCTTATCATGAAACATAGGAATGAGTTGCGATATCGCGTTTTGAGAAGCATTAGAAGTCTATTGCTACGATACGTAGATATCTGCAAACGCTATTTCCTTGCATGGATGTGTCGCATTTTCATTCTTGTGATGTGAATACGATGTATACATGACACTTCGCAATGAATATTATACCTTAACACGAAACATAGAAATGAGATGCGATATCGTGATTTAAGAAGCACTAGAACTTCATTGCTACGATACGTAGACATCTGCAAACAATATTCCCTAGCAAGGAAGTGTCGCACTTACATACTTTTGAAGTGAATACGAGGTATGCATAACACTCCACAATGAATATTACATCTTATTACGAAACGTAGAAATGAAATGCGACATCTCGTTTTAAGAAGTATTAGTACTCTATTGCTACGATAGGTAGACATCTGCAAACGCTATTTCCTAGCATGGAAGTTTCGCATTTACATTCTTTTGAAGTGAAAACGAGATGTACATGACACTACGCAATGAATATTATATCTTATCATGAAACATAGGAATGAGTTGCGATATCGCGTTTTGAGAAGCATTAGGACTCTATTGCTACGATACGTAGACATCTGCAAACGCTATTTCCTAGCATGGAAGTTTCGCATTTACATTCTTTTGAAGCGAATACGAGGTATACATGACACTTCGCAATGAATATTACATCTTATCATGAAGAGTAGAAGTGAGGAGCTATATCGCGTTTTAAGTAGCGTTAGAACTCTATTACTTCGATACGTAGATATGTGGAAACGCTATTTCCTAGCAAGGAAGTGTCGCATTTACATTCTTTTGAATTGAATACGAGGTATACATAACACTCCACAATGAATATTGTATCTTATCACGAAACATATAAATGTGGTGTCATATCGTGATTTAAGTAGCATTTAAACGCTATTGCTACGATACGTAGACATCTGCAAACGCTATTTCCTAGCAAGCAATAGTCGCATTTACATTCCTTTGAAGTGAATACAAGGTATACATGACCATTCGCAATGAATATTATATCTTATCACGAAACATAGAAATGAGATGCGATATCTCGATTTAAGTAGCATTAGAACTCTATTTCTACGATACGTAGACATCTGAATACGCTATTTCCTAGCAAGCAGTAGTCGCATTTACATTCTTTTGAAGTGAATACGAGGTATACAAGACACTTCGCAATGAATATTGTATCTTATCATGAAACACCGAAGAGGGGTGCGATATCGCGTTTTAAGAAGCATTAGAACTCTACGGTCTCGATGCGGAGACATCTGCAAACGCTATTTCCTAGCAAGCAGTAGTCGCATTTACATTCTTTTGAAGTGAATACGAGGTATACATGACACTTCGCAATGAATATTATATCTTATCATGAAACACAGAAGAGGGATGCGATATAGCGTTTTAAGAAGCATTAGAACTCTATGGCCTCGATGCGGAGACATCTGCAAACGCTATATCCCAGCATGGAAGTGTCGCACTTACATTCTTTTGAAGTGAATACGAGGTGTACATGACACTTCGCAATGAATATTATACCTTATCACGAAATATATAGATGAGATGCGATATCGCGATTTAAGTAGCATTAGAACTCTATTGCTAGGATACGTAGACACCTGAATAAGCTATTTCCTAGCAAGGAAGTGTTGCATTTACATTCGTTTGGAGAGAATACGAGGTATACATGACACTTCGCAATGAATATTATATCTTATCATGAAACATTCAAATGAGATGCGATATCGCGATTTAAGAAGCATTCGAACACTATTGCTACGATACGTAGGCATCTGCAAACGCTATTTCCTAGCAAGGAAGATTCGCACTTACATTCTTTTGAAGTGAATACGAGGTATACATGAGACTTCGCAATGAATATTATATCTCATCACGAAACATATAAATAAGATGCGATATCGCGATTTAAGTAGCATTAGAGCTCTATTGCTACGATACGTAGACATCTGCAAACGCTATTTCCCAGCAAGCAATAGTCGCATTTACATTCTTTTGAATTGAATACGAGGTATACATGTTACTTCGCAATGAATATTATATCTTATCATGAAACATTGAAGAGAGATTCGATATCGCGTTGTAAGAAGCATTAGAACTCTATGGCCTCGATGCGGAGACATCTGCAAACGCTATTTCCTAGCATGGAAGTGTCGCACTTACATACTTTTGAAGTGAATACGAGGTATACATGACACTTCGCAATGAATATTATACCTTATCACGAAATATATAGATGAAATGCGATTTCGCGATTTAAGTAACAATAAAACTTTATTGCTACGATACGGTGACATCTGCAGCCGCCATTTCCTAGCATGGCAGTGTCGCATTTACATTCTTTTGTAGTGAATACGAGGTGTACATGACACTTCGGAATGAATATTATATCTTATCACGAAACATAGAAATGAGATGCGATATCGCGATTTAAGTAGCATTAGAACTCTATTGCTACGATACGTAGACATCTGAATAAGCTATTTCCTAGCAAGGAAGTGTTGCATTTGCATTCGTTTGGAGAGATTACGAGGTATACATGACACATCGCTATGAATATTATATCTTATCATGAAACCTAGAAGAGATATGCGATATCGCGTTTTAAGAAGCATTAGAACCCTACTGCCTCGATGCGGAGATATCTGCAAACGCTATTTCCATGCATGGAAGTGTCGCATTTACATTCTATTGATGTGAATCCGAGGTATACATGACATTTCGCAATGAACATTATATCTTATCACGAAACATATAAATGGGATGCGATACCGCGATTTAAGTAGCATTAGAACCCTTTTGCTCCGATAGGTAGACATCTGAATACGCTGTTTCCTAGCGAGGAAGTGTCGCATTTACATTCGTTTGAAGAGAATACGAGGAATAGATGACACTTTGCAATGAACATTATATCTTATCACGAAACATATAAATGGGATGCAATATCGCGTTTTAAGAAGCATTAGAACTGTATTGCCTCGACGCGTAGATATCTGCAAACGCTATTTCCTAGCATGGAAGTGTCGCACTTACATTCTTTTGAAGTGAATGCGAGGTATACATGACACTTCGCAATGAATATTATACCTTATCACGAAACATAGAAATGAGAGGCGATATTGCGATTTAAATAGCATTAGAACTCTATTGCTACGATACGTAGACATCTGAATAAGCTATTTCCTAGCAAGGAAGTGTTGCATTTACATTCGTTTGGAAAGAATATGAGGTATACATGACACTTCGCAATGAATATTGTATCTTATCACGATTCATAGAAATGAGATGCGATATCGCGATTTAAGTAGCATTAGAACTCTATTGCTACGATACGTAGACACCTGAATAAGCTATTTCCTAGAAAGGAATAATCGCATTTACATTCTTTTGAAGTGAATACGAGGTATACATGATACTTCGCAATGAATATTATAACTTATCATGAAACATAGAAGTGAGATGCGATATCGCGTTTTATGAAGCATTAGAACTCCATTGCCTCGACGCGTAGACATCTGCAGACGCTACTTCCTAGCACGGAAGAGTCGCATTTATATTCTTTTAAGTGAATACGAGGTGTACATGACACTTCGCAATGAATATTATATCTTATCATGAAACGTAGAAATGAGATGCGATATCGGGATTTGAAAAGCATTAGAGCTCTCTTGCTACGATACGTAGACATATGCAAACGCTATTTGATAGTAAGGAAGTGCCGCATTTACACACTTTTGTAGTGAGTAAGGGGTATACATGACACTCCACAATGAATATTATACCTTATCACGAAGCGTAGAAATGAGATGCGATATCGCGATTTAAGAGGAATTAGAACTCTATTGCTTCGATACGGAGACATCTGCGAACGCTATTTCCAAGCAAGGAAGTGTCGCACTTACATTCTTTTTAAGAGAATACGAGGTATACATGACACTTCGCAATGAATATAATATCTTATCATGAAACATAGAAGTGAGATCCGATATTGCGTTTTAAGAAGCATTAGAACTATATTGCTACGATCCGTAGACATATGCAACGCTATTTCCTAGCAAGCAAGTGTCGCATTTACATTCATTTGAAGTGAATACGAGGTATAAGTAAAACTTTGCAATGAATGTTATACCTTATCGTGAAACATAGAAATGAGATGCGATATCGCGTTTTAAGAAGCGTTAGAACTCTATTGCTACGATACGTAGGCACCTGCTGACAATATTTCCTAGCAAGGAAGTGTCGCATTTACATTTTTTATATGTGAATTCTAGGTATACATAACACTCCACAATGAATATTATATCTTACCATGGAACACAGAAATGAGATGCGATATCGCGTTTTGAGAAGCATCAGAACTCTATTGCTACGATACGTAGACATCTGCAAACGCTACTTCCTTGCTAGGAAGTGTCGCATTTACATTCTTTTGAAGTGAATACGTGGTATACATGACACATCGAAATGACTATTATATCTTATCATGAAACATAGAAATGATATGCGATATCGCGATATAAGAAGCATTAGAAATCTATTGCTTCGATACGTAAATATCTGCAAGGGCTGCTTCCTTGCTAGGAAGTGACGCATTTACATTCTTTTGAAGTCAATACGAGGTATAGATAACACTTCGCAATGAATATTATATCTTATCATGAAACATAGAAAGGAGATGCGATATCTCGTTTTGGGAAGTATTAGAACTGTACTGCTACGATACGTAGACATCTGAAAACTCTATTTTCTAGCAAGGAAGTGTTGCATTCACATTCATTTGAAGTGTATGCGAGGTATACATGCCACTCCGCAATGTATATTATATCTTACCATGAAGCACAGGAATGAGATGCGCTATCTCGTTTAAGAAGCATTAGAACTCCATTGCTTCGATACGTAGATATCTGCAAACGCTATTTCCTAGCAAGGAAGTGTCGCATTTACATTCATTTGAAGTGTAGACGAGGTACACATGACACTTCGTAATGAATATTATATCTTATCATGAAACATAGAAATGAGATGCGACATCGCGTTTTAAGAAGCATTAGAACTCTATTGCTTCGATACGTAGACATCTGCAAACGCTATTTCCTAGCACGGATGTGTCGTATTTACATTCATGTGAAGTGTATGCGAGGTATACATGACACTTCGCAATGAATATTATATCTTATCATGAAACATAGAAATGAGATTCGATATCGCGTTTTGCGAAGCATTGGGGCTCCATTGCTTCGATACGGAGACACCTGCAAACGCTACGTCCTAGCAAGGAAGCGTCGCATTTACATTCTTTTGAAGTGAATACGAGGAATACGTGGCACTTCGCAATGAACATTATATCTTATCATGAGTCATAGAAATGAGATGCGGTATCTCGTTTTAAGAAGCATTAGAACTCTATTGCTACGATACGCAGACATCTGCAAACGCTTTTTAATAGCAGGGAAGTGTTGCATTTACATTCTCTTGAAGTTTATACGAGGTACACATGTCCCTTCGCAATGAATATTATATCTTATCATGATACATAGAAATGTGATGCGATATCGCGTTTTGAGAAGCATTAGAACTCTATTGCTTCCATACGTAGACACCTGCAAACGATATTTAACAGCGAGGAAGCGTAGCACTTGCATTCTTTTGAAGTGAATACGAGGTATACATGACACTTCGCAATGAATATTACATCTTATCATGAAACATTGAAATACGATGCGATATCGCGTTTTAAGAAGCGTCAGAACTCTATTGCTACGATACGTAGACATCTGCAAACGCTATTTCCTAGCATGGAAGTATGGCATTTACATTCTTTTGAAGTAAATACGAGGTATACATGACACTTCGCAATGAATATTATATCTTAACATAAAACATAGAAATGAGAAGCGATATCGCGATGTAAGAAGCATTAGAATTCTATTGCTTCGATACGGAGACATCTGCAAACGCTACTTGTTAGCAAGGAAGTGTCGCATTTACACTCTTTTGAAGTGAATACGTGCTATACATAACACTACGCAATGAATCATATATCTTATGATGAAACATAGAAATGAGATGCGATGTGGCGTTTCAAGAAGCATCAGAGCTCTATTTCTTCGATACGTAGATATCTGCAAACCTTATTTCCTAGCAAGGAAGTGTCGCATTTACATTCTTTTGAGGTGAATACGAGGTATCACGTCCGGTGAAACTATTTTCCGTTGCTCCGGAGGCTTTACGACACGAGCCTATTTTTCGGTAATTCGGTCCTCGGGAACGCGTTAAGACCGGGTCCGACAATTTCGGCTGACGCGACACTTACGAAAACACTCGTGATAATAAGGGAATGACCCTACCTTTCGATGACTTCTCTCTCGATTTGTACGTAGAAACGGCGTGGAGGATCTTTCGCTGGGATCGTAGCGGATTTCGTTCTGTTGGCTGCTACGGAAATCTCGATCAGTCGCCAGCGAAGAGGAGGACGGTGGTCGGAATTCAGCGATGATGCTGAATGTGGCAGAATCGGCGTGATGCGTCGTGGTGTCTGGATCGGAAGCGTCGACGGTCGCTTCGGAAAGCGGCTTCTGGGCTGGTGCGAAGGCAGGTCGCTGGTATACGAGGACTCTCGGAACGCCCTTCAAATATTCACGCACAAGTGATCGTATGAAATTCTTCCTACTCGCACGTCGCGTTCTTCGCAAACCACGAAGCACGATTCATTCACCAGGTTTTTCTGTAGTTTCGACTAAGATCTGAAGGATAAGCGGCGGTCTCAACGTCACAAAGCCGATTTCTATACTCCTTCAATTTGATGAAGATCAACCCCAGTTGTATGGAAGAACCCGTGGAAGAATTCGTAGTTAAATGTAATGTTAAAAGTAGAACTAGTATTATAAACACTTGATAAAATTAATGGATGTGGAAATAGTAGACTTGCTAAAAGAACTTGTACTTGGATATAGTAAAAGTAAAAATAAAATATATTCTAGGTTTAAAGTATACAAGAACAGAAATTATTCTAAGTCTAAGACTAAGTTAAAATGGAAATAGAAATACGATGCCTGAACCCCACATTGAGGTGGCTAACGATCTAGAACTAGAGGTTTCGACTCCTCGGTAGGAGATCTCGAGTCAGAGTGTGTGCTCTGGAGACGCGTCTCTGACCTCCTCGGTTCGTGGGGCGCTACGGTCGCGGACGCTCGTGTTAGGGAGATCGCGATCCCGCGAGTGGGGGACTCGCGTCTCGAGGCGGAGAGCGCGCGGTTCAGCGAGTGGGGACCCGCGGCTCGTGGTGGGGGTAGCGGCGCATGCCGCTGGCCGGACGCATCTTACTTAGTGTAACTTAGATCTAGGAATTCTTATATATGCGTCATGATATGGTATGTATGTCCTAGCTTAGAAGTAATATATAGGTTCTAGCAGATCCTGTTCCCGGGATTGGAAAAAACCCCATTCAGGTGATGGGCTGCGGCTACGTCTTCCTGCAGGACGGAATCCTCGGTGCGAGGGAGATAGGGCTGCCCGTCCTTGGTGCGGGCGAGACAGGTATACTCGGTGGTGCGAGTGAGACACTGGTGTTCAGTACGAGCGACAGAGGTATACTCGGCGGTGCGAGTGAGGCAGCGGAACTCGGTGTGAGTGAGCGCGTGCAGGTATGCGCGAGCGAACACTTCCAGTTGCTGGTTCTGCAGGCGAGTTTGGCTGGTTGCATGCGTCCAGGGGTTGATGCTGGGGGGTGCGAGGAGGTTGATGGGTGGCAGGCGGTACACCTGACGTCACAAAATGCGACACTTCCTTTCTAGGAAATTACGTCCCCAGATATCTCTGTATCGAAGCTATAGAGTTCTAATTCTCCTTAAAACGCGATATCGCACCTCATCTCTATGTCTCATGATAAGATATAATATTCAATGCGAGGTGTTATGTATTCCTCGTCTACACTTCAAATGAATGTAAATGCGATACTTCCTTTCTAGGAAATAGCGTCTCCAGATATCTACGTATCGTAGCAATAGAGTTCTGACGCTTCTTAAAACGCGATATCGCATCTCATTTCAATGTTTCATGATAAGATATAATATTCGTTGCGAAGTGTCATGTATACAACGTATTCACTTCAAAGGAATGTACATGCGACACTTCCTTGCTAGGAAGTAGCGTTTCCGGATATCTACGTATCGTAGCAAAAGAGTTCTAATGCATCTTAAATCGAAGTGTTATGCATCGCTCGTCTACACTTCAAATGAATGTAAATGCGACACCTCCATTCTAGGAAATAGCGTATCTAGATGTCTACGTATCGAAGCAATAGAGTTCTAATGCTCCTTAAAACGCTATATCGCATTTCATTTCTATGTTTCATGGTAAGATATAATATTCATTGCGAAGTGTCATGTATACCTCGCATATACTTCAAGTGAATGTAAATGCGACACTTCCTTGCTAGGAAATAACTTTTGCAGATGTCTACGTATCGTTGCAATGGAGTTCTAATGCTTCATAAAACGCGACATCGTATCTCATTTCTATGTTTCATGATAAGATATAAAATTCATTGCGAAGTGTCATGTATACCTCGTATTCACTTCAAAAGAATGTAAATGATACACTTCCTTTGCTAGGAAGTAGCGTTTGCAGATGTCTCCACATCGAGGCAATAGAGTTCTAATGCATCTTAGAACGAGATGTCACATTTCATTTCTACGTTTCGTGATAAGATACAATATTCATTGCGAAATGTCACGTACACCTCGTATTCACTTCAAAAGAAAGTAACTGCGACACTTCCTTGCTAGGAAATATCGTCGCCAAATATCTACGCATCGTAGCAATGAATTTCTAATGCTCCTTAAATCGCCATATCGCATCTTATTTCTATGTTTCATAATAAGATGTTATATTCATTGCGAAGTGTCATGTGTTCCTCGTATTCACTTCAAAATAATGTAAATGCAACGCTCCTTGATAGGAAATAGCGTTTGCAGATGTCTAAGTATCATAGCAATAGAATTCTAATGCTTCTCACAACGCGATATCGCATCTCATTTTTATGTTTCATGATAAGATATAATATTCATTGTGAAGAGTCATGTATTCCTCGTATTCGCTTCAAAAGAATGTAAATGCGACACTTCCTTGCTAGGAAATAGCGTCTCCAGATATCTACGCATCGTAGCAATAGATTTCTAATGCTTCTTAAAACGGGATATCGCATCTCATTTCTATGTTTCATGATAAGATATAATATTCATTGCGAAGTTTCACTTATACCTCGTATTCACTTCAAATCAATATAAATGCGACACTTCCTTTCTAGGAAATAGCGTTTGCAGAAGTCTTCGTATCGTAGCAAAAGCGTTCTGACACTTCTTAAAACGCGATATCGCATCTCATTTCTATGTTTCATGATAAGATATAATATTCATTGCGAAGTGTCATATATGCCTCGTATTCATTTCAAGAGAATGCAAATGTGACACTTCCATGCTAGGAAATATCGTCTCCAAATATCTACGCATGGTAGCAATAAATTTCTAATGCTTCTTAAAACGGGATATCGCATCTCATTCCTATGTTTCATGACAAGATATAATATTCATTGCGAACTGTCATGTGTTCCTCGTATTCACTTCAAAAGAATGTAAATGCAACAGTTCCTTGCTAGGAAGTAGCGTTTGCAGATGTCTACGTATCGTAGCAATAGAGATCTAATGCATCTTAAAACGAGATGTCCCATCTCGTTCCTCTGGTTCATGATAAGATATAATATTCATTGCGAAGTGTCATGTATACCTCCTATTCACTTCAAAGGAATGTAAATGCGACACTGCTTAGCTAGGAATTAGCGTTTCCAGATGTCTACGTATCGAAAGAATAGAGTTCTAGTGCTTCTTAAAACGAGATGTCGCATCTCATTCCTCTGTTTCATGATAAGATATAATATTCATTGCGAAGTGTCATGTATACCTCGTATTCACTTCAAAGGAATGTAAATGCGACTGTTCCTTGTTAGGAAATAGCGTTTGCAGATGTCTACGAATCGTTGCAATAGAGTTCTAATGCTTCTATAAACGGGATATCGCATCTCATTTCTATGTTTCATGATAAGATATAACATTCATTGCGAAGTGTCATGTATACATCGTATTCACTTCAGATTAATGTAAATGCGACACTTCCTTGCTAGAAAATAGCGTTTGCATATGTCTACGTATCGTTACAAGAGAGTTCTAATGCTTTTTAAGTCGCGATATCGCATCTCATTTCTATGCTTCATGATAAGATATAATACTAATTGTGGAGTGTTATGTATACCTCGCATTCACTTCAAAAGAATGCAAATGCGACACTTCCTTGCTAGGAAATAGCGTTTTCAGATACCTACGTACCGTAGCAATATATTTCTTATGCTCCTTAAAACGGGATATCGCATCTCATTACTATGTTTCAGGACAAGATATAATATTCATTGCGAAGTGCCATGTTTTCCTCGTATTCACTTCAAAAGAATGTTAATGCGACACATCCATCCAAGGAAATAGCGTTTGCAGATGTCTACGTATTGTAGCAATAGAGATCTAATGCATCCTAAAACGAGTTGTCGCATCTCGTTTCTCTGCATCATGATAAGATACAATATTCATTGCGAAGAGTCATGTATACATCGTATTCACTTCAAATTATTGTAAATGCGACACTTCCTTGCTAGGAAATAGCGTTTCCAGATATCTACGTATCGTAGCAATAGAGATCTAATGCATCTTAAAACGGGATATCGCATATCATTTCTATGTTTCATGATAAGATATAATATTCATTGCGAAGTTTCACTTATACCTCGTATTCACATCAAATCAATATAAATGCGACACTTCCTTTCTAGGAAATAGCGTTTCCAGATGTCTACGTATCGTAGCAATAGAGTTCTAACGCTTCTTAAAACACGATATCGCACTTCATTTCGATGATTCATGATAAGATATAATATTCATTGCGAAGTGTCATGTATACCTCGTATTCACTTCAAAAGAATGTAAATGCGACACTTCCTTGCTAGGAAATAGCGCTTCCAGATATCTACGTACCGTAGCAATATATTTCTTATGCTTCTTAAAACGGGATATCGCATCTCATTACTATGTTTCAGGACAAGATATAATATTCATTGCGAAGTGCCAGGTTTTCCTCGTATTCACTTCAAAAGAATGTAAATGCGACACTTCCTTCCAAGGAAATAGCGTTTGCAGATGTCTACGTATCGTAGCAATAGAGTTCTAATGCTTCTATAAACGGGATATCGCATCTCATTTCTATGTTTCAGGATAAGATATAACATTCATAGCGAAGTGTCATGTATACTTCGTATTCACTTCAAAAGAATGTAAATGCGAAACTTCCTTGTTAGGAAATAGCGTTTGCAGATGTCTACGTATCGTAGCAATAGAGATCTATTACTTCTTAGAACGCGACATCGCATCACGTTCCTATGTTTCATGACAAGATATAATATTCATTGACAAATGTCACGTATACCTCGTACACACTTCAAAAGAATGTAAATGCGACACTTCCATGCTAGGAAGTAGCGTTTGCAGATGTCTACGTATCGTAGCAATGGAGTTCTGATTCTTCTTAAAACACGATATCGCATCTCACACCTATGTTTCATGATAAGATTTAATATTCATTGCGATTTCTCACGTATACCTCGTATTCGCTTCAAAAGGATGTAAGTGCGACACTTCCTTGTTAGGAAATTGCGTTTGCAGATGTCTACGTATCGAAGCAGTAGATTTCTAATGCTTCCTATGTACCGATATCGAATTTCATTCCTATGTTTCATGATAAGATATAATATTCATTGCGAAGTGTCATGTATTGCTCGCACTCACTCCAAAAGAATGTAAATGCGAGACATCCTTGCTAAGAAATAGCGTTTCCAGATGTCCATGCATGGAAACAATAGAGTTCTAGTGCTGCTTAAAACGAGATGTCGCACCCCATTTCTCTGTTTCATGATATGATATAATATTTATTGCGAAGTGTCATGTGTAACTCGCATTCACTTCAAAAGAATGTAAATGCGACACTTCCTTGCTAGGTAATAGCGTTTGCAGATGTCTACGTATCGTAGCAATAGAGATCTAATGCATCCTAAAACGAGATGTCGCATCTCGTTTCTCTGCTTCATGATAAGATATAATATTCATTGCGAAGTGTCATGTATACCTCGTATTCACTTCAAAAGAATGTAAATGCGACACTTCCTTGCTAGGAAATAGCGTTTGCAGATGTCTACGTATCGTAGCAATAGAGATCTAATGCATCTTAAAACGAGATGTCGCATCTCGTTTCTATGTCTCATGATAAGATATTATATTCATTGCGAAGTGTCATTTATACCTTGTATTCACTTCAAAAGAATGTAAATGCGACACTTCCTTGCTAGGAAATAGCCTTTGCCAATGTCTACGAATCGTAGCAATAGAGATCTAATGCATCCTAAAACGAGATGTCGCATCTCGTTTCTCTGCTTCATGATAAGATATAATATTCATTGCGAAGTGTCATGTATACCTCGTATTCACTTCAAAAGAATGTAAATGCGACACTTCCTTGCTAGGAAATAGCGTTTGCAGATGTCTACGTATCGTAGCAATAGAGTTCTAGTGCTTCTTAGAACGCGATATCGCATCGCTTTTCTATGTTTCATATCAAGATATAATATTCACTGCGAAGTGTTATGTATACCTCGCTAGCACTTCAAAAGAATGCAATTGCCACACTACCTAGCTAGGAAATGCGTTTCCAGATGTCTACAAACCGAAAAAATTGAGTTCTAATGCTTCATTAAACGCGATATCGCATCACAATACTATGTTTCAAGATAAGATATAATATTCATAGCGTAGTGCCATGTATACCTCGTCTACACTCCAAAAGAATGTAAGTGCGACACTTTCTTGCTGGGAAATAGAGTTTCTTGATGTCTACGCATCGAAGCAATAGAATTCCAAAGCTACTTAAATCGCGATATCGCATTTCATTTCTATGTTTCATGATATGATATAATATTCATTACGAAGAGTCATGTTTACCTCGTCTACACTTCTAAAGAATGTAAATGCCACACTTCCTGGCTAGGAAATAGCGTTTCCAGATGTCTACGTATGGAAGCAATAGAGTTCTAGTGCTTCATTCAACGCGATATCGCATCTCAATTCTATGTTTCATAATAAGATATAATATTCATTGCGAATTGTTATGTATATCTCGTCTACACATCAAACGAATGTTAATGCCACACTTCCTTGCTGGGAAATATGGTTTCCAGATGTCTAAGTATCGAAGCAATGGATTTGTAATGCTTCTAAAACGTGATATCGCATCTCATTTCAATGTTTCTTGCTATGATATAATATTCATTCCGAAGTGTTATGTATACCTCGTCTACACTTCGAAGTAATGTAAATGCCGCACTTCCTTGATAGGATGTGCGTTTTCAGATGTCTACGTATCGAAGGAATAGAGTTCTAACGCTTCTTTAAACGCGATATCGCATCTCAATTCTGTGTTTCATGATAAGATATAATATTCATTGCGAAGTGTTATGTATTCTCGTCTACACGTCAAAAGAATGTAAATGCAACACTTCCTTGCTAGGGAATAGCGTTTCCAGATGTCTACCAATCGAAGCAATAGAGTTCTAATGGGGAGGGGTAGAGGTCCTTCTCACTCCCGAGAACCATCCTGTTTGTCTCCATGGACTATGGCAGCGGTCTTATCGTTGCAGAGCTCTGGATCCTATCCGTCGGGCTTCAGGGTCTCTTCTTGCTCACTTCCCGACTCCTCCACCGTCGAGCCCGTCACGCTACCTCGGTGCACAGCCCTTCCGCGAACCTGCGGTCTTATTATCCGCCGAAGAGGCGTCTTATGGGTCGCTTCCTCCATCAGCTCGCCAGTCTAATCCGTAGAACGGTGAGAGAGAAACGAATGGGGGGGGGGGGGGGGGAAGGTTCTACCATCGTGTATTTCACGCTCCTCGCAAATACAGCTATCGCGATGGTCCGTGTCGCGCTTCTCGCATGGGTGGTGATCTGCGAGCTAGTCTAACCGAAGCAGGGTGGGAGGGTGAGCGAGCCTTGTGACTTCACCACGTCACAGTACATACAAATTTGCGATTAAGTAACTATGTGTTCAAATTCAATTCCGAATAATGCACTAAAAAGCATCCCAGATAACAAACGGCAAGATGGTAGCGACACCATGCCGGCACTATATTGCCACTTCCGAGGAGTGTCAACTGATTCGTAGTCATCTGTGACCGGATTAGTTGACTAAAGTGGCAGAACGTGTTACCAGCACGTTCTAGACAAGCGAATCGCGCAGAAGCAGCACCATGGTGACACGCCTATCATCGCTCCATTCATGAATCTCCTCAGCAATGACGCAGGATCACATTTGGCAATGGGGAACCTGTGCTTTCATACAAATTAGAACCGTTAGATGTCAGTAGATGTTCAGCATATGAGTATTGATAGACATTTTGATGGTCGTTTTCCTATATTTATAGTTATTGAGCGAGTCGTATATATTTCTTTCAATACATCATAGATTAAAAATATTATTTATAAAAAAAATATTACTTATAAAATAAAAATTCATGCTGTTGCGTCCCTAACTTCGCCTTGTGTAATTTTTGAAATAACATGCTCTCATCGTATTTAATGTAACCCTCAATTGCATGAATTTGTAACAATAAATTGACGAAAATATATATAAAGTAAGTGTATATATTTTTATGACAAAGTAATTATCGACTTTACGGAAAAAATCGCCCTATCGAGCTAGTTTATAGAAAATAGTAAAATCGAGTTCTTATATCTTTGTTTTGTGCCTATTGTGTGTATCTATTTTGGAATCAAAATAAATAAATTGCACAGTTTAGTCATTTTTCATATTTGCTTATAATTTTTATGGAAACAGCTTCCCCATTAGTAAATTTCAGCCTACGCCACAACCACGCGTGTAGCTATGGTGAGCTGATAGTGTCATTGTCACGGCCGTGTAGCCCGTGTGCTATATCTCGGTGCTTTAATAGTGCCGTGATACGAATGCCGCCCCAGTACTAACAGTATGCCATTTCGAAAGTTGAGTAGGAGCACTTTGTTAGCACAGTTCTGTCACGGAATTCGTTCCATCCGTTGTCATTGGCGTGCCAATCGCTGGCTGTTTGGGATATTGTAGTGCATGAGGCAGACTTGTTCCTTATCATCGTCCAGGAGATGGATTTTCACTCCCCCCTTTTTGAATTTTTTAAATTATTGTTTGGAATTTTTGCCGTTTCTGTATCTCTATGACCGCATTGTGGATTCAACTTATGTACGATCTTTTTGGTCTTCATCTTTTGTTACATGTAATATTATATATGTGATGCACGTTTGTTATGTAATGCTCCGATTTGTAAGCCTCAGATACTTTTATTCTTTGGTAAAGCAACTTATTCGATTAATATATATTTATTAGACATAGATATAAACAATTAGAAAAATGTTATTAAAACGCTATTAAATATGTTGTTGCAATTATATATTTAAGGTCTGAAGATGTAGATGCAATTAATGTCCGATATTTTACGTGATCCAATCGACGTATCAAGTGAGGTTATGAAATATAAAAATCTTTTACTATTCTTCGACCCCTTTACATGTTACATGAATGATAAGTTCTGCAAGACAAGAAGCCTGAATTAGTGAGATATCTAGGAACATAAGTAATTTGTAAGTAACACATCTTTTCTCTTTGAAATATTTGCCTTTGCATAGAATAGAACGTATAGATATAATTGCCTGTTTTGTACCCATTTCGGTCCAATTCTATTATAGCCTTTGAGCAGAAGTAATATTGATTATACTTGATTTTTGCAATAGTTCTTTAATTAACAGATTTTATTAACCTAGAATCATCATTTGACGGATGTATCAATCTACTTTGTAGCTCCATCAGTTTCTTTTTCTGCTCGTTACTTTCCATTTTCAGTTCCGTATACTTATCCTTTATCACCATCATATATGTTGCGTAAAATTACAAAAACTTTTTGTCCTCAAATTTTGCGGATATTTCAATTAAATTTCCTTTGATTAAATAAACGGAAATTAAAAAATAGTGGCAGGTACCATTTCTTGGAAACGTTGTATCGTAATTTGCATCTGACTGTTTTGAAAGGCACGTACTTTACTTAACGTTTGCAATGATTCGGTTAGCGAAGTAAAGTAATATTCTACTTTCGAAATTGTTGGCTCTTGTAATTCTAAGGCAAATATATTCATCTGTCGACATCGTAAACATTGTTTTTTGGCAAAATTCCAGAAAAACAAATATACTATAAGTAAAATAATAAACATCATAATATTAAATTTAACTCTGTTCATCGTTGCCTTGTTGGACACATCCATAACAATATACAGGGTGGGGCAGTAATAATTAGCACCTCAGATATCCACGAAACTATAAGTTTCATAGAAGTTTTTGCTAATATAAAATTGCACAGTACAAAGGGGCCATCCGTTGATGAAAATAGTTTTTTTGTAAGTGGAGTTATGTTGGACATATGAAGGTTACCTTCATTTTTTAAAATGAATTGGTATGTCCATTCTTCCGTAATACGATAGAGCATTTTAAAGCAAGTTTAACGATCTGTAACATGAAGGCATTGAAGGTTACAAAGAGTAAAGAAAGGCGATAATACTCACGGTTTTGATAGTAAATGAAACATACGTATTGTAAACAGTGGTGGAAGGCGTAATACTTACCGTTTACTTCACTGTGAATAAACACTTTTCGAAGGGCATTTCAATAGTTTGCAGCATAAGTTAAACATGATAAGATTAGTATTGAAAAATCGGTTCGAATACGTTTGGTTAGGCTGTTCTTTGTGTCGTTCATTTTATAAGTACAGAGCTGCGGATTCCTGAGGACAGCTCACAAAATTGTTGAACTATGGAAGATTATCATTGTGAATTTGAATCAAAAGGTAATTAAATTCCATTAGATTGTAAACAGATCTCAATGTTTCATTTTAGATAGTAAGATTAAATACTCTTTACAAAACTACAAGAATGGATACATACCTTTCTGTTATTATTACTTCATAAAGAATTATAATTGCAATTATATAGTTCATTACGATAAAGAATATTTCTCAGAAAATTCTAAATATTAAATAAAAGAATCAAGTAAAACATTTTTAATAATTACGAATATGAAAAATACTTGAACATTCCAATAGAAAGATGTCTAAACAGGAGCTAGAAAAGTCAAACATTCAATTTCAATTCCAGAATTCATCTATAAGAGGTAAAATGTTTCGAAAGCTTTAATTACAGTCTTTAATGCAAGCAGTTGGGCAGTATTTCAATTTTTAAGAAAATTGATGAAAGTCAACCATTTTGAAGTGGTCAGATTCTTTGTCGCTTGAGCAATAAGTGAATAACAAATAACTGCACAAATTCCAGGCTTAAAAACTTATGGATTAAATCCTATGCAGACTCGTTTATGAGCGAGTTACTAAATAATAATCCACACTAAGTAATCATTTTAAAACTTAAACGATTACATCTCGCGAACTTTCAAAGATATCAGAAGCGTGAAAAGCATGTGGTTTATCAAAAACTCTTCTAAAAGAACGGACGAAGCCAATAGAAATCTTTGTTGAAGTAAGCAAGTTCTAAAGTTCTAAGCAACGCGATGGCCCTTATCTGCCTATGTCTCATAGCAAGTAAGTTCTGAATTTCTATGAAATCCGATGGAATTTCTCACTACTAACGTTTCAAAGTAAGTTCTCAAATTCTCAGTTCTACGTTTAAAACTATGTGTGTTCTATATATCTATGTAAAGTGATGATTCCTATTAGTTGTGACGGAAACCTATATATAGTAAGTCAGGGAAGCTCGATGGGGTTAATTATCTAAATGCTTTAAGGTGTAAAACGTATTTTAATCTAAAGCGACCTATCGTTCCAAGGAATCCGCTCACGTACAACTTTTCTTGGGCGCCAGCTGCTCAGAAAGTAGCAAAGGGGATAGACTACACGACCCCGGGAACCCTGGGGCGGAACAACCCTTGAAACTTCGAAATGCTCCTCCTCTCGACTACGCCTAGCCAAGTACACACACTCAGGTCGCGAGATACTGAAGTCACAGCATGTTTATTTATGGTCTCGACGTGGGTTTAACTAACAAGGGCTACGGGAAACTACGCAACACGCCGCAAGTTACTGGGTAGTATCTTTGGAAATGTAGTCGAGGTATACATAATACTTCGCAATGAATATTATAACTTATCTTGAAACCCAGAAATGAGATGCGATATCGCGATTTATGAAGCATTAGAACTCTATTGCTACTATACGTAGACATCTGCAAACGCTACATCCTAGCTAGGAAGTGTCGCATTTACATTCTCTTGAGGTGAATACGAGATATACATAACACTCCACAATGAATATTATATCTTATTACGAAACATAGAAATGAAATGCGACATCTCGTTTTAAGTAGCATTAGAACTCTATTGCTACGATACGTAGACATCTGCAAACGCTATCTCCTAGCATGGAAGTGTCGCATTTACATTCTTTTGAAGTGAATACGAGGTATACATGACACATCGCAATGAACATTATATCTTATTACGAAACATAGAAATGAAATACGAATTCTCATTTTAAGAAGCACTAGAACTCTGTTGCTACGATACGTAGACATCTGCAAACAATATTTCCTAGCCAGGAAGTGTCGCATTTACATTCTTTTGAAGTGAATACGAGGTATACATGACACTTCGCAATGAATATTATATCTTATCATGAAACATAGAAATGAGATGCGACATCTCGTTTTAAGAAGTATTAGAACTCTATCCTTTCGATACGTTGTCATCTGGAAACGCTATTTCCTAGCATGGAAGTGTAGCATTTACATTCTTTTGAAGTGAATACGACGTATACATGACACTTCGCAATGAATATTATATCTTATCATGAAGCATAGAAGTGAGATGCGATATCGCGTTTTAAGAAGCATTAGAACTCTATTGCTACGATACGTAGACATCTGCAAACGCTATTTTCTAGCATGCAAGTGTCACATTTACGTTCTGTTGAAGTGAATACGAGGTATACATGACACTTCGCAATCAATATTATATCATCTCATGAAACATAGGAATGAGTTGCGATATCGCCTTTTGAGAAGCATTAGAACTCTATTGCTAGGATACGTAGACATCTACAAACGCTATTTCCTAGCATGGAAGTTTCGCATTTACATTCTTTTGAAGTGAATACGAGATTTACATGACACTTCGCAATTAATATTATATCTTATCATGAAACATAGGAATGAGTTGCTATTTCGCGTTTTGAGAGGCATTAGAGCTCTATTCCGACGATACGTAGACATCTGCAAACAATATTTCCTAGCAATAAAGTGTCGCATTTACATTCTTTTGAAGTGAATACGATGTACACATGACACTTCGCAATGAATATTATACCTTATCACGAAACATAGAAATGAGATGCGATATCGTGATTTAAGAAGCACTAGAACTTCATTGCTACGATACGTAGACATCTGCAAACAATATTTCCTAGCAAGGAAGTGTCGCACTTACATCCTTTTGAAGTATATACGAGGTATGCATAACACTTCACAATGAATATTACATCTTATTACGAAACATAGAAGTGAGATGCGATATCGCATTTTGAGAAGCATTAGAACTCTATTGCTACGATACGTAGACATCTGCAAACGCTATTTCCTAGCATGCAAGTGTCGCATATACATTCTTTTGAAGTTAATACGAGGTATACATGACACTTCGCAATGAATATTATGTCTTATCATGAAACATAGAAATGAGAAGCGATATCGCGTTTTAAGAAGAATTAGAACTCTATTCTTTCGATACGTGGTCATCTGGAAACGCTATTTCCTAGCAAGGAAGTGTCGCATTTACATTCTTTTGAAGTCAATACGAGGTATTCATAACACTCCACAATGAATATTATATCTTATCACGCAACATAGAAATGAAATGCGACATCTCGTTTTAAGTAGCATTAGAACCCTATTGCTACGATACGCAGACATCTGCAAAGGCTATTTCCTAGCATGGAAGTGTCGCATTTACATTCTTTTGAAGTGAGTACGAGGTATACATTACTCTTCGCAATGAATATTATATCTTATCATGAAACATAGAAGTGAGATGCGATATCGCGTTTTAAGAAGCATTAGAACTCTATTGCTACGATACGTAGACATCTGCAAACACTATTTCCTAGCATGCACGTGTCGCATTTACATTCTTTTGAAGTGAATACGAGGTATACATGACACTTCGCAATGAATATTATATCTTCTCATGAAACATAGGAATGAGTTGCGATATCGCGTTTTGAGAAGCATTAGAACTCTATTGCTAATATACGTAGACATCTGCAAACGCTATTCCCTAGCATGGAAGTGTCGCATTTACATTCTTTTGAAGTGAATACGAGGTATACATGACACTTCGCAATGGATATTATATATTATTATGAAACATAGAAATGAGATGCTACATCTCGTTTTAAGAAGTATTAGAACTCTATTCTTTCGATACGTGATCATCTGGAAACGCTATTTCCTAGCAAAGAAGTGTCGCATTTACATTCTTTTGAAGTGAATACGAGGTATACATGACACTTCGCAATGAATATTATATCTTATCATGAAACATAGATGTGAGATGCGATATCGCGTTCTAAGAAGCACTAGAACCCTATTGCTACGATACGTAGACACCTGCGAGCGCTATTTCCTAGCATGGAAGTGTCGCATTTACATTCCATAGAAGTGAATACGAGGTATGCATTACACTTCCCAATGGATATTTTATCATATCATGAAACATAGAAATGAGATGCGACATCTCGTTTTAAGAAGTATTAGAACTCTATTCTTACGATACGTGGTCATCTGGAAATGCTATTTCCTAGCAAGGAAGTGTCGCATTTACATTCTTTTGAAGTGAATACGAGGTATACATAACACTCCACAATGAATATTATATCTTATCACGAAACATAGAAATGAAATGCGACATCTTGTTTTAAATAGGATTAGAACTCTATTGCTACGATACGTAGACATCTGCAAACGCCATTTCCTAGAATGCAAGTGCCGCATTTGCATTCTTTTGAAGTGAATACGATGTATTCATGACACTTCGCAATGAATATTATATCTTATCATGAAACATAGAAATGAAATGCGACATCTCGTTGTAAGAAGCATTAGAACTCTCTTACTACGATACGTAGACATCTGCAAAGGCTATTTCCTAGCATGGAAGTGTCGCATTCACATTCTTTTGAAGTGAATACCAGGTATACATGACACTTCGCAATGAATATTATATCTTATCTCGAAACATAGAAGTGAGATGCGATATCGCGATTTAAGGAGCGTTAGAACTCTATTGCTACGATGGGTAGACATCTCCAAATGTTATTTCCAAGCAAGCAAGTGTCGCATTTACATCCTTTGAAGTGAATACGAGGTATACATAACACTCCACAATGAATATTATATCTTATCACGAAACATAGAAATGAAATGCGACATCTCATATTAAGAAGCACTAGAACTCTCTTGCTACGATACGTAGACATCTGCAAACGCTATTTCCTAGCATGGAAGTGTCGCATTTGCATTCTTTTGAAGTGAATACGAGGTATACATGACACTTCGCAATGGATAATATATATTATTATGAAACATAGAAATGAGATGCTACATCTCGTTTTAAGAAGTATTAGAACTCAATTTTTTCGATACGTGGTCATCTGGGAACGCTATTTCCTAGCAAGGAAGTGTCGCATTTACATTCTTTTGAAGTGAATACGAGGTATACATGACACTTCGCAATGGATATTATATATTATTATGAAACATAGAAATGAGATGCTACATCTCGTTTTAAGAAGTATTAGAACTCTATTCTTTCGATACGTGATCATCTGGAAACGCTATTTCCTAGCAAGGAAGTGTCGCATTTACATTCTTTTGAAGTGAATACGAGGTATACATGACACTTCGCAATGAATATTATGTCTTATCATGAAACATAGATGTGAGATGCGATATCGCGTTCTAAGAAGCACTAGAACCCTATTGCTACGATACGTAGACACCTGCGAGCGCTATTTCCTAGCATGGAAGTGTCGCATTTACATTCCATAGAAGTGAATACGAGGTATGCATTACACTTCCCAATGGATATTTTATCATATCATGAAACATAGAAATGAGATGCGACATCTCGTTTTAAGAAGTATTAGAACTCTATTCTTACGATACGTGGTCATCTGGAAATGCTATTTCCTAGCAAGGAAGTGTCGCATTTACATTCTTTTGAAGTGAATACGAGGTATACATAACACTCCACAATGAATATTATATCTTATCACGAAACATAGAAATGAAATGCGACATCTTGTTTTAAGTAGGATTAGAACTCTATTGCTACGATACGTAGACATCTGCAAACGCCATTTCCTAGCATGCAAGTGCCGCATTTGCATTCTTTTGAAGTGAATACGATGTATTCATGACACTTCGCAATGAATATTATATCTTATCATGAAACATAGAAATGAAATGCGACATCTCGTTGTAAGAAGCATTAGAACTCTCTTACTACGATACGTAGACATCTGCAAACCCTATTGCCTAGCAAGGAAGTGTCGCATTCACATTCTTTTGAAGTGAATACGAGGTATGCATGACACTTCGCAATGAATATTATATCTTATCATGAAACATAGAAGTGAGATGCGATATCGCGTTTTAAGAAGCATTAGTTCACTATTGCTACGATACGTAGACATCTGCAAACAATATTTCCTGGCAAGGAAGTCTCGCATTTACATTCTCTTGAAGTGAACGCCAGGTACACATAACACTCCACAATGAATATTATATCTTATCATGAAACATAGATGTGTGATGCGATATCACGTTCTAAGAAGTGTTAGAACTCTATTCTTTCGATACGTGGTCATCTGGGAACGCTATTTCCTAGCACGGAAGTGTCGCATTTACATTCTTTTGAAGTGAATACGAGGTATACATGACACTTCGCAATGAATATTATATCTTATCATGAAACATAGGAATGAGGTGCTATATCGCGTTTTGAGAAGCATTAGAACTGTCTTGCTAATATACGTAGACATCTCCAAACTCTACTTCCTAGCAAAGAAATGCCGCATTTACGTTCTTTTGAAGTGAATACGAGATATACATGACACTTCGCAATGAATATTATATCTTATCATGAAACATAGATGTGAGATGCGATATCGCTTTCTAAGAAGCATTAGAACTCCATTGCTACGATACGTAGACATCTGCAAACGCTATTTCCTAGCATGGAAGGGTCGCATTTACATTCTGTTGAAGTGAATACGAGGTATACATGACACTTCGCAATCGATATTATATCTTAACATGAAACATAGAAATGAGATGCGACATCTCGTTTTAAGAAGTATTAGAACTCTATTCTTTCGATACGTTGTCATCTGCAAACGCTATTTCCTAGCATGGAAGTGTCGCATTTACATTCTTTTGAAGTGAATACGAGGTATACATAACACTTCGCAATGGATATTATATCTTATCATGAAACATAGGAATGAGGTGCTATATCGCGTTTTGAGAAGCATTAGAACTGTCTTGCTAATATACGTAGACATCTGCAAACTCTATTTCCTAGCAAGGATATGTCGCATTTACATTCCATTGAAGTGAATACGAGGTATACATGACACTTCGCAATGGATATTATATATTATTATGAAACAATGAAATGAGATGCTACATCTCGTTTTAAGAAGTATAGGAACTCTATTCTTTCGATACGTGATCATCTGGAAACGCTATTTCCTAGCAAGGAAGTGTCGCATTTACATTCTTTTGAAGTGAATACGAGGTATACATGACACTTCGCAATGAATATTATATCTTATCATGAAACACAGAAGTGAGATGCGATATCGCGTTCTAAGAAGCATTAGGACTCTATTGCTACGATACGTAGACACCTGCGAGCGCTATTACCTAGCATGGAATTGTCGCATTTACATTCCATTGACGTGAATACGAGGTATGCATTACACTTCGCAATGGATATTTTATCATATCATGAAACATAGAAATGAGATGCGACATCTCGTTTTAAGAAGTATTAGAACTCCATTCTTACGATACGTGGTCATCTGGAAACGCTATTTCCTAGCAAGGAAGTGTCGCATTTACATTCTTTTGAAGTGAATACGAGGTATACATAACACTCCACAATGAATATTATATCCTATCACGAAACATAGAAATGAAATGCGACATATCGTTTTAAGATGCATTAGAACTCCCTTACTACGATACGTAGACATCTGCAAACCCTATTTCCTAGCATGGAAGTGTCGCATTTACATTCCATTGAAGTGAATACGAGGTATGCATGACACTTCGCAATGGATATTATATCTTATCATGAAACATAGAAATGAGATGCGATATATCGTTTTAAGAAGTATTAGAACTCCATTCTTACGATACGTGGTCATCTGGAAACGCTATTTCCTAGCAAGGAAGTGTCGCATTTACATTTTTCTGAAGTGAATACCAGGTATACATGACACATCGCAATGAATATTATATCTTATCTCGAAACATAGAAGTGAGATGCGATATCGCGATTTAAGGAGCGTTAGAACTCTATTGCTACGATGGGTAGACATCTGCAAATGTTATTTCCAAGCAAGCAAGTGTCGCATTTACATCCTTTGAAGTGAATACGAGGTATACATAACACACCGCAATGAATATTATATCTTATCACGAAACATAGAAATGAAATGCGACATCTCGTTTTAAGTAGCATTACAACTCTATTGCTACGATACGTAGACATCTGCAAAGGCTATTTCCTAGCACTGAAGTGTCGCATTTACATTCTTTTGAAGTGAATACGAGGTATACATAACACTCCACAATGAATATTATATCTTATCTCGAAACATAGAAGTGAGATGTGATATCGCGTTTTAAGAAGCATTAGAGCTCTATTGCTACGATACGTAGACATCTGCAAACGCTATTTGCTAGCATGGAAGTTTCGCATTTACATTCATTTGAAGTGAATACGAGGTATACATGACACTTCGCAATGAATATTATATCTTACCTCGAAACATAGAAGTGAGATGCGACATCTCGTTTTAAGAAGCATTAGAGCTCTGTTGCTACGATTCGTAGACATCTGCAAACGCTATTTCCTAGCATGGAAGTGTCGCATTTGCATTCTGTTGAAGTGAATACGAGGTATACATGACACTTCGCAATGAATATTATGTCTTATCATGAAACATAGAAATGAAATGCGACATCTCGTTTTAAGAAGCATTAGAACTCTCTTGCTACGATACGTAGACATCTGCAAACGCTATTTCCTAGCATGGAAGTGTCGCATTTACATTCTTTTGGAGTGAATACGAGGTATACATGACGCTTCGCAATGAATATTATGTCTTATCATGAAACATAGGAATGAAATGCGACATCTCGTTTTAAGAAGCATTAGAACTCTCTTGCTACGATACGTAGACATCTGCAAACGCTATTTCCTAGCAAGGAAGTTTCGCACTTACATCCCTTTGAAGTGATTACGAGGTATACATGGCACCTCGCAATGAATATTATATCTTCTCATGAAACATAGCAGTGAGATTCGGTATCGCGTTTTAAGAAGCATTAGAACTCTCTTGCTACGATACGTAGACATCTGCAAACGCTATTTCCTAGCATGGAAGTGTCGCATTTACATTCTTTTGAAGTGAATACGAGGTATACATGACACTTCGCAATGGATATTATATATTATTATGAAACATAGAAATGAGATGCGACATCTCGTTTTAAGAAGTATTATAACTCTATCTTTACGATACGTAGACATCTGCAAACAGTATTTCCTAGCAAGGAAGTGTCGCATTTACAATCTTTTGAAGTGAATACGAGGAATACATGACACTTCGCAATGAATATTATATCTTATCATGAAACATAGGAATGAGGTGCTATATTGCGTTTTGAGAAGCATTAGAACTCTATAGCTAATATACGTAGACAACTGCAAACTCTATTTCCTACCATGGAAATGTCGCACTTACATTCCATTGAAGTGAATACGAGGTATACATAACATTACACAATGAATATTATATCTTATTACGAAACATAGAAATGAAATACGACATCTCGTTTTCAGAAGCATAAGTACTCTATTGCTGTGGTACGTAGACATCTGCAAACGCTATTTTCTAGCATGGAAGTGTCGCATTTACATTCTTTTGAAGTGAATACGAGGTATACATGACACTTCGCAATGAATATTATATCTTATCATGAACCATAGAAGTGAGGTGCTATATTGCGTTTTGAGAAGCATTAGATCTCTATTGCTAATATACGTTGACATCTGCAAGCGCTATTTCCTTGCATGGATGTGTCGCATTTACATTCTTGTGATGTGAGTACGAAGTATACATGACTCTCCACAATGAATGTTATATCTTATTACGAAACATCGAAATGAAATACGACTTCTCGTTTTAAGAAGCATTAGAATTCTATTGCTACGATACGTAGACATCTGCAAACAATATTTCCTAGCAAGGAAGTGTCGCATTTACATTCTCTTGAAGTGAATACCAGGTATACATAACACTCCACAATGAATATTATATCTTATCACGAAACATAGAAGTGAGATGCGATATCGCGTTCTACGAATCATTAGAACTCTATTGTTTCGACACGTTGTCATCTGGAAACGCTATTTCCTAGTAAGGAAGTGTCGCATTTACATCCTTTTGAAGTGAATACTAGGTATACATGGCACTTCGCAATGAATATTATATCTGATCATGAAACATAGAAATAAGTTGCGACATCGCGTTTTGAGAAGCATTAGAACCCTATTGCTTCGATACGTAGACATCTGCAAACAATATTTCCTAGCATGCAAGTGGCGCGTTTACATTCTGTTGAAGTGAATACGAGATATGCATGAAACTTCGCAATCGATATTATATCTTAACATGAAACATAGAAATGAGATGCGACATCTCGTTTTAAGAAGTATTAGAACTCTATTCTTTCGATACGTTGTCATCTGCAAACGCTATTTCCTAGCATTGAAGTGTCGCATTTACATTCTTTTGAAGTAGATACGAGGTATACATGACACTTCGCAATGAATATTATATCTTGTCACGAATCATAGAAATGAAATGCGACATCTTGTTTTAAGACGCAATAGAATTGTATTGCTACGATACATAGACATCTGCAAACGCTATTTCCTAGCATAGAAGTGTCGCATTTACATTTTTTTGAAGTGCATACGAGGTATACATGACACTTCGCAATGAATATTATATCTCATCACGAAACATAGAAATGAAATGCGACATCTCGTTTTAAGAAGCATTAGAAATCTATTGCTACGATACGTAGACATCTGCAAACGCTATTTCCTAGCAAGGAAGTTTCGCACTTACATCCCTTTGAAGTGATTACGAGGTATACATGGCACCTCGCAATGAATATTATATCTTCTCATGAAACATAGCAGTGAGATTCGGTATCGCGTTTTAAGAAGCATTAGAACTCTCTTGCTACGATACGTAGACATCTGCAAACGCTATTTCCTAGCATGGAAGTGTCGCATTTACATTCTTTTGAAGTGAATACGAGGTGTACATGACACTTCGCAATGGATATTATATATTATTATGAAACATAGAAATGAGATGCTACATCTCGTTTTAAGAAGTATTAGAACTCTATTCTTTCGATACGTGATCATCTGGGAACGCTATTTCCTAGCAAGGAAGTGTCGCATTTACATTCTTTTGAAGTGAATACGAGGTATACATGACACTTTGCAATGAATATTATATCTTATCATGAAACATAGAAGTGAGATGCGATATCGCGTTCTAAGAAGCATTAGAACCCTATTGCTACGATACGTAGACACCTGCGAGCGCTATTTCCTAGCATGGAAGTGTCGCATTTACATTCCATTGAAGCGAATACGAGGTATGCATTACACTTCGCAATGGATATTTTATCATATCATGAAACATAGAAATGAGATGCGACATCTCGTTTTAAGAAGTATTATAACTCTATCTTTACGATACGTAGACATCTGCAAACAGTATTTCCTAGCAAGGAAGTGTCGCATTTACAATCTTTTGAAGTGAATACGAGGAATACATGACACTTCGCAATGAATATTATATCTTATCATGAAACATAGGAATGAGGTGCTATATTGCGTTTTGAGAAGCATTAGAACTCTATAGCTAATATACGTAGACAACTGCAAACTCTATTTCCTACCATGGAAATGTCGCACTTACATTCTATTGAAGTGAATACGAGGTATACATAACATTACACAATGAATATTATATCTTATTACGAAACATAGAAATGAAATACGACATCTCGTTTTCAGAAGCATAAGTACTCTATTGCTGTGGTACGTAGACATCTGCAAACGCTATTTCCTAGCATTGAAGTGTCGCATTTACATTCTTTTGAAGTAGATACGAGGTATACATGACACTTCGCAATGAATATTATATCTTGTCACGAATCATAGAAATGAAATGCGACATCTCGTTCTAAGAAGCATTAGAACTCTATTGCTACGATACGTTGACATCTGCAAGCGCTATTTCCTAGCATGGAAGTGTCGCATTTACATTCTTTTGAAGTGAATACGAGGTATACATGACACTTCGCAATAAATATTATATCTTATCATGAAAGATAGAAGTGAGACGCGATATCGCGTTTTAAGAAGCATTAGAACCCTATTGCTACGATACGTAGACATCTGCATACGCTACTTCCTAGCATAGAAGTGTCGCATTTACATTATTTTGAAGTCAATACGAGGTATGCATGACACTTCGCAATGAATATTATATCTTATCATGAAACATAGGAATGAGCTATATCGCGTTTTGAGAAGCATTAGAACTCTATTGCTAATATACGTAGACATCTGCAAACTCTATTTTCTAGCATGGACATGTCGCACTTGCATTCCACTGAAGTGAATACGAGGTATACATAACACTCCACAATGAATATTATATCTTATCTCGAAACATAGAAATGAAATGCCACATCTCGTTTTAAGAAGCATTAGAACTCTATTGCTACGATGCGTAGACATCTGCAAACGCTATTTCCTAGCATGAAAGTGTCGCATTTACATTCTTTTGAAGTGAATACGAGGTATACATGACACTTCGCAATGAATATTATACCTTATCATGAAACATAGAAGAGAGATGCGATATCGCGTTTTGGGAAGCATTAGAACTCTATTGCTGCGATATGTAGACATCTGCTAATGCTATTTCCTAGCATGGAAGTGTCGCATTTACATTCTTTTGAACTGAATACGAGGTATACATGACACTTCGCAATGAATATTATATCTTATCATGAAACATAGAAGTGAGATGCGATATCGCGTTCTAAGAAGCATTAGAACTCTATTGCTACGATACGTAGACATCTGCACAGGCTATTTCCTAGCATGGAAGGGTCGCATTTACATTCTTTTGAAGTGAGTACGAGGTATACATAACACTCCATAATGAATATTACAGCTTATCATGAAACATAGGAATGAGGTGCTACATCGCGTTTTGAGAAGCATTAGAACCCTATTGCTACGATACGTAGACATCTGCAAACGCTATTTCCTAGCATGGAAGTGTCGCATTTACATACTTTTGAAGTGAATACGAGGTATAGATGACACTTCGCAATAAATATTATATCTTATCATGAAACATAGAAGTGAGATGCGATATCGCGTTTTAGTAAGCATTAGAACTCTATTGCTGCGATACGTAGACATCTGCAAACGCTATTTCCTAGCATTACACTTACATTCCACTTACATTCCACTGAAGTGAATACGAGGTGTACATAACACTCCACAATGAATATTATATCTTATCACGAAACATAGAAATGAAATGCGGCATCTCGTTTTAAGACGCATTAGGACTCTATTGCTACGATACGTAGACATCTGCAAACGCTATTACCTAGCATGGAAGTATCATATTTACATTATTTTGAAGTGAATACGAGGTATACATGACACTTCGCAATGAATATTATATCTTATCATGAAACATAGAAGTGCGATGCGATATCGCGTTCTAAGAAGCATTAGAACCCTATTGCTGCGATACGTAGACATCTGCAAACACTACTTCCTAGCATGGAAGTGTCGCATTTACATTCTTCTGGAGTGAATACGAGGTATAGATGACACTTCGCAATGAATATTATACCCTATCATGAAACATAGAAGAGAGATGCGATATCGCGTTTTAGTAAGCATTTGAACTCTATTGCTGCGATACTTAGACATCTGCAAACTCTATTTCCTAGCATGGAAGTGTCGCATTTACATTCTTTTGAAGCGAATACGAGATATACATGACACTTCGCAATGAATATTATATCTTATCATGAAACATAGGAATGAGGTGCTATATCGCGTTTTGAGAAGCATTAGAACTCTATAGCTAATATACGTAGATATCTGCAAACTCTATTTCCTAGCAATGAAATTGCGCACTTACATTCCACTGAAGTGAATACGAGGTATACGTAACATTACACAATGAATATTATATCTTATTACGAAACATAGAATTGAAATACGACATCTCGTTTTAAGAATCATTAGTACTCTATTGCTGTGACACGTAGACATCTGCAAACAATATTTCCTAGCAAGGATGTGTCGCATTTACATTCTTGTTAGGTGAAATCGAGGTATACATGACACTTCGCAATGAATATTATATCTTATCATGGAACATAGAAGTGAGATGCGATATCGCGTTCTATGAAGCATTAGAACCCTATTGCTACGATACGTAGACATCTGCAAACACTATTTCCTAGCATGGAAGTGTCGCATTTACATTCTTTTGAAGTGAATACGAGGTATAGAGGACACTTCGCAATGAATATTATATCTTATCATGAAACATAGAAGTGAGATGCGATATCGCGTTCTAAGAAGCATTAGAACTCTATTGCTACGATACGTAGACATCTGCAAACGCTATTTCCTAGCATGGAAGTGTCCTATTTACATTCTTTTGAAGTGAATACGAGGTATACATGACACTTCGCAATGAATATTATATCTTATCATGAAACATAGAAGTGAGATGCGATATCGCGTTCTAAGAAGCATTAGAACTCTATTGCTACGATACGTAGACATCTGCAAACGCTATTTCCTAGCATGGAAGGGTCGCATTTACACTCTTTTGAAGTGAGTACGAGGTATACATAACACTCCATAATGAATATTATATCTTTTCATGAAACATAGCTGTGAGATGCGATATCGCGTTTTAAGAAGCATTAGAAATCTATTGCTACGATACGTAGACATCTGCAAATGCTATTTCCTAGCATGGAAGTGTAGCATTTACATTCTTTTGAAGTGAATACGAGATATACATGACACTTCGAAATGAATATTACATCTTATCATGAAACTTAGGAATGAGGTGCCATATCGCGTTTTGAGAAGCATTAGAACTCTATTGCTAATTTACGTAGACATCTGCAAACTCTATTTCCTAGCATGGACATGTGGTACTTACATTCCACTGAAGTGAATACGAGGTATACATAGCATTACACAGTGAGTAATATATCTTATTACGAAACATAGAGTTGATATACGACATCTCGTTTTAAGAAGCATTAGTACTCTATTGCTGTGATACGTAGACATCTGCAAACAATATTTCCTAGCAAGGAAGTGTCATATTTACATTCCTGTGAAGTGAAATCGTGGTACACATGACACTTCGCACTGAATATTATATCTTATCATGGAACATAGAAGTGAGATGCTTTATCGCATTTTAAGAAGCATTAGAACTCTATTGCTACGATACGTAGACATCTGCAAACGCTATTTCCTAGAATGGAAGTGTCGCATTTACATTCATTTGAAGTGAATACGAGGTATACATGACACTCCACAATGAATATTATATCTTATCACGGAACATAGAAATGAAATTAGGCATCTCGTTTTAAGAAGCATTAGAACTCTATTGCTACGATACGTAGACATCTGCAAACGCTATTTCCTAGCATGGAAGTGTCATATTTACATTCTTTTGAAGTGAGTACGAGGTATACATAACAATCCATAATGTATATTATATCTTATCATGGAACATAGAAGTGAGATGCGATATCGCGTTCTAAGAAGCATTAGAACCCTATTGCTACGACACGTAGACATCTGCAAACACTATTTCCTAGCATGGAAGTGTCGCATTTACATTCTTTTGAAGTGAATACGAGGTATACATGACACTTCGCAATGAATACTATATCTTATTACGAAACATATAGGTGAAATACGACATCTCGTTTTAAGAAGCATTAGTACTCTATTGCTGTGATACGTAGACATCTGCAAACAATATTTCCTAGCAAGGAAGTGTCGCATTTACATTCTTTTGAAGTGAGTACGAGGTATACATGACACTTCGCAATGAATATTATACCTTATCATGAAACATAGAAGAGAGGTGCGATATCGCATTCTAGGGAGCACTAGAACTCTATTGCTGCGATACGTAGACATCTGCAAACGCTATTTCCTAGCATGGAAGTGTCATATTTACATTCTTTTGATGTGAAATCGAGGTATACATGACACTTCGCAATGAATATTATATCTTATCATGGAACATAGAAGTGAGATGCGATATCGCGTTCTAAGAAGCATTAGAACCCTATTGCTACGACACGTAGACATCTGCAAACACTATTTCCTAGCATGGAAGTGCCATATTTACATTCTTTTGAAGTGAATAAGAGGTATACATGACACTTCGCAATGAATATTATATCTCATTACGAAACATAGAAATGAAATACGACATCTCGTTTTAAGAATGATTAGTACTCCATTGCTGTGATACGTAGACATCTGCAAACAATATTTCCTAGCAAGGATGTGTCGCATTTACATTCTTGTTAAGTGAAATCGAGGTATACATGACACTTCGCAATGAATATTATATCTTATCATGGAACATAGAAGTGAGATGCGATATCGCGTTCTAAGAAGCATTAGAACCCTATTGCTACGACACGTAGACATCTGCAAACACTATTTCCTAGCATGGAAGTGTCTTATTTACGTTCTTTTGAAGTGAGTACGAGGTATACATGACACTTCGCAATGAATATTATATCTTATCATGAAACATAGCAGTGATATGCGATATCGCGTTCTAAGAAGCATTAGAACTCTATTGCTACGATACGTAGACATCTGCAAAACGCTTTTTCCTAGCATGGAAGTGTCGCATTTACATTCACTTGAAGTGAATACGAGGTATACATGACACTTCGCAATGAATATTATACCTTATCATGAAATATAGAAGAGAGATGCGATATCGCGTTTTAGGAAGCATTGGAACTCTATTGCTACGATACGTAGACATCTGCAAACAATATTTCCTAGCAAGGATGTGTCGCATTTACATTCTTGTTAGGTGAAATCGAGGTATACATGACACTTCGCAATGAATATTATATCTTATCATGAAACATAGGACTGAGGTGCTATATCGCGTTTTGAGAAGCATTAGAACTCTATTGCTACGATACGTAGACATCTGCAAACGCTATTTCCTAGCATGGAAGTGACGCATTTACATTCTTTTGAAGTGAATACGAGGTATACATGACACTTCGCAATGAATATTATATCTTATCATGAAACATAAAAGTGAGATGCGATATCGCGTTCTAAGAAGCATTAGAACTCTATTGCTACGACACGTAGACATCTGCAATGTCTATTCCCTAGCATGGAAGGGTCGCATTTACATTCTTTTGAAGTGGGTACGAGGTATACATATCACTCCATAATGAATATTATATCTTATCATGAAACATAGCAGTGAGATGCGATATCGCGTTTTAAGAAGCATTAGAACTCTATTGCTACGATACGTAGACATCTGCAAAACGCTATTTCCTAGCATAGAAGTGTCTTATTTACATTCTTTTGAAGTGAATACGAGGTATACATGTCACTTCGCAATGAATATTATATCTTATCATGAAACGTAGATGTGAGGTGCGATATCGCGTTGTAAGAAGCATTAGAACTCTATTGCTACGATACGTAGACATCTGCAAACGCTATTTCCTAGCATGGAAGGGTCGCATTTACACTCTTTTGAAGTGAATACGAGGTATAGATGACACTTAGCAATGAATATTATATCTTATCATGAAACATAGATGTGAGATGCGATATCGCTTTCTAAGAAGCATTAGAACTCTATTGCTGCGATACGTAGACATCTGCAAACGCTATTTCCTAGCATGGAAGTGTCGCATTTACATTCATTTGAAGTGAATACGAGGTATACATGACACTTCGCAATGAATATTATACCTTACCATGAAACATAGAAGAGAGATGCGATATCGCGTTTTAGTAAGCATTAGAACTCTATTGCTGCGATACGTAGACATCTGCAAACGCTATTTCCTAGCATTACACTTACATTCCACTTACATTCCACTGAAGTGAATACGAGGTATACATAACACTCCACAATGAATATTATATCTTATCACGAAACATAGAAATGAAATGCGGCATCTCGTTTTAAGACGCATTAGGACTCTATTGCTACAATACGTAGACATCTGCAAAGGCTATTTCCTAGCATGGAAGGGTCGCATTTACATTCTTTTGAAGTGAGTACGAGGTATACATAACACTCCATAATGAATATTATATCTTATCATGAAACATAGCAGTGAGATGCGATATCGCGTTTTAAGAAGCATTAGAACTCTATTGCTACGGTACGTAGACATCTGCAAACGCTATTTCCTAGCATTGAAGTGTCACATTTACATTCATTTGAAGTGAGTACGAGGTATACATGACACTTCGCAATGAATATTATACCTTATCATGAAACATAGGTCTGAGGTGCTATATCGCGTTTTGAGAAGCATTAGAACTCTATTGCTACGATACGTAGACATCTGCAACACGCTATTTCCTAGCATGGAAGTGTCGCATTTACATTCATTTGAAGTGAATACGAGGTATACATGACACTTCGCAATGAATATTGTACCTTATCATGAAACATAGAAGGGAGATGCGATATCGCGTTTTAGGAAGCATTGGAACTCTATTGCTGCGATACGTAGACATCTGCAAACGCTGATTCCTAGCATGGAAGTGTCGCATTTACATTCTTTTGATGTGAATACGAGATATACATAACACTTCGCAATGAATATTATATCTTATCATGAAACATAGAAGGGAGATGCGATATCGTGTTTTAGGAAGCATTGGAACTCTATTGCTGCGATACGTAGACATCTGCAAACGCTATTTCCTAGCAAGGAAGTGTCGCATTTACATTCTTGTGAAGAGAAATCGAGGTATACATGACACTTTGCAATGAATATTATATCTTATCGTGAAACATAGAAGTGAGATGCGATATCGCGTCTTAAGAAGCATTAGAACCCTATTGCTACGATACGTAGACATCTGCAACCGCTACTTCCTAGCATGGAAGTGTCGCATTTACATTCATTTGAAGTGAATACGAGGTATACATGACACTCCACAATGAATATTATATCTTATCACGGAACATAGAAATGAAATGAGGCATCTCGTTTTAAGAAGCATTAGAACTCTATTGCTACGATACGTAGACATCTGCAAACGCTATTTCCTAGCATGGAAGTGTCATATTTACATTCTTTTGAAGTGAATACGAGGTATACATGACACTTCGCAATGAATATTATATCTTATCATGAAACATAGAAGTCAGATGCGATATCGCGTTCTAAGAAGCATTAGAACTCTATTGCTACGCGTCGCAGACATCTGCAAAACGCTATTTCCTAGCATGGAAGTGTCGCATTTACATTCATTTGAAGTGAATACGAGGTATACATGACACTTCGCAATGAATATTATATCTTGTCATGAAACATAGAAGTGAGATGCGATATCGCGTTCTAGGAAGCATTAGAACTCTATTGCTACGATACGTAGACATCTGCAAACGCTATTTCCTAGCATGGAAGTGTCACATTTGCATTCATTTGAAGTGAATACGAGGTATATATGACAATTCGCAATGAATATTATACCTTATCATGAAACATAGAAGAGAGATGCGATATCGCGTTTTAAGAAGCATTAGAACTCTATTGCCTCGACGCGTAGACATCTGCAGACGCTATTTCCTAGCGTGGAAGTGTCTTATTTACGTTCTTTTGAAGTGAATACGAGGTGTACATGACACTTCGCAATGTATATTATATCTTATCAATAACATAGAAATGAGATGCTATAACGCGTTTTGAGAAGCATTAGAAGTCTATTGCTACGATACGTAGACATCTGCAATCGCTATTTCCTAGCAACCAATAGTCGCATTTACATTCTTTTGATGTGAATTCGAGGTTTACATGACACTTCGGAATGAATATTATAACTTATCACGAAACATAGAAATGAGATGCGATATCGCGATCTAAGAAGCATTAGAACTCTATTGCAACGATACGTAGGCATCTGCAAACGCTATGCCCTAGCAAGGAATAGTTGCATTTACATTCTTTGATGTAAATACGAGTTATACATGACACTTCGCAATGAATATTATATCTTATAATGAAACATAGAATTGACATGCGATATCGCGTTTTAAGAAGCATTAGAACTCTATTGCCACGAGGCGTAGACATCTGCAGACGCTATTTCCTAGCATGGAAGTGTCGCATTTACATTCTTCTGAAGTGAATACGAGGTATACATGACACTTCGCGATGAATATTATATCTTATCACGAAACATATAAATGAGATGCGATATCGCGATTTAAGTAGCATTAGAACTCTATTGCTACGAAACGTAGACATCTGCAAACGCTACTTCCTAGCATGGAAGTGTCGCATTTACATTCATTTGAAGTGAATACGAGGTATACATGACACTCCACAATGAATATTATATCTTATCACGGAACATAGAAATGAAATGAGGCATCTCGTTTTAAGAAGCATTAGAACTCTATTGCTACGATACGTAGACATCTGCAAACGCTATTTCCTAGCATGGAAGTGTCGCATTTACATTCTTTTGATGTGAATACGAAATATGCATGACACTTCGCAATGAATATTATATCTTATCATGAAACATAGAAGTGAGATGCGAAATCGCGTTCTAAGAAGCATTAGAACTCTATTGCTACGATACGTAGACATCTAAAAACGCTATTTCCTAGCATGGAAGTGTCTTATTTACGTTCTTTTGAAGTGAATACGAGGTATACATGACACTTCGCAATGAATATTATACCTTATCATGAAACATAGAAGGGAGATGCGATATCGCGTTTTAGGAAGCATTGGAACTCTATTGCTGCGATACGTAGACATCTGCAAACGCTATTTCCTAGCAAGGAAGTGTCGCATTTACATTCTTGTGAAGAGAAATCGAGGTATACATGACACTTCGCAATGAATATTATATCTTATCATGAAACATAGAAGTGAGATGCGATATCGCGTCTTAAGAAGCATTAGAACCCTATTGCTACGATACGTAGACATCTGCAACCGCTACTTCCTAGCATGGAAGTGTCGCATTTACATTCATTTGAAGTGAATACGAGGTGTACATGACACTCCACAATGAATATTATATCTTATCACGGAACATAGAAATGAAATGAGGCATCTCGTTTTAAGAAGCATTAGAACTCTATTGCTACGGTACGTAGACATCTGCAAACGCTATTTCCTAGCATGGAAGTGTCGCATTTACATTCATTTGACGTGAATACGAGGTATACATGACACTTCCCAATGAATATTATACCTTGTCATGAAACATAGAAGAGAGATGCGATATCGCGTTTTAGGAAGCATTGCAACTCTATTGCTGCGATACGTAGACATCTGCAAACGCTATTTCCTAGCATGGAAGTGTCGCATTTACATTCTTTTGATGTGAATACGAGATATACATGACACTTCGCAATGAATATTATATCTTATCATGAAACATAGAAGTGAGATGCGATATCGCGTTCTAGGAAGCATTAGAACTCTATTGCTACGATACGTAGACATCTGCAAACGCTATTTCCTAGCATGGAAGTGTCGCATTTGCATTCATTTGAAGTGAATACGAGGTATATATGACACTTCGCAATGAATATTATACCTTATCATGGAACATAGAAGAGAGATGCGATATCGCGTTTTAAGAAGCATTAGAACTCTATTGCCTCGACGCGTAGACATCTGCAGACGCTATTTCCTAGCGTGGAAGTGTCTTATTTACGTTCTTTTGATGTGAATACGAGGTGTACATGACACTTCGCAATGTATATTATATCTTATCAATAACATAGAAATGAGATGCTATAACGCGTTTTGAGAAGCATTAGAAGTCTATTGCTACGATACGTAGACATCTGCAATCGCTATTTCCTAGCAACCAATAGTCGCATTTACATTCTTTTGAAGTGAATTCGAGGTTTACATGACACTTCGGAATGAATATTATAACTTATCACGAAACATAGAAATGAGATGCGATATCGCGATCTAAGAAGCATTAGAACTCTATTGCAACGATACGTAGGCATCTGCAAACGCTATGCCCTAGCAAGGAATAGTTGCATTTACATTCTTTGATGTAAATACGAGTTATACATGACACTTCGCAATGAATATTATATCTTATAATGAAACATAGAATTGACATGCGATATCGCGTTTTAAGAAGCATTAGAACTCTATTGCCACGACGCGTAGACATCTGCAGACGCTATTTCCTAGCATGGAAGTGTCGCATTTACATTCTTCTGAAGTGAATACGAGGTATACATGACACTTCGCGATGAATATTATATCTTATCACGAAACATATAAATGAGATGCGATATCGCGATTTAAGTAGCATTAGAACTCTATTGCTACGAAACGTAGACATCTGCAAACGCTACTTCCTAGCATGGAAGTGTCGCATTTACATTCATTTGAAGTGAATACGAGGTATACATGACACTCCACAATGAATATTATATCTTATCACGGAACATAGAAATGAAATGAGGCATCTCGTTTTAAGAAGCATTAGAACTCTATTGCTACGATACGTAGACATCTGCAAACGCTATTTCCTAGCATGGAAGTGTCGCATTTACATTCTTTTGATGTGAATACGAAATATGCATGACACTTCGCAATGAATATTATATCTTATCATGAAACATAGAAGTGAGATGCGAAATCGCGTTCTAAGAAGCATTAGAACTCTATTGCTACGATACGTAGACATCTAAAAACGCTATTTCCTAGCATGGAAGTGTCTTATTTACGTTCTTTTGAAGTGAATACGAGGTATACATGACACTTCGCAATGAATATTATACCTTATCATGAAACATAGAAGGGAGATGCGATATCGCGTTTTAGGAAGCATTGGAACTCTATTGCTGCGATACGTAGACATCTGCAAACGCTATTTCCTAGCAAGGAAGTGTCGCATTTACATTCTTGTGAAGAGAAATCGAGGTATACATGACACTTCGCAATGAATATTATATCTTATCATGAAACATAGAAGTGAGATGCGATATCGCGTCTTAAGAAGCATTGGAACCCTATTGCTACGATACGTAGACATCTGCAACCGCTACTTCCTAGCATGGAAGTGTCGCATTTACATTCATTTGAAGTGAATACGAGGTGTACATGACACTCCACAATGAATATTATATCTTATCACGGAACATAGAAATGAAATGAGGCATCTCGTTTTAAGAAGCATTAGAACTCTATTGCTACGGTACGTAGACATCTGCAAACGCTATTTCCTAGCATGGAAGTGTCGCATTTACATTCATTTGACGTGAATACGAGGTATACATGACACTTCCCAATGAATATTATACTTTGTCATGAAACATAGAAGAGAGATGCGATATCGCGTTTTAGGAAGCATTGCAACTCTATTGCTGCGATACGTAGACATCTGCAAACGCTATTTCCTAGCATGGAAGTGTCGCATTTACATTCTTTTGATGTGAATACGAGATATACATGACACTTCGCAATGAATATTATATCTTATCATGAAACATAGGAAAGAGGTGCTATATCGCGTTTTGAGAAGCATTAGAACTCTATTGCTAATATACGTAGACATCTGCAAACTCTATTTCCTAGCAAGGGAATTTCGCACTTACATTTCACTGAAGTGAATACGAGGTAAACATAACATTACACAATGAATATTATATCTTATTACGAAACATAGAAATGAAATACGACATCTCGTTTTAAGAAGCATTAGTGCTCTATTGCTGTGATACGTAGACATCTGCAAACAACATTTCCTAGCAAGGAAGTGTCGCATTTTCATTCTTGTGAAGTGAAACCAAGGTATACATGACACTTCGCAATGAATATTATATCTTATCATGAAACATAGAAGTGAGATGCGATATCGCGTTTTAAGAAGCATTGGAACTCTATTGCTGCCATACGTAGACATCTGCAAACGCTATTTCCTAGCATGGAAGTGTCGCATTTACATTCTATTGATGTGAATACGAGATATACATGACACTTCGCAATGAATATTATATCTTATCATGAAACATAGGAATGAGGTGCTATATCGCGTTTTGAGAAGCATTAGATCTCTATTGCTAATATACGTAGACATCTGCAAACTCTATTTCCTAGCAAGGAAATTTCGCACTTACATTCCACTGAAGTGAATACGAGGTATACATAACATTACACAATGAATATTATATTTTATTACGAAAGATAGAAATGAAATACGACATCTCGTTTTAAGAAGCATTAGTACTCTATTGCTGTAATACGTAGACATCTGCAAACGCTATTTCCTAGCATGGAAGTGTCGCATTTACATTCATTTGAAGTGAATACGAGGTATACATGACACTTCGCAATGAATATTATACCTTATCATGAAACATCGAAGGGAGATGCGATATCGCGTTTTAGGAAGCATTGGAACTCTATTGCTGCGATACGTAGACATCTGCAAATGCTATTTCCTAGCAAGGAAGTGTCGCATTTACATTCTTGTGAAGAGAAATCGAGGTATACATGACACTTCGCAATGAATATTATATCTTATCATGAAACATAGAAGTGAGATGCGATATCGCGTCTTAAGAAGCATTAGAACCCTATTGCTACGATACGTAGACATCTGCAACCGCTACTTCCTAGCATGGAAGTGTCGCATTTACATTCATTTGAAGTGAATACGAGGTATACATGACACTCCACAATGAATATTATATCTTATCACGAAACATAGAAATGAAATGAGGCATCTCGTTTTAAGAAGCATTAGAACTCTATTGCTACGGTACGTAGACATCTGCAAACGCTATTTCCTAGCATGGAAGTGTCGCATTTACATTCATTTGACGTGAATACGAGGTATACATGACACTTCGCAATGAATATTATACCTTGTCATGAAACATAGAAGAGAGATGCGATATCGCGTTTTAGGAAGCATTGCAACTCTATTGCTGCGATACGTAGACATCTGCAAACGCTATTTCCTAGCATGGAAGTGTCGCATTTACATTCTTTTGATGTGAATACGAGATATACATGACACTTCGCAATGAATATTATATCTTATCATGAAACATAGCAAAGAGGTGCTATATCGCGTTTTGAGAAGCATTAGAACTCTATTGCTAATATACGTAGACATCTGCAAACTCTATTTCCTAGCAAGGAAATTTCGCACTTACATTTCACTGAAGTGAATACGAGGTAAACATAACATTACACAATGAATATTATATCTTATTACGAAACATAGAAATGAAATACGACATCTCGTATTAAGAAGCATTAGTGCTCTATTGCTGTGATACGTAGACATCTGCAAACAACATTTCCTAGCAAGGAAGTGTCGCATTTTCATTCTTGTGAAGTGAAACCGAGGTATACATGACACTTCGCAATGAATATTATATCTTATCATGAAACATAGGAAAGAGGTGCTATATCGCGTTTTGAGAAGCATTAGAACTCTTTTGCTAATATACGTAGACATCTGCAAACTCTATTTCCTAGCAAGGAAATTTCGCACTTACATTTCACTGAAGTGAATACGAGGTAAACATAACATTACACAATGAATATTATATCTTATTACGAAACATAGAAATGAAATACGACATCTCGTTTTAAGAAGCATTAGTGCTCTATTGCTGTGATACGTAGACATCTGCAAACAACATTTCCTAGCAAGGAAGTGTCGCATTTTCATTCTTGTGAAGTGAAACCAAGGTATACATGACACTTCGCAATGAATTTTATATCTTATCATGAAACATAGAAGTGAGATGCGATATCGCGTTTTAAGAAGCATTGGAACTCTATTGCTGCCATACGTAGACATCTGCAAACGCTATTTTCTAGCATGGAAGTGTCGCATTTACATTTTATTGATGTGAATACGAGATATACATGACACTTCGCAATGAATATTATATCTTATCATGAAACATAGGAATGAGGTGCTATATCGCGTTTTGAGAAGCATTAGATCTCTATTGCTAATATACGTAGACATCTGCAAACTCTATTTCCTAGCAACGAAATTTCGCACTTACATTCCACTGAAGTGAATACGAGGTATACATAACATTACACAATGAATATTATATCTTATTACGAAACATAGAAATGAAATACGACATCTCGTTTTAAGAAGCATTAGTACTCTATTGCTGTGATACGTAGACATCTGCAAACGCTATTTCCTAGCATGGAAGTGTCGCATTTACATTCATTTGAAGTGAATACGAGGTATACATGACACTTCGCAATGAATATTATACCTTATCATGAAACATAGAAGGGAGATGCGATATCGCGTTTTAGGAAGCATTGGAACTCTATTGCTGCGATACGTAGACATCTGCAAACGCTATTTCCTAGCAAGGAAGTGTCGCATTTACATTCTTGTGAAGAGAAATCGAGGTATACATGACACTTCGCAATGAATATTATATCTTATCATGAAACATAGAAGTGAGATGCGATATCGCGTCTTAAGAAGCATTGGAACCCTATTGCTACGATACGTAGACATCTGCAACCGCTACTTCCTAGCATGGAAGTGTCGCATTTACATTCATTTGAAGTGAATACGAGGTGTACATGACACTCCACAATGAATATTATATCTTATCACGGAACATAGAAATGAAATGAGGCATCTCGTTTTAAGAAGCATTAGAACTCTATTGCTACGGTACGTAGACATCTGCAAACGCTATTTCCTAGCATGGAAGTGTCGCATTTACATTCATTTGACGTGAATACGAGGTATACATGACACTTCCCAATGAATATTATACTTTGTCATGAAACATAGAAGAGAGATGCGATATCGCGTTTTAGGAAGCATTGCAACTCTATTGCTGCGATACGTAGACATCTGCAAACGCTATTTCCTAGCATGGAAGTGTCGCATTTACATTCTTTTGATGTGAATACGAGATATACATGACACTTCGCAATGAATATTATATCTTATCATGAAACATAGGAAAGAGGTGCTATATCGCGTTTTGAGAAGCATTAGAACTCTATTGCTAATATACGTAGACATCTGCAAACTCTATTTCCTAGCAAGGGAATTTCGCACTTACATTTCACTGAAGTGAATACGAGGTAAACATAACATTACACAATGAATATTATATCTTATTACGAAACATAGAAATGAAATACGACATCTCGTTTTAAGAAGCATTAGTGCTCTATTGCTGTGATACGTAGACATCTGCAAACAACATTTCCTAGCAAGGAAGTGTCGCATTTTCATTCTTGTGAAGTGAAACCAAGGTATACATGACACTTCGCAATGAATATTATATCTTATCATGAAACATAGAAGTGAGATGCGATATCGCGTTTTAAGAAGCATTGGAACTCTATTGCTGCCATACGTAGACATCTGCAAACGCTATTTCCTAGCATGGAAGTGTCGCATTTACATTCTATTGATGTGAATACGAGATATACATGACACTTCGCAATGAATATTATATCTTATCATGAAACATAGGAATGAGGTGCTATATCGCGTTTTGAGAAGCATTAGATCTCTATTGCTAATATACGTAGACATCTGCAAACTCTATTTCCTAGCAAGGAAATTTCGCACTTACATTCCACTGAAGTGAATACGAGGTATACATAACATTACACAATGAATATTATATTTTATTACGAAAGATAGAAATGAAATACGACATCTCGTTTTAAGAAGCATTAGTACTCTATTGCTGTAATACGTAGACATCTGCAAACGCTATTTCCTAGCATGGAAGTGTCGCATTTACATTCATTTGAAGTGAATACGAGGTATACATGACACTTCGCAATGAATATTATACCTTATCATGAAACATCGAAGGGAGATGCGATATCGCGTTTTAGGAAGCATTGGAACTCTATTGCTGCGATACGTAGACATCTGCAAATGCTATTTCCTAGCAAGGAAGTGTCGCATTTACATTCTTGTGAAGAGAAATCGAGGTATACATGACACTTCGCAATGAATATTATATCTTATCATGAAACATAGAAGTGAGATGCGATATCGCGTCTTAAGAAGCATTAGAACCCTATTGCTACGATACGTAGACATCTGCAACCGCTACTTCCTAGCATGGAAGTGTCGCATTTACATTCATTTGAAGTGAATACGAGGTATACATGACACTCCACAATGAATATTATATCTTATCACGAAACATAGAAATGAAATGAGGCATCTCGTTTTAAGAAGCATTAGAACTCTATTGCTACGGTACGTAGACATCTGCAAACGCTATTTCCTAGCATGGAAGTGTCGCATTTACATTCATTTGACGTGAATACGAGGTATACATGACACTTCGCAATGAATATTATACCTTGTCATGAAACATAGAAGAGAGATGCGATATCGCGTTTTAGGAAGCATTGCAACTCTATTGCTGCGATACGTAGACATCTGCAAACGCTATTTCCTAGCATGGAAGTGTCGCATTTACATTCTTTTGATGTGAATACGAGATATACATGACACTTCGCAATGAATATTATATCTTATCATGAAACATAGCAAAGAGGTGCTATATCGCGTTTTGAGAAGCATTAGAACTCTATTGCTAATATACGTAGACATCTGCAAACTCTATTTCCTAGCAAGGAAATTTCGCACTTACATTTCACTGAAGTGAATACGAGGTAAACATAACATTACACAATGAATATTATATCTTATTACGAAACATAGAAATGAAATACGACATCTCGTATTAAGAAGCATTAGTGCTCTATTGCTGTGATACGTAGACATCTGCAAACAACATTTCCTAGCAAGGAAGTGTCGCATTTTCATTCTTGTGAAGTGAAACCGAGGTATACATGACACTTCGCAATGAATATTATATCTTATCATGAAACATAGGAAAGAGGTGCTATATCGCGTTTTGAGAAGCATTAGAACTCTTTTGCTAATATACGTAGACATCTGCAAACTCTATTTCCTAGCAAGGAAATTTCGCACTTACATTTCACTGAAGTGAATACGAGGTAAACATAACATTACACAATGAATATTATATCTTATTACGAAACATAGAAATGAAATACGACATCTCGTTTTAAGAAGCATTAGTGCTCTATTGCTGTGATACGTAGACATCTGCAAACAACATTTCCTAGCAAGGAAGTGTCGCATTTTCATTCTTGTGAAGTGAAACCAAGGTATACATGACACTTCGCAATGAATTTTATATCTTATCATGAAACATAGAAGTGAGATGCGATATCGCGTTTTAAGAAGCATTGGAACTCTATTGCTGCCATACGTAGACATCTGCAAACGCTATTTTCTAGCATGGAAGTGTCGCATTTACATTTTATTGATGTGAATACGAGATATACATGACACTTCGCAATGAATATTATATCTTATCATGAAACATAGGAATGAGGTGCTATATCGCGTTTTGAGAAGCATTAGATCTCTATTGCTAATATACGTAGACATCTGCAAACTCTATTTCCTAGCAACGAAATTTCGCACTTACATTCCACTGAAGTGAATACGAGGTATACATAACATTACACAATGAATATTATATCTTATTACGAAACATAGAAATGAAATACGACATCTCGTTTTAAGAAGCATTAGTACTCTATTGCTGTGATACGTAGACATCTGCAAACGCTATTTCCTAGCATGGAAGTGTCGCATTTACATTCATTTGAAGTGAATACGAGGTATACATGACACTTCGCAATGAATATTATACCTTATCATGAAACATAGAAGGGAGATGCGATATCGCGTTTTAGGAAGCATTGGAACTCTATTGCTGCGATACGTAGACATCTGCAAACGCTATTTCCTAGCAAGGAAGTGTCGCATTTACATTCTTGTGAAGAGAAATCGAGGTATACATGACACTTCGCAATGAATATTATATCTTATCATGAAACATAGAAGTGAGATGCGATATCGCGTCTTAAGAAGCATTAGAACCCTATTGCTACGATACGTAGACATCTGCAACCGCTACTTCCTAGCATGGAAGTGTCGCATTTACATTCATTTGAAGTGAATACGAGGTATACATGACACTCCACAATGAATATTATATCTTATCACGAAACATAGAAATGAAATGAGGCATCTCGTTTTAAGAAGCATTAGAACTCTATTGCTACGGTACGTAGACATCTGCAAACGCTATTTCCTAGCATGGAAGTGTCGCATTTACATTCATTTGACGTGAATACGAGGTATACATGACACTTCGCAATGAATATTATACCTTGTCATGAAACATAGAAGAGAGATGCGATATCGCGTTTTAGGAAGCATTGCAACTCTATTGCTGCGATACGTAGACATCTGCAAACGCTATTTCCTAGCATGGAAGTGTCGCATTTACATTCTTTTGATGTGAATACGAGATATACATGACACTTCGCAATGAATATTATATCTTATCATGAAACATAGGAATGAGGTGCTATATCGCGTTTTGAGAAGCATTAGATCTCTATTGCTAATATACGTAGACATCTGCAAACTCTAATTCCTAGCAAGGAAATTTCGCACTTACATTCCACTGAAGTGAATACGAGGTATACATAACATTACACAATGAATATTATATCTTATTACGCAACATAGAAATGAAATACGACATCTCGTTTTAAGAAGCATTAGTACTCTATTGCTGTGATACGTAGACATCTGCAAACGCTATTTCCTAGCATGGAAGTGTCGCATTTACATTCACTTGAAGTGAATACGAGGTATACATAACACTTCGCAATGAATATTATACCTTATCATGAAACATAGAAGGGAGATGCGATATCGCGTTTCAGGAAGCATTGGAACTCTATTGCTGCGATATGTAGACATCTGCAAACGCTATTTCCTAGCAAGGAAGTGTCGCATTTACATTCTTGTGAAGAGAAATCGAGGTATACATGACACTTCGCAATGAATATTATATCTTATCATGAAACACAGAAATGAAATGAGGCATCTCGTTTTAAGAAGCATTAGAACTCTATTGCTACGATACGTAGACATCTGCAAACGCTATTTCCTAGCATGGAAGTGTCACATTTACATTCATTTGAAGTGAATACGAGGTATACGTGACTCTTCGCAATGAGTATTATATCTTATTACGAATCATGGAAATGAAATGCGACATCTCGTTTTAAGAAGCATTAGAACTCTATCGCTACGATACGTAGACATCTGCAAACGCTATTTCCTAGCATGGAAGTTTCGCATTTACATTCATTTGAAGTGAATACGAGGTATACATGACACTTAGCAATGAATATTACATCTTATCATGAAACATAGAAGTGATATGCGATATCGCATTCTAAGAAGCAATAGAACTCTATCGCTACGATACGTAGACATCTGCAAACGCTATTTCCTAGCATGGAAGTTTCGCATTTACATTCTTTTGAAGTGAATACGAGATATACATGACACTTCGCAATGAATATTATATCTTATCATGAAACATAGGAATGATTTGCGATATCTCGTTTTGAGAAGCATTAGAACTCTATTGCTAGGATACGTAGACATTTGCAAACGCTATTTCCTAGCATGGAAGTTTCGCATTTACATTCTTTTGAAATGAATACGAGATATACATGACACTTCGCAATTAATATTATATCTTATCATGAAACATAGGAATGAGTTGCGACTTCGCGTTTTGAGAAGCATTAGAGCTCTATTGCGACGATACGTATACATCTGCAAACAATATTTCCTAGCAAGAAAGTGTCGCATTTACATTCTTTTGAAGTGAATACGATGTACACATGACACTTCGCAATGAATATTACACCTTATCACGAAACATAGAAATGAGATGCGATATCGTGATTTAAGAAGCACTAAAACTTCATTGCTACGATACGTAGACATCTGCAAGCAATATTTCCTAGCAAGGAAGTGTCGCACTTACATACTTTTGAAGTGAATACGAGGTATACATGACACTTCGCAATAAATATTATATCTTATCATGAAAGATAGAAGTGAGATGCGATATCGCGTTTTAAGAAGCATTAGAACCCTATTGCTACGATACGTAGACATCTGCAAACGCTCTTTCCTAGCACGGAAGTGTCGCATTTACATTCTTTTGTAGTGAATTCGAGGTATACATAACACTTTACAATGAATATTATATCTTATCACGAAACATAGAAGTGAGATGCGATATCGCGATTTAAGAAGCGCTAGAAATCTATTGCTACGATGCCTAGACATCTGCAAACGCTATTTCCTAGCATGGATGTGTCGCATTTACATACTTTTGAAGTGAATACGAGATATACATGACACTTCGCAATGAATATTATATCTTATCATGAAACATAGGAATGAGGTGCTATATCGCGTTTTGAGAAGCATTAGAACTCTATTGCTAATATACGTAGACATCTGCAACCTCTATTTCCTAGCAAGGAAATGCCGCACTTACATTCCATTGAAGTGAATACGAGGTATACATAACATTACACAATGAATATTGTATCTTATTATGAAACATAGGGATTAAATACGACATCTCGTTTTAAGAAGCATTAGTACTCTATTGTTGTGATACGTGGACTTCTGCAAACAATATTTCCTAGCAAGGAAGTGTCGCATTTACATTCATGTGAAGTGAAATCGAGGTATACATGACACTTCGCAATGAATATTATATCTTTTCATAAAACATAGGAATGAGTTGCGATATCGCGTTTTGAGAAGCATTAGAACTCTATTGCTAGGATACGTAGACATCTGTAAACGCTATTTCCTAGCATGGAAGTTTCGCATTTACATTCTTTTGAAGTGAATACGAGGTATACATGACACTTCGCAATGAATATTATATCTTTTCATAAAACATAGGAATGAGTTGCGATATCGCGTTTTGAGAAGCATTAGAACTCTATTGCTAGGATACGTAGACATCTGTAAACGCTATTTCCTAGCATGGAAGTTTCGCATTTACATTCTTTTGAAGTGAATACGAGATATACATGACCCTTCGCAATTAATATTATATCTTATCATGAAACATAGGAATGAGTTGCGATTTCGCGTTTTGAGAAGCATTAGAGCTCTATTGCGACGATACGTAGACATCTGCAAACAATATTTCCTAGCAAGAAAGTGTCGCATTTACATTCTTTTGTAGTGAATACGATGTATACATGACACTTGGCAATGAATATTATACCTTATCACGAAACATAGAAATGAGATGCGATATCGTGATTTAAGAAGCACTAGAACTTCATTGCTACGATACGTAGACATCTGCAAACAATATTTCCTAGCAAGGAAGTGTCACATTTTCATTCTTTTGAAGTGAATACGAGGTATACATGACTCTTCGCAATGAATATTATATCTTATCATGAAACATAGAAGTGAGATGCGATATGGCATTTTACGAATCATTAGAACTCTATTGCTACGATACGTAGACATCTGCAAACGCTATTTCCTAGCATGTAAGTGTCGCATTTACATTCTTTTGAAGTGAATACGAGATATACATGACACTTCGCAATGAATATTATATCTTATCATGAAACATAGGAATGATTTGCGATATCTCGTTTTGAGAAGCATTAGAACTCTATTGCTAGGATACGTAGACATCTGCAAACGCTATTTCCTAGCATGGAAGTTTCGCATTTACATTCTTTTGAAGCGAATACGAGATATACATGACACTTCGCAATTAATATTATATCTTATCATGAAACATAGGAATGAGTTGCGATTTCGCGTTTTGAGAAGCATTAGGGCTCCATTGCGACGATACGTATACATCTGCAAACAATATTTCCTAGCAAGAAAGTGTCGCATTTACATTCTTTTGAAGTGAGTACGATGTATACATGACACTTCGCAATGAATATTACACCTTACAACGAAACATAGAAATGAGATGCGATATCGTGAATTAAGAAGCACTAAAACTTCATTGCTACGATACGTAGACATCTGCAAACAATATTTCCTAGCAAGGAAGTGCCGCACTTACATACTTCCGAAGTGAATACGTGGTATGCATAACATTACACAATGAATATTATATCTTATTACGGAACATAGAAATTAAATACGACATCTCGTTTTAAGAAGCATTAGTACTCTATTGCTGTGATACGTAAACATCTTGCAAACAATATTTCCTAGCAAGGCAGTGTCGCATTTACATTCTTGTGAAGTGAAATCGAGGTATACATAACACTCTACAATGAATATTATATCTTATCACGAAACATAGAAGTGAGATGCGATATCGCGATTTAAGAAGCGCTAGAACTCTATTGCTACGATGCCTAGACATCTGCAAACGCTATTTCCTAGCATGGAAGTGTCGCATTTACATACTTTGGAAGTGAATACGAGATATACATGACACTTCGCAATGAATATTATATCATATCATGAAACATAGGAATGAGGTGCTATATCGCGTTTTGAGAAGCATTAGAACTCTATTGCTAATATACGTAGACATCTGCAACCTCTATTTCCTAGCAAGAAAATGTTGCACTTACATTCCATTGAAGTGAATACGAGGTATACATAACATTACACAATGAATATTGTATCTTATTATGAAACATAGGGATTAAATACGACATCTCGTTTTAAGAAGCATTAGTACTCTATTGTTGTGATACGTGGACTTCTGCAAACAATATTTCCTAGCAAGGAAGTGTCGCATTTACATTCATGTGAAGTGAAATCGAGGTATACATGACACTTCGCAATGAATATTATATCTTTTCATAAAACATAGAAGTGAGATGCGATATGGCATTTTAAGAATCATTAGAACCCTATTGCTACGATACGTAGACATCTGCAAACGCTATTTCCTAGCATGCAAGTGTCGCATTTACATTCTTTTGAAGTGAATACGAGGTATACATGACACTTCGCAATGAATATTATATCTTTTCATAAAACATAGGAATGAGTTGCGATATCGCGTTATGAGAAGCATTAGAACTCTATTGCTAGGATACGTAGATATCTGTAAACGCTATTTCCTAGCATGGAAGTTTCGCATTTACATTCTTTTGAAGTGAATACGAGATATACATGACACTTCGCAACTAATATTATATCTTGTCATGAAACATAGGAATGAGTTGCGATTTCGCGTTTTGAGAAGCATTAGAGCTCTATTGCGACGATACGTAGACATCTGCAAACAACATTTCCTAGCAAGAAAGTGTCGCATTTACATTCTTTTGAAGTGAATACGATGTATACATGACACTTGCAATGAATATTGTACCTTATCACGAAACATAGAAATGAGATGCGATATCGTGATTTAAGAGGCACTAGAACTTCATTGCTACGATACGTAGACATCTGCAAACAATATTTCCTAGCAAGGAAGTGTCACATTTACATTCTTTTGAAGTGAATACGAGGTATACATGACTCTTCGCAATGAATATTATATCTTATCATGAAACATAGAAGTGAGATGCGATATGGCATTTTAAGAATCATTAGAACTCTATTGCTACGATACGTAGACATCTGCAAACGCTATTTCCTAGCATGTAAGTGTCGCATTTACTTTCTTTTGAAGTGAATACGAGGTATACATGACACTTCGCAATGAATATTATATCTTTTCATAAAACATAGGAATGAGTTGCGATATCGCGTTTTGAGAAGCATTAGAACTCTATTGCTAGGATACGTAGACATCTGTAAACGCTATTTCCTAGCATGGAAGTTTCGCATTTACATTCTTTTGAAGTGAATACGAGATATACATGACACTTCGCAATTAATATTATATCTTATCATGAAACATAGGAATGAGTTGCGATTTCGCGTTTTGAGAAGCATTAGAGCTCTATTGCGACGATACGTAGACATCTGCAAACAATATTTCCTAGCAAGGAAGTGTCGCATTTACATTCTTTTGAAGTGAATACGATGTATACATGACACTTCGCAATGAATATTATACCTTATCACGAAACATAGAAATGAGATGCGATATCGTGATTTAAGAAGCACTAGATCTTCATTGCTACGATACGTAGACATCTGCAAACAATATTTCCTAGCAAGAAAGTGTCGCATTTACATTCTTTTGAAGTGAGTACGATGTATACATGACACTTCGCAATGAATATTACACCTTACAACGAAACATAGAAATGAGATGCGATATCGTGAATTAAGAAGCACTAAAACTTCATTGCTACGATACGTAGACATCTGCAAACAATATTTCCTAGCAAGGAAGTGCCGCACTTACATACTTCCGAAGTGAATACGTGGTATGCATAACATTACACAATGAATATTATATCTTATTACGGAACATAGAAATTAAATACGACATCTCGTTTTAAGAAGCATTAGTACTCTATTGCTGTGATACGTAAACATCTTGCAAACAATATTTCCTAGCAAGGAAGTGTCGCATTTACATTCTTGTGAAGTGAAATCGAGGTATACATAACACTCTACAATGAATATTATATCTTATCACGAAACATAGAAGTGAGATGCGATATCGCGATTTAAGAAGCGCTAGAACTCTATTGCTACGATGCCTAGACATCTGCAAACGCTATTTCCTAGCATGGAAGTGTCGCATTTACATACTTTGGAAGTGAATACGAGATATACATGACACTTCGCAATGAATATTATATCTTATCATGAAACATAGGAATGAGGTGCTATATCGCGTTTTGAGAAGCATTAGAACTCTATTGCTAATATACGTAGACATCTGCAACCTCTATTTCCTAGCAAGAAAATGTTGCACTTACATTCCATTGAAGTGAATACGAGGTATACATAACATTACACAATGAATATTGTATCTTATTATGAAACATAGGGATTAAATACGACATCTCGTTTTAAGAAGCATTAGTACTCTATTGTTGTGATACGTGGACTTCTGCAAACAATATTTCCTAGCAAGGAAGTGTCGCATTTACATTCATGTGAAGTGAAATCGAGGTATACATGACACTTCGCAATGAATATTATATCTTTTCATAAAACATAGAAGTGAGATGCGATATGGCATTTTAAGAATCATTAGAACCCTATTGCTACGATACGTAGACATCTGCAAACGCTATTTCCTAGCATGCAAGTGTCGCATTTACATTCTTTTGAAGTGAATACGAGGTATACATGACACTTCGCAATGAATATTATATCTTTTCATAAAACATAGGAATGAGTTGCGATATCGCGTTATGAGAAGCATTAGAACTCTATTGCTAGGATACGTAGATATCTGGAAACGCTATTTCCTAGCATGGAAGTTTCGCATTTACATTCTTTTGAAGTGAATACGAGATATACATGACACTTCGCAACTAATATTATATCTTGTCATGAAACATAGGAATGAGTTGCGATTTCGCGTTTTGAGAAGCATTAGAGCTCTATTGCGACGATACGTAGACATCTGCAAACAACATTTCCTAGCAAGAAAGTGTCGCATTTACATTCTTTTGAAGTGAATACGATGTATACATGACACTTGCAAAGAATATTATACCTTATCACGAAACATAGAAATGAGAGGCGATATCGTGATTTAAGAGGCACTAGAACTTCATTGCTACGATACGTAGACATCTGCAAACAATATTTCCTAGCAAGGAAGTGTCACATTTACATTCTTTTGAAGTGAATACGAGGTATACATGACTCTTCGCAATGAATATTATATCTTATCATGAAACATAGAAGTGAGATGCGATATGGCATTTTAAGAATCATTAGAACTCTATTGCTACGATACGTAGACATCTGCAAACGCTATTTCCTAGCATGTAAGTGTCGCATTTACTTTCTTTTGAAGTGAATACGAGGTATACATGACACTTCGCAATGAATATTATATCTTTTCATAAAACATAGGAATGAGTTGCGATATCGCGTTTTGAGAAGCATTAGAACTCTATTGCTAGGATACGTAGACATCTGTAAACGCTATTTCCTAGCATGGAAGTTTCGCATTTACATTCTTTTGAAGTGAATACGAGATATACATGACACTTCGCAATTAATATTATATCTTATCATGAAACATAGGAATGAGTTGCGATTTCGCGTTTTGAGAAGCATTAGAGCTCTATTGCGACGATACGTAGACATCTGCAAACAATATTTCCTAGCAAGGAAGTGTCGCATTTACATTCTTTTGAAGTGAATACGATGTATACATGACACTTCGCAATGAATATTATACCTTATCACGAAACATAGAAATGAGATGCGATATCGTGATTTAAGAAGCACTAGATCTTCATTGCTACGATACGTAGACATCTGCAAACAATATTTCCTAGCAAGGAAGTGTCGCACTTACATACTTTTGAAGTGAATACGAGGTATGCACAACATTACACAATGAATATTATATCTTATTACGGAACATAGAAATTAAATACGACATCTCGTTTTAAGAAGCATTAGTACTCTATTGCTGTGATACGTAGACATCTGCAAACAATATTTCCTAGCAAGGAAGTGTCGCATTTACATTCTTTTGAAGTGAATACGAGGTATACATGACACTTCGAAATGAATATTATATCTTATCATGAAACATAGAAGTGAGATGCTATATCGCGTTTTAAGGAGCATTAGAACTCTATTGCTACGATACGTAGACATCTGCAAACAATATTTCCTAGCAAGGAAGTGTCGCATTTAAATTCTTTTGAAGTTAATACGATGTATACGTAACACTCCACAATGAATATTATATCTTATCACGAAATATAGAAATGAAATGCGACATCTCGTTCTGAGAAGCATTAGAGCTCTATTGCGACGATACGTAGACATCTGCAAACGCTATTTCCTAGCACGGAAGTGTCGCATTTACATTCTTTTGTAGTGAATACGAGGTATACATGACACTTCGCAATGAATATTATATCTTATCATGAAACATAGGAATGAGGTGCTATATCGCGTTTTGAGAAGCATTAGAACTCTATTGCTAATATACGTAGACATCTGCAACCTCTATTTCCTAGCAAGGAAATGTCGCACTTACATTCCATTGAAGTGAGTACGAGGTATACATAACATTACACAATGAATATTATATCTTATTATGAAACATAGAGATTAAATACGACATCTCGTTTTAAGAAGCATTAGTTCTCTATTGTTGTGATACGTGGACATCTGCCAACAATATTTCCTAGCAAGCAAGTGTCGCATTTACATTCTTGTGAAGTGAAATCGAGGTATACATGACACTTCGCAATGAATATTAAATCTTTTCATAAAACATAGGAATGAGTTGCGATATCGCGTTTTGAGAAGCATTAGAACTCTATTGCTAGGATACGTAGACATCTGTAAACGCTATTCCCTAGCATGGAAGTGTCGCATTTACATTCTTTTGAAGTGAATACGAGGTATACATGACACTTCGCAATAAATATTATATCTTATCATGAAAGATAGAATTGAGATGCGATATCGCGTTTTAAGAAGCATTAGAACCGTATTGCTACGATACGTAGACATCTGCAAATGCTGTTTCCTAGCACGGAAGTGTCGCATTTACATTCTTTTGTAGTGAATACGAAGTATACATAACACTCTACAATGAATATTATATCTTATCACGAAACATAGAAGTGAGATGCGATATCGCGTTTTAAGAAGCATTAGAACTCTATTGCTACGATACGTAGACATCTGCAAACGCTATTTCCTAGCAAGGAAATTTCGCACTTACATTCCACTGAAGTGAATACGAGGTATACGTAACATTACACAATGAATATTATATCCTATTACGAAACATAGAAGTGAAATACGACATCTCGTTTTAAGAAGCATTAGTACTCTATTGCTGTGATACGTAGACATCTGCAAACAATATTTCCTAGCAAGGAAGTGTCGCATTTACATTCTTGTGAAGTGAAATCGAGGTATACATGACAAATCGCACTGAATATTATATCTTATCATGAAACATAGATGTGAGATGCTTTATCGCGTTTTAAGAAGCACTAGAACACTATTGCTACGATACGTAGACATCTGCAAACGCTATTTCCTAGAATGGAAGGGTCGCATTTACATTCTTTTGAAGTGAGTACGAGGTATACATGGCACTTCGCAATTAATATTATATCTTATCATGAAACATAGGAATGAGTTGCGATTTCGCGTTTTGAGAGGCATTAGAGCTCTATTGCGACGATACGTAGACATCTGCAAACAATATTTCCTAGCATGAAAGTGTCGCATTTACATTCTTTTGAAGTGAATACGATGTATACATGACACTTCGCAATGAATATTATACCTTATCACGAAACATAGAAATGAGATGCGATATCGTGATTTAAGAAGCACTAGATCTTCATTGCTACGATACGTAGACATCTGCAAACAATATTTCCTAGCAAGGAAGTGTCGCACTTACATACTTTTGAAGTGAGTACGAGGTATGCATAACATTACACAATGAATATTATATCTTATTACGGAACATAGAAGTTAAATACGACATCTCGTTTTAAGAAGCATTAGTACTCTATTGCTGTGATACGTAGACATCTTGCAAACAATATTTCCTAGCATGGAAGTGTCGCATTTACATTCTTGTGAAGTGAAATCGAGGTATACATGACACTTCGCAATGAATATTATATCTTATCATGAAACATAGAAGTGTGATGCAATATCGCGTTTTAAGAAGCACTAGAACTCTATTGCTACGATACGTAGACATAGGCAAACAATATTTCCTAGCAAGGAAGTGTCGCACTTACATCCTTTTGAAGTGAATACGAGGTATACATAACACACCACAATGAATATTATATCTTATTACGAAACATAGAAATGAAATGCGATATCTCGTTCTGAGAAGCATTAGAACTCTATTGCTACGATACGTAGACATCTGCAAACGCTACTTCCTAGCATGGAAGTGTCGCATTTACATTCTTTTGAAGTCAATACGAGGTATACATGACACTTCGCAATGAATATTATATCTTATCATGAAACATAGAAGTGAGATGCTATATCGCGTTTAAAGGAGCATTAGAACTCTATTGCTACGATACGTAGACATCTGCAAACAATATTTCCTAGCAAGGAAGTGTCGCATTTAAATTCTTTTGAAGTTAATACGATGTATACGTAACACTCCACAATGAATATTATATCTTATCACGAAATATAGAAATGAAATGCGACATCTCGTTTTAAGAAGCATTAGAACTCTATTGCTACGATACGTAGACATCTGCAAACGCTATTTCCTAGCATGGAAGTGTCGCATTTACATTCATTTGAAGTGAATACGAGGTATACATGACACTTCGCAATGAATATTATATCTTATCATGAAACATAGGAATGAGGTGCTATATCGCGTTTTGAGAAGCATTAGAACTCTATTGCTAATATACGTAGACATCTGTAACCTCTATTTCCTAGCAAGGAAATGTCGCACTTACATTCCATTGAAGTGGGTACGAGGTATACATAACATTACACAATGAATATTATATCTTATTATGAAACATAGAGATTAAACACGACATCTCGTTTTAAGAAGCATTAGTACTCTATTGTTGTGATACGTGGACATCTGCCAACAATATTTCCTAGCAAGCAAGTGTCGCATTTACATTCATGTGATGTGAAATCGAGGTATACATGACACTTCGCAATGAATATTAAATCTTTTCATAAAACATAGGAATGAGTTGCGATATCGCGTTTTGAGAAGCATTAGAACTCTATTGCTAGGATACGTAGACATCTGTAAACGCTATTCCCTAGCATGGAAGTGTCGCATTTACATTCTTTTGAAGTGAATACGAGGTATACATGACACTTCGCAATAAATATTATATCTTATCATGAAAGATAGATGTGAGATGCGATATCGCGTTTTAAGAAGCATTAGAACCCTATTGCTACGATACGTAGACATCTGCAAACGCTGTTTCCTAGCACGGAAGTGTCGCATTTACATTCTTTTGTAGTGAATACGAAGTATACATAACACTCTACAATGAATATTATATCTTATCACGAAACATAGAAGTGAGATGCGATATCGCGTTTTAAGAAGCATTAGAACTCTATTGCTACGATACGTAGACATCTGCTAACGCTATTTCCTAGCAAGGAAATTTCGCACTTACATTCCACTGAAGTGAATACGAGGTATACGTAACATTACACAATGAATATTATATCCTATTACGAAACATAGATATGAAATACGACATCTCGTTCTAAGAATCATTAGTACTCTATTGCTGTGATACGTAGACATCTGCAAACAATATTTCCTAGCAAGGAAGTGTCGCATTTACATTCTTGTGAAGTGAAATCGAGGTATACATGACACTTCGCAATGAATATTATATCTTATCATGGAACATACAAGTGAGATGCGATATCGCGTTCTAAGAAGCATTAGAACCCTATTGCTACGATACGTAGACATCTGCAAAGGCTATTTCCTAGCATGGAAGGGTCGCATTTACATTCTTTTGAAGTGATTACGAGGTATACATAACACTCCATAATGGATATTATATCTTATCATGAAACATAGCAGTGAGATGCGATATCGCGTTTTAAGAAGCATTAAAACTCTATGGCTACGATACGTAGACATCTGCAAACGCTATTTCCTAGCATGGAAGTGTCGCATTTACATTCCTTTGAAGTGAATACGAGATATACATGACACTTCGCAATGAATATTATAGCTTATCATGAAACATAGGAATGAGGTGCTATATCGCGTTTTGAGAAGCATTAGAACTCTATTGCTATTATACGTAGACATCGGCAAATTCTATTTCTTAGCAAGGAAATTTCGCACTTACATTCCACTGAAGTGAATACGAGGTATACGTAGCATTACACATTGAATATTATATCTTATTACGAAACATAGAAGTGAAATACGACATCTCGTTTTAAGAAGCATTAGTACTCTATTGCTGTGATACGTAGACATCTGCAAACAATATTTCCTTGCAAGGAAGTGTCGCATTTACATTCTTTTGAAGTGAATACGAGGTATACATGACACTTCGCAATGAATATTATACCTTATCATGAAACATAGAAGAGAGGTGCGATATCGCGTTTTAGGAAGCATTAGAACCCTATTGCTGCGATACGTAGACATCTGCAAACGCTATTTCCTAGCATGGAAGTGTCGCATTTACATTCTTTTGAAGTGAATACGAGATATGCATGAGACTTCGCAATGAATATTATATCTTATCATGAAACATAGGAATGAGGTGCTATATCGCGTTATGAGAAGCATTAGAACTCTATTGCTAATATACGTAGACATCTGCAAACTCTATTTCCTAGCAAGGAAATTTCGCACTTACATACTTTTGAAGTGAATACGAGGTATGCATAACATTACACAATGAATATTATATCTTATTACGGAACATAGAAATTAAATACGACATCTCGCTTTAAGAAGCATTAGTACTCTATTGCTGTGATACGTAGACATCTGCAAACAATATTTCCTAGCAAGGAAGTGTCGCATTTACATTCTTGTGAAGTGAAATCGAGGTATACATGACAAATCGCACTGAATATTATATCTTATCATGAAACATAGAAGTGAGATGCTTTATCGCGTTTTAAGAAGCACTAGAACTCTATTGCTACGATACGTATACATCTGCAAACGCTATTTCCTAGAATGGAAGGGACGCATTTACATTCTTTTGAAGTGAGTACGAGGTATACATAACACTCCATAATGAATATTATATCTTATCATGAAACATAGCAGTGAGATGCGATATCGCGTTTTAAGATGCATTAGAACTCTATTGCTACGATACGTAGACATCTGCAAACGCTATTTCCAAGCATGGAAATGTCGCATTTACATTCTTTTGAAGTGAATACGAGATATACATGACACTTCGAAATGAATATTATATCTTATCATGAAACATAGGAATGAGGTGCTATATCGCGTTTTGAGAAGCATTAGAACTCAATTGCTAATTTCCGTAGACATCTGCAAACTCTATTTCTTAGCATGGACATGTGGCACTTACATTCCACTGAAGTGAATGCGAGGTATACACAACATTACATAATGTGTATTATATCTCATTATGAAACATAGAAATGAAATACGACATCTCGTTTTAAGAAGCATTAGTACTCTATTGCTGTGATACGTAGACATCTGCAAACATTATTTCCTAGCAAGGAAGTGTCGCATTTACATTCTTGTGAAGTGAATTCGAGGTATACATGACAAATCGCACTGAATATTATATCTTATCATGAAACATAGAAGTGAGATGCTTTATCGCGTTTTAAGAAGAACTAGAACTCTATTGCTACGATACGTAGACATCTGCAAATGCTATTTCCTAGCATGGAAGTGTCATATTTACATTCTTTTGAAGTGAATACGAGGTATACATGACACTTCGCAATGAATATTATATCTTATCATGAAACATAGATGTGAGATGCGATATCGCGTTCTAAGAAGCATTAGAACTCTTTTGCTACGATACGTAGACATCTGCAAACGCTATTTCCTAGCATGGAAGTGTCTTATTTACATTCTTTTGAAGTGAATACGAGGTATACATGACACTTCGCAATGAATATTATATCCTTTCATGAAACATAGCAGTGAGATGCGATTTCGCGTTTTAAGAAGCATTAGAAATCTATTGCTACGATACGTAGACATCTGCAAAGGCTATTCCCTAGCATGGAAGGGTCGCATTTACTTTCTTTTGAAGTGAGTACGAGGTATACATAACACTCCATAATGAATATTATATCTTATCATGAAACATAGGAATGAGGTGCTATATCGCGTTCTGAGAAGCATTAGAACTCTATTGCTAATATACGTAGACATCTGCAAACTCTATTTCCTAGCAACGAAATTTCGCACTTACATTCCACTGAAGTGAATACGAGGTATACATAACATTACACAATGAATAGTATATCTTATTACGAAACATAGAAATGAAATACGACATCTCGTTTTAAGAAGCATTAGTACTCTATTGCTGTGATACGTAGACATCTGCAAACGCTATTTCCTAGCATGGAAGTGTCGCATTTACATTCATTTGAAGTGAATACGAGGTATATATGACACTTCGCTATGAATATTATACCTTATCATGAAACATAGAAGAGTGATGCGATATCGCGTTTTAGGAAGCATTGGAACTCTATTGCTGCGATACGTAGACATCTGCAAACGCTATTCCCTAGCATGGAAGTGTCGCATTTACATTCTTTTGATGTGAATACGAGATATACATGACACTTCGCAATGAATATTATATCTTCTCATGAAACATAGCAGTGAGATGCGATATCGCGTTTTAAGAAGCATTAGAACTCTATTGCTACGATACGTAGACATCTGCAAACGCTATTACCCAGCATGGAAGTGTCGCATTTACATTCGTTTGTAGTGAATACGAGATATACATGACACTTCGCAATGAATATTATATCTTATCATGAAACATAGGAATGAGGTGCTATATCGCGTTTTGAGAACCATTAGAACTCTATTGCTACGATGCGTAGACATCTGCAAACGCTATTTCCTAGCATGGAAGTGTCGCAGTTACATTCGTTTGAAGTGAATACGAGATATACATGACACTTCGCTATAAATATTATATCTTATCATGAAACATAGGAATGAGGTGCTATATCGCGTTTTGAGAAGCATTAGAGCTCTATTGCTACGATACGTAGACATCTGCAAACGCTATTTCCTAGCATGGAAGTGTCGCATTTACATTCTTTTGAAGTGAATTCGAGGTATACATGACACTTCGCAATTAATATTATATCTTATCATGAAGCATAGAAATGTGATGCGATATCTCGTTTTGAGAAGCATTAGGACTCCTTTGCTCCGATACGTAGTCATCTGCAAACGCTATTTCCTAACAAGGAAGATTCGCATTTACATTCTTTTGAAGTGAATACGAGGTATACATGACACTTCGCAATGAACATTATATCTTATCATGTATCATAAAAGTGAGATGCGATATCGCGTTTTAGGAAGCATTAGAACCCTATTGCTGCGATACGTAGACATCTGCAAACGCTATTTCCTAGCATGGAAGTGTCGCATTTACATTCTTTTGAAGTGAATACGAGATATGCATGAGACTTCGCAATGAATATTATATCTTATCATGAAACATAGGAATGAGGTGCTATATCGCGTTATGAGAAGCATTAGAACTCTATTGCTAATATACGTAGACATCTGCAAACTCTATTTCCTAGCAAGGAAATTTCGCACTTACATACTTTTGAAGTGAATACGAGGTATGCATAACATTACACAATGAATATTATATCTTATTACGGAACATAGAAATTAAATACGACATCTCGCTTTAAGAAGCATTAGTACTCTATTGCTGTGATACGTAGACATCTGCAAACAATATTTCCTAGCAAGGAAGTGTCGCATTTACATTCTTGTGAAGTGAAATCGAGGTATACATGACAAATCGCACTGAATATTATATCTTATCATGAAACATAGAAGTGAGATGCTTTATCGCGTTTTAAGAAGCACTAGAACTCTATTGCTACGATACGTATACATCTGCAAACGCTATTTCCTAGAATGGAAGGGACGCATTTACATTCTTTTGAAGTGAGTACGAGGTATACATAACACTCCATAATGAATATTATATCTTATCATGAAACATAGCAGTGAGATGCGATATCGCGTTTTAAGATGCATTAGAACTCTTTTGCTACGATACGTAGACATCTGCAAACGCTATTTCCTAGCATGGAAGTGTCTTATTTACATTCTTTTGAAGTGAATACGAGGTATACATGACACTTCGCAATGAATATTATATCCTTTCATGAAACATAGCAGTGAGATGCGATTTCGCGTTTTAAGAAGCATTAGAAATCTATTGCTACGATACGTAGACATCTGCAAAGGCTATTCCCTAGCATGGAAGGGTCGCATTTACTTTCTTTTGAAGTGAGTACGAGGTATACATAACACTCCATAATGAATATTATATCTTATCATGAAACATAGGAATGAGGTGCTATATCGCGTTCTGAGAAGCATTGGAACTCTATTGCTAATATACGTAGACATCTGCAAACTCTATTTCCTAGCAACGAAATTTCGCACTTACATTCCACTGAAGTGAATACGAGGTATACATAACATTACACAATGAATAGTATATCTTATTACGAAACATAGAAATGAAATACGACATCTCGTTTTAAGAAGCATTAGTACTCTATTGCTGTGATACGTAGACATCTGCAAACGCTATTTCCTAGCATGGAAGTGTCGCATTTACATTCATTTGAAGTGAATACGAGGTATACATGACACTTCGCAATGAATATTATACCTTATCATGAAACATAGAAGGGAGATGCGATATCGCGTTTTAGGAAGCATTGGAACTCTATTGCTGCGATACGTAGACATCTGCAAACAATATTTCCTAGCAAGGAAGTGTCGCATTTACATTCTTGTGAAGTGAAATCGAGGTATACATGACACTTCGCAATGAATATTATATCTTATCATGAAACATAGGAATGAGGTGCTATATCGCGTTTTTAGAACCATTAGAACTCTATTGCTACGATGCGTAGACATCTGCAAACGCTATTTCCTAGCATGGAAGGGTCGCATTTACATTCTTTTGAAGTGAGTACGAGGTACACATAACACTCCAAAATGAATATTATATCTTATCATGAACATAGCAGTGAGATGCGATATCGCGTTTTAAGAAGCATTAGAACTCTATAGCTACGACACGTAGACATCTGCAAACGCTATTTCCTAGCATGGAAGTGTCGCATTTACATTCTTTTGAAGTGAATACGAGGTATACGTAACATTACACAATGAATATTATATCTTATTACGAAACATAGAAATGAAATACGACATCTCGTTTTAAGGATCATTAGTACTCTATTGCTGTGATACGTAGACATCTGCAAACAATATTTCCTAGCAAGGAAGTGTCGCATTTACATTCTTGTGAAGTGAAATCGAGGTATACATGACACTTCGCAATGAATATTATATCTTATCATGAAACATAGGAATGAGGTGCTATATCGCGTTTTGAGAACCATTAGAACTCTATTGCTACGATGCGTAGACATCTGCAAACGCTATTTCCTAGCATGGAAGTGTCGCAGTTACATTCGTTTGAAGTGAATACGAGATATACATGACACTTCGCTATAAATATTATATCTTATCATGAAACATAGGAATGAGGGCTGCTATATCGCGTTTTGAGAAGCATTAGAGCTCTATTGCTACGATACGTAGACATCTGCAAACGCTATTTCCTAGCATGGAAGTGTCGCATTTACATTCTTTGAAGTGAATTCGAGGTATACATGACACTTCGCAATGAATATTATATCTTATCATGAAGCATAGAAATGTGATGCGATATCTCGTTTTGAGAAGCATTAGAACTCCTTTGCTCCGATACGTAGTCATCTGCAAACGCTATTTCCTAGCAAGGAAGATTCGCATTTACATTCTTTGAAGTGAATACGAGGTATACATGACACTTCGCAATGAACATTATATCTTATCATGTATCATAAAAGTGAGATGCGATATCGCGTTTTAGGAAGCATTAGAACTCTATTGCTACGATACGTAGACATCTGCAAACGCTATTTCCTAGCATGGAAGGGTCGCATTTACACTCTTTTGAAGTGAGTACGATGTATACATAACACTCCATAATGAATACTATATCTTAACACGAAACATAGAAATGAAATGCGGCATCTCGTTTTAAGACGCATTAGAACTCTATTGCTACGATACGTAGACATCTGCAAATGCTATTTCCTAGCATGGAAGTGTCATATTTACATTCTTTGAAGTGAATACGAGGTATACATGACACTTCGCAATGAATATTATATCTTATCATGAAACATAGGAATGAGGTGCTATATCGCGTTATGAGAAGCATTAGAACTCTATTGCTAATATACGTAGACATCTGCAAACTCTATTTCCTAGCAAGGAAATTTCGCACTTACATACTTTTGAAGTGAATACGAGGTATGCATAACATTACACAATGAATATTATATCTTATTACGCAACATAGAAATTAAATACGACATCTCGCTTTAAGAAGCATTAGTACTCTATTGCTGTGATACGTAGACATCTGCAAACAATATTTCCTAGCAAGGAAGTGTCGCATTTACATTCTTGTGAAGTGAAATCGAGGTATACATGACAAATCGCACTGAATATTATATCTTATCATGAAACATAGAAGTGAGATGCTTTATCGCGTTTTAAGAAGCACTAGAACTCTATTGCTACGATACGTAGACATCTGCAAACGCTATTTCCTAGAATGGAAGGAACGCATTTACATTCTTTTGAAGTGAGTACGAGGTATACATAACACTCCATAATGAATATTATATCTTATCATGAAACATAGCAGTGAGATGCGATATCGCGTTCTAAGAAGCATTAGAACCCTATTGCTACGATACGTAGACATCTGCAAACGCTACTTCCTAGCATGGAAGTGTCGCATTTACATTCTTCTGATGTGAATACGAGGTATACATGACACTTCGCAACGAATATTATTTCTTATCATGAAACATAGAAGTGAGATGCGATATCGCGTTCTAAGAAGCATTAGAACTCTATTGCTACGATACGTAGACATCTGCAAACGCTATTTCCTAGCATGGAAGGGTCGCATTTACACTCTTTTGAAGTGAGTACGATGTATACATAACACTCCATAATGAATACTATATCTTAACACGAAACATAGAAATGAAATGCGGCATCTCGTTTTAAGACGCATTAGAACTCTATTGCTACGATACGTAGACATCTGCAAATGCTATTTCCTAGCATGGAAGTGTCATATTTACATTCTTTTGAAGTGAATACGAGGTATACATGACACTTCGCAATGAATATTATATCTTATCATGAAACATAGATGTGAGATGCGATATCGCGTTCTAAGAAGCATTAGAACTCTTTTGCTACGATACGTAGACATTTGCAAACGCTATTTCCTAGCATGGAAGTGCCTTATTTACATTCTTTTGAAGTGAATACGAGGTATACATGACACTTCGCAATGAATATTATATCCTTTCATGAAACATAGCAGTGAGATGCGATTTCGCGTTTTAAGAAGCATTAGAAAACTATTGCTACGATACGTAGACATCTGCAAAGGCTATTCCCTAGCATGGAAGGGTCGCATTTACTTTCTTTTGAAGTGAGTACGAGGTATACATAACACTCCATAATGAATATTATATCTTATCATGAAACATAGGAATGAGGTGCTATATCGCGTTCTGAGAAGCATTAGAACTCTATTGCTAATATACGTAGACATCTGCAAACTCTATTTCCTAGCAACGAAATTTCGCACTTACATTCCACTGAAGTGAATACGAGGTATACATAACATTACACAATGAATAGTATATCTTATTACGAAACATAGAAATGAAATACGACATCTCGTTTTAAGAAGCATTAGTACTCTATTGCTGTGATACGTAGACATCTGCAAACGCTATTTCCTAGCATGGAAGTGTCGCATTTACATTCATTTGAAGTGAATACGAGGTATACATGACACTTCGCAATGAATATTATACCTTATCATGAAACATAGAAGGGAGATGCGATATCGCGTTTTAGGAAGCATTGGAACTCTATTGCTGCGATACGTAGACATCTGCAAACAATATTTCCTAGCAAGGAAGTGTCGCATTTACATTCTTGTGAAGTGAAATCGAGGTATACATGACACTTCGCAATGAATATTATATCTTATCATGAAACATCGGAATGAGGTGCTATATCGCGTTTTTAGAACCATTAGAACTCTATTGCTACGATGCGTAGACATCTGCAAACGCTATTTCCTAGCATGGAAGGGTCGCATTTACATTCTTTGAAGTGAGTACGAGGTACACATAACACTCCAAAATGAATATTATATCTTATCATGAAACATAGCAGTGAGATGCGATATCGCGTTTTAAGAAGCATTAGAACTCTATAGCTACGACACGTAGACATCTGCAAACGCTATTTCCTAGCATGGAAGTGTCGCATTTACATTCTTTTGAAGTGAATACGAGGTATACGTAACATTACACAATGAATATTATATCTTATTACGAAACATAGAAATGGAATACGACATCTCGTTTTAAGGATCATTAGTACTCTATTGCTGTGATACGTAGACATCTGCAAACAATATTTCCTAGCAAGGAAGTGTCGCATTTACATTCTTGTGAAGTGAAATCGAGGTATACATGACACTTCGCAATGAATATTATATCTTATCATGAAACATAGGAATGAGGTGCTATATCGCGTTTTGAGAACCATTAGAACTCTATTGCTACGATGCGTAGACATCTGCAAACGCTATTTCCTAGCATGGAAGTGTCGCAGTTACATTCGTTTGAAGTGAATACGAGATATACATGACACTTCGCTATAAATATTATATCTTATCATGAAACATAGGAATGAGGTGCTATATCGCGTTTTGAGAAGCATTAGAGCTCTATTGCTACGATACGTAGACATCTGCAAACGCTATTTCCTAGCATGGAAGTGTCGCATTTACATTCTTTTGAAGTGAATTCGAGGTATACATGACACTTCGCAATGAATATTATATCTTATCATGAAGCATAGAAATGTGATGCGATATCTCGTTTTGAGAAGCATTAGAACTCCTTTGCTCCGATACGTAGTCATCTGCAAACGCTATTTCCTAGCAAGGAAGATTCGCATTTACATTCTTTTGAAGTGAATACGAGGTATACATGACACTTCGCAATGAACATTATATCTTATCATGTATCATAAAAGTGAGATGCGATATCGCGTTTTAGGAAGCATTAGAACCCTATTGCTGCGATACGTAGACATCTGCAAACGCTATTTCCTAGCATGAAGTGTCGCATTTACATTCTTTTGAAGTGAATACGAGATATGCATGAGACTTCGCAATGAATATTATATCTTATCATGAAACATAGGAATGAGGTGCTATATCGCGTTATGAGAAGCATTAGAACTCTATTGCTAATATACGTAGACATCTGCAAACTCTATTTCCTAGCAAGGAAATTTCGCACTTACATACTTTTGAAGTGCATACGAGGTATGCATAACATTACACAATGAATATTATATCTTATTACGGAACATAGAAATTAAATACGACATCTCGCTTTAAGAAGCATTAGTACTCTATTGCTGTGATACGTAGACATCTGCAAACAATATTTCCTAGCAAGGAAGTGTCGCATTTACATTCTTGTGAAGTGAAATCGAGGTATACATGACAAATCGCACTGAATATTATATCTTATCATGAAACATAGAAGTGAGATGCTTTATCGCGTTTTAAGAAGCACTAGAACTCTATTGCTACGATACGTAGACATCTGCAACCGCTATTTCCTAGAATGGAAGGGACGCATTTACATTCTTTTGAAGTGAGTACGAGGTATACATAACACTCCATAATGAATATTATATCTTATCATGAAACATAGCAGTGAGATGCGATATCGCGTTTTAAGATGCATTAGAACTCTATTGCTACGATACGTAGACATCTGCAAACGCTATTTCCAAGCATGGAAATGTCGCATTTACATTCTTTTGAAGTGAATACGAGATATACATGACACTTCGAAATGAATATTATATCTTATCATGAAACATAGGAATGAGGTGCTATGTCGCGTTTTGAGAAGCATTAGAACTCAATTGCTAATTTCCGTAGACATCTGCAAACTCTATTTCTTAGCATGGACATGTGGCACTTACATTCCACTGAAGTGAATGCGAGGTATACATAACATTACATAATGTGTATTATATCTCATTATGAAACATAGAAATGAAATACGACATCTCGTTTTAAGGATCATTAGTACTCTATTGCTGTGATACGTAGACATCTGCAAACAATATTTCCTAGCAAGGAAGTGTCGCATTTACATTCTTGTGAAGTGAAATCGAGGTATACATGACACTTCGCAATGAATATTATATCTTATTATGGAACATAGAAGTGAGATGCGATATCGGGTTCTAAGAAGCATTAGAACCCTATTGCTACGATACGTAGACATCTGCAAACGCTACTTCCTAGCATGGAAGTGTCGCATTTACATTCTTCTGATGTGAATACGAGGTATACATGACACTTCGCAACGAATATTATTTCTTATCATGAAACATAGAAGTGAGATGCGATATCGCGTTCTAAGAAGCATTAGAACTCTATTGCTACGATACGTAGACATCTGCAAACGCTATTTCCTAGCATGGAAGGGTCGCATTTACACTCTTTTGAAGTGAGTACGATGTATACATAACACTCCATAATGAATACTATATCTTAACACGAAACATAGAAATGAAATGCGGCATCTCGTTTTAAGACGCATTAGAACTCTATTGCTACGATACGTAGACATCTGCAAATGCTATTTCCTAGCATGGAAGTGTCATATTTACATTCTTTTGAAGTGAATACGAGGTATACATGACACTTCGCAATGAATATTATATCTTATCATGAAACATAGATGTGAGATGCGATATCGCGTTCTAAGAAGCATTAGAACTCTTTTGCTACGATACGTAGACATTTGCAAACGCTATTTCCTAGCATGGAAGTGCCTTATTTACATTCTTTTGAAGTGAATACGAGGTATACATGACACTTCGCAATGAATATTATACCTTATCATGAAACATAGAAGGGAGATGCGATATCGCGTTTTAGGAAGCATTGGAACTCTATTGCTGCGATACGTAGACATCTGCAAACGCTATTCCCTAGCATGGAAGTGTCGCATTTACATTCTTTTGATGTGAATACGAGAAATACATGACACTTCGCAATGAATATTATATCTTCTCATGAAACATAGCAGTGAGATGCGATATCGCGTTTTAAGAAGCATTAGAACTCTATTGCTACGATACGTAGACATCTGCAAACGCTATTACCCAGCATGGAAGTGTCGCATTTACATTCTTTTGAAGTGAATACAAGGTGTACATGACACATCGCAATGAATATTATATCTTATCATGAAACTTAGAAATGAGATGCGATATCGAGTTATAAGTAGCATTAGAACTCTTTTGCTACCATACGTAGACATCTGAATACGCTACTTCCTAGCAGGGAAGTGTCGCATTTACATTCGTTTGGAGTGAATACCAGGTATACATTACACTTCGCAATGATTATTATATCTTATCATAAAGCACAGAAATGAGATGCGATATCGCGTTTTAAGAAGCATTAGAACTCTATTGGCTCGACGCGTAGACATCTGCAGACGCTATTTCCTAGCATGGAAGTGTCGCATTTTCATTCTTTTGAAGTGAATACGAGGTATACCTGACACTTCGCGATGAATATTATATCTTATCACGAAACATATAAATGAGATGCGATATCGCGATTTAAGTAGCATTAGAACGATATTGCTACGATACGTAGACATCTGAATACGCCATTTCCTAGCAAGGAAGTGTCGCATTTACATTCGTTTGGAGAGAATACGAGGTATACATGACACTTCGCAATGAATATTATATCTTATCATGTAACATAGAAGAGAGATTCGATATCGCGTTTTAAGAAGCATTAGAACTCTATTGCCTCGACGCGTAGACATCTGCAGACGCTATTTCCTAGCATGGAAGTGTCGCATTTACATTCTTTTGAAGTGAACACGAGGTGTACATGACACTCCGCAATGAATATTATATCTTATCAGGAAACTTAGAAATGAGATGCGATATCGCGTTTTGAGAAGCATTAGAACTCTATTGCTACGATACGTAGACATCTGCAATCGCTATTTCCTAGCAACCAATAGTCGCATTTACATTCTTTTGAAGTGAATTCGAGGTTTACATGACACTTCGGAATGAATATTATAACATATCACGAAACATAGAAATGAGATGCGATATCGCGATCTAAGAAGCATTAGAAATCTATTGCTACGACAAGTAGGCATCTGCAAACGCTATGCCCTAGCAGGGAATAGTCGCATTTACATTCTTTTGATGTGAATACGAGGAATACATGACACTTCGCAATGAATATTATATCTTATAATGAAACATAGAATTGAGATTCGATATCGCGTTTTAAGAAGCATTAGAACTCTATTGCCTCGACGCGTAGACATCTGCAGACGCTATTTCCTAGCATGGAAGTGTCGCATTTATATTCTTTTGAAGTGATTACGAGGTATACCTGACACTTCGCGATGACTATTATATCTTATCACGAAACATATAAATGAGATGCGATATCGCGATTTAAGTAGCATCAGAACTCTATTGCTACGATACGTAGACATCTGAATACGCCATTTCCTAGCAAGGAAGTGTCGCATTTACATTCGCTTGGAGGGAATACGAGGTATACATGACACTTCGCAATGAATATTATATCTTATCACGAAACATAGAAATGAGATGCGATATCGCGATTTAAGTAGCATTAAAACTCCATTGTTACGATACGCAGACATCTGAATAAGCCATTTCCTAGCAAGGAAGTGTCGCATTTACATTCGATTGGAGAGAATACGAGGTATACATGACACTTCGCAATGAGTATTATATCTTATCATGAAACATGGGAGAGAGATGCGATATCGCGTTTTAAGAAGCATTAGAACTCTATTGCTACGATACGTAGACATCTGCAAACCCTATTTCCTATCAAGCAGTAGTCGCATTTACATTCTTTTGGAGTGAATACGAGGTATACATCACATTTCGCAATGAATATTATATCTTATCATCAAACATAGAAATGAGATGCGATATCGCGTTTTAAGAGGCGTTAGAACTCTATTGCTACGATACATAGACCTCTGCAAACGCTATTTCCTAGAAAGGAAGTGTCGCATTTACATTTTTTGAAGTGAAGAGGATGTGTACATGACACTTCGCAATGAATATTATACCCTATCATGAAACATAGAACTGAGATGCGAAATCGCGTTTTAAGAACCACTGGAGCTATAATGCTACGATTCGAAGACAACTGGAAACGCATTTCCTAGCAAGGATGTGTGGCAGTAACATTCTTTTGAACTGTTGACGAGGTATACATGCCACCCCGCAATGCATATTACATCTTATCATGAAACATAGAAATGAGATGCGATATCGCGTTTTGAGAAGCATAAGAACTCCATTGCTACTATACGTAGACATCTGCAAACGCTACTTCCTTGCTAGGAAGTGTCGCATTTACATTCTTTTGAAGTGAATACGAAGTATACATAACACATCGCAATGAATATTATATCTTATCATGAAACATAGAAAGGAGATGCGATATCTCGTTTTGGGAAGCATTAGAACTGTATTGCTACGATACGTCGACATCTGCAAACGCTATTTCCTAGCAAGGAGGTGTCGCATTTACATTCTTCTGAAGTGAATACGAGCTATACATGACTCTTCGCAATGAATATTATATCTTATCATGAAACATAGTAATTAGATGCGATATCGCGATATAAGAAGCATTAGAAATCCATTGCTTCGATACGTGGACATCTGGAAACGCTATTTCCTAGCAAAGAAATGGTGCATTTACAATCTTTTCGAGTGTAGACGAGATATACATAACAATTCGCAATGACTACTGTATCATGTCATGAAACATAGAAATGAGATGCGATATCGCGATATAAGAGACATTAGAACTCTATTGCTTCGATATGTAGACATCTAGAAACGTCATTTCTTAGCTAGGACGTGCGGCATGTATATTCTTGTGAAGTGCAGACGGGGTATACGTAACACTTCGCAGTGAATATTACATCCTATCATGAAACATAGAATTGATATGCGATATCGCGTTTAAAGAATCATTACAACTCCATTGCTTCGATACGTAGACATCTGGTAACGCATTTCCTAGCAAGGATGTGTGGCATTTACATTCTTTTGGAGTGTAGACGAGGTATACGTAACACTTTGCAAGGAATATTATATCCTATTTTGAAACATAGAATTGAGATGCAATATCGCGTTTTAAGAAGCAGTAGAACTCTAATCCTTCGATACATGGTCATCTGGAAACGCTATTACCTAGCAAGGAAGTGTGGCATTTACATTCATTTGAAGTGTAAGCGAGGTATACATGCTACTTGGCAATGAAAATTATATCTTATCTTGAAACATAGAAATGAGATGCGATATCGCGTTTTAAGAAGTGTCAGAACTCTATTTCTACGATACGAAGACATCTGCTATCGCCATTTCCTAGCAAGGAATTGTCGCTTTTACATTCATTTGAAGTGAATACGAGGAATACATGACACTCCGCAATGAATATTATATCTTGACATGAAACATAGAAATGAGATGCGACATCTCGTTTTAAGAAGCATTAGAACTCTAATGTTTCGATACGTAGACATCTGCAATCGTTTTTTCCCAGCAAGGAAGAGTCGCATTTACATTCATTTGAAGTGCAAGCGAGGTATACATGCTACTTCGCAATGAATATTATATCTTATAATAAAACATAGAAATGATATGCGATATCGCGTTTTAAGAAGCGTTAGAACTCTATTGCTATGATACATAGACCTCTGCAAACGCTATTTCCTAGAATGGAAGTGTCGCATTTACATTCTTTTGATGTGAATAGGAGGTGTACATGGCACTTCGCAATGAATATTATACCTTATCATGATACTTAGAAGTGAGATGCGATATCGCGTTCTAAGAAGCATTAGAGCACTATTGCCTGGATACGTAGACATCTGCAAACGCTATTTCCTGGCAAGGAAGTGTCGCATTTACATTCCTTTGAAGTGAATACGAGGTATACATGACATATCGCAATGGATATTATGTCTTATCATGAAACATAGAAATGATATGGGATATCGCATTTTATGAAGCATTAGGACTCTATTGCTACGATACGTAGAACTCTGCAAACGTTATTTCCTAGCAAGGAAGTGTCGCATTTACATTCTTTTGATGTGAATAGGAGTTATACATGACACTTCGCAATGAATATTATACCTTATCATGAAACATAGAAGTGAGATGCGATATCGCGTTTTAAGAAGTGTCAGAACTCTATTTCTACGATACGAAGACATCTGCAAACGCTATTTCCTAACAAGGAAGTGTCGCATTTACATTCCTTTGAAGTGAATACGAGGTATAAGTGACACTTCGCAATGAATAATAGATCTTATCATGAAACATTGAAATGGAACGCTATATCGCGCTTTAAGAAGCATTAGAACTCTACTGCTACGATACGTAGACATCTGCAAACGCTATTACATAGCAAGGAAGTGTCGCATTTACATTCTTTACATGTGAATACGAGGAATATATGACACTTCGCAATGAATATTTTATCTTGCCATGAAACATAGAAATGAGATGCGATTACGCGTTTTGAGAGACATTAGAACTCTACTGCTACGATACGTAGACATCTGCAAACGCTATTTCCTAGCAAGGAAGATTCGCATTTACATTCTTTTGAAGTAAATGCGAGGTATTCATGACACTTCGCAATGAACATTATATCTTATCACGTAACATAGATGTGAGATGCGATATCGCGTTTTAAGAAGCATTAGTTCCCTATTGCCTCGATGCGCAGATATCTGCAAACGCTATTTCCTAGCAAGGAAGTGTCGCATTTACATTCGTTTGGAGTGAATACGAGGTATACATGACACTTCGCAATGGATATTATATCTTATTATGAAACATTGAAATGGAACGCTATATCGCGCTTTAAGAAGCATTAGAACTCTACTGCTACGATACGTAGACATCTGCAAACGCTATTTCCTAGCAACGAATAGTCGCATTTACATTCTTTTGAAGTGAATACGAGGTATGCATGACACTTCGCAATGAACATTATATCTTATCATGTAACATAGAAGTGAGATGCGATATCGCGTTTTAAGAAACATTAGATCCCAATTGCCTCGATGCGCAGATATCTGCAAACGCTATTTCCTAGCAAGGAAGTGTCGCATTTACATTCGTTTGGAGTGAATACGAGGTATACATGACACTTCGCTATGAATATTATATCTTATCATGCAGCATCGAAATGAGATGCGATATCGCGTTTTGAGAAGCATTAGAACTCTATTGCTACGATACGTAGTCATCTGCAAACGCTATTTCCTAGCAAGGAAGATTCGCATTTACATTCTTCTGAAGTGAAAACGAGGTATACATGACACTTCGCAATGAATATTATATCTTATCATGAAGCATAGAAATGAGATGCGATATCGCGTTTTGAGAGACATTAGAACTCCATTGCTACGATACGTAGACATCTGCAAACGCTATTTCCTAGCAAGGAAGATTCGCATTTACATTATTTTGAAGTGAATGCGAGGTATACATGACACTTCGCAATGAACAGTATATCTTACCACGTAACATAGAAGTGAGATGCGATATCGCGTTTTAAGAAGCATTAGAACTCTATTGCTACGATACGTAGTCATCTGCAAACGCTATTTCCTAGCAAGGAAGATTCGCATTTATATTCTTCTGAAGTGAACACGAGGTATACATGACACTTCGCAATGAATATTATATCTTATCATGAAGCATAGTAATGAGATGCGATATCGCGTTTTGAGAGACATTAGAACTCCATTGCCTCGATGCGGAGACATCAGCAAACGCTATTTCCTAGCATGGAAGTGTCGCATTTACATTCTTTGAAGTGAATACGAGGTATACATAACACTTCGCAATGAATATTATATCTTATCACGAAACATATAAATGAGATGCGATATCGCGATCTAAGAAGCATTAGAACTCTATTGCTACGATACGTAGACATCTGCAAACGCTATTTCCTAGCAAGGAAGATTCGCATTTACATTATTTTGAAGTGAATGCGAGGTATACATGACACTTCGCAATGAACATTATATCTTATCACGTAACATAGATGTGAGATGCGATATCGCGTTTTAAGAAGCATTAGAACCAAATTGCCTCGATGCGGAGATATCTGCAAACGCTATTTCCTAGCATGGAAGTGTCGCATTTACATTCTTTTGAAGTGAATTCGATGTATACATGACACTTCGGAATGAATATCCCAACTTACCACGAATCATAGAAATGAGATGCGATATCGCGATCTAAGAAGCATTAGAACTCTATTACAACGATACGTTGGCATCTGCAATCGCTATTTCCTAGCAAGGAATAGTCGGATTTACATTCTTTTGATGTGAATACGAGGTATACATAACACTTCGCAATGAATATTATATCTTATCATGTAACATAGAAGTGAGATGCGACATCGCGTTTTAAGAAGCATTAGATCCCTACTGCCTCGATGCGCAGATATCTGCAAACGCTATTTCCTAGCCAGGAAGTGTCGCATTTACATTCGTTTGTAGCGAATACGAGGTATACATGACACTTCGCAATGAATACTATATCCTATCACGAAACATATAAATGAGATGTGATATCGCGATCTAAGTAGCATTAGAAATCTAATGCCACGATACGTAGACATCTGCAAACGCTATTTCCTAGCAAGGAAGTGTCGCATTTACATCCATTTGAAGTATAGACGAGATATACATAACACTGCACAATGAATATTATATCTTATCATGAAAAATAGAAATGTGATGCTATATTGCGTTTTAAGAAGCGTTAGAACTCTATTGCTACGATACGTAGACATCTGAAAACGCTATTAAATAGCAAGGAAGTGTCGCATTTAGAATCTTTTGAAGTGAATACGGAGTATACATAACACGCCACAATGAATATTATATCTTATCATGAAACATAGACATGAGAAGCGATATCGCGAATTAGCAAGCTTTAGAAACCTATTGCTTCGATACGTAGACATCTGCAAACGCTAATTCCTAGCACGGAATTGTAGCATTTACATTCTATTGAAGTGAATTCGAGGTATACATAACGCTGCACAATGAATACTATATCTTATCATGAAACATAGAAATGAGTAGCGATATCGCGTTTTGAGAAGCATTATAACACTATTTCTTCGATACGGAGACATCTGCAAACGCTATTTCCAGGCAAAGTATTGTCGCATTCACTTTCTTTTGTAGTGAATACGAGGAGTACATAACACTGCACATTAAATATTATATCTTATCATGAAACGTGGAAATGGGATGCGACATTTCGATTTAAGAAGCATTAGAACTCTATTGGTTCGATACGTAGACATCTGCAAACGCTACTTCCTAACAAGGGAGTGTCGCATTTACATTCTTTGGAAAGCAATACGAGGTATACATGACACTTCACAATGAATATTATATCTTATCATGAAACATAGAATTGAGATGCGATATGACGATTTAAGAAGCATTAGAACACTATTGCTTCGACACGTAGACACCTGCAAACACTATTTCCTAGCAAGGAACAGTCGCATTCACATTCGTTTGAATTGTATGCGAGGTATACATGAAACTTCGCAATGAATATTATTTATTATCAAGAAACATAGATATGAGATGCGATATCGCGAATTAGCAAGCTCTAGAAGTCTATTGCTTCGATACATAGACATCTGCAAACGCTACTTCCTAGCAAAAAAGTGTCGCATTTACATTCTTTTTAAACGAATACGAGGTATACATAACATTCCACAATGAATATTATATCTTATCATGAAACATAGAAATGAGATGCGATATCGCGTTTTGAGAAGCATTAGAAATCTAATGCCGCGATACGTAGACATCTGCAAACGCTATTTCCTAGCAAGGAAGTGTCGAATTTACATTCTTTTGACGTGAATAAGAGGTATACATAACACTGCACTGCGAATATTATATCTTATCATGAAACATAGAAATGAGATGCGATATCGCGATATATGAAGCATTAGATGTCTATTGCTTCGATACGTAGACATCTGCAAACGCTACTTCCTAGCAAGTAAGTGTCGCATTTACATTCTTTTGAAACGAATACGAGGTATACATAACATTCCACAATGAATATTATATCTTATCATGAAACATAGAAATGAGATGCGATATCGCGTTTTGAGAAGCATTAGAAATCTAATGCCGCGATAGGTAGACATCTGCAAACGCTATTTCCTAGCAAGGAAGTGTCGCATTTACATTCTTTTGACGTGAATACGAGGAATACATAACACTGCACAATGAATATTATATCTTATCATGAAACATAGAAATGAGATGCGATATCGCGATATAAGAAGCATTAGAACTCTATTGCTTCGATACGTAGATATCTGCAAACACTATTTCCTAGCAAGGAACTGTCGCAGTCACATCCATTTGAAGTGTATGCGAGATATACATGGCACTTCGCAGTGAATATTATATATTGTCATGAAACATAGAAATGAGAAGCGATATGGCGATTTGAGAAGCATTAGATCCGTATTGCTTCGATACGTAGATATCTGCAAACACTATTTCCTAGCATGGAACTGTCGCATTCACATTCTTTTGAAAGGAATACGAGGTATGCATGACACTTCGCAATGAATATTATATCTTATCATGAAACATACAAATGAGATGCGATATGGCGATCTAAGAAGCATTAGAACTCTATTGGTTCCATACGTAGACATCTGCAAACGCTGCTTCCTAAGAAGGGAGTGTCGCATTTACATTCTTTTGAAAGGAATACGAGGTATACATGACACTTCACAATGAATATTATATCTTATCATGAAACATAGAATTGAGATGCGATATGACGATTTAAGAAGCAATAGAACGCTATTGCTTCGACACGTAGACATCTGCAAACACTATTTCCTAGCAAGGAACTGTCGCATTCACATTCGTTTGAATTGTATGCGAGGTATACATGAAACTTCGCAATGAATATTATATATTATCATGAAACATAGATATGAGATGCGATATCGCGAATTAGCAAGCTTTAGAAATCTATTTCTTCGATACGTAGACATCTGCAAACGCTATTTCCTAGCAAGGAAGTGTCGCATTTACATACATTTTAAGTGTATGCGAGGTATACATGACCCATCGCAATGAATATTATATATTGTCATGAAACATAGAAATGAGATGCGATGTCGCGATTTAAGAAGCATTAGAACTCTATTGGTTCGATACGTAGACATCTGCAAACGCTACTTCCTAACAAGGGAGTTTCGCACTTACATGCCACTGAAGTGTATACGAGGTATACATAACATTACACAATGAATATTATATCTTATTACGAAACATAGAAGTGAAATACGACATCTCGTTTTAAGAAGCATTAGTACTCTATTGCTGTGATACGTAGACATCTGCAAACAATATTTCCTAGCAAGGAAATTTCGCACTTACATTCCACTGAAGTGAATACGAGGTATACATAACATTACACAATGAATATTATATCTTATTACGGAACATAGAAATGAAATGCGGCATCTCGTTTTAAGACGCATTAGAACTCTATTGCTACGATACGTAGACATCTGCAAAGGCTATTTCCTAGCATGGAAGGGTCGCATTTACATTCTTTTGAAGTGAGTACGAGGTATACATAACACTCCATATTGAATATTATATCTTAACATGAAACATAGCAGTGAGATGCGATATCGCGTTTTAAGAAGCATTAGAATTCTATTGCTACGATACGTAGACATCTGCAAACGCTATTTCCTAGCATTGAAGTGTCACATTTACATTCATTTGAAGTGAGTACGAGGTATACATAACACTCCATAATGAATATTATATCTTATCATGAAACATAGCAGTGAGATGCGATATCGCGATTTAGGAAGCATTAGGACTCTATTGCTGCGATACGTAGACATCTGCAAACGCTATTTCCTAGCATGGAAGTGTCGCCTTTACATTCTTTTGAAGTGAATACGAGATATACATGACACTTCGCAATGAATACTATATCTTATCATGAAACATAGGAAAGAGGTGCTATATCGCGTTTTGAGAAGCATTAGAACTCTATTGCTATTATACGTAGACATCTGCAAACTCTATTTCCTAGCAAGGAAATTTCGCACTTACATTCCACTCAAGTGAATACGAGGTATACATAACATTACACAATGAATATTATATCTTATTAAGAAACATAGAAGTGAAATACGACATCTCGTTTTAAGAAGCATTAGTGCTCTATTGCTGTGATACGTAGACATCTGCAAACGCTATTTCCTAGCATGGAAGTGTTGCACTTACATTCTTTTGAAGTGAATACGAGATATGCATGACACTTCGCAATGAATATTATATCTTATCATGAAACATAGCAGTGAGATGCGATATCGCGTTTTAAGAAGCATTAGAACTCTATTGCTACGATACGTAGACATCTGCAAACGCTATTTCCTAGCATTGAAGTGTCACATTTACATTCATTTGAAGTGAGTACGAGGTACACATAACACTCCATAATGAATATTATATCTTATCATGAAACATAGCAGTGAGATGCGATATCGCGTTTTAGGAAGCATTAGGACTCTATTGCTACGATACGTAGACACCTGAAAACGCTATTTCCTAGCATGGAAGTGTCGCATTTACATTCTTTTGAAGTGAATACGAGATATACATGACACTTCGCAATGAATACTATATCTTATCATGAAACATAGGAAAGAGGTGCTATATCGCGTTTTGAGAAGCATTAGAACTCTATTGCTATTATACGTAGACATCTGCAAACTCTATTTCCTAGCAAGGAAATTTCGCACTTACATTCCACTGAAGTGAATACAAGGTATACATAACATTACACAATGAATATTATATCTTATTAAGAAACATAGAAGTGAAATACGACATCTCGTTTTAAGAAGCATTAGTACTCTCTTGCTGTGATACGTAGACATCTGCAAACAATATTTCCTAGCAAGGCAGTGTCGCATTTACATTCTTCTGAAGTGAATACGAGATATACATGACACTTTGCAATGAATATTATAGCTTATCATGAAACATAGGAATGAGGAGCTATATCGCGTTTTGAGAAGCATTCGAACTCTATTGCTAGTATACGTAGACATCTGCAAACTCTATTTCCTAGCAAGGAAATTTCGCACTTACATTTCACTGAAGTGAATACGAGGTATACATAACATTACACAATGAATATTATATCTTATTACGGAACATAGAAGTGAAGTGCGGCATCTCGTTTTAAGACGCATTAGAACTCTATTGCTACGATACGTAGACATCTGCAAACGCTATTTCCTAGCATTGAAGTGTCACATTTACATTCATTTGAAGTGAGTACGAGGTATACATAACACTCCATAATGAATATTATATCTTATCATGAAACATAGCAGTGAGATGCGATATCGCGTTTTAGGAAGCATTAGGACTCTATTGCTGCGATACGTAGACATCTGCAAACGCTATTTCCTAGCATGGAAGTGTCGCATTTACATTCTTTTGATGTGAATACGAGACATACATGACACTTCGCAATGAATATTATATCTTATCATGAAACATAGGAATGAGGTGCTATATCGAGTTTTGAGAAGCATTAGAACTCTATTGCCTATATACGTAGACATCTGCAAACTCTATTTCCTAGCAAGGAAATTTCGCACTTACATTCCACTGAAGTGAATACGAGGTATACATAACATTACACAATGAATATTATACCTTATTACGAAACATAGAAATGAAATACGACATCTCGTTTTAAGAAGCATTAGTACTCTATTGCTGTGATACGTAGACATCTGCAAACAATATTTCCTAGCAAGGCAGTGTCGCATTTACATTCTTCTGAAGTGAATACGAGATATACATGACACTTTGCAATGAATATTATAGCTTATCATGAAACATAGGAATGAGGAGCTATATCGCGTTTTGAGAAGCATTCGAACTCTATTGCTAGTATACGTAGACATCTGCAAACTCTATTTCCTAGCAAGGAAATTTCGCACTTACATTCCACTGAAGTGAATACGAGGTATACATAACATTACGCAATGAATATTATATCTTATTACGGAACATAGAAATGAAATGCGGCATCTCGTTTTAAGACGCATTAGAACTCTATTGCTACGATACGTAGACATCTGCAAAGGCTATTTCCTAGCATGGAAGGGTCGCATTTACATTCTTTTTAAACGAATACGAGGTATACATAACATTCCACAATGAATATTATATCTTATCATGAAACATAGAAATGAGATGCGATATCGCGTTTTGAGAAGCATTAGAAATCTAATGCCGCGATACGTAGACATCTGCAAACGCTATTTCCTAGCAAGGAAGTGTCGAATTTACATTCTTTTGACGTGAATAAGAGGTATACATAACACTGCACTGCGAATATTATATCTTATCATGAAACATAGAAATGAGATGCGATATCGCGATATATGAAGCATTAGATGTCTATTGCTTCGATACGTAGACATCTGCAAACGCTACTTCCTAGCAAGTAAGTGTCGCATTTACATTCTTTTGAAACGAATACGAGGTATACATAACATTCCACATTGAATATTATATCTTATCATGAAACATAGAAATGAGATGCGATATCGCGTTTTGAGAAGCATTAGAAATCTAATGCCGCGATAGGTAGACATCTGCAAACGCTATTTCCTAGCAAGGAAGTGTCGCATTTACATTCTTTTGACGTGAATACGAGGTATACATAACACTGCACAATGAATATTATATCTTATCATGAAACATAGAAATGAGATGCGATATCGCGATATAAGAAGCATTAGAACTCTATTGCTTCGATACGTAGATATCTGCAAACACTATTTCCTAGCAAGGAACTGTCGCAGTCACATCCATTTGAAGTGTATGCGAGATATACATGGCACTTCGCAGTGAATATTATATATTGTCATGAAACATAGAAATGAGAAGCGATATGGCGATTTAAGAAGCATTAGATCCGTATTGCTTCGATACGTAGATATCTGCAAACACTATTTCCTAGCAAGGAACTGTCGCATTCACATTCTTTTGAAAGGAATACGAGGTATGCATGACACTTCGCTATGAATATTATATCTTATCATGAAACATACAAATGAGATGCGATATGGCGATCTAAGAAGCATTAGAACTCTATTGGTTCCATACGTAGACATCTGCAAACGCTGCTTCCTAAGAAAGGAGTGTCGCATTTACATTCTTTTGAAAGGAATACGAGGTATACATGACACTTCACAATGAATATTATATCTTATCATGAAACATAGAATTGAGATGCGATATGACGATTTAAGAAGCAATAGAACGCTATTGCTTCGACACGTAGACATCTGCAAACACTATTTCCTAGCAAGGAACTGTCGCATTCACATTCGTTTGAATTGTATGCGAGGTATACATGAAACTTCGCAATGAATATTATATATTATCATGAAACATAGATATGAGATGCGATATCGCGAATTAGCAAGCTTTAGAAATCTATTTCTTCGATACGTAGACATCTGCAAACGCTATTTCCTAGCAAGGAAGTGTCGCATTTACATACATTTTAAGTGTATGCGAGGTATACATGACCCATCGCAATGAATATTATATATTGTCATGAAACATAGAAATGAGATACGATGTCGCGATTTAAGAAGCATTAGAACTCTATTGGTTCGATACGTAGACATCTGCAAACGCTACTTCCTAACAAGGGAGTTTCGCACTTACATGCCACTGAAGTGTATACGAGGTATACATAACATTACACAATGAATATTATATCTTATTACGAAACATAGAAGTGAAATACGACATCTCGTTTTAAGAAGCATTAGTACTCTATTGCTGTGATACGTAGACATCTGCAAACAATATTTCCTAGCAAGGAAGTGTCGCATTTACATTCTTTTGAAGTGAATACGAGGTATACATAACACTCCGCAATGAATAATATATCTTATCATGAAACATAAAGATGAGATGCAATATCGCGATTTATGAAGAATTAGAACACTGTTGCTTCGATACGTAGACATCTGCAAACGCTATTTCCTAGCAAGGAAATTTCGCACTTACATTCCACTGAAGTGAATACGAGGTATACATAACATTACACAATGAATATTATATCTTATTACGGAACATAGAAATGAAATGCGGCATCTCGTTTTAAGACGCATTAGAACTCTATTGCTACGATACGTAGACATCTGCAAAGGCTATTTCCTAGCATGGAAGGGTCGCATTTACATTCTTTTGAAGTGAGTACGAGGTATACATAACACTCCATATTGAATATTATATCTTAACATGAAACATAGCAGTGAGATGCGATATCGCGTTTTAAGAAGCATTAGAATTCTATTGCTACGATACGTAGACATCTGCAAACGCTATTTCCTAGCATTGAAGTGTCACATTTACATTCATTTGAAGTGAGTACGAGGTATACATAACACTCCATAATGAATATTATATCTTATCATGAAACATAGCAGTGAGATGCGATATCGCGATTTAGGAAGCATTAGGACTCTATTGCTGCGATACGTAGACATCTGCAAACGCTATTTCCTAGCATGGAAGTGTCGCCTTTACATTCTTTTGAAGTGAATACGAGATATACATGACACTTCGCAATGAATACTATATCTTATCATGAAACATAGGAAAGAGGTGCTATATCGCGTTTTGAGAAGCATTAGAACTCTATTGCTATTATACGTAGACATCTGCAAACTCTATTTCCTAGCAAGGAAATTTCGCACTTACATTCCACTCAAGTGAATACGAGGTATACATAACATTACACAATGAATATTATATCTTATTAAGAAACATAGAAGTGAAATACGACATCTCGTTTTAAGAAGCATTAGTGCTCTATTGCTGTGATACGTAGACATCTGCAAACGCTATTTCCTAGCATGGAAGTGTTGCACTTACATTCTTTTGAAGTGAATACGAGATATGCATGACACTTCGCAATGAATATTATATCTTATCATGAAACATAGCATTGAGATGCGATATCGCGTTTTAAGAAGCATTAGAACTCTATTGCTACGATACGTAGACATCTGCAAACGCTATTTCCTAGCAAGGAAATTTCGCACTTACATTCCACTGAAGTGAATACGAGGTATACATAACATTACACAATGAATATTATATCTTATTACGGAACATAGAAATGAAATGCGGCATCTCGATTTAAGACGCATTAGAACTCTATTGCTACGATACGTAGACATCTGCAAAGGCTATTTCCTAGCATGGAAGGGTCGCATTTACATTCTTTTGAAGTGAGTACGAGGTATACATAACACTCCATAATGAATATTATATCTTATCATGAAACATAGCAGTGAGATGCGATATCGCGTTTTAAGAAGCATTAGAACTCTATTGCTACGATACGTAGACATCTGCAAACGCTATTTCCTAGCAAGGAAGTGTCGAATTTACATTCTTTTGACGTGAATAAGAGGTATACATAACACTGCACTGCGAATATTATATCTTATCATGAAACATAGAAATGAGATGCGATATCGCGATATATGAAGCATTAGATGTCTATTGCTTCGATACGTAGACATCTGCAAACGCTACTTCCTAGCAAGTAAGTGTCGCATTTACATTCTTTTGAAACGAATACGAGGTATACATAACATTCCACATTGAATATTATATCTTATCATGAAACATAGAAATGAGATGCGATATCGCGTTTTGAGAAGCATTAGAAATCTATTGCCGCGATAGGTAGACATCTGCAAACGCTATTTCCTAGCAAGGAAGTGTCGCATTTACATTCTTTTGACGTGAATACGAGGTATACATAACACTGCACAATGAATATTATATCTTATCATGAAACATAGAAATGAGATGCGATATCGCGATATAAGAAGCATTAGAGCTCTATTGCTTCGATACGTAGATATCTGCAAACACTATTTCCTAGCAAGGAACTGTCGCAGTCACATCCATTTGAAGTGTATGCGAGATATACATGGCACTTCGCAGTGAATATTATATATTGTCATGAAACATAGAAATGAGAAGCGATATGGCGATTTAAGAAGCATTAGATCCGTATTGCTTCGATACGTAGATATCTGCAAACACTATTTCCTAGCAGGGAACTGTCGCATTCACATTCTTTTGAAAGGAATACGAGGTATGCATGACACTTCGCAATGAATATTATATCTTATCATGAAACATACAAATGAGATGCGATATGGCGATCTAAGAAGCATTAGAACTCTATTGGTTCCATACGTAGACATCTGCAAACGCTGCTTCCTAAGAAGGGAGTGTCGCATTTACATTCTTTTGAAAGGAATACGAGGTATACATGACACTTCACAATGAATATTATATCTTATCATGAAACATAGAATTGAGATGCGATATGACGATTTAAGAAGCAATAGAACGCTATTGCTTCGACACGTAGACATCTGCAAACACTATTTCCTAGCAAGGAACTGTCGCATTCACATTCGTTTGAATTGTATGCGAGGTATACATGAAACTTCGCAATGAATATTATATATTATCATGAAACATAGATATGAGATGCGATATCGCGAATTAGCAAGCTTTAGAAATCTATTTCTTCGATACGTAGACATCTGCAAACGCTATTTCCTAGCAAGGAAGTGTCGCATTTACATACATTTTAAGTGTATGCGAGGTATACATGACCCATCGCAATGAATATTATATATTGTCATGAAACATAGAAATGAGATGCGATGTCGCGATTTAAGAAGCATTAGAACTCTATTGGTTCGATACGTAGACATCTGCAAACGCTACTTCCTAACAAGGGAGTTTCGCACTTACATGCCACTGAAGTGTATACGAGGTATACATAACATTACACAATGAATATTATATCTTATTACGAAACATAGAAGTGAAATACGACATCTCGTTTTAAGAAGCATTAGTACTCTATTGCTGTGATACGTAGACATCTGCAAACAATATTTCCTAGCAAGGAAGTGTCGCATTTACATTCTTTTGAAGTGAATACGAGGTATACATAACACTCCGCAATGAATAATATATCTTATCATGAAACATAAAGATGAGATGCAATATCGCGATTTATGAAGAATTAGAACACTGTTGCTTCGATACGTAGACATCTGCAAACGCTATTTCCTAGCAAGGAAATTTCGCACTTACATTCCACTGAAGTGAATACGAGGTATACATAACATTACACAATGAATATTATATCTTATTACGGAACACAGAAATGAAATGCGGCATCTCGTTTTAAGACGCATTAGAACTCTATTGCTACGATACGTAGACATCTGCAAAGGCTATTTCCTAGCATGGAAGGGTCGCATTTACATTCTTTTGAAGTGAGTACGAGGTATACATAACACTCCATATTGAATATTATATCTTAACATGAAACATAGCAGTGAGATGCGATATCGCGTTTTAAGAAGCATTAGAATTCTATTGCTACGATACGTAGACATCTGCAAACGCTATTTCCTAGCATTGAAGTGTCACATTTACATTCATTTGAAGTGAGTACGAGGTATACATAACACTCCATAATGAATATTATATCTTATCATGAAACATAGCAGTGAGATGCGATATCGCGATTTAGGAAGCATTAGGACTCTATTGCTGCGATACGTAGACATCTGCAAACGCTATTTCCTAGCATGGAAGTGTCGCCTTTACATTCTTTTGAAGTGAATACGAGATATACATGACACTTCGCAATGAATACTATATCTTATCATGAAACATAGGAAAGAGGTGCTATATCGCGTTTTGAGAAGCATTAGAACTCTATTGCTATTATACGTAGACATCTGCAAACTCTATTTCCTAGCAAGGAAATTTCGCACTTACATTCCACTCAAGTGAATACGAGGTATACATAACATTACACAATGAATATTATATCTTATTAAGAAACATAGAAGTGAAATACGACATCTCGTTTTAAGAAGCATTAGTGCTCTATTGCTGTGATACGTAGACATCTGCAAACGCTATTTCCTAGCATGGAAGTGTTGCACTTACATTCTTTTGAAGTGAATACGAGATATGCATGACACTTCGCAATGAATATTATATCTTATCATGAAACATAGCATTGAGATGCGATATCGCGTTTTAAGAAGCATTAGAACTCTATTGCTACGATACGTAGACATCTGCAAACGCTATTTCCTAGCAAGGAAATTTCGCACTTACATTCCACTGAAGTGAATACGAGGTATACATAACATTACACAATGAATATTATATCTTATTACGGAACATAGAAATGAAATGCGGCATCTCGATTTAAGACGCATTAGAACTCTATTGCTACGATACGTAGACATCTGCAAAGGCTATTTCCTAGCATGGAAGGGTCGCATTTACATTCTTTTGAAGTGAGTACGAGGTATACATAACACTCCATAATGAATATTATATCTTATCATGAAACATAGCAGTGAGATGCGATATCGCGTTTTAAGAAGCATTAGAACTCTATTGCTACGATACGTAAACATCTGCAAACGCTATTTCCTAGCATTGAAGTGTCACATTTACATTCATTTGAAGTGAGTACGAGGTACACATAACACTCCATAATGAATATTATATCTTATCATGAAACATAGCAGTGAGATGCGATATCGCGTTTTAGGAAGCATTAGGACTCTATTGCTACGATACGTAGACACCTGCAAACAATATTTCCTAGCAAGGCAGTGTCGCATTTACATTCTTCTGAAGTGAATACGAGATATACATGACACTTTGCAATGAATATTATAGCTTATCATGAAACATAGGAATGAGGTGCTATATCGCGTTTTGAGAAGCATTCGAACTCTATTGCTAGTATACGTAGACATCTGCAAACTCTATTTCCTAGCAAGGAAATTTCGCACTTACATTTCACTGAAGTGAATACGAGGTATACATAACATTACACAATGAATATTATATCTTATTACGGAACATAGAAGTGAAGTGCGGCATCTCGTTTTAAGACGCATTAGAACTCTATTGCTACGATACGTAGACATCTGCAAACGCTATTTCCTAGCATTGAAGTGTCACATTTACATTCATTTGAAGTGAGTACGAGGTATACATAACACTCCATAATGAATATTATATCTTATCATGAAACATAGCAGTGAGATGCGATATCGCGTTTTAGGAAGCATTAGGACTCTATTGCTGCGATACGTAGACATCTGCAAACGCTATTTCCTAGCATGGAAGTGTCGCATTTACATTCTTTTGATGTGAATACGAGACATACATGACACTTCGCAATGAATATTATATCTTATCATGAAACATAGGAATGAGGTGCTATATCGAGTTTTGAGAAGCATTAGAACTCTATTGCCTATATACGTAGACATCTGCAAACTCTATTTCCTAGCAAGGAAATTTCGCACTTACATTCCACTGAAGTGAATACGAGGTATACATAACATTACACAATGAATATTATACCTTATTACGAAACATAGGAATGAAATACGACATCTCGTTTTAAGAAGCATTAGTACTCTATTGCTGTGATACGTAGACATCTGCAAACAATATTTCCTAGCAAGGAAGTGTCGCATTTACATTCTTGTGAAGTGAAATCGCGGTATACATGACACTTCGCAATGAATATTATATCTTATCATGAAACATAGAAGTGTGATGCGATATCGCATTTTAAGAAGCATTAGAACCCTATTGCTACGATACGTAGACATCTGCAAACGCTACTTCCTAGCATGGAAGTGTCGCATTTACTTTCTTTTGAAGTGAGTACGAGGTATACATATCACTCCATAATGAATATTATATCTTATCATGAAACATAGCAGTGAGATGCGATATCGCGTTTTAAGAAGCATTAGAACTCTATTGCTACGATACGTAGACATCTGCAAACGCTATTTCCTAGCAAGGAAATTTCGCACTTACATTCCACTGAAGTGAATACGAGGTATACATAACATTACGCAATGAATATTATATCTTATTACGGAACATAGAAATGAAATGCGGCATCTCGTTTTAAGACGCATTAGAACTCTATTGCTACGATACGTAGACATCTGCAAAGGCTATTTCCTAGCATGGAAGGGTCGCATTTACATTCTTTTAAAGTGAGTACGAGGTATACATAACACTCCATAATGAATATTATATCTTATCATGAAACATAGCAGTGAGATGCGATATCGCGTTTTAAGAAGCATTAGAACTCTTTTGCTACGATACGTAGACATCTGCAAACGCTATTTCCTAGCATTGAAGTGTCACATTTACATTCATTTGAAGTGAGTACGATGTATACATAACACTCCATAATGAATATTATATCTTGTCATGAAACATAGCAGTGAGATGCGATATCGCGTTTTAGGAAGCATTAGGACTCTATTGCTGCGATACGTAGACATCTGCAAACGCTATTTCCTAGCATGGAAGTGTCGCATTTACATTCTTTTGAAGTGAATACGAGATATACATGACACTTTGCAATGAATATTATAGCTTATCATGAAACATAGGAATGAGGTGCTATATCGCGTTTTGAGAAGCATTAGAACTCTATTGCTACGATACGTAGACATCTGCAAACGCTATTTCCTAGCAAGGAAATTTCGCTCTTACATTCCACTGATGTGAATACGAGGTATACATAACATTACACAATGAATATTATATCTTAATACGGAACATAGAAATGAAATACGACATCTCGTTTTAAGAAGCATTAGTACTCTATTGCTGTGATACGTAGACATCTGCAAACGCTATTTCCTAGCATGGAAGTGTGGCATTTACATTCATTTGAAGTGAATACGAGGTATACATGACACTTCGTAGTGAATATTATATCTTATCATGAAACATAGAAGTGAGATGCGATATCGCGTTCTAAAAAGCATTAGAACTCCATTGCTACGATACGTAGACATCTGCAAACGCTATTTCCTAGCATGGAAGTGTCTTATTTACGTTCATTTGAAGTGAATACGAGGTATACATGACACTTCGCAATGAATATTACACCTTATCATGAAACATAGAAGAGAGATGCGATATCGCGTGTTAGGAAGCATTGGAACTCTATTGAAGCGATACGTAGACATCTGCAAACGCTATTTCCTAGCATTGAAGTGTCACATTTACATTCATTTGAAGTGAGTACGAGGTACACATAACACTTCATAATGAATATTATATCTTATCATGAAACATAGCAGTGAGATGCGATATCGCGTTTTAAGACGCATTAGAACTCTATTGCTGCGATACGTAGACATCTGCAAAGGCTATTTCCTAGCATGGAAGGGTCGCATTTACATTCTTTTGAAGTGAGTACGAGGTATACATAACACTCCATAATGAATATTATATCTTATCATGAAACATAGCAGTGAGATGCGATATCGCGTTTTAGGAAGCATTAGGACTCTATTGCTGCGATACGTAGACATCTGCAAACGCTATTTCCTAGCATGGAAGTGTCGCATTTACATTCTTTTGAAGTGAATACGAGATATACATGACACTTTGCAATGAATATTATAGCTTATTATGAAACATAGGAATGAGGTGCTATATCGCGTTTTGAGAAGCATTAGAACTCTATTGCTACGATACGTAGACATCTGCAAAGGCTATTTCCTAGCAAGGAAATTTCGCACTTACATTCCACTGAAGTGAATACGAGGTATACATAACATTACACAATGAATATTATATCTTATTACGGAACATAGAAATGAAATACGACATCTCGTTTTAAGAAGCATTAGTACTCTATTGCTGTGATACGTAGACATCTGCAAACGCTATTTCCTAGCATGGAAGTGTGGCATTTACATTCATTTGAAGTGAATACGAGGTATACATGACACTTCGTAGTGAATATTATATCTTATCATGAAACATAGAAGAGAGATGCGATATCGCGTGTTAGGAAGCATTGGAACTCTATTGCTGCGATACGTAGACATCTGCAAACGCTATTTCCTAGCATGGAAGTGTCGCATTTTCATTCTTTTGAAGTGAATACGAGATATGCATGACACTTCGCAATGAATATTATATCTTATCATGAAACATAGCAGTGAGATGCGATATCGCGTTTTAAGAAGCATTAGAACTCTATTGCTACGATACGTAGACATCTGCAAACACTATTTCCTAGCAAGGAAATTTCGCACTTACATTCCACTGAAGTGAATACGAGGTATACATAACATTACACAATGAATATTATATCTTATTACGGAACATAGAAATGAAATGCGGCATCTCGTTTTAAGACGCATTAGAACTCTATTGCTGCGATACGTAGACATCTGCAAAGGCTATTTCCTAGCATGGAAGGGTCGCATTTATATTCTTTTGAAGTGAGTACGAGGTATACATAACACTTCGTAGTGAATATTATATCTTATCATGAAACATAGAAGTGAGATGCGATATCGCGTTCTAAGAAGCATTAGAACTCTATTGCTACGATACGTAGACATCTGCAAACGCTATTTCCTAGCATGGAAGTGTCTTATTTACGTTCATTTGAAGTGAATACGAGGTATACATGACACTTCGCAATGAATATTATATCTTCTCATGAAACATAGCAGTGAGATGCAATATCGCGTTTTAAGAATCATTAGAACTCTATTGCTACGATATGTAGACATCTGCAAACGCTATTTCCTAGCATGGAAGTGTCGCATTTACATTCATTTGAAGTGAATTCGAGGTATACATGACGCTTCGCAATGAATATTACACCTTATCATGAAACATAGAAGAGAGATGCGATATCGCGTTTTAGGAAGCATTGGAACTCTATTGCTGCGATACGTAGACATCTGCAAACGCTATTTCCTAGCATGGAAGTGTCGCCTTTGCATTCTTTTGACGTGAATACGAGATATACATGACACTTCGCAATGAATACTATATCTTATCATGAAACATAGGAAAGAGGTGCTATATCGCGTTTTGAGAAGCATTAGAACTCTATTGCTATTATACGTAGACATCTGCAAACTCTATTTCCTAGCACGGAAATTTCGCACTTACATTCCACTGAAGTGAAAACGAGGTATACATAACATTACACAATGAATATTATATCTTATTAAGAAACATAGAAGTGAAATACGACATCTCGTTTTAAGAAGCATTAGTACTCTATTGCTGTGATACGTAGACATCTGCAAACAATATTTCCTAGCAAGGAAGTGTCGCATTTACATTCTTCTGAAGTGAATACGAGATATACATGACACTTTGCAATGAATATTATAGCTTATCATGAAACATAGGAATGAGGTTCTATATCGCGTTTTGAGAAGCATTAGAACTCTATTGCTAATATACGTAGACATCTGCAAACACTATTTCTTAGCAAGGAAATTTCGCACTTACATTTCACTGAAGTGAATACGAGGTATACATAACATTACACAATGAATATTATATCTTATTACGAAACATAGAAATGAAATACGACATCTCGTTTTAAGAAGCATTAGTGCTCTATTGCTGTGATACGTAGACATCTGCAAACGCTATTTCCTAGCATGGAAGTGTCTTATTTACGTTCTTTTGAAGTGAATACGAGGTATACATGACACTTCGCAATGAATATTATATCTTCTCATGAAACATAGCAGTGAGATGCGATATCGCGTTTTAAGAATCATTAGAACTCTATTGCTACGATACGTAGACATCTGCAAACGCTATTTCCTAGCATGGAAGTGTCGCATTTACATTCATTTGAAGTGAATTCGAGGTATACATGACGCTTCGCAATGAATATTACACCTTATCATGAAACATAGAAGAGAGGTGCGATATCGCGTTTTAGGAAGCATTGGAACTCTATTGCTGCGATACGTAGACATCTGCAAACGCTATTTCCTAGCATGGAAGGGTCGCATTTACATTCTTTTGAAGTGAGTACGAGGTGTACATAACACTCCGTAATGAATATTATATCTTATCATGAAACATAGCAGTGAGATGCGATATCGCGTTTTAAGAAGCACTAGAACTCTATTGCTACGATACGTAGACATCTGCAAACGCTATTTCCTAGCATTGAAGTGTCACATTTACATTCATTTGAAGTGGGTACGAGGTATACATATCACTCCATAATGAATATTATATCTTATCATGAAACATAGCAGTGAGATGCGATATCGCGTTTTAGGAAGCATTAGGACTCTATTGCTACGATACGTAGACATCTGCAAACGCTATTTCCTAGCATGGAAGTGTCGCATTTACATTCCTTTGAAGTGAATACGAGATATACGTGACACTTCGCAATGAATACTATATCTTATCATGAAACATAGGAAAGAGGTATTATATCGCGTTTTGAGAAGCATTAGAACTCCATTGCTATTATACGTAGACATCTGCAAACTCTATTTCCTAGCAAGGATATTTCGCACTTACATTCCACTGAAGTGAATACGAGGTATACATAACATTACACAATGAATATTATATCTTATTACGAAACATAGAAATAAAATACGACATCTCGTTTTAAGAAGCATTAGTGCTCTATTGCTGTGATACGTAGACATCTGCAAACGCTATTTCCTAGCATGGAAGTGTCTTATTTACGTTCTTTTGAAGTGAATACGAGGTATACATGACACTTCGCAATGAATATTATATCTTCTCATGAAACATAGCAGTGAGATGCGATATCGCGTTTTAAGAAGCATTAGAACTCTATTGCTACGATACGTAGACATCTGCAAACGCTATTTCCTAGCAAGGATATTTCGCACTTACATTCCACTGAAGTGAATAGGAGGTATACATAACATTACACAATGAATATTATATCTTATTACGAAACATAGAAATGAAATACGACATCTCGTTTTAAGAAGCATTAGTGCTCTATTGCTGTGATACGTAGACATCTGCAAACGCTATTTCCTAGCATGGAAGTGTCTTATTTACGTTCTTTTGAAGTGAATACGAGGTATACATGACACTTCGCAATGAATATTATATCTTCTCATGAAACATAGCAGTGAGATGCGATATCGCGTTTTAAGAAGCATTAGAACTCTATTGCTACGATACGTAGACATCTGCAAACGCTATTTCCTAGCAAGGATATTTCGCACTTACATTCCACTGAAGTGAATACGAGGTATACATAACATTACACAATGAATATTATATCTTATTACGGAACATAGAAATGAAATACGACATCTCGTTTTAAGAAGCATTAGTACTCTATTGCTGTGATACGTAGACATCTGCAAACAATATTTCCTAGCAAGGAAGTGTCGCATTTACATTCTTGTGAAGTGAAATCGCGGTATACATGACACTTCGCAATGAATATTATATCTTATCATGAAACATAGAAGTGTGATGCGATATCGCATTTTAAGAAGCATTAGAACCCTATTGCTACGATACGTAGACATCTGCAAACGCTACTTCCTAGCATGGAAGTGTCGCATTTACTTTCTTTTGAAGTGAGTACGAGGTATACATATCACTCCATAATGAATATTATATCTTATCATGAAACATAGCAGTGAGATGCGATATCGCGTTTTAAGAAGCATTAGAACTCTATTGCTACGATACGTAGACATCTGCAAACGCTATTTCCTAGCAAGGAAATTTCGCACTTACATTCCACTGAAGTGAATACGAGGTATACATAACATTACGCAATGAATATTATATCTTATTACGGAACATAGAAATGAAATGCGGCATCTCGTTTTAAGACGCATTAGAACTCTATTGCTACGATACGTAGACATCTGCAAAGGCTATTTCCTAGCCTGGAAGGGTCGCATTTACATTCTTTTAAAGTGAGTACGAGGTATACATAACACTCCATAATGAATATTATATCTTATCATGAAACATAGCAGTGAGATGCGATATCGCGTTTTAAGAAGCATTAGAACTCTTTTGCTACGATACGTAGACATCTGCAAACGCTATTTCCTAGCATTGAAGTGTCACATTTACATTCATTTGAAGTGAGTACGATGTATACATAACACTCCATAATGAATATTATATCTTGTCATGAAACATAGCAGTGAGATGCGATATCGCGTTTTAGGAAGCATTAGGACTCTATTGCTGCGATACGTAGACATCTGCAAACGCTATTTCCTAGCATGGAAGTGTCGCATTTACATTCTTTTGAAGTGAATACGAGATATACATGACACTTTGCAATGAATATTATAGCTTATCATGAAACATAGGAATGAGGTGCTATATCGCGTTTTGAGAAGCATTAGAACTCTATTGCTACGATACGTAGACATCTGCAAACGCTATTTCCTAGCAAGGAAATTTCGCTCTTACATTCCACTGATGTGAATACGAGGTATACATAACATTACACAATGAATATTATATCTTATTACGGAACATAGAAATGAAATACGACATCTCGTTTTAAGAAGCATTAGTACTCTATTGCTGTGATACGTAGACATCTGCAAACGCTATTTCCTAGCATGGAAGTGTGGCATTTACATTCATTTGAAGTGAATACGAGGTATACATGACACTTCGTAGTGAATATTATATCTTATCATGAAACATAGAAGTGAGATGCGATATCGCGTTCTAAAAAGCATTAGAACTCCATTGCTACGATACGTAGACATCTGCAAACGCTATTTCCTAGCATGGAAGTGTCTTATTTACGTTCATTTGAAGTGAATACGAGGTATACATGACACTTCGCAATGAATATTACACCTTATCATGAAACATAGAAGAGAGATGCGATATCGCGTGTTAGGAAGCATTGGAACTCTATTGAAGCGATACGTAGACATCTGCAAACGCTATTTCCTAGCATTGAAGTGTCACATTTACATTCATTTGAAGTGAGTACGAGGTACACATAACACTCCATAATGAATATTATATCTTATCATGAAACATAGCAGTGAGATGCGATATCGCGTTTTAAGACGCATTAGAACTCTATTGCTGCGATACGTAGACATCTGCAAAGGCTATTTCCTAGCATGGAAGGGTCGCATTTACATTCTTTTGAAGTGAGTACGAGGTATACATAACACTCCATAATGAATATTATATCTTATCATGAAACATAGCAGTGAGATGCGATATCGCGTTTTAGGAAGCATTAGGACTCTATTGCTGCGATACGTAGACATCTGCAAACGCTATTTCCTAGCATGGAAGTGTCGCATTTACATTCTTTTGAAGTGAATACGAGATATACATGACACTTTGCAATGAATATTATAGCTTATTATGAAACATAGGAATGAGGTGCTATATCGCGTTTTGAGAAGCATTAGAACTCTATTGCTACGATACGTAGACATCTGCAAAGGCTATTTCCTAGCAAGGAAATTTCGCACTTACATTCCACTGAAGTGAATACGAGGTATACATAACATTACACAATGAATATTATATCTTATTACGGAACATAGAAATGAAATACGACATCTCGTTTTAAGAAGCATTAGTACTCTATTGCTGTGATACGTAGACATCTGCAAACGCTATTTCCTAGCATGGAAGTGTGGCATTTACATTCATTTGAAGTGAATGCGAGGTATACATGACACTTCGTAGTGAATATTATATCTTATCATGAAACATAGAAGAGAGATGCGATATCGCGTGTTAGGAAGCATTGGAACTCTATTGCTGCGATACGTAGACATCTGCAAACGCTATTTCCTAGCATGGAAGTGTCGCATTTACATTCTTTTGAAGTGAATACGAGATATGCATGACACTTCGCAATGAATATTATATCTTATCATGAAACATAGCAGTGAGATGCGATATCGCGTTTTAAGAAGCATTAGAACTCTATTGCTACGATACGTAGACATCTGCAAACACTATTTCCTAGCAAGGAAATTTCGCACTTACATTCCACTGAAGTGAATACGAGGTATACATAACATTACACAATGAATATTATATCTTATTACGGAACATAGAAATGAAATGCGGCATCTCGTTTTAAGACGCATTAGAACTCTATTGCTGCGATACGTAGACATCTGCAAAGGCTATTTCCTAGCATGGAAGGGTCGCATTTATATTCTTTTGAAGTGAGTACGAGGTATACATAACACTTCGTAGTGAATATTATATCTTATCATGAAACATAGAAGTGAGATGCGATATCGCGTTCTAAGAAGCATTAGAACTCTATTGCTACGATACGTAGACATCTGCAAACGCTATTTCCTAGCATGGAAGTGTCTTATTTACGTTCATTTGAAGTGAATACGAGGTATACATGACACTTCGCAATGAATATTATATCTTCTCATGAAACATAGCAGTGAGATGCAATATCGCGTTTTAAGAATCATTAGAACTCTATTGCTACGATATGTAGACATCTGCAAACGCTATTTCCTAGCATGGAAGTGTCGCATTTACATTCATTTGAAGTGAATTCGAGGTATACATGACGCTTCGCAATGAATATTACACCTTATCATGAAACATAGAAGAGAGATGCGATATCGCGTTTTAGGAAGCATTGGAACTCTATTGCTGCGATACGTAGACATCTGCAAACGCTATTTCCTAGCATGGAAGTGTCGCCTTTGCATTCTTTTGACGTGAATACGAGATATACATGACACTTCGCAATGAATACTATATCTTATCATGAAACATAGGAAAGAGGTGCTATATCGCGTTTTGAGAAGCATTAGAACTCTATTGCTATTATACGTAGACATCTGCAAACTCTATTTCCTAGCACGGAAATTTCGCACTTACATTCCACTGAAGTGAATACGAGGTATACATAACATTACACAATGAATATTATATCTTATTAAGAAACATAGAAGTGAAATACGACATCTCGTTTTAAGAAGCATTAGTACTCTATTGCTGTGATACGTAGACATCTGCAAACAATATTTCCTAGCAAGGAAGTGTCGCATTTACATTCTTCTGAAGTGAATACGAGATATACATGACACTTTGCAATGAATATTATAGCTTATCATGAAACATAGGAATGAGGTTCTATATCGCGTTTTGAGAAGCATTAGAACTCTATTGCTAATATACGTAGACATCTGCAAACACTATTTCTTAGCAAGGAAATTTCGCACTTACATTTCACTGAAGTGAATACGAGGTATACATAACATTACACAATGAATATTATATCTTATTACGAAACATAGAAATGAAATACGACATCTCGTTTTAAGAAGCATTAGTGCTCTATTGCTGTGATACGTAGACATCTGCAAACGCTATTTCCTAGCATGGAAGTGTCTTATTTACGTTCTTTTGAAGTGAATACGAGGTATACATGACACTTCGCAATGAATATTATATCTTCTCATGAAACATAGCAGTGAGATGCGATATCGCGTTTTAAGAATCATTAGAACTCTATTGCTACGATACGTAGACATCTGCAAACGCTATTTCCTAGCATGGAAGTGTCGCATTTACATTCATTTGAAGTGAATTCGAGGTATACATGACGCTTCGCAATGAATATTACACCTTATCATGAAACATAGAAGAGAGGTGCGATATCGCGTTTTAGGAAGCATTGGAACTCTATTGCTGCGATACGTAGACATCTGCAAACGCTATTTCCTAGCATGGAAGGGTCGCATTTACATTCTTTTGAAGTGAGTACGAGGTATACATAACACTCCGTAATGAATATTATATCTTATCATGAAACATAGCAGTGAGATGCGATATCGCGTTTTAAGAAGCACTAGAACTCTATTGCTACGATACGTAGACATCTGCAAACGCTATTTCCTAGCATTGAAGTGTCACATTTACATTCATTTGAAGTGGGTACGAGGTATACATATCACTCCATAATGAATATTATATCTTATCATGAAACATAGCAGTGAGATGCGATATCGCGTTTTAGGAAGCATTAGGACTCTATTGCTACGATACGTAGACATCTGCAAACGCTATTTCCTAGCATGGAAGTGTCGCATTTACATTCCTTTGAAGTGAATACGAGATATACATGACACTTCGCAATGAATACTATATCTTATCATGAAACATAGGAAAGAGGTATTATATCGCGTTTTGAGAAGCATTAGAACTCCATTGCTATTATACGTAGACATCTGCAAACTCTATTTCCTAGCAAGGATATTTCGCACTTACATTCCACTGAAGTGAATACGAGGTATACATAACATTACACAATGAATATTATATCTTATTACGAAACATAGAAATAAAATACGACATCTCGCTTTAAGAAGCATTAGTGCTCTATTGCTGTGATACGTAGACATCTGCAAACGCTATTTCCTAGCATGGAAGTGTCTTATTTACGTTCTTTTGAAGTGAATACGAGGTATACATGACACTTCGCAATGAATATTATATCTTCTCATGAAACATAGCAGTGAGATGCGATATCGCGTTTTAAGAAGCATTAGAACTCTATTGCTACGATACGTAGACATCTGCAAACGCTATTTCCTAGCAAGGATATTTCGCACTTACATTCCACTGAAGTGAATAGGAGGTATACATAACATTACACAATGAATATTATATCTTATTACGAAACATAGAAATGAAATACGACATCTCGTTTTAAGAAGCATTAGTGCTCTATTGCTGTGATACGTAGACATCTGCAAACGCTATTTCCTAGCATGGAAGTGTCTTATTTACGTTCTTTTGAAGTGAATACGAGGTATACATGACACTTCGCAATGAATATTATATCTTCTCATGAAACATAGCAGTGAGATGCGATATCGCGTTTTAAGAAGCATTAGAACTCTATTGCTACGATACGTAGACATCTGCAAACGCTATTTCCTAGCAAGGATATTTCGCACTTACATTCCACTGAAGTGAATACGAGGTATACATAACATTACACAATGAATATTATATCTTATTACGGAACATAGAAATGAAATACGACATCTCGTTCTAAGAAGCATTAGTACTCTATTGCTGTGATACGTAGACATCTGCAAACGCTATTTCCTAGCATGGAAGTGTGGCATTTACATTCATTTGAAGTGAATACGAGGTATACATGACACTTCGTAGTGAATATTATATCTTATCATGAAACATAGAAGTGAGATGCTATATCGCGTTCTAAGAAGCATTAGAACTCTATTGCTACGATACGTAGACATCTGCAAACGCTATTTCCTATTATGGAAGTGTCTTATTTACGTTCATTTGAAGTGAGTACGAGGTATACATAACACTCCATAATGAATATTATATCTTATCATGAAACATAGCTGTGAGATGCGATATCGCGTTTTAAGAAGCATTAGAACTCTATTGCTACGATACGTAGACATCTGCAAACGCTATTTCCTAGCATTGAAGTGTCACATTTACATTCATTTGAAGTGAGTACGAGGTATACATAACACTCCATAATGAATATTATATCTTATCATGAAACATAGCAGTGAGATGCGATATCGCGTTTTAGGAAGCATTAGGACTCTATTGCTGCGATACGTAGACATCTGCAAACGCTATTTCCTAGCATGGAAGTGTCGCCTTTACATTCTTTTGAAGTGAATACGAGATATACATGACACTTCGCAATGAATGCTATATCTTATCATGAAACATAGGAAAGAGGTGCTATATCGCGTTTTGAGAAGCATTAGAACTCTATTGCTATTATACGTAGACATCTGCAAACTCTATTTCCTAGCAAGGAAATTTCGCACTTACATTCCACTGAAGTGAATACGAGGTATACATAACATTACACAATGAATATTATATCTTATTAAGAAACATAGAAGTGAAATACGACATCTCGTTTTAAGAAGCATTAGTACTCTATTGCTGTGATACGTAGACATCTGCAAACAATATTTCCTAGCAAGGAAGTGTCGCATTTACATTCTTCTGAAGTGAATACGAGATATACATGACACTTTGCAATGAATATTATAGCTTATCATGAAACATAGGAATGAGGTGCTATATCACGTTTTGAGAAGCATTAGAACTCTATTGCTAATATACGTAGACATCTGCAAACTCTATTTCCTAGCAAGGAAATTTCGCACTTACATTTCACTGATGTGAATACGAGGTATACATAAGATTACACAATGAATATTATATCTTATTACGAAACATAGAAATGAAATACGACATCTCGTTTTAAGAAGCATTATTGCTCTATTGCTGTGATACGTAGACATCTGCAAACGCTATTTCCTAGCATGGAAGTGTCTTATTTACGTCCTTTTGAAGTGAATACGAGGTATACATGACACTTCATAATGAATATTATATCTTCTCATGAAACATAGCAGTGAGATGCGATATCGCGTCTTAAGAAGCATTAGAACTCTATTGCTACGATACGTAGACATCTGCAAACGCTATTTCCTAGCAAGGAAATTTCGCACTTACATTCCACTGAAGTGAATACGTGGTATACATAACATTACACAATGAATATTATATCTTATTACGGAACATAGAAATGAAATACGACTTCTCGTTTTAAGAAGCATTAGTACTCTATTGCTGTGATACGTAGACATCTGCAAACGCTATTTCCTAGCATGGAAGTGTCGCATTTACATTCATTTGAAGTGAATTCGAGGTATACATGACGCTTCGCAATGAATATTACACCTTATCATGAAACATAGAAGAGAGATGCTATATCGCGTTTTAGGAAGCATTGGAACTCTATTGCTGCGATACGTAAACATCTGCAAACGCTATTTCCTAGCATGGAAGTGTCGCCTTTACATTCTTTTGAAGTGAATACGAGATATACATGACACTTCGCAATGAATACTATATCTTATCATGAAACATAGGAAAGAGGTGCTATATCGCGTTTTGAGAAGCATTAGAACTCTATTGCTATTATACGTAGACATCTGCAAACTCTATTTCCTAGCAAGGAAATTTCGCACTTACATTCCACTGAAGTGAATACGAGGTATACATAACATTACACAATGAATATTATATCTTATTAAGAAACATAGAAGTGAAATACGACATCTCGTTTTAAGAAGCATTAGTGCTCTATTGCTGTGATACGTAGACATCTGCAAACGCTATTTCCTAGCATGGAAGTGTCTTATTTACGTTCTTTTGAAGTGAATACGAGGTATACATGACACTTCGCAATGAATATTATATCTTCTCATGAAACATAGCAGTGAGATGCGATATCGCGTTTTAAGAATCATTAGAACTCTATTGCTACGATACGTAGACATCTGCAAACGCTATTTCCTAGCATGGAAGTGTCGCATTTACATTCATTTGAAGTGAATTCGAGGTATACATGACGCTTCGCAATGAATATTACACCTTATCATGAAACATAGAAGAGAGATGCGATATCGCGTTTTAGGAAGCATTGGAACTCTATTGCTGCGATACGTAGACATCTGCAAACGCTATTTCCTAGCATGGAAGTGTGGCATTTACATTCATTTGAAGTGAATACGAGGTATACATGACACTTCGTAGTGAATATTATATCTTATCATGAAACATAGAAGTGAGATGCCATATCGCGTTCTAAGAAGCATTAGAACTCTATTGCTACGATACGTAGACATATGCAAACGCTACTTCCTAGCATGGAAGTGTCGCATTTACATTCTTGTGAAGTGAAATCGAGGTATACATGACACTTCGCAATGAATATTATATTTTATCATGAAACATAGGAATGAGATGCTATATCGCGTTTTGAGAAGCATTAGAACTCTATAGCTACGATACGTAGACATCTGCAAAGGCTATTTCCTAGCATGGAAGGGTCGCATTTACATTCTTTTGAAGTGAGTACGAGGTATACATAACACTCCATAATGAATATTATATCTTATCATGAAACATAGCAGTGAGATGCGATATCGCGTTTTAAGAAGCATTAAAACTCTATTGCTGCGATACGTAGACATCTGCAAACGCTATTTCCTAGCAAGGAAATTTCGCACTTACATTCCACTGAAGTGAATACGAGGTATACATAACATTACACAATGAATATTATATCTTATTACGGAACATAGAAATGAAATGCGGCATCTCGTTTTAGAAGTGAATACGAGCTGTACATAAGATTACACAATGAATATTATATCTTATTACGATACATAGAAATGAAATACGACATCTCGTTTTAAGAAGCATTAGTGCTCTATTGCTGTGATACGTAGACATCTGCAAACGCTATTTCCTAGCATGGAAGTGTCTTATTTACGTTCTTTTGAAGTGAATACGAGGTATACATGACACTTCGCAATGAATGCTATATCTTATCATGAAACATAGGAAAGAGGTGCTATATCGCGTTTTGAGAAGCATTAGAACTCTATTGCTATTATACGTAGACATCTGCAAACTCTATTTCCTAGCAAGGAAATTTCGCACTTACATTCCACTGAAGTGAATACGAGGTATACATAACATTACACAATGAATATTATATCTTATTAAGAAACATAGAAGTGAAATACGACATCTCGTTTTAAGAAGCATTAGTACTCTATTGCTGTGATACGTAGACATCTGCAAACAATATTTCCTAGCAAGGAAGTGTCGCATTTACATTCTTCTGAAGTGAATACGAGATATACATGACACTTTGCAATGAATATTATAGCTTATCATGAAACATAGGAATGAGGTGCTATATCACGTTTTGAGAAGCATTAGAACTCTATTGCTAATATACGTAGACATCTGCAAACTCTATTTCCTAGCAAGGAAATTTCGCACTTACATTTCACTGATGTGAATACGAGGTATACATAAGATTACACAATGAATATTATATCTTATTACGAAACATAGAAATGAAATACGACATCTCGTTTTAAGAAGCATTATTGCTCTATTGCTGTGATACGTAGACATCTGCAAACGCTATTTCCTAGCATGGAAGTGTCTTATTTACGTCCTTTTGAAGTGAATACGAGGTATACATGACACTTCATAATGAATATTATATCTTCTCATGAAACATAGCAGTGAGATGCGATATCGCGTCTTAAGAAGCATTAGAACTCTATTGCTACGATACGTAGACATCTGCAAACGCTATTTCCTAGCAAGGAAATTTCGCACTTACATTCCACTGAAGTGAATACGTGGTATACATAACATTACACAATGAATATTATATCTTATTACGGAACATAGAAATGAAATACGACTTCTCGTTTTAAGAAGCATTAGTACTCTATTGCTGTGATACGTAGACATCTGCAAACGCTATTTCCTAGCATGGAAGTGTCGCATTTACATTCATTTGAAGTGAATTCGAGGTATACATGACGCTTCGCAATGAATATTACACCTTATCATGAAACATAGAAGAGAGATGCTATATCGCGTTTTAGGAAGCATTGGAACTCTATTGCTGCGATACGTAAACATCTGCAAACGCTATTTCCTAGCATGGAAGTGTCGCCTTTACATTCTTTTGAAGTGAATACGAGATATACATGACACTTCGCAATGAATACTATATCTTATCATGAAACATAGGAAAGAGGTGCTATATCGCGTTTTGAGAAGCATTAGAACTCTATTGCTATTATACGTAGACATCTGCAAACTCTATTTCCTAGCAAGGAAATTTCGCACTTACATTCCACTGAAGTGAATACGAGGTATACATAACATTACACAATGAATATTATATCTTATTAAGAAACATAGAAGTGAAATACGACATCTCGTTTTAAGAAGCATTAGTGCTCTATTGCTGTGATACGTAGACATCTGCAAACGCTATTTCCTAGCATGGAAGTGTCTTATTTACGACCTTTTGAAGTGAATACGAGGTATACATGACACTTCGCAATGAATATTATATCTTCTCATGAAACATAGCAGTGAGATGCGATATCGCGTTTTAAGAATCATTAGAACTCTATTGCTACGATACGTAGACATCTGCAAACGCTATTTCCTAGCATGGAAGTGTCGCATTTACATTCATTTGAAGTGAATTCGAGGTATACATGACGCTTCGCAATGAATATTACACCTTATCATGAAACATAGAAGAGAGATGCGATATCGCGTTTTAGGAAGCATTGGAACTCTATTGCTGCGATACGTAGACATCTGCAAACGCTATTTCCTAGCATGGAAGTGTCGCATTTACATTCTTTTGAAGTGAATACGAGATATGCATGACACTTCGCAATGAATATTATAGCTTATCATGAAACATAGGAATGAGGTTCTATATCGCGTTTTGAGAAGCACTAGAACTCTATTGCTAATATACGTAGACATCTGCAAACACTATTTCTTAGCAAGGAAATTTCGCACTTACATTTCACTGAAGTGAATACGAGGTATACATAAGATTACACAATGAATATTATATCTTATTACGAAACATAGAAATGAAATACGACATCTCGTTTTAAGAAGCATTAGTGCTCTATTGCTGTGATACGTAGACATCTGCAAACGCTATTTCCTAGCATGGAAGTGTCTTATTTACGTTCTTTTGAAGTGAATACGAGGTATACATGACACTTCGCAATGAATATTATATCTTCTCATGAAACATAGCAGTGAGATGCGATATCGCGTTTTAAGAATCATTAGAACTCTATTGCTACGATACGTAGACATCTGCAAACGCTATTTCCTAGCATGGAAGTGTCGCATTTACATTCATTTGAAGTGAATTCGAGGTATACATGACGCTTCGCAATGAATATTACACCTTATCATGAAACATAGAAGAGAGATGCGATATCGCGTTTTAGGAAGCATTGGAACTCTATTGCTGCGATACGTAGACATCTGCAAACGCTATTTCCTAGCATGGAAGTGTGGCATTTACATTCATTTGAAGTGAATACGAGGTATACATGACACTTCGTAGTGAATATTATATCTTATCATGAAACATAGAAGTGAGATGCCATATCGCGTTCTAAGAAGCATTAGAACTCTATTGCTACGATACGTAGACATATGCAAACGCTACTTCCTAGCATGGAAGTGTCGCATTTACATTCTTGTGAAGTGAAATCGAGGTATACATGACACTTCGCAATGAATATTATATTTTATCATGAAACATAGGAATGAGATGCTATATCGCGTTTTGAGAAGCATTAGAACTCTATAGCTACGATACGTAGACATCTGCAAAGGCTATTTCCTAGCATGGAAGGGTCGCATTTACATTCTTTTGAAGTGAGTACGAGGTATACATAACACTCCATAATGAATATTATATCTTATCATGAAACATAGCAGTGAGATGCGATATCGCGTTTTAAGAAGCATTAAAACTCTATTGCTGCGATACGTAGACATCTGCAAACGCTATTTCCTAGCAAGGAAATTTCGCACTTACATTCCACTGAAGTGAATACGAGGTATACATAACATTACACAATGAATATTATATCTTATTACGGAACATAGAAATGAAATGCGGCATCTCGTTTTAGAAGTGAATACGAGCTGTACATAAGATTACACAATGAATATTATATCTTATTACGATACATAGAAATGAAATACGACATCTCGTTTTAAGAAGCATTAGTGCTCTATTGCTGTGATACGTAGACATCTGCAAACGCTATTTCCTAGCATGGAAGTGTCTTATTTACGTTCTTTTGAAGTGAATACGAGGTATACATGACACTTCGCAATGAATATTATATCTTCTCATGAAACATAGCAGTGAGATGCGATATCGCGTTTTAAGAAGCATTAGAACTCTATTGCTACGATACGTAGACATCTGCAAACGCTATTTCCTAGCAAGGAAATTTCGCACTTACATTCCACTGAAGTGAATACGAGGTATACATAACATTACATAATGAATATTATATCTTACTACGGAACATAGAAATGAAATACGACATCTCGTTTTAAGAAGCATTAGTACTCTATTGCTGTGATACGTAGACATCTGCAAACGCTATTTCCTAGCATGGAAGTGTGGCATTTACATTCATTTGAAGTGAATACGAGGTATACATGACACTTCGTAGTGAATATTATATCTTATCATGAAACATAGAAGTGAGATGCGATATCGCGTTCTAAGAAGCATTAGAACTCTATTGCTACGATACGTAGACATCTGCAAACGCTATTTCCTAGCATGGAAGTGTCTTATTTACGTTCATTTGAAGTGAGTACGAGGTATACATGATACTTCGCAATGAATATTATATCTTCTCATGAAACATAGCAGTGAGATGCGATATCGCGTTTTAAGAATCATTAGAACTCTATTGCTATTATACGTAGACATCTGCAAACTCTATTTCCTAGCAAGGAAATTTCGCACTTACATGCCACTGAAGTGTATACGAGGTATACATAACATTACACAATGAATATTATATCTTATTACGAAACATAGAAGTGAAATACGACATCTCGTTTTAAGAAGCATTAGTACTCTATTGCTATGATACGTAGACATCTGCAAACAATATTTCCTAGCAAGGAAGTGTCGCATTTACATTCTTGTGAAGTGAAATCGCGGTATACATGGCACTTCGCAATGAATATTGTATCTTATCATGAAACATAGAAGAGTGATGCGGTATCGCATTTTAAGAAGCATTAGAACCCTATTGCTACGATACGTAGACATCTGCAAACGCTGCTTCCTAGCATGGAAGTGTCGCATTTACATTCATTTGAAGTGAATACGAGGTATACATGACACTTCGTAAACGAATATTATACCTTATCATGAAACATAGAAGAGAGATGCGATATCGCGTTTTAGGAGGCATTGGAACCCTATTGCTGCGATACGTAGACATCTGCAAACGCTATTTCCTAGCATGGAAGTGTCGCATTTACATTCTTTTGATGTGAATACGAGATATACATGACACTTCGCAATGAATATTATATCTTATCATGAAACATAGGAATGAGGTGCTATATCGCGTTTTGTGAAGCATTAGAACTCTACTGCTACGATACGTAGGCATCTGCAAACGCTATTTCCTAGCATGGAAGTGTCGCACTTACATTCCACTGAAGTGAATACGAGGTATACATAACATTGCACAATGAGTATTATATCTTATTACGAAACATAGAAATGAAATACGACATCTCGTTTTAAGAAGCATTATTACTCTATTGCTGTGATACGTAGACATCTGCAAACAATATTTCCTAGGAAGGATGTGTCGCATTTACATTCTTGTGAAGTGAAATCGAGGTATACATGACACTTCGCAATGAATATTATATTTTATCATGAAACATAGCAATGAGATGCTATATCGCGTTTTGAGAAGCATTAGAACTCTATTGCTACGATACGTAGACATCTGCAAAAGCTATTTCCTAGCACGGAAGTGTCGCACTTACATTCATTTGAAGTGAATACGAGGTATACATGACACTTCGCAATGAATATTATATCTTATCATGAAACATAGCAGTGAGATGCGATATCGCGTTTTAAGAAGCATTAGAACTCTATTGCTATTATACGTAGACATCTGCAAACTCTATTTCCTTGCAAGGAAATTTCGCACTTACATGCCACTGAAGTGTATACGAGGTATACATAACATTACACAATGAATATTATATCTTATTACGAAACATAGAAGTGAAATACGACATCTCGTTTTAAGAAGCATTAGTACTCCATTGCTGTGATACGTAGACATCTGCAAACAATATTTCCTAGCAAGGAAGTGTCGCATTTACATTCTTTTGAAGTGAATACGAGGTATACATGGCACTTCGCAATGAATATTATACCTTATCATGAAACATAGAAGAGAGGTGCGATATCGCGTTTTAGGAAGCATTAAAACTCTATTGCTGCGATACGTAGACATCTGCAAACGCTATTTCCTAGCATGGAAGTGTCGCATTTACATTCTTTTGAAGTGAATACGAGATATGCATGACACTTCGCAATGAATATTATATCTTATCATGAAACATAGCAGTGAGATGCGATATCGCGTTTTAAGAAGCATTAGAACTCTATTGCTACGATACGTAGACATCTGCAAACGCTATTTCCTAGCAAGGAAATTTCGCACTTACATTCCACTTAAGTGAATACGAGGTATACATAACATTACACAGTGAATATTATATCTTATTACGGAACATAGAAATGAAATGCGGCATCTCATTTAGAAGTGAATACGAGCTGTACATAAGATTACACAATGAATATTATATCTTATTACGAAACATAGAAATGAAATACGACATCTCGTTTTAAGAAGCATTAGTGCTCTATTGCTGTGATACGTAGACATCTGCAAACGCTATTTCCTAGCATGGAAGTGTCTTATTTACGTTCTTTTGAAGTGAATACGAGGTATACATGACACTTCGCAATGAATATTATATCTTCTCATGAAACATAGCAGTGAGATGCGATATCGCGTTTTAAGAAGCATTAGAACTCTATTGCTACGATACGTAGACATCTGCAAACGCTATTTCCTAGCAAGGAAATTTCGTACTTACATTCCACTGAAGTGAATACGAGGTATACATAACATTACACAATGAATATTATATCTTATTACGGAACATAGAAATGAAATACGACATCTCGTTTTAAGAAGCATTAGTACTCTATTGCTGTGATACGTAGACATCTGCAAACGCTATTTCCTAGCATGGAAGTGTGGCATTTACATTCATTTGAAGTGAATGCGAGGTATACATGACACTTCGTAGTGAATATTATATCTTATCATGAAACATAGAAGTGAGATGCGATATCGCGTTCTAAGAAGCATTAGAACTCTATTGCTACGATACGTAGACATCTGCAAACGCTATTTCCTAGCATGGAAGTGTCTTATTTACGTTCATTTGAAGTGAATACGAGGTATACATGACACTTCGCAATGAATATTATATCTTCTCATGAAACATAGATGTGAGATGCGATATCGCGTTTTAAGAAGCATTACAACTCTATTGCTACGATACGTAGACATCTGCAAACGCTATTTCCTAGCATGGAAGTGTCGCATTTACATTCATTTGAAGTGAATACGAGGTATACATGACACTTCGCAATGAATATTATATCTTATCATGAAACATAAAAGTGAGATGCGATATCGCGTTCTAAGATGCATTAGAACTCTATTGCTACGATACGTCGACATCTGCAAAGGCTATTCCCTAGCATGGAAGGGTCGCATTTACATTCTTTTGAAGTGAGTACGAGGTATACGTATCACTCCATAATGAATATTATATCTTATCATGAAACATAGCAGTGAGATGCGATATCGCGTTTTAAGAAGCATGAGAACTCTATTGCTACGATACTTAGACAACTGCAAACGCTATTTCCTAGCATGGAAGTGTCGCATTTACATTCACTTGAAGTAAATACGAGGTATACATGACACTTCGCAATGAATATTATACCTTGTCATGAAACATAGAAGAGAGATGCGATATCGCGTTTTAGGAAGCATTGGAACTCTATTGCTGCGATACGTAGACATCTGCAAACTCTATTTCCTAGCATGGAAGTGTCGCATTTACATTCTTTTGATGTGAATACGAGATATACATGACACTTCGCAATGAATAATATATCTTATCATGAAATATAGGAATGAGGTGCTATATCGCGTTTTGTGAAGCATTAGAACTCTATTGCTAATATACGTAGACATCTGCAAACTCTATTTCCTAGCAAGGAAATTTCGCACTTACATTTCACTGAAGTGAATACGAGGTATACATAACATTACACAATGAATATTATATCTTATTACGAAACATAGAAATGAAATACGACATATCATTTTAAGAGGCATTAGTGCTCTATTGCTATGATACATAGACATCTGCAAACGCTATTTCCTAGCATCGAAGTATCGCATTTACATTCGCTTGAAGTGAATACGAGGTATACATGACACTTCGCAATGAATATTATATCTTATCATGACACATATATGTGAGATGCGATATCGCGTTTTAAGAAGCATTAGAACTCTATTGCTACGATACGTAGACATCTGCAAACGCTATTTCCTAGCATGGAAGTGTCGCATTAACATTCATTTGAAGTGAATACGAGGTATACATGACGCTTCGCAATGAATATTATACCTTATCATGAAACATAGAAGAGAGATGCGATATCGCGTTTTAGGAAGCATTGGAACTCTATTGCTGCGATACGTAGACATCTGCAACTGCTATTTCCTAGCATGGAAGTGTCGCATTTACATTCTTTTGATGTGAATACGAGATATACATGACACTTCGCAATGAATATTATATCTTATCATGAAACAGAGGAATGAGGTGCTATATCGCGTTTTGAGAAGCATTAGAACTCTATTACTACGATACGTAGGCATCTGCAAACGCTATTTCCTAGCATGGAAGTGTCGCATTTACATTCTTTTGAAGTGAATACGAGGTATACATGACACTTCGCAATGAATATTATATCTTATCATGAAACATAAAAGTGAGATGCGATATCGCGTTCTAAGAAGCATTAGAACTCTACTGCTACGATACGTAGACATCTGCAAAGGCTATTCCCTAGCATGGAAGGGTCGCATTAACATTCGTTTGAAGTGAGTAGGAGGTATACATATCACTCCATAATGAATATTATATCTTATCATGAAACATAGCAGTGAGATGCGATATCGCGTTTTAAGAAGCATGAGAACTCTATTGCTACGATACGTAGACAAGTGCAAACGCTATTTCCTAGCATGGAAGTGTCGCATTTACATTCATTTGAAGTAAATACGATGTATACATGACACTTCGCAATGAATATTATATCTTATCATGAAACATAGGAATGAGGTGCTATATCGCGTTTTGAGAAGCATTAGAACTCTATTGCTAATATACGTAGACATCTGCAAACTCTATTTCCTAGAAAGGAAATTTCGCACTTACATTTCACTGAAGTGAATACGAGGTATACATAACATTACACAATGAATATTATATCTTATTACGAAACATAGAAATGAAATACGACATCTCGTTTTAAGAAGCATTAGTGCTCTATTGCTGTGATACATAGACATCTGCAAACGCTATTTCCTAGCATGGAAGTGTCTTATTTACGTTCTTTTGAAGTGAATGCGAGGTATACGTGACACGTCGCAATGAATATTATATCTTATCATGAAAGATAGAAGTGAGATGCGATATCGCGTTCTAAGAAGCATTAGAACTCTATTGCTACGATACGTAGACATCTGCACACGCTATTTCCTAGCATGGAAGTGTCGCATTTAGATTCGTTTGAAGTGAATACGAGATATACATGACACTTCGCAATGAATATTATATCTTATCATGAAACATAGGAACGAGGTGCTATATCGCGTTTTGAGAAGCATTAGAACTCTATTGCTACGATACGTAGGCATCTGCAAACGCTATTCCCTAGCATGGAAGTGTCGCACTTACATTCTTTTGAAGTGAATACGAGGTATACACGACACTTCGCAATGAATATTATATCTTATCATGAAACATAAAAGTGAGATGCGATATCGCGTTCTAAGAAGCATTAGAACTCTACTGCTACGATACGTAGACATCTGCAAAGGCTATTCCCTAGCATGGAAGGGTCGCATTTACATTCTTTTGAAGTGAGTACGAGATATACATGACACTTCGCAATGAATATTATATCTTATCATGAATCATAGCAGTGAGATGCGATACAGCGTTTTAAGAAGCATTAGAACTCTATTGCTACGATACGTGGACATCTGCAAAAGCTATTTCCTAGCATGGAAGTGTCGCATTTACATTCGTTTGAGGTGAATACGAGATATACATGACGCTTCGCAATGAATATTATATCTTATCATGAAACATAGGAATGAGGTGCTATATCGCGTTTTGAGAAGCATTAGAACTCTATTGCTACGATACGTAGGCATCTGCAAACGCTATTTCCTAGCATGGAAGTCTCGCATTTACATTCTTTTGAAGTGAATACGAGGTATACATGACACTTCGCAATGAATATTATATCTTATCATGAAACATAAAAGTGAGATGCGATATCGCGTTCTAAGAAGCATTAGAACTCTATTGCTACGATACGTAGACATCTGCAAACGCTATTTCCTAGGATGGAAGGGTCGCATTTACATTCTTTTGAAGTGAGTACGAGGTATACATAACAGTCCATAATGAATATTATATCTTATCATGAAACATAAAAGTGAGATGCGATATCGCGTTCTAAGAAGCATTAGAGCTCTACTGCTACGATACGTAGACATCTGCAAAGGCTATTCCCTAGCATGGAAGGGTCGCATTTACATTCTTTTGAAGTGAGTACGAGATATACATGACACTTCGCAATGAATATTATATCTTATCATGAATCATAGCAGTGAGATGCGATACCGCGTTTTAAGAAGCATTAGAACTCTATTGCTACGATACGTGGACATCTGCAAAAGCTATTTCCTAGCATGGAAGTGTCGCATTTACATTCGTTTGAGGTGAATACGAGATATACATGACGCTTCGCAATGAATATTATATCTTATCATGAAACATAGGAATGAGGTGCTATATCGCGTTTTGAGAAGCATAAGAACTCTATTGCTACGATACGTAGGCATCTGCAAACGCTATTTCCTAGCATGGAAGTGTCGCATTTACATTCTTTTGAAGTGAATACGAGGTATACATGACACTTCGCAATGAATATTATATCTTATCATGAAACATAAAAGTGAGATGCGATATCGCGTTCTAAGAAGCATTAGAACTCTATTTCTACGATACGTAGACATCTGCAAACGCTATTTCCTAGCATGGAAGTGTCGCATTTACATTCTTTTGATGTGAATACGAGATATACATGACACTTCGCAATGAATATTATATCTTATCATGAAACATAGGAAGGAGGTGCTATATCGCGTTTTGAGAGGCATTAGAACTCTATTGCTACGATACGTAGACATCTGCGAAGGCTATTCCCTAGCATGGAAGGGTCGCATTTACATTCTTTTGAAGTGAGTACGATGTATACAAATCAGTCCACAATGAATATTATATCTTATCATGAAACATAGCAGTGAGGTGCGATATCGCGTTTTAAGAAGCATTAGAACTCTATTGCTACGATACGTAGACACCTGCAAACGCAATTTCCTAGCATGGAAGTGTCGCATTTACATTCGTTTGAAGTGAATACGAGGTTTACATGACACTCCACAATGAATATTATATCTTATCACGGAACATAGAAATGAAATGGGGCATCTCGTTTTAAGAAGCATTAGTACTCTATTGCTGTGATACGTAGACATCTGCAAACGCTATTTCCTAGCATGGAAGTGTGGCATTTACATTCATTTGAAGTGAATGCGAGGTATACATGACACTTCGTAGTGAATATTATATCTTATCATGAAACATAGGAGTGAGATGCGATATCGCGTTCTAAGAAGCATTAGAACTCTATTGCTACGATACGTAGACATCTGCAAACGCTATTTCCTAGCATGGAAGTGTCTTATTTACGTTCATTTGAAGTGAATACGAGGTATACATGACACTTCGCAATGAATATTATATCTTCTCATGAAACATAGCAGTGAGATGCGATATCGCGTCTTAAGAAGCATTACAACTCTATTGCTACGATACGTAGACATCTGCAAACGCTATTTCCTAGCAAGGAAATTTCGCACTTACATTCCACTGAAGTGAATACGTGGTATACATAACATTACACAATGAATATTATATCTTATTACGGAACATAGAAATGAAATACGACTTCTCGTTTTAAGAAGCATTAGTACTCTATTGCTGTGATACGTAGACATCTGCAAACGCTATTTCCTAGCATGGAAGTGTCGCATTTACATTCATTTGAAGTGAATTCGAGGTATACATGACGCTTCGCAATGAATATTACACCTTATCATGAAACATAGAAGAGAGATGCTATATCGCGTTTTAGGAAGCATTGGAACTCTATTGCTGCGATACGTAAACATCTGCAAACGCTATTTCCTAGCATGGAAGTGGCGCCTTTACATTCTTTTGAAGTGAATACGAGATATACATGACACTTCGCAATGAATACTATATCTTATCATGAAACATAGGAAAGAGGTGCTATATCGCGTTTTGAGAAGCATTAGAACTCTATTGCTATTATACGTAGACATCTGCAAACTCTATTTCCTAGCAAGGAAATTTCGCACTTACATTCCACTGAAGTGAATACGAGGTATACATAAGATTACACAATGAATATTATATCTTATTACGAAACATAGAAATGAAATACGACATCTCGTTTTAAGAAGCATTAGTGCTCTATTGCTGTGATACGTAGACATCTGCAAACGCTATTTCCTAGCATGGAAGTGTCTTATTTACGTTCTTTTGAAGTGAATACGAGGTATACATGACACTTCGCAATGAATATTATATCTTCTCATGAAACATAGCAGTGAGATGCGATATCGCGTTTTAAGAATCATTAGAACTCTATTGCTACGATACGTAGACATCTGCAAACGCTATTTCCTAGCATGGAAGTGTCGCATTTACATTCATTTGAAGTGAATTCGAGGTATACATGACGCTTCGCAATGAATATTACACCTTATCATGAAACATAGAAGAGAGATGCGATATCGCGTTTTAGGAAGCATTGGAACTCTATTGCTGCGATACGTAGACATCTGCAAACGCTATTTCCTAGCATGGAAGTGTGGCATTTACATTCATTTGAAGTGAATACGAGGTATACATGACACATCGTAGTGAATATTATATCTTATCATGAAACATAGAAGTGAGATGCCATATCGCGTTCTAAGAAGCATTAGAACTCTATTGCTACGATACGTAGACATATGCAAACGCTGCTTCCTAGCATGGAAGTGTCGCATTTACATTCTTGTGAAGTGAAATCGAGGTATACATGACACTTCGCAATGAATATTATATTTTATCATGAAACATAGGAATGAGATGCTATATCGCGTTTTGAGAAGCATTAGAACTCTATAGCTACGATACGTAGACATCTGCAAAAGCTATTTCCTAGCAAGGAAATTTCGCACTTACATTCCACTGAAGTGAATACGAGGTATACATAACATTACACAATGAATATTATATCTTATTACGGAACATAGAAATGAAATGCGGCATCTCGTTTTAGAAGTGAATACGAGCTGTACATAAGATTACACAATGAATATTATATCTTATTACGAAACATAGAAATGAAATACGACATCTCGTTTTAAGAAGCATTAGTGCTCTATTGCTGTGATACGTAGACATCTGCAAACGCTATTTCCTAGCATGGAAGTGTCTTATTTACGTTCTTTTGAAGTGAATACGAGGTATACATGACACTTCGCAATGAATATTATATCTTCTCATGAAACATAGCAGTGAGATGCGATATCGCGTTTTAAGAAGCATTAGAACTCTATTGCTACGATACGTAGACATCTGCAAACGCTATTTCCTAGCAAGGAAATTTCGCACTTACATTCCACTGAAGTGAATACGAGGTATACATAACATTACATAATGAATATTATATCTTACTACGGAACATAGAAATGAAATACGACATCTCGTTTTAAGAAGCATTAGTACTCTATTGCTGTGATACGTAGACATCTGCAAACGCTATTTCCTAGCATGGAAGTGTCGCATTTACATTCTTTTGATGTGAATACGAGATATACATGACACTTCGCAATGAATATTATATCTTATCATGAAACATAGGAATGAGGTGCTATATCGCGTTTTGTGAAGCATTAGAACTCTACTGCTACGATACGTAGGCATCTGCAAACGCTATTTCCTAGCATGGAAGTGTCGCACTTACATTCCACTGAAGTGAATACGAGGTATACATAACATTGCACAATGAGTATTATATCTTATTACGAAACATAGAAATGAAATACGACATCTCGTTTTAAGAAGCATTATTACTCTATTGCTGTGATACGTAGACATCTGCAAACAATATTTCCTAGGAAGGATGTGTCGCATTTACATTCTTGTGAAGTGAAATCGAGGTATACATGACACTTCGCAATGAATATTATATTTTATCATGAAACATAGCAATGAGATGCTATATCGCGTTTTGAGAAGCATTAGAACTCTATTGCTACGATACGTAGACATCTGCAAAAGCTATTTCCTAGCACGGAAGTGTCGCACTTACATTCATTTGAAGTGAATACGAGGTATACATGACACTTCGCAATGAATATTATATCTTATCATGAAACATAGCAGTGAGATGCGATATCGCGTTTTAAGAAGCATTAGAACTCTATTGCTACGATACGTAGACATCTGCAAAAGCTATTTCCTAGCACGGAAGTGTCGCACTTACATTCATTTGAAGTGAATACGAGGTATACATGACACTTCGCAATGAATATTATACCTTATCATGAAACATAGAAGAGAGATGCGATATCGCGTTTTAGGAAGCATTAGAACTCTATTGCTGCGATACGTAGACATCCGCAAACGCTATTTCCTAGCATGGAAGTGTCGCATTTACATTCTTTTGAAGTGAATACGAGATATACATGACACTTCGCAATGAATATTATAGCTTATCATGAAACATAGGAATGAGGTGCAATATCGCGTTTTGAGAAGCATTAGAACTCTATTGCTATTATACGTAGACATCTGCAAACTCTATTTCCTTGCAAGGAAATTTCGCACTTACATGCCACTGAAGTGTATACGAGGTATACATAACATTACACAATGAATATTATATCTTATTACGAAACATAGAAGTGAAATACGACATCTCGTTTTAAGAAGCATTAGTACTCCATTGCTGTGATACGTAGACATCTGCAAACAATATTTCCTAGCAAGGAAGTGTCGCATTTACATTCTTTTGAAGTGAATACGAGGTATACATGGCACTTCGCAATGAATATTATACCTTATCATGAAACATAGAAGAGAGGTGCGATATCGCGTTTGGGAAGCATTAAAACTCTATTGCTGCGATACGTAGACATCTGCAAACGCTATTTCCTAGCATGGAAGTGTCGCATTTACATTCTTTTGAAGTGAATACGAGATATGCATGACACTTCGCAATGAATATTATATCTTATCATGAAACATAGCAGTGAGATGCGATATCGCGTTTTAAGAAGCATTAGAACTCTATTGCTACGATACGTAGACATCTGCAAACGCTATTTCCTAGCAAGGAAATTTCGCACTTACATTCCACTTAAGTGAATACGAGGTATACATAACATTACACAGTGAATATTATATCTTATTACGGAACATAGAAATGAAATGCGGCATCTCATTTAGAAGTGAATACGAGCTGTACATAAGATTACACAATGAATATTATATCTTATTACGAAACATAGAAATGAAATACGACATCTCGTTTTAAGAAGCATTAGTGCTCTATTGCTGTGATACGTAGACATCTGCAAACGCTATTTCCTAGCATGGAAGTGTCTTATTTACGTTCTTTTGAAGTGAATACGAGGTATACATGACACTTCGCAATGAATATTATATCTTCTCATGAAACATAGCAGTGAGATGCGATATCGCGTTTTAAGAAGCATTAGAACTCTATTGCTACGATACGTAGACATCTGCAAACGCTATTTCCTAGCAAGGAAATTTCGTACTTACATTCCACTGAAGTGAATACGAGGTATACATAACATTACACAATGAATATTATATCTTATTACGGAACATAGAAATGAAATACGACATCTCGTTTTAAGAAGCATTAGTACTCTATTGCTGTGATACGTAGACATCTGCAAACGCTATTTCCTAGCATGGAAGTGTGGCATTTACATTCATTTGAAGTGAATGCGAGGTATACATGACACTTCGTAGTGAATATTATATCTTATCATGAAACATAGAAGTGAGATGCGATATCGCGTTCTAAGAAGCATTAGAACTCTATTGCTACGATACGTAGACATCTGCAAACGCTATTTCCTAGCATGGAAGTGTCTTATTTACGTTCATTTGAAGTGAATACGAGGTATACATGACACTTCGCAATGAATATTATATCTTCTCATGAAACATAGATGTGAGATGCGATATCGCGTTTTAAGAAGCATTACAACTCTATTGCTACGATACGTAGACATCTGCAAACGCTATTTCCTAGCATGGAAGTGTCGCATTTACATTCATTTGAAGTGAATACGAGGTATACATGACACTTCGCAATGAATATTATATCTTATCATGAAACATAAAAGTGAGATGCGATATCGCGTTCTAAGATGCATTAGAACTCTATTGCTACGATACGTCGACATCTGCAAAGGCTATTCCCTAGCATGGAAGGGTCGCATTTACATTCTTTTGAAGTGAGTACGAGGTATACGTATCACTCCATAATGAATATTATATCTTATCATGAAACATAGCAGTGAGATGCGATATCGCGTTTTAAGAAGCATGAGAACTCTATTGCTACGATACTTAGACAACTGCAAACGCTATTTCCTAGCATGGAAGTGTCGCATTTACATTCACTTGAAGTAAATACGAGGTATACATGACACTTCGCAATGAATATTATACCTTGTCATGAAACATAGAAGAGAGATGCGATATCGCGTTTTAGGAAGCATTGGAACTCTATTGCTGCGATACGTAGACATCTGCAAACTCTATTTCCTAGCATGGAAGTGTCGCATTTACATTCTTTTGATGTGAATACGAGATATACATGACACTTCGCAATGAATAATATATCTTATCATGAAATATAGGAATGAGGTGCTATATCGCGTTTTGTGAAGCATTAGAACTCTATTGCTAATATACGTAGACATCTGCAAACTCTATTTCCTAGCAAGGAAATTTCGCACTTACATTTCACTGAAGTGAATACGAGGTATACATAACATTACACAATGAATATTATATCTTATTACGAAACATAGAAATGAAATACGACATATCATTTTAAGAGGCATTAGTGCTCTATTGCTATGATACATAGACATCTGCAAACGCTATTTCCTAGCATCGAAGTATCGCATTTACATTCGCTTGAAGTGAATACGAGGTATACATGACACTTCGCAATGAATATTATATCTTATCATGACACATATATGTGAGATGCGATATCGCGTTTTAAGAAGCATTAGAACTCTATTGCTACGATACGTAGACATCTGCAAACGCTATTTCCTAGCATGGAAGTGTCGCATTTACATTCATTTGAAGTGAATACGAGGTATACATGACGCTTCGCAATGAATATTATACCTTATCATGAAACATAGAAGAGAGATGCGATATCGCGTTTTAGGAAGCATTGGAACTCTATTGCTGCGATACGTAGACATCTGCAACTGCTATTTCCTAGCATGGAAGTGTCGCATTTACATTCTTTTGATGTGAATACGAGATATACATGACACTTCGCAATGAATATTATATCTTATCATGAAACAGAGGAATGAGGTGCTATATCGCGTTTTGAGAAGCATTAGAACTCTATTACTACGATACGTAGGCATCTGCAAACGCTATTTCCTAGCATGGAAGTGTCGCATTTACATTCTTTTGAAGTGAATACGAGGTATACATGACACTTCGCAATGAATATTATATCTTATCACGAAACATAAAAGTGAGATGCGATATCGCGTTCTAAGAAGCATTAGAACTCTACTGCTACGATACGTAGACATCTGCAAAGGCTATTCCCTAGCATGGAAGGGTCGCATTAACATTCGTTTGAAGTGAGTAGGAGGTATACATATCACTCCATAATGAATATTATATCTTATCATGAAACATAGCAGTGAGATGCGATATCGCGTTTTAAGAAGCATTAGAACTCTATTGCTAATATACGTAGACATCTGCAAACTCTATTTCCTAGAAAGGAAATTTCGCACTTACATTTCACTGAAGTGAATACGAGGTATACATGACACTTCGCAATGAATATTATATCTTATCATGAAACATAGGAATGAGGTGCTATATCGCGTTTTGAGAAGCATTAGAACTCTATTGCTAATATACGTAGACATCTGCAAACTCTATTTCCTAGAAAGGAAATTTCGCACTTACATTTCACTGAAGTGAATACGAGGTATACATAACATTACACAATGAATATTATATCTTATTACGAAACATAGAAATGAAATACGACATCTCGTTTTAAGAAGCATTAGTGCTCTATTGCTGTGATACATAGACATCTGCAAACGCTATTTCCTAGCATGGAAGTGTCTTATTTACGTTCTTTTGAAGTGAATGCGAGGTATACGTGACACTTCGCAATGAATATTATATCTTATCATGAAAGATAGAAGTGAGATGCGATATCGCGTTCTAAGAAGCATTAGAACTCTATTGCTACGATACGTAGACATCTGCACACGCTATTTCCTAGCATGGAAGTGTCGCATTTAGATTCGTTTGAAGTGAATACGAGATATACATGACACTTCGCAATGAATATTATATCTTATCATGAAACATAGGAACGAGGTGCTATATCGCGTTTTGAGAAGCATTAGAACTCTATTGCTACGATACGTAGGCATCTGCAAACGCTATTCCCTAGCATGGAAGTGTCGCACTTACATTCTTTTGAAGTGAATACGAGGTATACACGACACTTCGCAATGAATATTATATCTTATCATGAAACATAAAAGTGAGATGCGATATCGCGTTCTAAGAAGCATTAGAACTCTACTGCTACGATACGTAGACATCTGCAAAGGCTATTCCCTAGCATGGAAGGGTCGCATTTACATTCTTTTGAAGTGAGTACGAGATATACATGACACTTCGCAATGAATATTATATCTTATCATGAATCATAGCAGTGAGATGCGATACAGCGTTTTAAGAAGCATTAGAACTCTATTGCTACGATACGTGGACATCTGCAAAAGCTATTTCCTAGCATGGAAGTGTCGCATTTACATTCGTTTGAGGTGAATACGAGATATACATGACGCTTCGCAATGAATATTATATCTTATCATGAAACATAGGAATGAGGTGCTATATCGCGTTTTGAGAAGCATTAGAACTCTATTGCTACGATACGTAGGCATCTGCAAACGCTATTTCCTAGCATGGAAGTCTCGCATTTACATTCTTTTGAAGTGAATACGAGGTATACATGACACTTCGCAATGAATATTATATCTTATCATGAAACATAAAAGTGAGATGCGATATCGCGTTCTAAGAAGCATTAGAACTCTATTGCTACGATACGTAGACATCTGCAAACGCTATTTCCTAGGATGGAAGGGTCGCATTTACATTCTTTTGAAGTGAGTACGAGGTATACATAACAGTCCATAATGAATATTATATCTTATCATGAAACATAAAAGTGAGATGCGATATCGCGTTCTAAGAAGCATTAGAGCTCTACTGCTACGATACGTAGACATCTGCAAAGGCTATTCCCTAGCATGGAAGGGTCGCATTTACATTCTTTTGAAGTGAGTACGAGATATACATGACACTTCGCAATGAATATTATATCTTATCATGAATCATAGCAGTGAGATGCGATACCGCGTTTTAAGAAGCATTAGAACTCTATTGCTACGATACGTGGACATCTGCAAAAGCTATTTCCTAGCATGGAAGTGTCGCATTTACATTCGTTTGAGGTGAATACGAGATATACATGACGCTTCGCAATGAATATTATATCTTATCATGAAACATAGGAATGAGGTGCTATATCGCGTTTTGAGAAGCATCAGAACTCTATTGCTACGATACGTAGGCATCTGCAAACGCTATTTCCTAGCATGGAAGTGTCGCATTTACATTCTTTTGAAGTGAATACGAGGTATACATGACACTTCGCAATGAATATTATATCTTATCATGAAACATAAAAGTGAGATGCGATATCGCGTTCTAAGAAGCATTAGAACTCTATTGCTACGATACGTAGACGTCTGCAAACGCTATTTCCTAGCATGGAAGTGTCGCAATTACATTCTTTTGATGTGAATACGAGATATACATGACACTTCGCAATGAATATTATATCTTCTCACAAAACATAGCAGTGAGATGCGATATCGCGTTTTAAGAAGCATTAGAACTCTATTGCTACGATACGTAGGCACCTGCAAACGCTATTTCCTAGCATGGAAGTGTCGCATTTACATTCGTTTGAAGTGAATACGAGATATACATGACACTTCTCAATGAATATTATATCTTATCATGAAACATAGAAATGAAATGAGGCATCTCGTTTTGTGAAGCATTAGAACTCTATTGCTACGATACGTAGACATCTGCTAACGCTATTTCCTAGCATGGAAGTGTCGCATTTACATTCGTTTGAAGTGAATACGAGATATACATGACACTTCGCAATGAATATTATATCTTATGATGAAACATAGGAATGAGGTGCTATATCGCGTTTTGAGAAGCACTAGAACTCTATTGCTACGATACGTAGACATCTGCAAACGCTATTTCCTAGCATGGAAGTGTCGCATTAACATTCTTTTGAAGTGAATACGAGGTATACATGACACATCGCAATGAATATTATATCTTATCATGAAACATAAAAGTGAGATGCGATATCGCGTTCTAAGAAGCATTAGAACTCTATTGCTACGATACGTAGACATCTGCAAAGGCTATTCCCTAGCATGGAAGGGTCGCATTCACTTTCTTTTGAAGTGAGTACGAGGTATACATAACACTCCATAATGAATATTATATCTTATCATGAAACATAGGAATGAGGTGCTATATCGCGTTCTGAGAAGCATTAGAACTCTATTGCTAATATACGTAGACATCTGCAAACCCTATTTCCTAGCAACGAAATTTCGCACTTACATTCCACTGAAGTGAATACGAGGTATACATAACATTACACAATGAATAGTATATCTTATTACGAAACATAGAAATGAAATACGACATCTCGTTTTAAGAAGCATTAGTACTGTATTGCTGTGATACGTAGACATCTGCAAACGCTATTTCCTAGCATGGAAGTGTCGCATTTACATTCTTTTGAAGTGAATACGAGGTATACATTACACTTCGCAATGAATATTATATCTTATCATGAAACATAAAAGTGAGATGCGATATCGCGTTCTAAGAAGCATTAGAACTCTATTGCTACGATACGTAGACATCTGCAAAGCCTATTCCCTAGCATGGAAGGGTCGCATTTACTTTCTCTTGAAGTCAGTACGAGGTATACATATCACTCCATAATGAATATTATATCTTCTCATGAAACATAGAAGTGAGATGCGATATCGCGTTTTAAGAAGCATTAGAACTCTATTGCTACGATACGTAGACATCTGCAAACGCTATTTCCTAGCATGGAAGTGTCGCATTTACATTCGTTTGAAGTGAATTCGAGGTATACATGACACTTCGCAATGAATATTATATCTTATAATGAAACATAGAATTGAGATTCGATATCGCGTTTTAAGAAGCATTAGAACTCTATTGGCTCGACGCGTAGACATCTGCAGACGCTATTTCCTAGCATGGAAGTGTCGCATTTACATTCTTTTGAAGTGAATACGAGGTATACCTGACACTTCGCGATGAATATTATATCTTATCACGAAGCATATAAATGAGATGCGATATTGCGATTTAAGTAGCATCAGAACTCTATTGCTACGACACGTAGACATCTGCAAACGCTATTTCCTAGCAAGGAATAGACGCATTTACATTCTTTTGAAGTGAATACGAGGTATACATGACACTTCACAATGAATATTATATCTTATCATGAAACATAGAAGAGAGATGCGATATCGCGATATAAGTATCATTAGAACTCTATTGCTACGATATGTAGACATCTGAATACGCTATTTCCTAGCAAGGAAGGGTCGCATTTACATTCGTTTGGAGTGAATACGAGGTATACATGACACTTCGCAATGAACATTATATCTTATCATGTAACATAGAAATGAGATGCGATATCGCGTTTTAAGAAGCATTAGAACTCTATTGCTACGATACGTAGACACCTGCAAACGCTATTTCCTAGCATGGAAGTGTCGCATTTACATTCGTTTGAAGTGAATACGAGATATACATGACACTTCTCAATGAATATTATATCTTATCATGAAACATAGAAATGAAATGAGGCATCTCGTCTTGTGAAGCATTAGAAATCTATTGCTACGATACGTAGACATCAGCAAACGCTATTTCCTAGCATGGAAGTGTCGCATTTCCATTCATTTGAAGTGAATATGAGGTATACATGACACTTCGAAATGAATATTATACCTTATCATGAAACATAGAAGAGTGATGCGATATCGCGTTTTAGGAAGCATTGGAACTCTATTGCTACGTTACGTAGACATCTGCAAACGCTATTTCCTAGCATGGAAGTGTCGCATTTACATTCGTTTGAAGTGAATACGAGATATACATGACACTTCGCAATGAATATTATATCTTATCATGAAACATAGGAATGAGGTGCTATATCGCGTTTTGAGAAGCACTAGAACTCTATTGCTACGATACGTAGACATCTGCAAACGCTATTTCCTAGCATGGAAGTGTCGCATTAACATTCTTTTGAAGTGAATACGAGGTATACATGACACATCGCAATGAATATTATATCTTATCATGAAACATAAAAGTGAGATGCGATATCGCGTTCTAAGAAGCATTAGAACTCTATTGCTACGATACGTAGACATCTGCAAAAGCTATTCCCTAGCATGGAAGGGTCGCATTTACTTTCTTTTGAAGTGAGTACGAGGTATACATTACACTTCGCAATGAATATTATATCTTATCATGAAACATAAAAGTGAGATGCGATATCGCGTTCTAAGAAGCATTAGAACTCTATTGCTACGATACGTAGACATCTGCAAAGCCTATTCCCTAGCATGGAAGGGTCGCATTTACTTTCTCTTGAAGTGAGTACGAGGTATACATATCACTCCATAATGAATATTATATCTTCTCATGAAACATAGCAGTGAGATGCGATATCGCGTTTTAAGAAGCATTAGAACTCTATTGCTACGATACGTAGACATCTGCAAACGCTATTTCCTAGCATGGAAGTGTCGCATTTACATTCGTTTGAAGTGAATTCGAGGTATACATGACACTTCGCAATGAATATTATATCTTATAATGAAACATAGAATTGAGATTCGATATCGCGTTTTAAGAAGCATTAGAACTCTATTGGCTCGACGCGTAGACATCTGCAGACGCTATTTCCTAGCATGGAAGTGTCGCATTTACATTCTTTTGAAGTGGATACGAGGTATACCTGACACTTCGCGATGAATATTATATCTTATCACGAAGCATATAAATGAGATGCGATATTGCGATTTAAGTAGCATCAGAACTCTATTGCTACGACACGTAGACATCTGCAAACGCTATTTCCTAGCAAGGAATAGACGCATTTACATTCTTTTGAAGTGAATACGAGGTATACATGACACTTCGCAATGAATATTATATCTTATCATGAAACATAGAAGAGAGATGCGAGATCGCGATATAAGTAGCATTAGAACTCTATTGCGACGATATGTAGACATCTGAATACGCTATTTCCTAGCAAGGAAGGGTCGCATTTACATTCGTTTGGAGTGAATACGAGGTATACATGACACTTCGCAATGAACATTATATCTTATCATGTAACATAGAAATGAGATGCGATATCGCGTTTTAAGAAGCATTAGAACTCTATTGCTACGATACGTAGACACCTGCAAACGCTATTTCCTAGCATGGAAGTGTCGCATTTACATTCGTTTGAAGTGAATACGAGATATACATGACACTTCTCAATGAATATTATATCTTATCATGAAACATAGAAATGAAATGAGGCATCTCGCCTTGTGAAGCATTAGAACTCTATTGCTACGATACGTAGACGTCTGCAAACGCTATTTCCTAGCATGGAAGTGTCGCAATTACATTCTTTTGATGTGAATACGAGATATACATGACACTTCGCAATGAATATTATATCTTCTCACAAAACATAGCAGTGAGATGCGATATCGCGTTTTAAGAAGCATTAGAACTCTATTGCTGCGATACGTAGACACCTGCAAACGCTATTTCCTAGCATGGAAGTGTCGCATTTACATTCGTTTGAAGTGAATACGAGATATACATGACACTTCTCAATGAATATTATATCTTATCATGAAACATAGAAATGAAATGAGGCATCTCCTCTTGTGAAGCATTAGAACTCTATTGCTACGATACGTAGACATCTGCAAACGCTATTTCCTAGCATGGAAGTGTCGCATTTCCATTCATTTGAAGTGAATACGAGGTATACATGACACTTCGAAATGAATATTATACCTTATCATGAAACATAGAAGAGTGATGCGATATCGCGTTTTACGAAGCATTGGAACTCTATTGCTACGATACGTAGACATCTGCAAACGCTATTTCCTAGCATGGAAGTGTCGCATTTACATTCGTTTGAAGTGAATACGAGATATACATGACACTTCGCAATGAATATTATATCTTATCATGAAACATAGGAATGAGGTGCTATATCGCGTTTTGAGAAGCACTAGAACTCTATTGCTACGATACGTAGACATCTGCAAACGCTATTTCCTAGCATGGAAGTGTCGCATTAACATTCTTTTGAAGTGAATACGAGGTATACATGACACATCGCAATGAATATTATATCTTATCATGAAACATAAAAGTGTGATGCGATATCGCGTTCTAAGAAGCATTAGAACTCTATTTCTACGATACGTAGACATCTGCAAAGGCTATTCCCTAGCATGGAAGTGTCGCATTTACTTTCTTTTGAAGTGAGTACGAGGTATACATAACACTCCATAATGAATATTATATCTTATCATGAAACATAGGAATGAGGTGCTATATCGCGTTCTGAGAAGCATTAGAACTCTATTGCTAATATACGTAGACATCTGCAAACTCTATTTCCTAGCAACGAAATTTCGCACTTACATTCCACTGAAGTGAATACGAGGTATACATAACATTACACAATGAATAGTATATCTTATTACGAAACATAGAAATGAAATACGACATCTCGTTTTAAGAAGCATTAGTACTGTATTGCTGTGATACGTAGACATCTGCAAACGCTATTTCCTAGCATGGAAGTGTCGCATTTACATTCATTTGAAGTGAATACGAGGTATACCTGACACTTCGCGATGAATATTATATCTTATCACGAAGCATATAAATGAGATGCGATATTGCGATTTAAGTAGCATCAGAACTCTATTGCTACGACACGTAGACATCTGCAAACGCTATTTCCTAGCAAGGAATAGACGCATTTACATTCTTTTGAAGTGAATACGAGGTATACATGACACTTCGCAATGAATATTATATCTTATCATGAAACATAGAAGAGAGATGCGAGATCGCGATATAAGTAGCATTAGAACTCTATTGCGACGATATGTAGACATCTGAATACGCTATTTCCTAGCAAGGAAGGGTCGCATTTACATTCGTTTGGAGTGAATACGAGGTATACATGACACTTCGCAATGAACATTATATCTTATCATGTAACATAGAAATGAGATGCGATATCGCGTTTTAAGAAGCATTAGAACTCTATTGCTACGATACGTAGACACCTGCAAACGCTATTTCCTAGCATGGAAGTGTCGCATTTACATTCGTTTGAAGTGAATACGAGATATACATGACACTTCTCAATGAATATTATATCTTATCATGAAACATAGAAATGAAATGAGGCATCTCGCCTTGTGAAGCATTAGAACTCTATTGCTACGATACGTAGACGTCTGCAAACGCTATTTCCTAGCATGGAAGTGTCGCAATTACATTCTTTTGATGTGAATACGAGATATACATGACACTTCGCAATGAATATTATATCTTCTCACAAAACATAGCAGTGAGATGCGATATCGCGTTTTAAGAAGCATTAGAACTCTATTGCTGCGATACGTAGACACCTGCAAACGCTATTTCCTAGCATGGAAGTGTCGCATTTACATTCGTTTGAAGTGAATACGAGATATACATGACACTTCTCAATGAATATTATATCTTATCATGAAACATAGAAATGAAATGAGGCATCTCCTCTTGTGAAGCATTAGAACTCTATTGCTACGATACGTAGACATCTGCAAACGCTATTTCCTAGCATGGAAGTGTCGCATTTCCATTCATTTGAAGTGAATACGAGGTATACATGACACTTCGAAATGAATATTATACCTTATCATGAAACATAGAAGAGTGATGCGATATCGCGTTTTACGAAGCATTGGAACTCTATTGCTACGATACGTAGACATCTGCAAACGCTATTTCCTAGCATGGAAGTGTCGCATTTACATTCGTTTGAAGTGAATACGAGATATACATGACACTTCGCAATGAATATTATATCTTATCATGAAACATAGGAATGAGGTGCTATATCGCGTTTTGAGAAGCACTAGAACTCTATTGCTACGATACGTAGACATCTGCAAACGCTATTTCCTAGCATGGAAGTGTCGCATTAACATTCTTTTGAAGTGAATACGAGGTATACATGACACATCGCAATGAATATTATATCTTATCATGAAACATAAAAGTGTGATGCGATATCGCGTTCTAAGAAGCATTAGAACTCTATTTCTACGATACGTAGACATCTGCAAAGGCTATTCCCTAGCATGGAAGTGTCGCATTTACTTTCTTTTGAAGTGAGTACGAGGTATACATAACACTCCATAATGAATATTATATCTTATCATGAAACATAGGAATGAGGTGCTATATCGCGTTCTGAGAAGCATTAGAACTCTATTGCTAATATACGTAGACATCTGCAAACTCTATTTCCTAGCAACGAAATTTCGCACTTACATTCCACTGAAGTGAATACGAGGTATACATAACATTACACAATGAATAGTATATCTTATTACGAAACATAGAAATGAAATACGACATCTCGTTTTAAGAAGCATTAGTACTGTATTGCTGTGATACGTAGACATCTGCAAACGCTATTTCCTAGCATGGAAGTGTCGCATTTACATTCATTTGAAGTGAATACGAGGTATACATGACACTTCGCAATGAATATTATACCTTATCATGAAACATAGAAAGGAGATGCGATATCGCGTTTAAGGAAGCATTGGAACTCTATTGCTGCGATACGTAGACATCTGCAAACGCTATTTCCTAGCAAGGAAGTGTCGCATTTACATTCTTGTGAAGAGAAATCGAGGTATACATGACACTTCGCAATGAATATTATATCTTATCATGAAACATAGGAATGAGGTGCTATATCGCGTTTTTAGAAGCACTAGAACTCTATTGCTACGATACGTAGACATCTGCAAACGCTATTTCCTAGCATGGAAGTGTCGCATTTACATTCTTTTGAAGTGAATACGAGGTATACATGACACTTCGCAATGAATATTATATCTTATCATGAAACATAAAAGTGAGATGCGATATCGCGTTCTAAGAAGCATTAGAACTCTATTGCTACGATACGTAGACATCTGCAAAGGCTATTCCCTAGCATGGAAGGGTCGCATTCACTTTCTTTTGAAGTGAGTACGAGGTATACATAACACTCCATAATGAATATTATATCTTATCATGAAACATAGCAGTGAGATGCGATATCGCGTTTTAAGAAGCATTAGAACTCTATTGCTACGATACGTAAACATCTGCAAACGCTATTTCCTAGCATGGAAGTGTCGCATTTACATTCATTTGAAGTGAATACGAGGTATACATGACACTTCGCTATGAATATCATACCTTATCATGAAACATAGAAGAGTGATGCGATATCGCGTTTTAGGAAGCATTGGAACTCTATTGCTGCGATACGTAGACATCTGCAAACGCTATTCCCTAGCATGGAAGTGTCGCATTTACATTCTTTTGATGTGAATACGAGATATACATGACACTTCGCAATCAATATTATATCTTCTCATGAAACATAGCAGTGAGATGCGATATCGCGTTTTAAGAAGCATTAGAACTCTATTGCTACGATACGTAGACATCTGCAAACGCTATTTCCCAGCATGGAAGTGTCGCATTTACATTCGTTTGAAGTGAATACGAGATATACATGACACTTCGCAATGAATATTATATCTTATCATGAAACATAGGGATGAGGTGCTATATCGCGTTTTGAGAAGCATTAGAACTCTATTGCTACGATGCGTAGACATCTGCAAACGCTATTTCCTAGCATGGAAGTGTCGCATTTACATTCGTTTGAAGTGAATACGAGATATACATGACACTTCGCAATAAATATTATATCTTATCATGAAACATAGGAATGAGGTGCTATATCGCGTTTTGAGAAGCATTAGAGCTCTATTGCTACGATACGTAGACATCTGCAAACGCTATTTCCTAGCATGGAAGTGTCGCATTTACATTCTTTTGAAGTGAATACGAGGTATACATTACACTTCGCAATGAATATTATATCTTATCATGAAACATAAAAGTGTGATGCGATATCGCGTTCTAAGAAGCATTAGAACTCTATTTCTACGATACGTAGACATCTGCAAAGGCTATTCCCTAGCATGGAAGGGTCGCATTTACTTTCTTTTGAAGTGAGTACGAGGTATACATAACACTCCATAATGAATATTATATCTTATCATGAAACATAGGAATGAGGTGCTATATCGCGTTCTGAGAAGCATTAGAACTCTATTGCTAATATACGTAGACATCTGCAAACTCTATTTCCTAGCAACGAAATTTCGCACTTACATTCCACTGAAGTGAATACGAGGTATACATAACATTACACAATGAATAGTATATCTTATTACGAAACATAGAAATGAAATACGACATCTCGTTTTAAGAAGCATTAGTACTGTATTGCTGTGATACGTAGACATCTGCAAACGCTATTTCCTAGCATGGAAGTGTCGCATTTACATTCATTTGAAGTGAATACGAGGTATACATGACACTTCGCAATGAATATTATACCTTATCATGAAACATAGAAAGGAGATGCGATATCGCGTTTAAGGAAGCATTGGAACTCTATTGCTGCGATACGTAGACATCTGCAAACGCTATTTCCAAGCAAGGAAGAGTCGCATTTACATTCTTGTGAAGAGAAATCGAGGTATACATGACACTTCGCAATGAATATTATATCTTATCATGAAACATAGGAATGAGGTGCTATATCGCGTTTTTAGAAGCACTAGAACTCTATTGCTACGATACGTAGACATCTGCAAACGCTATTTCCTAGCATGGAAGTGTCGCATTTACATTCTTTTGAAGTGAATACGAGGTATACATGACACTTCGCAATGAATATTATATCTTATCATGAAACATAAAAGTGAGATGCGATATCGCGTTCTAAGAAGCATTAGAACTCTATTGCTACGATACGTAGACATCTGCAAAGGCTATTCCCTAGCATGGAAGGGTCGCATTCACTTTCTTTTGAAGTGAGTACGAGGTATACATAACACTCCATAATGAATATTATATCTTATCATGAAACATAGCAGTGAGATGCGATATCGCGTTTTAAGAAGCATTAGAACTCTATTGCTACGATACGTAAACATCTGCAAACGCTATTTCCTAGCATGGAAGTGTCGCACTTACATTCATTTGAAGTTAATACGAGGTATACATGACACTTCGCTATGAATATCATACCTTATCATGAAACATAGAAGAGTGATGCGATATCGCGTTTTAGGAAGCATTGGAACTCTATTGCTGCGATACGTAGACATCTGCAAACGCTATTCCCCAGCATGGAAGTGTCGCATTTACATTCTTTTGATGTGAATACGAGATATACATGACACTTCGCAATCAATATTATATCTTCTCATGAAACATAGCAGTGAGATGCGATATCGCGTTTTAAGAAGCATTAGAACTCTATTGCTACGATACGTAGACATCTGCAAACGCTATTTCCCAGCATGGAAGTGTCGCATTTACATTCGTTTGAAGTGAATACGAGATATACATGACACTTCGCAATGAATATTATATCTTATCATGAAACATAGGAATGAGGTGCTATATCGCGTTTTGAGAAGCATTAGAACTCTATTGCTACGATGCGTAGACATCTGCAAACGCTATTTCCTAGCATGGAAGTGTCGCATTTACATTCGTTTGAAGTGAATACGAGATATACATGACACTTCGCAATAAATATTATATCTTATCATGAAACATAGGAATGAGGTGCTATATCGCGTTTTGAGAAGCATTAGAGCTCTATTGCTACGATACGTAGACATCTGCAAACGCTATTTCCTAGCATGGAAGTTTCGCATTTACATTCTTTTGAAGTGAATACGAGGTATACATTACACTTCGCAATGAATATTATATCTTATCATGAAACATAAAAGTGAGATGCGATATCGCGTTCTAAGAAGCATTAGAACTCTATTGCTACGATACGTAGACATCTGCAAAGCCTATTCCCTAGCATGGAAGGGTCGCATTTACTTTCTCTTGAAGTGAGTACGAGGTATACATATCACTCCATAATGAATATTATATCTTCTCATGAAACATAGCAGTGAGATGCGATATCGCGTTTTAAGAAGCATTAGAACTCTATTGCTACGATACGTAGACATCTGCAAACGCTATTTCCTAGCATGGAGGTGTCGCATTTACATTCGTTTGAAGTGAATTCGAGGTATACATGACACTTCGCAATGAATATTATATCTTATAATGAAACATAGAATTGAGATTCGATATCGCGTTTTAAGAAGCATTAGAACTCTATTGGCTCGACGCGTAGACATCTGCAGACGCTATTTCCTAGCATGGAAGTGTCGCGTTTACATTCTTTTCAAGTGAATACGAGGTATACCTGACACTTCGCGATGAATATTATATCTTATCACGAAACATATAAATGAGATGCGATATTGCGATTTAAGTAGCATCAGAACTCTATTGCTACGACACGTAGACATCTGCAAACGCTATTTCCTAGCAACGAATAGACGCATTTACATTCTTTTGAAGTGAATACGAGGTATACATGACACTTCGCAATGAATATTATATCTTATCATGAAACATAGAAGAGAGATGCGATATCGCGATATAAGTAGCATTAGAACTCTATTGCTACGATATGTAGACATCTGAATACGCTATTTCCTAGCAAGGAAGGGTCGCATTTACATTCGTTTGGAGTGAATACGATGTGTACATGACACTTCCCAATGAATATTATATCTTATCACGAAACATAGAAATGAGATGCGATATTGCGATTTAAGTAGCGTTAGAACTCTATTGCTACGATACGTAGACATCTGCAAACGCTATTTCCTAGCATGGAAGTGTCGCATTTACATTCGTTTGAAGTGAATTCGAGGTATACATGACACTTCGCAATGAATATTATATCTTATAATGAAACATAGAATTGAGATTCGATATCGCGTTTTAAGAAGCATTAGAAATCTATTGCTACGACACGTAGGCATCTGCAAACGCTATGCCCTAGCAAGGATTAGTCGCATTTACATTCTCTTGATGTGAATACGAGGAATACATGACACTTCGCAATGAATATTATATCTTATAATGAAACATAGAATTGAGATTCGATATCGCGTTTTAAGAAGCATTAGAACTCTATTGCCACAGCGCGTAGACATCTGCAGACGCTATTTCCTAGCATGGAAGTGTCGCATTTACATTCTTTTGAAGTGAATACGAGGTATACATGACACTTCGCGATGAATATTGTATCTTATCACGAAACATATAAATGAGATGCGATATCGCGATTTAAGTAGCATTAGAACTGTATTGCTACGATACGCAGACATCTGAATACGCCATTTCCTAGCAAGGAAGTGTCGCATTTACATTCGTTTGGAGGGAATACGACGTATACATGACACTTCGCAATGAATATTATATCTTATCATTAAGCATACAAATGAGATCCGATATCTCGTTTTGAGAAGCATTAGAACTCCATTGCTCCGATACGTAGTCTTCTGCAAACGCTATTTCCTAGCATGGATGTTTCGCATTTACATTCTTTTGAAATGAGTTCGAGGTATACATGACACTTCGCAATGAATATTATATCTTATAATGAAACATAGAATTGAAATGGGATATCGCGTTTTAAGAAGCATTAGAACTCTATTGCCTCGACGCGTAGACATCTGCAGACGCTATTTCCTAGCATGGAAGTGTCGCATTTACATTCTTTTGAAGTGAATACGAGGTGTACATGACACTACGCAATGAATATTATATCTTATCAGGAAACTTAGAAATGAGATGCGATATCGCGATTTAAGTAGCATTAGAACCCTATTTCTACGATACGTAGACATCAGCAAACCCTATTTCCTAGCTAGCAGTAGTCGTATCTACTTTCTTTTGAATTGAATACGAGGTGTACCTGACACATCGCAATGAATATTATATCTTATCATGAAACATAGAAGTGAGATGCGATTTCGCGTTTTAAGAAGCATTAGATCTCTCTGGCCTCGATGCGGAGATATCTGCAAACGCTATTACCTAGCATGGGAGTGCCGCACTTACATTCTTTTGAATTGAATACGAGGTATACATGACACTTCGCAATGAATATTATATCTTATCACGAAACATATAAATGAGATGCGATATCGCCATTTAAGTAGCATTAGAACTCTATTGCTACGATACGTAGACATCTGCAAACGCTATTTCCTAGCAGGCAATAGTCGTATTTACATACTTTTGAATTGAATACGAGGTATACATGACACTTCGCAATGAATATTATATCTTATCATGAAACATAGAAGAGAGATGCGATATCGCGTTGTAAGAAGCATTAGAACTCTGTGGCCTCGATGCGGGGACATCTGGAAACGCTATTTCCTAGTATAGAAGTGTCGCACTTACATTCTTTTGAAGTGAATACGAGGTATACATGACACTTCGCAGTAAATATTATATCTTATCACGAAACATATAGATGAGATGCGATATCGCGATTTAAGTAGCATTAGAACTTTATTGCTACGATACGTAGACATCTGCAAACGCTATTTCCTACCAAGCAATACTCGCATTTTCATTCTTTTGAAGTGAATACGATGTGTACATGACACTTCGCAATGAATGTTATATCTTATCACGAAACGTAGAAATGAGATGCGATATTGCGATTTAAGTAGCGTTAGAACTCTATTGCTACGATACATAGACATCTGCAAACGCTATTTCCTAGCAAGCAATAGTCGCATTTACATTCTTTTGAAGTGAATACGAAGTGTACATGACACTTCGCAATGAATATTATATCTTACCACGAAACATAGAAATGAGATGTGTTATCGCGATTTAAATAGCATTAGAACCCTTTTGCTACGATAGGTAGACATCTGAATACGCTATTTCCTAGCAAGGAAGTGTCGCATTTACATTCGTTTGGAGAAAAGAACGAGGTATACATGACACTTCGCAATGAATATTATATCTTATCATGAAACATAGAAGAGAGATGTGATATCGCGTTTTAAGAAGCACTAGAACTCTACTGCTACGATACATGGATATCTGGAATCGCTATTTCCTAGAAACAAAATGTCGCATTAACATTCATTTGAAGTGCAGACGGGGAATACATAACCCTTCGCAATGAATAATATATCTTATCATGAAACACAGAAATGCGATGCGATATCGCGTTTTTATAAGCATTAGAACACTATTGCTACGATACGTAGACATCTGCAAACGCTATTTCCTAGCAAGCAATAGTCGCATTTACATTCTTTTGGAGTGAATACGAGGTATACATGTCACTTCGCAATGAATGTTATATCTTATCACGAAACATATATATGAGATGCGATATCGCGATTTAAGTAGCATCAGAACTCTATTGCTACGATACGTAGACATCTGCAAACGCTATTTCCTAGCAGGCAATAGTCGCATTTACATTCTTTTGGAGTGAATACGAGGTATACATGACACTTCGCAATGATTATTATATCTTATCACGAAACATAGAAATGAGATGCGATATCGCGATTTAAGTAGTATCAGAACTCTATTGCTACGATACGTAGACATCTGCAAACGCTATTTCCTTGCAAGCAATAGTCGCATTTACATTCTTTTGGAGTGAATACGAGGTATACATCACATTTCGCAATGAATATTATATCTTATCATTAAACATAGAAATGAGATGCGATATCGCGTTTTAAGAGGCGTTAGAACTCTATTGCTACGATACATAGACCACTGCAAACGCTATTTCCTAGAAAGGAAGTGTCGCATTTACATTCTTTTGAAGTGAAGAGGAGGTGTACATGACACTTCGCAATGAATATTATACCCTATCATGAAACATAGAACTGAGATGCGAAATCGCGTTTTAAGAACCACTGGAGCTATAATGCTACGATTCGTAGACAACTGGAAACGCATTTCCTAGCAAGGGTGTGTGGCAGTAACATTCTTTGGAACTGTTGACGAGGTATACCTGCCACTCCGCAATGCATATTACATCTTATCATGAAACATAGAACTGAGATGCGATATCCCGTTTTAAGAATCATTAGAGCTCTAATGCTTCGATTCATAGACAACTGGAAACGCATTTCCTAGCTAGGAAGTGGGGCATTTACATTCTTTTGAACTGTATCCGAGGTATACATGACACTTCGCAATGAATATTATATCTTATCATGAAACATAGGAATGAGATGCGATATCGCGTTTTGAGAAGCATAAGAACTCTATTGCTACTATACGTAGACATCTGCAAACGCTACTTCCTTGCTAGGAAGTGTCGCATTTACATTCTTTTGAAGTGAATACGAAGTATACATAACACAACGCAATGAATATTATATCTTATCATGAAACATAGAAAGGAGATGCGATATCTCGTTTTGGGAAGCATTAGAACTGTATTGCTACGATACGTCGACATCTGCAAACGCTATTTCCTAGCAAGGAGGTGTCGCATTTACATTCTTCTGAAGTGAATACGAGCTATACATGACTCTTCGCAATGAATATTATATCTTATCATGAAGCATAGGAATGGGATGCGATATCGCGTTTTGAGAGACATTAGAACTCTATTGCTACGATACGTAGACATCTGCAAACGCTATTTCCTAGCAAGGAAGATTCGCATTTACATTATTTTGAAGTGAATGCGAGGTATACATGACACTTCGCAATGAACATTATATCTTATCACGTAACATAGATGTGAGATGCTATATCGCGTTTTAAGAAGCATTAGAACTCTATTGCTACGATACGTAGTCATCTGCAAACGCTATTTCCCAGCAAGGAAGATTCGCATTTATATTCTTCTGAAGTGAATACGAGGTATACATGACACTTCGCAATGAATATTATATCTTATCATGAAGCATAGGAATGGGATGCGATATCGCGTATTGAGAGACATTAGAACTCTATTGCTACGATTCGTAGACATCTGCAAACGCTATTTCCTAGCAAGGAAGATTCGCATTTACATTCTTTTGAAGTGAATGCGAGGTATACATGACACTTCGCAATGAACATTATATCTTATCACGTAACATAGATGTGAGATGCCATATCGCGTTTTAAGAAGCATTAGAACCCTATTGCCTCGATGCGGAGACATCAGCAAACGCTATTTCCTAGCATGGAAGTGTCGCATTTACATTCTTTTGAAGTGAATTCGAGGTATACATGACACTTCGCAATGAATATTTTATCTTATCATGAAGCATAGGAATGGGATGCGATATCGCGTTTTGAGAGACATTAGAACTCTATTGCTACGATACGTAGACATCGGCAAACGCTATTTCATAGCAAGGAAGATTCGCATTTATATTCTTCTGAAGTGAATACGAGGTATACATGACACTTCGCATTGAATATTATATCTTATCATGAAGCATAGGAATGGGATGCGATATCGCGTATTGAGAGACATTAGAACTCTATTGCTACGATTCGTAGACATCTGCAAACGCTATTTCCTAGCAAGGAAGATTCGCATTTACATTCTTTTGAAGTGAATGCGAGGTATACATGACACTTCGCAATGAACATTATATCTTATCACGTAACATAGATGTGAGATGCCATATCGCGTTTTAAGAAGCATTAGAAACCTATTGCCTCGATGCGGAGACATCAGCAAACGCTATTTCCTAGCATGGAAGTGTCGCATTTACATTCTTTTGAAGTGAATTCGAGGTATACATGACACTTCGCAATGAATATTTTATCTTATCATGAAGCATAGGAATGGGATGCGATATCGCGTTTTGAGAGACATTAGAACTCTATTGCTACGATACGTAGACATCGGCAAACGCTATTTCATAGCAAGGAAGATTCGCATTTACATTCTTTTGAAGTGAATCTGAGGTATACATGACACTTCGCAATGAACATTATATCTTATCACGTAACATAGATGTGAGATGCACTATCGCGTTTTAAGAAGCATTAGAACCCTATTGCCTCGATGCGGAGACAGCAGCAAACGCTATTTTCTAGCATGGAAGTGTCGCATTTACATTCTTTTGAAGTGAATTCGAGGTATACATGACACTTCGGAATGAATATTCTAACTTATCACGAATCATAGATATGAGATGCGATATCGCGATCTAAGAAGCATTAGAACTCTATTGCTACGATACGTAGGCGTCTGCAAACGCTATTTCCTAGTAAGGAATAGTCGCATTTACATTCTTTTGAAGTGAATGCGAGGTATACATGACACTTCGCAATGAACATTATATCTTATCACGTAACATAGATGTGAGATGCGATATCGCGTTTTAAGAAGCATTAGAACACTATTGCTACGATACGTAGTCATCTGCAAACGCTATTTGCTAGCAAGGAAGTTTCGCACTTATATTCTTCTGGAGTGAATACGAGGTATACATGACACTTCGCAATGAATATTATATCTTATCATGAAGCATAGAAATGAGATGCGATATCGCGTTTTGAGAGACATTAGAACTCCATTGCTACGATACGTAGACATCTGCAAACGCTATTTCCTAGCAAGGAAGATTCGCATTTACATTATTTTGAAGTGAATGCGAGGTATACATGACACTTCGCAATGAACAGTATATCTTACCACGTAACATAGAAGTGAGATGCGATATCGCGTTTTAAGAAGCATTAGAACTCTATTGCTACGATACGTTGGCATCTGCAAACGCTATTTCCTAGCAAGGAATAGTCGGATGTACATTCTTTTGAAGTGAATACGAGGTATACGTAACACTTCGCAATGAATATTACATCTTATCACGAAACGTATAAATGAGATGCGATATTGCGATCTAAGAAGCATTAGAACTCTATTGCTACGATACGTAGGCATCTGGAAATGTTATTTCGTAGCAAGGAAGTGTCGCATTTACATTCTTTTGAAGTGAATACGAGGTATACATAACACTCCACAATGAATATTATATCTTACCACGAAACATAGAAATGAAATGCGGCATGTCATTTTAAGAAGCATTAGAACTCTATTGCTACGATACGTAGACATCTGCAAACGCTATTTCCTAGCAAGGAATAGTCGCATTTACATTCTTTTGAAGTGAATACGAGGTATGCATGACACTTCGCAATGAACATTATATCGTATCATGTAACATAGAAGTGGGATGCGATATCGCGTTTTAAGTAGCATTAGTTCCCTATTGCCTCGATGCGCAGATATCTGCAAACGCTATTTCCTAGCAAGTAAGTGTCGCATTTACATTCGTTTGGAGTGAATACGAGGTATACATGACACTTCGCTATGAATATTATATCTTATCATGAAGCATAGAAATGGGATGCGATATCGCGTTTTGAGAAGCATTATAACACTATTTCTTCGATACGGAGACATCTGCAAACGCTATTTCCTGGCAAGGTATTGTCGCATTCACTTTCTTTTGTAGTGAATACGAGGAGTACATAACACTGCACATTAAATATTATATCTTATCATGAAACATGGAAATGGGATGCGACATTTCGATTTAAGAAGCAATAGAACTCTATTGGTTCGATACGTAGACATCTGCAAACGCTACATCCTAACAAGGGAGTGTCGCATTTACATTCTTTTGAAAGAAATACGAGGTATACATGACACTTCACAATGAATATTATATCTTATCATGAAACATAGAATTGAGATGCGATATGACGATTTAAGAAGCATTAGAACACTATTGCTTCGACACGTAGACATCTGCAATCACTATTTCCTAGCAAGGAACAGTCGCATTCACATTCGTTTGAATTGTATGCGAGGTATACATGAAACTTCGCAATGAATATTATATCTTATCATGAAACATAGAAATGAGATGCGATGTCGCATTTTGAGAAGCATTAGAACTCTAATGCCGCGATACGTAGACATCTGCAAACGCTATTTCCTAGCAAGGAAGTGTCGCATTTACATTCTTTTGACGTGAATAAGAGGTATACATAACACTGCACTGCGAATATTACATCTTATCATGATACATAGAAATGAGATGCGATATCGCGATATATGAAGCATTAGATGTCTATTGCTTCGATACGTAGACATCTGGAAACGCTATTTCCTAGAAAGGAAGTGTCGCATTTACATTCATTTTATGTGAATACGTGGTATACATAACACTCCACAATGAATATTATATCATATCATGAGACATAGAAATGAAATGCGATATCCCGTTTTAAGAAGCACTAGAACTCTATTGCTACGACACGTAGATATCTGGAAACACTATTTCCTAGCAAGGAAGTGTCGCATTTTCATTCTTTTGAAATGAATAAGGGGTATGCATGACACTTCGCAATGAATATTACATCCTATCATGAAACATAGAAATGAGATGCGATATCGCGTTTTACGAAGCATTAGAACTCTATTGCTACGATACGTAGACATCTTCAGAAGCTATTTCCTAGCATGGAAGTGTCGCATTTACATTCATTTGAAGTGAATACGAGGTATACATGACACTTCGCAATGAATATTATACCTTATCATGAAACATAGGAATGAGGTGCGATATCGCGTTTTAGGAAGCATTAGGACTCTATTGCTGCGATACGTAGACATCTGCAAACGCTATTTCCTAGCATGGAAGTGTCGCATTTACATTCATTTGAAGTGAATACGAGGTATACATGACACATTCAATGAATATTATACCTTATCATGAAACATAGAAGAGAGATGCGATATCGCGTTTTAGGAAGCATTAGAACTCTATTGCTGCGATACGTAGACATCCGCAACCGCTATTTCCTAGCATGGAAGTGTCGCATTTACATTCTTTTGAAGTGAATGCGAGATATACATGACACTTCGCAATGAATATTATAGCATATCATGAAACATAGGAATGAGGTGCTATATCGCGTTTTGAGAAGCATTAGAACTCTATTGCTATTATACGTAGACATCTGCAAACTCTATTTCCTAGCAAGGAAGTTTCGCACTTACATGCAACTCAAGTGTATACGAGGTATACATAACATTACACAATGAATATTATATCTTATTACGAAACATAGAAGTGAAATACGTCATCTCGTTTTAAGAAGCATTAGTACTCTATTGCTGTGATACGTAGACATCTGCAAACAATATTTCCTAGCAAGGAAGTGTCGCATTTACATTCTTGTGAAGTGAAATCGAGGTATACATGACACTTCGCAATGAATATTATATTTTATCATGAAACATAGGAATGAGATGCTATATCGCGTTTTGAGAAGCATTAGAACTCTATAGCTACGATACGTAGACATCTGCAAAGGCTATTTCCTAGCATGGAAGTGTCGCATTTACATTCATTTGAAGTGAATACGAGGTATACATGACACTTCGCAATGAATATTATACCTTATCATGAAACATAGAAGAGAGATGCGATATCGCGTTTTAGGAAGCATTAGAACTCAATTGCTGCGATACGTAGACATCCGCAAACGCTATTTCCTAGCATGGAAGTGTAGCATTTACATTCTTTTGAAGTGAATACGAGATATACATGACACTTCGCAATGAATATTATAGCTTATCATGAAACATAGGAATGAGGTGCTATATCGCGTTTTGAGAAGCATTAGAAATCTATTGCTATTATACGTAGACATCTGCAAACTCTATTTCCTAGCAAGGAAATTTCGCACTTACATTCTTTTGACGTGAATAAGAGGTATACATAACACTGCACTGCGAATATTACATCTTATCATGATACATAGAAATGAGATGCGATATCGCGATATATGAAGCATTAGATGTCTATTGCTTCGATACGTAGACATCTGGAAACGCTATTTCCTAGAAAGGAAGTGTCGCATTTACATTCATTTTATGTGAATACGTGGTATACATAACACTCCACAATGAATATTATATCATATCATGAGACATAGAAATGAAATGCGATATCCCGTTTTAAGAAGCACTAGAACTCTATTGCTACGACACGTAGATATCTGGAAACACTATTTCCTAGCAAGGAAGTGTCGCATTTTCATTCTTTTGAAATGAATAAGGGGTATGCATGACACTTCGCAATGAATATTACATCCTATCATGAAACATAGAAATGAGATGCGATATCGCGTTTTACGAAGCATTAGAACTCTATTGCTACGATACGTAGACATCTTCAGAAGCTATTTCCTAGCATGGAAGTGTCGCATTTACATTCATTTGAAGTGAATACGAGGTATACATGACACTTCGCAATGAATATTATACCTTATCATGAAACATAGGAATGAGGTGCGATATCGCGTTTTAGGAAGCATTAGGACTCTATTGCTGCGATACGTAGACATCTGCAAACGCTATTTCCTAGCATGGAAGTGTCGCATTTACATTCATTTGAAGTGAATACGAGGTATACATGACACATTCAATGAATATTATACCTTATCATGAAACATAGAAGAGAGATGCGATATCGCGTTTTAGGAAGCATTAGAACTCTATTGCTGCGATACGTAGACATCCGCAACCGCTATTTCCTAGCATGGAAGTGTCGCATTTACATTCTTTTGAAGTGAATGCGAGATATACATGACACTTCGCAATGAATATTATAGCATATCATGAAACATAGGAATGAGGTGCTATATCGCGTTTTGAGAAGCATTAGAACTCTATTGCTATTATACGTAGACATCTGCAAACTCTATTTCCTAGCAAGGAAGTTTCGCACTTACATGCAACTCAAGTGTATACGAGGTATACATAACATTACACAATGAATATTATATCTTATTACGAAACATAGAAGTGAAATACGTCATCTCGTTTTAAGAAGCATTAGTACTCTATTGCTGTGATACGTAGACATCTGCAAACAATATTTCCTAGCAAGGAAGTGTCGCATTTACATTCTTGTGAAGTGAAATCGAGGTATACATGACACTTCGCAATGAATATTATATTTTATCATGAAACATAGGAATGAGATGCTATATCGCGTTTTGAGAAGCATTAGAACTCTATAGCTACGATACGTAGACATCTGCAAAGGCTATTTCCTAGCATGGAAGTGTCGCATTTACATTCATTTGAAGTGAATACGAGGTATACATGACACTTCGCAATGAATATTATACCTTATCATGAAACATAGAAGAGAGATGCGATATCGCGTTTTAGGAAGCATTAGAACTCAATTGCTGCGATACGTAGACATCCGCAAACGCTATTTCCTAGCATGGAAGTGTAGCATTTACATTCTTTTGAAGTGAATACGAGATATACATGACACTTCGCAATGAATATTATAGCTTATCATGAAACATAGGAATGAGGTGCTATATCGCGTTTTGAGAAGCATTAGAAATCTATTGCTATTATACGTAGACATCTGCAAACTCTATTTCCTAGCAAGGAAATTTCGCACTTACATGCCACTGAAGTGTATACGAGGTATACATAACATTACACAATGAATATTATATCTTATTACGAAACATAGAAGTGAAATACGAAATCTCGTTTTAAGAAGCATTAGTACTCCATTGCTGTGATACGTAGACATCTGCAAACAATATTTCCTAGCAAGGAAGTGTCGCATTTACAATCTTTTGAAGTGAATACGAGGTATACATGGCACTTCGCAATGAATATTATATCTTATCATGAAACATAGCAGTGAGATGCGATATCGCGTATTAGGAAGCATTAGGACTCTATTGCTGCGATACGTAGACATCTGCAAACGCTATTACCTAGCATGGAAGTGTCGCATTTACATTCTTTTGAAGTGAATACGAGATATACATGACACTTCGCAATGAATACTATATCTTATCATGAAACATAGGAAAGAGGTGCTATATCGCGTTTTGAGAAGCATTAGAACTCTATTGCTATTATACGTAGACATCTGCAAACTCTATTTCCTAGCAAGGAAATTTCGCACTTACATTCCACTGAAGTGAATACGAGGTATACATAAGATTACACAATGAATATTATATCTTATTACGAAACATAGAAATGAAATACGACATCTCGTTTTAGGAAGCATTAGTGCTCTATTGCTGTGATACGTAGACATCTGCAAACGCTATTTCCTAGCATGGAAGTGTCTTATTTACGTTCTTTTGAAGTGAATACGAGGTATACATGACACTTCGCAATGAATATTATATCTTCTCATGAAACATAGCAGTGAGATGCGATATCGCGTTTTAAGAAGCATTAGAACTCTATTGCTACGATACGTAGACATCTGCAAACGCTATATCCTAGCAAGAAAAGTTCGCACTTACATTCCACTGAAGTGAATACGAGGTATACATAATATTACACAATGAATATTATATCTTATTACGGAACATAGAAATGAAATACGACATCTCGTTTTAAGAAGCAGTAGTACTCTATTGCTGTGATACGTAGACATCTGCAAACGCTATTTCCTAGCATGGAAGTGTGGCATTTACATTCATTTGAAGTGAATACGAGGTATACATGACACTTCGTAGTGAATATTATATCTTATCATGAAACATAGAAGTGAGGTGCGATATCGCGTTCTAAGAAGCATTGGAACTCTATTGCTACGATACGTAGACATCTGCAAACGCTATTTCCTAGCATGGAAGTGTCTTATTTACGTTCATTTGAAGTGAATACGAGGTATACATGACACTTCGCAATGAATATTATATCTTCTCATGAAACATAGCAGTGAGATGCGATATCGCGTTTTAAGAATCATTAGAACTCTATTGCTACGATACGTAGACATCTGCAAACGTTATTTCCTAGCATGGAAGTGTCGCATTTACATTCATTTGAAGTGAATTCGAGGTATACATGACGCTTCGCAATGAATATTACACCTTATCATGAAACATATAAGAGAGATGCGATATCGCGTTTTAGGAAGCATTGGAACTCTATTGCTGCGATACGTAGACATCTGCAAACGCTATTTCCTAGCATGGAAGTGTCGCATTTATATTCTTTTGATGTGAATACGAAATATACAAGACACTTCGCAATGAATATTATATCTTATCAAGAAACATAGGAATGAGGTGCTATATCGAGTTTTGAGAAGCATTAGAACTGTATTGCCTATATACGTAGACATCTGCAAACTCTATTTCCTAGCAAGGAAATTTCGCACTTACATTCCACTGAAGTGAATACGAGGTATACATAACATTACACAATGAATATTATACCTTATTAGGAAACATAGAAATGAAATACGACATCTCGTTTTAAGAAGCATTAGTACTCTATTGCTGTGATACGTAGGCTTCTGCAAACAATATTTCCTAGCAAGGAAGTGTCGCATTTACATTCTTGTGAAGTGAAATCGCGGTATACATGACACTTCGCAATGAATATTATAACTTATCATGAAACATAGAAGTGAGATACGATATCGCGTTTTAAGAAGCATTAGAAATCTATTGCTACGATACGTAGACATCTGCAAACGCTATTTCCTAGCATGGAAGTGTCGCGTTTACATTCATTTGAAGTGAATACGAGGTATACATGACACTTCGCTATGAATATTATACCTTATCATGAATCACAGAAGAGTGATGCGATATCGCGTTTTAGGAAGCATTGGATCTCTATTGCTGCTATAAGTAGACATCTGCAAACGCTATTTCCTAGCATGGAAGTGTCGCATTTGCATTCTTTTGAAGTGAATACGAGATATGCATGACACTTCGCAATGAATATTATATCTTATCATGAAACATAGCAGTGAGATGCGATATCGCGTTTTAAGAAGCATTAGAACTCTATTGCTACGATACGTAGACATCTGCAAAAGCTATTTCCTAGCAAGGAAATTTCGCACTTACATTCCACTGAGGTGAATACGAGGTATACATAACATTACACAATGAATATTATATCTTATTACGGAACATAGAAATGAAATGCGGCATCTCGTTTTAAGACGCATTAGAACTCTATTGCTACGATACGTAGACATCTGCAAAGGCTATTTCCTAGCATGGAAGGGTCGCATTTACATTCTTTTGAAGTGAGTACGAGGTATACATAACACTCCATAATGAATATTATATCTTATCATGAAACATAGCAGTGAGATGCGATATCGCGTTTTAAGAAGCAATAGAACTCTATTGCTACGATACGTAGACATCTGCAAACGCTATTTCCTAGCATTGAAGTGTCGCATTTACATTCATTTGAAGTGAATACGAGGTATACATGACACTTCGCTATGAATATTATACCTTATCATGAATCATAGAAGAGTGATGCGATATCGCGTTTTAGGAAGCATTGGATCTCTATTGCTGCGATACGTAGACATCTGCAAACGCTATTTCCTAGCATGGAAGTGTCGCATTTACATTCTTTTGAAGTGAATACGAGGTATACATGACACTTCGCAATGAATATTATATCTTAACATGAAACATAGGAATGAGGTGCTATATCGCGTTTTGAGAAGCATTAGAACTCTATTGCTATTATACGTAGACATCTGCAAACTCTATTTCCTAGCAAGGAAATTTCGCACTTACATGCCACTGAAGTGTATACGAGGTATACATAACATTACACAATGAATATTATATCTTATTACGAAACATAGAAGTGAAATACGACATCTCGTTTTAAGAAGCATTAGTACCCCATTGCTGTGATACGTAGACATCTGCAAAAAATATTTCCTAGCAAGGAAGTGTCGCATTTACATTCTTTTGAAGTGAATACGAGGTATACATGGCACTTCGCAATGAATATTATACTTTATCATGAAACATATAAGAGAGGTGCGATATCGCGTTTTAGGAAGCATTAAAACTCTATTGCTGCGATACGTAGACATCTGCAAAGGCTATTTCCTAGCATGGAAGGGTCGCATTTACATTCTTTTGAAGTGAGTACTAGGTATACATAACACTCCATAATGAATATTATATCTTATCATGAAACATAGCAGTGTGATGCGATATCGCGTTTTAAGAAGCATTAGAACTCTATTGCTACGATACGTAGACATCTGCAAACGCTATTTCCTAGCATTGAAGTGTCACATTTACATTCATATGAAGTGAGTACGAGGTATACCTAACACTCCATAATGAATATTATATCTTATCATGAAACATAGCAGTGAGATGCGATATCGCGTTTTAGGAAGCATTAGGACTCTATTGCTGCGATACGTAGACATCTGCAAACGCTATTTCCTAGCATGGAAGTGTCGCATTTACATTCTTTTGAAGTGAATACGAGATATACATGACACTTCGCAATGAATATTATATCTTATCATGAAACATAGGAAAGAGTTGCTATATCGCGTTTTGAGAAGCATTAGAACTCTATTGCTATTATACGTAGACATCTGCAAACTCTATTTCCTAGCAAGGAAATTTCGCACTTACATTCCACTGAAGTGAATACGAGGTATACATAAGATTACACAATGAATATTATATCTTATTACACAACATAGAAATGAAATACGACATCTCGTTTTAAGAAGCATTAGTGCTCTACTGCTGTGATACGTAGACATCTGCAAAAGCTATTTCCTAGCATGGAAGTGTCTTATTTACGTTCTTTTGAAGTGAATACGAGGTATACATGACACTTCGCAATGAATATTATATCTTCTCATGAAACATAGCAGTGAGATGCGATGTCGCGTTTTGAGAAGCATTAGAACTCTATTGCTATTATACGTAGACATCTGCAAACTCTATTACCTAGCAAGGAAATTTCGCACTTACATGCCACTGAAGTGTATACGAGGTATACATAACATTACACAATGAATATTATATCTTATTGCGAAACATAGAAGTGAAATACGACATCTCGTTTTAAGAAGCATTAGTACTCCATTGCTGTGATACGTAGACATCTGCAAACAATATTTCCTAGCAAGGAAGTGTCGCATTTACATTCTTTTGAAGTGAATACGAGGTATACATGGCACTTCGCAATGAATATTATACCTTATCATGAAACATAGAAGAGAGGTGCGATATCGCGTTTTCGGAAGCATTAAAACTCTATTGCTGCGATACGTAGACATCTGCAAAGGCTATTTCCTAGCATGGAAGGGTACGCATTTACATTCTTTTGAAGTGAGTACGAGGTATACATAACACTCCATAATGAATATTATATCTTATCATGAAACATAGCAGTGAGATGCGATATCGCGTTTTAGGAAGCATTAGGACTCTATTGCTGCGATACGTAGACATCTGCAAACGCTATTTCCTAGCATGGAAGTGTCGCATTTACATTCTTTTGAAGTGAATACGAGATATACATGACACTTCGCAATGAATATTATATCTTATCATGAAACATAGGAAAGAGTAGCTATATCGCGTTTTGAGAAGCATTAGAACTCTATTGCTATTATACGTAGACATCTGCAAACTCTATTTCCTAGCAAGGAAATTTCGCACTTACATTCCACTGAAGTGAATACGAGGTATACATAACATTACACAATGAATATTATATCTTATTACACAACATAGAAATGAAATACGACATCTCGTTTTAAGAAGCATTAGTGCTCTACTGCTGTGATACGTAGACATCTGCAAAAGCTATTTCCTAGCATGGAAGTGTCTTATTTACGTTCTTTTGAAGTGAATACGAGGTATACATGACACTTCGCAATGAATATTATATCTTCTCATGAAACATAGCAGTGAGATGCGATGTCGCGTTTTGAGAAGCATTAGAACTCTATTGCTATTATACGTAGACATCTGCAAACTCTATTTCCTAGCAAGGAAATTTCGCACTTACATGCCACTGAAGTGTATACGAGGTATACATAACATTACACAATGAATATTATATCTTATTACGAAACACAGAAGTGAAATACGACATCTCGTTTTAAGAAGCATTAGTACTCCATTGCTGTGATACGTAGACATCTGCAAACAATATTTCCTAGCAAGGAAGTGTCGCATTTACATTCTTTTGAAGTGAATACGAGGTATACATGGCACATCGCAATGAATATTATACCTTATCATGAAACATAGAAGAGAGGTGCGATATCGCGTTTTAGGAAGCATTAAAACTCTATTGCTGCGATACGTAGACATCTGCAAACGCTATTTCCTAGCATGGAAGTGTCGCATTTACATTCCTTTGAAGTGAATACGAGATATGCATGACATTACACAATGAATATTATATCTTATTACGGAACATAGAAATGAAATGCGGCATCTCGTTTTAGAAGTGAATACGAGGTATACATAAGATTACACAATGAATATTATATCTTATTACGAAACATAGAAATGAAATACGACATCTCGTTTTAAGAAGCATTAGTGCTCTATTGCTGTGATACGTAGACATCTGCAAACAATATTTCCTAGCAATTAAGTGTCGCATTTACATTCTTGTGAAGTGAAATCGCGGTATACATGACACTTCGCAATGAATATTCTATCTTATCATGAAACATAGAAGTGTGATGCGATATCGCATTTTAAGAAGCATTAGAACCCTATTGCTACGATACGTAGACATCTGCAAACGCTACTTCCTAGCATGGAAGTGTCGTATTTACTTTCTTTTGAAGTGAGTACGAGGTATACATATCACTCCATAATGAATATTATATCTTATCATGAAACATAGCAGTGAGATGCGAAATCGCGTTTTAAGAAGCATTAGAACTCTATTGCTACGATACGTAGACATCTGCAAAGGCTATTCCCTAGCATGGAAGGGTCGCATTTACTTTCTTTTGAAGTGAGTACGAGGTATACATATCACTCCATAATGAATATTATAACTTATCATGAAACATAGCAGTGAGATGCGATATCGCGTTTTAAGAAGCATTAGAACTCTATTGCTACGATACGTAGACATCTGCAAACGCTATTTCCTAGCAAGGAAGTGTCGCATTTACATTCTTGTGAAGTGAAATCGCGGTATAGATGACACTTCGCAATGAATATTATATCTTATCATGAAACATAGAAGTGTGATGCGATATCGCATTTTAAGAAGCATTAGAACCCTATTGCTACGATACGTAGACATCTGCAAAGGCTATTCCCTAGCATGGAAGGGTCGCATTTACTTTCTTTTGAAGTGAGTACGAGGTATACATATCACTCCATAATGAATATTATAACTTATCATGAAACATAGCAGTGAGATGCGATATCGCGTTTTAGGAAGCATTAGAACTCTGTTGCTACGATACGTAGACATCTGCAAACGCTATTTCCTAGCAAGGAAGTGTCGCATTTACATTCTTGTGAAGTGAAATCGCGGTATAGATGACACTTCGCAATGAATATTATATCTTATCATGAAACATAGAAGTGTGATGCGATATCGCATTTTAAGAAGCATTAGATCCCTATTGCTACGATACGTAGACATCTGCAAACGCTATTTCCTAGCATGGAAGTGCCTTATTTACGTTCATTTGAAGTGAATACGAGGTATATATGACACTTCGCAATGAATATTATATCTTCTCATGAAACATAGCAGTGAGATGCGATATCGCGTTTTAAGAATCATTAGAACTCTATTGCTACGTTACGTAGACATCTGCAAACGCTATTTCCTAGCATGGAAGTGTCGCATTTACATTCATTTGAAGTGAATTCGAGGTATACATGACGCTTCGCAATGAATATTACACCTTATCATGAAACATAGAAGAGAGATGCGATATCGCGTTTTAGGAAGCATTGGAACTCTATTGCTGCGATACGTAGACATCTGCAAACGCTATTTCCTAGCATGGAAGTGTCGCATTTACATTCTTTTGATGTGAATACGAGATATACATGACACTTCGCAATGAATATTATATCTTATCATGAAACATAGGAATGAGGTGCTATATCGAGTTTTGAGAAGCATTAGAACTCTATTGCCTATATACGTAGACATCTGCAAACTCTATTTCCTAGCAAGGAAATTTCGCACTTACATTCCACTGAAGTGAATACGAGGTATACATAACATTACACAATGAATATTATACCTTATTAAGAAACATAGAAATGAAATACGACATCTCGTTTTAAGAAGCATTAGTACTCTATTGCTGTGATACGTAGACATCTGCAAACAATATTTCCTAGCAAGGAAGTGTCGCATTTACATTCTTGTGAAGTGAAATCGCGGTATACATGACACTTCGCAATGAATGTTATATCTTATCATGAAACATAGAAGTGTGATGCGATATCGCATTTTAAGAAGCATTAGAACCCTATTGCTACGATACGTAGACATCTGCAAACGCTACTTCCTAGCATGGAAGTGTCGCATTTACTTTCTTTTGAAGTGAGTACGAGGTATACATATCACTCCATAATGAATATTATATCTTATCATGAAACATAGCAGTGAGATGCGATATCGCGTTTTAAGAAGCATTAGAACTCTATTGCTACGATACGCAAACATCTGCAAACGCTATTTCCTAGCATGGAAGTGTCGCATTTACATTCATTTGAAGTGAATACGAGGTATACATGACACTTCGAAATGAATATTATACCTTATCATGAAACATAGAAGAGTGATGCGATATCGCGTTTTAGGAAGCATTGGATCTCTATTGCTGCGATACGTAGACATCTGCAAACGCTATTTCCTAGCATGGAAGTGTCGCATTTACATTCTTTTGATGTGAATACGAGATAGACATGACACTTCGCAATGAATATTGTATCTTCTCATGAAACATAGCAGTGAGATGCGATATCGCGTTTTAAGGAGCATTAGAACTCTATTGCTACGATACGTAGACATCTGCAAACGCTATTTCCTAGCATGGAAGTGTCGCATTTACATTCTATTGAAGTGAATACGAGGTATACATGACACTTCGCGATGAATATTATACCTTATCGTGAAACATAGAAGAGAGATGCGATATCGCGTTTTAGGAAGCATTGGAACTCTATTGCTGCGATACGTAGACATCTGCAAACGCTATTTCCTAGCATGGAAGTGTCGCATTTACATTCTTTTGAAGCGAATACGAGGTATACATGACACTTCGCAATGAATATTATATCTTATCATGAAACATAGGAATGAGGTGCTATATCGCGTTTTGAGAAGCGTTAGAGCTCTATTGCTACGATACATAGACATCTGCAAACGCTATTTCCTAGCATGGAAGTGTCTTATGTACGTTCTTTTGAAGTGAATACGAGGTATACATGACACATCGCAATGAATATTATATCTTATCATGAAACATAGAAGTGAGATGCGAAATCGCGTTCTAAGAAGCACTAGAACTCTATTGCTGCGATACGTAGACATCTGCAAACGCTATTTCCTAGCATGGAAGTGTCGCATTTACATTCTTTTGAAGTGAATACGAGGTATACATGACACTTCGCAATGAATATTATACCTTATCGTGAAACATAGAAGAGAGATGCGATATCGCGTTTTAGGAAGCATTGGAACTCTATCGCTGCGATACGTAGACATCTGCAAACGCTATTTCCTAGCATGGAAGTGCCTTATGTACGTTCTTTTGAAGTAAATACGAGGTATACATGACACTTCGCAATGTATATTATATCTTATTATGAAACATAGAAGTGAGATGCGATATCGCGTTCTAAGAAGCACTAGAACTCTATTGCTACGACACGTAGACATCTGCAAACGCTATTTCCTACCATGGAAGTGTCGCATTTACATTCTTTTGAAGTGAATACGAGGTATACATGACACTTCGCAATGAATATTATACCTTATCGTGAAACATAGAAGAGAGATGCGATATCGCGTTTTAGGAAGCATTGGAACTCTATTGCTGCGATACGTAGACATCTGCAAACGCTATTTCCTAGCATGGAAGTGTCGCATTTACATTCTTTTGAAGTGAATACGAGGTATACATGACACTTCGCAATGAATATTATATCTTATCGTGAAACATAGGAATGAGGTGCTATATCGCGTTTTGAGAAGCATTAGAACTCTATTGCTACGATACGTAGACATCTGCAACCGCTATTTCCTAGCATGGAAGTGTCGCATTTACATTCATTTGAAGTGAATACGAGGTATACATGACACCTTGTAATGAATATTATACCTTATCATGAAACATAGAGGAGTGATGCAATATCGCGTTTTAGGAAGCATTGGAACTCTATTGCTGCGATACGTAGACATCTGCAAACGCTATTTCCTAGCATGGAAGTGTCGCATTTACATTCTTTTGAAGTGAATACGAGGTATACATGACACTTCGCAATGAATATTATACCTTATCGTGAAACATAGAAGAGAGATGCGATATCGCGTTTTAGGAAGCATTGGAACTCTATTGCTGCGATACGTAGACATCTGCAAACGCTATTTCCTAGTATGGAAGTGTCGCATTTACATTCTTTTGAAGTGAATACGAGGTATACATGACACTTCGCAATGAGTATTATATCTTATCATGAAACATAGGAATGAGGTGCTATATCGCGTTTTGGGAAGCATTAGAACTCTATTTTGCTACGATACGTAGACATCTGCAAACGCTATTTCCTAGCATGGAAGTGTCTTATGTACGTTCTTTTGAAGTGAATACGAGCCATACATGACACTTCGCAATGAATATTATATCTTATCATGAAACATAGAAGTGAGATGCGATATCGCGTTCTAACAAGCACTAGAACTCTATTGCTGCGATACGTAGACATCTGCAAACGCTATTTCCTAGCATGGAAGTGTCGCATTTACATTCTTTTGATGTGAATACGAGGTAAACATGACACTTCGCAATGAATATTATATCTGATCATGAAACATAGAAATGAGATGCGACATCTCGTTTTAAGAAGCATTAGAACTCTATTGCTACGATACGTAGGCATCTGCAAACGCTATTTCCTAGGATGGGAGGGTTGCATTTACATTCTTTTGAAGTGAGTACGAGGTACACATAACACACCATAATGAATATTATATCTTCTCATGAAACATAGCAGTGAGATGCGATATCGCGTTTTAAGAAGCATTAGAATTCTATTGCTACGATACGTAGACATTTGCAAAGGCTATTCCCTAGCATCGAAGGGTCGCACTTACATTCTTTTGAAGCGGGTACGAGGTATACATATCACTCCATAATGAATATTATATCTTATCATGAAACATAGCAGTGAGATGCGATATCGCGTTTTAAGAAGCATTAGAACTCTATTGCTACGATACGCAGACATCTGCAAACGCTATTTCCTAGCATGGAAGTGTCGCATTTACATTCATTTGTAGTGAATACGAGGTATACATGACACTTCGAAATGAATATTATACCTTATCATGAAACATAGAAGAGTGATGCGATATCGCGTTTTAGGAAGCATTGGATCTCTATTGCTGCGATACGTAGACATCTGCAAACGCTATTTCCTAGCATGGAAGTGTCGCATTTACATTCTTTTGATGTGAATACAAGATATACATGACACTTCGCAATGAATATTATATCTTCTCATGAAACATAGCAGTGAGATGCGATATCGCGTTTTAAGAAGCATTAGAACTCTATTGCTACGATACGTAGACATCTGCAAACGCTATTTCCTAGCATGGAAGTGTCGCATTTACATTCGTTTGAAGTGAATACGAGATATACATGACACTTCGCAATGAATATTATATCTTATCATGAAACATAGGAATGAGGTGCTATATCGCGTTTTGAGAAGCGTTAGAGCTCTATTGCTACGATACGTAGACATCTGCATACGCTATTTCCTAGCATGGAAGTGTCTTATGTACGTTCTTTTGAAGTGAATACGAGGTATACATGACACATCGCAATGAATATTATATCTTATCATGAAACATAGAAGTGACATGCGATATCGCGTTCTAAGAAGCACTAGAACTCTATTGCTGCGATACGTAGACATCTGCAAACGCTATTTCCTAGCATGGAAGTGTCGCATTTACATTCTTTTGAAGTGAATACGAGGTATACATGACACTTCGCAATGAATATTATACCTTATCGTGAAACATAGAAGAGAAATGCGATATCGCGATTTAGGAAGCATTGGAACTCTATTGCTGCGATACGTAGACATCTGCAAACGCTATTTCCTAGCATGGAAGTGTCGCATTTACATTCTTTTGAAGTGAATACGAGGTGTACATGACACTTCGCAATGAGTATTATATCTTATCATGAAACATAGGAATGGGGTGCTATATCGCGTTTTGAGAAGCATTAGAACCCTATTGCTACGATACGTAGACATCTGCAAACGCTATTTCCTAGCATGGAAGTGCCGCATTTACATTCTTTTGAAGCGAATGCGAGGTATACATGGCACTTCGCAATGAATATTATATCTTATCATGAAACATAGGAATGTGGTTCTATATCGCGTTTTGAGAAGCGTTAGAGCTCTATTGCTACGATACGTAGACATCTCCAAACGCTATTTCCTAGCATGGAAGTGCCTTATGTACGTTCTTTTGAAGTAAATACGAGGTATACATGACACTTCGCAATGAATATTATACCTTATCGTGAAACATAGAAGAGAAATGCGATATCGCGATTTAGGAAGCATTGGAACTCTATTGCTGCGATACGTGGACATCTGCATACGCTATTTCCTAGGATGGAAGGGTCGCATTATATTCTTTTGAAGTGAGTACGAGGTATACATGACACTCCATAATGAATATTACATCTTCTCATGAAACATAGCAGTGAGATGCGATATCGCGTTTTAAGAAGCATTAGAACTCTATTGCTACAATACGTAGACATCTGCAAACGCTATTTCCTAGCATGGAAGTGTCGCATTTACATTCGTTTGAAGTGAATACGAGATATACATGACACTTCGCAATGAATATTATACCTTATCATGAAACATAGAAGAGTGATGCGATATCGCGTTTAGGAAGCGTGGGATCTCTATTGCTGCGATACGTAGACATCTGCAAACGCTATTTCCTAGCATGGAAGTGTCGCATTTACATTCTTTTGAAGTGAATACGAGGTATACATGACACTTCGCAATGAATATTATATCTTATCGTGAAACATAGGAATGAGGTGCTATATCGCGTTTTGAGAAGCATTAGAACTCTATTGCTACGATACGTAGACATCTGCAAACGCTATTTCCTAGCATGGAAGTGTCGCATTTACATTCATTTGAAGTGAATACGAGGTATACATGACACCTTGTAATGAATATTATACCTTATCATGAAACATAGAGGAGTGATGCAATATCGCGTTTTAGGAAGCATTGGAACTCTATTGCTACGATACGTAGACATCTGAAAACGCTATTTCCTAGGATGGAAGGGTCGCATTTACATTCTTTTGAAGTGAGTACGAGGTATACATAACACTCCATAATGAATATTATATCTTATCATGAAACATATATGTGTGATGCGATATCGCGTTTTAGGAAGCATTGGATCTCTATTGCTGCGATACGTAGACCTCTGCAAACGCTATTTCCTACCATGGAAGTGTCGCATTTACATTCTTTTGAAGTGAATACGAGGTATACATGACAATTCGCAATGAATATTATATCTTATCATGAAACATGGGAATGAGGTGCTATATCGCGTTTTGAGAAGCATTAGAACTCTATGGCTACGATACGTAGACATCTGCAAACGCTATTTCCTAGCATGGAAGTGTCGCATTTACATTCATTTGAAGTGAATACGAGGTATACATGACACCTCGTAATGAATATTATACCTTATCATGAAACATAGAAGAGTGATGCGATATCGCGTTTTAGGAAGCATTGGAACTCTATTGCTGCGATACGTAGACATCTGCAAACGCTATTTCCTAGCATGGAAGTGTCGCATTTACATTCTTTTGAAGTGTATACGAGGCATAAATGACACTTCGCAATGAGTATTATATCTTATCATGAAACATAGGAATGGGGTGCTATATCGCGTTTTGAGAAGCATTAGAACTCTATTGCTACGATACGTAGACATCTGCAAGCGCTATTTCCTAGCATGGAAGTGTCGCATTTACATTCTTTTGAAGCGAATACGAGGTATACATGACACCTCGTAATGAATATTATACCTTATCATGAAACATAGAAGAGTGATGCGATATCGCGTTTTAGGAAGCATTGGAACTCTATTGCTGCGATACGTAGACATCTGCAAACGCTATTTCCTGGCATGGAAGTGTCGCATTTACATTCTTTTGAAGTGAATACGAGGTATACATGACACTTCGCAATGAATATTATACCTTATCGTGAAACATAGAAGAGAGATGCGATATCGCGTTTTAGGAAGCATTGGAACTCTATTGCTGCGATACGTAGACATCTGCAAACGCTATTTCCTAGCATGGAAGTGTAGCATTTACATTCTTTTGAAGTGAATACGAGGCATAAATGACACTTCGCAATGAGTATTATATCTTATCATGAAACATAGGAATGGGGTGCTATATCGCGTTTTGAGAAGCATTAGAACTCTATTGCTACGATACGTAGACATCTGCAAGTGCTATTTCCTAGCATGGAAGTGTCGCATTTACATTCTTTTGAAGCGAATACGAGGTATACATGACACCTCGTAATGAATATTATACCTTATCATGAAACATAGAAGAGTGATGCGATATCGCGTTTTAGGAAGCATTGGAACTCTATTGCTGCGATACGTAGACATCTGCAAACGCTATTTCCTGGCATGGAAGTGTCGCATTTACATTCTTTTGAAGTGAATACGAGGTATACATGACACTTCGCAATGAATATTATACCTTATCGTGAATCATAGAAGAGAGATGCGATATCGCGTTTTAGGAAGCATTGGAACTCTATTGCTGCGATACGTAGACATCTGCAAACGCTATTTCCTAGCATGGAAGTGTCGCATTTACATTCTTTTGAAGTGAATACGAGGCATACATGACACTTCGCAATGAGTATTATATCTTATCATGAAACATAGGAATGGGGTGCTATATCGCGTTTTGAGAAGCATTAGAACCCTATTGCTACGATACGTAGACATCTGCAAGCGCTATTTCCTAGCATGGAAGTGTCGCATTTACATTCTTTTGAAGCGAATACGAGGTATACATGACACTTCGCAATGAATATTATATCTTATCATGAAACATAGGAATGAGGTGCTATATCGCGTTTTGAGAAGCGTTAGAGCTCTATTGCTACGTTACGTAGACATCTGCAAACGCTATTTCCTAGCATGGAAGTGTCTTATGTACGTTCTTTTGAAGTGAATACGAGGTATACATGACACTTCGCACTGAATATTATATCTTATCATGAAACATAGATGTGAGATGCGATATCGCGTTCTAAGAAGCACTAGAACTCTATTGCTACGATACGTAGACATCTGCATACGCTATTTCCTAGGATGGAAGGGTCGCATTTACATTCTTTTGAAGTGAGTACGAGGTATACATAACACTCCATAATGAATATTATATCGTCTCATGAAACATAGCAGTGAGATGCGATATCGCGTTTTAAGAAGCATTAGAACTCTATTGCTACGACACGTAGACATCTGCAAACGCTATTTCCTAGCATGGAAGTGTCGCATTTACATTCTTTTGAAGTGAATACGAGGTATACATGACACTTCGCAATGAATATTATACCTTATCGTGAAACATAGAAGAGAGTTGCGATATCGCGTTTTAGGAAGCATTGGAACTCTGTTGCTGCGATACGTAGACATCTGCAAACGCTATTTCCTAGCATGGAAGTGTCGCATTTACATTCTTTTGAAGTGAATACGGGGTATACATGACACTTCGCAATGAGTATTATATCTTATCATGAAACATAGGAATGGGGTGCTATATGGCGTTTTGAGAAGCATTAGAACTCTATTGCTACGATACGTAGACATCTGCAAAAGCTATTTCCTGGCATGGAAGTGTCGCATTTACATTCCTTTGAAGCGAATACGAGGTATACATGACACTTCGCAATGAATATTATAACTTATCATGAAACATAGGAATGAGGTGCTATATCGCGTTTTGAGAAGCGTGGGATCTCTATTGCTGCGATACGTAGACATCTGCAAACGCTATTTCCTAGCATGGAAGTGTCGCATTTACATTCTTTTGAAGTGAATACGAGGTATACATGACACTTCGCAATGAATATTATACCTTATCGTGAAACATAGAAGAGAGATGCGATATCGCGTTTTAGGAAGCATTGGAACTCTATTGCTGCGATACGTAGACATCTGCAAACGCTATTTCCTAGCATGGAAGTGTCGCATTTACATTCTTTTGAAGTGAATACGAGGTATACATGACACTTCGCAATGAGTATTATATCTTATCATGAAACATAGGAATGAGGTGCTATATCGCGTTTTGGGAAGCATTAGAACTCTATTTTGCTACGATACGCAGACATCTGCAAACGCTATTTCCTAGCATGGAAGTGTCGCATTTACATTCATTTGTAGTGAATACGAGGTATACATGACACTTCGAAATGAATATTATACCTTATCATGAAACATAGAAGAGTGATGCGATATCGCGTTTTAGGAAGCATTGGATCTCTATTGCTGCGATACGTAGACATCTGCAAACGCTATTTCCTAGCATGGAAGTGTCGCATTTACATTCTTTTGATGTGAATACGAGATATACATGACACTTCGCAATGAATATTATATCTTCTCATGAAACATAGCAGTGAGATGCGATATCGCGTTTTAAGAAGCATTAGAACTCTATTGCTACGATACGTAGACATCTGCAAACGCTATTTCCTAGCATGGAAGTGTCGCATTTACATTCGTTTGAAGTGAATACGAGATATACATGACACTTCGCAATGAGTATTATATCTTATCATGTATCATAGGAATGGGGTGCTATATCGCGTTTTGAGAAGCATTAGAACTCTATTGCTACGATACGTAGACATCTGCAAACGCTATTTCCTAGCATGGAAGTGTCGCATTTACATTCTTTTGAAGCGAATACGAGGTATACATGACACTTCGCAATGAATATTATATCTTATCATGAAACATAGGAATGAGGTGCTATATCGCGTTTTGAGAAGCGTTAGAGCTCTATTGCTACGATACGTAGACATCTGCATACGCTATTTCCTAGCATGGAAGTGTCGCATTTACATTCTTTTGAAGTGAATACGAGGTATACATGACACTTCGCAATGAATATTATACCTTATCGTGAAACATAGAAGAGAAATGCGATATCGCGATTTAGGAAGCATTGGAACTCTATTGCTGCGATACGTAGACATCTGCAAACGCTATTTCCTAGCATGGAAGTGTCGCATTTACATTCTTTTGAAGTGAATACGAGGTGTACATGACACTTCTCAATGAGTATTATATCTTATCATGAAACATAGGAATGGGGTGCTATATCGCGTTTTGAGAAGCATGAGAACCCTATTGCTACGATACGTAGACATCTGCAAACGCTATTTCCTAGCATGGAAGTGCCGCATTTACATTCTTTTGAAGCGAATGCGAGGTATACATGACACTTCGCAGTGAATATTATATCTTATCATGAAACATAGGAATGTGGTGCTATATCGCGTTTTGAGAAGCGTTAGAGCTCTATTGCTACGATACGTAGACATCTGCAAACGCTATTTCCTAGCATGGAAGTGCCTTATGTACGTTCTTTTGAAGTAAATACGAGGTATACATGACACTTCGCAATGAATATTATACCTTATCGTGAAACATAGAAGAGAAATGCGATATCGCGATTTAGGAAGCATTGGAACTCTATTGCTGCGATACGTAGACATCTGCATACGCTATTTCCTAGGATGGAAGGGTCGCATTATATTCTTTTGAAGTGAGTACGAGGTATACATGACACTCCATAATGAATATTACATCTTCTCATGAAACATAGCAGTGAGATGCGATATCGCGTTTTAAGAAGCATTAGAACTCTATTGCTACGACACGTAGACATCTGCAAACGCTATTTCCTACCATGGAAGTGTCGCATTTACATTCTTTTGAAGTGAATACGAGGTATACATGACACTTCGCAATGAATATTATACCTTATCGTGAAACATAGAAGAGAGATGCGATATCGCGTTTTAGGAAGCATTGGAACTCTATTGCTGCGATACGTAGACATCTGCAAACGCTATTTCCTAGCATGGAAGTGTCGCATTTACATTCTTTTGAAGTGAATACGTGGTATACATTACACTTCGCAATGAGTATTATATCTTATCATGAAACATAGGAATGAGGTGCTATATCGCGTTTTGAGAAGCATTAGAACTCTATTGCTACAATACGTAGACATCTGCAAACGCTATTTCCTAGCATGGAAGTGTCGCATTTTCATTCGTTTGAAGTGAATACGAGATATACATGACACTTCGCAATGAATATTATACCTTATCATGAAACACAGAAGAGTGATGCGATATCGCGTTTAGGAAGCATTGGATCTCTATTGCTGCGATACGTAGACATCTGCAAACGCTATTTCCTAGCATGGAAGTGTCGCATTAACATTCTTTTGAAGTGAATACGAGGTATACATGACACTTCGCAATGAATATAATACCTTATCGTGAAACATAAAAGAGAGATGCCATATCGCGTTTTAGGAAGCATTGAAACTCTATTGCTGCGATACGTAGACATCTGCAAACGCTATTTCCTATCATGGAAGTGTCTTATTTACGTTCTTTTGAAGTGAATACGAGGTATACATGACACTTCGCAATGAATATTATATCTTATCATGAAACATAGAATTGAGATGCGATATCGCGTTCTAAGAAGCACTAGAACTCTATTGCTACGATACGTAGACATCTGAAAACGCTATTTCCTAGGATGGAAGGGTCGCATTTACATTCTTTTGAAGTGAGTACGAGGTATACATAACACTCCATAATGAATATTATATCTTATCATGAAACATATATGTGTGATGCGATATCGCGTTTTAGGAAGCATTGGATCTCTATTGCTGCGATACGTAGACATCTGCAAACGCTATTTCCTACCATGGAAGTGTCGCATTTACATTCTTTTGAAGTGAATACGAGGTATACATGACAATTCGCAATGAATATTATATCTTATCATGAAACAGGGGAATGAGGTGCTATATCGCGTTTTGAGAAGCATTAGAACTCTATGGCTACGATACGTAGACATCTGCAAACGCTATTTCCTAGCATGGAAGTGTCGCATTTACATTCATTTGAAGTGAATACGAGGTATACATGACACCTCGTAATGAATATTATACCTTATCATGAAACATAGAAGAGTGATGCGATATCGCGTTTTAGGAAGCATTGGAACTCTATTGCTGCGATACGTAGACATCTGCAAACGCTATTTCCTGGCATGGAAGTGTCGCATTTACATTCTTTTGAAGTGAATACGAGGTATACATGACACTTCGCAATGAATATTATACCTTATCGTGAAACATAGAAGAGAGATGCGATATCGCGTTTTAGGAAGCATTGGAACTCTATTGCTGCGATACGTAGACATCTGCAAACGCTATTTCCTAGCATGGAAGTGTCGCATTTACATTCTTTTGAAGTGAATACGAGGCATAAATGACACTTCGCAATGAGTATTATATCTTATCATGAAACATAGGAATGGGGTGCTATATCGCGTTTTGAGAAGCATTAGAACTCTATTGCTACGATACGTAGACATCTGCAAGCGCTATTTCCTAGCATGGAAGTGTCGCATTTACATTCTTTTGAAGCGAATACGAGGTATACATGACACCTCGTAATGAATATTATACCTTATCATGAAACATAGAAGAGTGATGCGATATCGCGTTTTAGGAAGCATTGGAACTCTATTGCTGCGATACGTAGACATCTGCAAACGCTATTTCCTGGCATGGAAGTGTCGCATTTACATTCTTTTGAAGTGAATACGAGGTATACATGACACTTCGCAATGAATATTATACCTTATCGTGAAACATAGAAGAGAGATGCGATATCGCGTTTTAGGAAGCATTGGAACTCTGTTGCTGCGATACGTAGACATCTGCAAACGCTATTTCCTAGCATGGAAGTGTCGCATTTACATTCTTTTGAAGTGAATACGAGGCATACATGACACTTCGCAATGAGTATTATATCTTATCATGAAACATAGGAATGGGGTGCTATATCGCGTTTTGAGAAGCATTAGAACTCTATTGCTACGATACGTAGACATCTGCAAGCGCTATTTCCTAGCATGGAAGTGTCGCATTTACATTCTTTTGAAGCGAATACGAGGTATACATGACACTTCGCAATGAATATTATATCTTATCATGAAACATAGGAATGAGGTGCTATATCGCGTTTTGAGAAGCGTTAGAGCTCTATTGCTACGTTACGTAGACATCTGCAAACGCTATTTCCTAGCATGGAAGTGTCTTATGTACGTTCTTTTGAAGTGAATACGAGGTATACATGACACTTCGCAATGAATATTATATCTTATCATGAAACATAGAAGTGAGATGAGATATCGCGTTCTAAGAAGCACTAGAACTCTATTGTTACGATACGTAGACATCTGCATACGCTATTTCCTAGGATGGAAGGGTCGCATTTACATTCCTTTGAAGTGAGTACGAGGTATACATAACACTCCATAATGAATATTATATCTTCTCATGAAACATAGCAGTGAGATGCGATATCGCGTTCTAAGAAGCATTAGATCTCTATTGCTACGACACGTAGACATCTGCAAACGCTATTTCCTAGCATGGAAGTGTCGCATTTACATTCTTTTGAAGTGAATACGAGGTATACATGACACTTCGCAATGAATATTATACCTTATCGTGAAACATAGAAGAGAGATGCGATATCGCGTTTTAGGAAGCATTGGAACTCTATTGCTGCGATACGTAGACATCTGCAAACGCTATTTCCTAGCGTGGAAGTGTCGCATTTACATTCTTTTGAAGTGAAAACGAGGTATACATGACACTTCGCAATGAGTATTTTATCTTATCATGAAACATAGAAGTGAGATGCGATATCGCGTTCTAAGAAGCACTAGAACTCTATTGCTACGATACGTAGACATCTGCATACGCTATTTCTAGGATGGAAGGGTCGCATTTACATTCTTTTGAAGTGAGTACGAGGTATACATAACACTCCATAATGAATATTATATCTTATCATGAAACATAGGAATGAGGTGCTATATCGCGTTTTGAGAAGCATTAGAACTCTATTGCTACGATACGTAGACATCTGCAAACGCTATTTCCTAGCATGGAAGTGTCGCATTTACATTCTTTTGAAGTGAATACGAGGTATACATGACACTTCGCAATGAATATAATACCTTATCGTGAAACATAGAAGAGAGATGCCATATCGCGTTTTAGGAAGAATTGAAACTCTATTGCTGCGATACGTAGACATCTGCAAACGCTATTTCCTAGCATGGAAGTGCCTTATTTACGTTCTTTTGAAGTGAATACGAGGTATACATGACACATCGCAATGAATATTATATCTTATCATGAAACATAGAAGTGAGATGCGATATCGCGTTCTAAGAAGCACTAGAACTCTATTGCTACGATACGTAGACATCTGCAAACGCTATTTCCTAGGATGGAAGGGTCGCATTACATTCTTTTGAAGTGAGTACGAGGTATACATAACACTCCATAATGAATATTATATCTTATCATGAAACATAGAAGTGTGATGCGATATCGCATTTTAAGAAGCATTTGAACCCTATTGCTACGATACGTAGACATCTGCAAACGCTACTTCCTAGCATGGAAGTGTCTTATTTACGTTCTTTTGAAGTGAATACGAGGTATACATGACACTTCGCAATGAATATTATATCTTCTCATGAAACATAGCAGTGAGATGCGATGTCGCGTTTTGAGAAGCATTAGAACTCTATTGCTATTATACGTAGACATCTGCAAACTCTATTTCCTAGCAAGGAAATTTTGGCACTTACATGCCACTGAAGTGTATACGAGGTATACATAACATTACACAATGAATATTATACCTTATTAAGAAACATAGAAGTGAAATACGACATCTCGTTTTAAGAAACATAAGTACTCTATTGCTGTGATACGTAGACATCTGCAAACAATATTTCCTAGCAAGGAAGTGTCGCATTTACATTCTTTTTAAGTGAATACGAGATATACATGACACGTCGCAATGAATATTATATCTTATCATGAAACATAGCAGTGAGATGCGATATCGCGTTTTAAGAAGCATTAGAACTCTATTGCTACGATACGTAGACATCTGCAAACGCTATTTCCTAGCATGGAAGTGTCGCATTTACATTCATTTGAAGTGAATACGAGATATACATGACACTTCGTAATGAATATTATACCTTATCATCAAACATAGTAGAGTGATGCGATATGGCATTTTAAGAATCATTAGAACTCTATTGCTGTGATACGTAGACATCTGCAAACAATATTTCCTAGCAAGGAAGTGTCGCATTTACATTCTTGTGAAGTGAAATCGAGGTATACATGACAGTTCGCAATGAATATTATATCTTATCATGAAACATAGGAATGAGGTGCTATATCGCGTTTTGAGAAGCACTAGACCTCTATAGCTACGATACGTAGACATCTGCAAAGGCTATTTCCTAGCATGGAAGGGTCGCATTTACATCCTTTTGAAGTGAGTACGAGGTATACATAACACTCCATAATGAATATTATATCTTATCATGAAACATAGCAGTGAGATGCGATATCGCGTTTTAAGAAGCATTAGAACTCTATTGCTACGATACGTAGACATCTGCAGAAGCTATTTCCTAGCATGGAAGTGTCGCATTTACATTCACTTGAAGTGAATACGAGGTATACATGACACTTTCAATGAATATTATACCTTATCATGAAACATAGAAGAGAGATGCGATATCGCGTTTTAGGAAGCATTAGAACTCTATTGCTGCGATACGTAGACATCCGCAACCGCTATTTCCTAGCATGGAAGTGTTCGCATTTACATTCTTTTGAAGTGAATACGAGATATATATGACACTTCGGAATGAATATTATAGCTTATCATGAAACATAGGAATGAGGTGCTATATCGCGTAATGAGAGGCATTAGAACTCTATTGCTATTATACGTAGACATCTGCAAACTCTATTTCCTAGCAAGGAAATTTCGCACTTACATGCCACTGAAGTGTATACGAGGTATACATAACATTACACAATGAATATTATATCTTATTACGAAACATAGAAGTGAAATACGACATCTCGTTTTAAGAAGCATTAGTACTCCATTGCTGTGATACGTAGACATCTGCAAACAATATTTCCTAGCAAGGAAGTGTCGCATTTACATTCTTTTGAAGTGAATACGAGGTATACATGGCACATCGCAATGAATATTATACCTTATCATGAAACATAGAAGAGAGGTGCGATATCGCGTTTTAGGAAGCATTAAAACTCTATTGCTGCGATACGTAGACATCTGCAAACGCTATTTCCTAGCATGGAAGTGTCGCATTTACATTCCTTTGAAGTGAATACGAGATATGCATGACATTACACAATGAATATTATATCTTATTACGGAACATAGAAATGAAATGCGGCATCTCGTTTTAGAAGTGAATACGAGGTATACATAAGATTACACAATGAATATTATATCTTATTACGAAACATAGAAATGAAATACGACATCTCGTTTTAAGAAGCATTAGTGCTCTATTGCTGTGATACGTAGACATCTGCAAACAATATTTCCTAGCAATTAAGTGTCGCATTTACATTCTTGTGAAGTGAAATCGCGGTATACATGACACTTCGCAATGAATATTCTATCTTATCATGAAACATAGAAGTGTGATGCGATATCGCATTTTAAGAAGCATTAGAAGCCTATTGCTACGATACGTAGACATCTGCAAACGCTACTTCCTAGCATGGAAGTGTCGTATTTACTTTCTTTTGAAGTGAGTACGAGGTATACATATCACTCCATAATGAATATTATATCTTATCATGAAACATAGCAGTGAGATGCGAAATCGCGTTTTAAGAAGCATTAGAACTCTATTGCTACGATACGTAGACATCTGCAAAGGCTATTCCCTAGCATGGAAGGGTCGCATTTACTTTCTTTTGAAGTGAGTACGAGGTATACATATCACTCCATAATGAATATTATAACTTATCATGAAACATAGCAGTGAGATGCGATATCGCGTTTTAAGAAGCATTAGAACTCTATTGCTACGATACGTAGACATCTGCAAACGCTATTTCCTAGCAAGGAAGTGTCGCATTTACATTCTTGTGAAGTGAAATCGCGGTATACATGACACTTCGCAATGAATATTATATCTTATCATGAAACATAGAAGTGTGATGCGATATCGCATTTTAAGAAGCATTAGAACCCTATTGCTACGATACGTAGACATCTGCAAACGCTATTTCCTAGCATGGAAGTGCCTTATTTACGTTCATTTGAAGTGAATACGAGGTATACATGACACTTCGCAATGAATATTATATCTTCTCATGAAACATAGCAGTGAGATGCGATATCGCGTTTTAAGAATCATTAGAACTCTATTGCTACGTTACGTAGACATCTGCAAACGCTATTTCCTAGCATGGAAGTGTCGCATTTACATTCATTTGAAGTGAATTCGAGGTATACATGACGCTTCGCAATGAATATTACACCTTATCATGAAACATAGAAGAGAGATGCGATATCGCGTTTTAGGAAGCATTGGAACTCTATTGCTGCGATACGTAGACATCTGCAAACGCTATTTCCTAGCATGGAAGTGTCGCATTTACATTCTTTTGATGTGAATACGAGATATACATGACACTTCGCAATGAATATTATATCTTATCATGAAACATAGGAATGAGGTGCTATATCGAGTTTTGAGAAGCATTAGAACTCTATTGCCTATATACGTAGACATCTGCAAACTCTATTTCCTAGCAAGGAAATTTCGCACTTACATTCCACTGAAGTGAATACGAGGTATACATAACATTACACAATGAATATTATACCTTATTAAGAAACATAGAAATGAAATACGACATCTCGTTTTAAGAAGCATTAGTACTCTATTGCTGTGATACGTAGACATCTGCAAACAATATTTCCTAGCAAGGAAGTGTCGCATTTACATTCTTGTGAAGTGAAATCGCGGTATACATGACACTTCGCAATGAATGTTATATCTTATCATGAAACATAGAAGTGTGATGCGATATCGCATTTTAAGAAGCATTAGAACCCTATTGCTACGATACGTAGACATCTGCAAACGCTACTTCCTAGCATGGAAGTGTCGCATTTACTTTCTTTTGAAGTGAGTACGAGGTATACATATCACTCCATAATGAATATTATATCTTATCATGAAACATAGCAGTGAGATGCGATATCGCGTTTTAAGAAGCATTAGAACTCTATTGCTACGATACGCAGACATCTGCAAACGCTATTTCCTAGCATGGAAGTGTCGCATTTACATTCATTTGAAGTGAATACGAGGTATACATGACACTCCATAATGAATATTATATCTTATCATGAAACATAGCAGTGAGATGCGAAATCGCGTTTTAAGAAGCATTAGAACTCTATTGCTACGATACGTAGACATCTGCAAAGGCTATTCCCTAGCATGGAAGGGTCGCATTTACTTTCTTTTGAAGTGAGTACGAGGTATACATATCACTCCATAATGAATATTATAACTTATCATGAAACATAGCAGTGAGATGCGATATCGCGTTTTAAGAAGCATTAGAACTCTATTGCTACGATACGTAGACATCTGCAAACGCTATTTCCTAGCAAGGAAGTGTCGCATTTACATTCTTGTGAAGTAAAATCGCGGTATACATGACACTTCGCAATGAATATTATATCTTATCATGAAACATAGAAGTGTGATGCGATATCGCATTTTAAGAAGCATTAGAACCCTATTGCTACGATACGTAGACATCTGCAAACGCTATTTCCTAGCATGGAAGTGCCTTATTTACGTTCATTTGAAGTGAATACGAGGTATACATGACACTTCGCAATGAATATTATATCTTCTCATGAAACATAGCAGTGAGATGCGATATCGCGTTTTAAGAATCATTAGAACTCTATTGCTACGTTACGTAGACATCTGCAAACGCTATTTCCTAGCATGGAAGTGTCGCATTTACATTCATTTGAAGTGAATTCGAGGTATACATGACGCTTCGCAATGAATATTACACCTTATCATGAAACATAGAAGAGAGATGCGATATCGCGTTTTAGGAAGCATTGGAACTCTATTGCTGCGATACGTAGACATCTGCAAACGCTATTTCCTAGCATGGAAGTGTCGCATTTACATTCTTTTGATGTGAATACGAGATATACATGACACTTCGCAATGAATATTATATCTTATCATGAAACATAGGAATGAGGTGCTATATCGAGTTTTGAGAAGCATTAGAACTCTATTGCCTATATACGTAGACATCTGCAAACTCTATTTCCTAGCAAGGAAATTTCGCACTTACATTCCACTGAAGTGAATACGAGGTATACATAACATTACACAATGAATATTATACCTTATTAAGAAACATAGAAATGAAATACGACATCTCGTTTTAAGAAGCATTAGTACTCTATTGCTGTGATACGTAGACATCTGCAAACAATATTTCCTAGCAAGGAAGTGTCGCATTTACATTCTTGTGAAGTGAAATCGCGGTATACATGACACTTCGCAATGAATGTTATATCTTATCATGAAACATAGAAGTGAGATGCGATATCGCGTTCTAAGAAGCACTAGAACTCTATTGCTACGATACGTAGACATCTGCATACGCTATTTCCTAGGATGGAAGGGTCGCATTATATTCTTTTGAAGTGAGTACGAGGTATACATAACACTCCATAATGAATATTACATCTTCTCATGAAACATAGCAGTGAGATGCGATATCGCGTTTTAAGAAGCATTAGAACTCTATTGCTACGACACGTAGACATCTGCAAACGCTATTTCCTACCATGGAAGTGTCGCATTTACATTCTTTTGAAGTGAATACGAGGTATACATGACACTTCGCAATGAATATTATACCTTATCGTGAAACATAGAAGAGAGATGCGATATCGCGTTTTAGGAAGCATTGGAACTCTATTGCTGCGATACGTAGACATCTGCAAACGCTATTTCCTAGCATGGAAGTGTCGCATTTACATTCTTTTGAAGTGAATACGAGGTATACATTACACTTCGCAATGAGTATTATATCTTATCATGAAACATAGGAATGAGGTGCTATATCGCGTTTTGAGAAGCATTAGTACTCTATTGCTACAATACGTAGACATCTGCAAACTCTATTTCCTAGCATGGAAGTGTCGCATTTACATTCGTTTGAAGTGAATACGAGATATACATGACACTTCGCAATGAATATTATACCTTATCATGAAACATAGAAGAGTGATGCGATATCGCGTTTAGGAAGCGTGGGATCTCTATTGCTGCGATACGTAGACATCTGCAAACGCTATTTCCTAGCATGGAAGTGTCGCATTTACATTCTTTTGAAGTGAATACGAGGTATACATGACACTTCGCAATGAATATTATATCTTATCGTGAAACATAGGAATGAGGTGCTATATCGCGTTTTGAGAAGCATTAGAACTCTATTGCTACGATACGTAGACATCTGCAAACGCTATTTCCTAGCATGGAAGTGTCGCATTTACATTCATTTGAAGTGAATACGAGGTATACATGACACCTTGTAATGAATATTATACCTTATCATGAAACATAGAGGAGTGATGCAATATCGCGTTTTAGGAAGCATTGGAACTCTATTGCTGCGATACGTAGACATCTGCAAACGCTATTTCCTAGCATGGAAGTGTCTTATGTACGTTCTTTTGAAGTGAATACGAGCCATACATGACACTTCGCAATGAATATTATATCTTATCATGAAACATAGAAGTGAGATGCGATATCGCGTTCTAACAAGCACTAGAACTCTATTGCTACGATACGTAGACATCTGCATACGCTATTTCCTAGGATGGAAGGGTCGCATTTACATTCTTTTGAAGTGAGTACGAGGTATACATAACACTCCATAATGAATATTATATCTTCTCATGAAACATAGCAGTGAGATGCGATATCGCGTTTTAAGAAGCATTAGAATTCTATTGCTACGATACGTAGACATTTGCAAAGGCTATTCCCTAGCATCGAAGGGTCGCACTTACATTCTTTTGAAGCGGGTACGAGGTATACATATCACTCCATAATGAATATTATATCTTAGCATGAAACATAGCAGTGAGATGCGATATCGCGTTTTAAGAAGCATTAGAACTCTATTGCTACGATACGCAGACATCTGCAAACGCTATTTCCTAGCATGGAAGTGTCGCATTTACATTCATTTGTAGTGAATACGAGGTATACATGACACTTCGAAATGAATATTATACCTTATCGTGAAACATAGAAGAGTGATGCGATATCGCGTTTTAGGAAGCATTGGATCTCTATTGCTGCGATACGTAGACATCTGCAAACGCTATTTCCTAGCATGGAAGTGTCGCATTTACATTCTTTTGATGTGAATACGAGATATACATGACACTTCGCAATGAATATTATATCTTCTCATGAAACATAGCAGTGAGATGCGATATCGCGTTTTAAGAAGCATTAGAACTCTATTGCTACGATACGTAGACATCTGCAAACGCTATTTCCTAGCATGGAAGTGTCGCATTTACATTCGTTTGAAGTGAATACGAGATATACATGACACTTCGCAATGAGTATTATATCTTATCATGAATCATAGGAATGGGGTGCTATATCGCGTTTTGAGAAGCATTAGAACTCTATTGCTACGATACGTAGACATCTGCAAACGCTATTTCCTAGCATGGAAGTGTCGCATTTACATTCTTTTGAAGCGAATACGAGGTATACATGACACTTCGCAATGAATATTATATCTTATCATGAAACATAGGAATGAGGTGCTATATCGCGTTTTGAGAAGCGTTAGAGCTCTATTGCTACGATACGTAGACATCTGTATACGCTATTTCCTAGCATGGAAGTGTCTTATGTACGTTCTTTTGAAGTGAATACGAGGTATACATGACACATCGCAATGAATATTATATCTTATCATGAAACATAGAAGTGACATGCGATATCGCGTTCTAAGAAGCACTAGAACTCTATTGCTGCGATACGTAGACATCTGCAAACGCTATTTCCTAGCATGGAAGTTTCGCATTTACATTCTTTTGAAGTGAATACGAGGTATACATGACACTTCGCAATGAATATTATACCTGATCGTGAAACATAGAAGAGAAATGCGATATCGCGATTTAGGAAGCATTGGAACTCTATTGCTGCGATACGTAGACATCTGCAAACGCTATTTCCTAGCATGGAAGTGTCGCATTTACATTCTTTTGAATTGAATACGAGGTGTACATGACACTTCGCAATGAGTATTATATCTTATCATGAAACATAGGAATGGGGTGCTATATCGCGTTTTGAGAAGCATTAGAACCCTATTGCTACGATACGTAGACATCTGCAAACGCTATTTCCTAGCATGGAAGTGCCGCATTTACATTCTTTTGAAGCGAATGCGAGGTATACATGACACTTCGCAATGAATATTATATCTTATCATGAAACATAGGAATGTGGTGCTATATCGCGTTTTGAGAAGCGTTAGAGCTCTATTGCTACGATACGTAGACATCTGCAAACGCTATTTCCTAGCATGGAAGTGCCTTATGTACGTTCTTTTGAAGTAAATACGAGGTATACATGACACTTCGCAATGAATATTATACCTTATCGTGAAACATAGAAGAGTAATGCGATATCGCGATTTAGGAAGCATTGGAACTCTATTGCTGCGATTCGTAGACATCTGCATACGCTATTTCCTAGGATGGAAGGGTCGCATTATATTCTTTTGAAGTGAGTACGAGGTATACATGAGACTCCATAATGAATATTACATCTTCTCATGAAACATAGCAGTGAGATGCGATATCGCGTTTTAAGAAGCATTAGAACTCTATTGCTACGACACGTAGACATCTGCAAACGCTATTTCCTACCATGGAAGTGTCGCATTTACATTCTTTTGATGTGAATACGAGGTATACATGACACTTCGCAATGAATATTATACCTTATCGTGAAACATAGAAGAGAGATGCGATATCGCGTTTTAGGAAGCATTGGAACTCTATTGCTGCGATACGTAGACATCTGCAAACGCTATTTCCTAGCATGGAAGTGTCGCATTTACATTCTTTTGAAGTGAATACGTGGTATACATTACACTTCGCAATGAGTATTATATCTTATCATGAAACATAGGAATGAGGTGCTATATCGCGTTTTGAGAAGCATTAGAACTCTATTGCTACAATACGTAGACATCTGCAAACGCTATTTCCTAGCATGGAAGTGTCGCATTTTCATTCGTTTGAAGTGAATACGAGATATACATGACACTTCGCAATGAATATTATACCTTATCATGAAACACAGAAGAGTGATGCGATATCGCGTTTAGGAAGCATTGGATCTCTATTGCTGCGATACGTAGACATCTGCAAACGCTATTTCCTAGCATGGAAGTGTCGCATTTACATTCTTTTGAAGTGAATACGAGGTATACATGACACTTCGCAATGAATATAATACCTTATCGTGAAACATAAAAGAGAGATGCCATATCGCGTTTTAGGAAGCATTGAAACTCTATTGCTGCGATACGTAGACCTCTGCAAACGCTATTTCCTATCATGGAAGTGTCTTATTTACGTTCTTTTGAAGTGAATACGAGGTATACATGACACTTCGCAATGAATATTATATCTTATCATGAAACATAGAATTGAGATGCGATATCGCGTTCTAAGAAGCACTAGAACTCTATTGCTACGATACGTAGACATCTGAAAACGCTATTTCCTAGGATGGAAGGGTCGCATTTACATTCTTTTGAAGTGAGTACGAGGTATACATAACACTCCATAATGAATATTATATCTTATCATGAAACATATATGTGTGATGCGATATCGCGTTTTAGGAAGCATTGGATCTCTATTGCTGCGATACGTAGACATCTGCAAACGCTATTTCCTACCATGGAAGTGTCGCATTTACATTCTTTTGAAGTGAATACGAGGTATACATGACAATTCGCAATGAATATTATATCTTATCATGAAACATGGGAATGAGGTGCTATATCGCGTTTTGAGAAGCATTAGAACTCTATGGCTACGATACGTAGACATCTGCAAACGCTATTTCCTAGCATGGAAGTGTCGCATTTACATTCATTTGAAGTGAATACGAGGTATACATGACACCTCGTAATGAATATTATACCTTATCATGAAACATAGAAGAGTGATGCGATATCGCGTTTTAGGAAGCATTGGAACTCTATTGCTGCGATACGTAGACATCTGCAAACGCTATTTCCTGGCATGGAAGTGTCGCATTTACATTCTTTTGAAGTGAATACGAGGTATACATGACACTTCGCAATGAATATTATACCTTATCGTGAAACATAGAAGAGAGATGCGATATCGCGTTTTAGGAAGCATTGGAACTCTATTGCTGCGATACGTAGACATCTGCAAACGCTATTTCCTAGCATGGAAGTGTCGCATTTACATTCTTTTGAAGTGAATACGAGGCATACATGACACTTCGCAATGAGTATTATATCTTATCATGAAACATAGGAATGGGGTGCTATATCGCGTTTTGAGAAGCATTAGAACTCTATTGCTACGATACGTAGACATCTGCAAGCGCTATTTCCTAGCATGGAAGTGTCGCATTTACATTCTTTTGAAGCGAATACGAGGTATACATGACACCTCGTAATGAATATTATACCTTATCATGAAACATAGAAGAGTGATGCGATATCGCGTTTTAGGAAGCATTGGAACTCTATTGCTGCGATACGTAGACATCTGCAAACGCTATTTCCTGGCATGGAAGTGTCGCATTTACATTCTTTTGAAGTGAATACGAGGTATACATGACACTTCGCAATGAATATTATACCTTATCGTGAAACATAGAAGAGAGATGCGATATCGCGTTTTAGGAAGCATTGGAACTCTATTGCTGCGATACGTAGACATCTGCAAACGCTATTTCCTAGCATGGAAGTGTCGCATTTACATTCTTTTGAAGTGAATACGAGGCATACATGACACTTCGCAATGAGTATTATATCTTATCATGAAACATAGGAATGGGGTGCTATATCGCGTTTTGAGAAGCATTAGAACTCTATTGCTGCGATACGTAGACATCTGCAAACGCTATTTCCTAGCATGGAAGTGTCGCATTTACATTCTTTTGAAGTGAATACGAGGCATACATGACACTTCGCAATGAGTATTATATCTTATCATGAAACATAGGAATGGGGTGCTATATCGCGTTTTGAGAAGCATTAGAACTCTATTGCTACGATACGTAGACATCTGCAAGCGCTATTTCCTAGCATGGAAGTGTCGCATTTACATTCTTTTGAAGCGAATACGAGGTATACATGACACCTCGTAATGAATATTATACCTTATCATGAAACATAGGAATGAGGTGCTATATCGCGTTTTGAGAAGCGTTAGAGCTCTATTGCTACGTTACGTAGACATCTGCAAACGCTATTTCCTAGCATGGAAGTGTCTTATGTACGTTCTTTTGAAGTGAATACGAGGTATACATGACACTTCGCACTGAATATTATATCTTATCATGAAACATAGATGTGAGATGCGATATCGCGTTCTAAGAAGCACTAGAACTCTATTGCTACGATACGTAGACATCTGCATACGCTATTTCCTAGGATGGAAGGGTCGCATTTACATTCTTTTGAAGTGAGTAGGAGGTATACATAACACTCCATAATGAATATTATATCGTCTCATGAAACATAGCAGTGAGATGCGATATCGCGTTTTAAGAAGCATTAGAACTCTATTGCTACGACACGTAGACATCTGCAAACGCTATTTCCTAGCATGGAAGTGTCGCATTTACATTCTTTTGAAGTGAATACGAGGTATACATGACACTTCGCAATGAATATTATACCTTATCGTGAAACATAGAAGAGAGATGCGATATCGCGTTTTAGGAAGCATTGGAACTCTATTGCTGCGATACGTAGACATCTGCAAACGCTATTTCCTAGCATGGAAGTGTCGCATTTACATTCTTTTGAAGTGAATACGGGGTATACATGACACTTCGCAATGAGTATTATATCTTATCATGAAACATAGGAATGGGGTGCTATATCGCGTTTTGAGAAGCATTAGAACTCTATTGCTACGATACGTAGACATCTGCAAAAGCTATTTCCTGGCATGGAAGTGTCGCATTTACATTCCTTTGAAGCGAATACGAGGTATACATGACACTTCGCAATGAATATTATAACTTATCATGAAACATAGGAATGAGGTGCTATATCGCGTTTTGAGAAGCGTTAGAGCTCTATTGCTGCGATACGTAGACATCTGCAAACGCTATTTCCTAGCATGGAAGTGTCGCATTTACATTCTTTTGAAGTGAATACGAGGTATACATGACACTTCGCAATGAGTATTATATCTTATCATGAAACATAGGAATGGGGTGCTATATCGCGTTTTGAGAAGCATTAGAACTCTATTGCTACGATACGTAGACATCTGCAAACGCTATTTCCTAGCATGGAAGTGTCGCATTTACATTCTTTTGATGTGAATACGAGATATACATGACACTTCGCAATGAATATTATATCTTCTCATGAAACATAGCAGTGAGATGCGGTATCGCGTTTTAAGAAGCATTAGAACTCTATTGCTACGATACGTAGACATCTGCAAACGCTATTTCCTAGCATGGAAGTGTCGCATTTATATTGGTTTGAAGTGAATACGAGATACACATGACACTTCGCAATGAATATTATATCTTATCATGAAACATAGAAGTGAGATACTATATCGCGTTTTGAGAAGCATTAGAACTCTATTGCTACGATACGTAGACATCTGCAAACGCTATTTCCTAGCAAGGAAGTGTCGCATTTACATTCTTGTGAAGTGAAATCGCGGTATACATGACACTTCGCAATGAATATTATATCTTATCATGAAACATAGAAGTGTGATGCGATATCGCATTTTAAGAAGCATTAGAACCCTATTGCTACGATACGTAGACATCTGCAAACGCTATTTCCTAGCATGGAAGTGCCTTATTTACGTTCATTTGAAGTGAATACGAGGTATACATGACACTTCGCAATGAATATTATATCTTCTCATGAAACATAGCAGTGAGATGCGATATCGCGTTTTAAGAATCATTAGAACTCTATTGCTACGTTACGTAGACATCTGCAAACGCTATTTCCTAGCATGGAAGTGTCGCATTTACATTCATTTGAAGTGAATTCGAGGTATACATGACGCTTCGCAATGAATATTACACCTTATCATGAAACATAGAAGAGAGATGCGATATCGCGTTTTAGGAAGCATTGGAACTCTATTGCTGCGATACGTAGACATCTGCAAACGCTATTTCCTAGCATGGAAGTGTCGCATTTACATTCTTTTGATGTGAATACGAGATATACATGACACTTCGCAATGAATATTATATCTTATCATGAAACATAGGAATGAGGTGCTATATCGAGTTTTGAGAAGCATTAGAACTCTATTGCCTATATACGTAGACATCTGCAAACTCTATTTCCTAGCAAGGAAATTTCGCACTTACATTCCACTGAAGTGAATACGAGGTATACATAACATTACACAATGAATATTATACCTTATTAAGAAACATAGAAATGAAATACGACATCTCGTTTTAAGAAGCATTAGTACTCTATTGCTGTGATACGTAGACATCTGCAAACAATATTTCCTAGCAAGGAAGTGTCGCATTTACATTCTTGTGAAGTGAAATCGCGGTATACATGACACTTCGCAATGAATGTTATATCTTATCATGAAACATAGAAGTGTGATGCGATATCGCATTTTAAGAAGCATTAGAACCCTATTGCTACGATACGTAGACATCTGCAAACGCTACTTCCTAGCATGGAAGTGTCGCATTTACTTTCTTTTGAAGTGAGTACGAGGTATACATATCACTCCATAATGAATATTATATCTTATCATGAAACATAGCAGTGAGATGCGATATCGCGTTTTAAGAAGCATTAGAACTCTATTGCTACGATACGCAGACATCTGCAAACGCTATTTCCTAGCATGGAAGTGTCGCATTTACATTCATTTGAAGTGAATACGAGGTATACATGACACTCCATAATGAATATTATATCTTATCATGAAACATAGCAGTGAGATGCGAAATCGCGTTTTAAGAAGCATTAGAACTCTATTGCTACGATACGTAGACATCTGCAAAGGCTATTCCCTAGCATGGAAGGGTCGCATTTACTTTCTTTTGAAGTGAGTACGAGGTATACATATCACTCCATAATGAATATTATAACTTATCATGAAACATAGCAGTGAGATGCGATATCGCGTTTTAAGAAGCATTAGAACTCTATTGCTACGATACGTAGACATCTGCAAACGCTATTTCCTAGCAAGGAAGTGTCGCATTTACATTCTTGTGAAGTAAAATCGCGGTATACATGACACTTCGCAATGAATATTATATCTTATCATGAAACATAGAAGTGTGATGCGATATCGCATTTTAAGAAGCATTAGAACCCTATTGCTACGATACGTAGACATCTGCAAACGCTATTTCCTAGCATGGAAGTGCCTTATTTACGTTCATTTGAAGTGAATACGAGGTATACATGACACTTCGCAATGAATATTATATCTTCTCATGAAACATAGCAGTGAGATGCGATATCGCGTTTTAAGAATCATTAGAACTCTATTGCTACGTTACGTAGACATCTGCAAACGCTATTTCCTAGCATGGAAGTGTCGCATTTACATTCATTTGAAGTGAATTCGAGGTATACATGACGCTTCGCAATGAATATTACACCTTATCATGAAACATAGAAGAGAGATGCGATATCGCGTTTTAGGAAGCATTGGAACTCTATTGCTGCGATACGTAGACATCTGCAAACGCTATTTCCTAGCATGGAAGTGTCGCATTTACATTCTTTTGATGTGAATACGAGATATACATGACACTTCGCAATGAATATTATATCTTATCATGAAACATAGGAATGAGGTGCTATATCGAGTTTTGAGAAGCATTAGAACTCTATTGCCTATATACGTAGACATCTGCAAACTCTATTTCCTAGCAAGGAAATTTCGCACTTACATTCCACTGAAGTGAATACGAGGTATACATAACATTACACAATGAATATTATACCTTATTAAGAAACATAGAAATGAAATACGACATCTCGTTTTAAGAAGCATTAGTACTCTATTGCTGTGATACGTAGACATCTGCAAACAATATTTCCTAGCAAGGAAGTGTCGCATTTACATTCTTGTGAAGTGAAATCGCGGTATACATGACACTTCGCAATGAATGTTATATCTTATCATGAAACATAGAAGTGTGATGCGATATCGCATTTTAAGAAGCATTAGAACCCAATTGCTACGATACGTAGACATCTGCAAACGCTACTTCCTAGCATGGAAGTGCCGCATTTACTTTCTTTTGAAGTGAGTACGAGGTTTACATATCACTCCATAATGAATATTATATCTTATCATGAAACATAGCAGTGAGATGCGATATCGCGTTTTAAGAAGCATTAGAACTCTATTGCTACGACACGCAGACATCTGCAAACGCTATTTCCTAGCATGGAAGTGTCGCATTTACATTCATTTGAAGTGAATACGAGGTATACATGACACTTCGAAATGAATATTGTACCTTATCATGAAACATAGAAGAGTGATGCGATATCGCGTTTTAGGAAGCATTGGATCTCTATTGCTGCGATACGTAGACATCTGCAAACGCTATTTCCTAGCATGGAAGTGTCGCATTTACATTCTTTTGATGTGAATACGAGATATACATGACACTTCGCAATGAATATTGTATCTTCTCATGAAACATAGCAGTGAGATGCGATATCGCGTTTTAAGAAGCATTAGAACTCTATTGCTACGATACGTAGACATCTGCAAACGCTATTTCCTAGCATGGAAGTGTCGCATTTACATTCGTTTGAAGTGAATACGAGATATACATGACACTTCGCAATGAGTATTATATCTTATCATGAATCATAGGAATGGGGTGCTATATCGCGTTTTGAGAAGCATTAGAACTCTATTGCTACGATACGTAGACATCTGCAAACGCTATTTCCTAGCATGGAAGTGTCGCACTTACATTCTTTTGAAGCGAATACGAGGTATACATGACACTTCGCAATGAATATTATATCTTATCATGAAACATAGGAATGAGGTGCTATATCGCGTTTTGAGAAGCGTTAGAGCTCTATTGCTACGATACATAGACATCTGCAAACGCTATTTCCTAGCATGGAAGTGTCTTATGTACGTTCTTTTGAAGTGAATACGAGGTATACATGACACATCGCAATGAATATTATATCTTATCATGAAACATAGAAGTGAGATGCGAAATCGCGTTCTAAGAAGCACTAGAACCCTATTGCTGCGATACGTAGACATCTGCAAACGCTATTTCCTAGCATGGAAGTGTCGCATTTACATTCTTTTGAAGTGAATACGAGGTATACATGACACTTCGCAATGAATATTATACCTTATCGTGAAACATAGAAGAGAGATGCGATATCGCGTTTTAGGAAGCATTGGAACTCTATCGCTGCGATACGTAGACATCTGCAAACGCTATTTCCTGGCATGGAAGTGCCTTATGTACGTTCTTTTGAAGTAAATACGAGGTATACATGACACTTCGCAATGTATATTATATCTTATTATGAAACATAGAAGTGAGATGCGATATCGCGTTCTAAGAAGCACTAGAACTCTATTGCTACGATACGTAGACATCTGCATACGCTATTTCCTAGGATGGAAGGGTCGCATTATATTCTTTTGAAGTGAGTACGAGGTATACATAACACTCCATAATGAATATTACATCTTCTCATGAAACATAGCAGTGAGATGCGATATCGCGTTTTAAGAAGCATTAGAACTCTATTGCTACGACACGTAGACATCTGCAAACGCTATTTCCTACCATGGAAGTGTCGCATTTACATTCTTTTGAAGTGAATACGAGGTATACATGACACTTCGCAATGAATATTATACCTTATCGTGAAACATAGAAGAGAGATGCGATATCGCGTTTTAGGAAGCATTGGAACTCTATTGCTGCGATACGTAGACATCTGCAAACGCTATTTCCTAGCATGGAAGTGTCGCATTTACATTCTTTTGAAGTGAATACGAGGTATACATTACACTTCGCAATGAGTATTATATCTTATCATGAAACATAGGAATGAGGTGCTATATCGCGTTTTGAGAAGCATTAGTACTCTATTGCTACAATACGTAGACATCTGCAAACTCTATTTCCTAGCATGGAAGTGTCGCATTTACATTCGTTTGAAGTGAATACGAGATATACATGACACTTCGCAATGAATATTATACCTTATCATGAAACATAGAAGAGTGATGCGATATCGCGTTTAGGAAGCGTGGGATCTCTATTGCTGCGATACGTAGACATCTGCAAACGCTATTTCCTAGCATGGAAGTGTCGCATTTACATTCTTTTGAAGTGAATACGAGGTATACATGACACTTCGCAATGAATATTATATCTTATCGTGAAACATAGGAATGAGGTGCTATATCGCGTTTTGAGAAGCATTAGAACTCTATTGCTACGATACGTAGACATCTGCAAACGCTATTTCCTAGCATGGAAGTGTCGCATTTACATTCATTTGAAGTGAATACGAGGTATACATGACACCTTGTAATGAATATTATACCTTATCATGAAACATAGAGGAGTGATGCAATATCGCGTTTTAGGAAGCATTGGAACTCTATTGCTGCGATACGTAGACATCTGCAAACGCTATTTCCTAGCATGGAAGTGTCTTATGTACGTTCTTTTGAAGTGAATACGAGCCATACATGACACTTCGCAATGAATATTATATCTTATCATGAAACATAGAAGTGAGATGCGATATCGCGTTCTAACAAGCACTAGAACTCTATTGCTACGATACGTAGACATCTGCATACGCTATTTCCTAGGATGGAAGGGTCGCATTTACATTCTTTTGAAGTGAGTACGAGGTATACATAACACTCCATAATGAATATTATATCTTCTCATGAAACATAGCAGTGAGATGCGATATCGCGTTTTAAGAAGCATTAGAATTCTATTGCTACGATACGTAGACATTTGCAAAGGCTATTCCCTAGCATCGAAGGGTCGCACTTACATTCTTTTGAAGCGGGTACGAGGTATACATATCACTCCATAATGAATATTATATCTTAGCATGAAACATAGCAGTGAGATGCGATATCGCGTTTTAAGAAGCATTAGAACTCTATTGCTACGATACGCAGACATCTGCAAACGCTATTTCCTAGCATGGAAGTGTCGCATTTACATTCATTTGTAGTGAATACGAGGTATACATGACACTTCGAAATGAATATTATACCTTATCGTGAAACATAGAAGAGTGATGCGATATCGCGTTTTAGGAAGCATTGGATCTCTATTGCTGCGATACGTAGACATCTGCAAACGCTATTTCCTAGCATGGAAGTGTCGCATTTACATTCTTTTGATGTGAATACGAGATATACATGACACTTCGCAATGAATATTATATCTTCTCATGAAACATAGCAGTGAGATGCGATATCGCGTTTTAAGAAGCATTAGAACTCTATTGCTACGATACGTAGACATCTGCAAACGCTATTTCCTAGCATGGAAGTGTCGCATTTACATTCGTTTGAAGTGAATACGAGATATACATGACACTTCGCAATGAGTATTATATCTTATCATGAATCATAGGAATGGGGTGCTATATCGCGTTTTGAGAAGCATTAGAACTCTATTGCTACGATACGTAGACATCTGCAAACGCTATTTCCTAGCATGGAAGTGTCGCATTTACATTCTTTTGAAGCGAATACGAGGTATACATGACACTTCGCAATGAATATTATATCTTATCATGAAACATAGGAATGAGGTGCTATATCGCGTTTTGAGAAGCGTTAGAGCTCTATTGCTACGATACGTAGACATCTGTATACGCTATTTCCTAGCATGGAAGTGTCTTATGTACGTTCTTTTGAAGTGAATACGAGGTATACATGACACATCGCAATGAATATTATATCTTATCATGAAACATAGAAGTGACATGCGATATCGCGTTCTAAGAAGCACTAGAACTCTATTGCTGCGATACGTAGACATCTGCAAACGCTATTTCCTAGCATGGAAGTTTCGCATTTACATTCTTTTGAAGTGAATACGAGGTATACATGACACTTCGCAATGAATATTATACCTGATCGTGAAACATAGAAGAGAAATGCGATATCGCGATTTAGGAAGCATTGGAACTCTATTGCTGCGATACGTAGACATCTGCAAACGCTATTTCCTAGCATGGAAGTGTCGCATTTACATTCTTTTGAATTGAATACGAGGTGTACATGACACTTCGCAATGAGTATTATATCTTATCATGAAACATAGGAATGGGGTGCTATATCGCGTTTTGAGAAGCATTAGAACCCTATTGCTACGATACGTAGACATCTGCAAACGCTATTTCCTAGCATGGAAGTGCCGCATTTACATTCTTTTGAAGCGAATGCGAGGTATACATGACACTTCGCAATGAATATTATATCTTATCATGAAACATAGGAATGTGGTGCTATATCGCGTTTTGAGAAGCGTTAGAGCTCTATTGCTACGATACGTAGACATCTGCAAACGCTATTTCCTAGCATGGAAGTGCCTTATGTACGTTCTTTTGAAGTAAATACGAGGTATACATGACACTTCGCAATGAATATTATACCTTATCGTGAAACATAGAAGAGTAATGCGATATCGCGATTTAGGAAGCATTGGAACTCTATTGCTGCGATTCGTAGACATCTGCATACGCTATTTCCTAGGATGGAAGGGTCGCATTATATTCTTTTGAAGTGAGTACGAGGTATACATGAGACTCCATAATGAATATTACATCTTCTCATGAAACATAGCAGTGAGATGCGATATCGCGTTTTAAGAAGCATTAGAACTCTATTGCTACGACACGTAGACATCTGCAAACGCTATTTCCTACCATGGAAGTGTCGCATTTACATTCTTTTGATGTGAATACGAGGTATACATGACACTTCGCAATGAATATTATACCTTATCGTGAAACATAGAAGAGAGATGCGATATCGCGTTTTAGGAAGCATTGGAACTCTATTGCTGCGATACGTAGACATCTGCAAACGCTATTTCCTAGCATGGAAGTGTCGCATTTACATTCTTTTGAAGTGAATACGTGGTATACATTACACTTCGCAATGAGTATTATATCTTATCATGAAACATAGGAATGAGGTGCTATATCGCGTTTTGAGAAGCATTAGAACTCTATTGCTACAATACGTAGACATCTGCAAACGCTATTTCCTAGCATGGAAGTGTCGCATTTTCATTCGTTTGAAGTGAATACGAGATATACATGACACTTCGCAATGAATATTATACCTTATCATGAAACACAGAAGAGTGATGCGATATCGCGTTTAGGAAGCATTGGATCTCTATTGCTGCGATACGTAGACATCTGCAAACGCTATTTCCTAGCATGGAAGTGTCGCATTTACATTCTTTTGAAGTGAATACGAGGTATACATGACACTTCGCAATGAATATAATACCTTATCGTGAAACATAAAAGAGAGATGCCATATCGCGTTTTAGGAAGCATTGAAACTCTATTGCTGCGATACGTAGACCTCTGCAAACGCTATTTCCTATCATGGAAGTGTCTTATTTACGTTCTTTTGAAGTGAATACGAGGTATACATGACACTTCGCAATGAATATTATATCTTATCATGAAACATAGAATTGAGATGCGATATCGCGTTCTAAGAAGCACTAGAACTCTATTGCTACGATACGTAGACATCTGAAAACGCTATTTCCTAGGATGGAAGGGTCGCATTTACATTCTTTTGAAGTGAGTACGAGGTATACATAACACTCCATAATGAATATTATATCTTATCATGAAACATATATGTGTGATGCGATATCGCGTTTTAGGAAGCATTGGATCTCTATTGCTGCGATACGTAGACATCTGCAAACGCTATTTCCTACCATGGAAGTGTCGCATTTACATTCTTTTGAAGTGAATACGAGGTATACATGACAATTCGCAATGAATATTATATCTTATCATGAAACATGGGAATGAGGTGCTATATCGCGTTTTGAGAAGCATTAGAACTCTATGGCTACGATACGTAGACATCTGCAAACGCTATTTCCTAGCATGGAAGTGTCGCATTTACATTCATTTGAAGTGAATACGAGGTATACATGACACCTCGTAATGAATATTATACCTTATCATGAAACATAGAAGAGTGATGCGATATCGCGTTTTAGGAAGCATTGGAACTCTATTGCTGCGATACGTAGACATCTGCAAACGCTATTTCCTGGCATGGAAGTGTCGCATTTACATTCTTTTGAAGTGAATACGAGGTATACATGACACTTCGCAATGAATATTATACCTTATCGTGAAACATAGAAGAGAGATGCGATATCGCGTTTTAGGAAGCATTGGAACTCTATTGCTGCGATACGTAGACATCTGCAAACGCTATTTCCTAGCATGGAAGTGTCGCATTTACATTCTTTTGAAGTGAATACGAGGCATACATGACACTTCGCAATGAGTATTATATCTTATCATGAAACATAGGAATGGGGTGCTATATCGCGTTTTGAGAAGCATTAGAACTCTATTGCTACGATACGTAGACATCTGCAAGCGCTATTTCCTAGCATGGAAGTGTCGCATTTACATTCTTTTGAAGCGAATACGAGGTATACATGACACCTCGTAATGAATATTATACCTTATCATGAAACATAGAAGAGTGATGCGATATCGCGTTTTAGGAAGCATTGGAACTCTATTGCTGCGATACGTAGACATCTGCAAACGCTATTTCCTGGCATGGAAGTGTCGCATTTACATTCTTTTGAAGTGAATACGAGGTATACATGACACTTCGCAATGAATATTATACCTTATCGTGAAACATAGAAGAGAGATGCGATATCGCGTTTTAGGAAGCATTGGAACTCTATTGCTGCGATACGTAGACATCTGCAAACGCTATTTCCTAGCATGGAAGTGTCGCATTTACATTCTTTTGAAGTGAATACGAGGCATACATGACACTTCGCAATGAGTATTATATCTTATCATGAAACATAGGAATGGGGTGCTATATCGCGTTTTGAGAAGCATTAGAACTCTATTGCTGCGATACGTAGACATCTGCAAACGCTATTTCCTAGCATGGAAGTGTCGCATTTACATTCTTTTGAAGTGAATACGAGGCATACATGACACTTCGCAATGAGTATTATATCTTATCATGAAACATAGGAATGGGGTGCTATATCGCGTTTTGAGAAGCATTAGAACTCTATTGCTACGATACGTAGACATCTGCAAGCGCTATTTCCTAGCATGGAAGTGTCGCATTTACATTCTTTTGAAGCGAATACGAGGTATACATGACACCTCGTAATGAATATTATACCTTATCATGAAACATAGGAATGAGGTGCTATATCGCGTTTTGAGAAGCGTTAGAGCTCTATTGCTACGTTACGTAGACATCTGCAAACGCTATTTCCTAGCATGGAAGTGTCTTATGTACGTTCTTTTGAAGTGAATACGAGGTATACATGACACTTCGCACTGAATATTATATCTTATCATGAAACATAGATGTGAGATGCGATATCGCGTTCTAAGAAGCACTAGAACTCTATTGCTACGATACGTAGACATCTGCATACGCTATTTCCTAGGATGGAAGGGTCGCATTTACATTCTTTTGAAGTGAGTAGGAGGTATACATAACACTCCATAATGAATATTATATCGTCTCATGAAACATAGCAGTGAGATGCGATATCGCGTTTTAAGAAGCATTAGAACTCTATTGCTACGACACGTAGACATCTGCAAACGCTATTTCCTAGCATGGAAGTGTCGCATTTACATTCTTTTGAAGTGAATACGAGGTATACATGACACTTCGCAATGAATATTATACCTTATCGTGAAACATAGAAGAGAGATGCGATATCGCGTTTTAGGAAGCATTGGAACTCTATTGCTGCGATACGTAGACATCTGCAAACGCTATTTCCTAGCATGGAAGTGTCGCATTTACATTCTTTTGAAGTGAATACGGGGTATACATGACACTTCGCAATGAGTATTATATCTTATCATGAAACATAGGAATGGGGTGCTATATCGCGTTTTGAGAAGCATTAGAACTCTATTGCTACGATACGTAGACATCTGCAAAAGCTATTTCCTGGCATGGAAGTGTCGCATTTACATTCCTTTGAAGCGAATACGAGGTATACATGACACTTCGCAATGAATATTATAACTTATCATGAAACATAGGAATGGGGTGCTATATCGCGTTTTGAGAAGCATTAGAACTCTATTGCTACGATACGTAGACATCTGCAAACGCTATTTCCTAGCATGGAAGTGTCGCATTTACATTCTTTTGATGTGAATACGAGATATACATGACACTTCGCAATGAATATTATATCTTCTCATGAAACATAGCAGTGAGATGCGGTATCGCGTTTTAAGAAGCATTAGAACTCTATTGCTACGATACGTAGACATCTGCAAACGCTATTTCCTAGCATGGAAGTGTCGCATTTATATTGGTTTGAAGTGAATACGAGATACACATGACACTTCGCAATGAATATTATATCTTATCATGAAACATAGAAGTGAGATACTATATCGCGTTTTGAGAAGCATTAGAACTCTATTGCTACGATACGTAGACATCTGCAAACGCTATTTCCTAGCATGGAAGTGTCGCATTTACATTCTATTGAAGTGAATACGAGGTATACATGACACTTCGCAATGAATATTATATCTTATCATGTAACATAGGAATGAGGTGCTATATCGCATTTTGAGAAGCATTAGAGCTCTATTGCTACGATACGTAGACATCTGCAAACGCTATTTCCTAGCATGGAAGTGTCTTATTTACGTTCTTTTGAAGTGAATACGAGGTATACATGACACTTCGCAATGAATATTATATCTTATCATGAAACATAGAAGTGAGATGCGATATCGCGTTCTAAGAAGCACTAGAACTCTATTGCTACGATACGTAGACATCTGCAAACAATATTTTCTAGCAAGGAAGTGTCGCATTTACATTCTTGTGAAGTGAAATCGAGGTATACATGACACTTCGCAATGAATATTATATCTTATCACGAAACATAGAAGTGTGATGCGATATCGCATTTTAAGAAGCATTAGAACCCTATTGCTACGATACGTAGTCATCTGCAAACGCTATTTCCTAGCATGGAAGTGTCGCATTTACATTCTTTTGAAGTGAGTACGAGATATACATGACACTTCGCAATGAATATTATATCTTCTCATGAAACATAGCAGTGAGATGCGATATCGCGTTTTAGGAAGCATTAGATCTCTATTGCTGCGATACGTAGACATCTGCAAACGCTATTTCCTAGCATGGAAGTGTCGCATTTACATTCTTTTGAAGTGAATACGAGGTATACATGACACTTCGCAATGAATATTATATCTTATCATGAAACATAGGAATGAGGTGCTATATCGCGTTTTGAGAAGCATTAGAACTCTATTGCTACGATACGTAGACATCTGCAAACAATATTTTCTAGCAAGGAAGTGTCGCATTTACATTCTTGTGAAGTGAAATCGAGGTATACATGACACTTCGCAATGAATATTATATCTTATCACGAAACATAGAAGTGTGATGCGATATCGCATTTTAAGAATCATTAGAACTCTATTGTTTCGACACGTAGTCATCTGGAAACACTATTTCCTAGCAAGGAAGTGTCGCATTTACATCCTTTTGAAGTCAATACGAGGTATACATGACACTTCGCAATGAATATTATATCTGATCATGAAACATAGAAATGAGATGCGACATCTCGTTTTAAGAAGCATTAGAACTCTATTGCTACGATACGTAGACATCTGCAAACGCTATTTCCTAGGATGGGAGGGTCGCATTTACATTCTTTTGAAGTGAGTACGAGGTATACATAACACTCCATAATGAAAATTATATCTTCTCATGAAACATAGCAGTGTGATGCGATATCGCGTTTTAAGAAGCATTAGAACTCTATTGCTACGCTACGTAGACATTTGCAAAGGCTATTCCCTAGCATGGAAGGGTCGCACTTACATTCTTTTGAAGTGAGAACGAGGTATACATAACACTCCATAATGAATATTATATTTCTCATGAAACATAGAAGAGTGATGCCATATCGCGTTTTAGGAAGCATTGGATCTCTATTGCTGCGATACGTAGACATCTGCAAACGCTATTTCCTAGCATGGAAGTGTCGCATTTACATTCTTTTGAAGTGAATACGAGGTATACATGACACTTCGCAATGAATATTATATCTTATCATGAAACATAGGAATGAGGTGCTATATCGCGTTTTGAGAAGCATTAGAGCTCTATTGCTACTATACGTAGACATCTGCAAACGCTATTTCCTAGCATGGAAGTGTCTTATTTACGTTCTTTTGAAGTGAATACGAGGTATACATGACACTTCGCAATGAATATTATATCTTATCATGAAACATAGAAGTGAGATGCGATATCTCGTTCTAAGAAGCACTAGAACTCTATTGCTACGATACGTAGACATCTGCAAACAATATTTTCTAGCAAGGAAGTGTCGCATTTACATTCTTGTGAAGTGAAATCGAGGTATACATGACACTTCGCAATGAATATTATATCTTATCACGAAACATAGAAGTGTGATGCGATATCGCATTTTAAGAAGCATTAGAACCCTATTGCTACGATACGTAGTCATCTGCAAACGCTACTTCCTAGCATGGAAGTGTCGCATTTACATTCTTTTGAAGTGAATACGAGGTATACATGACAATTCGCAATGAATATTATATCTTGTCATGAAACATAGCAGTGAGATGCGATATCGCGTTTTAAGAAGCATTAGAACTATATTGCTACGATACGTAGACATCTGCAAACGCTATTTCCTAGTATTGGATGGTCGCAATTACATTCTTTTGATGTGAATACGAGATATACATGACACTTCGCAATGAATATTATATCTTCTCATGAAACATAGCAGTGAGATGCGATATCGCGTTTTAAGAAGCATTAGAACTCTATTGCTACGATACGTAGACATCTGCAAACGCTATTTCCTATCATGGAAGTGTCGCATTTACATTCGTTTGAAGTGAATACGAGATATACATGACACTTCGCAGTGAATATTATATCTTATCATGAAACATAGAAGTGAGATGCGATATGTCATTTTAAGAATCATTAGAACTCTATTGTTTCGACACGTAGTCATCTGGAAACGCTATTTCCTAGCAAGGAAGTGTCGCATTTACATCCTTTTGAAGTCAATACGAGGTATACATGACACTTCGCAATGAATATTATATCTGATCATGAAACATAGAAATGAGATGCGACATCTCGTTTTAAGAAGCATTAGAACTCTATTGCTACGATACGCAGACATCTGCAAACGCTATTTCCTAGGATGGGAGGGTCGCATTTACATTCTTTTGAAGTGAGTACGAGGTATACATAACACTCCATAATGAATATCATATCTTCTCATGAAACATAGAAGAGTGATGCGATATCGCGTTTTAGGAAGCATTGGATCTCTATTGCTGCGATACGTAGACATCTGCAAACGCTATTTCCTAGCATGGAAGTGTCGCATTTACATTCATTTGAAGTGAATATGAGGTATACATGACACTTCGTAATGAATATTATACCTTATCGTGAAACATAGAAGAGTGATGCGATATCGCGTTTTAGGAAGCATTGGAACTCTATTGCTGCGATACGTAGACATCTGCAAACGCTATTTCCTAGCATGGAAGTGTCGCATTTACATTCTTTTGATGTGAATACGAGATATACATGACACTTCGCAATGAATATTATATCTTCTCATGAAACATAGCAGTGAGATGCGATATCGCGTTTTAAGAAGCATTAGTACTCTACTGCTACGATACGTAGACATCTGCAAACGCTATTTCCTAGCATGGAGGTGTCGCATTTACATTCGTTTGAAGTGAATACGAGATATACATGACACTTCGCAATGAATATTATATCTTCTCATGAAACATAGCAGTGAGATGCGATATCGCGTTTTAAGAAGCATTAGAACTCTATTGCTACGATACGTAGACATCTGCAAACGCTATTTCCTAGCATGGAGGTGTCGCATTTACATTCGTTTGAAGTGAATACGAGATATACATGACACTTCGCAATGAATATTATATCTTATCATGAAACATAAAAGTGAGATGCGATATGGCAATTTAAGAATCATTAGAACTCTATTGTTTCGACACGTAGTCATCTGGAAACGCTATTTCCTAGCAAGGAAGTGTCGCATTTACATCCTTTTGAAGTCAATACGAGGTATACATGACACTTCGCAATGAATATTATATCTGATCATGAAACATAGAAATGAGATGCGACATCTCGTTTTAAGAAGCATTAGAACTCTATTGCTACGATACGTAGACATCTGCAAACGCTATTTCCTAGCATGGAAGTGTCTTATTTACGTTCTTTTGAAGTGAATACGAGGTATACATGACACTTCGCAATGAATATTATATCTTATCATGAAACATAGGAATGAGGTGCTATATCGAGTTTTGTGAAGCATTAGAACTCTATTGCTACGATACGCAGACATCTGCAAACGCTATTTCCTAGGATGGAAGGGTCGCATTTACATTCTCTTGAAGTGAGTACGAGGTATACATAACATTCCATAATGAATATTATATCTTCTCCTGAAACATAGCAGTGAGATACGATATCGCGTTTTAAGAAGCATTAGAACTCTATTGCTACGACACGAAGACATCTGCAAACGCTATTTCCTAGCATGGAAGTGTCGCATTTACATTCATTTGAAGTGAATACGAGGTATACATGACGCATCGCAATGAATATTATACCTTATCATGAAACATAGCAGTGAGATGCGATATCGCGTTTTAAGAAGCATTAGAACTCTATTGCTACGATACGTAGACATCTGCAAAGGCTATTTTCCCTAGCATGGAAGGGTCGCATTTACTTTCTTTTGAAGTGCGTACGAGGTATACATATCACTCCATAATGAATATTATATCTTATCATGAAACATAGCAGTGAGATGCGATATCGCGTTTTAAGAAGCATTAGAACTCTATTGCTACGATACGTAGACATCTGCAAACGCTATTTCCTAGCATGGAAGTGTCGCATTTACATTCATTTGAAGTGAAAACGAGGTATACATGACACTACGCTATGAATATTATACCTTATCATGAAACATAGAAGAGTGATGCGATATCGCGTTTTAGGAAGCATTGGATTTCTATTGCTGCGATACGTAGACATCTGCAAACGCTATTTCCTAGCATGGAAGTGTCGCATTTACATTCTTCTGAAGTGAATACGAGGTATACATGACACTTCGCAATGAATATTATATCTTATCATGAAACATAGGAATGAGGTGCTATATCGCGTTTTGAGAAGCATTAGAACTCTATTGCTACGATACGTAGACATCTGCAAACGCTATTTCCTAGCATGGAAGTGTCGGATTTACATTCTTTTGAAGTGAATACGAGGTATACATGACACTTCGCAATGAATATTATATCTTATCATGAAACATAGGAATGAGGTGCTATATCGCGTTTTGAGAAGCATTAGAGCTCTATTGCTACGATACGTAGACATCTGCAAACGCTATTTCCTAGCATGGAAGTGTCTTATTTACGTTCTTTTGAAGTGAATACGAGGTATACATGACACTTCGCAATGAATATTATATCTGATCATGAAACATAGAAGTGAGATGCGATATCGCGTTCTAAGAAGCACTAGAACTCTATTGCTACGATACGTAGACATCTGCAAACGCTATTTCCTAGCATGGAAGTGTCGCATTTACATTCATTTGAAGTGAATATGAGGTATACATGACACTTCGTAATGAATATTATACCTTATCATGAAACATAGAAGAGTGATGCGATATCGCGTTTTAGGAAGCATTGGAACTCTATTGCTGCGATACGTAGACATCTGCAAACGCTATTTCCTAGCATGGAAGTGTCGCATTTACATTCTTTTGATGTGAATACGAGATATACATGACACTTCACAATGAATATTATATCTTCTCATGAAACATAGCAGTGAGATGCGACATCGCGTTTTAAGAGGCATTAGAACTCTATTGCTACGATAAGTAGACATCTGCAAACGCTATTTCCTAGGATGGAAGGGTCGCATTTACATTCTCTTGAAGTGAGTACGAGGTATACATAACACTCCATAATGGATATTATATCTTCTCATGAAACATAGCAGTGAGATGCGATATCGCGTTTTAAGAAGCATTAGAACTCTATTGCTACGACACGTAGACATCTGCAAACGCTATTTCCTAGCATGGAAGTGTCGCATTTACATTCGTTTGAAGTGAATACGAGATATACATGACACTTCGCAATGAATATTATATCTTATCATGAAACATAGAAGTGAGATGCGATATGGCATTTTAAGAATCATTAGAACTCTATTTTTTCGACACGTAGTCATCTGGAAACGCTATTTCCTAGCAAGGAAGTGTCGCATTTACATCCATTTGAAGTCAATACGAGGTATACATGACACTTCGCAATGAATATTATATCTGATCATGAAACATAGAAATGAGATGCGACATCTCGTTTTAAGAAGCATTAGAACTCTATTGCTACGATACGTAGACATTTGCAAAGGCTATTCCCTAGCATGGAAGGGTCGCACTTACATTCTTTTGAAGTGAGTACGAGGTATACATAACACTCCATAATGAATATTATATCTTCTCATGAAACATAGAAGAGTGATGCGATATCGCGTTTTAGGAAGCATTGGAACTCTATTGCTGCGATACGTAGACATCTGCAAACGCTATTTCCTAGCATGGAAGTGTCGCATTTACATTCTTTTGAAGTCAATTCGAGGTACACATGACACTTCGCAATGAATATTATATCTTATCATGAAATATAGGAATGAGGTGCTATATCGCGTTTTGAGAAGCATTAGAACTCTATTGCTACGATACGTAGACATCTGCAAACGCTATTTCCTAGCATGGAAGTGTCGCATTTACATTCTCTTGAAGTGAGTACGAGGTATACATATCACTCCATAATGAATATTATATCTTATCATGAAACATAGCAGTGAGATGCGATATCGCGTTTTAAGAAGCATTAGAACTCTATTGCTACGATACGTAGACATCTGCAAACGCTATTTCCTAGCATGGAAGTGTCGCATTTACATTCATTTGAAGTGAAAACGAGGTATACATGACACTACGCTATGAATATTATACCTTATCATGAAACATAGAAGAGTGATGCGATATCGCGTTTTAGGAAGCATTGGATTTCTATTGCTGCGATACGTAGACATCTGCAAACGCTATTTCCTAGCATGGAAGTGTCGCATTTACATTCTTCTGAAGTGAATACGAGGTATACATGACACTTCGCAATGAATATTATATCTTATCATGAAACATAGGAATGAGGTGCTATATCGCGTTTTGAGAAGCATTAGAACTCTATTGCTACGATACGTAGACATCTGCAAACGCTATTTCCTAGCATGGAAGTGTCGGATTTACATTCTTTTGAAGTGAATACGAGGTATACATGACACTTCGCAATGAATATTATATCTTATCATGAAACATAGGAATGAGGTGCTATATCGCGTTTTGAGAAGCATTAGAGCTCTATTGCTACGATACGTAGACATCTGCAAACGCTATTTCCTAGCATGGAAGTGTCTTATTTACGTTCTTTTGAAGTGAATACGAGGTATACATGACACTTCGCAATGAATATTATATCTGATCATGAAACATAGAAGTGAGATGCGATATCGCGTTCTAAGAAGCACTAGAACTCTATTGCTACGATACGTAGACATCTGCAAACGCTATTTCCTAGCATGGAAGTGTCGCATTTACATTCATTTGAAGTGAATATGAGGTATACATGACACTTCGTAATGAATATTATACCTTATCATGAAACATAGAAGAGTGATGCGATATCGCGTTTTAGGAAGCATTGGAACTCTATTGCTGCGATACGTAGACATCTGCAAACGCTATTTCCTAGCATGGAAGTGTCGCATTTACATTCTTTTGATGTGAATACGAGATATACATGACACTTCACAATGAATATTATATCTTCTCATGAAACATAGCAGTGAGATGCGACATCGCGTTTTAAGAGGCATTAGAACTCTATTGCTACGATAAGTAGACATCTGCAAACGCTATTTCCTAGGATGGAAGGGTCGCATTTACATTCTCTTGAAGTGAGTACGAGGTATACATAACACTCCATAATGGATATTATATCTTCTCATGAAACATAGCAGTGAGATGCGATATCGCGTTTTAAGAAGCATTAGAACTCTATTGCTACGACACGTAGACATCTGCAAACGCTATTTCCTAGCATGGAAGTGTCGCATTTACATTCGTTTGAAGTGAATACGAGATATACATGACACTTCGCAATGAATATTATATCTTATCATGAAACATAGAAGTGAGATGCGATATGGCATTTTAAGAATCATTAGAACTCTATTTTTTCGACACGTAGTCATCTGGAAACGCTATTTCCTAGCAAGGAAGTGTCGCATTTACATCCATTTGAAGTCAATACGAGGTATACATGACACTTCGCAATGAATATTATATCTGATCATGAAACATAGAAATGAGATGCGACATCTCGTTTTAAGAAGCATTAGAACTCTATTGCTACGATACGTAGACATTTGCAAAGGCTATTCCCTAGCATGGAAGGGTCGCACTTACATTCTTTTGAAGTGAGTACGAGGTATACATAACACTCCATAATGAATATTATATCTTCTCATGAAACATAGAAGAGTGATGCGATATCGCGTTTTAGGAAGCATTGGAACTCTATTGCTGCGATACGTAGACATCTGCAAACGCTATTTCCTAGCATGGAAGTGTCGCATTTACATTCTTTTGAAGTCAATTCGAGGTACACATGACACTTCGCAATGAATATTATATCTTATCATGAAATATAGGAATGAGGTGCTATATCGCGTTTTGAGAAGCATTAGAACTCTATTGCTACGATACGTAGACATCTGCAAACGCTATTTCCTAGCATGGAAGTGTCGCATTTACATTCTCTTGAAGTGAGTACGAGGTATACATATAACTCCATAATGAATATTATATCTTATCATGAAACATAACAGTGAGATGCGATATCGCGTTTTGAGAAGCGTTAGTGCTCTATTGCTACGATACGTAGACATCTGCAAACGCTATTTCCTGGCATGGAAGTGTCGCATTTACATTCTTTTGATGTGAATACGAGATATACATGACACTTCGCAATGAATATTATATCTTATCATGAAACATAGGAATGAGGTGCTATATCGAGTTTTGTGAAGCATTAGAACTCTATTGCCTATATACGTAGACATCTGCAAACTCTATTTCCTAGCCAGGAAATTTCGCACTTACATTCCACTGAAGTGAATACGAGGTATACATAACATTACACAATGAATATTATATCTTATTACGAAACATAGGAATGAGGTGCTATATCGCGTTTTGAGAAGCATTAGAGCTCTATTGCTACGATACGTAGACATCTGCAAACGCTATTTCCTAGCATGGAAGTGTCTTATTTACGTTCTTTTGAAGTGAATACGAGGTATACATGACACTTCGCAATGAATATTATATCTTATCATGAAACATAGAAGTGAGATGCGATATCGCGTTCTAAGAAGCACTAGAACTCTATTGCTACGATACGCAGACATCTGCAAACGCTATTTCCTAGGATGGAAGGGTCGCATTTACATTCTCTTGAAGTGAGTACGAGGTATACATAACATTCCATAATGAATATTATATCTTCTCCTGAAACATAGCAGTGAGATACGATATCGCGTTTTAAGAAGCATTAGAACTCTATTGCTACGACACGAAGACATCTGCAAACGCTATTTCCTAGCATGGAAGTGTCGCATTTACATTCATTTGAAGTGAATACGAGGTATACATGACGCATCGCAATGAATATTATACCTTATCATGAAACATAGCAGTGAGATGCGATATCGCGTTTTAAGAAGCATTAGAACTCTATTGCTACGATACGTAGACATCTGCAAAGGCTATTTTCCCTAGCATGGAAGGGTCGCATTTACTTTCTTTTGAAGTGCGTACGAGGTATACATATCACTCCATAATGAATATTATATCTTATCATGAAACATAGCAGTGAGATGCGATATCGCGTTTTAGGAAGCATTGGAACTCTATTGCTGCGATACGTAGACATCTGCAAACGCTATTTCCTAGCATGGAAGTGTCGCATTTACATTCTTTTGATGTGAATACGAGATATACATGACACTTCGCAATGAATATTATATCTTCTCATGAAACATAGCAGTGAGATGCGATATCGCGTTTTAAGAAGCATTAGTACTCTACTGCTACGATACGTAGACATCTGCAAACGCTATTTCCTAGCATGGAGGTGTCGCATTTACATTCGTTTGAAGTGAATACGAGATATACATGACACTTCGCAATGAATATTATATCTTCTCATGAAACATAGCAGTGAGATGCGATATCGCGTTTTAAGAAGCATTAGAACTCTATTGCTACGATACGTAGACATCTGCAAACGCTATTTCCTAGCATGGAGGTGTCGCATTTACATTCGTTTGAAGTGAATACGAGATATACATGACACTTCGCAATGAATATTATATCTTATCATGAAACATAAAAGTGAGATGCGATATGGCAATTTAAGAATCATTAGAACTCTATTGTTTCGACACGTAGTCATCTGGAAACGCTATTTCCTAGCAAGGAAGTGTCGCATTTACATCCTTTTGAAGTCAATACGAGGTATACATGACACTTCGCAATGAATATTATATCTGATCATGAAACATAGAAATGAGATGCGACATCTCGTTTTAAGAAGCATTAGAACTCTATTGCTACGATACGTAGACATCTGCAAACGCTAATTCCTAGTATGGGAGGGTCGCATTTACATTCTTTTGATGTGAATACGAGATATACATGACACTTCGCAATGAATATTATATCTTATCATGAAACATAGGAATGTGGTGCTATATCGAGTTTTGTGAAGCATTAGAACTCTATTGCCTATATACGTAGACATCTGCAAACTCTATTTCCTAGCCAGGAAATTTCGCACTTACATTCCACTGAAGTGAATACGAGGTATACATAACATTACACAATGAATATTATATCTTATTACGAAACATAGGAATGAGGTGCTATATCGCGTTTTGAGAAGCATTAGAGCTCTATTGCTACGATACGTAGACATCTGCAAACGCTATTTCCTAGCATGGAAGTGTCTTATTTACGTTCTTTTGAAGTGAATACGAGGTATACATGACACTTCGCAATGAATATTATATCTTATCATGAAACATAGAAGTGAGATGCGATATCGCGTTCTAAGAAGCACTAGAACTCTATTGCTACGATACGCAGACATCTGCAAACGCTATTTCCTAGGATGGAAGGGTCGCATTTACATTCTCTTGAAGTGAGTACGAGGTATACATAACATTCCATAATGAATATTATATCTTCTCCTGAAACATAGCAGTGAGATACGATATCGCGTTTTAAGAAGCATTAGAACTCTATTGCTACGACACGAAGACATCTGCAAACGCTATTTCCTAGCATGGAAGTGTCGCATTTACATTCATTTGAAGTGAATACGAGGTATACATGACGCATCGCAATGAATATTATACCTTATCATGAAACATAGCAGTGAGATGCGATATCGCGTTTTAAGAAGCATTAGAACTCTATTGCTACGATACGTAGACATCTGCAAAGGCTATTTTCCCTAGCATGGAAGGGTCGCATTTACTTTCTTTTGAAGTGCGTACGAGGTATACATATCACTCCATAATGAATATTATATCTTATCATGAAACATAGCAGTGAGATGCGATATCGCGGTTTAAGAAGCATTAGAACTCTATTGCTACGATACGTAGACATCTGCAAACGCTATTTCCTAGCATGGAAGTGTCGCATTTACATTCATTTGAAGTGAAAACGAGGTATACATGACACTACGCTATGAATATTATACCTTATCATGAAACATAGAAGAGTGATGCGATATCGCGTTTTAGGAAGCATTGGATTTCTATTGCTGCGATACGTAGACATCTGCAAACGCTATTTCCTAGCATGGAAGTGTCGCATTTACATTCTTCTGAAGTGAATACGAGGTATACATGACACTTCGCAATGAATATTATATCTTATCATGAAACATAGGAATGAGGTGCTATATCGCGTTTTGAGAAGCATTAGAACTCTATTGCTACGATACGTAGACATCTGCAAACGCTATTTCCTAGCATGGAAGTGTCGGATTTACATTCTTTTGAAGTGAATACGAGGTATACATGACACTTCGCAATGAATATTATATCTTATCATGAAACATAGGAATGAGGTGCTATATCGCGTTTTGAGAAGCATTAGAGCTCTATTGCTACGATACGTAGACATCTGCAAACGCTATTTCCTAGCATGGAAGTGTCTTATTTACGTTCTTTTGAAGTGAATACGAGGTATACATGACACTTCGCAATGAATATTATATCTGATCATGAAACATAGAAGTGAGATGCGATATCGCGTTCTAAGAAGCACTAGAACTCTATTGCTACGATACGTAGACATCTGCAAACGCTATTTCCTAGCATGGAAGTGTCGCATTTACATTCATTTGAAGTGAATATGAGGTATACATGACACTTCGTAATGAATATTATACCTTATCATGAAACATAGAAGAGTGATGCGATATCGCGTTTTAGGAAGCATTGGAACTCTATTGCTGCGATACGTAGACATCTGCAAACGCTATTTCCTAGCATGGAAGTGTCGCATTTACATTCTTTTGATGTGAATACGAGATATACATGACACTTCACAATGAATATTATATCTTCTCATGAAACATAGCAGTGAGATGCGACATCGCGTTTTAAGAGGCATTAGAACTCTATTGCTACGATAAGTAGACATCTGCAAACGCTATTTCCTAGGATGGAAGGGTCGCATTTACATTCTCTTGAAGTGAGTACGAGGTATACATAACACTCCATAATGGATATTATATCTTCTCATGAAACATAGCAGTGAGATGCGATATCGCGTTTTAAGAAGCATTAGAACTCTATTGCTACGACACGTAGACATCTGCAAACGCTATTTCCTAGCATGGAAGTGTCGCATTTACATTCGTTTGAAGTGAATACGAGATATACATGACACTTCGCAATGAATATTATATCTTATCATGAAACATAGAAGTGAGATGCGATATGGCATTTTAAGAATCATTAGAACTCTATTTTTTCGACACGTAGTCATCTGGAAACGCTATTTCCTAGCAAGGAAGTGTCGCATTTACATCCATTTGAAGTCAATACGAGGTATACATGACACTTCGCAATGAATATTATATCTGATCATGAAACATAGAAATGAGATGCGACATCTCGTTTTAAGAAGCATTAGAACTCTATTGCTACGATACGTAGACATTTGCAAAGGCTATTCCCTAGCATGGAAGGGTCGCACTTACATTCTTTTGAAGTGAGTACGAGGTATACATAACACTCCATAATGAATATTATATCTTCTCATGAAACATAGAAGAGTGATGCGATATCGCGTTTTAGGAAGCATTGGAACTCTATTGCTGCGATACGTAGACATCTGCAAACGCTATTTCCTAGCATGGAAGTGTCGCATTTACATTCTTTTGAAGTCAATTCGAGGTATACATGACACTTCGCAATGAATATTATATCTTATCATGAAATATAGGAATGAGGTGCTATATCGCGTTTTGAGAAGCATTAGAACTCTATTGCTACGATACGTAGACATCTGCAAACGCTATTTCCTAGCATGGAAGTGTCGCATTTACATTCTCTTGAAGTGAGTACGAGGTATACATATAACTCCATAATGAATATTATATCTTATCATGAAACATAACAGTGAGATGCGATATCGCGTTTTGAGAAGCGTTAGTGCTCTATTGCTACGATACGTAGACATCTGCAAACGCTATTTCCTAGCATGGAAGTGTCTTATGTACGTTCTTTTGAAGTGAATACGAGGTATACATGACACTTCGCAATGAATATTATATCTTATCATGAAACATAGAAGTGAGATGCGATATCGCGTTCTAAGAAGCACTAGAACTCTATTGCTACGATACGTAGACATCTGCATACGCTATTTCCTAGGATGGAAGGGTCGCATTTACATTCATTTGAAGTGAATACGAGGTATACATGACACTTCGCAATGAATATTATATCTTATCATGAAACATAGAAGTGAGATGCGATATCGCGTTCTAAGAAGCACTAGAACTCTATTGCTACGATACGTAGACATCTGCATACGCTATTTCCTAGGATGGAAGGGTCGCATTTACATTCATTTGAAGTGAATATGAGGTATACATGACACTTCGTAATGAATATTATACCTTATCATGAAACATAGAAGAGTGATGCGATATCGCGTTTTAGGAAGCATTGGAACTCTATTGCTGCGATACGTAGACATCTGCAAACGCTATTTCCTAGCATGGAAGTGTCGCATTTACATTCTTTTGATGTGAATACGAGATATACATGACACTTCGCAATGAATATTATATCTCCTCATGAAACATAGCAGTGAGATGCGATATCGCGTTTTAAGAAGCATTAGAACTCTATTGCTACGACACGTAGTAATCTGGAAACGCTATTTCCTAGCAAGGAAGTGTCGCATTTACATCCTTTTGAAGTCAATACGAGGTATACATGACACTTCGCAATGAATATTATATCTGATTATGAAACATAGAAATGAGATGCGACATCTCGTTTTAAGAAGCATTAGAACTCTATTGCTACGATACGTAGACATCTGCAAACGCTAATTCCTAGTATGGGAGGGTCGCATTTACATTCTTTTGATGTGAATACGAGATATACATGACACTTCGCAATGAATATTATATCTTATCATGAAACATAGGAATGAGGTGCTATATCGAGTTTTGTGAAGCATTAGAACTCTATTGCCTATATACGTAGACATCTGCAAACTCTATTTCCTAGCCAGGAAATTTCGCACTTACATTCCACTGAAGTGAATACGAGGTATACATAACATTACACAATGAATATTATATCTTATTACGAAACATAGGAATGAGGTGCTATATCGCGTTTTGAGAAGCATTAGAGCTCTATTGCTACGATACGTAGACATCTGCAAACGCTATTTCCTAGCATGGAAGTGTCTTATTTACGTTCTTTTGAAGTGAATACGAGGTATACATGACACTTCGCAATGAATATTATATCTTATCATGAAACATAGAAGTGAGATGCGATATCGCGTTCTAAGAAGCACTAGAACTCTATTGCTACGATACGCAGACATCTGCAAACGCTATTTCCTAGGATGGAAGGGTCGCATTTACATTCTCTTGAAGTGAGTACGAGGTATACATAACATTCCATAATGAATATTATATCTTCTCCTGAAACATAGCAGTGAGATACGATATCGAGTTTTAAGAAGCATTAGAACTCTATTGCTACGATACGAAGACATCTGCAAACGCTATTTCCTAGCATGGAAGTGTCGCATTTACATTCATTTGAAGTGAATACGAGGTATACATGACGCATCGCAATGAATATTATACCTTATCATGAAACATAGCAGTGAGATGCGATATCGCGTTTTAAGAAGCATTAGAACTCTATTGCTACGATACGTAGACATCTGCAAAGGCTATTTTCCCTAGCATGGAAGGGTCGCATTTACTTTCTTTTGAAGTGCGTACGAGGTATACATATCACTCCATAATGAATATTATATCTTATCATGAAACATAGCAGTGAGATGCGATATCGCGGTTTAAGAAGCATTAGAACTCTATTGCTACGATACGTAGACATCTGCAAACGCTATTTCCTAGCATGGAAGTGTCGCATTTACATTCATTTGAAGTGAAAACGAGGTATACATGACACTACGCTATGAATATTATACCTTATCATGAAACATAGAAGAGTGATGCGATATCGCGTTTTAGGGAGCATTGGATTTCTATTGCTGCGATACGTAGACATCTGCAAACGCTATTTCCTAGCATGGAAGTGTCGCATTTACATTCTTCTGAAGTGAATACGAGGTATACATGACACTTCGCAATGAATATTATATCTTATCATGAAACATAGGAATGAGGTGCTATATCGCGTTTTGAGAAGCATTAGAACTCTATTGCTACGATACGTAGACATCTGCAAACGCTATTTCCTAGCATGGAAGTGTCGGATTTACATTCTTTTGAAGTGAATACGAGGTATACATGACACTTCGCAATGAATATTATATCTTATCATGAAACATAGGAATGAGGTGCTATATCGCGTTTTGAGAAGCATTAGAGCTCTATTGCTACGATACGTAGACATCTGCAAACGCTATTTCCTAGCATGGAAGTGTCTTATTTACGTTCTTTTGAAGTGAATACGAGGTATACATGACACTTCGCAATGAATATTATATCTGATCATGAAACATAGAAGTGAGATGCGATATCGCGTTCTAAGAAGCACTAGAACTCTATTGCTACGATACGTAGACATCTGCAAACAATATTTCCTAGCAAGGAAGTGTCGCATTTACATTCTTGTGAAGTGACATCGATGTATACATGACACTTCGCAATGAATATTATATCTTATCACGAAACATAGAAGTGTGATGCGGTATCGCATTTTAAGAAGCATTAGAACCCTATTGCTACGATACGTAGTCATCTGCAAACGCTACTTCCTAGCATGGAAGTGTCGCATTTACATTCTTTTGAAGTGAATACGAGGTATACATGACACTTCGTAATGAATATTATACCTTATCATGAAACATAGAAGAGTGATGCGATATCGCGTTTTAGGAAGCATTGGAACTCTATTGCTGCGATACGTAGACATCTGCAAACGCTATTTCCTAGCATGGAAGTGTCGCATTTACATTCTTTTGATGTGAATACGAGATATACATGACACTTCACAATGAATATTATATCTTCTCATGAAACATAGCAGTGAGATGCGATATCGCGTTTTAAGAGGCATTAGAACTCTATTGCTACGATAAGTAGACATCTGCAAACGCTATTTCCTAGGATGGAAGGGTCGCATTTACATTCTCTTGAAGTGAGTACGAGGTATACATAACACTCCATAATGGATATTATATCTTCTCATGAAACATAGCAGTGAGATGCGATATCGCGTTTTAAGAAGCATTAGAACTCTATTGCTACGACACGTAGACATCTGCAAACGCTATTTCCTAGCATGGAAGTGTCGCATTTACATTCGTTTGAAGTGAATACGAGATATACATGACACTTCGCAATGAATATTATATCTTATCATGAAACATAGAAGTGAGATGCGATATGGCATTTTAAGAATCATTAGAACTCTATTTTTTCGACACGTAGTCATCTGGAAACGCTATTTCCTAGCAAGGAAGTGTCGCATTTACATCCATTTGAAGTCAATACGAGGTATACATGACACTTCGCAATGAATATTATATCTGATCATGAAACATAGAAATGAGATGCGACATCTCGTTTTAAGAAGCATTAGAACTCTATTGCTACGATACGTAGACATTTGCAAAGGCTATTCCCTAGCATGGAAGGGTCGCACTTACATTCTTTTGAAGTGAGTACGAGGTATACATAACACTCCATAATGAATATTATATCTTCTCATGAAACACAGAAGAGTGATGCGATATCGCGTTTTAGGAAGCATTGGAACTCTATTGCTGCGATACGTAGACATCTGCAAACGCTATTTCCTAGCATGGAAGTGTCGCATTTACATTCTTTTGAAGTCAATTCGAGGTATACATGACACTTCGCAATGAATATTATATCTTATCATGAAATATAGGAATGAGGTGCTATATCGCGTTTTGAGAAGCATTAGAACTCTATTGCTACGATACGTAGACATCTGCAAACGCTATTTCCTAGCATGGAAGTGTCGCATTTACATTCTCTTGAAGTGAGTACGAGGTATACATATAACTCCATAATGAATATTATATCTTATCATGAAACATAACAGTGAGATGCGATATCGCGTTTTGAGAAGCGTTAGTGCTCTATTGCTACGATACGTAGACATCTGCAAACGCTATTTCCTAGCATGGAAGTGTCTTATGTACGTTCTTTTGAAGTGAATACGAGGTATACATGACACTTCGCAATGAATATTATATCTTATCATGAAACATAGAAGTGAGATGCGATATCGCGTTCTAAGAAGCACTAGAACTCTATTGCTACGATACGTAGACATCTGCATACGCTATTTCCTAGGATGGAAGGGTCGCATTTACATTCAATTGAAGTGAATACGAGGTATACATGACACTACGCAATGAATATTATATCTTATCATGAAACATAGAAGTGAGATGCGATATCGCGTTCTAAGAAGCACTAGAACTCTATTGCTACGATACGTAGACATCTGCATACGCTATTTCCTAGGATGGAAGGGTCGCATTTACATTCATTTGAAGTGAATATGAGGTATACATGACACTTCGTAATGAATATTATACCTTATCATGAAACATAGAAGAGTGATGCGATATCGCGTTTTAGGAAGCATTGGAACTCTATTGCTGCGATACGTAGACATCTGCAAACGCTATTTCCTAGCATGGAAGTGTCGCATTTACATTCTTTTGATGTGAATACGAGATATACATGACACTTCGCAATGAATATTATATCTCCTCATGAAACATAGCAGTGAGATGCGATATCGCGTTTTAAGAAGCATTAGAACTCTATTGCTACGACACGTAGACATCTGCAAACGCTATTTCCTAGCATGGAAGTGTCGCATTTACATTCGTTTGAAGTGAATACGAGATATACATGACACTTCGCAATGAATATTATATCTTATCATGAAACATAGAAGTGAGATGCTATATGGCATTTTAAGAATCATTAGAACTCTATTTTTTCGACACGTAGTCATCTGGAAACGCTATTTCCTAGCAAGGAAGTGTCGCATTTACATCCTTTTGAAGTCAATACGAGGTACACATGACACTTCGCAATGTATATTATATCTGATCATGAAACATAGAAATGAGGTGCGACATCTCGTTTTAAGAAGCATTAGAACTCTATTGCTACGATACGTAGACATCTGCAAACGCTATTTCCTAGGATGGGAGGGTCGCATTTACATTCTTTTGAAGCGAGTACGTGGTATACATAACACTCCATAATGGATATTATATCTTCTTATGAAACATAGCAGTGAGATGCGATATCGCGTTTTAAGAAGCATTAGAACTCTATTGCTACGATACGTAGACATTTGCAAAGGCTATTCCCTAGCATGGAAGTGTCGCACTTACATTCTTTTGAAGTGAGTACGAGGTATACATAACACTCCATAATGAATATTATATCTTCTCATGAAACATAGAAGAGTGATGCGATTTCGCGTTTTAGGAAGCATTGGATCTCTATTGCTGCGATACGTAGACATCTGCAAACGCTATTTCCTAGCTAGGAATTGTCGCATTTACATTCTTGTGAAGTGAAATCGATATATACATGACACTTCCCAATGAATATTATATCTTATCACGAAACATAGAAGTGTGATGCGGTATCGCATTTTAAGAAGCATTAGAACCCTATTGCTACGATACGTAGTCATCTGCAAACGCTACTTCCTAGCATGGAAGTGTCGCATTTACATTCTTTTGAAGTGAATACGAGGTATACATGACACTTCGCAATGAATATTATATCTTATCATGAAACATAGCAGTGAGATGCGATATCGCGTTTTAAGAAGCATTAGAACTCTATTGCTACGATACGTAGACATCTGCAAACGCTATTTCCTAGCATGGAAGTGTCGCATTTACATTCATTTGAAGTGAATATGAGGTATACATGACACTGCGTAATGAATATTATACCTTATCATGAAACATAGAAGAGTGATGCGATATGGCATTTTAAGAATCATTAGAACTCTATTTTTTCGACACGTAGTATTCTGGAAACGCTATTTCCTAGCATGGAAGTGTCGCATTTACATCCTTTTGAAGTCAATACGAGGTATACATGACACTTCGCAATGAATATTATATCTGATCATGAAACATAGAAATGAGATGCGACATCTCGTTTTAAGAAACATTAGAACTCTATTGCTACGATACGTAGACATCTGCAAACGCTATTTCCTAGGATGGGAGGGTCGCATTTACATTCTTTTGAAGTGAGTACGTGGTATACATAACACTCCATAATGAATATTATATCTTCTTATGAAACATAAAAGTGAGATGCGATATCGCGTTCTAAGAAGAATTAGAACTCTATTGCTACGATACGTAGACATCTGCAAAGGCTATTCCCTAGCATAGAAGGGTCGCATTTACTTTCTTTTGAAGTGAGTACGAGGTATACATAACACTCCATAATGAATATTATATCTTCTCATGAAACATAACAGTGAGATGCGATATCGCGTTTTGAGAAGCGTTAGTGCTCTATTGCTACGATACGTAGACATCTGCAAACGCTATTTCCTAGCATGGAAGTGTCTTATGTACGTTCTTTTGAAGTGAATACGAGGTATACATGACACTTCGCAATGAATATTATATCTTCTCATGAAACATAGCAGTGAGATGCGATATCGCGTTTTAAGAAGCATTAGAACTTTATTGCTACGACACGTAGACATCTGCAAACGCTATTTCCTAGCATGGAAGTGTCGCATTTACATTCATTTGAAGTGAATACGAGGTATACATGACGCTTCGCAATGAATATTATACCTTATCATGAAACATAGAAGAGAGATGCGATATCGCGTTTTAGGAAGCATTGGAACTCTATTGCTGCGATACGTAGACATCTGCAAACGCTATTTCCTAGCATGGAAGTGTCGCATTTACATTCTTTTGATGTGAATACGAGATATACATGACACTTCGCAATGAATATTATACCTTATAGTGAAACATAGAAGAGAGATGCCATATCGCGTTTTAGGAAGCATTGTAACTCTACTGCTGCGATACGTAGACATCTGCAAACGCTATTTCCTAGCATGGACGTGTCACATTTACATTCTTTTGAAGCGAATACGAGGTATACATGACACTTCGCAATGAATATTATATCTTATCATGAAACATAGCAGTGAGATGCGATATCGCGTTTTAAGAAGCATTAGAACTCTATTGCTACGATACGTAGACATCTTCAAACGCTATTTCCTAGCATGGAAGTGTCGCATTTACATTCATTTGAAGTGAATATGAGGTATACATGACACTTCGTAATGAATATTATACCTTATCATGAAACATAGGAGAGTGATGCGATATCGCGTTTTAGGACGCATTGGAATTCTATTGCTGCGATACTTAAGACATCTGCAAACGCTATTTCCTAGCATGGAAGTGTCGCAATTACATTCTTTTGACGTGAATACGAGATATACATGACACTTCGCAATGAATATTATATCTTCTCATGAAACATAGCAGTGAGATGCGATATCGCGTTTTAAGAAGCATTAGAACTCTATTGCTGCGATACGTAGACATCTGCAAACGCTATTTCCTAGCATGGAAGTGTCGCACTTACATTCTTTTGAAGTGAATACGAGGTATACATGACACTTCGCAATGAATATTATATCTTATCATGAAACATAAAAGTGAGATGCGATATCGCGTTCTAAGAAGAATTAGAACTCTATTGCTACGATACGTAGACATCTGCAAAGGCTATTCCCTAGCATAGAAGGGTCGCATTTACTTTCTTTTGAAGTGAGTACGAGGTATACATAACACTCCATAATGAATATTATATCTTCTCATGAAACATAGCAGTGAGATGCGATATCGCGCTTTAAGAAGCATTAGAACTCTATTGCTACGATACGTAGACATTTGCAAAGGCTATTCCCTAGCATGGAAGGGTCGCATTTCCATTCTTTTGAAGTGAGTACGAGGTATACATATCACTCCATAATGAATATTATATCTTATCATGAAACTTAGCAGTGAGATGCGATATCGCGTTTTAAGAAGCATTAGAACTCTATTGCTACGATACGTAGACATCTGCAAACGCTATTTCCTAGCATGTAAGTGCCGCAATTACATTCGTTTGAAGTGAATACGAGATATACATGACACTTCGCAATGAATATTATATCTTATCATGAAACATAGGAATGAGGTGCTACATCGCGTTTTGAGAAGCATTAGAACTCTATTGCCTATATACGTAGACATCTGCAAACTCTATTTCCTAGCAAGGAAATTTCGCACTTACATTCCACTGAAGTGAATACGAGGTATACATAACATTACACAATGAATATTATATCTTATTACGAAACATAGATATGAAATACGTCATCTCGTTTTAAGAAGCATTAGTACTCTATTGCTGTGATACGTAGACATCTGCAAACAATATTTCCTAGCAAGGAAGTGTCGCATTTACATTCTTGTGAAGTGAAATCGAGGTATACATGACACTTCGCAATGAATATTATATCTTATCATGAAACATAGGAATGAGGTGCTATATCGCGTTTTGAGAAGCATTAGAACTCTATTGCTACGATACGTAGACATCTGCAAACGCTATTTCCTAGCATGGAAGTGTCGGATTTACATTCTTTTGAAGTGAATACGAGGTATACATGACACTTCGCAATGAATATTATATCTTATCATGAAACATAGGAATGAGGTGCTATATCGCGTTTTGAGAAGCATTAGAGCTCTATTGCTACGATACGTAGACATCTGCAAACGCTATTTCCTAGCATGGAAGTGTCTTATTTACGTTCTTTTGAAGTGAATACGAGGTATACATGACACTTCGCAATGAATATTATATCTGATCATGAAACATAGAAGTGAGATGCGATATCGCGTTCTAAGAAGCACTAGAACTCTATTGCTACGATACGTAGACATCTGCAAACAATATTTCCTAGCAAGGAAGTGTCGCATTTACATTCTTGTGAAGTGACATCGATGTATACATGACACTTCGCAATGAATATTATATCTTATCACGAAACATAGAAGTGTGATGCGGTATCGCATTTTAAGAAGCATTAGAACCCTATTGCTACGATACGTAGTCATCTGCAAACGCTACTTCCTAGCATGGAAGTGTCGCATTTACATTCTTTTGAAGTGAATACGAGGTATACATGACACTTCGTAATGAATATTATACCTTATCATGAAACATAGAAGAGTGATGCGATATCGCGTTTTAGGAAGCATTGGAACTCTATTGCTGCGATACGTAGACATCTGCAAACGCTATTTCCTAGCATGGAAGTGTCGCATTTACATTCTTTTGATGTGAATACGAGATATACATGACACTTCACAATGAATATTATATCTTCTCATGAAACATAGCAGTGAGATGCGATATCGCGTTTTAAGAGGCATTAGAACTCTATTGCTACGATAAGTAGACATCTGCAAACGCTATTTCCTAGGATGGAAGGGTCGCATTTACATTCTCTTGAAGTGAGTACGAGGTATACATAACACTCCATAATGGATATTATATCTTCTCATGAAACATAGCAGTGAGATGCGATATCGCGTTTTAAGAAGCATTAGAACTCTATTGCTACGACACGTAGACATCTGCAAACGCTATTTCCTAGCATGGAAGTGTCGCATTTACATTCGTTTGAAGTGAATACGAGATATACATGACACTTCGCAATGAATATTATATCTTATCATGAAACATAGAAGTGAGATGCGATATGGCATTTTAAGAATCATTAGAACTCTATTTTTTCGACACGTAGTCATCTGGAAACGCTATTTCCTAGCAAGGAAGTGTCGCATTTACATCCATTTGAAGTCAATACGAGGTATACATGACACTTCGCAATGAATATTATATCTGATCATGAAACATAGAAATGAGATGCGACATCTCGTTTTAAGAAGCATTAGAACTCTATTGCTACGATACGTAGACATTTGCAAAGGCTATTCCCTAGCATGGAAGGGTCGCACTTACATTCTTTTGAAGTGAGTACGAGGTATACATAACACTCCATAATGAATATTATATCTTCTCATGAAACATAGAAGAGTGATGCGATATCGCGTTTTAGGAAGCATTGGAACTCTATTGCTGCGATACGTAGACATCTGCAAACGCTATTTCCTAGCATGGAAGTGTCGCATTTACATTCTTTTGAAGTCAATTCGAGGTATACATGACACTTCGCAATGAATATTATATCTTATCATGAAATATAGGAATGAGGTGCTATATCGCGTTTTGAGAAGCATTAGAACTCTATTGCTACGATACGTAGACATCTGCAAACGCTATTTCCTAGCATGGAAGTGTCGCATTTACATTCTCTTGAAGTGAGTACGAGGTATACATATAACTCCATAATGAATATTATATCTTATCATGAAACATAACAGTGAGATGCGATATCGCGTTTTGAGAAGCGTTAGTGCTCTATTGCTACGATACGTAGACATCTGCAAACGCTATTTCCTAGCATGGAAGTGTCTTATGTACGTTCTTTTGAAGTGAATACGAGGTATACATGACACTTCGTAATGAATATTATATCTTATCATGAAACATAGAAGTGAGATGCGATATCGCGTTCTAAGAAGCACTAGAACTCTATTGCTACGATACGTAGACATCTGCATACGCTATTTCCTAGGATGGAAGGGTCGCATTTACATTCATTTGAAGTGAATACGAGGTATACATGACACTACGCAATGAATATTATATCTTATCATGAAACATAGAAGTGAGATGCGATATCGCGTTCTAAGAAGCACTAGAACTCTATTGCTACGATACGTAGACATCTGCATACGCTATTTCCTAGGATGGAAGGGTCGCATTTACATTCATTTGAAGTGAATATGAGGTATACATGACACTTCGTAATGAATATTATACCTTATCATGAAACATAGAAGAGTGATGCGATATCGCGTTTTAGGAAGCATTGGAACTCTATTGCTGCGATACGTAGACATCTGCAAACGCTATTTCCTAGCATGGAAGTGTCGCATTTACATTCTTTTGATGTGAATACGAGATATACATGACACTTCGCAATGAATATTATATCTCCTCATGAAACATAGCAGTGAGATGCGATATCGCGTTTTAAGAAGCATTAGAACTCTATTGCTACGACACGTAGACATCTGCAAACGCTATTTCCTAGCATGGAAGTGTCGCATTTACATTCGTTTGAAGTGAATACGAGATATACATGACACTTCGCAATGAATATTATATCTTATCATGAAACATAGAAGTGAGATGCTATATGGCATTTTAAGAATCATTAGAACTCTATTTTTTCGACACGTAGTCATCTGGAAACGCTATTTCCTAGCAAGGAAGTGTCGCATTTACATCCTTTTGAAGTCAATACGAGGTACACATGACACTTCGCAATGTATATTATATCTGATCATGAAACATAGAAATGAGGTGCGACATCTCGTTTTAAGAAGCATTAGAACTCTATTGCTACGATACGTAGACATCTGCAAACGCTATTTCCTAGGATGGGAGGGTCGCATTTACATTCTCTTGAAGCGAGTACGTGGTATACATAACACTCCATAATGGATATTATATCTTCTTATGAAACATAGCAGTGAGATGCGATATCGCGTTTTAAGAAGCATTAGAACTCTATTGCTACGATACGTAGACATTTGCAAAGGCTATTCCCTAGCATGGAAGTGTCGCACTTACATTCTTTTGAAGTGAGTACGAGGTATACATAACACTCCATAATGAATATTATATCTTCTCATGAAACATAGAAGAGTGATGCGATTTCGCGTTTTAGGAAGCATTGGATCTCTATTGCTGCGATACGTAGACATCTGCAAACGCTATTTCCTAGCATGGAAGTGTTGCATTTACATTCTTTTGAAGTCAATACGAGGTATACATGACACTTCGCAATGAATATTATATCTTATCATGAAACATAGGAATGAGGTGCTATATCGCGTTTTGAGAAGCATTAGAAATCTATTGCTGCGATACGTAGACATCTGCAAACGCTATTTCCTAGCATGGTGGTGTCTTATTTACGTTCTCTTGAAGTGAATACGAGGTATACATGACACTTCGCAATGAATATTATATCTTATCATGAAACATAGAAGTTAGATGCGATATCGCGTTCTAAGAAGCACTAGAACTCTATTGCTACGATACGTAGACATCTGCAAACAATATTTCCTAGCTAGGAATTGTCGCATTTACATTCTTGTGAAGTGAAATCGATATATACATGACACTTCCCAATGAATATTATATCTTATCACGAAACATAGAAGTGTGATGCGGTATCGCATTTTAAGAAGCATTAGAACCCTATTGCTACGATACGTAGTCATCTGCAAACGCTACTTCCTAGCATGGAAGTGTCGCATTTACATTCTTTTGAAGTGAATACGAGGTATACATGACACTTCGCAATGAATATTATATCTTATCATGAAACATAGCAGTGAGATGCGATATCGCGTTTTAAGAAGCATTAGAACTCTATTGCTACGATACGTAGACATCTGCAAACGCTATTTCCTAGCATGGAAGTGTCGCATTTACATTCATTTGAAGTGAATATGAGGTATACATGACACTGCGTAATGAATATTATACCTTATCATGAAACATAGAAGAGTGATGCGATATGGCATTTTAAGAATCATTAGAACTCTATTTTTTCGACACGTAGTATTCTGGAAACGCTATTTCCTAGCATGGAAGTGTCGCATTTACATCCTTTTGAAGTCAATACGAGGTATACATGACACTTCGCAATGAATATTATATCTGATCATGAAACATAGAAATGAGATGCGACATCTCGTTTTAAGAAACATTAGAACTCTATTGCTACGATACGTAGACATCTGCAAACGCTATTTCCTAGGATGGGAGGGTCGCATTTACATTCTTTTGAAGTGAGTACGTGGTGTACATAACACTCCATAATGAATATTATATCTTCTTATGAAACATAGCAGTGAGATGCGATATCGCGTTTTAAGAAGCATTAGAACTCTATTGCTACGATACGTAGACATCTGCAAAGGCTATTCCCATGCATGGAAGGGTCGCATTTACTTTCTTTTGAAGTGAGTACGAGGTATACATATAACTCCATAATGAATATTATATCTTATCATGAAACATAACAGTGAGATGCGATATCGCGTTTTGAGAAGCGTTAGTGCTCTATTGCTACGATACGTAGACATCTGCAAACGCTATTTCCTAGCATGGAAGTGTCTTATGTACGTTCTTTTGAAGTGAATACGAGGTATACATGACACTTCGCAATGAATATTATATCTTCTCATGAAACATAGCAGTGAGATGCGATATCGCGTTTTAAGAAGCATTAGAACTTTATTGCTACGACACGTAGACATCTGCAAACGCTATTTCCTAGCATGGAAGTGTCGCATTTACATTCATTTGAAGTGAATACGAGGTATACATGACGCTTCGCAATGAATATTATACCTTATCATGAAACATAGAAGAGAGATGCGATATCGCGTTTTAGGAAGCATTGGAACTCTATTGCTGCGATACGTAGACATCTGCAAACGCTATTTCCTAGCATGGAAGTGTCGCATTTACATTCTTTTGATGTGAATACGAGATATACATGACACTTCGCAATGAATATTATACCTTATAGTGAAACATAGAAGAGAGATGCCATATCGCGTTTTAGGAAGCATTGTAACTCTACTGCTGCGATACGTAGACATCTTCAAACGCTATTTCCTAGCATGGACGTGTCACATTTACATTCTTTTGAAGCGAATACGAGGTATACATGACACTTCGCAATGAATATTATATCTTATCATGAAACATAGCAGTGAGATGCGATATCGCGTTTTAAGAAGCATTAGAACTCTATTGCTACGATACGTAGACATCTGCAAACGCTATTTCCTAGCATGGAAGTGTCGCATTTACATTCATTTGAAGTGAATATGAGGTATACATGACACTTCGTAATGAATATTATACCTTATCATGAAACATAGGAGAGTGATGCGATATCGCGTTTTAGGACGCATTGGAATTCTATTGCTGCGATACTTAAGACATCTGCAAACGCTATTTCCTAGCATGGAAGTGTCGCAATTACATTCTTTTGACGTGAATACGAGATATACATGACACTTCGCAATGAATATTATATCTTCTCATGAAACATAGCAGTGAGATGCGATATCGCGTTTTAAGAAGCATTAGAACTCTATTGCTGCGATACGTAGACATCTGCAAACGCTATTTCCTAGCATGGAAGTGTCGCACTTACATTCTTTTGAAGTGAATACGAGGTATACATGACACTTCGCAATGAATATTATATCTTATCATGAAACATAAAAGTGAGATGCGATATCGCGTTCTAAGAAGAATTAGAACTCTATTGCTACGATACGTAGACATCTGCAAAGGCTATTCCCTAGCATAGAAGGGTCGCATTTACTTTCTTTTGAAGTGAGTACGAGGTATACATAACACTCCATAATGAATATTATATCTTCTCATGAAACATAGCAGTGAGATGCGATATCGCGCTTTAAGAAGCATTAGAACTCTATTGCTACGATACGTAGACATTTGCAAAGGCTATTCCCTAGCATGGAAGGGTCGCATTTCCATTCTTTTGAAGTGAGTACGAGGTATACATGTCACTCCATAATGAATATTATATCTTATCATGAAACTTAGCAGTGAGATGCGATATCGCGTTTTAAGAAGCATTAGAACTCTATTGCTACGATACGTAGACATCTGCAAACGCTATTTCCTAGCATGTAAGTGCCGCAATTACATTCGTTTGAAGTGAATACGAGATATACATGACACTTCGCAATGAATATTATATCTTATCATGAAACATAGGAATGAGGTGCTACATCGCGTTTTGAGAAGCATTAGAACTCTATTGCCTATATACGTAGACATCTGCAAACTCTATTTCCTAGCAAGGAAATTTCGCACTTACATTCCACTGAAGTGAATACGAGGTATACATAACATTACACAATGAATATTATATCTTATTACGAAACATAGATATGAAATACGTCATCTCGTTTTAAGAAGCATTAGTACTCTATTGCTGTGATACGTAGACATCTGCAAACAATATTTCCTAGCAAGGAAGTGTCGCATTTACATTCTTGTGAAGTGAAATCGAGGTATACATGACACTTCGCAATGAATATTATATCTTATCATGAAACATAGAAGGGAGATGCGATATCGCGTTTTAGGAAGCATTGGAACTCTATTGCTGCGATACGTAGACATCTGCAAACTCTATTTCCTAGCAAGGAAAATTCGCACTTACATTCCACTGAAGTGAATACGAGGTATGCATAACATTACACAATGAATATTATATCTTATTACGAAACATAGATATGAAATACGACATCTCGTTTTAAGAAGCATTAGTACTCTATTGCTGTGGTACGTAGACATCTGCAAACGCTATTTCCTAGCATGGAAGTGTCGCATTTACATTCATTTGAAGTGAATACGAGGTATACATGACACTTCGCAATGAATATTATACCTTATCATGAAACATAGAAGGGAGATGCGATATCGCGTTTTAGGAAGCATTGGAACTCTATTGTTTCGACACGTAGTCATCTGGAAACGCTATTTCCTAGCAAGGAAGTGTTGCATTTACATCCTTTTGTAGTGAATACGAGGTATACATGACACTTCGCAATGAATATTATATCTGACCATGAAACATAGATATGAGATGCGACATCTCGTTGTAAAAAGCATTAGAACTCTATTGCTACGATACGTAGATATCTGCAAACGCTATTTCCTAGCATGTAAGTGTCGCATTTACATTCTTTTGATGTGAATACAAGATATACATGACACTTCGGAATGAACATTATATCTTCTCTTGAAACGTAGCAGTGAGATGCGATATCGCGTTTTAAGAAGCATTAGAACTCTATTGCTACGATACGTAGTCATCTGGAAACGCTATTTCCTAGCAAGGAAGTGTCGCATTTATATTCTTTTGAAGTGAATACGAGGTATACATGACACTTCGCAATGAATATTATATCTTATCATGAAACATAAAAGTGAGATGCGATATCGCGTTCTAAGAAGCATTGGAACTCGATTGCTACGATACGTAGACATCTACAAACGCTATTTCCTAGCATGGAAGTGTCGCATTTACATTCATTTGAAGTGAATACGAGATATACATGACAGTTCGCAATGAATATTATATCTTATCATGAAACATAGGAATGAGGTGCTATATCGCGTTTTTAGAAGCACTAGAACTCTATTGCTACGATACGTAGACATCTGCAAACGCTATTTCCTAGCATGGAAGTGTCGCATTTTCATTCTTTTGAAGTGAATACGAGGTATACATGACACTTCGCAATGAATATTATATCTTATCATGAAACATAAAAGTGAGATGCGATTTCGCGTTCTAAGAAGCATTAGAACTCTATTGCTACGATACGTAGACATCTGCAAAGGCTATTCCCTGGCATGGAAGGGTCGCATCTACTTTCTTTTGAAGTGAGTACGAGGTATACATAACACTCCATAATGAATATTATATCTTATCATGAAACATAGCAGTGAGATGCGATATCGCGTTTTTAGAAGCATTTGAACTCTATTGCTACGATACGTTGACATCTGCAATCGCCATTTCCTAGCATGGAAGTGTCGCATTTACATTCATTTGAAGTGAATACGAGGTATACATGACACTTCGCTATGAATATTATACCTTATCATGAGACATAGAAGAGTGATGCGATATCGCGTTTTAGGAAGCATTGGAACTCTATTGCTGCGATACGTAGACATCTGCAACCGCTACTTCCTAGCATGGAAGTGTCGCATTTACATTCATTTGAAGTGAATACGAGGTATAAATAATACTCTACAATGAATATTATATCTTACCAAGAAACATAGAAATGAAATGCGACATCTCGTTTTATAAAGCATTAGAATTCTATTGCTGCGATACGTAGACATCTGCAAACGCTATTTCCTAGCATGGAAGTGTCGCATTTACATTCTTTTGAAGTGAATACGAGGTATACATGACACTTCGCAATGAATATTATATCTTATCATGAAACATAGCAGTGAGATGCGATATCGCGTTCTAAGAAGCATTAGAACTCTATTGCTACGATACGTAGACATCTGCAAAAGCTATTTGCTAGCATGGAAGTGTCGCATTTACATTCGTTTGAAGTGAATACGAGATATACATGACACTTCGCAATGAATATTATATCTTATCACGGAACATAGAAATGAAATGAGCCATCGCGTTTTGAGAAGCATTAGAACTCTATTGCTACGATACCTAGACATCTGCAAACGCTATTTCCTAGCATGGAAGTGTCGCATTTACATTCGTTTGAAGTGAATACGAGGTATACATGACACTTCGCAATGAATATTATATCTTATCATGAAACATATAAGTGAGATGCGATATCGCGTTCTAAGAAGCATTAGAACTCTATTGCTACGATACGTAGACATCTGCAAAGGCTATTCCCTAGCATGGAAGGGTCGCATTTCCATTCTTTTGAAGTGAGTACGAGGTATACATATCACTCCATAATGAATATTATATCTTATCATGAAACATAGCAGTGAGATGCGATATCGCGTTTTAAGAAGCATTAGAACTCTATTGCTGCGATACGTAGACATCTGCAAACGCTATTTCCTAGCATGGAAGTGTCGCATTTACATTCTTTTGATGTGAATGCGAGATATACATGACACTTCGCAATGAATATTATATCTTATCATGAAACATGGACGTGAGATGCGATATCGCGTTCTAAGAAGCAGTAGAACTCTATTGTTTCGACACGTAGTCATCTGGAAACGCTATTTCCTAGCAAGGAAGTGTCGCATTTACATCCTTTTGAAGTGAATACGAGGTATACATGACACTTCGCAATGAATATTATATCTGATCATGAAACATTGAAATGAGATGCGATATCGCGTTCTAAGAAACATTAGAACACTATTGCTACGATACGTAGACATCTGCAAAGGCTATATCCTAGCATGAAAGTGTCACATTTACATACTTTTGAAATGAATACGAGGTATACATGGCAGTTCGCAATGAATATTATATCTTATCATGAAACATAGATGTGAGATGCGATATCGCGTTTTAAGAAGTATTAGAACTATATTGCTAGGATACGTAGACATCTGCAAACAATATTTCCTAGCAAGGAAGTGTCGCATTTACATTCATTTGAAGTGAATACGAGGTATACATAATACTCTACAATGAATATTATATCTTACCAAGAAACATAGAAATGAAATGCGACATCTCGTTTTATAAAGCATTAGAATTCTATTGCAGCGATACGTAGACATCTGCAAACGCTATTTCCTAGCATGTAAGTGTCGCATTTACATTCTTTTGAAGTGAATACGAGGTATACATGACACATCGCTATGATTATTATATCTTATCATGAAACATAGGTGTGAGATGCGATATCTCGTTTTAAGAAGCATTAGAACTCTATTGCCTCGACGCGTAGACATCTGCAGACGCTATTTCCTAGCATGGATGTGTCGCATTTACATTCTTTTGAAGTGAGTACGTGGCATACATGACACTTCGCAATGAATATTATATCTTATCATGAAACATAGAAGTGAGATGCGATATCGCGATTTAAGAAGCAGTAGAACTCTATTGCTACGATACGTAGACATCTGCAAACGCTATTTCCTAGCAAGGAAGTGTCGCATTTATATTCTTTTGAAGTGAATACGAGGTATACATGACACTTCGCAATGAATATTATATCTTATCATGAAACATAAAAGTGAGATGCGATATCGCGTTCTAAGAAGCATTGGAACTCGATTGCTACGATACGTAGACATCTACAAACGCTATTTCCTAGCATGGAAGTGTCGCATTTACATTCATTTGAAGTGAATACGAGATATACATGACAGTTCGCAATGAATATTATATCTTATCATGAAACATAGGAATGAGGTGCTATATCGCGTTTTTAGAAGCACTAGAACTCTATTGCTACGATACGTAGACATCTGCAAACGCTATTTCCTAGCATGGAAGTGTCGCATTTTCATTCTTTTGAAGTGAATACGAGGTATACATGACACTTCGCAATGAATATTATATCTTATCATGAAACATAAAAGTGAGATGCGATTTCGCGTTCTAAGAAGCATTAGAACTCTATTGCTACGATACGTAGACATCTGCAAAGGCTATTCCCTGGCATGGAAGGGTCGCATCTACTTTCTTTTGAAGTGAGTACGAGGTATACATAACACTCCATAATGAATATTATATCTTATCATGAAACATAGCAGTGAAATGCGATATCGCGTTTTTAGAAGCACTTGAACTCTATTGCTACGATAGGTAGACATCTGCAATCGCCATTTCCTAGCATGGAAGTGTCGCATTTACATTCATTTGAAGTGAATACGAGGTATACATGACACTTCGCTATGAATATTATACCTTATCATGAGACATAGAAGAGTGATGCGATATCGCGTTTTAGGAAGGATTGGAACTCTATTGCTGCGATACGTAGACATCTGCAACCGCTACTTCCTAGCATGGAAGTGTCGCATTTACATTCATTTGAAGTGAATACGAGGTATAAATAATACTCTACAATGAATATTATATCTTACCAAGAAACATAGAAATGAAATGCGACATCTCGTTTTATAAAGCATTAGAATTCTATTGCTGCGATACGTAGACATCTGCAAACGCTATTTCCTAGCATGGAAGTGTCTCATTTACATTCGTTTGAAGTGAATACGAGAGATACATGACACTTCGCAATGAATATTATATCTTATCATGAAACATAGGAATGAGGTGCTATATCGCATTTTGAGAAGCATAAGAACTCTATTGCTACGATACGTAGACATCTGCAAACGCTATTTCCTAGCATGGAAGTGTCGCATTTACATTCTTTTGAAGTGAATACGAGGTATACATGACACTTCGCAATGAATATTATATCTTATCATGAAACATAGCAGTGAGATGCGATATCGCGTTCTAAGAAGCATTAGAACTCTATTGCTACGATACGTAGACATCTGCAAACGCTATTTGCTAGCATGGAAGTGTCGCATTTACATTCGTTTGAAGTGAATACGAGATATACATGACACTTCGCAATGAATATTATATCTTATCATGAAACATAGGAATGAGGTGCTATATCGCGTTTCGAGAAGCATTAGAACTCTATTGCTACGATACGTAGACATCTGCAAACGCTATTTCCTAGCAAGGAAGTGTCGCATTTACATTCTTGTGAAGAGAAATCGAGGTATACATGACACTTCGCAATGAATATTATATCTTATCATGTAACATAGGAGTGAGATGCGATATCGCTTCTTAAGAAGCATTAGAACCCTATTGCTACGATACGTAGACATCTGCAACCGCTACTTCCTAGCATGGAAGTGTCGCATTTACATTCATTTGAAGTGAATACGAGGTATACATGACACTCCACAATGAATATTATATCTTATCACGGAACATAGAAATGAAATGAGCCATCGCGTTTTGAGAAGCATTAGAACTCTATTGCTACGATACGTAGACATCTGCAAACGCTATTTCCTAGCATGGAAGTGTCGCATTTACATTCGTTTGAAGTGAATACGAGGTATACATGGCAGTTCGAAATGAATATTATATCTTATCATGAAACATAGATGTGAGATGCGATATCGCGTTTTAAGAAGTATTAGAACTATATTGCTAGGATACGTAGACATCTGCAAACAATATTTCCTAGCAAGGAAGTGTCGCATTTACATTCATTTGAAGTGAATACGAGGTATACATAATACTCTACAATGAATATTATATCTTACCAAGAAACATAGAAATGAAATGCGACATCTCGTTTTATAAAGCATTAGAATTCTATTGCTGCGATACGTAGACATCTGCAAACGCTATTTCCTAGCATGTAAGTGTCGCATTTACATTCTTTTGAAGTGAATACGAGGTATACATGACACTTCGCAATGATTATTATATCTTATCGTGAAACATAGAAGTGAGATGCGATATCGCGTTCTAAGAAGCATTAGAACTCTATTGCTACGATACGTAGACATCTGCAAACGCTATTTCCTAGCATGGATGTGTCGCATTTACATTCGTTTGTAGTGAATACGAGGTATACATAACACTCTACAATGAATATTATATCTTATCATGAAACACAGCAGTGAGATGCGATATCGCGTTTTAAGAAGCATTAGAGCTCTACTGCTACGGTACGCAAACATCTGCAAACGCTATTACCTAGCATGGAAATGCCGCATTTACATTCTTTTGAAGATAATACGAGGTATACATAACCGTACGCAATGAATATTATATCTTATCCCGAAACATAGAAGTGAGATGCGATATCGCGATTTAAGGAGCACTGGAACTCTACTGCTACGATGCGTAGACATCTGCAAATGTTATTTCCTAGCAAGGAAGTGTCGCATTTACATTCTTTTGAAGTGAATACGAGGTATATATAACACTCCACAATGAATATTATATCTTATCACGAAACATAGAAATGAAATGCGACATCTCATTTTATGAAGCATTAGAACTCTATTGCTATGATACGTAGACATCTGCAAATGTTATTTCCTAGCAAGGATGTGTCGCACTTACATTCTTTTGAAGTGAACTCGAGGTATTCATAGCACTCCACAATGAATATTATATCTTATCATGAAACATAGAAATGAGATGCGACATCTCGTTTTAAGAAGTATTAGAACTCTATTCTTTCGATACGTGGTCATTTGGAAACGCTATTTCCTAGCAAGGAAGTGTCGCATTTACATTCTTTTGAAGCGAATACGAGGTATACATGACACTTCGCAATGAATATTATATCTTATCGTGAAACATAGAAGTGAGATGCGATATCGCGTTCTAAGAAGCATTAGAACTCTATTGCTACGATACGTAGACATCTGCAAACGCTATTTCCTAGCATGGAAGGGTCGCATTTACATTCTTATGAAGTGAATACGAGGTATACATAACACTCCATAATGAATATTATATCTCATAATGAAACATAGCAGTGAGATGCGACATCTCCTTTAAGAAGCATTAGAACTCTATTGCTACGATACGTAGACATCTGCAAACGCTATTTCCTAGCATGGAAGTGTCGCATTTACATTCTTGTGATGTGAGTACGAGGTATGCATGACACTTCGCAATGAATATTATACCTTATCACGAAACATGGAAGCGAGATGCGATATCGCATTTAAAGAAGCATTAGAACTCTATAGCTACGATGCGTTGACATCTGCAAATGCTATTTCCTAGCATGGAAGTGTCGCATCTACATTCTTGTGACGTGAGTACGAGGTATACATGACACTTCGCAATGAATATTATATCTTATGATGAAACATAGAAATGAGATGCGATATGGCGATTCAAGAAGCATTAGAACTCTGTTTCTTCGATACGTAGATATCTGCAAACCTTATTTCCTAGCAAGGAAGTGTCGCATTTACATTCTTTTGAAGTGAATTCGAGGTGTCACGTCCGGCGAAACTATTTTCCGATGCTCCGGAGGCTTTACGACACGAGCCTATTTTTCGGTAATTCTTTCCGCGGGAACGCGTTAAGACCGGGTCCGACAATTTCGGCTGACGCGACACTAGCGAAAACACTCGCGATAATAAGGGAATGACCCTACCTTTCGATGACTTCTCTCTCGATTTGTAGGTAGAAACGGCGTGGAGGATCGTTCGCTGGGATCGTAGCGGATATCGTTCTGTTGGCTGCTACAGAAATCTCGATCAGTCGCCAGCGAAGACGAGGACGGCGGTCGGAATTCAGCGATGATGCTGAATGTGGCAGAATCGTCGTGATGCGTCGTGGTGTCTGGATTGGAGGCGTCGACGGTCGCTTCGAAAAGCGGCGTCTGGACTGGTGCGAAGGCAGGTCGCTGTTATACGACGACTCTCGGAACACCCTCCAAATATTCACGCACAAGTGATCGTATGAAATTCTTCCTACTCGCACGTCGCGTTCTTCGCAAACCGGAAGCACGATTCATTCACCAGGTTTTTCTGTACTTTCAACTAAGATCTGAAGGATAAGTGGCGGTCTCAACGTCACAAAGCCGATTTCTATACACCTTCAATTTGATGAAGTGCAACCCCAGTTGTATGGAAGAACCCGTGGAAGAATTCGTAGTTAAATGTAATGTTAAAAGTAGAACTAGTATTGTTAACACTTGATAAAATTAATGGATGTGGAAATAGTAGACTTGGTAAAAGAACTTGTACTTGGATATAGTAAAAGTAAAAATAAAATATATTCTAGGTTTAAAGTATACATGAACTGGACCTCCTCGGTTCGCGGGGCACTACGGTCGCGGAGGCTCGCGGTAGGCAGATCGCGGTCCCGCGAGTGGGGGACTCGCGTCTCGAGGCGGAGAGCGCGCGGTCCAGCGAGTGGGGACTCGCGGCTCGTGGTGGGGCCAACGGCGCATGCCGCTGGCCGGACGCATCTTACTTAGTGTAACTTAGATCTAGGAATTCTTATATATGCGTCATGATATGGTATGTATGTCCTAGCTTAGAAGTAATATATAGGTTCTAGCAGATCCTGTTCCCGGAATTGGAAAAGACCCCATTCAGGTGATGGGCTGCGGCTATGTCTTCCTGCAGGACGGAATCCTCGGTGCGAGGGAGATAGGGCTGCCCGTCCTTGGTGCGGGCGAGACAGGTATACTCGGTGGTGCGAGTGAGACACTGGTGCTCGGTACGAGCGAAACAGGTATACTCGGCGGTGCGAGTGAGGCAGCGAACTCTTCCAGTTGCTGGTTCTGCAGGCGAGTTTGGCTGGTTGCATGCGTCCAGGGGTTGATGCTGGGGGGTGCGAGGTGGTTCCTTTCTAGGAAATTACGTTCCCAGATATCTCTGTATCGAAGCTATAGAGTACTAATGCCCCTTAAAACGCCATATCGCATCTCATTTCTATGTTTCGTGATAAGATATAATATTCATTGTTGACTGTTATCTATACCTCGCATTCACTTCAAATGAATGTAAATGCGACACTTCCTTGCTAGGAAATAGCGTCTGTAGATGTATCGTCTATGTATCGTAGAAATAGAGTTCTAAAGCTTCTTAAAACTCGATATCGCATCTCATTTCTATGATTCATGATAAGATAGAATATTCATTGCGAAGTATCATGTATACCTCGTATTCACTTGAAAGAATGTAAATGCGACTCTCCCTTGCTAGGAAGTAGCATTTGCAGATGTCTACGTATCGAAGCTATAGAGTTCTAATGCTTCTTAAAACGCGATATCGCATCTTATTTCTATGTCTCATGATAAGATATAATATTCAATGGGAAGTATCATGTATACATCGCGTACACTTCAAATGAATGTAAATGCGACATTTCCTTGCTAGGAAATACGGTTTGCAGATGTCTACGTACCGTAGCGATAGTGTTCTAATGCTTCTCAAAGCGCGATATCGCATCTCATTTCCATGTTTCATGAAAGGATATAATTTTCATTGTGCAGTGTTATGTAAACCTCGTATTCACTTAAAAAGAGAGTAAATGCGACACTTCCTTGTTAGGTAGTTGCGTATGAAGTAGTCTACGTATCGTAGAAATAGAGTTCTAATGCTTCTCAAAATGCGATATCGCATCTCATTTCTATGTCTCATGATGAGATATAATATTCATTGCGGAGTGGCATGTATACCTCGCATACACTTCAAATGAATGTAAATGCGACACATCCGTGCTAGGAAATATTGTTTGCAGATGTCTACGTATCCTAGCAATATAGTTCTAATATTTCTTAAAACGCGATATCGCATCTCACATCTATGTTTCATGATAAGATATAATATTCATTGCGAACTGCCATGTATACCTCGTATTCACTTCAAAAGAATGTAAATGTGACACTTTCATGCTAGGAAATAGCATTTGCAGATGTCTACATATCGTAGCAATAGAGTTCTACTGCTTCTTAGATTGCGATATCGCATCTCACTACTATGTTTCATGATAAGATATAATATTCATTGCGAAGTGTCATGTATACCTCGTATTCACTTCAAAAGAATGTAAATGCGACACTTCCATGCTAGGAAATAGCGTCTGCAGATGTCTACGCGTCGAGGCAATTGAGTTCTAATGCTTCTTAAAACGCGATATCGCATCTCACACCTATGTGTCATGATAAGATATAATAATCATAGCGATGTGTCATGCATACCACGTATTCACTTCAAAAGAATGTAAATGCGACACTTCCCTGCTAGGAAGTAGCGCTTGCAGATGTCTACGTATCGAGGCAATAGTGTTATAATGCTTCTTAAATCGCGATATCGCATCTCATTTCTATGTTTCATGATATGATATAATACTCATTGTGCAGTGTTATGTATACCTCGTATTCAATTCAAAAGAATGTAAACGCGACACTTCGTTTCCAGGAAATAGCGTTTGCAGATGTCTACGTATCGCAGCATTAGTGTTCTAATGCTTCTCAAAACGCGATATCGCAACACATTACCATGTTTCATGATAATATATAATATTCTCTGTGAAGTGTCACTGTCAATGTATACCTCGTATTCACTTCAAAAGAATGTAAATGCGACACTTCCTTGCTAGGAAGTAGCGTTTGCAGATGTCTACGTATCGAAGCAATAGGGATCTAATGCTTCTTAAATCGCGATATCGCGTCTCATATCTATGTTTCATGATAATACATAATATTCGTTGCGAAGTGTCACGAATACATCGCATACACTTCAAATGAATGTGAATGCGACAGTTCCTTGCCAGGGAATAGCGTTTGCAGATGTCTACGTATCGAAGCAATAGAATTCTAATGCTTCTTAATAGGTCATATCGCATTTCATTTCTATGTTACATGATAAGATATAATATTCATTGCGAAGTGTCATATATACCTCGTATTCCTTTCAAAGGAATGTAAATGCGACACGTCCTTGTTAGGGATAGCGTTTGCAGATATCTACGTATCGAAGCATTAGAGTTCTAGTGCTTCTAAAACGCAATATCGCATCTCATTTCTGGGTTTCAAGATAAGTTATAATATTCATTGCGAAGTATTATGTATACCTCGACTACACTTCCAAAGATACTACCCAGTAATTTGCGGCGTGTTGCGTAGTTTCCCGTAGCCCTTGTTAGTTAAACCCACGTCGAGACCATAAATAGACATGCCGTGACTTCAGTATCTCGCGACCTGAGTGTGTGTACTTGGCTAGGCGTAGTCGAGAGGAGGAGCATTTCGAAGTTTCAAGGGTTGTTCCGCCCCAGGGTTCCCGGGGTCGTGTAGTCTATCCCCTTTGCTACTTTCTGAGCAGCTGGCGCCCAAGAAAAGTTGTACGTGAGCGGATACCTTGGAACGATAGATCGCTTTAGATTAAAGTACGTTTTACACCTTAAAGCATTTAGATAATTAACCCCTTCGAGCTTCTCTGACTTACTATATATAGGTTTCCGTCACAACTAATAGGAACCATCACTTTACATAGATATATAGAACACACATAGTTTTAAACGTAGAACTGAGAATTTGAGAACTTACGTTGAAACGTTAGTAGTGAGAAATTCCATCGGATTTCATAGAAATTCAGAACTTACTTGCTATGAGACATAGGCAGATAAGGGCCATCGCGTTGCTTAAAACTTTAGAACTTGCTTACTTCAACAAAGATTTCTATTGACTTCGTCCGTTCCTTTAGAAGAATTTTTGATAAACCACATACTTTTCACGCTTCTGATATCTTTGAAAGTTCGCGAGATGTAATCGCTTAAGTTTTAAAATGATTACTTAGTGTGGATTATTATTTAGTAACTCGCTCATAAACGAGTCTGCATAGGATTTAATCCATAAGTTTTTAAGCCTGGAATTTATGCAGTTATTTGTTATTCACTTATTGCTCAAACGACAAAGATTCTGACCACTTCAAAATGGTTGACTTTCATCAATTTTCTTAAAAATTGAAATACTGCCCAACTGCTTGCATTAAAGACTGTAATTAAAGCTTTCGAATCATTTTACCTCTTATAGGTGAATTCTGGAATTGAAATTGAATGTTTGACTTTTCTAGCTCCTGTTTAGACATCTTTCTATTGGAATGTTCAAGTATTTTTCATATTCGTAATTATTAAAAATGTTTTACTTGATTCTTTTATTTAATATTTAGAATTTTCTGAGAAATATTTTTTATCGTAATGAACTATATAATTGCAATTATAATTCTTTATGAAGTAATAATAACAGAAAGGTATGTATCCATTCTTGTAGTTTTGTAAAGAGTATTTAATCTTACTATCTAAAGTGAAACATTGAGATCTGTTTACAATCTAATGGAATTTAATTACCTTTTGATTCAAATTCACAATGATAATCTTCCATAGTTTAACAATTTTGTGAGCTGTCCTCAGGAATCCGCAGCTCTGTACTTATAAAATGAACGACACAAAGAACAGCCTAACCAAACGTATTCGAACCGATTTTTCAATACTAATCTTATCATGTTTAACTTATGCTGCAAACTATTGAAATGCCCTTCGAAAAGTGTTTATTCACAGTGAAGTAAACGGTAAGTATTACGCCTTCCACCACTGTTTACAATACGTATGTTTCATTTACTATCAAAACCGTGAGTATTATCGCCTTTGTTTACTCTTTGTAACCTTCAATGCCTTCATGTTACAGATCGTTAAACTTGCTTTAAAATGCTCTATCGTATTACGGAAGAATGGACATACCAATTCATTTTAAAAAATGAAGGTAACCTTCATATGTCCAACATAACTCCACTTACAAAAAAACTATTTTCATCAACGGATGGCCCCTTTGTACTGTGCAATTTTATATTAGCAAAAACTTCTATGAAACTTATAGTTTCGTGGATATCTGAGGTGCTAATTATTACTGCCCCACCCTGTATATTGTTATGGATGTGTCCAACAAGGCAACGATGAACAGAGTTAAATTTAATATTATGATGTTTATTATTTTACTTATAGCATATTTGTTTTTCTGGAATTTTGCCAAAAAACAATGTTCACGATGTCGACAGATGAATATATTTGCCTTAGAATTACAAGAGCCAACAATTTCGAAAGTAGAATATTACTTTACTTCGCTAACCGAATCATTGCAAACGTTAAGTAAAGTGCGTGCCTTTCAAAACAGTCAGATGCAAATTACGATACAACGTTTCCAAGAAATGGTACGTGCCACTGTTTTTTAATTTCCGTTTATTTAATCAAAGGAAATTTAATTGAAATATCCGCAAAATTTGAGGACAAAAAGTTATTGTAATTTTACGCAACATATATGATGGTGATAAAGGATAAGTATACGGAACTGAAAATGGAAAGTAGCGAGCAGAAAAAGAAACTGATGGAGCTACAAAGTAGATTGATACATCCGTCAAATGATGATTCTAGGTTAATAAAATCTGTTAATTAAAGAACTATTGCAAAAATCAAGTATAATCAATATTACTTCTGCTCAAAGGCTATAATAGAATTGGACCGAAATGGGTACAAAACCGGCAATTATATCTATACGTTCTATTCTATGCAAAGGCAAATATTTCAAAGAGAGAAGATGTGTTACTTACAAATTACTTATGTTCCTAGATATCTCACTAATTTAGGCTTCTTGTCTTACAGAACTTATCATTCATGTAACATGTAAAGGGGTCGAAGAATAGTAAAAGATTTTTAAATTTCATAGCCTCACTTGATACGTCGATTGGATCACGTAAAATATCGGACATTAATTGCATCTACATCTTCAGACCTTAAATATATAATTGCAACAACATATTTAATAGCGTTTTAATAACATTTTTCTAATTGTTTATATCTATGTCTAATAAATATATATTAATCGAATAAGTTGCTTTACCAAAGAATAAAAGTATCTGAGGCTTACAAATCGGAGCATTACATAACAAGCGTGCATCACATATATAATATTACATGTAATAAAAGATGAAGACCAAAAAGATCGTACATAAGTTGAATCCACAATGCGGTCATAGAGATACAGAAGCGGCAAAAATTCCAAACAATAATTTAAAAAATTCAAAAAGGGGGGAGTGAAAATCCATCTCCTTGACGATGATAAGGAACAAGTCTGCCTCATGCACTACAATATCCCAAACAGCCAGCGATTGGCACGCCAATGACAACGGATGGTACGAATTCCGTGACAGAACTGTGCTAACAAAGTGCTCCTACTCAGCTTTCGAAATGGCATACTGTTAGTACTGGGGCGGCATTCGTATCACGGCACTATTCAGCAGTAGGCTGACATTTACTAATGGGGAAGCTGTTTCTATAAAAATTATAAGCAAATATGAAAAATGACTAAACTGTGCAATTTATTTATCTTGATTCCAATATAGATACACCGGCACAAAACAAAGATATAAGAACTCGATTTTATTCTTTTCTATAAACTAGCTCGATAGGGCGATTTTTTCCATAAAGTCGATAACTACTTTGTCATAAAAATATATACACTTACTTTATATATATTTTCCTCAATTTATTGTTACAAATTCATGCAATTGAGGGTTACATTATATACGATGACAGCATGTTATTTCAGAAATTACACAAGGCGAAGTTAGGGACGCAACAGCATGAATTTTTATTTTATAAGTAATATTTTTTTTATAAATAATATTTTTAGTCTATGATGGATTGAAAGAAATATATACGACTCGCTCAATAACTACAAATATAGGAAAACGACCATCAAAATGTCTATCAATACTCATATGCTGAACATCTACTGACATCTAACGGTTCTAATTTGTATGAAAGCACAGGTTCCCCATTGCCAAATGTGATCCTGCGTCATTGCTGAGGAGATTCATGAATGGAGCGATGATACGCGTGTCACCATGGTGCTGGTTCTGCGCGATTCGCTTGTCTAGAACGTGCTGGTAACACGATCTGGCATTTTAGTCAACGAATCCGGTCACAGATGACTACGAATCAGTTGACACTACTCGGAAGTGGCAATATAGTGCCGGCATGGTGTCGCTACCATCTTGCCGTTTGTTATCTGGGATGCTTTTTAGTGCATTATTCGGAATTGAATTTGAACACATAGTTACTTAATCGCAAATTTGTATGTACTGTGACGTGGTGAAGTCACAAGGCTCGCTCACCCCCCCTCCCCCCCCACCCTGCTTCGGTTAGACTAGCTCGCAGATCACCACCCATGCGAGAAGCGCGATACGGACCATCGCGATAGCTGTATTTGCGAGGAGCGTGAAATACACGATGGTAGAAACTCCCCCCCCCCCCCCCCCCCGTTCGTTTCTCTCTCTCTGTTCTACGGATTAGACTGGCGAGCTGATGGAAGAAGCAACCCATAAGACGCCTCTTCGGCGGATAATAAGACCGCAGGTTCGCGGAAGGGCTGTACGCCGAGGTAGCGTGACGGGCTCGACGGCGGAGGAGTCGGGAAGTGAGCAAGAAGAGAACCTGAAGCCCGAAGGATAGGATCCAGAGCTCTGCAACGATAAGACCGCTGCCATAGTCCATGGAGACAAACAGGATGGCTCTCGGGTGTGAGAAGGACCTCTACCCCTCCCCATTAGAACTCTATTGCTTCGATACCTAGACATCTAGAAACGCTATTCCCTAGCAACGAAGTGTTGCATTTACATTCTTTTGACGTGTAGACGAGAATACATGACACTTCGCAATGAATATTATATCTTATCATGAAAAATAGAAATGAGATGCGATATCGCGTTCTAAGAAGCATTAGAACTCTATTGCTTCGATAAGTAGACATCTGGAAACGTAATTTCCTAGAGAGGAAGTGTCGCATTTACATTCATTTGAAGTGTAAGCGAGGAATACATGACACTGCGCAATGAATATTATATCTTATCATGAAACATAGAAATGTGATGCTATATCACGAATTAAGAAGCATTAGAACACTATTGCTTCGATACGTAGACATCTGCAAACGCTACATCCTAGCAAGGAAGTGTTGCACTTACATTCTTTTGAAGTCTATGCGAGGTATACGTGGCATCTCGCAAAGAATATTATATCTTATCATGAAACCTAGAAATGGGATGCGATATCCCGTTTTAAGAAGCATTAAATCTCTATTGCTACGATACGTAGACATCTGCAGACGCTATTTCCAAGCAAGGGAGTGTCGCATTTACAATCTTTTGAAGTGTATGCGAGGTATAAGTGACACTTCGCAATGAGTATTATAACTTATAATGAAACAGAAATGAGATGCGAAATCGCGGTCTAAGAAGCATTACAACTCTATTGCTTTGATACGTAGACATCTGGAAACGCATTTCCTAGCAAGGAAGTGTGGCATTTACATTATTTTAAATTGTAGACGTGGTGTACATAACACTTCGTAATTAATATATCTTATCATGATTCTTAGAACTGAGATGCGACTTCGCGTTCTAAGAAGCACTAGAACTTCGTTGCTTCGATTCGTAGACATATGCAAACGCTATTTCCTAGCAAGCAAGTGTCGCATTTACATTCTTTAGCTGTGTATGCGAGGAATACATGACACTTCGCAATGAATATTATATCTTGACATGAAACATTGAAATGAGATCCGATATCCCGCTTTAAGAAGCATTAGAACTATTGGTACGATACGTAGAACTTTGCAAACGCTATTTCCTAGCTAGCAATAGTCGCATTTACTTCCTTTTGAAGTGAATACGAGGTGTACATGATACTTCGCAATGAATATTATATCTTATCCCGAAACATGGAAATGAGATGCGATATGGCGTTTTGAGAAGCATTAGAACTCTATTACTACGATACGTAGACATCTGCAAACGCTATTTCCTAGCAAGGAAGATTCGCATTTACATTCTTTTGAAGTGAATACGAGGTATACAGAACACTTCGCACTGAACATTATATCTTATCATGTAACATAGAAGTGAGATGCGATATCGCGTTTTAAGAAGCACTAGAACCCTATTGCCTCGATGCGAAGATATCTGCAAACGCTATTTCCGAGCATGGAAGTCTCGCATTTACATTCTTTTGAAGGGAATTCGAGGTATACATGACACTTCGGAATGAATATTCTAACTTATCACGAATCATAGATATGAGATGCGATATCGCGATCTAAGAAGCATTAGAACTCTATTGCTACGATACGTAGGCATCTGCAAACGCTATTTCCTAGCAAGGAATTGTCGCATTTACATTCTTTTGAAGTGAATTCGAGGTATACATGACACTTCGCATTGAATATTATATCTTATCACCAAACATAAAAGTGCGTTGCGATATCGCGTTTTAAGAAGCATTAGAATTCTATTGCCTCGACGCGAAGACATCAGCAGACGCTATTTCCTAGCATGGAAGTGTCGCATTTACATTCTTTTGAAGTGAATACGAGGTGTACATGACACTTCGCAATGAATATTATATCTTATCACGAAACATAGAAATGAGATGTGATGTCGCGATTTAAGTAGCATTAGAACGCTATTGCTACGATACGTAGACATCTGCAAACGCTATTTCCTAGCAAGCAATAGTCGCATTTACATTCTTTTGATGTGAATACGCGGTATACATGACCCTTCGCAGTGAATATTATATCTTATCACGAAACATAGAAATGGAATGCGACATCTCGTTTTAAGAAGCATTAGGAATCTTTTGCTACGATACGTAGACATCTGCAAAAGCTATTTCCTAGGATGGAAACGTAGCATTTACATTCTTTTGAAGTGAATACGAGGTATACATGACACTTCGCAATGAATATTATATCTTATAACGAAACATAGGAATGAAATGCGACATCTCCTTTTGAGTAGCATTGGAAATTTATTGCTACGATAGGTAGGCATCTGCAAACGCTATTTCCTAGCATGGAAGTGTCGCATTTACATTCTTTTGAAGTGAATACGAGGTGTACATGACACTTCGCAATGAATATTATATCTTATCACGATACATGGAAATGAGATGCGATATGGCGTTTTGAGAAGCATTAGAACCCTATTACTACGATAAGTAGACATCTGCAAACGCTACTTCCTAGCAAGGAAGATTCGCATTTACATTCTTTTGAAGTGAATACGAGGTATACAGAACACCTCGCACTGAACATTATATCTTATCATGAAACATAGAAGTGAGATGCGATATCGCATTTTAAGAAGCATTCGACCTCTATTGCCTAGACGCGTAGACATCTGCAGACGCTATTTCCTAGCATGGAAGTGTCGCATTTACATACTTTTGAAGTGAATACGAGGTGTACATGACAATCCGCAATGAATATTATATCTTATCAGGAAACTTAGAAATGAGATGCTATATCGCGTTTTGAGAAGCATTAGAACACTATTGCTATGATACGTAGACATCTGCAATCGCTATTTCCTAGCAACCAATAGTCTCATTTACATTCTTTTGAAGTGAATTCTAGGTTAACATTGCACTTCGGAATGAATATTATAACTTATCACGAAACATAGAAGTGAGATGCGATATCGCGTTTTAAGAAGCATTAGAACTCTATTGCCTCGACGCGTAGACAGCTGCAGACGCTATTTCCTAGCATGGAAGTGTCGCATTTACATTCTTTTGAAGTGAATACGAGGTGTACATGACACTTCGCAATGAATATTATATCTTATCGGGAAACATAGAAATGAGATGCGATATCGCGTTTTAAGAAGCATTAGATCTATATTGCCCCGACGCGTAGACATCTGCATACGCTATTTCCTAGCATGGAAGTGTCGCATTTACATTCTTTTGAAGTGAATACGAGGTATACCTGACACTTCGCGATGAATATTATATCTTATCAAGAAACATATAAATGAGATGCGATATTGCGATTCAAGTAGCATTAGAACTCTATTGCTACGATACGTAGACATCTGTATACGCCATTTCCTAGCAAGGATGTGTCGCATTTACATTCGTTTGGAGGGAATACGAGGTATACATGACACTTCGCAATGAATATTATATCTTATCATGAAACATAGAAGTGAGATGCGATATCGCGTTTTAAGAAGCATTAGAACTCTATTGCCTCGACGCGTAGACATCTACAGACGCTATTCCCTAGCATGGAAGTGACGCATTTACATTCTTTTGAAGTGAATACGAGGTATACCTGACACTTCGCGATGAATATTATATCATATCACGAAACATATAAATGAGATGCGATATCGCGATTTAAGTAGCATTAGAACTCTATTGCTACGATACGTAGACATCTGAATACGCCATTTCCTAGCAAGGAAGTGTCGCATTTACATTCGTTTGGAGGGAATACGAGGTATACATGACACTTCGCAATGAATATTATATCTTCTCATGTAACATAGAAATGAGATGCGACATCTCATTTTGAGAAGCATTAGAACTCCATTGCTCCGATACGTAGTCATCTGCAAACGCTATTTCCTAGCAAGGAAGATTCGCATTTACATTCTTTTGAAGGGAATACGGGGTGTACATGACATTTCGCAATGAATACTATATCATATCACGAAACATGGAAATGAAAAGCGATATCGCGTTTGAAGAAGCATTAGAACTCTATGGCATCGATGCGGAGACATCTGCAAACGCTATTTCCAAGCATGGAAGTGTCGCACTTACATTCTTTTGAAGTGAATACGAGGTATACATGACACTTCGCAATGAATATTATATCTTATCGGGAAACATAGAAATGAGATGCGATATCGCGTTTTAAGAAGCATTAGATCTATATTGCCCCGACGCGTAGACATCTGCATACGCTATTTCCTAGCATGGAAGTGTCGCATTTACATTCTTTTGATGTGAATACGAGGTATACCTGACACTTCGCGATGAATATTATATCTTATCAAGAAACATATAAATGAGATGCGATATTGCGATTCAAGTAGCATTAGAACTCTATTGCATCGACGCGTAGACATCTGCAGTCGCTATTTCCCTGCATGGAAGTGTCGCATTTACATTCTTTTGAAATGAATACGAGGTGTACATGACACTTCGCAATGAATATTATATTTTATCGGGAAACATAGAAATGAGATGCGATATCGCGTTTTGAGAAGCATTAGAACTCTATTGCTACGATACGTAGACATCTGCAATCGCTATTTCCTAGCAACCAATAGTCGCATTTACATTCTTTTGAAGTGAATTCGAGGTTTACATGACACTTCGGAATGAATATTATAACTTATCACGAAACATAGAAATGAGATGCGATATCGCGATATAAGAAGCATTAGAACTCTATTGCTACGATACGTAGACATCTGCAAGCGCTATTTCCTAGCAACCAATAGTCGCATTTACATTCTTTTGAAGTGAATTCGAGGTTTACATGACACTTCGCGATGAACATTATGTCTTATCACGAAACATATTAATGAGATGCGATATCGCGATTTAAGTAGCATTAGAACTCTATTGCTACGATACGTAGAAATCTGCAATCGCTATTTCCTAGCATGGAAGTGTCGCACTTACATTCTTTTGAAGTGAATACGTGGTATACATGACACTTCGCAATGAATATTATATCTTATTACGAAACATATATATGAGTTGCGATATCGCGTTTTAAGAAGCATTAGAACTCTATTGCTACGATACGTAGGCATCTGCAAACGCTATGCCCTAGCAAGGAATAGTCGCATTTACATTCTTTTGATGTGAATACGAGGTATACATGACACTTCGCAATGAATATTATAACTTATAGTGAAACATAGAATTGAGATTCGATATCGCGTTTTAAGAAGCATTAGAACTCTATTGCCTCGACGCGTAGTCATCTGCAGACGCTATTTCCTAGCATGGAAGTGTCGCATTTACATTCTTTTGAAGTGAATACGAGGTATACCTGACTCTTCGCGATGAATATTATATCTTATCACGAAACATATAAATGAGATGCGATATCGCGATTTAAGTAGCATTAGAACTCTATTGCTACGATACGTAGACATCTGAATACGCCATTTCCTAGCAAGGAAGTGTCGCATTTACATTCGCTTGGAGGGAATACGAGTTATACATGACACTTCGCAATGAATATTGTATCTTATCATGTAACATAGAAGAGAGATGCGATTTCGCGATTTAAGAAGCATTAGAACTCTGTGGCCTCGATGCGGAGACATCTGCAAACGCTATTTCCTAGCATGGAAGTGTCGCACTTACATTCCTGTGAAGTGAATACGTGGTATACATGACACTTCGCAATGAATATTATATCTTATTACGAAACATATATATGAGTTGCGATATCGCGATTTAAGTAGCACCAGAACTCTATTGCTACGATACGTAGACATCTGCAAGCGCTATTTCCTAGCAACCAATAGTCGCATTTACATTCTTTTGAAGTGAATTCGAGGTTTACATGACACTTCGCGATGAACATTATGTCTTATCACGAAACATATTAATGAGATGCGATATCGCGATTTAAGTAGCATTAGAACTCTATTGCTACGATACGTAGAAATCTGCAATCGCTATTTCCTAGCATGGAAGTGTCGCACTTACATTCTTTTGAAGTGAATACGTGGTATACATAACACTTCGCAATGAATATTATATCTTATTACGAAACATATATATGAGTTGCGATATCGCGATTTAAGTAGCACTAGAACTCTATTGCTACGATACGTAGACATCTGCAAACGCTATTTCGTAGCAACCAATAGTCGCATTTACATTCTTTCGGAGTGAATACGAGGTATACATGATACTTCGCAATGAATATTATATCATATCATGAAACATAGAAGAGAGAAGCGATATCGCGTTTTAAGAAGCATTAGAACTCTATGGCCTCCATGCGGAAACATCTGCAAACGCTATTTCCTAGCATGGAAGAGTCGCACTTACATTCTTTTGAAGTGAATACGAGGTGCACATGACACTTCGCAATGAATATTATATCTTATCACGAAACATATAAATGAGATGCGATATTGCGATTTAAGTAGCATTAGAACTCTATTGCTACGATACGTAGACATCTGAATACGCCATTTCCTAGCAATGAAGTGTCGCATTTACATTCGTTTGGAGGGAATACGAGGTATACATGACACTTCGCATTGAATATTATATCTTATCATGAAACATAGAAGAGAGATGCGTTATCGCGTTTTAAGATTCATTAGAACTCTATGGCCTCGATGCGGAGACATCTGCAAACGCTTTTTCCTAGCATGGAAGTATCGCATTTACATTCTCTTGAAGTGAATACGAGGTATACATGATACTTCGCAATGAATATTATATCATATCATGAAACATAGAAGAGAGAAGCGATATCGCGTTTTAAGAAGCATTAGAACTCTATGGCCTCCATGCGGAAACATCTGCAAACGCTATTTCCTAGCATGGAAGTGTCGCACTTACATTCTTTTGAAGTGAATACGAGGTGCACATGACACTTCGCAATGAATATTATATCTTATCACGAAACATATAAATGAGATGCGATATTGCGATTTAAGTAGCATTAGAACTCTATTGCTACGATACGTAGACATCTGCAAACGCTATTTCCTAGCAAGCAATAGTCGCGATTACATTCATTTGGAGTGAATACGAGGTATACATGACACTTCGCAATTATTATTATATCTTATCACGAAACATAGAAATGAGATACGATATCGCGATTTAAGTAGCATTAAAACACTATTGCTACGATACGTAGACATCTGCAAACGCTATTTCCTATCATGGAAGTGTCGCACTTACATTCTTTTGAAGTGAATACGTGGTATACATGACACTTCGCAATGAATATTATATCTTATTACGAAACATATATATGAGTCGCGATATCGCGATTTAAGTAGCACTAGAACTCTATTGCTACGATACGTAGACATCTGCAAACGCTATTTCGTAGCAAGCAATAGTCGCATTTACATTCTTTTGGAGTGAATACGAGGTATACATGACACTTCGCAATGAATATTATATCTTATCACGAAACATATAAATGAGATGCGATATCGCGATTTAGGTAGCATTAGAACTCTATTGCTACGATACGTAGACATCTGAATACGCCATTTCCTAGCAAGGAAGTGTCGCATTTACATTCGTTTGGAGGGAATACGAGGTATACATGACACTTCGCAATGAATATTATATCTTATCATGAAACATAGAAGTGAGATGCGATATCGCGTTTTAAGAAGCATTAGAACTATATTGCCCCGACGGGTAGACATCTGCAGACGCTATTTCCTAGCATGGAAGTATCGCATTTACATTCATTTGAAGTGAATACGAGGTATACCTGACACTTCGCGATGAACATTACGTCTTATCACGAAACATATTAATGACATGCGATATCGCGATTTAAGTAGCATTAGAACTCTATTGCTACGATACGTAGACATTTGAATACGCCATTTCCTAGCAAGGAAGTGTCGCATTTACATTCGTTTGGAGGGAATACGAGGTATACATGACACTTCGCAATGAATATTATATCTTATCATGAAACATAGAAGTGAGATGCGATATCGCGTTTTAAGAAGCATTAGAACTATATTGCCCCGACGCGTAGACATCTGCAGACGCTATTTCCTAGCATGGAAGTATCGCATTTACATTCTTTTGAAGTGAATACGAGGTATACCTGACACTTCGCGATGGACATTATGTCTTATCACGAAACATATTAATGAGATGCGATATCGCGATTTAAGTAGCATTAGAACTCTATTGCTACGATACGTAGATATCAGAATACGCCATTTCCTAGCAAGGAAGTGTCGCATTTACATTCGTTTGGAGGGAATACGAGGTATACATGACACTTCGCAATGAATATTATATCTTATCATGTAACATAGAAGAGAGATGCGATTTCGCGTTTTAAGAAGCATTAGAACTCTATGGCCTCGATGCGGAGACATCTGCAAACGCTATTTCCTAGCATGGAAGTGTCGCACTTACATTCTTTTGAAGTGAATACGAGGTGTACATGATACTTCGCAATGAATATTATATCTTATCACGAAACATATAAATGAGATGCGATATCGCGATTTAAGTAGCATCAGAACTCTATTGCTACGATACGTAGACATCTGCAAACGCTATTTCCTAGCAAGCAATAGTCGCATTTACATTCATTTGGAGTGAATACGAGGTATACATGACACTTCGCAATGATTATTATATCTTATCACGAAACATAGAAATGAGATGCGATATCGCGATTTAAGTAGCATTAGAACACTATTGCTACGATACGTAGACATCTGCAAACGATATTTCCTAGCAAGCAATAGTCGCATTTACATTCTTTTGAAATGAATACGAGGCATACATGTCACTTCCCAATGAATATTATACCTTATCATGAAACATAGAAGAGAGATGCGATATCGCGTTTTAAGAAGCATTAGAACTCTGTGGCCTCGATGCGGAGACATCTGCAAACGCTATTTCCTAGCATGGAAGCGTCGCACTTACATTCTTTTGAAGTGAATACGTGGTATACATGACACTTCGCAGTAAATATTATATCTTATCACGAAACATATAGATGAGATGCGATATCGCGATTTAAGTAGCATTAAAACACCGTTGCTACGATACGCAGACATCTGAATACGCCATTTCCTAGCAAGGAAGTGTCGCATTTACATTCGATTGGAGAGAATACGAGGTATACATGACACTTCGCTATGAGTATTATATCTTATCATGAAACATAGGAGAGAGATGCCATATCGCGTTTTTAGAAGCATTAGAACACTATTGCTACGATACGTAGACATCTGCAAACGCTATTTCCTATCATGGAAGTGTCGCACTTACATTCTTTTGAAGTGAATACGTGGTATACATGACACTTCGCAATGAATATTATATCTTATTACGAAACATATACATGAGTCGCGATATCGCGATTTAAGTAGCTCTAGAACTCTATTGCTACGATACGTAGACATCTGCAAACGCTATTTCGTAGCAAGCAATAGTCGCATTTACATTCTTTTGGAGTGAATACGAGGTATACATGACACTTCGCAATGAATATTATATCTTATCACGAAACATATAAAATGAGATGCGATATCGCGATTTAAGTAGCATTAGAACTCTATTTCTACGATACGTAGACATCTGAATACGTCATTTCCTAGCAAGGATGTGTCGCATTTACATTCGTTTGGAGGGAATACGAGGTATACATGAAACTTCGCAATGAATATTATATCTTATCATGAAACATTCGAAGTGAGATGCGATATCGCGTTTTAAGAAGCATTAGAACTCTATTGCCTCGACGCGTAGACATCTGCAGTCGCTATTTCTTAGCATGGAAGTGTCGCATTTACATTCTTTTGATGTGAATACGAGGTATACATGACACTTCGCAATGAATATTATATCTTATAGTGAAACATAGAATTGAGATTCGATATCGCGTTTTAAGAAGCATTAGAACTCTATTGCCTCGACGCCTAGTCATCTGCAGACGCTATTTCCTAGCATGGAAGTGTCGCATTTACATTCTTATGAAGTGAATACGAGGTATACCTGACACTTCGCGATGAATATTATATCTTATTACGAAACATATATATGAGTTGCGATATCGCGATTTAAGTAGCACCAGAACTCTATTGCTACGATACGTAGACATCTGCAAGCGCTATTTCGTAGCAAGCAATAGTCGCATTTACATTCTTTTGGAGTGAATACGAGGTATACATGACACTTCGCAATGAATATTATATCTTATCACGAAACATATAAAATGAGATGCGATATCGCGATTTAAGTAGCATTAGAACTCTATTTCTACGATACGTAGACATTTGAATACGCCATTTCCTAGCAAGGAAGTGTCGCATTTACATTCGTTTGGAGAGAATTCGAGGAATACATGACACTTCGCAATGAATATTATATCTTGTCATGAAACATAGAAGAGAGATGCGTTATCGCGATTTAAGATTCATTAGAACTCTATGGCCTCGATGCGGAGACATCTGCAAACGCTATTTCCTAGCATGGAAGTGTCGCACTTACGTTCTTTTGAAGTGAATACGAGGTATACATGACACTTCGCAATGAATATTACATCTTATAATGAAACATAGAATTGAGATTCGATATCGCGTTTTAAGAAGCATTAGAACTCTATTGCCTCGACGCGTAGACAACTGCAGATGCTACTTCCTAGCATGGAAGTGTCGCATTTACATTCTTTTGAAGTGAATACGAGGTATACCTGACACTTCGCGATGAATATTATATCTTATCAAGAAACATATAAATGAGATGCGATATTGCGATTCAAGTAGCATTAGAACTCTATTGCTACGATACGTAGACATCTGAATACGTCATTTCCTAGCAAGGATGTGTCGCATTTACATTCGTTTGGAGGGAATACGAGGTATACATGAAACTTCGCAATGAATATTATATCTTATCATGAAACATAGAAGTGAGATGCGATATCGCGTTTTAAGAAGCATTAGAACTCTATTGCCTCGACGCGTAGACATCTGCAGTCGCTATTTCTTAGCATGGAAGTGTCGCATTTACATTCTTTTGAAATGAATACGAGGTGTACATGACACTTCGCAATGAATATTATATCTCATCGGGAAACATAGAAATGAGATGCGATATCGCGTTTTGAGAAGCATTAGAACTCTATTGCTACGATACGTAGACATCTGCAATTGCTATTTCCTAGCAACCAATAGTCGCATTTACATTCTTTTGAAGTGAATTCGAGGTTTTCATGACACTTCGGAATGAATATTATAACTTATCACGATACATAGATATGAGATGCGATATCGCGATCTAAGAAGCTTTAGAACCCTATTGCTACGATACGTAGGCATCTGCAAACGCTATGCCCTAGCAAGGAATAGTCGGATTTACATTCTTTTGATGTGAATACGAGGTATACATGACACTTCGCAATGAATATTATATCTTATAATGAAACATAGAATTGAAATTCGATATCGCGTTTTAAGAAGCATTAGAACTCTATTGCCTCGACGCGTAGACATCTGCAGACGCTATTTCCTAGCATGGAAGTGTCGCATTTACATTCTTTTGAAGTGAATACGAGGTATACCTGACACTTCGCGATGAATATTATATCTTATCACGAACCATATAAATGAGATGCGATATCGCGATTTAACTAGCATTAGAACTCTATTGCTACGATACGTAGATATCTGAATACGCCATTTCCTAGCAAGGAAGAGTCGCATTTACATTCGATTGGAGGGAATACGAGGTATACATGACACTTCGCAATGAATATTATATCTTATCATGTAACATAGAAGAGAGATGCGATTTCGCGTTTTAAGAAGCATTAGAAAACTATGGCCTCGATGCGGAGACATCTGCAAACGCTATTTCCTAGCATGGAAGTGTCGCACTTACATTCTTTTGAAGTGAATACGTGGTATACATGACACTTCGCAATGAATATTATATCTTATTACGAAACATATATATGAGTTGCGATATCGCGATTTAAGTAGCACTAAAACTCTATTGCTACGATACGTAGACATCTGCAAACGCTATTTCGTAGCAAGCAATAGTCGCATTTACATTCTTTTGGAGTGAATACGAGGTATACATGACACTTCGCAATGAATATTATATCTTATCACAAAACATATAAAATGAGATGCGATATCGCGATTTAAGTAGCATTAGAACTCCATTTCTGCGAAACGTAGACATTTGAATACGCCATTTCCTAGCAAGGAAGTGTCGCATTTACATTCGTTTGGAGAGAATTCGAGGAATACATGACACTTCGCAATGAATATTATATCTTATCATGAAACATAGAAGAGAGATGCGTTATCGCGTTTTAAGATTCACTAGAACTCTATGGCCTCGATGCGGAGACATCTGCAAACGCTATTTCCTAGCATGGAAGTATCGCATTTACATTCTCTTGAAGTGAATACGAGGTATACATGAAACTTCGCAATGAATATTATATCATATCATGAAACATAGAAGAGAGAAGCGATATCGCGTTTTAAGAAGCATTAGAACTCCATGGCCTCGATGCGGAAACATCTGCAAACGCTATTTCCTAGCATGGAAGTGTCGCACTTACATTCTTTTGAAGTGAATACGAGGTGCACATGACACTTCGCAATGAATATTATATCTTATCACGAAACATATAAATGAGATGCGATATTGCGATTTAAGTAGCATTAGAACTCTATTGCTACGATACGTAGACATCTGCAAACGCTATTTCCCAGCAAGCAGTAGTCGCATTTACTTTCTTTTGAATTGAAAACAAGGTGTACATGACACTTCGCATTGAATATTATATCTTATCATGAAACACAGAAGTGAGATGCGATATCGCGTTTTAAGAAGCATTAGAACTGTATTGCCCCGACGCGTAGACATCTGCATACGCTATTTCCTAGCATGGAAGTGTCGCACTTACGTTCTTTTGAAGTGAATACGGGGTATACATGACACTTCGCATTGAATATTATATCTTATCATGAAACATAGAAGTGAGATGCGATATCGCGTTTTAAGAAGCATTAGAACTATATTGCCCCGACGCGTAGACATCTGCATACGCTATTTCCTAGCATGGAAGTGTCGCACTTACGTTCTTTTGAAGTGAATACGAGGTATACATGACACTTCGCAATGAATATTACATCTTATAATGAAACATAGAATTGAGATTCGATATCGCGTTTTAAGAAGCATTAGAACTCTATTGCCTCGACGCGTAGACATCTGCAGACGCTACTTCCTAGCATGGAAGTGTCGCATTTACATTCTGTTGAAGTGAATACGAGGTATACCTGACACTTCGCGATGAATATTATATCTTATCAAGAAACATATAAATGAGATGCGATATTGCGATTCAAGTAGCATTAGAACTCTATTGCTACGATACGTAGACATCTGAATACGCCATTTCCTAGCAAGGATGTGTCGCATTTACATTCGTTTGGAGGGAATACGAGGTATACATGACACTTCGCAATGAATATTATATCTTATCATGAAACATAGAAGTGAGATGCGATATCGCGTTTTAAGAAGCATTAGAACTCTATTGCCTCGACGCGTAGACATCTGCAGTCGCTATTTCCTTGCATGGAAGTGTCGCATTTACATTCTTTTCAAATGAATACGAGGTGTACATGACACTTCGCAATGAATATTATATTTTATCGGGAAACATAGAAATAAGATGCGATATCGCGTTTTGAGAAGCATTAGAACTCTATTGCTACGATACGTAGACATCTGCAATCGCTATTTCCTAGCAACCAATAGTCGCATTTACATTCTTTTGAAGTGAATTCGAGGTTTACATGACACTTCGGAATGAATATTATAACTTATCACGATACATAGGAATGAGATGCGATATCGCTATCTAAGAAACATCAGAACTCTATTGCTACGATACGTAGGCACATGCAAACGCTGTTTCCTAGCAAGGAATAGACGCATTTACATTCTTTAGAAGTGAATACGAGGTATACATGACACTTCGCAATGAATATTATATCTTATCATGAAACATAGAAGAGAGATGCGATATCGCGTTGTAAGAAGCATTAGAACTCTATGGCCTCGATGCGGGGACATCTGGAAACGCTATTTCCTAGCATGGAAGTGTCGCATTTACATTCTTTTGAAGTGAATACGAGGTATACATGACACTTCGCAGTAAATATTATATCTTATCACGAAACATATAGATGAGATGCGATATCGCGATTTAAGTAGCATTAGAACTTTATTGCTACGATACGTAGACATCTGCAAACGCTGTTTCCTAGCAAGCAATACTCGCATTTTCATTCTTTTGAAGTGAAAACGATGTGTACATGACACTTCGCAATGAATATTATATCTTATCACGAAACATAGAATTGAGATTCGATATCGCGTTTTAAGAAGCATTAGAACTCTATTGCCTCGACGCGTAGACATCTGCAGACGCTACTTCCTAGCATGGAAGTGTCGCATTTACATTCTGTTGAAGTGAATACGAGGTATACCTGACACTTCGCGATGAATATTATATCTTATCAAGAAACATATAAATGAGATGCGATATCGCGATTTAAGTAGCATTAGAACACTATTGCTACGATACGTAGACATCTGCAAACGCTATTTCCTAGCAGGCAATAATCGCATTTACATACTTTTGAATTGAATACGAGGTATACATGACACTTCGCAATGAATATTATATCTTATCATGAAACATAGAAGAGAGATGCGATATCGCGTTGTAAGAAGCTTTAGAACTCTATGGCCTCGATGCGGGGACATCTGGAAACGCTATTTCCTAGCATGGAAGTGTCGCATTTACATTCTTTTGAAGTGAATACGAGGTATACATGACACTTCGCAGTAAATATTATATCTTATCACGAAACATATAGATGAGATGCGATATCGCGATTTAAGTAGCATTAGAACTTTATTGCTACGATACGTAGACATCTGCAAACGCTGTTTCCTAGCAAGCAATACTCGCATTTTCATTCTTTTGAAGTGAAAACGATGTGTACATGACACTTCGCAATGAATATTATATCTTATCACGAAACATATAAAATGAGATGCGATATCGCGATTTAAGTAGCATTAGAACTCTATTTCTACGATACGTAGACATTTGAATACGCCATTTCCTAGCAAGGAAGTGTCGCATTTACATTCGTTTGGAGAGAATTCGAGGAATACATGACACTTCGCGATGAATATTATATCTTATCATGAAACATAGAAGAGAGATGCGTTATCGCGATTTAAGATTCATTAGAACTCTATGGCCTCGATGCGGAGACATCTGCAAACGCTATTTCCTAGCATGGAAGTGTCGCACTTACGTCCTTTTGAAGTGAATACGAGGTATACATGACACTTCGCAATTAATATTACATCTTATAATGAAACATAGAATTGAGATTCGATATCGCGTTTTAAGAAGCATTTGAACTCTATTGCCTCGACGCGTAGACATCTGCAGATGCTACTTCCTAGCATGGAAGTGTCGCATTTACATTCTTTTGAAGTGAATACGAGGTATACCTGACACTTCGCGATGAATATTATATCTTATCAAGAAACATATAAATGAGATGCGATATTGCGATTCAAGTAGCATTAGAACTCTATTGCTACGATACGTAGACATCTGAATACGCCATTTCCTGGCAAGGATGTGTCGCATTTACATTCGTTTGAAATGAAAACGAGGTGTACATGACAATTCGGAATGAATATTATATCTTATCGGGAAACATAGAAATGAGATGCGATATCGCGTTTTGAGAAGCATTAGAACTCTATTGCTACGATACGTAGACATCTGCAATTGCTATTTCCTAGCAACCAATAGTCGCATTTACATTCTTTTGAATTGAATTCGAGGTTTACATGACACTTCGGAATGAATATTATAACTTATCACGATACATAGATATGAGATGCGATATCGCGACCTAAGAAGCATTAGAACCCTATTGCTACGATAAGTAGGCATCTGCAAACGCTATGCCCTAGCAAGGAATAGTCGCATTTACATTCTTTTGATGTGAATACGAGGTATACATGACACTTCGCAATGAATATTATATCTTATAATGAAACATAGAATTGAAATTCGATATCGCGTTTTAAGAAGCATTAGAACTCTATTGCCTCGACGCGTAGACATCTGCAGACGCTATTTCCTAGCATGGAAGTGTCGCATTTACATTCTTTTGAAGTGAATACGAGGTATACCTGACACTTCGCGATGAATATTATATCTTATCACGAACCATATAAATGAGATGCGATATCGCGATTTAACTAGCATTAGAACTCTATTGCTACGATACGTAGACATCTGAATACGCCATTTCCTAGCAAGGAAGAGTCGCATTTACATTCGTTTGGAGGGAATACGAGGTATACATGACACTTCGCAATGAATATTATACCTTATCATGAAACATAGAAGTGAGACGCGATATCGCGTTTTAAGAAGCATTAGAATTATATTGCACCGACGCGTAGACATCTGCAGACGCTATTTCCTAGCATGGAAGTATCGCATTTACAATCTTTTGAAGTGAATACGAGGTATACCTGACACTTCGCGATGAACATTATATCTTATCACGAAACATATTAATGAGATGCGATATCGCGATTTAAGTAGCATTAGAACTCTATTGCTACGATACGTAGACATCTGAATACGCCATTTCCTAGCAAGGAAGTGTCGCATTTACAGTCGTTTGGAGGGAATGCGGGGTATACATGACACTTCGCAATGAATATTATATCTTATCATGTAACATAGAAGAGAGATGCGATATCGCGTTTTGAGAAGCATTAGAACTCTATGGCCTCGATGCGGAGACATCTGCAAACGCTATTTTCTAGCATGGAAGCATCGCATTTACATTCTCTTGAAGTGAATACGAGGTATACATGACACTTCGCAATGATTATTATATCTTATCACGAAACATAGAAATGAGATGCGATTTCGCGATTTAAGTAGCATCAAGACACCATTGCTACGATACGTAGACATCTGCAGACGCCATTTGTTAGCAAGCAATACTCTCATTTTCATTCTTTTGAAATGAATACGAGGCATACATGTCACTTCCCAATGAATATTATACCTTATCATGAAACATATAAATGAGATGCGATATCGCGATTTAAGTAGCATCAGAACTCTATTGCTATGATACGTAGAAATCTGCAAACGCTATTTCCTAGCAAGCAATAGTCGCATTTACATTCTTTTGGAGTGAATACGAGGTATACATGACACTTCGCAATGATTGTTATATCTTATCACGAAACATAGAAATGAGATGCGATATCGCGTTTTAAGAAGCATTAGAACTATATTGCACCGACGCGTAGACATCTGCAGACGCTATTTCCTAGCATGGAAGTATCGCATTTACATTCTTTTGAAGTGAATACGAGGTATACCTGACACTTCGCAATGAATATTATATCTTATCATGTAACATAGAAGAGAGATGCGATTTCGCGTTTTAAGAAGCATTAGAACTCTATGGCCTCGATGCGGAAACATCTGCAAACGCTATTTCCTAGCATGGAAGTGTCGCACTTACATTCTTTTGAAGTGAATACGAGGTGCACATGACACTTCGCAATGAATATTATATCTTATCACGAAACATATAAATGAGATGCAATATTGCGATTTAAGTAACATTAGAACTCTATTGCTACGATACGTAGACATCTGCAAACGCGATTTCCCAGCAAGCAGTAGTCGCATTTACTTTCTTTTGAATTGAAAACGAGGTGTACATGACACTTCGCAATGATTATTATATCTTATCACGAAACATAGAAATGAGATGCGATATCGCGATTTAAGTAGCATCAGAACTCTATAGCTACGATACGTAGACATCTGCAAACGCTATTTCGTAGCAAGCAATAGTCGCATTTACATTCTTTTGAATTGAATACGAGATATACATGGCACTTCGCAATGAATATTATACCTTATCACGAAACATATAAATGAGATGCGATATCGCGATTTAAGTAGCATTAGAACACTATTGCTACGATACGTAGACATCTGCAAACGCTATATCCTAGCAGGCAATAATCGCATTTACATACTTTTGAATTGAATACGAGGTATACATGACACTTCGCAATGAATATTATATCTTATCATGAAACATAGAAGAGAGATGCGATATCGCGTTGTAAGAAGCATTAGAACTCTATGGCCTCGATGCGGGGACATCTGGAAACGCTATTTCCTAGCATGGAAGTGTCGCATTTACATTCTTTTGAAGTGAATACGAGGTATACATTACACTTCGCAATGAATATTATATCTTATCACGAAACATATAAATGAGATGCGATATCGCTATTTAAGTAGCATCAGAACTCTATTGCTACGATACGTAGAAATCTGCAAACGCTATTTCCTAGCAAGCAATAGTCGCATTTACATTCTTTTGGAGTGAATACGAGGTATACATGACACTTCGCAATGATTGTTATATCTTATCACGAAACATAGAAATGAGATACGATATCGCGATTTAAGTAGCACTAAAACACCATTGCTACGATACGTAGACATCTGAATACGCCATTTCCTAGCAAGGAAGTGTCGCATTTACATTCGATTGGAGAGAATACGAGGTATACATGACACTTCGCAATGAGTATTATATCTTATCATGAAACATAGGGGAGAGATGCCATATCGCGTTTTTAGAAGCATTAGAACACTATTGCTACGATACGTAGACATCTGCAAACGCTATTTCCTAGCATGGAAGTGTCGCACTTACATTCTTTTGAAGTGAATACGTGGTATACATGACACTTCGCAATGAATATTATATCTTATTACGAAACATATATAGGAGTTGCGATATCGCGATTTAAGTAGCATTAGAACTCTATTGCTACGATACGTAGACATATGCAAACGCTATTTCGTAGCAAGCAATAGTCGCATTTACATTCTTTTGGTGTGAATACGAGGTATACATGACACTTCGCAATGAATATTATATCTTATCACGAAACATATAAATGAGATGCGATATCGCGATTTAAGTAGCATCAGAACTCTATTGCTACTATACGTAGACATATGCAAACGCTATTTCGTAGCAAGCAATAGTCGCATTTACATTCTTTTGGTGTGAATACGAGGTATACATGACACTTCGCAATGAATATTATATCTTATCACGAAACATATAAATGAGATGCGATATCGCGATTTAAGTAGCATTAGAACTCTATTTCTACGATACGTAGACATCTGCAAACCCTATTTCCTAGCAAGCAGTAGTCGCATTTACTTTCTTTTGAAGTGAAAACGAGGTATACATGGCACTTCGCAAAGAACATTATATCTCATCACGAGACATAGAAATGAGATGCTATATCACGATCTAAGAAAGATCAGAACTCTATTGCTACGATACGTAGGCACCTGCAAACGCTGTTTCCTAGCAAGGAATAGACGCATTTACATTCTTTAGAAGTGAATACGAGCTATACATGACACTTCGCAATGAATATTATATCATATCATGAAACATAAAAATGAGATGTGATATCGCGTTTTAAGAAACATTGGAACTTTATTCCATCGATACGTAGACATCTGCAAACGCTACTTCCTAGCAAGCAAGTGTCGCATTTACATTCTATTGAGGTGAATACGAGGTATACATGACACATCGCAATGGATATTATATCATATAATGAAACATAGGAATGAGATGCGATATCGCGTTTTAAGAAGCATTAGAACACCATTGCCTCGATACGTACACATTTGCAAACGCTATTTCCTAGCAAGGTTGTGTCCCATTTACAGACATTTGAAGTGAATACGAGGTTTAAATGACATTTCGCAATGAATATTATACCTTATCATGAAACATAGAAGTGAGGTGCGATATCGCGTTATAAGAAGCATTAGAACTCTATTGCTACGATACGTAGACATCTGCAAACGCTATTTAATAGCAAGGAAGTGTCGCATTTACATTCTTACGATGTGAATGCGAGGTATACATAACACTCCACAATGAATATTATATCCTATCATGAAACATTGAAATGAGCTGCGATATCGCGTTTTAAGAAGCATTAGAACTCTAATGCTTCGATACGTAGAAATCTGCAAACGCCATTTCCTGCCAAGGATGTGTCGCATTTACATTCATTTGAAGTGTAGACGAGGAATACATAACACCTTGCAATGAATAATATATCTTATCATGAGACATAGAGATGAGGTGCGATATCGCGTTTTAAGGAGAATTAGAAATCTATAGCTTCGATACAGAGATATCTGGGAACGTAATTTCCTAGAAAGGAAGTGTCGCATTTTGTGACGTCAGGCGTACCGCCTGCCACCCATCAACCTCTTCGCACCCCTCAGCATCAACCCCTGGACGCATGCAACCAGCCAAACTCGCCTGCTGAACCAGCAACTGGAAGTGTTCGCGCGCGCATACCTGCACGCGCTCACTCACACCGAGTTCCGCTACCACACTCGCACCGCCGAGTATACCTGTCTTGCTCGTACCGGGCATCAGTGTCTCACTCGCACCACCGAGTATACCTGTCTCGCCCGCACCAAGGACGGGCAGCCCTATCTCCCTCACACCGAGGATTCCGTCCTGCAGGAAGACGTAGCCGCAGCCCATCACCTGAATGGGGTCTTTTCCAATTCCGGGAACAGGATCTGCTAGAACCTATATGTTACTACTAAGCTAGGACATACATACCATATCATGACGCGTATATAAGAATTCCTATATCTAAGTAACACTAAGTAAGATGCGTCCGGCCAGCGGCATGCGCCGCTAGCCCCACCACGAGCCGCGGGTCCCCACTCGCTGGACCGCGCGCTCTCCGCCTCGAAACGCGAGTCCCCCACTCGCGGGACCGCGATCTCCCTACCACGAGAGTCCGCGACCGTAGCGCCCCGCGAACCGAGGAGGTCAGAGACGCGTCTCCAGAGCACACACTCTGACTCGAGATCTCCTACCGAGGAGTCGAAACTTCTAGTTCTAGATCGTTAGCCACCTCAATGTGGGGTTCAGGCATCGTATTTCTATTTCCATTTTAACTTAGTCTTAGTCTTAGAATAATTCCAGTTCTTGTATACTTTAAACCTAGAATATATTTTATTTTTACTTTTACTTTATCCAAGTACAAGTTCTTTTACCAAGTATACTATTTCCACATCCATTAATTTTATCAAGTGTTTATAATACTAGTTCTACTTTTAACATTACATTTAATTACGAATTCTTCCACGGGTTCTACCATGCAACTGGGGTTGATCTTCATCAAATTGAAGGAGTATAGAAATCGGCTTTGTGACGTTGAGACCGCCGCTTATCCCTCAGATCTTAGTCGAAAGTACAGAAAAACCTGGTGAATGAATCGTGCTTCGTGGTTTGCGAAGAACGCGACGTGCGAGTAGGAAGAATTTCATACGATCACATGTGCGTGAATATTTGGAGGGTGTTCCGAGAGTCCTCGTATACCAGCGACCTGCCTTCGCACCAGCCCAGACGCCGCTTTCCGAAGCGACCGTCGACGCATCCGATCCAGACACCACGACGTATCACGCCGATTATGCCACACCCAGCATCATCGCTGAATTCCGACCGCCGTCCTCCTCTTCGCTGGCGACTGATCGAGATTTCCGTAGCAGCCAACAGAACGAAATTCGCTACGATCCAAGCAAACGATCCTCCACGCCGTTTCTACGTACAAATCGAGAGAGAAGTCATCGAAAGGTAGGGTCATTCCCTTATTATCGCGAGTGTTTTCGCTAGTGTCGTATCAGCCGAAATTGTCGGACCCGGTCTTAACGCGTTCCCGCGGACCGAATTACCGAAAAATAGGCCTGTGTCGTAAAGCCTCAGGAACAACGGAAAATAGTTTCACCGGACGTGATACCTCGTATTCACATCAAAAGAATGTAAATGCGACACTTCCTTGCTAGGAAATAAGGTTTGCAGTTATCTACATATCGAAGAAATAGAGCTCTAATGCTTCTTGAATCGCCATATCGCATCTCATTTCTATGTTTCATCATAAGATATAATATTCATTGCGAAGTGTCATGTATACATCGTATTCCTCTCAAGAGAATGTAAATGCTACCCTTCCTTTCTAGGAAATTACGTTTCCAGATGTCTACGTATCGAAACAATAGAGTTCTAATGATTTCTAAAACGCGATATCGCATCTCATTTCTATGTTCCATGATAAGATGTAATATTCATTGTGCAGTGTTATGTATATCTCGTCTACACTTCAAATGAATGTAAATGCGATACCTACATGCTAGGAAATAGCGATTGCAGATGTCTAAGTATCGTAGCAACGGAGTTCCAATGCTTCTCAAAACGCGATATTGCAAATCATTCCTATGTTGCATGATAAGATATAATACTCGGTGCGAAGTGTCATGTATATCTCGTATTCACTTCAAAAGAATGTAAATGCGACACTTCCATGCTAGGAAAGAGCGTTTGCAGATGTCTACGTATCGTAGCAATAGTGTTCTAATGCTTCTTAGAACGCGATATCGCATCTCACTTCTATGTTTCATTATAAAATATAATATTAATTGCGAAGTATTATGTATACCTCGTATTCACATCAAAAGAATGTCAACATCTCACTTCTATGTTTCATTATAAAATATAATATTTATTGCGTAGTATTATGTATACCTCGTATTCACATCAAAAGAATGTAAATGCGACTCTTCCATGCTAGCAAATAGCGTTTACAGATGTCAACGTATCGTAGCAATAGAGTTCTAATGCTTCTTAAAACGAGATGTCGCATTTCATTTCTATGTTTCGTAATAAGATATAATATTCATTTTGGAGTGTTATGTATACCTCGTATTCACTTCAAAAGGATGTAAGTGTGACACTTCCTTGCTAGGAAATATTGTTTGCAGATGTCAACGTATCACAGCAATAGAGTACTAATGCTTCTTAAAACGAGATGTCGTATTTCATTTCTATGTTTCGTAATAAGATATAATATTCATTGTGTAATGTTATGTATACCTCGTATTCACTTCAATGGAATGTAAGTGCGACATTTCCATGGTAGGAAATATTTTTTGCAGATGTCTACGTATATTAGCAATAGAGTTCTAATGCTTCTCAAAACGCAATATAGCAGCTCATTCCTATGTTTCATGATAATATATAATATTCATTGCGAAGTGTCATGTATACCTCGTATTCACTTCAAACGAATGTAAATGCGACACTTCCTTGCTAGGAAATAGCGTTTCCAGATGACCACGTATCGAATGAATAGAGTTCTAATACTTCCTAAAAGGAGATATAGCATCACATTTCTATGTTTCATGATAATATATAATATTCATTGCGAAGTGTCATGTATATCTCGTACTCACTTCAAAAGAATGTAAATGCGACACTTCCATGCTAGGAAATAGCGTTTGCAGATGTCTACGTATCGCAGGAATAGAGTTCTAATGCTTCCTAAAACGCGATATAGCATCTCTCTTCTATGTTTCATGGTAAGATATAATATCCATTGCGAAGTGCCATGTATACCTCGTATTCACTTCAATGGAATGTAAATGTGACATTTCCTTGCTAGGAAATAGAGTTTCTAGAAGTCTACGTATATTAGCAATAGAGTTCTGATGCTTCTCAAAACGCTATATAGCACCCCATTCCTATGTTTCATGATAAGACATAATATTCATTGCGAAGTGTCATGTATAACACGTATTCACTTCAAAAGAATGTAAATGCGACACTTGCATGCTAGGAAGTAGCGCTTGCAGATGTCTACGTATCGTAGCAATAGAGTTCTAATGCTTCAAAGAACGCGATATCGCATCTCACTTCTATGTTTCATGATAAGATATAATATTCATTGCGAAGTGTCATGAATACCTCGTATTCACTTCAAATGAACGTAAATTTGACACTTACATGCTAGGAAATAGCGTTTTCAGATGTCTACGTATCGTAGCAATAGAGTTCTAATGCTTCTTAAAACGAGATGTCGCATTTCATTTCTATGTTTCGTGACAAGATATAATATTCATTGTGGAGTGTTATGTATAGCTCGTGTTCACTTCAAAAGAATGTAAATGCTACACTTCCATGCTAGGAAATAGCCTTTGCAGATGTCTACGTATCGTAGCAATAGAGTTCTAATGCTTCTTAAAACGAGATGTCGCATTTCATTTCTATATTGCGTGATAAGATATAATATTCATTGCGAAGTGTCATGTATACCTCGTATGCGCTTCAAAAGAATGTAAATGCGACACTTCCATGCTCGGAAATAGCGTTTGCAGATGTCTACGTATCGTAGCAATAGAGTTCTAATGCTTCTTAAAACGAGATGTCGCATTTCATTTCTACGTTTCGTGACAAGATATAATATTCATTGTGGAGTGTTATGTATACCTCGTATTCACTTCAAAAGAATGTAAATGCAACACTTCCTTGCTAGGAAATATTGTTTGCAGATGTCTACGTATCGAAGCAATGGTATTCTAATGCTTCTCAAAACGCGATATCGCAACTCATTCCTATGTTTCATGATAAGATATAATATTCATTCCGATGTGTCATCTATACCTCGTATTCACTTCAAAAGAATGTAAATGCGACACTTCCATGCTCGGAAATAGCGTTTGCAGATGTCTACGTATCGTAGCAATAGTGTTCTAATGCTTCTTAAAACGAGATGACGCATTTCATTTCTATGTTTCGTGACAAGATATAATATTCATTGTGGAGTGTTATGTATACCTCGTGTTCACTTCAAAAGAATGTAAATGCGACACTTCCTTGCTAGGAAATATTGTTTGCAGATGTCTACGTACCGTAGCAATAGAGTTCTAATGCTTCTTAAAACCCGATATCGCATCCCACTTCTATGTTTCATGATATTATATAATATTCTGTGCGAAGTGTCATAATACCTCGTATTCACTTCAAAAGAATGTAAATGCGACCCTTCCATGCTAGGAAATAGCCTTTGCAGATGTCTACGTACCGTAGCAATAGAGTTCTAATGCTTCTTATATCGCGATATCGCATCTCGCTTCTATGTTTCATGATAAGATATAATATTCATTGCGAAGTGTCGTGTATACCTCGTATTCTCTTCAAAAGAATGTAAGTGCGACACTTCCTTGCTAGGAAATATTGTTTGCAGATGTCTACGTATCGTAGCTATAGAGTTCTAATGCTCCTAAAAACGCGCTATCGCATCTCACTTCTATGTTCCATGATAAGATATAATATTCATTGCGAAGTGTCATGTATACCTCGTACTCCCTTCAAAAGAATGTAAACGTGACACTTACATGCTACGAAAAAGCGTTTACAGATGTCTACGTATCGTAGCAGTAGAGTTCTAATGCTTCTTAAAACGAGATGTCGCATCTCATTTCTATGTTTCATGATCGGATATAATATTCATTGCGAAGTGTCATGTATACCTCGTATTCACTTCAAAAGAATGTAAATGCGACACTTCCATGCTAGGAAGTAGCGTTTGCAGATGTCTACGTATCGTAGCAATAGGGTTCTAATGCTTCTTAAAACGCGATATCGCATCTCACTTCTATGTCTCATGATAAGATGTAATATTCATTGCGAAGTGTCATGCATACCTCGACTTCACTTCACAAGAATGTAAATGCGACACTTCCTTGCTAGGAAATATTGTTTGCATATGTCTACGTATCGTAGCAATAGAGTTCTAATGCTTCTTAAAACGCGATATCGCATCTCACTGCTATGTTTCATGATAAGATATAATATTCCTTATGGAGTGTTATGTATACCTCGTACTCACGTCAAAAGAATGTAAATGCGACCCTTCCATGCTAGGAAATAGCCTCTGCAGATGTCTACGTAACGTAGCAATAGAGTTCTAATGCTTCTTAGAACGCGATATCGCATCTCACTTCTATGTTTCATGATAAGATATAATATTCATTGCGAAGTGTCATGTATACCTCGTATTCACTTCAAATGAATGTAAATGCGACACTTCCATGTTATGAAATAGCGATTGCAGATGTCTACGTATCGTAGCAATACAGTTCTAATGCTTCTTAAAACGAGATGTCGCATTTCATTTCTATGTTTCGTGATAAGATGTAATATTCATTGTGGAGTGTTATGTATACCTCGTATTCACTTCAAAAGAATGTAAATGCGACACTTCCTTGCTAGGAAATATTGTTCGCAGATGTCTACGTATCGTAGCAATAGAGTTCTAATGCTCCTTAAAACGCGATATCGCATGTCACTTCTATGTTTCATGATGAGATATAATATTCATTGCAAAGTGTCATGTATACCGCGTATTCACTTCAAAAGGATGTAAATGTGACACTTCCTTGCTAGGAAGTAGCGTTTGCAGATGTCTACGTATCGAAGCAATAGGGTTCTAAAGCTTCTTAAATCGCGATATTGTATCTCATATCTATGTTTCACGATAAGATATAATATTCTTTGTGGAGTGTTATGTATCCTCGTCTACACTTCAAAAGAATGTAAATGCAACACTTCCTTGCTAGGGAATAGCGTTTCAAGATGTCTACGTATCGAAGCAATAGAGTTCTAATGGGGAGGGGTAGAGGTCCGTCTCACACCCGGGATCCATCCTGTTTGTCTCCATGGACTATGGCAGCGGTCTTATTTTTGCAGAGCTCTGGATCCTATCCTTCGGGCTTCAGGGTCTCTTCTTGTTCACTTCCCGACTCCTCCACCGTCGAGCCCGTCACGCTACCTCGGCGCACAGCCCTACCGCGAACCTGCGGTCTTATTATCCGCCGAAGAGGCGTCTTATGTGTCGCTTCTTCCATCAGCTCGCCAGTCTAATCCGTAGAACGGAGAGAGAGAAACGAATGGGGGGGGGGGGGGAAGGTTCTACCATCGTGTATTTCACGCTCCTCGCAAATACAGCTATCGCGATGGTCCGTGTCGCGCTTCTCGCATGGGTGGTGATCTGCGAGCTAGTCTAACCGAAGCAGGGTGGGAGGGTGAGCGAGCCTTGTGACTTCACCACGTCACAGTACATACAAATTTGCGATTAAGTAACTATGTGTTCAAATTCAATTCCGAATAATGCACTAAAAAGCATCCCAGATAACAAACGGCAAGATGGTAGCGACACCATGCCGGCACTATATTGCCACTTCCGAGGAGTGTCAACTGATTCGTAGTCATCTGTGACCGGATTAGTTGACTAAAATGCCAGAACGTGTTACCAGCACGTTCTAGACAAGCGAATCGCGCAGAACCAGCACCATGGTGACACGCGTATCATCGCTCCATTCATGAATCTCCTCAGCAATGACGCAGGATCACTTTTGGCATTGGAGAACCTATGCTTTCATACAAATTAGAACCGTTAGATGTCAGTAGATGTTCAGCATATGAGTATTGATAGATATTTTGATGGTCGTTTTCATATATTTATAGTTATTGAGCGAGTCGTATATATTTCTTTCAATCCATCATAGACTAAAAATATTATTTATAAAAAAATATTACTTATAAAATGAAAATTCATGGTGTTGCGTCCCTAACTTCGCCTTGTGTAATTTTTGAAATAACATGCTGTCATCGTATTTAATGTAACCCTCAATTGCATGAATTTGTAACAATAAATTGAAGAAAATATATATAAAGTAAGTGTATATATTTTTATGACAAAGTAATTATCGACTTTATGGAAAAAATCGCCCTATCGAGCTAGTTTATAGAAAATAATAAAATCGAGTTCTTATATCTTTGTTTTGTGCCGGTGTATCTATATTGGAATCAAGATAAATAAATTGCACAGTTTAGTCATTTTTCATATTTGCTTATAATTTTTATGGAAACAGCTTCCCCATTAGTAAATGTCAGCCTACGCCACAACCACGCGTGTAGCTATGGTGAGCTGATAGTGTCATTGTCACGGCCGTGTAGCCCGTGTGCTATATCTCGGTGCTTTAATAGTGCCGTGATACGAATGCCGCCCCAGTACTAACAGTATGCCATTTCGAAAGCTGAGTAGGAGCACTTTGTTAGCACAGTTCTGTCACGGAATTCGTTCCATCCGTTGTCATTGGCGTGCCAATCGCTGGCTGTTTGGGATATTGTAGTGCATGAGGCAGACTTGTTCCTTATCATCGTCAAGGAGATGGATTTTCACTCCCCCCTTTTTGAATTTTTTAAATTATTGTTTGGAATTTTTGCCGTTTCTGTATCTCTATGACCGCATTGTGGATTCAACTTATGTATGATCTTTTTGGTCTTCATCTTTTGTTACATGTAATATTATATATGCGATGCACGTTTGTTATGTAATGCTCCGATTTGTAAGCCTCAGATACTTTTATTCTTAGGTAAAGCAACTTATTCGATTAATATATATTTATTAGACATAGATATAAACAATTAGAAAAATGTTATTAAATCGCTATTAAATATGTTGTTGCAATTATATATTTAAGGTCTGAAGATGTAGATGCAATTAATGTCCGATATTTTACGTGATCCAATCGACGTATCAAGTGAGGCTATGAAATATAAAAATCTTTTATTATTCTTCGACCCCTTTACATGTTACACGAATGATAAGTTCTACAAGACAAGAAGCCTGAATTAGTGAGATATCTAGGAACATAAGCAATTTGTAAGTAACACATCTTTTCTCTTTGAAATATTTGCCTTTGCATAGAATAGAACGTATAGATATAATTGCCTGTTTTGTACCCATTTCGGTCCAATTCTATTATAGCCTTTGAGCAGAAGTAATATTGATTATACTTGATTTTTGCAATAGTTCTTTAATTAACAGATTTTATTAACCTAGAATCATCATTTGACGGATGTATCAATCTACTTTGTAGCTCCATCAGTTTCTTTTTCTGCTCGCTACTTTCCATTTTCAGTTCCGTATACTTATCCTTTATCACCATCATATATGTTGCGTAAAATTACAATAACTTTTTGTCCTCAAATTTTGCGGATATTTCAATTAAATTTCCTTTGATTAAATAAACGGAAATTAAAAAACAGTGGCACGTACCATTTCTTGGAAACGTTGCATCGTAATTTGCATCTGACTGTTTTGAAAGGCACGCACTTTACTTAACGTTTGCAATGATTCGGTTAGCGAAGTAAAGTAATATTCTACTTTCGAAATTGTTGGCTCTTGTAATTCTAAGGCAAATATATTCATCTGTCGACATCGTGAACATTGTTTTTTGGCAAATTTCCAGAAAAACAAATATACTATAAGTAAAATAATAAACATCATAATATTAAATTTAACTCTGTTCATCGTTGCCTTGTTGGACACATCCATAACAATATACAGGGTGGGGCAGTAATAATTAGCACCTCAGATATCCACGAAACTATAAGTTTCATAGAAGTTTTTGCTAATATAAAATTGCACAGTACAAAGGGGCCATCCGTTGATGAAAATAGTTTTTTTGTAAGTGGAGTTATGTTGGACATATGAAGGTTACATTCATTTTTTAAAATGAATTGGTATGTCCATTCTTCCGTAATACGATAGAGCATTTTAAAACAAGTTTAACGATCTGTAACATGAAGGCATTGAAGGTTACAAAGAGTAAAGAAAGGCGATAATACTCACGGTTTTGATAGTAAATGAAACATACGTATTGTAAACAGTGGTGGAAGGCGTAATACTTACCGTTTACTTCACTGTGAATAAACACTTTTCGAAGGGCATTTCAATAGTTTGCAGCATAAGTTAAACATGATAAGATTAGTATTGAAAAATCGGTTCGAATACGTTTGGTTAGGCTGTTCTTTGTGTCGTTCATTTTATAAGTACAGAGCTGCGGATTCCTGAGGACAGCTCACAAAATTGTTAAACTATGGAAGATTATCATTGTGAATTTGAATCAAAAGGTAATTAAATTCCATTAGATTGTAAACAGATCTCAATGTTTCACTTTAGATAGTAAGATTAAATACTCTTTACAAAACTACAAGAATGGATACATACCTTTCTGTTATTATTACTTCATAAAGAATTATAATTGCAATTATATAGTTCATTACGATAAAAAATATTTCTCAGAAAATTCTAAATATTAAATAAAAGAATCAAGTAAAACATTTTTAATAATTACGAATATGAAAAATACTTGAACATTCCAATAGAAAGATGTCTAAACAGGAGCTAGAAAAGTCAAACATTCAATTTCAATTCCAGAATTCACCTATAAGAGGTAAAATGATTCGAAAGCTTTAATTACAGTCTTTAATGCAAGCAGTTGGGCAGTATTTCAATTTTTAAGAAAATTGATGAAAGTCAACCATTTTGAAGTGGTCAGAATCTTTGTCGTTTGAGCAATAAGTGAATAACAAATAACTGCATAAATTCCAGGCTTAAAAACTTATGGATTAAATCCTATGCAGACTCGTTTATGAGCGAGTTACTAAATAATAATCCACACTAAGTAATCATTTTAAAACTTAAGCGATTACATCTCGCGAACTTTCAAAGATATCAGAAGCGTGAAAAGTATGTGGTTTATCAAAAATTCTTCTAAAGGAACGGACGAAGTCAATAGAAATCTTTGTTGAAGTAAGCAAGTTCTAAAGTTTTAAGCAACGCGATGGCCCTTATCTGCCTATGTCTCATAGCAAGTAAGTTCTGAATTTCTATGAAATCCGATGGAATTTCTCACTACTAACGTTTCAACGTAAGTTCCCAAATTCTCAGTTCTACGTTTAAAACTATGTGTGTTCTATATATCTATGTAAAGTGATGGTTCCTATTAGTTGTGACGGAAACCTATATATAGTAAGTCAGGGAAGCTCGAAGGGGTTAATTATCTAAATGCTTTAAGGTGTAAAACGTACTTTAATCTAAAGCGATCTATCGTTCCAAGGTATCCGCTCACGTACAACTTTTCTTGGGCGCCAGCTGCTCAGAAAGTAGCAAAGGGGATAGACTACACGACCCCGGGAACCCTGGGGCGGAACAACCCTTGAAACTTCGAAATGCTCCTCCTCTCGACTACGCCTAGCCAAGTACACACACTCAGGTCGCGAGATACTGAAGTCACGGCATGTCTATTTATGGTCTCGACCTGGGTTTAACTAACAAGGGCTACGGGAAACTACGCAACACGCCGCAAATTACTGGGTAGTATCTTTGGAAGTGTAGTCGAGGTATACATAATACTTCGCAATGAATATTATAACTTATCTTGAAACCCAGAAATGAGATGCGATATTGCGTTTTAGAAGCACTAGAACTCTAATGCTTCGATACGTAGATATCTGGAAACGTATATTCCTAGCAAGGAAATAAGTCATTTACATCCTTCTGAAGTGTAGACGAGGTAAACATAATACTTCTCAGTGAATATTACATCATATCATGGAACATAGAAATGAGAAGCGATATCGCGTTTTAAGAAGAATTAGAACTCTATTTCCTCCATACGTAGACATCTCGAGACGCATTTCCTAGCAAGGGTGTGTGGCATTTACATCCATTTGAAGTGTATACGAGGTATACATAACACTTCGCAATAAATATTATAACTTATAATGAAACATAGAACTGAGATGCGATATCGCGATTTAAGAAGCATTAGAACTCTATTCCTGCGATGCGTAGACATCTGCAAATGTTATTTCCTAGCAAGGAAGTGTCGCATTTACGTTCTTTAGAAGTTAATACGAGGTATACATGACACTTCGCAATGAATATTATATCTTATTACGAAACATAGAAATGAAATGCGACATCTCGTTTTAAGTAGCATTAGAACTCTATTGCTACGATACGTAGACATCTGCAAACGCTATTTCCTAGCATGGAAGTGTCGCATTTACATTCTTTTGAAGTGAATACGAGATATATATGACACATCGCAATGAATATTATATCTTATCATGAAACATAGGAATGAGGTGCTATATCGCGTCTTGAGAAGCATTAGAACTCTATTGCTACGATACGTAGACATCTGCAAACGCTATTTCCTAGAAAGGAAATGTCGCATTTACATTCCATTGAAGTGAATATGAGGTATACATGACACTTCGCAATGGATACTATATCTTATCGTGAAACATAGAAATGAGATGCGACATCTCGTTTTAAGAAGTATTAGAACTCTATTCTTTCGATACGTGGTCATCTGGAAACGCTATTTCCTAGCAAGGAAGTGTCGCATTTACATTCTTTTGAAGTGAATACGAGGTATTCATAACACTTCGCAATGAATATTATATCTTATTACGAAACATAGAAATGAAATGCGACATCTCGTTTTAAGTAGCATTAGAACTCTATTGCTACGATACGTAGACATCTGCAAACGCTATTTCCTAGCATGGAAGTGTCGCATTTACATTCTTTTGAAGTGAATACGAGATATATATGACACATCGCAATGAATATTATATCTTATCATGAAACATAGGAGTGAGGTGCTATATCGCGTTTTAAGGAGCATTAGAACTCTATTGCTACGACACGTAGACATCTGCAAACGCTATTTCCTAGCATGGACATGTCGCACTTACATTCCACTGAAGTGAATACGAGGTATACATAACACTACACAATGAATATTATATCGTATTACGAAACATAGAAATGAAATACGACATCTCGTTTTAAGAAGCATTAGAACCCTATTGATACGATACGTAGACATCTGCAAACGCTATTTCCTAGCATGGAAGTGTCATATTTATATTCTTTTGAAGTGAATACGAGGTATACATGACACTTCGCAATGAATATTATATCTTATCATGAGACATAGGAATGAGGTGCTACATCGCGTTTTGAGAAGCATTAGAACTCTATCGCTACGATACGTAGACATCTGCAAACACTATTTACTAGCATGGAAGTTTCGCATTTACATTCTTTTGAAGTGAATACGAGATATACATTACACTTCGCAATGAATATTATATCTTATCATGAAACATAGGAATGATTTGCGATATCTCGTTTTGAGAAGCATTGGAACTCTATTGCTACGATACGTAGACATCTGCAGACGCTATTTCCTTGCATGGATGTGTCGCATTTACATTCTTGTGATGTGAGTACGAGGTATACATGACACTCCACAATGAACATTATATCTTATTACGAAACATGGAAATGAAATGCGACATCTCTTTTTAAGAAGCATTAGAACTCTATCGCTACGATACGTAGACATCTGCAAACGCTATTTCCTAGCATGGAAGTTTCGCATTTACATTCTTTTGAAGTGAATACGAGGTATACATGACACTTCGCAATGAATATTACATCTTATCATGAAATATAGAAGTGAGATGCGATATCGCGTTATAAGAAGCAATAGAACTCTATCGCTACGATACGTAGACATCTGCAAACGCTATTTCCTAGCATGGAAGTTTCGCATTTACATTCTTTTGAAGTGAAAACGAGATGTACATGACACTTCGCAATGAAAATTATATCTTATCATGAAACATAGGAATGAGTTGCGATATCGCGTTTTGAGAAGCATTAGAAGTCTATTGCTACGATACGTAGATATCTGCAAACGCTATTTCCTTGCATGGATGTGTCGCATTTACATTCTTGTGATGTGAATACGATGTATACATGACACTTCGCAATGAATATTATACCTTAACACGAAACATAGAAATGAGATGCGATATCGTGATTTAAGAAGCACTAGAACTTCATTGCTACGATACGTAGACATCTGCAAACAATATTCCCTAGCAAGGAAGTGTCGCACTTACATACTTTTGAAGTGAATACGAGGTATGCATAACACTCCACAATGAATATTACATCTTATTACGAAACGTAGAAATGAAATGCGACATCTCGTTTTAAGAAGTATTAGTACTCTATTGCTACGATAGGTAGACATCTGCAAACGCTATTTCCTAGCATGGAAGTTTCGCATTTACATTCTTTTGAAGTGAAAACGAGATGTACATGACACTTCGCAATGAATATTATATCTTATCATGAAACATAGGAATGAGTTGCGATATCGCGTTTTGAGAAGCATTAGGACTCTATTGCTACGATACGTAGACATCTGCAAACGCTATTTCCTAGCATGGAAGTTTCGCATTTACATTCTTTTGAAGCGAATACGAGGTATACATGACACTTCGCAATGAATATTACATCTTATCATGAAGAGTAGAAGTGAGGAGCTATATCGCGTTTTAAGTAGCGTTAGAACTCTATTACTTCGATACGTAGATATGTGGAAACGCTATTTCCTAGCAAGGAAGTGTCGCATTTACATTCTTTTGAACTGAATACGAGGTATACATAACACTCCACAATGAATATTGTATCTTATCATGAAACATAGAAATGAGGAGCTATATCGTGTTTTAAGAAGCATTAGAACTCTATTGCTAATATACGTAGAAATCTGCAAACGCCATTTCCTAGCAAGGAAGTGTCGCACTTACATTCTTTTGAAGTGAATACGAGGTATACATGACACTTCGCAATGGATAATATATATTATTATGAAACATAGAAATGAGATGCTACATCTCGTTTTAAGAAGTATTAGAACTCAATTCTTTCGATACGTGGTCATCTGGGAACGCTATTTCCTAGCAAGGAAGTGTCGCATTTACATTCTTTTGAAGTGAATACGAGGTATACATGACACTTCGCAATGAATATTATATCTTATCATGAAACATAGAAGTGAGATGCGATATCGCGTTTTAAGAAGCATTAGTTCACTATTGCTACGATACGTAGACATCTGCAAACAATATTTCCTGGCAAGGAAGTCTCGCATTTACATTCTCTTGAAGTGAACGCCAGGTACACATAACACTCCACAATGAATATTATATCTTATCATGAAACATAGATGTGTGATGCGATATCACGTTCTAAGAAGTGTTAGAACTCTATTCTTTCGATACGTGGTCATCTGGGAACGCTATTTCCTAGCACGGAAGTGTCGCATTTACATTCTTTTGAAGTGAATACGAGGTATACATGACACTTCGCAATGAATATTATATCTTATCATGAAACATAGGAATGAGGTGCTATATCGCGTTTTGAGAAGCATTAGAACTCTATTGCTAATATACGTAGACATCTCCAAACTCTACTTCCTAGCAAAGAAATGCCGCATTTACGTTCTTTTGAAGTGAATACGAGATATACATGACACTTCGCAATGAATATTATATCTTATCATGAAACATAGATGTGAGATGCGATATCGCTTTCTAAGAAGCATTAGAACTCCATTGCTACGATACGTAGACATCTGCAAACGCTATTTCCTAGCATGGAAGGGTCGCATTTACATTCTGTTGAAGTGAATACGAGGTATACATGACACTTCGCAATGAATATTATGTCTTATCATGAAACATAGAAATGAAATGCGACATCTCGTTTTAAGAAGCATTAGAACTCTCTTGCTACGATACGTAGACATCTGCAAACGCTATTTCCTAGCATGGAAGTGTCGCATTTACATTCTTTTGAAGTGAATACGAGGTATACATAACACTTCGCAATGGATATTATATCTTATCATGAAACATAGGAATGAGGTGCTATATCGCGTTTTGAGAAGCATTAGAACTGTCTTGCTAATATACGTAGACATCTGCAAACTCTATTTCCTAGCAAGGATATGTCGCATTTACATTCCATTGAAGTGAATACGAGGTATACATGACACTTCGCAATGGATATTATATATTATTATGAAACAATGAAATGAGATGCTACATCTCGTTTTAAGAAGTATAGGAACTCTATTCTTTCGATACGTGATCATCTGGAAACGCTATTTCCTAGCAAGGAAGTGTCGCATTTACATTCTTTTGAAGTGAATACGAGGTATACATGACACTTCGCAATGAATATTATATCTTATCATGAAACACAGAAGTGAGATGCGATATCGCGTTCTAAGAAGCATTAGGACTCTATTGCTACGATACGTAGACACCTGCGAGCGCTATTACCTAGCATGGAATTGTCGCATTTACATTCCATTGACGTGAATACGAGGTATGCATTACACTTCGCAATGGATATTTTATCATATCATGAAACATAGAAATGAGATGCGACATCTCGTTTTAAGAAGTATTAGAACTCCATTCTTACGATACGTGGTCATCTGGAAACGCTATTTCCTAGCAAGGAAGTGTCGCATTTACATTCTTTTGAAGTGAATACGAGGTATACATAACACTCCACAATGAATATTATATCCTATCACGAAACAGAGAAATGAAATGCGACATATCGTTTTAAGATGCATTAGAACTCCATTACTACGATACGTAGACATCTGCAAACCCTATTTCCTAGCATGGAAGTGTCGCATTTACATTCCATTGAAGTGAATACGAGGTATGCATGACACTTCGCAATGGATATTATATCTTATCATGAAACATAGAAATGAGATGCGATATATCGTTTTAAGAAGTATTAGAACTCCATTCTTACGATACGTGGTCATCTGGAAACGCTATTTCCTAGCAAGGAAGTGTCGCATTTACATTTTTCTGAAGTGAATACCAGGTATACATGACACATCGCAATGAATATTATATCTTATCTCGAAACATAGAAGTGAGATGCGATATCGCGATTTAAGGAGCGTTAGAACTCTATTGCTACGATGGGTAGACATCTGCAAATGTTATTTCCAAGCAAGCAAGTGTCGCGTTTACATCCTTTGAAGTGAATACGAGGTATACATAACACACCGCAATGAATATTATATCTTATCACGAAACATAGAAATGAAATGCGACATCTCGTTTTAAGTAGCATTACAACTCTATTGCTACGATACGTAGACATCTGCAAAGGCTATTTCCTAGCACTGAAGTGTCGCATTTACATTCTTTTGAAGTGAATACGAGGTATACATAACACTCCACAATGAATATTATATCTTATCTCGAAACATAGAAGTGAGATGTGATATCGCGTTTTAAGAAGCATTAGAGCTCTATTGCTACGATACGTAGACATCTGCAAACGCTATTTGCTAGCATGGAAGTTTCGCATTTACATTCATTTGAAGTGAATACGAGGTATACATGACACTTCGCAATGAATATTATATCTTACCTCGAAACATAGAAGTGAGATGCGACATCTCGTTTTAAGAAGCATTAGAGCTCTGTTGCTACGATTCGTAGACATCTGCAAACGCTATTTCCTAGCATGGAAGTGTCGCATTTACATTCTGTTGAAGTGAATACGAGGTATACATGACACTTCGCAATGAATATTATGTCTTATCATGAAACATAGAAATGAAATGCGACATCTCGTTTTAAGAAGCATTAGAACTCTCTTGCTACGATACGTAGACATCTGCAAACGCTATTTCCTAGCATGGAAGTGTCGCATTTACATTCTTTTGGAGTGAATACGAGGTATACATGACACTTCGCAATGAATATTATGTCTTATCATGAAACATAGGAATGAAATGCGACATCTCGTTTTAAGAAGCATTAGAACTCTCTTGCTACGATACGTAGACATCTGCAAACGCTATTTCCTAGCAAGGAAGTTTCGCACTTACATCCCTTTGAAGTGATTACGAGGTATACATGGCACCTCGCAATGAATATTATATCTTCTCATGAAACATAGCAGTGAGATTCGGTATCGCGTTTTAAGAAGCATTAGAACTCTCTTGCTACGATACGTAGACATCTGCAAACGCTATTTCCTAGCATGGAAGTGTCGCATTTACATTCTTTTGAAGTGAATACGAGGTATACATGACACTTCGCAATGGATATTATATATTATTATGAAACATAGAAATGAGATGCTACATCTCGTTTTAAGAAGTATTAGAACTCTATTCTTTCGATACGTGATCATCTGGGAACGCTATTTCCTAGCAAGGAAGTGTCGCATTTACATTCTTTTGAAGTGAATACGAGGTATACATGACACTTTGCAATGAATATTATATCTTATCATGAAACATAGAAGTGAGATGCGATATCGCGTTCTAAGAAGCATTAGAACCCTATTGCTACGATACGTAGACACCTGCGAGCGCTATTTCCTAGCATGGAAGTGTCGCATTTACATTCCATTGAAGCGAATACGAGGTATGCATTACACTTCGCAATGGATATTTTATCATATCATGAAACATAGAAATGAGATGCGACATCTCGTTTTAAGAAGTATTATAACTCTAGTTTTACGATACGTAGACATCTGCAAACAGTATTTCCTAGCAAGGAAGTGTCGCATTTACAATCTTTTGAAGTGAATACGAGGAATACATGACACTTCGCAATGAATATTATATCTTATCATGAAACTTGTAAGTGAGATGCGATATCGCGTTTTAAGAACCATTAGAACTCTATTGCTACGATACATAGACATCTGCAAACGCTATTTCCTAGCAATGAAGTTTCGCACTTACATTCATTTGAAGTGAATACGAGGTATACATGACACTTCGCAATGAATATTATATCTTATCATGAAACATAGGAATGAGGTGCTATATTGCGTTTTGAGAAGCATTAGAACTCTATAGCTAATATACGTAGACAACTGCAAACTCTATTTCCTACCAAGGAAATGTCGCACTTACGTTCCATTGAAGTGAATACGAGGAATACATAACATTACACAATGAATATTATATCTTATTACGAAACATAGAAATGAAATACGACATCTCGTTTTCAGAAGCATAAGTACTCTATTGCTGTGGTACGTAGACATCTGCAAACGCTATTTTCTAGCATGGAAGTGTCGCATTTACATTCTTTTGAAGTGAATACGAGGTATACATGACACTTCGCAATGAATATTATATCTTATCATGAACCATAGAAGTGAGGTGCTATATTGCGTTTTGAGAAGCATTAGATCTCTATTGCTAATATACGTTGACATCTGCAAGCGCTATTTCCTTGCATGGATGTGTCGCATTTACATTCTTGTGATGTGAGTACGAAGTATACATGACTCTCCACAATGAATATTATATCGTATTACGAAACATCGAAATGAAATACGACTTCTCGTTTTAAGAAGCATTAGAATTCTATTGCTACGATACGTAGACATCTGCAAACAATATTTCCTAGCAAGGAAGTGTCGCATTTACATTCTCTTGAAGTGAATACCAGGTATACATAACACTCCACAATGAATATTATATCTTATCACGAAACATAGAAGTGAGATGCGATATCGCGTTCTACGAATCATTAGAACTCTATTGTTTCGACACGTTGTCATCTGGAAACGCTATTTCCTAGTAAGGAAGTGTCGCATTTACATCCTTTTGAAGTGAATACTAGGTATACATGGCACTTCGCAATGAATATTATATCTGATCATGAAACATAGAAATAAGTTGCGACATCGCGTTTTGAGAAGCATTAGAACCCTATTGCTACGATACGTAGACATCTGCAAACGCTATTTCCTAGCATGGAAGTGTCGCATTTGTATTCTTTTGAAGTGCATACGAGGTATACATGACACTTCGCAATGGATAATATATATTATTATGAAACATAGAAATGAGATGCTACATCTCGTTTTAAGAAGTATTAGAACTCAATTCTTTCGATACGTGGTCATCTGGGAACGCTATTTCCTAGCAAGGAAGTGTCGCATTTACATTCTTTTGAAATGAATACGAGGTATACATGACACTTCGCAATGAATATTATATCTTATCATGAAACATAGAAGTGAGATGCGATATCGCGTTTTAAGATGCATTAGTTCACTATTGCTACGATACGTAGACATCTGCAAACAATATTTCCTGGCAAGGAAGTCTCGCATTTACATTCTCTTGAAGTGAACGCCAGGTATACATAACACTCCACAATGAATATTATATCTTATCATGAAACATAAATGTGTGATGCGATATCACGTTCTAAGAAGTGTTAGAACTCTATTCTTTCGATACGTGGTCATCTGGGAACGCTATTTCCTAGCACGGAAGTGTCGCATTTACATTCTTTTGAAGTGAATACGAGGTATACATGACACTTCGCAATGAATATTATATCTTATCATGAAACATAGGAATGAGGTGCTATATCGCGTTTTGAGAAGCATTAGAACTCTATTGCTAAAATACGTAGACATCTCCAAACTCTACTTCCTAGCAAAGAAATGCCGCATTTACGTTCTTTTGAAGTGAATACGAGATATACATGACACTTCGCAATGAATATTATATCTTATCATGAAACATAGATGTGAGATGCGATATCGCTTTCTAAGAAGCATTAGAACTCCATTGCTACGATACGTAGACATCTGCAAACGCTATTTCCTAGCATGGAAGGGTCGCATTTACATTCTGTTGAAGCGAATACGAGGTATACATGACACTTCGCAATGAATATTATGTCTTATCATGAAACATAGAAATGAAATGCGACATCTCGTTTTAAGAAGCATTAGAACTCTCTTGCTACGATACGTAGACATCTGCAAACGCTATTTCCTAGCATGGAAGTGTCGCATTTACATTCTTTTGAAGTGAATACGAGGTATACATAACACTTCGCAATGGATATTATATCTTATCATGAAACATAGGAATGAGGTGCTATATCGCGTTTTGAGAAACATTAGAACTGTCTTGCTAATATACGTAGACATCTGCAAACTCTATTTCCTAGCAAGGATATGTCGCATTTACATTCCATTGAAGTGAATACGAGGTATACATGACACTTCGCAATGGATATTATATATTATTATGAAACAATGAAATGAGGTGCTACATCTCGTTTTAAGAAGTATAGGAACTCTATTCTTTCGATACGTGATCATCTGGAAACGCTATTTCCTAGCAAGGAAGTGTCGCATTTACATTCTTTTGAAGTGAATACGAGGTATACATGACACTTCGCAATGAATATTATATCTTATCACGAAACATAGAAATGAAATGCGACATCTCGTTTTAAGTAGCATTACAACTCTATTGCTACGATACGTAGACATCTGCAAAGGCTATTTCCTAGCACTGAAGTGTCGCATTTACATTCTTTTGAAGTGAATACGAGGTATACATAACACTCCACAATGAATATTATATCTTATCTCGAAACATAGAAGTGAGATGTGATATCGCGTTTTAAGAAGCATTAGAGCTCTATTGCTACGATACGTAGACATCTGCAAACGCTATTTGCTAGCATGGAAGTTTCGCATTTACAAACATTTGAAGTGAATACGAGGTATACATGACACTTCGCAATGGATATTATATATTATTATGAAACATAGAAATGAGATGCTACATCTCGTTTTAAGAAGTATTAGAACTCTATTCTTTCGATACGTGATCATCTGGGAACGCTATTTCCTAGCAAGGAAGTGTCGCATTTACATTCTTTTGAAGTGAATACGAGGTATACATGACACTTTGCAATGAATATTATATCTTATCATGAAACATAGAAGTGAGATGCGATATCGCGTTCTAAGAAGCATTAGAACCCTATTGCTACGATACGTAGACACCTGCGAGCGCTATTTCCTAGCATGGAAGTGTCGCATTTACATTCCATTGAAGCGAATACGAGGTATGCATTACACTTCGCAATGGATATTTTATCATATCATGAAACATAGAAATGAGATGCGACATCTCGTTTTAAGAAGTATTATAACTCTATCTTTACGATACGTAGACATCTGCAAACAGTATTTCCTAGCAAGGAAGTGTCGCATTTACAATCTTTTGAAGTGAATACGAGGAATACATGACACTTCGCAATGAATATTATATCTTATCATGAAACTTATAAGTGAGATGCGATATCGCGTTTTAAGAACCATTAGAACTCTATTGCTACGATTCGTAGACATCTGCAAACGCTATTTCCTAGCAATGAAGTTTCGCACTTACATTCATTTGAAGTGAATACGAGGTATACATGACACTTCGCAATGAATATTATATCTTATTACGAAACATAGAAATGAAATACGACATCTCGTTTTCAGAAGCATAAGTACTTTATTGCTGTGGTACGTAGACATCTGCAAACGCTATTTTCTAGCATGGAAGTGTCGCATTTACATTCTTTTGAAGTGAATACGAGGTATACATGACACTTCGCAATGAATATTATATCTTATCATGAACCATAGAAGTGAGGTGCTATATTGCGTTTTGAGAAGCATTAGATCTCTATTGCTAATATACGTTGACATCTGCAAGCGCTATTTCCTTGCATGGATGTGTCGCATTTACATTCTTGTGATGTGAGTACGAAGTATACATGACTCTCCACAATGAATGTTATATCTTATTACGAAACATCGAAATGAAATACGACTTCTCGTTTTAAGAAGCATTAGAATTCTATTGCTACGATACGTAGACATCTGCAAACAATATTTCCTAGCAAGGAAGTGTCGCATTTACATTCTCTTGAAGTGAATACCAGGTATACATAACACTCCACAATGAATATTATATCTTATCACGAAACATAGAAGTGAGATGCGATATCGCGTTCTACGAATCATTAGAACTCTATTGTTTCGACACGTTGTCATCTGGAAACGCTATTTCCTAGTAAGGAAGTGTCGCATTTACATCCTTTTGAAGTGAATACTAGGTATACATGGCACTTCGCAATGAATATTATATCTGATCATGAAACATAGAAATAAGTTGCGACATCGCGTTTTGAGAAGCATTAGAACCCTATTGCTTCGATACGTAGACATCTGCAAACAATATTTCCTAGCATGCAAGTGGCGCGTTTACATTCTGTTGAAGTGAATACGAGATATGCATGAAACTTCGCAATCGATATTATATCTTAACATGAAACATAGAAATGAGATGCGACATCTCGTTTTAAGAAGTATTAGAACTCCATTCTTTCGATACGTTGTCATCTGCAAACGCTATTTCCTAGCATTGAAGTGTCGCATTTACATTCTTTTGAAGTGCATACGAGGTATACATGACACTTCGCAATGAATATTATATCTCATCACGAAACATAGAAATGAAATGCGACATCTCGTTTTAAGAAGCATTAGAAATCTATTGCTACGATACGTAGACATCTGCAAACGCTATTTCCTAGCATGGAAATGACGCATTTACATTCTTTTGAAGTGAATATGAGGTATAGATGACACTTCGCAATGAATATTATATCTTATCATGAAACATAGAAGTGAGATGCGATTTTGCGTTTTAGGAAGCATTAGAACTCTATTGCTGCGATACGTAGACATCTGCAAACGCTATTTCCTAGCATGGAAGTGTCGCATTTACATTCTTTTGAAGTGAATACGAGGTATACATGACACTTCGCAATGAATATTATATCTTATCGTGAAACATATATGTGAGATGCGATATCGCGTTCTAAGAAGCATTAGAACCCTATTGCTACGATACGTAGACATCTGCAAACACTATTTCCTAGCATGGAAGTGTCGCATTTACATTCTTTTGAAGTGAATACGAGGTATAGATGACACTTCGCAATGAATATTATACCTTATCATGAAACATAGAAGAGAGATGCGATATCGCGTTTTAGTAAGCATTAGAACTCTATTGCTGCGATACGTAGACATCTGCAAACGCTATTTCCTAGCATGGAAGTGTCGCATTTACATTCTTTTGAAGTGAATACGAGATATACATGACACTTCGCAATGAATATTATATCTTACCGTGAAACATATATGTGAGATGCGATATCGCGTTCTAAGAAGCATTAGAACTCTATTGCTGCGATACGTAGACATCTGCAAACGCTATTTCCTAGCATGGAAGTGTCGCATTTACATTCATTTGAAGTGAATACGAGGTATACATGACACTTCGCAATGAATATTATACCTTACCATGAAACATAGAAGAGAAATGCGATATCGCGTTTTAGTAAGCATTAGAACTCTATTGCTGCGATACGTAGACATCTGCAAACGCTATTTCCTAGCATTACACTTACATTCCACTTACATTCCACTGAAGTGAATACGAGGTATACATAACACTCCACAATGAATATTATATCTTATCACGAAACATAGAAATGAAATGCGGCATCTCGTTTTAAGACGCATTAGGACTCTATTGCTACAATACGTAGACATCTGCAAAGGCTATTTCCTAGCATGGAAGGGTCGCATTTACATTCTTTTGAAGTGAGTACGAGGTATACATAACACTCCATAATGAATATTATATCTTATCATGAAACATAGCAGTGAGATGCGATATCGCGTTTTAAGAAGCATTAGAACTCTATTGCTACGGTACGTAGACATCTGCAAACGCTATTTCCTAGCATGGAAGTGTCACATTTACATTCATTTGAAGTGAGTACGAGGTATACATAACACTCCATAATGAATATTATATCTTATCATGAAACATAGCAGTGAGATGCGATATCGCGTTTTAGGAAGCATTATAACTCTATTGCTGCGATACGTAGACATCTGCAAACTCTATTTCCTAGCAAGGAAATTTCGGACTTACATTCCACTGAAGTGAATACGAGGTATACATAACATTACACAATGAATATTATATCTTATTACGAAACATAGAAGTGAAATACGACATCTCGTTTTAAGAAGCATTAGTACTCTATTGCTGTGATACGTAGAGATCTGCAAACACTATTTCCTAGCATGGAAGTGTCGCATTTACATCCTTTTGAAGTGATTACGAGGTATAGATGACACTTCGCAATGAATATTATATCTTATCATGGAACATAGTAGTCAGATGCGATATCGCGCTCTAAGAAGCATTAGAACTCTATTGCTACGATATTTAGACATCAGCAAACGCTATTTCCTAGCATGGAAGGGTCGCATTTACATTCTTTTGGAGTGAGTACGAGGTATACATGACACTTCGCAATGAATATTATACCTTATCATGAAACATAAAAGTGAGATGCGATATCGCGTTCTAAGAAGCATTTGAACTCTATTGCTACGACACGTAGACATCTGCAAAGGCTATTCCCTAGCATGGAAGGGTCGCATTTACATTCTTTTGAAGTGGGTACGAGGTATACATATCACTCCATAATGAATATTATATCTTATCATGAAACATAGCAGTGAGATGCGATATCGCGTTTTAAGAAGCATTAGAACTCTATTGCTACGATACGTAGACATCTGCAAAACGCTATTTCCTAGCATGGAAGTGTCGCATTTACATTCGTTTGAAGTGAATATGAGGTATACATGACACTTCGCAATGAATATTATATCTTATCATGAAACATAGAAGTGAGATGCGATATCGCGTTCTAAGAAGCATTAGAACTCTATTGCTACGACACGAAGACATCTGCAAACGCTATTTCCTAGCATGGAAGTGTCTTATTTACGTTCTTTTGAAGTGAGTACGAGGTATACATGAAACTTCGCAATGAATATTATATCTTATCATGAATCATAGTAGTGATATGCGATATCGCGTACTAAGAAGCATTAGAACTCTATTGCTACGATACGTAGACATCTGCAAAACGCCTTTTCCTAGCATGGAAGTGTCGCATTTACATACATTTGAAGTGAATACGAGGTATACATGACACTTCGCAATGAATATTATACCTTATCATGAAACATATGTCTGAGGTGCTATATCGCGTTTTGAGAAGCATTAGAACTCTATTGCTACGATACGTAGACATCTGCAAAACGCTATTTCCTAGCATGGAAGTGTCGCATTTACATTCATTTGAAGTGAATACGAGGTATACATGACACTTCGCAATGAATATTGTACCTTATCATGAAACATAGAAGGGAGATGCGATATCGCGTTTTAGGAAGCATTGGAACTCTATTGCTGCGATACGTAGACATCTGCAAACGCTGATTCCTAGTATGGAAGTGTCGCATTTACATTCTTTTGATGTGAATACGAGATATACATAACACTTCGCAATGAATATTATATCTTATCATGAAACATAGAAGGGAGATGCGATATCGTGTTTTAGGAAGCATTGGAACTCTATTGCTGCGATACGTAGACATCTGCAAACGCTATTTCCTAGCAAGGAAGTGTCGCATTTACATTCTTGTGAAGAGAAATCGAGGTATACATGACACTTTGCAATGAATATTATATCTTATCGTGAAACATAGAAGTGAGATGCGATATCGCGTCTTAAGAAGCATTAGAACCCTATTGCTACGATACGTAGACATCTGCAACCGCTACTTCCTAGCATGGAAGTGTCGCATTTACATTCATTTGAAGTGAATACGAGGTATACATGACACTCCACAATGAATATTATATCTTATCACGGAACATAGAAATGAAATGAGGCATCTCGTTTTAAGAAGCATTAGAACTCTATTGCTACAATACGTAGACATCTGCAAACGCTATTTCCTAGCATGGAAGTGTCATATTTACATTCTTTTGAAGTGAATACGAGGTATACATGACACTTCGCAATGAATATTATATCTTATCATGAAACATAGAAGTGAGATGCGATATCGCGTTCTAAGAAGCATTAGAACTCTATTGCTACGATACGTAGACATCTGCAAACGCTATTTCCGAGCATGGAAGTGTCGCATTTACATTCTTTTGATGTGAATACGAGGTATACATGACACTTCGCAATGAATATTATACCTTATCATGAAACATAGATGAGAGATGCGATATCGCGTTTTAAGAAGCATTAGAACTCTATTGCTACGATACGTAGACATTTGCAATGGCTATTCCCTAGCATGGAAGGGTCGCATTTACATTCTTTTGAAGTGAATCCGAGGTATACATATCACTCCATAATGAATATTATATCTTATCATGAAACATAGCAGTGATATGCGATATCGCGTTTAAAGAAGCATTAGAACTCTATTGCTACGCGTCGCAGACATCTGCAAAACGCTATTTCCTAGCATGGAAGTGTCGCATTTACATTCATTTGAAGTGAATACGAGGTATACATGACACTTCGCAATGAATATTATATCTTGTCATGAAACATAGAAGTGAGATGCGATATCGCGTTCTAGGAAGCATTAGAACTCTATTGCTACGATACGTAGACATCTGCAAACGCTATTTCCTAGCATGGAAGTGTCGCATTTACATTCATTTGAAGTGAATACGAGGTATACATGACACTTCGCAATGAATATTATACCTTATCATGAAACATAGAAGAGAGATGCGATATCGCGTTTTAAGAAGCATTAGAACTCTATTGCCTCGACGCGTAGACATCTGCAGACGCTATTTCCTAGCGTGGAAGTGTCTTATTTACGTTCTTTGGAAGTGAATACGAGGTATACATGACACTTCGCAATGAATATTATATCTTATCACGAAACATAGAAGTGAAATGCGACATCTCGTTTTAAGAAGCATTAGGACTCTTTTGCTACTATACGTAGACATCTGCAAACGGTATCCCCTAGGATGGAAACGTCGCATTTACATTCTTTTGGAGTGAATACGTGGTATACCTGACACTTCGCAATGAATATTATATCTTTTCACGAAACATATAAATGAGATGCGATATTGCGATTTAAGTAGCATTAGAAATTTATTGTTACGATATGTAGGCATCTGCAAACGCTATTTCCTAGCATGGAAGTGCCGCATTTACATTCTTTTGAAGTGAATTCGTGGTATACATGACACTTCGGAATGAATATTATAACTTATCAGGAAACATAGAAATGAGATGCGATATCGCGATCTAAGAAGCATTAGAACTCTATTGCTACGATACGTAGGCATCTGCAAACGCTATTTCCTAGCAAGGAATAGTCGCTTTTACATTCTTTTCAAGCGACTTCGAGGTATACATGACACTTCGCAATGAAAATTATATCTTTTCACGAAACATATAAATGAGATGCGATATCGCGATTTAAGTAGCATTAGAATTTTATTGCTACGATATGTAGGCATCTGCAAACGCTATGCCCTAGCAAGGAATAGTTGCATTTACATTCTTTGATGTAAATACGAGTTATACATGACACTTCGCAATGAATATTATATCTTATAATGAAACATAGAAATGAGTTGCTATAACGCGTTTTGAGAAGCATTAGAACTCTATTGCTATGATACGTAGACATCTGCAATCGCTATTTCCTAGCAACCAATAGTCGCATTTACATTCTTTTGAAGTGAATTCGAGGTTTACATGACACTTCGGATTGAATATTATAACTTATCACGAAACATACAAATGTGATGCGATATCGCGATCTAAGAAGCATTAGAACACTATTGCTACGATACGTAGGCATCTGCAAACGCTATTTCCTAACAAGGAAGTTTCGCATTTACATTCTTTTGAAGTGAATACGAAGTATACATGACACTTCGCTATGAATGTTATATCTTATCCTGAAACATAGAAATGAGATGCGATATCCCGTTTATAGAAGCATTAGAACTCTATTGCTGCGATACGTAGACATCTGCAAATGCTATTTCCTAGCAAGGAAGTGTCGCATTTACATTCTTGTGAAGAGAAATCGAGGTATACATGACAGTTCGCAATGAATATTATATCTTATCATGAAACATAGGACTGAGGTGCTATATCGCGTTTTGAGAAGCATTAGAACTCTATTGCTAATATACGTAGACATCTGCAAACTCTATTTCCTAGCAAGGAAATTTCGCACTTACATTCCACTGAAGTGAATACGAGGTATACATAACATTACACAATGAATATTATATCTTATTACGAAACATAGAACTGAAATACGACATCTCGTTTTAAGAAGCATTAGTACTCTATTGCTGTGATACGTTGACATCTGCAAACAATATGTCTTAGCAAGGAAGTGTCGCATTTACATTCTTGAGAAGTGAAATCGAGGTATACATGACACTTCGCAATGAATATTATATCATGTCATGAAACATAGAAGTGAGATGCGGTATCGCGTTTTAAGAAGCATTAGAACCCTATTGCTACGATACGTAGACATCTGCAAACGCTACTTCCTAGCACGGAAGTGTCGCATTTACATTCATTTGAAGTGAATACGAGGTTAACATGACACTCCACAATGAATATTATATCTTATCACGGAACATAGAAATGAAATGAGGCATCTCGTTTTAAGAAGCATTAGAACTCTATTGCTACGATACGTAGACATCTGCAAACGCTATTTCCTAGCATGGAAGTGTCGCATTTACATTCTTTTGAAGTGAATACGAGGTGTACATGACACTTCGCAATGTATATTATATCTTATCAATAACATAGAAATGAGATGCTATAACGCGTTTTGAGAAGCATTAGAAGTCTATTGCTACGATACGTAGACATCTGCAATCGCTATTTCCTAGCAACCAATAGTCGCATTTACATTCTTTTGAAGTGAATTCGAGGTTTACATGACACTTCGGAATGAATATTATAACTTATCACGAAACATAGAAATGAGATGCGATATCGCGATCTAAGAAGCATTAGAACTCTATTGCAACGATACGTAGGCATCTGCAAACGCTATGCCCTAGCAAGGAATAGTTGCATTTACATTCTTTGATGTAAATACGAGTTATACCTGACACTTCGCAATGAATATTATATCTTATAATGAAACATAGAATTGACATGCGATATCGCGTTTTAAGAAGCATTAGAACTCTATTGCCACGACGCGTAGACATCTGCAGACGCTATTTCCTAGCATGGAAGTGTCGCATTTACATTCTTCTGAAGTGAATACGAGGTATACATGACACTTTGCGATGAATATTATATCTTATCACGAAACATATAAATGAGATGCGATATCGCGATTTAAGTAGCATTAGAACTCTATTGCTACGAAACGTAGACATCTGCAAACGCTACTTCCTAGCATGGAAGTGTCGCATTTACATTCATTTGAAGTGAATACGAGGTATACATGACACTCCACAATGAATATTATATCTTATCACGGAACATAGAAATGAAATGAGGCATCTCGTTTTAAGAAGCATTAGAACTCTATTGCTACGATACGTAGACATCTGCAAACGCTATTTCCTAGCATGGAAGTGTCGCATTTACATTCTTTTGATGTGAATACGAAATATGCATGACACTTCGCAATGAATATTATATCTTATCATGAAACATAGAAGTGAGATGCGAAATCGCGTTCTAAGAAGCATTAGAACTCTATTGCTACGATACGTAGACATCTAAAAACGCTATTTCCTAGCATGGAAGTGTCTTATTTACGTTCTTTTGAAGTGAATACGAGGTATACATGACACTTCGCAATGAATATTATACCTTATCATGAAACATAGAAGGGAGATGCGATATCGCGTTTTAGGAAGCATTGGAACTCTATTGCTGCGATACGTAGACATCTGCAAACGCTATTTCCTAGCATGGAAGTGTCGCATTTACATTCTTTTGATGTGAATACGAGATATACATGACACTTCGCAATGAATATTATATCTTATCATGAAACATAGGAAAGAGGTGCTATATCGCGTTTTGAGAAGCATTAGAACTCTATTGCTAATATACGTAGACATCTGCAAACTCTATTTCCTAGCAAGGGAATTTCGCACTTACATTTCACTGAAGTGAATACGAGGTAAACATAACATTACACAATGAATATTATATCTTATTACGAAACATAGAAATGAAATACGACATCTCGTTTTAAGAAGCATTAGTGCTCTATTGCTGTGATACGTAGACATCTGCAAACAACATTTCCTAGCAAGGAAGTGTCGCATTTTCATTCTTGTGAAGTGAAACCAAGGTATACATGACACTTCGCAATGAATATTATATCTTATCATGAAACATAGAAGTGAGATGCGATATCGCGTTTTAAGAAGCATTGGAACTCTATTGCTGCCATACGTAGACATCTGCAAACGCTATTGCCTAGCATGGAAGTGTCGCATTTACATTCTATTGATGTGAATACGAGATATACATGACACTTCGCAATGAATATTATATCTTATCCTGAAACATAGGAATGAGGTGCTATATCGCGTTTTGAGAAGCATTAGATCTCTATTGCTAATATACGTAGACATCTGCAAACTCTATTTCCTAGCAAGGAAATTTCGCACTTACATTCCACTGAAGTGAATACGAGGTATACATAACATTACACAATGAATATTATATCTTATTACGAAACATAGAAATGAAATACGACATCTCGTTTTAAGAAGCATTAGTACTCTATTGCTGTAATACGTAGACATCTGCAAACGCTATTTCCTAGCATGGAAGTGTCGCATTTACATTCATTTGAAGTGAATACGAGGTATACATGACACTTCGCAATGAATATTATACCTTATCATGAAACATAGAAGGGAGATGCGATATCGCGTTTTAGGAAGCATTGGAACTCTATTGCTGCGATACGTAGACATCTGCAAACGCTATTTCCTAGCAAGGAAGTGTCGCATTTACATTCTTGTGAAGAGAAATCGAGGTATACATGACACTTCGCAATGAATATTATATCTTATCATGAAACATAGAAGTGAGATGCGATATCGCGTCTTAAGAAGCATTAGAACCCTATTGCTACGATACGTAGACATCTGCAACCGCTACTTCCTAGCATGGAAGTGTCGCATTTACATTCATTTGAAGTGAATACGAGGTATACATGACACTCCACAATGAATATTATATCTTATCACGAAACATAGAAATGAAATGAGGCATCTCATTTTAAGAAGCATTAGAACTCTATTGCTACGGTACGTAGACATCTGCAAACGCTATTTCCTAGCATGGAAGTGTCGCATTTACATTCATTTGACGTGAATACGAGGTATACATGACACTTCGCAATGAATATTATACCTTGTCATGAAACATAGAAGAGAGATGCGATATCGCGTTTTAGGAAGCATTGCAACTCTATTGCTGCGATACGTAGACATCTGCAAACGCTATTTCCTAGCATGGAAGTGTCGCATTTACATTCTTTTGATGTGAATACGAGATATACATGACACTTCGCAATGAATATTATATCTTATCATGAAACATAGCAAAGAGGTGCTATATCGCGTTTTGAGAAGCATTAGAACTCTATTGCTAATATACGTAGACATCTGCAAACTCTATTTCCTAGCAAGGAAATTTCGCACTTACATTTCACTGAAGTGAATACGAGGTAAACATAACATTACACAATGAATATTATATCTTATTACGAAACATAGAAATGAAATACGACATCTCGTTTTAAGAAGCATTAGTGCTCTATTGCTGTGATACGTAGACATCTGCAAACAACATTTCCTAGCAAGGAAGTGTCGCATTTTCATTCTTGTGAAGTGAAACCAAGGTATACATGACACTTCGCAATGAATATTATATCTTATCATGAAACATAGAAGTGAGATGCGATATCGCGTTTTAAGAAGCATTGGAACTCTATTGCTGCCATACGTAGACATCTGCAAACGCTATTTCCTAGCATGGAAGTGTCGCATTTACATTCTATTGATGTGAATACGAGATATACATGACACTTCGCAATGAATATTATATCTTATCATGAAACATAGGAATGAGGTGCTATATCGCGTTTTGAGAAGCATTAGATCTCTATTGCTAATATACGTAGACATCTGCAAACTCTATTTCCTAGCAAGGAAATTTCGCACTTACATTCCACTGAAGTGAATACGAGGTATACATAACATTACACAATGAATATTATATCTTATTACGAAACATAGAAATGAAATACGACATCTCGTTTTAAGAAGCATTAGTACTCTATTGCTGTGATACGTAGACATCTGCAAACGCTATTTCCTAGCATGGAAGTGTCGCATTTACATTCATTTGAAGTGAATACGAGGTATACATGACACTTCGCAATGAATATTATACCTTATCATGAAACATAGAAGGGAGATGCGATATCGCGTTTTAGGAAGCATTGGAACTCTATTGCTGCGATACGTAGACATCTGCAACCGCTACTTCCTAGCATGGAAGTGTCGCATTTACATTCATTTGAAGTGAATACGAGGTATACATGACACTCCACAATGAATATTATATCTTATCACGAAACATAGAAATGAAATGAGGCATCTCATTTTAAGAAGCATTAGAACTCTATTGCTACGGTACGTAGACATCTGCAAACGCTATTTCCTAGCATGGAAGTGTCGCATTTACATTCATTTGACGTGAATACGAGGTATACATGACACTTCGCAATGAATATTATACCTTGTCATGAAACATAGAAGAGAGATGCGATATCGCGTTTTAGGAAGCATTGCAACTCTATTGCTGCGATACGTAGACATCTGCAAACGCTATTTCCTAGCATGGAAGTGTCGCATTTACATTCTTTTGATGTGAATACGAGATATACATGACACTTCGCAATGAATATTATATCTTATCATGAAACATAGCAAAGAGGTGCTATATCGCGTTTTGAGAAGCATTAGAACTCTATTGCTAATATACGTAGACATCTGCAAACTCTATTTCCTAGCAAGGAAATTTCGCACTTACATTTCACTGAAGTGAATACGAGGTAAACATAACATTACACAATGAATATTATATCTTATTACGAAACATAGAAATGAAATACGACATCTCGTTTTAAGAAGCATTAGTGCTCTATTGCTGTGATACGTAGACATCTGCAAACAACATTTCCTAGCAAGGAAGTGTCGCATCTTCATTCTTGTGAAGTGAAACCACGGTATACATGACACTTCGCAATGAATATTATATCTTATCATGAAACATAGAAGTGAGATGCGATATCGCGTTTTAAGAAGCATTGGAACTCTATTGCTGCCATACGTAGACATCTGCAAACGCTATTTCCTAGCATGGAAGTGTCGCATTTACATTCTATTGATGTGAATACGAGATATACATGACACTTCGCAATGAATATTATATCTTATCATGAAACATAGGAATGAGGTGCTATATCGCGTTTTGAGAAGCATTAGATCTCTATTGCTAATATACGTAGACATCTGCAAACTCTATTTCCTAGCAAGGAAATTTCGCACTTACATTCCACTGAAGTGAATACGAGGTATACATAACATTACACAATGAATATTATATCTTATTACGAAACATAGAAATGAAATACGACATCTCGTTTTAAGAAGCATTAGTACTCTATTGCTGTGATACGTAGACATCTGCAAACGCTATTTCCTAGCATGGAAGTGTCGCATTTACATTCATTTGAAGTGAATACGAGGTATACATGACACTTCGCAATGAATATTATACCTTATCATGAAACATAGAAGGGAGATGCGATATCGCGTTTTAGGAAGCATTGGAACTCTATTGCTGCGATACGTAGACATCTGCAAACGCTATTTCCTAGCAAGGAAGTGTCGCATTTACATTCTTGTGAAGAGAAATCGAGGTATACATGACACTTCGCAATGAATATTATATCTTATCATGAAACATAGAAGTGAGATGCGATATCGCGTCTTAAGAAGCATTAGAACCCTATTGCTACGATACGTAGACATCTGCAACCGCTACTTCCTAGCATGGAAGTGTCGCATTTACATTCATTTGAAGTGAATACGAGGTATACATGACACTCCACAATGAATATTATATCTTATCACGAAACATAGAAATGAAATGAGGCATCTCGTTTTAAGAAGCATTAGAACTCTATTGCTACGGTACGTAGACATATGCAAACGCTATTTCCTAGCATGGAAGTGTCGCATTTACATTCATTTGACGTGAATACGAGGTATACATGACACTTCGCAATGAATATTATACCTTGTCATGAAACATAGAAGAGAGATGCGATATCGCGTTTTAGGAAGCATTGCAACTCTATTGCTGCGATACGTAGACATCTGCAAACGCTATTTCCTAGCATGGAAGTGTCGCATTTACATTCTTTTGATGTGAATACGAGATATACATGACACTTCGCAATGAATATTATATCTTATCATGAAACATAGGAATGAGGTGCTATATCGCGTTTTGAGAAGCATTAGATCTCTATTGCTAATATACGTAGACATCTGCAAACTCTAATTCCTAGCAAGGAAATTTCGCACTTACATTCCACTGAAGTGAATACGAGGTATACATAACATTACACAATGAATATTATATCTTATTACGCAACATAGAAATGAAATACGACATCTCGTTTTAAGAAGCATTAGTACTCTATTGCTGTGATACGTAGACATCTGCAAACGCTATTTCCTAGCATGGAAGTGTCGCATTTACATTCACTTGAAGTGAATACGAGGTATACATAACACTTCGCAATGAATATTATACCTTATCATGAAACATAGAAGGGAGATGCGATATCGCGTTTCAGGAAGCATTGGAACTCTATTGCTGCGATATGTAGACATCTGCAAACGCTATTTCCTAGCAAGGAAGTGTCGCATTTACATTCTTGTGAAGAGAAATCGAGGTATACATGACACTTCGCAATGAATATTATATCTTATCATGAAACATAGAAATGAAATGAGGCATCTCGTTTTAAGAAGCATTAGAACTCTATTGCTACGATACGTAGACATCTGCAAACGCTATTTCCTAGCATGGAAGTGTCGCATTTACATTCATTTGAAGTGAATACGAGGTATACATGACACTTCGCAATGAATATTATATCTTATCATGAAACATAGAAGTGAGATGCGATATCGCGTTCTAAGAAGCATTAGAACTCTATTGCTACGATACGTAGACATCTGCAAACACTACTTCCTAGCATGGAAGTGTCGCATTTACATTCATTTGAAGTGAATACGAGGTATACATGACACTCCACAATGAATATTATATCTTATCACGGAACATAGAAATGAAATGAGGCATTTCGTTTTAAGAAGCATTAGAACTCTATTGCTACGATACGTAGACATCTGCAAACGCTATTTCCTAGCATGGAAGTGTCATATTTACATTATTTTGATGTGAATACGAAATATGCATGACACTTCGCAATGAATATTATATCTTATCATGAAACATAGAAGTGAGATGCGAAATCGCGTTCTAAGAAGCATTAGAACTCTATTGCTACGATACGTAGACATCTAAAAACGCTATTTCCTAGCATGGAAGTGTCTTATTTACGTTCTTTTGAAGTGAATACGAGGTATACATGACACTTCGCAATGAATATTATACCTTATCATGAAACATAGAAGGGAGATGCGATATCGCGTTTTAGGAAGCATTGGAACTCTATTGCTGCGATACGTAGACATCTGCAAACGCTATTTCCTAGCATGGAAGTGTCATATTTGCATTCTTTTGAAGTGAATGCGAGGTATACATGACACTTCGCAATGAATATTATATCTTATCATGAGACATAGAAGTGAGATGCGATACCGCGTTTTAAGGAACATTAGAACTCTATTGCTAGGATACGTAGACATCTGCAAACGCTACTTCCTAGCGTGGAAGTGTCTTATTTACGTTCTTTTGAAGTGAGTACGAGGTATACATGACACTTCGCAATGAATATTATATCTTATCACGAAACATAGAAGTGAAATGCGACATCTCGTTTTAAGAAGCATTAGGACTCTTTTGCTACTATACGTAGACATCTGCAAACGCTATCCCCTAGGATGGAAACGTCGCATTTACATTCTTTTGAAGTGAATACGAGGTATACCTGACACTTCGCAATGAATATTATATCTTTTCACGAGACATAGAAATGAAGTGAGGCATCTCGTTTTAAGAAGCATTAGAACTCTATTGCTACGATACGTAGACATCTGCAAACGCTATTTCCTAGCATGGAAGTGTCGCATTTACATTCTTTTGATGTGAATACGAAATATGCATGACACTTCGCAATGAATATTATATCTTATAATGAAACATAGAATTGACATGCGATATCGCGTTTTAAGAAGCATTAGAACTCTATTGCCTCGACGCGTAGACATCTGCAGACGCTATTTCCTAGCATGGAAGTGTCGCATTTACATTCTTCTGAAGTGAATACGAGGTATACATGACACTTCGCGATGAATATTATATCTTATCACGAAACATATAAATGAGATGCGATATCGCGATTTAAGTAGCATTAGAACTCTATTGCTACGATACGTAGACATCTGCAAACGCTACTTCCTAGCATGGAAGCGTCGCATTTACATTCATTTCAAGAGAATACGAGGTATACATGACACTCCACAATGAATATTATATCTTATCACGGAACATAGAAATGAAATGAGGCATCTCGTTTTAAGAAGCATTAGAACTCTATTGCTACGATACGTAGACATCTGCAAACGCTATTTCCTAGCATGGAAGTGTCATATTTACATTCTTTTGAAGTGAATACGAGGTATACATGACACTTCGCAATGAATATTATATCTTATCATGAAACATAGAAGTGAGATGCGATATCGCGTTTTAAGGAGCATTAGAACCCTATTGCTACGATACGTAGACATCTGCAAACGCTATTTCCTAGCATGGAGGTGTCTTATTTACGTTCTTTTGAAGTGAATACGAGGTATACATGACACTTCGCAATGAATATTATATCTTATCATGAAACATAGAAGTGAGATGCGATATCGCGTTCTAAGAAGCACTAGAACTCTATTGCTACGATACGTAGACATCTGCAAACGCTATTTCCTAGGATGGAAGAGTCGCATTTACATTCTTTTGAAGTGAGTTCGAGGTATACATAACACTCCACAATGAATATTATATCTTCTCGTGAAACATAGCAGTGAGATGCGATATCGCGTTTTAAGAAGCATTAGAACTCTATTGCTACGATACGTAGACATCTGCAAACGCTATTTCCTAGCATGGAAGTGTCGCATTTACATTCTTTTGATGTGAATACGAGATATACATGACACTTCGCAATGAATATTATATCTTCTCATGAAGCATAGCAGTGATATGCGATATCGCGTTCTAAGAAGCATTAGAACTCTATTGCTACGATACGTAGACATCTGCAAAACGCTATTTCCTAGCATGGAAGTGTCGCATTTACATTCATTTGAAGTGAATACGAGGTATACATGACACTTCGCAATGAATATTATACCTTATCATGAAACATAGAAGAGAGATGCGATATCGCGTTTTAAGAAGCATTAGAACTCTATTGCTACGATACGTAGACATTTGCAATGGCTATTCCCTAGCATGGAAGGGTCGCATTTACATTCTTTTGAAGTGAGTACGAGGTATACATATCACTCCATAATGAATATTATATCTTATCATGAAACATAGCAGTGATATGCGATATCGCGTTTATAGAAGCATTAGAACTCTATTGCTACGCGTCGCAGACATCTGCAAAACGCTATTTCCTAGCATGGAAGTGTCGCATTTACATTCATTTGAAGTGAATACGAGGTATACATGACACTTCGCAATGAATATTATATCTTATCATGAAACATAGAAGTGAGATGCGATATCGCGTTCTAAGAAGCATTAGAACTCTATTGCTACGATACGTAGACATCTGCAACCACTACTTCCTAGCATGGAAGTGTCGCATTTACATTCATTTGAAGTGAATACGAGGTATACATGACACTCCACAATGAATATTATATCTTATCACGGAACATAGAAATGAAATGAGGCATTTCGTTTTAAGAAGCATTAGAACTCTATTGCTACGATACGTAGACATCTGCAAACGCTATTTCCTAGCATGGAAGTGTCATATTTACATTCATTTGAAGTGAATACGAGGTAAACATGACACTTCGCAATGAATATTATATCTTATCATGAAACATAGAAGTGAGATGCGATATCGCGTTTTAAGGAGCATTAGAACCCTATTGCTACGATACGTAGGCATCTTGAGACGCTATTTCCTAGCATGGAAGTGTCTTATTTACGTTCTTTTGAAGTGAATACGAGGTATACATGACACTTCGCAATGAATATTATATCTTATCATGAAACATAGATGTGAGATGCGATATCGCGTTCTAAGAAGCACTAGAACTCTATTGCTACGATACGTAGACACCTGCAAACGCTATTTCCTAGGATGGAAGGGTCGCATTTACATTCTTTTGAAGTGAGTACGAGGTATACATAACACTCCATAATGAATATTATATCTTCTCGTGAAACATAGCAGTGAGATGCGATATCGCGTTTTAAGAAGCATTAGATCTCTATTTCTACGATACGTAGACATCTGCAAACGCTATTTCCTAGTATGGAAGTGTCGCATTTACATTCTTTTGATGTGAATACGAGATATACATGACACTTCGCAATGAATATTATATCTTCTCATGAAGCATAGCAGTGATATGCGATATCGCGTACTAAGAAGCATTAGAACTCTATTGCTACGATACGTAGACATCTGCAAAACGCTATTTCCTAGCATGGAAGTGTCGCATTTACATTCATTTGAAGTGAATACGAGGTATACATGACACTTCGCAATGAATATTATACCTTATCATGAAACATAGAAGAGAGATGCGATATCGCGTTTTAAGAAGCATTAGAACTCTATTGCTACGATACGTAGACATTTGCAATGGCTATTCCCTAGCATGGAAGGGTCGCATTTACATTCTTTTGAAGTGAGTACGAGGTATACATATCACTCCATAATGAATATTATATCTTATCATGAAACATAGCAGTGATATGCGATATCGCGTTTAAAGAAGCATCAGAACTCTATTGCTACGCGTCGCAGACATCTGCAAAACGCTACTTCCTAGCATGGAAGTGTCGCATTTACATTCATTTGAAGTGAATACGAGATATACATGACACTTCGCAATGAATATTATATCTTATCATGAAACATAGGAAAGAGGTGCTATATCGCGTTTTGAGAAGCATTAGAACTCTATTGCTAATATACGTAGACATCTGCAAACTCTATTTCCTAGCAAGGAAATTTCGCACTTACATTTCACTGAAGTGAATACGAGGTATACATAACATTACACAATGAATATTATATCTTATTACGAAACATAGAAATGAAATACGACATCTCGTTTTAAGAAGCATTAGTGCTCTATTGCTGTGATACGTAGACATCTGCAAACAACATTTCCTAGCAAGGAAGTGTCGCATTTTCATTCTTGTGAAGTGAAACCAAGGTATACATGACACTTCGCAATGAATATTATATCTTATCATGAAACATAGAAGTGAGATGCGATATCGCGTTTTAAGAAGCATTGGAACTCTATTGCTGCCATACGTAGACATCTGCAAACGCTATTTCCTAGCATGGAAGTGTCGCATTTACATTCTGTTGATGTGAATACGAGATATACATGACACTTCGCAATGAATATTATATCTTATCATGAAACATAGGAATGAGGTGCTATATCGCGTTTTGAGAAGCATTAGATCTCTATTGCTAATATAAGTAGACATCTGCAAACTCTATTTCCTAGCAAGGAAATTTCGCACTTACATTCCACTGAAGTGAATACGAGGTATACATAACATTACACAATGAATATTATAACTTATTACGAAACATAGAAATGAAATACGACATCTCGTTTTAAGAAGCATTAGTACTCTATTGCTGCGATACGTAGACATCTGCAAACGCTATTTCCTAGCATGGAAGTGTCGCATTTACATTCACTTGAAGTGAATACGAGGTATATATAACACTTCGCAATGAATATTATACCTTATCATGAAACATAGAAGGGAGATGCGATATCGCGTTTTAGGAAGCATTGGTACTCTATTGCTGCGACACGTAGACATCTGCAAACGCTATTTCCTAGCAAGGAAGTGTCGCATTTACATTCCTGTGAAGAGAAATCGAGGTATACATGACACTTCGCAATGAATATTATATCATATCATGAAACATAGAAGTGAGATGCGGTATCGCGTTTTAAGAAGCATTAGAACCCTATTGCTACGATACGTAGACATCTGCAAACGCTACTTCCTAGCATGGAAGTGTCGCATTTACATTCATTTGAAGTGAATACGAGGTATACATGACACTCCACAATGAATATTATATCTTATCACGGAACATAGAAATGAAATGAGGCATCTCGTTTTAAGAAGCATTAGAACTCTATTGCTACGATACGTAGACATCTGCAAACGCTATTTCCTAGCATGGAAGTGTCATATTTACATTCTTTTGAAGTGAATACGAGTTATACATGACACTTCGCAATGAATATTATATCTTATCATGAGACATAGAAGTGAGATGCGATACCGCGTTTTAAGGAGCATTAGAACTCTATTGCTACGATACGTAGACATCTGCAAACGCTATTTCCTAGCGTGGAAGTGTCTTATTTACGTTCTTTTGAAGTGAGTAGGAGGTATACATGACACTTCGCAATGAATATTATATCTTATCACGAAACATAGAAGTGAAATGCGACCTCTCGTTTTAAGAAGCATTAGGACACTTTTGCTACTATACGTAGACATCTGCAGACGCTATTTCCTAGCATGGAAGTGTCGCATTTACATTCTTTTGAAGTGAATACGAGGTATACATGACACTTCGCGATGAATATTATATCTTATCATGAAACATAGAAGTGAGATGCGATATCGCGTTTTAAGAAGCATTAGAACTCTATTGCCTCGACGCGTAGACATCTGCAGACGCTATTCCCTAGCATGGAAGTGTCGCATTTACATTCTCTTGAAGTGAATACGAGGTATCCATGACACTTCGCGATGAATATTATATCTTATCACGAAACATATAAATGAGATGCGTTATCGCGATTTAACTAGCATTAGAACTCTATTGCTACGATACGTAGACATCTGCAAACGCTATTTCCTAGCAAGCAATAGTCGCATTTACATTTTTTTGAAGTGAATTCGAGGTTTACATGACACTTCGGAATGAATATTATAACTTATCACGAAACATAGAAATGAGATGCGATATCGCGATCTAAAAAGCATTAGAACTCTATTGCTACGATACGTAGGCATCTGCAAACGCTATGCCCTAGCAAGGAATAGTCGCATTTACATTCATTTGATGTGAATACGAGGTATACATGACACTTCGCAATGAATATTATATCTTATAATGAAACATAGAATTGAGATTCGATATCGCGTTTTAAGAAGCATTAGAACTCTATTGCCTCGACGCGCAGACATCTGCAGACGCTACTTCCTAGCATGGAAGTGTCGCATTTACATTCTTTTGAAGTGAATACGAGGTATACCTGACACTTCGCGATGAATATTATATCTTATCACGAAACATATAAATGAGATGCGATATCGCGATTTAAGTAGCATTAGAACTCTATTGCTACGATACGTAGACATCTGCAAACGCTATTTCCTAGCAAGCAATAGTCGCATTTACATTCTTTTGAAGTGAATTCGAGGTTTACATGACACTTCGCAATGAATATTATATCTTATGAAACATAGAAGTGAGGTGCGATATCGCGTTTTAAGAAGCATTAGAACTCTATTGCTACGATACGTAGACATCCGCAGACGCTATACCCTAGAATGGAAGTGTCGCATTTACATTCTTTTGAAGTGAATACGAGGTATACCTGACACTTCGCGATGAATATTATATCTTATCATGAAACATAGAAGTGAGATGCGATATCGCGTTTTAAGAAGCATTAGAACTCTATTGCCTCGACGCGTAGACATCTGCAGACGCTATTCCCTAGCATGGAAGTGTCGCATTTACATTCTCTTGAAGTGAATACGAGGTATCCATGACACTTCGCGATGAATATTATATCTTATCACGAAACATATAAATGAGATGCGTTATCGCGATTTAACTAGCATTAGAACTCTATTGCTACGATACGTAGACATCTGCAAACGCTATTTCCTAGCAAGCAATAGTCGCATTTACATTTTTTTGAAGTGAATTCGAGGTTTACATGACACTTCGGAATGAATATTATAACTTATCACGAAACATAGAAATGAGATGCGATATCGCGATCTAAAAAGCATAAGAACTCTATTGCTACGATACGTAGGCATCTGCAAACGCTATGCCCTAGCAAGGAATAGTCGCATTTACATTCATTTGATGTGAATACGAGGTATACATGACACTTCGCAATGAATATTATATCTTATAATGAAACATAGTATTGAGATTCGATATCGCGTTTTAAGAAGCATTAGAACTCTATTGCCTCGACGCGCAGACATCTGCAGACGCTACTTCCTAGCATGGAAGTGTCGCATTTACATTCTTTTGAAGTGAATACGAGGTATACCTCACACTTCGCGATGAATATTATATCTTATCACGAAACATATAAATGAGATGCGATATCGCGATTTAAGTAGCATTAGAACTCTATTGCTACGATACGTAGACATCTGCAAACGCTATTTCCTAGCAAGCAATAGTCGCATTTACATTCTTTTGAAGTGAATTCGAGGTTTACATGACACTTCGCAATGAATATTATATCTTATGAAACATAGAAGTGAGGTGCGATATCGCGTTTTAAGAAGCATTAGAACTCTATTGCTACGATACGTAGACATCCGCAGACGCTATATCCTAGCATGGAAGTGTCGCATTTACATTCTTTTGAAGTGAATACGAGGTATACCTGACACTTCCCGATGAATATTATATCTTATCACGAAACGTAGAAGTGAGATGCGATATCGCGATATAAGTAGCATTAGAACTCCATTGCTACGATACGTGGACATCTGAATACGCTATTTCCTAGCATGGAAGTGTCGCACTTACATTCTTTTGATGTGAATACGAGGTATACATGACACTTCGCAATGAATATTATATCTTATCATGAAGCATAGAAATGAGATGCGATATCGCGTTTTGAGAAGCATTGGAACTCTCTTGCTACGATACGTAGACATCTGCAAATGCTATTTCCTAGCAAGCAATAGTCGCATTTACATTTTTTTGAAGTGAATTCGAGGTTTACATGACACTTCGGAATGAATATTATAACTTATCACGAAACATAGAAATGAGATGCGATATCGCGATCTAAAAAGCATTAGAACTCTATTGCTACGATACGTAGGCATCTGCAAACGCTATGCCCTAGCAAGGAATAGTCGCATTTACATTCATTTGATGTGAATACGAGGTATACATGACACTTCGCAATGAATATTATATCTTATAATGAAACATAGAATTGAGATTCGATATCGCGTTTTAAGAAGCATTAGAACTCTATTGCCTCGACGCGCAGACATCTGCAGACGCTACTTCCTAGCATGGAAGTGTCGCATTTACATTCTTTTGAAGTGAATACGAGGTATACCTGACACTTCGCGATGAATATTATATCTTATCACGAAACATATAAATGAGATGCGATATCGCGACTTAAGTAGCATTAGAACTCTATTGCTACGATACGTAGACATCTGCAAACGCTATTTCCTAGCAAGCAATAGTCGCATTTACATTCTTTTGAAGTGAATTCGAGGTTTACATGACACTTCGCAATGAATATTATATCTTATGAAACATAGAAGTGAGATGCGATATCGCGTTTTAAGAAGCATTAGAACTCTATTGCTACGATACGTAGACATCCGCAGACGCTATATCCTAGCATGGAAGTGTCGCATTTACATTCTTTTGAAGTGAATACGAGGTATACCTGACACTTCCCGATGAATATTATATCTTATCACGAAACGTAGAAGTGAGATGCGATATCGCGATATAAGTAGCATTAGAACTCCATTGCTACGATACGTGGACATCTGAATACGCTATTTCCTAGCATGGAAGTGTCGCACTTACATTCTTTTGATGTGAATACGAGGTATACATGACACTTCGCAATGAATATTATATCTTATCATGAAGCATAGAAATGAGATGCGATATCGCGTTTTGAGAAGCATTGGAACTCTCTTGCTACGATACGTAGACATCTGCAAATGCTATTTCCTAGCAAGCAATAGTCGCATTTACATTTTTTTGAAGTGAATTCGAGGTTTACATGACACTTCGGAATGAATATTATAACTTATCACGAAACATAGAAATGAGATGCGATATCGCGATCTAAAAAGCATTAGAACTCTATTGCTACGATACGTAGGCATCTGCAAACGCTATGCCCTAGCAAGGAATAGTCGCATTTACATTCATTTGATGTGAATACGAGGTATACATGACACTTCGCAATGAATATTATATCTTATAATGAAACATAGAATTGAGATTCGATATCGCGTTTTAAGAAGCATTAGAACTCTATTGCCTCGACGCGCAGACATCTGCAGACGCTACTTCCTAGCATGGAAGTGTCGCATTTACATTCTTTTGAAGTGAATACGAGGTATACCTGACACTTCGCGATGAATATTATATCTTATCACGAAACATATAAATGAGATGCGATATCGCGATTTAAGTAGCATTAGAACTCTATTGCTACGATACGTAGACATCTGCAAACGCTATTTCCTAGCAAGCAATAGTCGCATTTACATTCTTTTGAAGTGAATTCGAGGTTTACATGACACTTCGCAATGAATATTATATCTTATGAAACATAGAAGTGAGATGCGATATCGCGTTTTAAGAAGCATTAGATCTCTATTTCTACGATACGTAGACATCTGTAAACGCTATTTCCTAGTATGGAAGTGTCGCATTTACATTCTTTTGATGTGAATACGAGATATACATGACACTTCGCAATGAATATTATATCTTCTCATGAAACATAGCAGTGATATGCGATATCGCGTTCTAAGAAGCATTAGAACTCTATTGCTACGATACGTAGACATCTGCAAAACGCTATTTCCTAGCATGGAAGTGTCGCATTTACATTCATTTGAAGTGAATACGAGGTATACATGACACTTCGCAATGAATATTATACCTTATCATGAAACATAGAAGAGAGATGCGATATCGCGTTTTAAGAAGCATTAGAACTCTATTGCTACGATACGTAGACATTTGCAATGGCTATTCCCTAGCATGGAAGGGTCGCATTTACATTCTTTTGAAGTGAGTACGAGGTATACATATCACTCCATAATGAATATTATATCTTATCATGAAACATAGCAGTGATATGCGATATCGCGTTTAAAGAAGCATCAGAACTCTATTGCTACGCGTCGCAGACATCTGCAAAACGCTACTTCCTAGCATGGAAGTGTCGCATTTACATTCATTTGAAGTGAATACGAGATATACATGACACTTCGCAAAGAATACTATATCTTATCATGAAACATAGGAAAGAGGTGCTATATCGCGTTTTGAGAAGCATTAGATCTCTATTGCTAATATACGTAGACATCTGCAAACTCTATTTCCTAGCAAGGAAATTTCGCACTTACATTCCACTGAAGTGAATACGAGGTATACATAACATTACACAATGAATATTATAACTTATTACGAAACATAGAAATGAAATACGACATCTCGTTTTAAGAAGCATTAGTACTCTATTGCTGCGATACGTAGACATCTGCAAACGCTATTTCCTAGCATGGAAGTGTCGCATTTACATTCACTTGAAGTGAATACGAGGTATATATAACACTTCGCAATGAATATTATACCTTATCATGAAACATAGAAGGGAGATGCGATATCGCGTTTTAGGAAGCATTGGTACTCTATTGCTGCGACACGTAGACATCTGCAAACGCTATTTCCTAGCAAGGAAGTGTCGCATTTACATTCCTGTGAAGAGAAATCGAGGTATACATGACACTTCGCAATGAATATTATATCATATCATGAAACATAGAAGTGAGATGCGGTATCGCGTTTTAAGAAGCATTAGAACCCTATTGCTACGATACGTAGACTTCTGCAAACGCTACTTCCTAGCATGGAAGTGTCGCATTTACATTCATTTGAAGTGAATACGAGGTATACATGACACTCCACAATGAATATTATATCTTATCACGGAACATAGAAATGAAATGAGGCATCTCGTTTTAAGAAGCATTAGAACTCTATTGCTACGATACGTAGACATCTGCAAACGCTATTTCCTAGCATGGAAGTGTCATATTTACATTCTTTTGAAGTGAATACGAGTTATACATGACACTTCGCAATGAATATTATATCTTATCATGAGACATAGAAGTGAGATGCGATACCGCGTTTTAAGGAGCATTAGAACTCTATTGCTACGATACGTAGACATCTGCAAACGCTATTTCCTAGCATGGAAGTGTCTTATTTACGTTCTTTTGAAGTGAGTAGGAGGTATACATGACACTTCGCAATGAATATTATATCTTATCACGAAACATAGAAGTGAAATGCGACCTCTCGTTTTAAGAAGCATTAGGACACTTTTGCTACTATACGTAGACATCTGCAAACGCTATCCCCTAGGATGGAAACGTCGCATTTACATTCTTTTGAAGTGAATACGAGGTATACCTGACACTTCGCAATGATTATTATATCTTTTCACGAAACATATAAATGAGATGCGATATCGCGATCTAAGAAGCATTAGAACTCTATTGCTACGATACGTAGGCATCTGCAAACGCTATTTCCTAGCAAGGAATAGTCTCTTTTACATTCTTTTCAAGCGACTACGAGGTATACATGACACTTCGCAATGAAAATTATATCTTTTCACGAAACATATAAATGGGATGCGATATCGCGATCTAAGAAGCATTAGAACTCTATTGCTACGATACGTAGGCATCTGCAAACGCTATTTCCTAGCAAGGAATAGTCGCTTTTACATTCTTTTCAAGCGACTACGAGGTATACATGACACTTCGCAATGAAAATTATATCTTTTCACGAAACATATAAATGAGATGCGATATCGCGATTTAAATAGCATTAGAATTTTATTGCTACGATATGTAGGCATCTGCAAACGCTATTTCCTAGCAAGGAAGATTCGCATTAACATTGTTTTGAAGTGAATACGAGGTATACATGACACTTCGCAATGAATATTATATCTTATCATGAAACATAGAAGTGAGATGCGATATCGCGTTTTAAGAAGCATTAGAACTCTATTGCCTCGACGCGTAGACATCTGAATACGCCATTTCCTAGCAAGGAGGTGTCGCATTTACATTCGCTTGGAGGGAATACGAGGTATACATGACACTTCGCAATGAATATTATATCATATCATGAAACATATTAGTGGGACGCGATATAGCGTTTTAAGAAGCATTAGAACTCTATTGCCTCGACGCGTAGACATCTGCAGACGCTATTTCCTAGCATGGAAGTGTCGCATTTACATTCTTTTGAAGTGAATACGAGGTATACATGACACTTCGCGATGAATATTATATCTTATCATGAAACATAGAAATGAGATGGTATAACGCGTTTTGAGAAGCATTAGAACTCTATTGCTACGATACGTAGACATCTGCAATCGCTATTTCCTAGCAGCCAATAGTCGCATGTACATTCTTTTGAAGTGAATTCGAGGTTTACATGACACTTCGGAATGAATATTATAACTTATCACGAAACATAGAAATGAGACGCGATATCGCGATCTAAGAAGCATTAGAACTCTATTGCTACGATACGTAGGCATCTGCAAACGCTATGCCCTAGCAAGGAATAGTCGCATTTACATTCTTTTGATGTGAGTACGAGGTATACATGACACTTCGCAATGAATATTATATCTTATAATGAAACATAGAATTGACGTGCGATATCGCGTTTTAAGAAGCATTAGAACTCTATTGCCTCGACGCGTAGACATCTGCAGACGCTATTTCCTAGCATGGAAGTGTCGCATTTACATTCTTTTGAAGTGAATACGAGGTATACATGACACTTCGCGATGAATATTATATCTTATCGCGAAACATATAAGTGAGATGCGATATCGCGATTTAAATAGCATTAGAACTCTATTGCTACGATACGTAGGCATCTGAATACGCCATTTCCTAGCAAGGAAGTGTCGCATTTACATTCGTTTGGAGTGAATACGAGGTATACATGGCACTTCGCAATGAACATTATATCTTATCACGAAACATATAAATGAGATGCGATATGGAGATTTAAGTAGCATTAGAACTCTATTGCTACGATACGTAGACAACTGAATACGCCATTTCCTAGCAAGGAAGTGTCGCATTTACATTCGTTTGGGGGGAATACGAGGTATACATGACACTTCGCATTGAATATTATATCTTATCACGAAACATATAAATGAGATGCGATATCTCGTTTTAAGAAGCATTAGGACTCTATTGCTACGATTCGTAGACATCTGCGAACGCTATTTCCTAGCATGGAACTGTGGCATTTACATACTTTTGAGGTGAATACGAGGTATACATGACACTTCGCAATGAATATTGTATCTCATCATGAAACATAGAAGTGAGATGCGATATCGCATTTTAGGAAGCATTCGAACTCTATTGCCTCGACGCGTACACATCTGCAGACGCTATTTCCTAGCATGGGAGTGTGGCATTTACATTCTTTTGAAGTGAATACGGGGTCTACATGACACTTCGCAATGAATATTATATCATATCATGAAACATAGAAGTGAGATGCTATATCGCATTTTAAGAAGCATTAGAACTCTATTGCCTTGACGCGTAGACATCTGCAGACGCTATTTCCTAGCATGGAAGTGTCGCATTTACATTCTTTTGAAGTGAATACGAGTTGTACATGACAATCCGCAATGAATATTATATCTTATCAGGAAACTTAGAAATGAGATGCGATATCGCGTTTTGAGAAGCATTAGAACACTATTGCTACGATACGTAGACATCTGCAATCGCTATTTCCTGGCAACCAATAGTCGCATTTACATTCTTTTGAAGTGAATTCGAGGTTTACATGACACTTAGGAATGAATATTGTAACATATCACGAAACATAGAAATGAGATGCGATATCGCGAACTAAGAAGCATTAGAAATCTATTGCTACGACACGTGGGCATCTGCAAACGCTATGCCCTAGCAATGAATAGTCGCATTTACATTCTTTTGATGTGAATACGAGGTATACATGACACTTCGCAATGAATAATATATCTTATAATGAAACATAGAATTGACATGCGATATCGCGTTTTAAGAAGCATTAGAACTCTATTGCCTCGACGCGTAGACATCTGCAGACGCTATTTCCTAGCATGGGAGTGTGGCATTTACATTCTTTTGAAGTGAATACGAGGTGTACATGACACTTCGCAATGAATATTGTATCTTATCACGAAACGTAGAAATGCGTTGCGATATCGCGATATAAGTAGCATTAGAACTCCATTGCTACGATACGTGGACATCTGAATAAGCCATTTCCTAGGAAGGAAGTGTCGCATTTACATTCCTTTGGAGGGAATACGAGGTATACATGACACTTCGTAATGAATATTATATCTTATCATGAAACATAGAAGTGAGATGCGATATCGCGTCTTATGAAGCACTAGAACTCTATTGCTACGATACGTAGACATCTGCAAACGCTATTTCCTAGCATGGAAGGGTCGCATTTACATTCTTTTGAAGTGAGTACGAGGTATACATAACAGTCCATAATGAATATTATATCTTCTCATGAAACATAGCAGTGAGATGCGATATCGCGTTCTAAGAAGCATTAGAACTCTATTGCTACGATGCGTAGACATCTGGAAATGTTATTTCCTAGCAAGGAAGTGTCGCATTTACATTCTATTGAAGTGAATACGAGGTATACATAACACTCCACAATGAATATTATATCTTACCACGAAACATAGAAATGAAATGCGGCATCTCATTTTAAGAAGCATTAGAACTCTATTGCTACGAAACGTAGACATCTGCAAACGCTATTTCCTAGATTGGAAGTGTCATATTTACAATCCTTTGAAGTGAATACGATGTATACATGAAACTTCGCAATGAATATTATATCTTATCATGAAACATAGAAGTGGGATGCGATATCGCGTTCTAAGAAGCAGTAGAAGGCAATTGCTACGATACGTAGACACCTGCAAACGCTATTTCCTAGCATGGAAGGGTCGCATTTACATTCTTTTGCAGTGAGTACGAGGTATACATAACTCTCCATAATGAGTATTATATCTTCTCATGAAACATAGCAGTGAGATGCGATGTCGCGTTTTAAGAAGCATTAGAACTCTATTGCTACGATACGTAGACATCTGCAAACGCTATTTCCTAGCATGGAAGTGTCATATTTACATTCTTTTGAAGTGAATACGAGGTATACATGACACTTCGCAATGAATATTATATCTTATCATGAAACATAGCAGTGAGATGCGATATCGCGGCTTATGAAGCATTAGAACTCTATTGCTACGATACGTAGACATCTGCAAACGCTACTTCCTAGCATGGAAGTGTCGCATTTACATTCTTTTGAAGTGAATTCGAGGTATACATGACACTTCGCAATGAATATTATATCTTATCATGAAACATAGGAATGTGGTGCTATATCGCGTTTTGAGAAGCATTAGAACTCTATCGCTAATATACGTAGACATCTGCAAACTCTATTTCCTAGCATGGACATGTCGCACTTACATCCATCTGAAGCGAATACGAGGTATACATAACACTCCACAATGAATATTATTTCTTATCACGAAACATAGAAATGAAATGCGACATCTCGTTTTAAGAAGCATTAGAACTCTATTGCTACGATACGTAGACATCTGCAAACGCTATTTCCTAGCATGGAAGTGTCGCAATTACATTCATTTGAAGTGAATACGAGGTATACATGACACTTCGCAATGAATATTATATCTTATCATGAAACATAGAAGTGAGATGCGATATCGCGTTCTAAGAAGCATTAGAACTCTATTGCTACGATACGTAGACATCTGCAAACGCTGTATCCTAGCATGGAAGTGTCGCTTTTACATTCTTTTGAAGTGAATACGAGGTATACATAACACTCTACAATGAATATTATATCTTATCACGAAACATAGAAGTGAGATGCGATATCGCGATTTAAGAAGCGCTAGAACTCTATTGCTACTATGCGTAGACATCTGGAAATGTTATTTCCTAGCAAGGAAGTGTCGCATTTACATTCTTTTGAAGTGAATACGAGGTATACATAACACTCCACAATGAATATTATATCTTACCACGAAACATAGAAATGAAATGCGGCATCTCATTTTAAGAAGCATTAGAACTCTATTGCTACGATACGTAGACATCTGCAAACGCTATTTCCTAGATTGGAAGTGTCATATTTACAATCCTTTGAAGTGAATACGATGTATACATGAAACTTCGCAATGAATATTATATCTTATCATGAAACATAGAAGTGGGATGCGATATCGCGTTCTAAGAAGCAGTAGAAGGCAATTGCTACGATACGTAGACACCTGCAAACGCTATTTCCTAGCATGGAAGGGTCGCATTTACATTCTTTTGCAGTGAGTACGAGGTATACATAACTCTCCATAATGAGTATTATATCTTCTCATGAAACATAGCAGTGAGATGCGATGTCGCGTTTTAAGAAGCATTAGAACTCTATTGCTACGATACGTAGACATCTGCAAACGCTATTTCCTAGCATGGAAGTGTCATATTTACATTCTTTTGAAGTGAATACGAGGTATACATGACACTTCGCAATGAATATTATATCTTATCATGAAACATAGCAGTGAGATGCGATATCGCGGCTTATGAAGCATTAGAACTCTATTGCTACGATACGTAGACATCTGCAAACGCTACTTCCTAGCATGGAAGTGTCGCATTTACATTCTTTTGAAGTGAATTCGAGGTATACATGACACTTCGCAATGAATATTATATCTTATCATGAAACATAGGAATGTGGTGCTATATCGCGTTTTGAGAAGCATTAGAACTCTATCGCTAATATACGTAGACATCTGCAAACTCTATTTCCTAGCATGGACATGTCGCACTTACATCCATCTGAAGCGAATACGAGGTATACATAACACTCCACAATGAATATTATTTCTTATCACGAAACATAGAAATGAAATGCGACATCTCGTTTTAAGAAGCATTAGAACTCTATTGCTACGATACGTAGACATCTGCAAACGCTATTTCCTAGCATGGAAGTGTCGCAATTACATTCATTTGAAGTGAATACGAGGTATAAATGACACTTCGCAATGAATATTATATCTTATCATGAAACATAGAAGTGAGATGCGATATCGCGTTCTAAGAAGCATTAGAACTCTATTGCTACGATACGTAGACATCTGCAAACGCTGTATCCTAGCATGGAAGTGTCGCTTTTACATTCTTTTGAAGTGAATACGAGGTATACATAACACTCTACAATGAATATTATATCTTATCACGAAACATAGAAGTGAGATGCGATATCGCGATTTAAGAAGCGCTAGAACTCTATTGCTACTATGCGTAGACATCTGGAAATGTTATTTCCTAGCAAGGAAGTGTCGCATTTACATTCTTTTGAAGTGAATACGAGGTATACATAACACTCCACAATGAATATTATATCTTACGACGAAACATAGAAATGAAATGCGGCATCTCATTTTAAGAAGCATTAGAACTCTATTGCTACGATACGTAGACATCTGCAAACGCTATTTCCTAGATTGGAAGTGTCATATTTACAATCCTTTGAAGTGAATACGAGGTATACATGAAACTTCGCAATGAATATTATATCTTATCATGAAACATAGAAGTGGGATGCGATATCGCGTTCTAAGAAGCAGTAGAAGGCAATTGCTACGATACGTAGACACCTGCAAACGCTATTTCCTAGCATGGAAGGGTCGCATTTACATTCTTTTGCAGTGAGTACGAGGTATACATAACTCTCCATAATGAGTATTATATCTTCTCATGAAACATAGCAGTGAGATGCGATGTCGCGTTTTAAGAAGCATCAGAACTCTATTGCTACGATACGTAGACATCTGCAAACGCTATTTCCTAGCATGGAAGTGTCACATTTACATTCATTTGAAGTGAATACGTGGTATACGTGACTCTTCGCAATGAGTATTATATCTTATTACGAATCATGGAAATGAAATGCGACATCTCGTTTTAAGAAGCATTAGAACTCTATCGCTACGATACGTAGACATCTGCAAACGCTATTTCCTAGCATGGAAGTTTCGCATTTACATTCATTTGAAGTGAATACGAGGTATACATGACACTTAGCAATGAATATTACATCTTATCATGAAACATAGAAGTGATATGCGATATCGCATTCTAAGAAGCAATAGAACTCTATCGCTACGATACGTAGACATCTGCAAACGCTATTTCCTAGCATGGAAGTTTCGCATTTACATTCTTTTGAAGTGAATACGAGATATACATGACACTTCGCAATGAATATTATATCTTATCATGAAACATAGGAATGATTTGCGATATCTCGTTTTGAGAAGCATTAGAACTCTATTGCTAGGATACGTAGACATTTGCAAACGCTATTTCCTAGCATGGAAGTTTCGCATTTACATTCTTTTGAAATGAATACGAGATATACATGACACTTCGCAATTAATATTATATCTTATCATGAAACTTAGGAATGAGTTGCGACTTCGCGTTTTGAGAAGCATTAGAGCTCTATTGCGACGATACGTATACATCTGCAAACAATATTTCCTAGCAAGAAAGTGTCGCATTTACATTCTTTTGAAGTGAATACGATGTACACATGACACTTCGCAATGAATATTACACCTTATCACGAAACATAGAAATGAGATGCGATATCGTGATTTAAGAAGCACTAAAACTTCATTGCTACGATACGTAGACATCTGCAAGCAATATTTCCTAGCAAGGAAGTGTCGCACTTACATACTTTTGAAGTGAATACGAGGTATGCATAACATTACACAATGAATATTATATCTTATTACGGAACATAGATATTAAATACGACATCTCGCTTTAAGAAGCATTAGTACTCTATTGCTGTGATACGTAAACATCTTGCAATCAATATTTCCTAGCAAGGAAGTGTCGCATTTACATTCTTGTGAAGTGAAATCGAGGTATACATGACACTTCGCAATGAATATTATATCTTATCATGAAAGATAGAAGTGAGATGCAATATCGCGTTTTAAGAAGCACTAGAACTCTATTGCTACGATGCGTAGACATCGGCAAACAATATTTCCTAGCAAGGAAGTGTCGCACTTACATCCTTTTGAAGTGAATACGAGGTATACATAACACACCACAATGAATATTATATCTTATTACGAAACATAGAAATGAAATGCTACATCTCGTTCTAAGAAGCATTAGAACTCTATTGCTACGATACGTTGACATCTGCAAGTGCTATTTCCTAGCATGGAAGTGTCGCATTTACATTCCTTTGAAGTGAATACGAGGTATACATGACACTTCGCAATAAATATTATATCTTATCATGAAAGATAGAAGTGAGATGCGATATCGCGTTTTAAGAAGCATTAGAACCCTATTGCTACGATACGTAGACATCTGCAAACGCTCTTTCCTAGCACGGAAGTGTCGCATTTACATTCTTTTGTAGTGAATTCGGGGTATACATAACACTCTACAATGAATATTATATCTTATCACGAAACATAGAAGTGAGATGCGATATCGCGATTTAAGAAGCGCTAGAACTCTATTGCTACGATGCCTAGACATCTGCAAACGCTATTTCCTAGCATGTAAGTGTCGCATTTACATTCTTTTGAAGTGAATACGAGGTATACATGACACTTCGCAATGAATATTATATCTTTTCATAAAACATAGGAATGAGTTGCGATATCGCGTTATGAGAAGCATTAGAACTCTATTGCTAGGATACGTAGATATCTGTAAACGCTATTTCCTAGCATGGAAGTTTCGCATTTACATTCTTTTGAAGTGAATACGAGATATGCATGACACTTCGCAACTAATATTATATCTTGTCATGAAACATAGGAATGAGTTGCGATTTCGCGTTTTGAGAAACATTAGAGCTCTATTGCGACGATACGTAGACATCTGCAAACAACATTTCCTAGCAAGAAAGTGTCGCATTTACATTCTTTTGAAGTGAATACGATGTATACATGACACTTGCAATGAATATTATACCTTATCACGAAACATAGAAATGAGATGCGATATCGTGATTTAAGAAGCACTAGAACTTCATTACTACGATACGTAGACATCTGCAAACAATATTTCCTAGCAAGGAAGTGTCACATTTACATTCTTTTGAAGTGAATACGAGGTATACATGACTCTTCGCAATGAATATTATATCTTATCATGAAACATAGAAGTGAGATGCGATATCGCGTTCTAAGAAGCATTAGAACTCTATTGCTACGATACGTAGACATCTGCAAACGCTGTATCCTAGCATGGAAGTGTCGCTTTTACATTCTTTTGAAGTGAATACGAGGTATACATAACACTCTACAATGAATATTATATCTTATCACGAAACATAGAAGTGAGATGCGATATCGCGATTTAAGAAGCGCTAGAACTCTATTGCTACTATGCGTAGACATCTGGAAATGTTATTTCCTAGCAAGGAAGAGTCGCATTTACATTCTTTTGAAGTGAATACGAGGTATACATAACACTCCACAATGAATATTATATCTTACCACGAAACATAGAAATGAAATGCGGCATCTCATTTTAAGAAGCATTAGAACTCTATTGCTACGATACGTAGACATCTGCAAACGCTATTTCCTAGATTGGAAGTGTCATATTTACAATCCTTTGAAGTGAATACGATGTATACATGAAACTTCGCAATGAATATTATATCTTATCATGAAACATAGAAGTGGGATGCGATATCGCGTTCTAAGAAGCAGTAGAAGGCAATTGCTACGATACATAGACACCTGCAAACGCTATTTCCTAGCATGGAAGGGTCGCATTTACATTCTTTTGCAGTGAGTACGAGGTATACATAACTCTCCATAATGAGTATTATATCTTCTCATGAAACATAGCAGTGAGATGCGATGTCGCGTTTTAAGAAGCATTAGAACTCTATTGCTACGATACGTAGACATCTGCAAACGCTATTTCCTAGCATGGAAGTGTCATATTTACATTCTTTTGAAGTGGATACGAGGTGTACATGACACATCGCAATGAATATTATATCTTATCAGGAAACATAGAAATGAGATGCGATATCGCGTTTTGAGAAGCATTAGAACTCTATTGCTACGATACGTAGACATCTGCAAACGCTATTTCCTAGCATGGAAGTGTCACATTTACATTCATTTGAAGTGAATACGAGGTATACGTGACTCTTCGCAATGAGTATTATATCTTATAATGAAACATAGGAATGAGATGCGATATCGCGAATTGAGAAGCATTAGATCTCTATTGCTAATATACGTTGACATCTGCAAACGCTATTTCCTTGCATGAATGTGTCGCATTTACATTCTTGTGATGTGAGTACAAGGTATACATGACACTCCACAATGAATATTATTTCTTATTACGAATCATGGAAATGAAATGCGACATCTCGTTTTAAGAAGCATTAGAACTCTATCGCTACGATACGTAGACATCTGCAAACGCTATTTCCTAGCATGGAAGTTTCGCATTTACATTCATTTGAAGTGAATACGAGGTATACATGACACTTCGCAATGAATATTACATCTTATCATGAAACATAGAAGTGATATGCGATATCGCATTCTAAGAAGCAATAGAACTCTATCGCTACGATACGTAGACATCTGCAAACGCTATTTCCTAGCATGGAAGTTTCGCATATACATTCTTTTGAAGTGAATACGAGATATACATGACACTTCGCAATGAATATTATATTTTATCATGAAACATAGGAATGATTTGCGGTATCTCGTTTTGAGAAGCATTAGAACTCTATTGCTAGGATACGTAGACATTTGCAAACGCTATTTCCTAGCATGGAAGTTTCGCATTTACATTCTTTTGAAATGAATACGAGATATACATGACACTTCGCAATTAATATTATATCTTATCATGAAACATAGGAATGAGTTGCGATTTCGCGTTTTGAGAAGCATTAGAGCTCTATTGCGACGATACGTAGACATCTGCAAACAATATTTCCTAGCAAGAAAGTGTCGCATTTACATTCTTTTGAAGTGAATACGATGTACACATGACACTTCGCAATGAATATTACACCTTATCACGAAACATAGAAATGAGATGCGATATCGTGATTTAAGAAGCACTAAAACTTCATTGCTACGATACGTAGACATCTGCAAGCAATATTTCCTAGCAAGGAAGTGTCGCACTTACATACTTTTGAAGTGAATACGAGGTATACATGACACTTCGCAATAAATATTATATCTTATCATGAAAGATAGAAGTGAGATGCGATATCGCGTTTTAAGAAGCATTAGAACCCTATTGCTACGATACGTAGACATCTGCAAACGCTCTTTCCTAGCACGGAAGTGTCGCATTTACATTCTTTTGTAGTGAATTCGAGGTATACATAACACTTTACAATGAATATTATATCTTATCACGAAACATAGAAGTGAGATGCGATATCGCGATTTAAGAAGCGCTAGAACTCTATTGCTACGATGCCTAGACATCTGCAAACGCCATTTCCTAGCATGGATGTGTCGCATTTACATACTTTTGAAGTGAATACGAGATATACATGACACTTCGCAATGAATATTATATCTTATCATGAAACATAGGAATGAGGTGCTATATCGCGTTTTGAGAAGCATTAGAACTCTATTGCTAATATACGTAGACATCTGCAACCTCTATTTCCTAGCAAGGAAATGTCGCACTTACATTCCATTGAAGTGAATACGAGGTATACATAACATTACACAATGAATATTGTATCTTATTATGAAACATAGGGATTAAATACGACATCTCGTTTTAAGAAGCATTAGTACTCTATTGTTGTGATACGTGGACTTCTGCAAACAATATTTCCTAGCAAGGAAGTGTCGCATTTACATTCATGTGAAGTGAAATCGAGGTATACATGACACTTCGCAATGAATATTATATCTTTTCATAAAACATAGGAATGAGTTGCGATATCGCGTTTTGAGAAGCATTAGAACTCTATTGCTAGGATACGTAGACATCTGTAAACGCTATTTCCTAGCATGGAAGTTTCGCATTTACATTCTTTTGAAGTGAATACGAGGTATACATGACTCTTCGCAATGAATATTATATCTTATCATGAAACATAGAAGTGAGATGCGATATGGCATTTTAAGAATCATTAGAACCCTATTGCTACGATACGTAGACATCTGCAAACGCTATTTCCTAGCATGGAAGTGTCATATTTACATTCTTTTGAAGTGAATACGAGGTGTACATGACACATCGCAATGAATATTATATCTTATCAGGAAACATAGAAATGAGATGCGATATCGCGTTTTGAGAAGCATTAGAACTCTATTGCTACGATACGTAGACATCTGCAAACGCTATTTCCTAGCATGTAAGTGTCGCATTTACATTCTTTTGAAGTGAATATGAGGTATACATGGCACTTCGCAATGAATATTATATCTTTTCATAAAACATAGGAATGAGTTGCGATATCGCGTTATGAGAAGCATTAGAACTCTATTGCTAGGATACGTAGACATCTGTAAACGCTATTTCCTAGCATGGAAGTTTCGCATTTACATTCTTTTGAAGTGAATACGAGATATACATGACCCTTCGCAATTAATATTATATCTTATCATGAAACATAGGAATGAGTTGCGATTTCGCGTTTTGAGAAGCATTAGAGCTCTATTGCGACGATACGTAGACATCTGCAAACAATATTTCCTAGCAAGAAAGTGTCGCATTTACATTCTTTTGAAGTGAATACGATGTATACATGACACTTGGCAATGAATATTATACCTTATCACGAAACATAGAAATGAGATGCGATATCGTGATTTAAGAAGCACTAGAACTTCATTGCTACGATACGTAGACATCTGCAAACAATATTTCCTAGCAAGGAAGTGTCACATTTTCATTCTTTTGAAGTGAATACGAGGTATACATGACTCTTCGCAATGAATATCATATCTTATCATGAAACATAGAAGTGAGATGCGATATGGCATTTTAAGAATCATTAGAACTCTATTGCTACGATACGTAGACATCTGCAAACGCTATTTCCTAGCATGTAAGTGTCGCATTTACATTCTTTTGAAGTGAATACGAGATATACATGACACTTCGCAATGAATATTATATCTTATCATGAAACATAGGAATGATTTGCGATATCTCGTTTTGAGAAGCATTAGAACTCTATTGCTAGGATACGTAGACATCTGCAAACGCTATTTCCTAGCATGGAAGTTTCGCATTTACATTCTTTTGAAGCGAATACGAGATATACATGACACTTCGCAATTAATATTATATCTTATCACGAAACATAGGAATGAGTTGCGATTTCGCGTTTTGAGAAGCATTAGGGCTCCATTGCGACGATACGTATACATCTGCAAACAATATTTCCTAGCAAGAAAGTGTCGCATTTACATTCTTTTGAAGTGAGTACGATGTATACATGACACTTCGCAATGAATATTACACCTTACAACGAAACATAGAAATGAGATGCGATATCGTGAATTAAGAAGCACTAAAACTTCATTGCTACGATACGTAGACATCTGCAAACAATATTTCCTAGCAAGGAAGTGTCGCACTTACATACTTTTGAAGTGAATACGTGGTATGCATAACATTACACAATGAATATTATATCTTATTACGGAACATAGAAATTAAATACGACATCTCGTTTTAAGAAGCATTAGTACTCTATTGCTGTGATACGTAAACATCTTGCAAACAATATTTCCTAGCAAGGAAGTGTCGCATTTACATTCTTGTGAAGTGGAATCGAGGTATACATAACACTCTACAATGAATATTATATCTTATCACGAAACATAGAAGTGAGATGCGATATCGCGATTTAAGAAGCGCTAGAACTCTATTGCTACGATGCCTAGACATCTGCAAACGCTATTTCCTAGCATGGAAGTGTCGCATTTACATTCTTTTGAAGTGAATACGAGGTATACATGACACTTCGCAATGAATATTATACCTTATCGTGAAACATAGAAGAGAGATGCGATATCGCGTTTTAGGAAGCATTGGAACTCTATTGCTGCGATACGTAGACATCTGCAAACGCTATTTCCTAGCATGGAAGTGTCGCATTTACATTCTTTTGAAGTGAATACGGGGTATACATGACACTTCGCAATGAGTATTATATCTTATCATGAAACATAGGAATGGGGTGCTATATCGCGTTTTGAGAAGCATTAGAACTCTATTGCTACCATACGTAGACATCTGCAAAAGCTATTTCCTGGCATGGAAGTGTCGCATTTACATTCCTTTGAAGCGAATACGAGGTATACGTGACACTTCGCAATGAATATTATAACTTATCATGAAACATAGGAATGAGGTGCTATATCGCGTTTTGAGAAGCGTTAGAGCTCTATTGCTGCGATACGTAGACATCTGCAAACGCTATTTCCTAGCATGGAAGTGTCGCATTTACATTCTTTTGAAGTGAATACGAGGTATACATGACAATTCGCAATGAATATTATATCTTATCATGAAACATGGGAATGAGGTGCTATATCGCGTTTTGAGAAGCATTAGAACTCTATGGCTACGATACGTAGACATCTGCAAACGCTATTTCCTAGCATGGAAGTGTCGCATATACATTCATTTGAAGTGAATACGAGGTATACATGACACCTCGTAATGAATATTATACCTTATCATGAAACATAGAAGAGTGATGCGATATCGCGTTTTAGGAAGCATTGGAATTCTATTGCTGCGATACGTAGACATCTGCAAACGCTATTTCCTGGCATGGAAGTGTCGCATTTACATTCTTTTGAAGTGAATACGAGGTATACATGACACTTCGCAATGAATATTATACCTTATCGTGAAACATAGAAGAGAGATGCGATATCGCGGTTTTAGGAAGCATTGGAACTCTATTGCTGCGATACGTAGACATCTGCAAACGCTATTTCCTAGCATGGAAGTGTCGCATTTACATTCTTTTGAAGTGAATACGAGGCATACATGACACTTCGCAATGAGTATTATATCTTATCATGAAACATAGGAATGGGGTGCTATATCGCGTTTTGAGAAGCATTAGAACTCTATTGCTACGATACGTAGACATCTGCAAGCGCTATTTCCTAGCATGGAAGTGTCGCATTTACATTCTTTTGAAGCGAATACGAGGTATACATGACACTTCGCAATGAATATTATATCTTATCATGAAACATAGGAATGAGGTGCTATATCGCGTTTTGAGAAGCGTTAGAGCTCTATTGCTACGATACGTAGACATCTGCAAACGCTATTTCCTAGCATGGAAGTGTCGCATTTACATTCTTTTGAAGTGAATACGAGGTATACATGACACTTCGCAATGAATATAATACCTTATCGTGAAGCATAGAAGAGAGATGCCATATCGCGTTTTAGGAAGAATTGAAACTCTATTGCTGGGATACGTAGACATCTGCAAACGCTATTTCCTAGCATGGAAGTGTCTTATTTACGTTCTTTTGAAGTGAATACGAGGTATACATGACACTTCGCAATGAATATTATATCTTATCATGAAACATAGAAGTGTGATGCGATATCGCGTTCTAAGAAGCACTAGAACTCTATTGCTACGATACGTAGACATCTGCAAACGCTATTTCCTAGGATGGAAGGGTCGCATTTACATTCTTTTGAAGTGAGTACGAGGTATACATAACACTCCATAATGAATATTATATCTTATCATGAAACATAGAAGTGTGATGCGATATCGCATTTTAAGAAGCATTAGAACCCTATTGCTACGATACGTAGACATCTGCAAACGCTACTTCCTAGCATGGAAGTGTCGCATTTACATTCTTTTGAAGTGAATACGAAGTATACATGACACTTCGCAATGAATATTATATCTTTTCATGAAACATAGCAGTGAGATGCGATATCGCGTTTTAAGAAGCATTAGAACTCTATTGCTACGATACGTAGACATCTGCAAACTCTATTTCCTAGCATGGAAGTGTCGCATTTACATTCATTTGAAGTGAATACGAGGTATACATGACACTTCGTAATGAATATTATACCTTATCATGAAACATAGAAGAGTGATGCGATATCGCGTTTTAGGAAGCATTGGAACTCTATTGCTGCGATAAGTAGACATCTGCAAACACTATTTCCTAGCATGGAAGTGTCGCATTTACATTCTTTTGATGTGAATACGAGGTATACATGACACTTCGCAATGAATATTATATTTTATCATGAAACATAGGAATGAGGTGCTATATCGCGTTTTGAGAAGCATTAGAACTCTATTGCTACGATACGTAGACATCTGCAAACGCTATTTCCTAGCATGGAAGTGTCGCATTTACATTCTTTTGAAGTGAATACGAGGTATACATGACACTTCGCAATGAATATAATACCTTATCGTGAAACATAGAAGAGAGATGCCATATCGCGTTTTAGGAAGCATTGGAAATCTATTGCTGCGATACGTAGACATCTGCAAACGCTATTTCCTAGCATGGAAGTGTCGCATCTACATTCTTTTGATGTGAATACGAGATATACATGACACTTCGCAATGAATATTATATCTTCTCATGAAACATAGCAGTGAGATGCGATATCGCGTTTTAAGAAGCATTAGAACTCTATTGCTACGATACGTAGACATCTGCAAATGCTATTTCCTAGCATGGAAGTGTCGCATTTACATTCGTTTGGAGTGAATACGAGATATACATGACACTTCGCAATGAATATTATATCTTATCATGAAACATAGAAGTGAGATGCTATATCGCGTTTTGAGAAGCATTAGAACTCTATTGCTACGATACGTAGACATCTGCAAACGCTATTTCCTAACATGGAAGTGTCGCATTTACATTCTTTTGAAGTGAATACGAGGTATACATGACACTTCGCAATGAATATTATACCTTATCGTGAAACATAGAAGAGAGATGCGATATCGCGTTTTAGGAAGCATTGGATCTCTATTGCTGCGATACGTTGACATCTGCAAACGCTATTTCCTAGCATGGAAGTGTCGCATTTACATTCTTTTGAAGTGAATACGAGGTATACATGACACTTCGCAATGAGTATTATATCTTATCATGAAACATAGGAATGGGGTGCTATATCGCGTTTTGAGAAGCATTAGAACTCTATTGCTACGATACGTAGACATCTGCAAGCGCTATTTCCTAGCATGGAAGTGTCGCATTTACATTCTTTTGAAGCGAATACGAGGTATACATGACACTTCGCAATGAATATTATATCTTATCATGAAACATAGGAATGAGGTGCTATATCGCGTTTTGAGAAGCGTTAGAGCTCTATTGCTACGATACGTAGACATCTGCAAACGCTATTTCCTAGCATGGAAGTGTCTTATGTACGTTCTTTTGAAGTGAATACGAGGTATACATGACACTTCGCAATGAATATTATATCTTATCATGAAACATAGAAGTGAGATGCGATATCGCGTTCTAAGAAGCACTAGAACTCTATTGCTACGATACGTAGACATCTGCATACGCTATTTCCTAGGATGGAAGGGTCGCATTTACATTCCTTTGAAGTGAGTACGAGGTATACATAACACTCCATAATGAATATTATATCGTCTCATGAAACATAGCAGTGAGATGCGATATCGCGTTTTAAGAAGCATTAGAACTCTATTGCTACGACACGTAGACATCTGCAAACGCTATTTCCTAGCATGGAAGTGTCGCATTTACATTCTTTTGAAGTGAATACGAGGTATACATGACACTTCGCAATGAATATTATACCTTATCGTGAAACATAGAAGAGAGATGCGATATCGCGTTTTAGGAAGCATTGGAACTCTATTGCTGCGATACGTAGACATCTGCAAACGCTATTTCCTAGCATGGAAGTGTCGCATTTACATTCTTTTGAAGTGAATACGGGGTATACATGACACTTCGCAATGAGTATTATATCTTATCATGAAACATAGGAATGGGGTGCTATATCGCGTTTTGAGAAGCATTAGAACTCTATTGCTACCATACGTAGACATCTGCAAAAGCTATTTCCTGGCATGGAAGTGTCGCATTTACATTCCTTTGAAGCGAATACGAGGTATACGTGACACTTCGCAATGAATATTATAACTTATCATGAAACATAGGAATGAGGTGCTATATCGCGTTTTGAGAAGCGTTAGAGCTCTATTGCTGCGATACGTAGACATCTGCAAACGCTATTTCCTAGCATGGAAGTGTCGCATTTACATTCTTTTGAAGTGAATACGAGGTATACATGACAATTCGCAATGAATATTATATCTTATCATGAAACATGGGAATGAGGTGCTATATCGCGTTTTGAGAAGCATTAGAACTCTATGGCTACGATACGTAGACATCTGCAAACGCTATTTCCTAGCATGGAAGTGTCGCATATACATTCATTTGAAGTGAATACGAGGTATACATGACACCTCGTAATGAATATTATACCTTATCATGAAACATAGAAGAGTGATGCGATATCGCGTTTTAGGAAGCATTGGAATTCTATTGCTGCGATACGTAGACATCTGCAAACGCTATTTCCTGGCATGGAAGTGTCGCATTTACATTCTTTTGAAGTGAATACGAGGTATACATGACACTTCGCAATGAATATTATACCTTATCGTGAAACATAGAAGAGAGATGCGATATCGCGGTTTTAGGAAGCATTGGAACTCTATTGCTGCGATACGTAGACATCTGCAAACGCTATTTCCTAGCATGGAAGTGTCGCATTTACATTCTTTTGAAGTGAATACGAGGCATACATGACACTTCGCAATGAGTATTATATCTTATCATGAAACATAGGAATGGGGTGCTATATCGCGTTTTGAGAAGCATTAGAACTCTATTGCTACGATACGTAGACATCTGCAAGCGCTATTTCCTAGCATGGAAGTGTCGCATTTACATTCTTTTGAAGCGAATACGAGGTATACATGACACTTCGCAATGAATATTATATCTTATCATGAAACATAGGAATGAGGTGCTATATCGCGTTTTGAGAAGCGTTAGAGCTCTATTGCTACGATACGTAGACATCTGCAAACGCTATTTCCTAGCATGGAAGTGTCGCATTTACATTCTTTTGAAGTGAATACGAGGTATACATGACACTTCGCAATGAATATAATACCTTATCGTGAAGCATAGAAGAGAGATGCCATATCGCGTTTTAGGAAGAATTGAAACTCTATTGCTGGGATACGTAGACATCTGCAAACGCTATTTCCTAGCATGGAAGTGTCTTATTTACGTTCTTTTGAAGTGAATACGAGGTATACATGACACTTCGCAATGAATATTATATCTTATCATGAAACATAGAAGTGTGATGCGATATCGCGTTCTAAGAAGCACTAGAACTCTATTGCTACGATACGTAGACATCTGCAAACGCTATTTCCTAGGATGGAAGGGTCGCATTTACATTCTTTTGAAGTGAGTACGAGGTATACATAACACTCCATAATGAATATTATATCTTATCATGAAACATAGAAGTGTGATGCGATATCGCATTTTAAGAAGCATTAGAACCCTATTGCTACGATACGTAGACATCTGCAAACGCTACTTCCTAGCATGGAAGTGTCGCATTTACATTCTTTTGAAGTGAATACGAAGTATACATGACACTTCGCAATGAATATTATATCTTTTCATGAAACATAGCAGTGAGATGCGATATCGCGTTTTAAGAAGCATTAGAACTCTATTGCTACGATACGTAGACATCTGCAAACTCTATTTCCTAGCATGGAAGTGTCGCATTTACATTCATTTGAAGTGAATACGAGGTATACATGACACTTCGTAATGAATATTATACCTTATCATGAAACATAGAAGAGTGATGCGATATCGCGTTTTAGGAAGCATTGGAACTCTATTGCTGCGATAAGTAGACATCTGCAAACACTATTTCCTAGCATGGAAGTGTCGCATTTACATTCTTTTGATGTGAATACGAGGTATACATGACACTTCGCAATGAATATTATATTTTATCATGAAACATAGGAATGAGGTGCTATATCGCGTTTTGAGAAGCATTAGAACTCTATTGCTACGATACGTAGACATCTGCAAACGCTATTTCCTAGCATGGAAGTGTCGCATTTACATTCTTTTGAAGTGAATACGAGGTATACATGACACTTCGCAATGAATATAATACCTTATCGTGAAACATAGAAGAGAGATGCCATATCGCGTTTTAGGAAGCATTGGAAATCTATTGCTGCGATACGTAGACATCTGCAAACGCTATTTCCTAGCATGGAAGTGTCGCATCTACATTCTTTTGATGTGAATACGAGATATACATGACACTTCGCAATGAATATTATATCTTCTCATGAAACATAGCAGTGAGATGCGATATCGCGTTTTAAGAAGCATTAGAACTCTATTGCTACGATACGTAGACATCTGCAAATGCTATTTCCTAGCATGGAAGTGTCGCATTTACATTCGTTTGGAGTGAATACGAGATATACATGACACTTCGCAATGAATATTATATCTTATCATGAAACATAGAAGTGAGATGCTATATCGCGTTTTGAGAAGCATTAGAACTCTATTGCTACGATACGTAGACATCTGCAAACGCTATTTCCTAACATGGAAGTGTCGCATTTACATTCTTTTGAAGTGAATACGAGGTATACATGACACTTCGCAATGAATATTATACCTTATCGTGAAACATAGAAGAGAGATGCGATATCGCGTTTTAGGAAGCATTGGATCTCTATTGCTGCGATACGTTGACATCTGCAAACGCTATTTCCTAGCATGGAAGTGTCGCATTTACATTCTTTTGAAGTGAATACGAGGTATACATGACACTTCGCAATGAGTATTATATCTTATCATGAAACATAGGAATGGGGTGCTATATCGCGTTTTGAGAAGCATTAGAACTCTATTGCTACGATACGTAGACATCTGCAAGCGCTATTTCCTAGCATGGAAGTGTCGCATTTACATTCTTTTGAAGCGAATACGAGGTATACATGACACTTCGCAATGAATATTATATCTTATCATGAAACATAGGAATGAGGTGCTATATCGCGTTTTGAGAAGCGTTAGAGCTCTATTGCTACGATACGTAGACATCTGCAAACGCTATTTCCTAGCATGGAAGTGTCTTATGTACGTTCTTTTGAAGTGAATACGAGGTATACATGACACTTCGCAATGAATATTATATCTTATCATGAAACATAGAAGTGAGATGCGATATCGCGTTCTAAGAAGCACTAGAACTCTATTGCTACGATACGTAGACATCTGCATACGCTATTTCCTAGGATGGAAGGGTCGCATTTGCATTCCTTTGAAGTGAGTACGAGGTATACATAACACTCCATAATGAATATTATATCGTCTCATGAAACATAGCAGTGAGATGCGATATCGCGTTTTAAGAAGCATTAGAACTCTATTGCTACGACACGTAGACATCTGCAAACGCTATTTCCTAGCATGGAAGTGTCGCATTTACATTCTTTTGAAGTGAATACGAGGTATACATGACACTTCGCAATGAATATTATACCTTATCGTGAAACATAGAAGAGAGATGCGATATCGCGTTTTAGGAAGCATTGGAACTCTATTGCTGCGATACGTAGACATCTGCAAACGCTATTTCCTAGCATGGAAGTGTCCCATTTACATTCTTTTGAAGTGAAAACGAGGTATACATGACACTTCGCAATGAGTATTATATCTTATCATGAAACATAGGAATGAGGTGCTATATCGAGTTTTGAGAAGCATTAGAACTCTATTGCCTATATACGTAGACATCTACAAACTCTATTTCCTAGCAAGGAAATTTCGCACTTACATTCCACTGAAGTGAATACGAGGTATACATAGCGTTACACAATGAATATTATATCTTATTACGAAACATAGAAATGAAATACGACATCTCGTTTTAAGAAGCATTAGTACTCTCTTGCTGTGATACGTAGACATCTGCAAACAATATTTCCTAGCAAGGAAGTGTCGCATTTACATTCCTGTGAAGTGAAATCGAGGTATACATGACACTTCGCAATGAATATTATATCTTATCATGAAACATAGAAGTGTGATGCGATATCGCATTTTAAGAAGCATTAGAACCCAATTGCTACGATACGTAGACATCTGCAAACGCTACTTCCTAGCATGGAAGTGTCGCATTTACATTCTTTTGAAGTGAATACGAGGTATACATGACACTTCGCAATGAATATTATATCCTATCATGAAACATAGCAGTGAGATGCGATATCGCGTTTTAAGAAGCATTAGAACTCTATTGCTACGATACGTAGACATCTACAAACGCTATTTCCTAGCATGGAAGTGTCGCATTTACATTCATTTGAAGTGAATACGAGGTATACATGACACCTCGTAATGAATATTATACCTTATCATGAAACATAGAAGAGTGATGCGATATCGCGTTTTAGGAAGCATTGCAACTCTATTGCTGCGATACGTAGACATCTGCAAACGCTATTTCCTAGCATGGAAGTGTCGCATTTACATTCTTTTGATGTGAATACGAGATATACATGACACTTCGCAATGAATATTATATCTTCTCATGAAACATAGCAGTGAGATGCGGTATCGCGTTTTAAGAAGCATTAGAACTCTATTGCTACGATACGTAGACATCTGCAAACGCTATTTCCTAGCATGGAAGTGTCGCATTTATATTGGTTTGAAGTGAATACGAGATACACATGACACTTCGCAATGAATATTATATCTTATCATGAAACATAGAAGTGAGATACTATATCGCGTTTTGAGAAGCATTAGAACTCTATTGCTACGATACGTAGACATCTGCAAACGCTATTTCCTAGCATGGAAGTGTCGCATTTACATTCTTTTGAAGTGAATACGAGGTATACATGACACCTCGTAATGAATATTATTCCTTATCATGAAACATAGAAGAGTGATACGATATCGCGTTTTAGGAAGCATTTGAACTCTATTGCTGCGATACGTAGACATCTGCAAACGCTATTGCCTAGCATGGAAGTGTCGCATTTACATTCTTTTGAAGTGAATACGAGGTATACATGACACTTCGCAATGAATATTATATCTTATCATGAAACATAGGAATGAGGTGCTATATCGCGTTTTGAGAAGCATTAGAACTCTATTGCTACGATACGTAGACATCTGCAAACGCTATTTCCTAGCATGGAAGTGTCGCATTTACATTCTTTTGAAGTGAATACGAGGTATACATGACACTTCGCAATGAGTATTATATCTTATCATGAGACATAGCAGTGAGATGCGATATCGCGTTTTAAGAAGCATTAGAACTCTATTGCTACGACACGTAGACATCTGCAAACGCTATTTCCTAGCATGGAAGTGTCGCATTTACATTCATTTGAAGTGAATACGAGGTATATATGACGCTTCGCAATGAATATTATACCTTATCATGAAACATAGAAGAGAGATGCGATATCGCGTTTTAGGAAGCATTGGAACTCTATTGCTGCGATACGTAGACATCTGCAAACGCTATTTCCTAGCATGGAAGTGTCGCATTTACATTCTTTTGATGTGAATACGTGATATACATGACACTTCGCAATGAATATTGTACCTTATAGTGAAACATAGAAGAGACATGCGATATCGCGTTTTAGGAAGCATTCTAACTCTATTGCTGCGATACGTAGACATCTGCAAACGCTATTTCCTAGCATGGAAGTGTCGCATTTACATTCGTTTGAAGTGAATACGAGATATACATGACACTTCGCAATGAATATTATATCTTCTCATGAAACATAGCAGTGAGATGCGATATCGCGTTTTAAGAAGCATTAGAACTCTATTCCTACGATACGTAGACATCTGCAAAGGCAATTCCCTAGCATGGATGGGTCGCATTTACTTTCTTTTGAAGTGAGTACGAGGTATACATGTCACTCCATAATGAATATTATATCTTATCATGAAACATAGCAGTGAGATGCGATATCGCGTTTTAAGAAGCATTAGAACTCTATTGCTACGATACGTAGACATTTGCAAAGGCTATTCCCTAGCATGGAAGGGTCGCACTTACATTCTTTTGAAGTGAGTACGAGGTATACATAACACTCCATAATGAATATTATATCTTCTCATGAAACATAGAAGAGTGATGCGATATCGCGTTTTAGGAAGCATTGGATCTCTATTGCTGCGATACGTAGACATCTGCAAACGCTATTTCCTAGCATGGAAGTGTCGCATTTACATTCCTTTGAAGTGAATACGAGGTATACGTGACACTTCGCAATGAATACTATATCTTCTCATGAAACATAGCAGTGAGATGCGATATCGCGTTTTAAGAAGCATTAGAACTCTATTGCTACGATACGTAGACATTTGCAAAGGCTATTCCCTAGCATGGAAGGGTCGCACTTACATTCTTTTGAAGTGAGTACGAGGTATACATAACACTCCATAATGAATATTATATCTTCTCATGAAACATAGAAGAGTGATGCGATATCGCGTTTTAGGAAGCATTGGATCTCTATTGCTGCGATACGTAGACATCTGCAAACGCTATTTCCTAGCATGGAAGTGTCGCATTTACATTCTTTTGAAGTCAATACGAGGTATACATGACACTTCGCAATGAATATTATATCTTATCATGAAACATAGGAATGAGGTTCTATATCGCGTTTTGAGAAGCATTAGAACTCTATTGCTGCGATACGTAGACATCTGCAAACGCTATTTCCTAGCATGGAAGTGTCGCATTTACATTCGTTTGAAGTGAATACGAGATATACATGACACTTCGCAATGAATATTATATCTTCTCATGAAACATAGCAGTGAGATGCGATATCGCGTTTTAAGAAGCATTAGAACCCTATTGCTACGATACGTAGACATCTGCAAAGGCTATTCCCTAGCATGGAAGGGTCGCATTTACTTTCTTTTGAAGTGAGTACGAGGTATACATATCACTCCATAATGAATATTATATCTTATCATGAAACATAGCAGTGAGATGCGATATCGCGTTTTAAGAAGCATTAGAACTCTATTGCTACGATACGTAGACATCTGCAAACGCTATTTCCTAGCATGGAAGTGTCGCATTTACATTCATTTGAAGTGAATATGAGGTATACATGACACTTCGTAATGAATATTATACCTTATCATGAAACATAGAAGAGTGATGCGATATCGCGTTTTAGGAAGCATTGGATCTCTATTGCTGCGATACGCAGACATTTGCAAAGGCTATTCCCTAGCATGGAAGGGTCGCACTTACATTCTTTTGAAGTCAATACGAGGTATACATGACACTTCGAAATGAATATTATATCTTCTCATGAAACATAGCAGTGAGATGCGATATCGCGTTTTAAGAAGCATTAGAACCCTATTGCTACGATACGTAGACATCTGCAAAGGCTATTCCCTAGCATGGAAGGGTCGCATTTACTTTCTTTTGAAGTGAGTACGAGGTATACATATCACTCCATAATGAATATTATATCTCATCATGAAACATAGCAGTGAGATGCGATATCGCGTTTTAAGAAGCATTAGAACTCTATTGCTACGATACGTAGACATCTGCACACGCTATTTCCTAGCACGGAAGTGTCTTATTTACGTTCTTTTGAAGTGAATACGAGGTATACATGACACTTCGCAATGAATATTATATCTTATCATGAAACATAGAAGTGAGATGCGATATCGCGTTCTAAGAAGCACTAGAACTCTATTGCTACGATACGTAGACATCTGCAAACAATATTTCCTAGCAAGGAAGTGTCGCATTTACATTCTTGTGAAGTGAAATCGAGGTATACATGACACTTCGCAATGAATATTATATCTTATCACGAAACATAGAAGTGTGATGCGATATCGCATTTTAAGAATCATTAGAACTCTATTGTTTCGACACGTAGTCATCTGGAAACGCTATTTCCTAGCAAGGAAGTGTCGCATTTACATCCTTTTGAAGTCAATACGAGGTATACATGACACTTCGCAATGAATATTATATCTGATCATGAAACATAGAAATGAGATGCGACATCTCGTTTTAAGAAGCATTAGAACTCTATTCCTACGATACGTAGACATCTGCAAACGCTATTTCCTAGGATGGGAGGGTCGCATTTACATTCTTTTGAAGTGAGTACGAGGTATACATAACACTCCATAATGAAAATTATATCTTCTCATGAAACATAGCAGTGTGATGCGATATCGCGTTTTAAGAAGCATTGGAACTCTATTGCTGCGATACGTAGACATCTGCAAACGCTATTTCCTAGCATGGAAGTGTCCCATTTACATTCTTTTGAAGTGAAAACGAGGTATACATGACACTTCGCAATGAGTATTATATCTTATCATGAAACATAGGAATGAGGTGCTATATCGAGTTTTGAGAAGCATTAGAACTCTATTGCCTATATACGTAGACATCTACAAACTCTATTTCCTAGCAAGGAAATTTCGCACTTACATTCCACTGAAGTGAATACGAGGTATACATAGCGTTACACAATGAATATTATATCTTATTACGAAACATAGAAATGAAATACGACATCTCGTTTTAAGAAGCATTAGTACTCTCTTGCTGTGATACGTAGACATCTGCAAACAATATTTCCTAGCAAGGAAGTGTCGCATTTACATTCCTGTGAAGTGAAATCGAGGTATACATGACACTTCGCAATGAATATTATATCTTATCATGAAACATAGAAGTGTGATGCGATATCGCATTTTAAGAAGCATTAGAACCCAATTGCTACGATACGTAGACATCTGCAAACGCTACTTCCTAGCATGGAAGTGTCGCATTTACATTCTTTTGAAGTGAATACGAGGTATACATGACACTTCGCAATGAATATTATATCCTATCATGAAACATAGCAGTGAGATGCGATATCGCGTTTTAAGAAGCATTAGAACTCTATTGCTACGATACGTAGACATCTACAAACGCTATTTCCTAGCATGGAAGTGTCGCATTTACATTCATTTGAAGTGAATACGAGGTATACATGACACCTCGTAATGAATATTATACCTTATCATGAAACATAGAAGAGTGATGCGATATCGCGTTTTAGGAAGCATTGCAACTCTATTGCTGCGATACGTAGACATCTGCAAACGCTATTTCCTAGCATGGAAGTGTCGCATTTACATTCTTTTGATGTGAATACGAGATATACATGACACTTCGCAATGAATATTATATCTTCTCATGAAACATAGCAGTGAGATGCGGTATCGCGTTTTAAGAAGCATTAGAACTCTATTGCTACGATACGTAGACATCTGCAAACGCTATTTCCTAGCATGGAAGTGTCGCATTTATATTGGTTTGAAGTGAATACGAGATACACATGACACTTCGCAATGAATACTATATCTTATCATGAAACATAGAAGTGAGATACTATATCGCGTTTTGAGAAGCATTAGAACTCTATTGCTACGATACGTAGACATCTGCAAACGCTATTTCCTAGCATGGAAGTGTCGCATTTACATTCTTTTGAAGTGAATACGAGGTATACATGACACCTCGTAATGAATATTATTCCTTATCATGAAACATAGAAGAGTGATGCGATATCGCGTTTTAGGAAGCATTGGATCTCTATTGCTGCGATACGTAGACATCTGCAAACGCTATTTCCTAGCATGGAAGTGTCGCATTTACATTCTATTGAAGTGAATACGAGGTATACATGACACTTCGCAATGAATATTATATCTTATCATGAAACATGGGAATGAGGTGCTATATCGCATTTTGAGAAGCATTAGAGCTCTATTGCTACGATACGTAGACATCTGCAAACGCTATTTCCTAGCATGGAAGTGTCTTATTTACGTTCTTTTGAAGTGAATACGAGGTATACATGACACTTCGCAATGAATATTATATCTTATCACGAAACATAGAAGTGAGATGCGATATCGCGTTCTAAGAAGCACTAGAACTCTATTGCTACGATACGTAGACATCTGCAAACAATATTTTCTAGCAAGGAAGTGTCGCATTTACATTCTTGTGAAATGAAATCGAGGTATACATGACACTTCGCAATGAATATTATATCTTATCACGAAACATAGAAGTGTGATGCGATATCGCATTTTAAGAAGCATTAGAACCCTATTGCTACGATACGTAGTCATCTGCAAACGCTGCTTCCTAGCATGGAAGTGTCGCATTTACATTCTTTTGATGTGAATACGAGATATACATGACACTTCGCAATGAATATTATATCTTCTCATGAAACATAGCAGTGAGATGCGATATCGCGTTTTAAGAAGCATTAGTACTCTACTGCTACGATACGTAGACATCTGCAAACGCTATTTCCTAGCATGGAGGTGTCGCATTTACATTCGTTTGAAGTGAATACGAGATATACATGACACTTCGCAATGAATATTATATCTTCTCATGAAACATAGCAGTGAGATGCGATATCGCGTTTTAAGAAGCATTAGAACTCTATTGCTACGATACGTAGACATCTGCAAACGCTATTTCCTAGCATGGAGGTGTCGCATTTACATTCGTTTGAAGTGAATACGAGATATACATGACACTTCGCAATGAATATTATATCTTATCATGAAACATAAAAGTGAGATGCGATATGGCAATTTAAGAATCATAGTCGACTCTATTGTTTCGACACGTAGTCATCTGGAAACGCTATTTCCTAGCAAGGAAGTGTCGCATTTACATCCTTTTGAAGTCAATACGAGGTATACATGACACTTCGCAATGAATATTATATCTTATCACGAAACATAGAAGTGTGATGCGATATCGCATTTTAAGAAGCATTAGAACCCTATTGCTACGATACGTAGTCATCTGCAAACGCTACTTCCTAGCATGGAAGTGTCGCATTTACATTCTTTTGAAGTGAATACGAGGTATACATGACACTTCGCAATGAATATTATATCTTATCATGAAACATAGCAGTGAGATGCGATATCGCGTTTTAAGAAGCATTAGAACTCTATTGCTACGATACGTAGACATCTGCAGACGCTATTTCCTAGCATGGAAGTGTCGCATTTACATTCATTTGAAGTGAATATGAGGTATACATGACACTTCGTAATGAATATTATACCTTATCATGAAACATAGAAGAGTGATGCGATATCGCGTTTTAGGAAGCAATGGAACTCCATTGCTGCGATACGTAGACACCTGCAAACGATATTTCCTAGCACGGAAGTGTCGCATTTACATTCTTTTGATGTGAATACGAGATATACATGACACTTCGCAATGAATATTATATCTTCTCATGAAACATAGCAGTGAGATGCTATATCGCGTTTTAAGAAGCATTAGAACTCTATTGCTACGATACGTAGACATCTGCAAAGGCTATTCCCTAGCATGGAAGGGTCGCACTTACATTCTTTTGAAGTGAGTACGAGGTATACATAACACTCCATAATGAATATTATATCTTATCATGATACATAGAAGTGTGATGCGATATCGCGTTTTAGGAAGCAATGGATCTCTATTGCTGCGATACGTAGACATCTGCAAACGCTATTTCCTAGCATGGAAGTGTCGCATTTACATTCTTTTGAAGTCAATACGAGGTATACATGACACTTCGCAATGAATATTATATCTTATCATGAAACATAGGAATGAGGTGCTATATCGCGTTTTGAGAAGCATTAGAACTCTATTGCTACGATACGTAGACATCTGCAAACGCTATTTCCTAGCATGGAAGTCTCGCATTTACATTCTTTTGAAGTGAATACGAGATATACATGACACTTCGCAGTGCATATTATATCTTATCATGAAACATAGAAGTGAGATGCGATATGTCATTTTAAGAATCATTAGAACTCTATTGTTTCGACACGTAGTCATCTGGAAACGCTATTTCCTAGCAAGGAAGTGTCGCATTTACATCCTTTTGAAGTCAATACGAGGTATACATGACACTTCGCAATGAATATTATATATCTGATCATGAAACATAGAAATGAGATGCGACATCTCGTTTTAAGAAGCATTAGAACTCTATTCCTACGATACGTAGACATCTGCAAACGCTATTTCCTAGGATGGGAGGGTCGCATTTACATTCTTTTGAAGTGAGTACGAGGTATACATAACACTCCATAATGAAAATTATATCTTCTCATGAAACATAGCAGTGTGATGCGATATCGCGTTTTAAGAAGCATTAGAACTCTATTGCTACGATACGTAGACATTTGTAAAGGCTATTCCCTAGCATGGAAGGGTCGCACTTACATTCTTTTGAAGTGAGAACGAGGTATACATAACACTCCATAATGAATATTATATCTTCTCATGAAACATAGAAGAGTGATGCGATATCGCGTTTTAGGAAGCATTGGATCTCTATTGCTGCGATACGTAGACATCTGCAAACGCTATTTCCTAGAATGGAAGTGTCGCATTTACATTCTTTTGAAGTGAATACGAGGTATACATGACACTTCGCAATGAATATTATATCTTATCATGAAACATAGGAATGAGGTGCTATATCGCGTTTTGAGAAGCATTAGAACTCTATTGCTACGATACGTAGACATCTGCAAACGCTATTTCCTAGCATGGAAGTGTCGCATTTACATTCTATTGAAGTGAATACGAGGTATACATGACACTTCGCAATGAATATTATATCTTATCATGAAACATAGGAATGAGGTGCTATATCGCATTTTGAGAAGCATTAGAGCTCTATTGCTACGATACGTAGACATCTGCAAACGCTATTTCCTAGCATGGAAGTGTCTTATTTACGTTCTTTTGAAGTGAATACGAGGTATACATGACACTTCGCAATGAATATTATATCTTATCATGAAACATAGAAGTGAGATGCGATATCGCGTTCTAAGAAGCACTAGAACTCTATTGCTACGATACGTAGACATCTGCAAACAATATTTTCTAGCAAGGAAGTGTCGCATTTACATTCTTGTGAAGTGAAATCGAGGTATACATGACACTTCGCAATGAATATTATATCTTATCACGAAACATAGAAGTGTGATGCGATATCGCATTTTAAGAAGCATTAGAACCCTATTGCTACGATACGTAGTCATCTGCAAACTCTATTTCCTAGCATGGAAGTGTCGCATTTACATTCTTTTGAAGTGAGTACGAGATATACATGACACTTCGCAATGAATATTATATCTTCTCATGAAACATAGCAGTGAGATGCGATATCGCGTTTTAGGAAGCATTAGATCTCTATTGCTGCGATACGTAGACATCTGCAAACGCTATTTCCTAGCATGGAAGTGTCGCATTTACATTCTTTTGAAGTGAATACGAGGTATACATGACACTTCGCAATGAATATTATATCTTATCATGAAACATAGGAATGAGGTGCTATATCGCGTTTTGAGAAGCATTAGAACTCTATTGCTACGATACGTAGACATCTGCAAACAATATTTTCTAGCAAGGAAGTGTCGCATTTACATTCTTGTGAAGTGAAATCGAGGTATACATGACACTTCGCAATGAATATTATATCTTATCACGAAACATAGAAGTGTGATGCGATATCGCATTTTAAGAATCATTAGAACTCTATTGTTTCGACACGTAGTCATCTGGAAACGCTATTTCCTAGCAAGGAAGTGTCGCATTTACATCCTTTTGAAGTCAATACGAGGTATACATGACACTTCGCAATGAATATTATATCTGATCATGAAACATAGAAATGAGATGCGACATCTCGTTTTAAGAAGCATTAGAACTCTATTGCTACGATACGTAGACATCTGCAAACGCTATTTCCTAGGATGGGAGGGTCGCATTTACATTCTTTTGAAGTGAGTACGAGGTATACATAACACTCCATAATGAAAATTATATCTTCTCATGAAACATAGCAGTGTGATGCGATATCGCGTTTTAAGAAGCATTAGAACTCTATTGCTACGATACGTAGACATTTGTAAAGGCTATTCCCTAGCATGGAAGGGTCGCACTTACATTCTTTTGAAGTGAGAACGAGGTATACATAACACTCCATAATGAATATTATATTTCTCATGAAACATAGAAGAGTGATGCGATATCGCGTTTTAGGAAGCATTGGATCTCTATTGCTGCGATACGTAGACATCTGCAAACGCTATTTCCTAGCATGGAAGTGTCGCATTTACATTCTTTTGAAGTGAATACGAGGTATACATGACACTTCGCAATGAATATTATATCTTATCATGAAACATAGGAATGAGGTGCTATATCGCGTTTTGAGAAGCATTAGAACTCTATTGCTACGATACGTAGACATCTGCAAACGCTATTTCCTAGCATGGAAGTGTCGCATTTACATTCTATTGAAGTGAATACGAGGTATACATGACACTTCGCAATGAATATTATATCTTATCATGAAACATAGGAATGAGGTGCTATATCGCATTTTGAGAAGCATTAGAGCTCTATTGCTACGATACGTAGACATCTGCAAACGCTATTTCCTAGCATGGAAGTGTCTTATTTACGTTCTTTTGAAGTGAATACGTGGTATACATGACACTTCGCAATGAATATTATATCTTATCATGGAACATAGAAGTGAGATGCGATATCGTGTTCTAAGAAGCACTAGAACTCTATTGCTACGATACGTAGACATCTGCAAACAATATTTTCTAGCAAGGAAGTGTCGCATTTACATTCTTGTGAAGTGAAATCGAGGTATACATGACACTTCGCAATGAATATTATATCTTATCACGAAACATAGAAGTGTGATGCGATATCGCATTTTAAGAAGCATTAGAACCCTATTGCTACGATACGTAGTCATCTGCAAACGCTACTTCCTAGCATGGAAGTGTCGCATTTACATTCTTTTGAAGTGAATACGAGGTATACATGTCAATTCGCAATGAATATTATATCTTGTCATGAAACATAGCAGTGAGATGCGATATCGCGTTTTAAGAAGCATTAGAACTATATTGCTACGATACGTAGACATCTGCAAACGCTATTTCCTAGTATGGGATGGTCGCATTTACATTCTTTTGATGTGAATACGAGATATACATGACACTTCGCAATGAATATTATATCTTCTCATGAAACATAGCAGTGAGATGCGATATCGCGTTTTAAGAAGCCTTAGTACTCTACTGCTACGATACGTAGACATCTGCAAACGCTATTTCCTAGCATGGAAGTGTCGCATTTACATTCTTTTGATGTGAATACGAGATATACATGACACTTCGCAATGAATATTATATCTTCTCATGAAACATAGCAGTGAGATGCGATATCGCGTTTTAAGAAGCCTTAGTACTCTACTGCTACGATACGTAGACATCTGCAAACGCTATTTCCTAGCATGGAGGTGTCGCATTTACATTCGTCTGAAGTGAATACGAGATATACATGACACTTCGCAATGAATATTATATCTTCTCATGAAACATAGCAGTGAGATGCGATATCGCGTTTTAAGAAGCATTAGAACTCTATTGCTACGATACGTAGACATCTGCAAACGCTATTTCCTAGCATGGAGGTGTCGCATTTACATTCGTTTGAAGTGAATACGAGATATACATGACACTTCGCAATGAATATTATATCTTCTCATGAAACATAGCAGTGAGATGCGATATCGCGTTTTAAGAAGCATTAGAACTCTATTGCTACGATACGTAGACATCTGCAAACGCTATTTCCTAGCATGGAAGTGTCGCATTTACATTCTTTTGAAGTGAATACGAGGTATACATGACACTTCGCAATGAATATTATATCTTATCATGAAACATAGGAACGAGGTGCTATATCGCGTTTTGAGAAGCATTAGAACTCTATTGCTACGATACGTAGACATCTGCAAACAATATTTTCTAGCAAGGAAGTGTCGCATTTACATTCTTGTGAAGTGAAATCGAGGTATACATGACACTTCGCAATGAATATTATATCTTATCACGAAACATAGAAGTGTGATGCGATATCGCATTTTAAGAATCATTAGAACTCTATTGTTTCGACACGTAGTCATCTGGAAACGCTATTTCCTAGCAAGGAAGTGTCGCATTTACATCCTTTTGAAGTCAATACGAGGTATACATGACACTTCGCAATGAATATTATATCTGATCATGAAACATAGAAATGAGATGCGACATCTCGTTTTAAGAAGCATTAGAACTCTATTGCTACGATACGTAGACATCTGCAAACGCTATTTCCTAGGATGGGAGGGTCGCATTTACATTCTTTTGAAGTGAGTACGAGGTATACATAACACTCCATAATGAAAATTATATCTTCTCATGAAACATAGCAGTGTGATGCGATATCGCGTTTTAAGAAGCATTAGAACTCTATTGCTACGATACGTAGACATTTGTAAAGGCTATTCCCTAGCATGGAAGGGTCGCACTTACATTCTTTTGAAGTGAGAACGAGGTATACATAACACTCCATAATGAATATTATATTTCTCATGAAACATAGAAGAGTGATGCGATATCGCGTTTTAGGAAGCATTGGATCTCTATTGCTGCGATACGTAGACATCTGCAAACGCTATTTCCTAGCATGGAAGTGTCGCATTTACATCCTTTTGAAGTCAATACGAGGTATACATGACACTTCGCAATGAATATTATATCTGATCATGAAACATAGAAATGAGATGCGACATCTCGTTTTAAGAAGCATTAGAACTCTATTGCTACGATACGTAGACATCTGCAAACGCTAATTCCTAGTATGGGAGGGTCGCATTTACATTCTTTTGATGTGAATACGAGATATACATGACACTTCGCAATGAATATTATATCTTATCATGAAACATAGGAATGAGGTGCTATATCGAGTTTTGTGAAGCATTAGAACTCTATTGCCTATATACGTAGACATCTGCAAACTCTATTTCCTTGCCAGGAAATTTCGCACTTACATTCCACTGAAGTGAATACGAGGTATACATAACATTACACAATGAATATTATATCTTATTACAAAACATAGAAATGAAATACGACATCTCGTTTTAAGAAACATTAGAACTCTATTGCTACGATACGTAGACATCTGCAAACGCTATTTCCTAGCATGGAAGTGTCGCATTTACATTCATTTGAAGTGAATATGAGGTATACATGACACATCGTAATGAATATTATATCTTCTCATGAGACATAGAAGAGTGATGCGATATCGCGTTTTAGGAAGCATTGGACCTCTATTGCTGCGATACGTAGACATCTGCAAACGCTATTTCCTAGCATGGAAGTGTCGCATTTACATTCTTTGGAAGTCAATACGAGGTATGCATGACACTTCGCAATGAATATTATATCTTATCATGAAACATAGGAATGAGGTGCTATATCGCGTTTTGAGAAGCATTAGAACTCTATTGCTACGATACGTAGACATCTGCAAACGCTATTTCCTAGCATGGAAGTGTCGCATTTACATTCTTTTGAAGTGAATACGAGGTATACATGACACTTCGCAATGAATATTATATCTTATCATGAAACATAGGAATGAGGTGCTATATCGCATTTTGAGAAGCATTAGAGCTCTATTGCTACGATACGTAGACATCTGCAAACACTATTTCCTAGCATGGAAGTGTCTTATTTACGTTCTTTTGAAGTGAATACGAGGGATACATGACACTTCGCAATGAATATTATATCTTATCATGAAACATAGAAGTGAGATACGATATCGCGTTCTAAGAAGCACTAGAACTCTATTGCTACGATACGTAGACATCAGCAAACAATATTTTCTAGCAAGGAAGTGTCGCATTTACATTCTTGTGAAGTGAAATCGAGGTATACATGACACTTCGCAATGAATATTATATCTTATCACGAAACATAGAAGTGTGATGCGATATCGCATTTTAAGAAGCATTAGAACCCTATTGCTACGATACGTAGTCATCTGCAAACGCTACTTCCTAGCATGGAAGTGTCGCATTTACATTCTTTTGAAGTGAATACGAGGTATACATGACACTTCGCAATGAATATTATATCTTATCATGAAACATAGCAGTGAGATGCGATATCGCGTTTTAAGAAGCATTAGAACTATATTGCTACGATACGTAGACATCTGCAAACGCTATTTCCTAGCATGGAAGTGTCGCATTTACATTCACTTGAAGTGAATATGAGGTATACATGACACGTCGTAATGAATATTATACATTATCATGAAACATAGAAGAGTGATGCGATATCGCGTTTTAGGACGCATTGGAACTCTATTGCTGCGATACGTAGACATCTGCAAACGCTATTTCGTAGCATGGAAGTGTCGCATTTACATTTTTTTGGTGTGAATACGAGATATACATGACACTTCGCAAAGAATATTATATCTTCTCATGAAACATAGCAGTGAGATGCGATATCGCGTTTTAAGAAGCATTAGAACTCTATTGCTACGAAACGTAGACATCTGCAAACGCTATTTCCTAGTATGGGATGGTCGCATTTACATTCTTTTGAAGTGAGTACGAGGTATACATAACACTCCATAATGAATATTATATCTTCTCATGAAACATAGAAGATTGATGCGATATCGCGTTTTAGGAAGCATTGGATCACTATTGCTGCGATACGTAGACATCTGCAAACGCTATTTCCTAGCATGGAAGTGTCGCATTTACATTCTTTTGAAGTGAATACGAGGTATACATGACACTTCGCAATGAATATTATATCTTATCATGAAACATAGGAATGAGGTGCTATATCGCGTTTTGAGAAGCATTAGAACTCTATTGCTACGATACGTAGACATCTGCAAACAATATTTTCTAGCAAGGAAGTGTCGCATTTACATTCTTGTGAAGTGAAATGGAGGTATACATGACACTTCGCAATGAATATTATATCTTATCACGAAACATAGAAGTGTGATGCGATATCGCATTTTAAGAATCATTAGAACTCTATTGTTTCGACACGTAGTCATCTGGAAACGCTATTTCCTAGCAAGGAAGTGTCGCATTTACATCCTTTTGAAGTCAATACGAGGTATACATGACACTTCGCAATGAATATTATATCTGATCATGAAACATAGAAATGAGATGCGACATCTCGTTTTAAGAAGCATTAGAACTCTATTGCTACGATACGTAGACATCTGCAAACGCTATTTCCTAGGATGGGAGGGTCGCATTTACATTCTTTTGAAGTGAGTACGAGGTATACATAACACTCCATAATGAAAATTATATCTTCTCATGAAACATAGCAGTGTGATGCGATATCGCGTTTTAAGAAGCATTAGAACTCTATTGCTACGATACGTAGACATTTGTAAAGGCTATTCCCTAGCATGGAAGGGTCGCACTTACATTCTTTTGAAGTGAGAACGAGGTATACATAACACTCCATAATGAATATTATATTTCTCATGAAACATAGAAGAGTGATGCGATATCGCGTTTTAGGAAGCATTGGATCTCTATTGCTGCGATACGTAGACATCTGCAAACGCTATTTCCTAGCATGGAAGTGTCGCATTTACATCCTTTTGAAGTCAATACGAGGTATACATGACACTTCGCAATGAATATTATATCTGATCATGAAACATAGAAATGAGATGCGACATCTCGTTTTAAGAAGCATTAGAACTCTATTGCTACGATACGTAGACATCTGCAAACGCTAATTCCTAGTATGGGAGGGTCGCATTTACATTCTTTTGATGTGAATACGAGATATACATGACACTTCGCAATGAATATTATATCTTATCATGAAACATAGGAATGAGGTGCTATATCGAGTTTTGTGAAGCATTAGAACTCTATTGCCTATATACGTAGACATCTGCAAACTCTATTTCCTTGCCAGGAAATTTCGCACTTACATTCCACTGAAGTGAATACGAGGTATACATAACATTACACAATGAATATTATATCTTATTACAAAACATAGAAATGAAATACGACATCTCGTTTTAAGAAACATTAGAACTCTATTGCTACGATACGTAGACATCTGCAAACGCTATTTCCTAGCATGGAAGTGTCGCATTTACATTCATTTGAAGTGAATATGAGGTATACATGACACATCGTAATGAATATTATATCTTCTCATGAGACATAGAAGAGTGATGCGATATCGCGTTTTAGGAAGCATTGGACCTCTATTGCTGCGATACGTAGACATCTGCAAACGCTATTTCCTAGCATGGAAGTGTCGCATTTACATTCTTTGGAAGTCAATACGAGGTATGCATGACACTTCGCAATGAATATTATATCTTATCATGAAACATAGGAATGAGGTGCTATATCGCGTTTTGAGAAGCATTAGAACTCTATTGCTACGATACGTAGACATCTGCAAACGCTATTTCCTAGCATGGAAGTGTCGCATTTACATTCTTTTGAAGTGAATACGAGGTATACATGACACTTCGCAATGAATATTATATCTTATCATGAAACATAGGAATGAGGTGCTATATCGCATTTTGAGAAGCATTAGAGCTCTATTGCTACGATACGTAGACATCTGCAAACACTATTTCCTAGCATGGAAGTGTCTTATTTACGTTCTTTTGAAGTGAATACGAGGGATACATGACACTTCGCAATGAATATTATATCTTATCATGAAACATAGAAGTGAGATACGATATCGCGTTCTAAGAAGCACTAGAACTCTATTGCTACGATACGTAGACATCAGCAAACAATATTTTCTAGCAAGGAAGTGTCGCATTTACATTCTTGTGAAGTGAAATCGAGGTATACATGACACTTCGCAATGAATATTATATCTTATCACGAAACATAGAAGTGTGATGCGATATCGCATTTTAAGAAGCATTAGAACCCTATTGCTACGATACGTAGTCATCTGCAAACGCTACTTCCTAGCATGGAAGTGTCGCATTTACATTCTTTTGAAGTGAATACGAGGTATACATGACACTTCGCAATGAATATTATATCTTATCATGAAACATAGCAGTGAGATGCGATATCGCGTTTTAAGAAGCATTAGAACTATATTGCTACGATACGTAGACATCTGCAAACGCTATTTCCTAGCATGGAAGTGTCGCATTTACATTCACTTGAAGTGAATATGAGGTATACATGACACGTCGTAATGAATATTATACATTATCATGAAACATAGAAGAGTGATGCGATATCGCGTTTTAGGACGCATTGGAACTCTATTGCTGCGATACGTAGACATCTGCAAACGCTATTTCGTAGCATGGAAGTGTCGCATTTACATTTTTTTGGTGTGAATACGAGATATACATGACACTTCGCAAAGAATATTATATCTTCTCATGAAACATAGCAGTGAGATGCGATATCGCGTTTTAAGAAGCATTAGAACTCTATTGCTACGAAACGTAGACATCTGCAAACGCTATTTCCTAGTATGGGATGGTCGCATTTACATTCTTTTGAAGTGAGTACGAGGTATACATAACACTCCATAATGAATATTATATCTTCTCATGAAACATAGAAGATTGATGCGATATCGCGTTTTAGGAAGCATTGGATCACTATTGCTGCGATACGTAGGCATCTGCAAACGCTATTTCCTAGCATGGAAGTGTCGCATTTACATTCTTTTGAAGTGAATACGAGGTATACATGACACTTCGCAATGAATATTATATCTTATCATGAAACATAGGATTGAGGTGCTATATCGCGTTTTGAGAAGCATTAGAGCTCTATTGCTACGATACGTACACATCTGCAAAAGCCATTTCCTAGAATGTAAGTGTCTTATTTACGTTCTTTTGAAGTGAATACGAGATATACATGACACTTCGCAATGAATATTATATCTTATCATGAAACATAGAAGTGAGATGCGATATCGCGTTCTAAGAAGCACTAGAACTCTATTGCTACGATACGTAGACATCTGCAAACAATATTTCCTAGCAAGGAAGTGTCGCATTTATATTTTTGTGAAGTGAAATCGAGGTATACATGACACTTCGCAATGAATATTATATCTTATCACGAAACATAGAAGTGTGATGCGATATCGCATTTTAAGAAGCATTAGAACCCTATTGCTACGATACGTAGTCATCTGCAAACGCTACTTCCTAGCATGGAAGTGTCGCATTTACATTCTCTTGAAGTGAATACGAGGTATACATGACACTTCGCAATGAATATTATATCTTATCATGAAACATAGCAGTGAGATGCGATATCGCGTTTTAAGAAGCATTAGAACTCTATTGCTACGATACGTAGACATCTGCAAACGCTATTTCCTAGCATGGAAGTGTCGCATTTACATTCATTTGAAGTGAATATGAGGTATACATGACACTTCGTAATGAATATTATACCTTATCATGAAACATAGAAGAGTGATGCGATATCGCGTTTTAGGAAGCATTGGAACTCTATTGCTGCAATACGTAGACATCTGCAAACGCTATTTCCTAGCATGGAAGTGTCGCATTTACATTCTTTTGATGTGAATACGAGATATACATGACACTTCGCAATGAATATTATATCTTCTCATGAAACATAGCAGTGAGATGCGATATCGCGTTTTAAGAAGCATTAGAACTCTATTGCTACGATACGTAGACATCTGCAAACGCTACTTCCTAGCATGGAAGTGTCGCATTTACATTCTTTTGAAGTGAATACGAGGTATACATGACACTTCGCAATGAATATTATATCTTATCATGAAACATAGCAGTGAGATGCGATATCGCGTTTTAAGAAGCATTAGAACTATATTGCTACGATACGTAGACATCTGCAAACGCTATTTCCTAGCATGGAAGTGTCGCATTTACATTCACTTGAAGTGAATATGAGGTATACATGACACGTCGTAATGAATATTATACATTATCATGAAACATAGAAGAGTGATGCGATATCGCGTTTTAGGACGCATTGGAACTCTATTGCTGCGATACGTAGACATCTGCAAACGCTATTTCGTAGCATGGAAGTGTCGCATTTACATTTTTTTGGTGTGAATACGAGATATACATGACACTTCGCAAAGAATATTATATCTTCTCATGAAACATAGCAGTGAGATGCGATATCGCGTTTTAAGAAGCATTAGAACTCTATTGCTACGAAACGTAGACATCTGCAAACGCTATTTCCTAGTATGGGATGGTCGCATTTACATTCTTTTGAAGTGAGTACGAGGTATACATAACACTCCATAATGAATATTATATCTTCTCATGAAACATAGAAGATTGATGCGATATCGCGTTTTAGGAAGCATTGGATCACTATTGCTGCGATACGTAGACATCTGCAAACGCTATTTCCTAGCATGGAAGTGTCGCATTTACATTCTTTTGAAGTGAATACGAGGTATACATGACACTTCGCAATGAATATTATATCTTATCATGAAACATAGGATTGAGGTGCTATATCGCGTTTTGAGAAGCATTAGAGCTCTATTGCTACGATACGTACACATCTGCAAAAGCCATTTCCTAGAATGTAAGTGTCTTATTTACGTTCTTTTGAAGTGAATACGAGATATACATGACACTTCGCAATGAATATTATATCTTATCATGAAACATAGAAGTGAGATGCGATATCGCGTTCTAAGAAGCACTAGAACTCTATTGCTACGATACGTAGACATCTGCAAACAATATTTCCTAGCAAGGAAGTGTCGCATTTATATTTTTGTGAAGTGAAATCGAGGTATACATGACACTTCGCAATGAATATTATATCTTATCACGAAACATAGAAGTGTGATGCGATATCGCATTTTAAGAAGCATTAGAACCCTATTGCTACGATACGTAGTCATCTGCAAACGCTACTTCCTAGCATGGAAGTGTCGCATTTACATTCTCTTGAAGTGAATACGAGGTATACATGACACTTCGCAATGAATATTATATCTTATCATGAAACATAGCAGTGAGATGCGATATCGCGTTTTAAGAAGCATTAGAACTCTATTGCTACGATACGTAGACATCTGCAAACGCTATTTCCTAGCATGGAAGTGTCGCATTTACATTCATTTGAAGTGAATATGAGGTATACATGACACTTCGTAATGAATATTATACCTTATCATGAAACATAGAAGAGTGATGCGATATCGCGTTTTAGGAAGCATTGGAACTCTATTGCTGCAATACGTAGACATCTGCAAACGCTATTTCCTAGCATGGAAGTGTCGCATTTACATTCTTTTGATGTGAATACGAGATATACATGACACTTCGCAATGAATATTAAATCTTCTCATGAAACATAGCAGTGAGATGCGATATCGCGTTTTAAGAAGCATTAGAACTCTATTGCTACGATACGTAGACATCTGCAAACGCTATTTCCTAGCATGGAGGTGTCGCATTTACATTCGTTTGAAGTGAATACGAGATATACATGACACTTCGCAATGAATATTATATCTTATCGTGAAACATAGAAGTGAGATGCGATATGGCATTTTAAGAATCATTAGAACTCTATTGTTTCGACACGTAGTCATCTGGAAACGCTATTTCCTAGCAAGGAAGTGTCGCATTTACATCCTTTTGAAGTCAATACGAGGTATACATGACACTTCGCAATGAATATTATATCTGATCATGAAACATAGAAATGAGATGCGACATCTCGTTTTAAGAAGCATTAGAACTCTATTGCTACGATACGTAGACATCTGCAAACGCTATTTCCTAGGATGGGAGGGTCGCATTTACATTCTTTTGAAGTGAGTACGAGGTATACATAACACTCCATAATGAATATTATATCTTCTCATGAAACATAGCAGTGAGATGCGATATCGCGTTTTAAGAAGCATTAGAACTCTATTGCTACGATACGTAGACATTTGCAAAGGCTATTCCCTAGCATGGAAGGGTCGCACTTACATTCTTTTGAAGTGAGTACGAGGTATACATAACACTCCATAATGAATATTATATCTTCTCATGAAACATAGAAGAGTGATGCGATATCGCGTTTTAGGAAGCATTGGATCTCTATTGCTGCGATACGTAGACATCTGCAAACGTTATTTCCTGGCATGGAAGTGTCGCATTTACATTCTTTTGAAGTGAATACGAGGCATACATGACACTTCGCAATGAATATTATATCTTATCATGAAATATAGGAATGAGGTGCTATATCGCGTTTTGAGAAGCATTAGAACTCTATTGCTACGAGACGTAGACATCTGCAAACGCTAATTCCTAGCATGGAAGTGTCGCATTTACATTCGTTTGAAGTGAATACGAGATATACATGACACTTCGCAGTGAATATTATATTTTATCATGAAACATAGAAGTGAGATGCGATATGTCATTTTAAGAATCATTAGAACTCTATTGTTTCGACACGTAGTCATCTGGAAACGCTATTTCCTAGCAAGGAAGTGTCGCATTTACATCCTTTTGAAGTCAATACGAGGTATACATGACACTTCGCAATGAATATTATATCTGATCATGAAACGTAGAAATGAGATGCGACATCTCGTTTTAAGAAGCATTATAACTCTATTGCTACGATACGTAGACATCTGCAAACGCTATTTCCTAGGATGGGAGGGTCGCATTTACATTCTTTTGAAGTGAGTACGAGGTATACATAACACTCCATAATGAATATTATATCTTCTCATGAAACATAGAAGAGTGATGCGATATCGCGTTTTAGGAAGCATTGGATCTCTATTGCTGCGATACGTAGACATCTGCAAACGCTATTTCCTAGCATGGAAGTGTCGCATTTACATTCATTTGAAGTGAATATGAGGTATACATGACACTTCGTAATGAATATTATACCTTATCATGAAACATAGAAGAGTGATGCGATATCGCGTTTTAGGAAGCATTGGAACTCTATTGCTGCGATACGTAGACATCTGCAAACGCTATTTCCTAGCATGGAAGTGTCGCATTTACATTCTTTTGATGTGAATATGAGATATACATGACACTTCGCAATGAATATTATATCTTACCATGAAACATAGAAGTGAGATGCGATATGGCATTTTAAGAATCATTAGAACTCTATTGTTTCGACACGTAGTCATCTGGAAACGCTATTTCCTAGCAAGGAAGTGTCGCATCTACATCCTTTTGAAGTCAATACGAGGTATACATGACACTTCGCAATGAATATTATATCTGATCATGAAACATAGAAATGAGATGCGACATCTCGTTTTAAGAAGCATTAGAACTCTATTGCTACGATACGTAGACATCTGCAAACGCTATTTCCTAGGATGGGAGGGTCGCATTTACATTCTTTTGAAGTGAGTACGAGGTATACATAACACTCCATAATGAATATTATATCTTCTCATGAAACATAGCAGTGAGATGCGATATCGCGTTTTAAGAAGCATTAGAACTCTATTGCTACGATACGTAGACATTTGCAAAGGCTATTCCCTAGCATGGAAGGGTCGCACTTACATTCTTTTGAAGTGAGTACGAGGTATACATAACACTCCATAATGAATATTATATCTTCTCATGAAACATAGAAGAGTGATGCGATATCGCGTTTTAGGAAGCATTGGATCTCTATTGCTGCGATACGTAGACATCTGCAAACGCTATTTCCTAGCATGGAAGTGTCGCATTTACATTCTTTTGAAGTGAATACGAGGTATACATGACACTTCGCAATGAATATTATATCTTATCATGAAATATAGGAATGAGGTGCTATATCGCGTTTTGAGAAGCATTAGAACTCTATTGCTACGATACGTAGTCATCTGGAAACGCTATTTCCTAGCAAGGAAGTGTCGCATCTACATCCTTTTGATGTCAATACGAGGTATACATGACACTTCGCAATGAATATTATATCTGATCATGAAACATAGAAATGAGATGCGACATCTCGTTTTAAGAAGCATTAGAACTCTATTGCTACGATACGTAGACATCTGCAAACGCTATTTCCTAGGATGGGAGGGTCGCATTTACATTCTTTTGAAGTGAGTACGAGGTATACATAACACTCCATAATGAATATTATATCTTCTCATGAAACATAGCAGTGAGATGCGATATCGCGTTTTAAGAAGCATTAGAACTCTATTGCTACGATACGTAGACATTTGCAAAGGCTATTCCCTAGCATGGAAGGGTCGCACTTACATTCTTTTGAAGTGAGTACGAGGTATACATAACACTCCATAATGAATATTATATCTTCTCATGAAACATAGAAGAGTGATGCGATATCGCGTTTTAGGAAGCATTGGATCTCTATTGCTGCGATACGTAGACATCTGCAAACGCTATTTCCTAGCATGGAAGTGTCGCATTTACATTCTTTTGAAGTGAATACGAGGTATACATGACACTTCGCAATGAATATTATATCTTATCATGAAATATAGGAATGAGGTGCTATATCGCGTTTTGAGAAGCATTAGAACTCTATTGCTACGATACGTAGACATCTGCAAACGCTATTTCCTAGCATGGAAGTGTCGCATTTACATTCTTTTGAAGTGAATACGAGGTATACATGACACTTCGCAATGAATATTATATCTTATCATGAAACATAGAAGTGAGATGCGATATCGCGTTCTAAGAAGCACTAGAACTCTATTGCTACGATACGTAGACATCTGCAAACGCTATTTCCTAGCATGGAGGTGTCGCATTTACATTCTTGTGAAGTGAAATCGAGGTATACATGACACTTCGCAATGAATATTATATCTTATCACGAAACATAGAAGTGTGATGCGATATCGCATTTTAAGAAGCATTAGAACTCTATTGCTACGATACGTATTCATCTGCAAACGCTACTTCCTAGCATGGAAGTGTCGCATTTACATTCTTTTGAAGTGAATACGAGGTATACATGACACTTCGCAATGAATATTATATCTTCTCATGAAACATAGGAATGAGGTGCTATATCGCGTTTTGAGAAGCATTAGAACTCTATTGCTACGATACTTAGACATCTGCAAACGCTATTTCCTAGCATGGAAGTGTCGCATTTACATTCGTTTGAAGTGAATACGAGATATACATGACACTTCGCAGTGAATATTATATCTTATCATGAAACATAGAAGTGAGATGCGATATGTCATTTTAAGAATCATTAGAACTCTATTGTTTCGACACGTAGTCATCTGGAAACGCTATTTCCTAGCAAGGAAGTGTCGCATTTACATCCTTTTGAAGTCAATACGAGGTATACATGACACTTCGCAATGAATATTATATCTGATCATGAAACATAGAAATGAGATGCGACATCTCGTTTTAAGAAGCATTAGAACTCTATTGCTACGATACGTAGACATCTGCAAACGCTATTTCCTAGGATGGGAGGGTCGCATTTACATTCTTTTGATGTGAGTACGAGGTATACATAACACTCCATAATGAATATTATATCTTCTCATGAAACATAGGGGAGTGATGCGATATCGCGTTTTAGGAAGCATTGGATCTCTATTGCTGCGATACGTAGACATCTGCAAACGCTATTTCCTAGCATGGAAGTGTCGCATTTACATTCTTTTGAAGTGAATACGAGGTATACATGACACTTCGCAATGAATATTATATCTTATCATGAAACATAGAAGTGAGATGCGATATCGCGTTCTAAGAAGCACTAGAACTCTATTGCTACGATACGTAGACATCTGCAAACGCTATTTCCTAGCATGGAGGTGTCGCATTTACATTCTTGTGAAGTGAAGTCGAGGTATACATGACACTTCGCAATGAATATTATATCTTATCACGAAACATAGAAGTGTGATGCGATATCGCATTTTAAGAAGCATTAGAACTCTATTGCTACGATACGTATTCATCTGCAAACGCTACTTCCTAGCATGGAAGTGTCGCATTTACATTCTTTTGGAGTGAATACGAGGTATACATGACACTTCGCAATGAATATTATATCTTCTCATGAAACATAGGAATGAGGTGCTATATCGCGTTTTGAGAAGCATTAGAACTCTATTGCCTATATACGTAGACATCTGCAAACTCTATTTCCTTGCCAGGAAATTTCGCACTTACATTCCACTGAAGTGAATACGAGGTATACATAACATTACACAATGAATATTATATCTTATTACGAAACATAGAAATGAAATACGACATCTCGTTTTAAGAAACATTAGAACTCTATTGCTACGATACGTAGACATCTGCAAACGCTATTTCCTAGCATGGAAGTGTCGCATTTACATTCATTTGAAGTGAATATGAGGTATACATGACACTTCGTAATGAATATTATACCTTATCATGAAACATAGAAGAGTGATGCGATATCGCGTTTTAGGAAGCATTGGAACTCTATTGCTGCGATACGTAGACATCTGCAAACGCTATTTCCTAGCAGGGAAGTGTCGCATTTACATTCTTTTGATGTGAATACGAGATATACATGACACTTCGCAATGAATATTATATCTTCTCATGAAACATAGCAGTGAGATGCGATATCGCGTTTTAAGAAGCATTAGAACTCTATTGCTACGATACGTAGACATTTGCAAAGGCTATTCCCTAGCATGGAAGGGTCGCACTTACATTCTTTTGAAGTGAGTACGAGGTATACATAACACTCCATAATGAATATTATATCTTCTCATGAGACATAGAAGAGTGATGCGATATCGCGTTTTAGGAAGCATTGGACCTCTATTGCTGCGATACGTAGACATCTGCAAACGCTATTTCCTAGCATGGAAGTGTCGCATTTACATTCTTTGGAAGTCAATACGAGGTATGCATGACACTTCGCAATGAATATTATATCTTATCATGAAACATAGGAATGAGGTGCTATATCGCGTTTTAAGAAGCATTAGAACTCTATTGCTACGATACGTAGACATCTGCAAACGCTATTTCCTAGCATGGAAGTGTCGCATTTACATTCATTTGAAGTGAATATGAGGTATACATGACACTTCGTAATGAATATTATACCTTATCATGAAACATAGAAGAGTGATGCGATATCGCGTTTTAGGAAGCATTGGAACTCTATTGCTGCAATACGTAGACATCTGCAAACGCTATTTCCTAGCATGGAAGTGTCGCATTTACATTCTTTTGATGTGAATACGAGATATACATGACACTTCGCAATGAATATTAAATCTTCTCATGAAACATAGCAGTGAGATGCGATATCGCGTTTTAAGAAGCATTAGAACTCTATTGCTACGATACGTAGACATCTGCAAACGCTATTTCCTAGCATGGAGGTGTCGCATTTACATTCGTTTGAAGTGAATACGAGATATACATGACACTTCGCAATGAATATTATATCTTATCGTGAAACATAGAAGTGAGATGCGATATGGCATTTTAAGAATCATTAGAACTCTATTGTTTCGACACGTAGTCATCTGGAAACGCTATTTCCTAGCAAGGAAGTGTCGCATTTACATCCTTTTGAAGTCAATACGAGGTATACATGACACTTCGCAATGAATATTATATCTGATCATGAAACATAGAAATGAGATGCGACATCTCGTTTTAAGAAGCATTAGAACTCTATTGCTACGATACGTAGACATCTGCAAACGCTATTTCCTAGGATGGGAGGGTCGCATTTACATTCTTTTGAAGTGAGTACGAGGTATACATAACACTCCATAATGAATATTATATCTTCTCATGAAACATAGCAGTGAGATGCGATATCGCGTTTTAAGAAGCATTAGAACTCTATTGCTACGATACGTAGACATTTGCAAAGGCTATTCCCTAGCATGGAAGGGTCGCACTTACATTCTTTTGAAGTGAGTACGAGGTATACATAACACTCCATAATGAATATTATATCTTCTCATGAAACATAGAAGAGTGATGCGATATCGCGTTTTAGGAAGCATTGGATCTCTATTGCTGCGATACGTAGACATCTGCAAACGTTATTTCCTGGCATGGAAGTGTCGCATTTACATTCTTTTGAAGTGAATACGAGGCATACATGACACTTCGCAATGAATATTATATCTTATCATGAAATATAGGAATGAGGTGCTATATCGCGTTTTGAGAAGCATTAGAACTCTATTGCTACGAGACGTAGACATCTGCAAACGCTAATTCCTAGCATGGAAGTGTCGCATTTACATTCGTTTGAAGTGAATACGAGATATACATGACACTTCGCAGTGAATATTATATTTTATCATGAAACATAGAAGTGAGATGCGATATGTCATTTTAAGAATCATTAGAACTCTATTGTTTCGACACGTAGTCATCTGGAAACGCTATTTCCTAGCAAGGAAGTGTCGCATTTACATCCTTTTGAAGTCAATACGAGGTATACATGACACTTCGCAATGAATATTATATCTGATCATGAAACGTAGAAATGAGATGCGACATCTCGTTTTAAGAAGCATTATAACTCTATTGCTACGATACGTAGACATCTGCAAACGCTATTTCCTAGGATGGGAGGGTCGCATTTACATTCTTTTGAAGTGAGTACGAGGTATACATAACACTCCATAATGAATATTATATCTTCTCATGAAACATAGAAGAGTGATGCGATATCGCGTTTTAGGAAGCATTGGATCTCTATTGCTGCGATACGTAGACATCTGCAAACGCTATTTCCTAGCATGGAAGTGTCGCATTTACATTCATTTGAAGTGAATATGAGGTATACATGACACTTCGTAATGAATATTATACCTTATCATGAAACATAGAAGAGTGATGCGATATCGCGTTTTAGGAAGCATTGGAACTCTATTGCTGCGATACGTAGACATCTGCAAACGCTATTTCCTAGCATGGAAGTGTCGCATTTACATTCTTTTGATGTGAATATGAGATATACATGACACTTCGCAATGAATATTATATCTTACCATGAAACATAGAAGTGAGATGCGATATGGCATTTTAAGAATCATTAGAACTCTATTGTTTCGACACGTAGTCATCTGGAAACGCTATTTCCTAGCAAGGAAGTGTCGCATCTACATCCTTTTGAAGTCAATACGAGGTATACATGACACTTCGCAATGAATATTATATCTGATCATGAAACATAGAAATGAGATGCGACATCTCGTTTTAAGAAGCATTAGAACTCTATTGCTACGATACGTAGACATCTGCAAACGCTATTTCCTAGGATGGGAGGGTCGCATTTACATTCTTTTGAAGTGAGTACGAGGTATACATAACACTCCATAATGAATATTATATCTTCTCATGAAACATAGCAGTGAGATGCGATATCGCGTTTTAAGAAGCATTAGAACTCTATTGCTACGATACGTAGACATTTGCAAAGGCTATTCCCTAGCATGGAAGGGTCGCACTTACATTCTTTTGAAGTGAGTACGAGGTATACATAACACTCCATAATGAATATTATATCTTCTCATGAAACATAGAAGAGTGATGCGATATCGCGTTTTAGGAAGCATTGGATCTCTATTGCTGCGATACGTAGACATCTGCAAACGCTATTTCCTAGCATGGAAGTGTCGCATTTACATTCTTTTGAAGTGAATACGAGGTATACATGACACTTCGCAATGAATATTATATCTTATCATGAAATATAGGAATGAGGTGCTATATCGCGTTTTGAGAAGCATTAGAACTCTATTGCTACGATACGTAGTCATCTGGAAACGCTATTTCCTAGCAAGGAAGTGTCGCATCTACATCCTTTTGATGTCAATACGAGGTATACATGACACTTCGCAATGAATATTATATCTGATCATGAAACATAGAAATGAGATGCGACATCTCGTTTTAAGAAGCATTAGAACTCTATTGCTACGATACGTAGACATCTGCAAACGCTATTTCCTAGGATGGGAGGGTCGCATTTACATTCTTTTGAAGTGAGTACGAGGTATACATAACACTCCATAATGAATATTATATCTTCTCATGAAACATAGCAGTGAGATGCGATATCGCGTTTTAAGAAGCATTAGAACTCTATTGCTACGATACGTAGACATTTGCAAAGGCTATTCCCTAGCATGGAAGGGTCGCACTTACATTCTTTTGAAGTGAGTACGAGGTATACATAACACTCCATAATGAATATTATATCTTCTCATGAAACATAGAAGAGTGATGCGATATCGCGTTTTAGGAAGCATTGGATCTCTATTGCTGCGATACGTAGACATCTGCAAACGCTATTTCCTAGCATGGAAGTGTCGCATTTACATTCTTTTGAAGTGAATACGAGGTATACATGACACTTCGCAATGAATATTATATCTTATCATGAAATATAGGAATGAGGTGCTATATCGCGTTTTGAGAAGCATTAGAACTCTATTGCTACGATACGTAGACATCTGCAAACGCTATTTCCTAGCATGGAAGTGTCGCATTTACATTCTTTTGAAGTGAATACGAGGTATACATGACACTTCGCAATGAATATTATATCTTATCATGAAACATAGAAGTGAGATGCGATATCGCGTTCTAAGAAGCACTAGAACTCTATTGCTACGATACGTAGACATCTGCAAACGCTATTTCCTAGCATGGAGGTGTCGCATTTACATTCTTGTGAAGTGAAATCGAGGTATACATGACACTTCGCAATGAATATTATATCTTATCACGAAACATAGAAGTGTGATGCGATATCGCATTTTAAGAAGCATTAGAACTCTATTGCTACGATACGTATTCATCTGCAAACGCTACTTCCTAGCATGGAAGTGTCGCATTTACATTCTTTTGAAGTGAATACGAGGTATACATGACACTTCGCAATGAATATTATATCTTCTCATGAAACATAGGAATGAGGTGCTATATCGCGTTTTGAGAAGCATTAGAACTCTATTGCTACGATACTTAGACATCTGCAAACGCTATTTCCTAGCATGGAAGTGTCGCATTTACATTCGTTTGAAGTGAATACGAGATATACATGACACTTCGCAGTGAATATTATATCTTATCATGAAACATAGAAGTGAGATGCGATATGTCATTTTAAGAATCATTAGAACTCTATTGTTTCGACACGTAGTCATCTGGAAACGCTATTTCCTAGCAAGGAAGTGTCGCATTTACATCCTTTTGAAGTCAATACGAGGTATACATGACACTTCGCAATGAATATTATATCTGATCATGAAACATAGAAATGAGATGCGACATCTCGTTTTAAGAAGCATTAGAACTCTATTGCTACGATACGTAGACATCTGCAAACGCTATTTCCTAGGATGGGAGGGTCGCATTTACATTCTTTTGATGTGAGTACGAGGTATACATAACACTCCATAATGAATATTATATCTTCTCATGAAACATAGGGGAGTGATGCGATATCGCGTTTTAGGAAGCATTGGATCTCTATTGCTGCGATACGTAGACATCTGCAAACGCTATTTCCTAGCATGGAAGTGTCGCATTTACATTCTTTTGAAGTGAATACGAGGTATACATGACACTTCGCAATGAATATTATATCTTATCATGAAACATAGAAGTGAGATGCGATATCGCGTTCTAAGAAGCACTAGAACTCTATTGCTACGATACGTAGACATCTGCAAACGCTATTTCCTAGCATGGAGGTGTCGCATTTACATTCTTGTGAAGTGAAGTCGAGGTATACATGACACTTCGCAATGAATATTATATCTTATCACGAAACATAGAAGTGTGATGCGATATCGCATTTTAAGAAGCATTAGAACTCTATTGCTACGATACGTATTCATCTGCAAACGCTACTTCCTAGCATGGAAGTGTCGCATTTACATTCTTTTGGAGTGAATACGAGGTATACATGACACTTCGCAATGAATATTATATCTTCTCATGAAACATAGGAATGAGGTGCTATATCGCGTTTTGAGAAGCATTAGAACTCTATTGCCTATATACGTAGACATCTGCAAACTCTATTTCCTTGCCAGGAAATTTCGCACTTACATTCCACTGAAGTGAATACGAGGTATACATAACATTACACAATGAATATTATATCTTATTACGAAACATAGAAATGAAATACGACATCTCGTTTTAAGAAACATTAGAACTCTATTGCTACGATACGTAGACATCTGCAAACGCTATTTCCTAGCATGGAAGTGTCGCATTTACATTCATTTGAAGTGAATATGAGGTATACATGACACTTCGTAATGAATATTATACCTTATCATGAAACATAGAAGAGTGATGCGATATCGCGTTTTAGGAAGCATTGGAACTCTATTGCTGCGATACGTAGACATCTGCAAACGCTATTTCCTAGCAGGGAAGTGTCGCATTTACATTCTTTTGATGTGAATACGAGATATACATGACACTTCGCAATGAATATTATATCTTCTCATGAAACATAGCAGTGAGATGCGATATCGCGTTTTAAGAAGCATTAGAACTCTATTGCTACGATACGTAGACATTTGCAAAGGCTATTCCCTAGCATGGAAGGGTCGCACTTACATTCTTTTGAAGTGAGTACGAGGTATACATAACACTCCATAATGAATATTATATCTTCTCATGAGACATAGAAGAGTGATGCGATATCGCGTTTTAGGAAGCATTGGACCTCTATTGCTGCGATACGTAGACATCTGCAAACGCTATTTCCTAGCATGGAAGTGTCGCATTTACATTCTTTGGAAGTCAATACGAGGTATGCATGACACTTCGCAATGAATATTATATCTTATCATGAAACATAGGAATGAGGTGCTATATCGCGTTTTAAGAAGCATTAGAACTCTATTGCTACGATACGTAGACATCTGCAAACGCTATTTCCTAGCATGGAAGTGTCGCATTTACATTCATTTGAAGTGAATATGAGGTATACATGACACTTCGTAATGAATATTATACCTTATCATGAAACATAGAAGAGTGATGCGATATCGCGTTTTAGGAAGCATTGGAACTCTATTGCTGCAATACGTAGACATCTGCAAACGCTATTTCCTAGCATGGAAGTGTCGCATTTACATTCTTTTGATGTGAATACGAGATATACATGACACTTCGCAATGAATATTATATCTTCTCATGAAACATAGCAGTGAGATGCGATATCGCGTTTTAAGAAGCATTAGAACTCTATTGCTACGATACGTAGACATCTGCAAACGCTATTTCCTAGCATGGAGGTGTCGCATTTACATTCGTTTGAAGTGAATACGAGATATACATGACACTTCGCAATGAATATTATATCTTATCGTGAAACATAGAAGTGAGATGCGATATGGCATTTTAAGAATCATTAGAACTCTATTGTTTCGACACGTAGTCATCTGGAAACGCTATTTCCTAGCAAGGAAGTGTCGCATTTACATCCTTTTGAAGTCAATACGAGGTATACATGACACTTCGCAATGAATATTATATCTGATCATGAAACATAGAAATGAGATGCGACATCTCGTTTTAAGAAGCATTAGAACTCTATTGCTACGATACGTAGACATCTGCAAACGCTATTTCCTAGGATGGGAGGGTCGCATTTACATTCTTTTGAAGTGAGTACGAGGTATACATAACACTCCATAATGAATATTATATCTTCTCATGAAACATAGAAGAGTGATGCGATATCGCGTTTTAGGAAGCATTGGATCTCTATTGCTGCGATACGTAGACATCTGCAAACGCTATTTCCTAGCATGGAAGTGTCGCATTTACATTCATTTGAAGTGAATATGAGGTATACATGACACTTCGTAATGAATATTATACCTTATCATGAAACATAGAAGAGTGATGCGATATCGCGTTTTAGGAAGCATTGGAACTCTATTGCTGCGATACGTAGACATCTGCAAACGCTATTTCCTAGCATGGAAGTGTCGCATTTACATTCTTTTGATGTGAATATGAGATATACATGACACTTCGCAATGAATATTATATCTTACCATGAAACATAGAAGTGAGATGCGATATGGCATTTTAAGAATCATTAGAACTCTATTGTTTCGACACGTAGTCATCTGGAAACGCTATTTCCTAGCAAGGAAGTGTCGCATCTACATCCTTTTGAAGTCAATACGAGGTATACATGACACTTCGCAATGAATATTATATCTGATCATGAAACATAGAAATGAGATGCGACATCTCGTTTTAAGAAGCATTAGAACTCTATTGCTACGATACGTAGACATCTGCAAACGCTATTTCCTAGGATGGGAGGGTCGCATTTACATTCTTTTGAAGTGAGTACGAGGTATACATAACACTCCATAATGAATATTATATCTTCTCATGAAACATAGCAGTGAGATGCGATATCGCGTTTTAAGAAGCATTAGAACTCTATTGCTACGATACGTAGACATTTGCAAAGGCTATTCCCTAGCATGGAAGGGTCGCACTTACATTCTTTTGAAGTGAGTACGAGGTATACATAACACTCCATAATGAATATTATATCTTCTCATGAAACATAGAAGAGTGATGCGATATCGCGTTTTAGGAAGCATTGGATCTCTATTGCTGCGATACGTAGACATCTGCAAACGCTATTTCCTAGCATGGAAGTGTCGCATTTACATTCTTTTGAAGTGAATACGAGGTATACATGACACTTCGCAATGAATATTATATCTTATCATGAAATATAGGAATGAGGTGCTATATCGCGTTTTGAGAAGCATTAGAACTCTATTGCTACGATACGTAGACATCTGCAAACGCTATTTCCTAGCATGGAAGTGTCGCATTTACATTCTTTTGAAGTGAATACGAGGTATACATGACACTTCGCAATGAATATTATATCTTATCATGAAACATAGAAGTGAGATGCGATATCGCGTTCTAAGAAGCACTAGAACTCTATTGCTACGATACGTAGACATCTGCAAACGCTATTTCCTAGCATGGAGGTGTCGCATTTACATTCTTGTGAAGTGAAATCGAGGTATACATGACACTTCGCAATGAATATTATATCTTATCACGAAACATAGAAGTGTGATGCGATATCGCATTTTAAGAAGCATTAGAACTCTATTGCTACGATACGTATTCATCTGCAAACGCTACTTCCTAGCATGGAAGTGTCGCATTTACATTCTTTTGAAGTGAATACGAGGTATACATGACACTTCGCAATGAATATTATATCTTCTCATGAAACATAGGAATGAGGTGCTATATCGCGTTTTGAGAAGCATTAGAACTCTATTGCTACGATACTTAGACATCTGCAAACGCTATTTCCTAGCATGGAAGTGTCGCATTTACATTCGTTTGAAGTGAATACGAGATATACATGACACTTCGCAGTGAATATTATATCTTATCATGAAACATAGAAGTGAGATGCGATATGTCATTTTAAGAATCATTAGAACTCTATTGTTTCGACACGTAGTCATCTGGAAACGCTATTTCCTAGCAAGGAAGTGTCGCATTTACATCCTTTTGAAGTCAATACGAGGTATACATGACACTTCGCAATGAATATTATATCTGATCGTGAAACATAGAAATGAGATGCGACATCTCGTTTTAAGAAGCATTAGAACTCTATTGCTACGATACGTAGACATCTGCAAACGCTATTTCCTAGGATGGGAGGGTCGCATTTACATTCTTTTGATGTGAGTACGAGGTATACATAACACTCCATAATGAATATTATATCTTCTCATGAAACATAGGGGAGTGATGCGATATCGCGTTTTAGGAAGCATTGGATCTCTATTGCTGCGATACGTAGACATCTGCAAACGCTATTTCCTAGCATGGAAGTGTCGCATTTACATTCTTTTGAAGTGAATACGAGGTATACATGACACTTCGCAATGAATATTATATCTTATCACGAAACATAGAAGTGAGATGCGATATCGCGTTCTAAGAAGCACTAGAACTCTATTGCTACGATACGTAGACATCTGCAAACGCTATTTCCTAGCATGGAGGTGTCGCATTTACATTCTTGTGAAGTGAAATCGAGGTATACATGACACTTCGCAATGAATATTATATCTTATCACGAAACATAGAAGTGTGATGCGATATCGCATTTTAAGAAGCATTAGAACTCTATTGCTACGATACGTATTCATCTGCAAACGCTACTTCCTAGCATGGAAGTGTCGCATTTACATTCTTTTGAAGTGAATACGAGGTATACATGACACTTCGCAATGAATATTATATCTTCTCATGAAACATAGGAATGAGGTGCTATATCGCGTTTTGAGAAGCATTAGAACTCTATTGCCTATATACGTAGACATCTGCAAACTCTATTTCCTTGCCAGGAAATTTCGCACTTACATTCCACTGAAGTGAATACGAGGTATACATAACATTACACAATGAATATTATATCTTATTACGAAACATAGAAATGAAATACGACATCTCGTTTTAAGAAACATTAGAACTCTATTGCTACGATACGTAGACATCTGCAAACGCTATTTCCTAGCATGGAAGTGTCGCATTTACATTCATTTGAAGTGAATATGAGGTATACATGACACTTCGTAATGAATATTATACCTTATCATGAAACATAGAAGAGTGATGCGATATCGCGTTTTAGGAAGCATTGGAACTCTATTGCTGCGATACGTAGACATCTGCAAACGCTATTTCCTAGCAGGGAAGTGTCGCATTTACATTCTTTTGATGTGAATACGAGATATACATGACACTTCGCAATGAATATTATATCTTCTCATGAAACATAGCAGTGAGATGCGATATCGCGTTTTAAGAAGCATTAGAACTCTATTGCTACGATACGTAGACATTTGCAAAGGCTATTCCCTAGCATGGAAGGGTCGCACTTACATTCTTTTGAAGTGAGTACGAGGTATACATAACACTCCATAATGAATATTATATCTTCTCATGAGACATAGAAGAGTGATGCTATATCGCGTTTTAGGAAGCATTGGACCTCTATTGCTGCGATACGTAGACATCTGCAAACGCTATTTCCTAGCATGGAAGTGTCGCATTTACATTCTTTGGAAGTCAATACGAGGTATGCATGACACTTCGCAATGAATATTATATCTTATCATGAAACATAGGAATGAGGTGCTATATCGCGTTTTGAGAAGCATTAGAACTCTATTGCTACGATACGTAGACATCTGCAAACGCTATTTCCTAGCATGGAAGTGTCGCATTTACATTCTTTTGAAGTGAATACGAGGTATACATGACACTTCGCAATGAATATTATATCTTATCATGAAACATAGGAATGAGGTGCTATATCGCATTTTGAGAAGCATTAGAGCTCTATTGCTACGATACGTAGACATCTGCAAACACTATTTCCTAGCATGGAAGTGTCTTATTTACGTTCTTTTGAAGTGAATACGAGGTATACATGACACTTCGCAATGAATATTATATCTTATCATGAAACATAGAAGTGAGATACGATATCGCGTTCTAAGATGCACTAGAACTCTATTGCTACGATACGTAGACATCAGCAAACAATATTTTCTAGCAAGGAAGTGTCGCATTTACATTCTTGTGAAGTGAAATCGCGGTATACATGACACTTCGCAATGAATATTATATCTTATCACGAAACATAGAAGTGTGATGCGATATCGCATTTTAAGAAGCATTAGAACCCTATTGCTACGATACGTAGTCATCTGCAAACGCTACTTCCTAGCATGGAAGTGTCGCATTTACATTCTTTTGAAGTGAATACGAGGTATACATGACACTTCGCAATGAATATTATATCTTATCATGAAACATAGCAGTGAGATGCGATATCGCGTTTTAAGAAGCATTAGAACTATATTGCTACGATACGTAGACATCTGCAAACGCTATTTCCTAGCATGGAAGTGTCGCATTTACATTCATTTGAAGTGAATGTGAGGTATACATGACACGTCGTAATGAATATTATACCTTATCATGAAACATAGAAGAGTGATGCGATATCGCGTTTTAGGACGCATTGGAACTCTATTGCTGCGATACGTAGACATCTGCAAACGCTATTTCGTAGCATGGAAGTGTCGCATTTACATTTTTTTGGTGTGAATACGAGATATACATGACACTTCGCAAAGAATATTATATCTTCTCATGAAACATAGCAGTGAGATGCGATATCGCGTTTTAAGAAGCATTAGAACTCTATTGCTACGAAACGTAGACATCTGCAAACGCTATTTCCTAGTATGGGATGGTCGCATTTACATTCTTTTGAAGTGAGTACGAGGTATACATAACACTCCATAATGAATATTATATCTTCTCATGAAACATAGAAGATTGATGCGATATCGCGTTTTAGGAAGCATTGGATCACTATTGCTGCGATACGTAGACATCTGCAAACGCTATTTCCTAGCATGGAAGTGTCGCATTTACATTCTTTTGAAGTGAATACGAGGTATACATGACACTTCGCAATGAATATTATATCTTATCATGAAACATAGAAGTGAGATGCGATATCGCGTTCTAAGAAGCACTAGAACTCTATTGCTACGATACGTAGACATCTGCAAACAATATTTCCTAGCAAGGAAGTGTCGCATTTATATTTTTGTGAAGTGAAATCGAGGTATACATGACACTTCGCAATGAATATTATATCTTATCACGAAACATAGAAGTGTGATGCGATATCGCATTTTAAGAAGCATTAGAACCCTATTGCTACGATACGTAGTCATCTGCAAACGCTACTTCCTAGCATGGAAGTGTCGCATTTACATTCTCTTGAAGTGAATACGAGGTATACATGACACTTCGCAATGAATATTATATCTTATCATGAAACATAGCAGTGAGATGCGATATCGCGTTTTAAGAAGCATTAGAACTCTATTGCTACGATACGTAGACATCTGCAATCGCTATTTCCTGGCAACCAATAGTCGCATTTACATTCTTTTGAAGTGAATTCGAGGTTTACATGACACTTAGGAATGAATATTGTAACATATCACGAAACATAGAAATGAGATGCGATATCGCGAACTAAGAAGCATTAGAACCCTATTGCTACGATACGTAGGCATCTGCAAACGCTATGCCCTAGCAAGGAATAGTCGCATTTACATTCTTTTGATGTGAGTACGAGGTATACATGACACTTCGCAATGAATATTATATCTTATCACGAAATATAGAAGTGTGATGCGATATCGCATTTTAAGAAGCATTAGAACTCTATTGCTACGATACGTATTCATCTGCAAACGCTATTTCCTAGCATGGAAGTGTCGCATTTACATTCGTTTGAAGTGAATACGAGATATACATGACACTTCGCAGTGAATATTATATCTTATCATGAAACATAGAAGTGAGATGCGATATGTCATTTTAAGAATCATTAGAACTCTATTGTTTCGACACGTAGTCATCTGGAAACGCTATTTCCTAGCAAGGAAGTGTCGCATTTACATCCTTTTGAAGTCAATACGAGGTATACATGACACTTCGCAATGAATATTATATCTGATCATGAAACATAGAAATGAGATGCGACATCTCGTTTTAAGAAGCATTAGAACTCTATTGCTACGATACGTAGACATCTGCAAACGCTATTTCCTAGGATGGGAGGGTCGCATTTACATTCTTTTGAAGTGAGTACGAGGTATACATAACACTCCATAATGAATATTATATCTTCTCATGAAACATAGGGGAGTGATGCGATATCGCGTTTTAGGAAGCATTGGATCTCTATTGCTGCGATACGTAGACATCTGCAAACGCTATTTCCTAGCATGGAAGTGTCGCATTTACATTCCTTTGAAGTGAATACGAGGTATACATGACACTTCGCAATGAATATTATATCTTATCATGAAACATAGAAGTGAGATGCGATATCGCGTTCTAAGAAGCACTAGAACTCTATTGCTACGATACGTAGACATCTGCAAACGCTATTTCCTAGCATGGAGGTGTCGCATTTACATTCTTGTGAAGTGAAATCGAGGTATACATGACACTTCGCAATGAATATTATATCTTATCACGAAACATAGAAGTGTGATGCGATATCGCATTTTAAGAAGCATTAGAACTCTATTGCTACGATACGTATTCATCTGCAAACGCTACTTCCTAGCATGGAAGTGTCGCATTTACATTCTTTTGAAGTGAATACGAGGTATACATGACACTTCGCAATGAATATTATATCTTCTCATGAAACATAGGAATGAGGTGCTATATCGCGTTTTGAGAAGCATTAGAACTCTATTGCTACGATACGTAGACATCTGCAAACGCTATTTCCTAGCATGGAAGTGTCGCATTTACATTCGTTTGAAGTGAATACGAGATATACATGACACTTCGCAGTGAATATTATATCTTATCATGAAACATAGAAGTGAGATGCGATATGTCATTTTAAGAATCATTAGAACTCTATTGTTTCGACACGTAGTCATCTGGAAACGCTATTTCCTAGCAAGGAAGTGTCGCATTTACATCCTTTTGAAGTCAATACGAGGTATACATGACACTTCGCAATGAATATTATATCTGATCATGAAACATAGAAATGAGATGCGACATCTCGTTTTAAGAAGCATTAGAACTCTATTGCTACGATACGTAGACATCTGCAAACGCTATTTCCTAGGATGGGAGGGTCGCATTTACATTCTTTTGAAGTGAGTACGAGGTATACATAACACTCCATAATGAATATTATATCTTCTCATGAAACATAGGAGAGTGATGCGATATCGCGTTTTAGGAAGCATTGGATCTCTATTGCTGCGATACGTAGACATCTGCAAACGCTATTTCCTAGCATGGAAGTGTCGCATTTACATTCATTTGAAGTGAATATGAGGTATACATGACACTTCGTAATGAATATTATACCTTATCATGAAACATAGAAGAATGATGCGATATCGCGTTTTAGGAAGCATTGGAACTCTATTGCTGCGATACGTAGACATCTGCAAACGCTATTTCCTAGCATGGAAGTGTCGCATTTACATTCTTTTGATGTGAATACGAGATATACATGACACTTCGCAATGAATATTATATCTTCTCATGAAACATAGCAGCGAGATGCGATATCGCGTTTTAAGAAGCATTAGAACTCTATTGCTACGATACGTAGACATCTGCAAACGCTATTTCCTAGCATGGAGGTGTCGCATTTACATTCGTTTGAAGTGAATACGAGATATACATGACACTTCGCAATGAATATTATATCTTCTCATGAAACATAGCAGTGAGATGCGATATCGCGTTTTAAGAAGCATTAGAACTCTATTGCTACGATACGTAGACATCTGCAAACGCTATTTCCTAGCATGGAGGTGTCGCATTTACATTCGTTTGAAGTGAATACGAGATATACATGACACTTCGCAATGAATATTATATCTTATCATGAAACATAGAAGTGAGATGCAATATGGCATTTTAAGAATCATTAGAACTCTATTGTTTCGACACGTAGTCATCTGGAAACGCTATTTCCTAGCAAGGAAGTGTCGCATTTACATCCTTTTGAAGTCAATACGAGGTATACATGACACTTCGCAATGAATATTATATCTGATCATGAAACATAGAAATGAGATGCGACATCTCGTTTTAAGAAGCATTAGAACTCTATTGCTACGATACGTAGACATCTGCAAACGCTAATTCCTAGTATGGGAGGGTCGCATTTACATTCTTTTGATGTGAATACGAGATATACATGACACTTCGCAATGAATATTATATCTTATCATGAAACATAGGAATGAGGTGCTATATCGAGTTTTGTGAAGCATTAGAACTCTATTGCCTATATACGTAGACATCTGCAAACTCTATTTCCTAGCCAGGAAATTTCGCACTTACATTCCACTGAAGTGAATACGAGGTATACATAACATTACACAATGAATATTATATCTTATTACGAAACATAGAAATGAAATACGACATCTCGTTTTAAGAAACATTAGAACTCTATTGCTACGATACGTAGACATCTGCAAACGCTATTTCCTAGCATGGAAGTGTCGCATTTACATTCATTTGAAGTGAATATGAGGTATACATGACACTTCGTAATGAATATTATGCCTTATCATGAAACATAGAAGAGTGATGCGATATCGCGTTTTAGGAAGCATTGGAACTCTATTGCTGCGATACGTAGACATCTGCAAACGCTATTTCCTAGCAGGGAAGTGTCGCATTTACATTCTTTTGATGTGAATACGAGATATACATGACACTTCGCAATGAATATTATATCTTCTCATGAAACATAGCAGTGAGACGCGATATCGCGTTTTAAGAAGCATTAGAACTCTATTACTACGATACGTAGACATTTGCAAAGGCTATTCCCTAGCATGGAAGGGTCGCACTTACATTCTTTTGAAGTGAGTACGAGGTATACATAACACTCCATAATGAATATTATATCTTCTCATGAGACATAGAAGAGTGATGCGATATCGCGTTTTAGGAAGCATTGGATCTCTATTGCTGCGATACGTAGACATCTGCAAACGCTATTTCCTAGCATGGAAGTGTCGCATTTACATTCCTTGGAAGTCAATACGAGGTATGCATGACACTTCGCAATGAATATTATATCTTATCATGAAACATAGGAATGAGGTGCTATATCGCGTTTTGAGAAGCATTAGAACTCTATTGCTACGATACGTAGACATCTGCAAACGCTATTTCCTAGCATGGAAGTGTCGCATTTACATTCTTTTGAAGTGAATACGAGGTATACATGACACTTCGCAATGAATATTATACCTTATCATGAAACATAGAAGAGAGATGCGATATCGCGTTTTAGGAAGCATTGGAAATCTATTGGTGCGATACGTAGACATCTGCAAGCGCTATTTCCTAGCTTGGAAGTGTCGCATTTACATTCGTTTGAAGTGAATACGAGATATACATGACATTTCGCAATGAATATTATATCTTATCATGAAACATAGGAATGAGGTGCTATATCGCGTTTTGAGAAGCATTAGAGCTCTATTGCTACGATACGTAGACATCTGCAAACGCTATTTCCTAGCATGGAAGTGTCTTATTTACGTTCTTTTGAAGTGAATACGAGGTATACATGACACTTCGCAATGAATATTATATCTTATCATGAAACATAGAAGTGAGATGCGATATCGCGTTCTAAGAAGCACTAGAACTCTATTGCTACGATACGCAGACATCTGCAAACGCTATTTCCTAGGATGGAAGGGTCGCATTTACATTCTCTTGAAGTGAGTACGAGGTATACATAACATTCCATAATGAATATTATATCTTCTCCTGAAACATAGCAGTGAGATACGATATCGCGTTTTAAGAAGCATTAGAACTCTATTGCTACGATACGAAGACATCTGCAAACGCTATTTCCTAGCATGGAAGTGTCGCATTTACATTCATTTGAAGTGAATACGAGGTATACATGACGCATTGCAATGAATACTATACCTTATCATGAAACATAGCAGTGAGATGCGATATCGCGTTTTAAGAAGCATTAGAACTCTATTGCTACGATACGTAGACATCTGCAAAGGCTATTTTCCCTAGCATGGAAGGGTCGCATTTACTTTCTTTTGAAGTGCGTACGAGGTATACATATCACTCCATAATGAATATTATATCTTATCATGAAACATAGCAGTGAGATGCGATATCGCGTTTTAAGAAGCATTAGAACTCTATTGCTACGATACGTAGACATCTGCAAACGCTATTTCCTAGCATGGAAGTGTCGCATTTACATTCATTTGAAGTGAAAACGAGGTATACATGACACTACGCTATGAATATTATACCTTATCATGAAACATAGAAGAGTGATGCGATATCGCGTTTTAGGAAGCATTGGATTTCTATTGCTGCGATATGTAGACATCTGCAAACGCTATTTCCTAGCATGGAAGTGTCGCATTTACATTCTTCTGAAGTGAATACGAGGTATACATGACACTTCGCAATGAATATTATATCTTATCATGAAACATAGCAGTGAGATGCGATATCGCGTTTTAAGAAGCATTAGAACTCTATTGCTACGATACGTAGACATCTGCAAACGCTATTTCCTAGCATGGAAGTGTCGCATTTACATTCATTTGAAGTGAATATGAGGTATACATGACACTGCGTAATGATTATTATACCTTATCATGAAACATAGAAGAGTGATGCGATATGGCATTTTAAGAATCATTAGAACTCTATTTTTTCGACACGTAGTCATCTGGAAACGCTATTTCCTAGCATGGAAGTGTCGCATTTACATCCTTTTGAAGTCAATACGAGGTATACATGACACTACGCAATGAATATTATATCTGATCATGAAACATAGAAATGAGATGCGACATCTCGTTTTAAGAAGCATTAGAACTCTATTGCTACGATACGTAGACATCTGCAAACGCTATTTTCTAGGATGGGAGGGTCGCATTTACATTCTTTTGAAGTGAGTACGTGGTATACATAACACTCCATAATGAATATTATATCTTCTTATGAAACATAGCAGTGAGATGCGATATCGCGTTTTAAGAAGCATTAGAACTCTATTGCTACGATACGTAGACATTTGCAAAGGCTATTCCCTAGCATGGAAGGGTCGCACTTACATTCTTTTGAAGTGAGTACGAGGTATACATAACACTCCATAATGAATATTATATCTTCTCATGAAACATAGAAGAGTGATGCGATTTCGCGTTTTAGGAAGCATTGGATCTCTATTGCTGCGATACGTAGACATCTGCAAACGCTATTTCCTAGCATGGAAGTGTTGCATTTACATTCTTTTGAAGTCAATACGAGGTATACATGACACTTCGCAATGAATATTATATCTTATCATGAAACATAGGAATGAGGTGCTATATCGCGTTTTGAGAAGCATTAGAAATCTATTGCTGCGATACGTAGACATCTGCAAACGCTATTTCCTAGCATGGTGGTGTCTTATTTACGTTCTTTTGAAGTGAATACGAGGTATACATGACACTTCGCAATGAATATTATATCTTATCATGAAACATAGAAGTGAGATGCGATATCGCGTTCTAAGAAGCACTAGAACTCTATTGCTACGATACGTAGACATCTGCAAACAATATTTCCTAGCTAGGAATTGTCGCATTTACATTCTTGTGAAGTGAAATCGATGTATACATGACACTTCCCAATGAATATTATATCTTATCACGAAACATAGAAGTGTGATGCGGTATCGCATTTTAAGAAGCATTAGAACCCTATTGCTACGATACGTAGTCATCTGCAAACGCTACTTCCTAGCATGGAAGTGTCGCATTTACATTCTTTTGAAGTGAATACGAGGTATACATGACACTTCGCAATGAATATTATATCTTATCATGAAACATAGCAGTGAGATGCGATATCGCGTTTTAAGAAGCATTAGAACTCTATTGCTACGATACGTAGACATCTGCAAACGCTATTTCCTAGCATGGAAGTGTCTTATGTACGTTCTTTTGAAGTGAATACGAGGTATACATGACACTTCGCAATGAATATTATATCTTCTCATGAAACATAGCAGTGAGATGCGATATCGCGTTTTAAGAAGCATTAGAACTTTATTGCTACGACACGTAGACATCTGCAAACGCTATTTCCTAGCATGGAAGTGTCGCATTTACATTCATTTGAAGTGAATACGAGGTATACATGACGCTTCGCAATGAATATTATACCTTATCATGAAACATATAAGAGAGATGCGATATCGCGTTTTAGGAAGCATTGGAACTCTATTGCTGCGATACGTAGACATCTGCAAACGCTATTTCCTAGCATGGAAGTGTCGCATTTACATTCTTTTGATGTGAATACGAGATATACATGACACTTCGCAATGAATATTATACCTTATAGTGAAACATAGAAGAGAGATGCCATATCGCGTTTTAGGAAGCATTGTAACTCTACTGCTGCGATACGTAGACATCTGCAAACGCTATTTCCTAGCATGGACGTGTCACATTTACATTCTTTTGAAGCGAATACGAGGTATACATGACACTTCGCAATGAATATTATATCTTATCATGAAACATAGCAGTGAGATGCGATATCGCGTTTTAAGAAGCATTAGAACTCTATTGCTACGATACGTAGACATCTGCAAACGCTATTTCCTAGCATGGAAGTGTCGCATTTACATTCATTTGAAGTGAATATGAGGTATACATGACACTTCGTAATGAATATTATACCTTATCATGAAACATAGGAGAGTGATGCGATATCGCGTTTTAGGACGCATTGGAATTCTATTGCTGCGATACGTAGACATCTGCAAACGCTATTTCCTAGCATGGAAGTGTCGCATTTACATTCTTTTGATGTGAATACGAGATATACATGACACTTCGCAATGAATATTATATCTTCTCATGAAACATAGCAGTGAGATGCGATATCGCGTTTTAAGAAGCATTAGAACTCTATTGCTACGATACGTAGACATCTGCAAACGCTATTTCCTAGGATGGAAGGGTCGCATTTACATTCTCTTGAAGTGAGTACGAGGTATACATAACACTCCATAATGAATATTATATCTTCTCATGAAACATAGCTGTGAGATGCGATATCGCGTTTTAAGAAGCATTAGAACTCTATTGCTACGACACGTAGACATCTGCAAACGCTATTTCCTAGCATGGAAGTGTCGAATTTACATTCATTTGAAGTGAATACGAGGTATACATGACGCTTCGCAATGAATATTATACCTTATCATGAAACATAGAAGAGAGATGCGATATCGCGTTTTAGGAAGCATTGGAACTCTATTGCTGCGATACGTAGACATCTGCAAACGCTATTTCCTAGCATAGAAGTGTCGCATTTACATTCTTTTGAAGTGAATACGAGATATACATGACACTTCGCAATGAATATTATATCTTATCATGAAATATAGGAATGAGGTGCTATATCGCGTTTTGAGAAGCATTAGAACTCTATTGCTACGATACGTAGACATCTGCAAACGCTATTTCCTAGCATGGAAGTGTCGCATTTACATTCTCTTGAAGTGAGTACGAGGTATACATATAACTCCATAATGAATATTATATCTTATCATGAAACATAACAGTGAGATGCGATATCGCGTTTTGAGAAGCGTTAGTGCCCTATTGCTACGATACGTAGACATCTGCAAACGCTATTTCCTAGCATGGAAGTGTCTTATGTACGTTCTTTTGAAGTGAATACGAGGTATACATGACACTTCACAATGAATATTATAACTTATCATGAAACATAGAAGTGAGATGCGATATCGCGTTCTAAGAAGCACTAGAACTCTATTGCTACGATACGTAGACATCTGCATACGCTATTTCCTAGGATGGAAGGGTCGCATTTACATTCATTTGAAGTGAATACGAGGTATACATGACACATCGCAATGAATATTATATCTTATCATGAAACATAGAAGTGAGATGCGATATCGCGTTCTAAGAAGCACTAGAACTCTATTGCTACGATACGTAGACATCTGCATACGCTATTTCCTAGGATGGAAGGGTCGCTTTTACATTCATTTGTAGTGAATATGAGGTATACATGACACTTCGTAATGAATATTATACCTTATCATGAAACATAGAAGAGTGATGCGATATCGCGTTTTAGGAAGCATTGGATCTCTATTGCTGCGATACGTAGACATCTGCAAACGCTATTTCCTAGCGTGGAAGTGTTGCATTTACATTCTTTTGAAGTCAATACGAGGTATACATGACACTTCGCAATGAATATTATATCTTATCATGAAACATAGGAATGAGGTGCTATATCGCGTTTTGAGAAGCATTAGAACTCTATTGCTGCGATACGTAGACATCTGCAAACGCTATTTCCTAGCATGGAGGTGTCTTATTTACGTTCTTTTAAAGTGAATACGAGGTATACATGACACTTCGCAATGAATATTATATCTTATCATGAAACATAGCAGTGAGATGCGATATCGCGTTTTGAGAAGCGTTAGTGCTCTATTGCTACGATACGTAGACATCTGCAAACGCTATTTCCTAGCATGGAAGTGTCTTACGTACGTTCTTTTGAAGTGAATACGAGGTATAAATGACACTTCGCAATGAATATTATATCTTATCATGAAACATAGAAGTGAGATGCGATATCGCGTTCTAAGAAGCACTAGAACTCTATTGCTACGATACGTAGACATCTGCAAACGCTATTTCCTAGCATGGAAGTGTCGCATTTACATTCATTTGAAGTGAATATGAGGTATACATGACACTTCGCAATGAATATTATATCTTATCATGAAACATAGAAGTGAGATGCGATATGGCATTTTAAGAATCATTAGAACTCTATTTTTTCGACACGTAGTCATCTGGAAACGCTATTTCCTAGCAAGGAAGTGTCGCATTTACATCCTTTTGAAGTCAATACGAGGTATACATGACACTTCGCAATGAATATTATATCTGATCATGAAACATAGAAATGAGGTGCGACATCTCGTTTTAAGAAGCATTAGAACTCTATTGCTACGATACGTAGACATCTGCAAACGCTATTTCCTAGGATGGGAGGGTCGCATTTACATTCTTTTGAAGTGAGTACGTGGTATACATAACACTCCATAATGGATATTATATCTTCTTATGAAACATAGCAGTGAGATGCGATATCGCGTTTTAAGAAGCATTAGAACTCTATTGCTACGATACGTAGACATTTGCAAAGGCTATTCCCTAGCATGGAAGGGTCGCACTTACATTCTTTTGAAGTGAGTACGAGGTATACATAACACTCCATAATGAATATTATATCTTCTCATGAAACATAGAAGAGTGATGCGATTTCGCGTTTTAGGAAGCATTGGATCTCTATTGCTGCGATACGTAGACATCTGCAAACGCTATTTCCTAGCATGGAAGTGTTGCATTTACATTCTTTTGAAGTCAATACGAGGTATACATGACACTTCGCAATGAATATTATATCTTATCATGAAACATAGGAATGAGGTGCTATATCGCGTTTTGAGAAGCATTAGAACTCTATTGCTGCGATACGTAGACATCTGCAAACGCTATTTCCTAGCATGGAGGTGTCTTATTTACGTTCTTTTGAAGTGAATACGAGGTATACATGACACTTCGCAATGAATATTATATCTTATCATGAAACATAGCAGTGAGATGCGATATCGCGTTTTGAGAAGCGTTAGTGCTCTATTGCTACGATACGTAGACATCTGCAAACGCTATTTCCTAGCATGGAAGTGTCTTATGTACGTTCTTTTGAAGTGAATACGAGGTATACATGACACTTCGCAATGAATATTATATCTTATCATGAAACATAGAAGTGAGATGCGATATCGCGTTCTAAGAAGCACTAGAACTCTATTGCTACGATACGTAGACATCTGCATACGCTATTTCCTAGGATGGAAGGGTCGCATTTACATTCATTTGAAGTGAATATGAGGTATACATGACACTTCGCAATGAATATTATATCTTATCATGAAACATAGAAGTGAGATGCGATATGGCATTTTAAGAATCATTAGAACTCTATTTTTTCGACACGTAGTCATCTGGAAACGCTATTTCCTAGCAAGGAAGTGTCGCATTTACATCCTTTTGAAGTCAATACGAGGTATACATGACACTTCGCAATGAATATTATATCTGATCATGAAACATAGAAATGAGGTGCGACATCTCGTTTTAAGAAGCATTAGAACTCTATTGCTACGATACGTAGACATCTGCAAACGCTATTTCCTAGGATGGGAGGGTCGCATTTACATTCTTTTGAAGTGAGTACGTGGTATACATAACACTCCATAATGGATATTATATCTTCTTATGAAACATAGCAGTGAGATGCGATATCGCGTTTTAAGAAGCATTAGAACTCTATTGCTACGATACGTAGACATTTGCAAAGGCTATTCCCTAGCATGGAAGGGTCGCACTTACATTCTTTTGAAGTGAGTACGAGGTATACATAACACTCCATAATGAATATTATATCTTCTCATGAAACATAGAAGAGTGATGCGATTTCGCGTTTTAGGAAGCATTGGATCTCTATTGCTGCGATACGTAGACATCTGCAAACGCTATTTCCTAGCATGGAAGTGTTGCATTTACATTCTTTTGAAGTCAATACGAGGTATACATGACACTTCGCAATGAATATTATATCTTATCATGAAACATAGGAATGAGGTGCTATATCGCGTTTTGAGAAGCATTAGAACTCTATTGCTGCGATACGTAGACATCTGCAAACGCTATTTCCTAGCATGGAGGTGTCTTATTTACGTTCTTTTGAAGTGAATACGAGGTATACATGACACTTCGCAATGAATATTATATCTTATCATGAAACATAGCAGTGAGATGCGATATCGCGTTTTGAGAAGCGTTAGTGCTCTATTGCTACGATACGTAGACATCTGCAAACGCTATTTCCTAGCATGGAAGTGTCTTATGTACGTTCTTTTGAAGTGAATACGAGGTATACATGACACTTCGCAATGAATATTATATCTTATCATGAAACATAGAAGTGAGATGCGATATCGCGTTCTAAGAAGCACTAGAACTCTATTGCTACGATACGTAGACATCTGCATACGCTATTTCCTAGGATGGAAGGGTCGCATTTACATTCATTTGAAGTGAATATGAGGTATACATGACACTTCGCAATGAATATTATATCTTATCATGAAACATAGAAGTGAGATGCGATATGGCATTTTAAGAATCATTAGAACTCTATTTTTTCGACACGTAGTCATCTGGAAACGCTATTTCCTAGCAAGGAAGTGTCGCATTTACATCCTTTTGAAGTCAATACGAGGTATACATGACACTTCGCAATGAATATTATATCTGATCATGAAACATAGAAATGAGGTGCGACATCTCGTTTTAAGAAGCATTAGAACTCTATTGCTACGATACGTAGACATCTGCAAACGCTATTTCCTAGGATGGGAGGGTCGCATTTACATTCTTTTGAAGTGAGTACGTGGTATACATAACACTCCATAATGGATATTATATCTTCTTATGAAACATAGCAGTGAGATGCGATATCGCGTTTTAAGAAGCATTAGAACTCTATTGCTACGATACGTAGACATTTGCAAAGGCTATTCCCTAGCATGGAAGGGTCGCACTTACATTCTTTTGAAGTGAGTACGAGGTATACATAACACTCCATAATGAATATTATATCTTCTCATGAAACATAGAAGAGTGATGCGATTTCGCGTTTTAGGAAGCATTGGATCTCTATTGCTGCGATACGTAGACATCTGCAAACGCTATTTCCTAGCATGGAAGTGTTGCATTTACATTCTTTTGAAGTCAATACGAGGTATACATGACACTTCGCAATGAATATTATATCTTATCATGAAACATAGGAATGAGGTGCTATATCGCGTTTTGAGAAGCATTAGAACTCTATTGCTGCGATACGTAGACATCTGCAAACGCTATTTCCTAGCATGGAGGTGTCTTATTTACGTTCTTTTGAAGTGAATACGAGGTATACATGACACTTCGCAATGAATATTATATCTTATCATGAAACATAGCAGTGAGATGCGATATCGCGTTTTGAGAAGCGTTAGTGCTCTATTGCTACGATACGTAGACATCTGCAAACGCTATTTCCTAGCATGGAAGTGTCTTATGTACGTTCTTTTGAAGTGAATACGAGGTATACATGACACTTCGCAATGAATATTATATCTTATCATGAAACATAGAAGTGAGATGCGATATCGCGTTCTAAGAAGCACTAGAACTCTATTGCTACGATACGTAGACATCTGCATACGCTATTTCCTAGGATGGAAGGGTCGCATTTACATTCATTTGAAGTGAATATGAGGTATACATGACACTTCGTAATGAATATTATACCTTATCATGAAACATAGAAGAGTGATGCGATATCGCGTTTTAGGAAGCATTGGAACTCTATTGCTGCGATACGTAGACATCTGCAAACGCTATTTCCTAGCATGGAAGTGTCGCATTTACATTCTTTTGATGTGAATACGAGATATACATGACACTTCGCAATGAATATTATATCTCCTCATGAAACATAGCAGTGAGATGCGATATCGCGTTTTAAGAAGCATTAGAACTCTATTGCTACGACACGTAGACATCTGCAAACGCTATTTCCTAGCATGGAAGTGTCGCATTTACATTCGTTTGAAGCGAATACGAGATATACATGACACTTCGCAATGAATATTATATCTTATCATGAAACATAGAAGTGAGATGCTATATGGCATTTTAGGAATCATTAGAACTCTATTTTTTCGACACGTAGTCATCTGGAAACGCTATTTCCTAGCAAGGAAGTGTCGCATTTACATCCTTTTGAAGTCAATACGAGGTACACATGACACTTCGCAATGAATATTATATCTGATCATGAAACATAGAAATGAGGTGCGACATCTCGTTTTAAGAAGCATTAGAACTCTATTGCTACGATACGTAGACATCTGCAAACGCTATTTCCTAGGATGGGAGGGTCGCATTTACATTCTTTTGAAGTGAGTACGTGGTATACATAACACTCCATAATGGATATTATATCTTCTTATGAAACATAGCAGTGAGATGCGATATCGCGTTTTAAGAAGAATTAGAATTCTATTGCTACGATACGTAGACATTTGCAAAGGCTATTCCCTAGCATGGAAGGGTCGCACTTACATTCTTTTGAAGTGAGTACGAGGTATACATAACACTCCATAATGAATATTATATCTTCTCATGAAACATAGAAGAGTGATGCGATTTCGCGTTTTAGGAAGCATTGTATCTCTATTGCTGCGATACGTAGACATCTGCAAACGCTATTTCCTAGCATGGAAGTGTTGCATTTACATTCTTTTGAAGTCAATACGAGGTATACATGACACTTCGCAATGAATATTATATCTTATCATGAAACATAGGAATGAGGTGCTATATCGCGTTTTGAGAAGCATTAGAACTCTATTGCTGCGATACGTAGACATCTGCAAACGCTATTTCCTAGCATGGAGGTGTCTTATTTACGTTCTTTTGAAGTGAATACGAGGTATACATGACACTTCGCAATGAATATTATATCTTATCATGAAACATAGCAGTGAGATGCGATATCGCGTTTTAAGAAGCATTAGAACTCTATTGCTACGATACGTAGACATCTGCAAACGCTATTTCCTAGCATGGAAGTGTCGCATTTACATTCATTTGAAGTGAATATGAGGTATACATGACACTGCGTAATGAATATTATACCTTATCATGAAACATAGAAGAGTGATGCGATATGGCATTTTAAGAATCATTAGAACTCTATTTTTTCGACACGTAGTCATCTGGAAACGCTATTTCCTAGCATGGAAGTGTCGCATTTACATCCTTTTGAAGTCAATACGAGGTATACATGACACTTCGCAATGAATATTATATCTGATCATGAAACATAGAAATGAGATGCGACATCTCGTTTTAAGAAGCATTAGAACTCTATTGCTACGATACGTAGACATCTGCAAACGCTATTTCCTAGGATGGGAGGGTCGCATTTACATTCTTTTGAAGTGAGTACGTGGTATACATAACACTCCATAATGAATATTATATCTTCTTATGAAACATAGCAGTGAGATGCGATATCGCGTTTTAAGAAGCATTAGAACTCTATTGCTACGATACGTAGACATTTGCAAAGGCTATTCCCTAGCATGGAAGGGTCGCACTTACATTCTTTTGAAGTGAGTACGAGGTATACATAACACTCCATAATGAATATTATATCTTCTCATGAAACATAGAAGAGTGATGCGATTTCGCGTTTTAGGAAGCATTGGATCTCTATTGCTGCGATACGTAGACATCTGCAAACGCTATTTCCTAGCATGGAAGTGTTGCATTTACATTCTTTTGAAGTCAATACGAGGTATACATGACACTTCGCAATGAATATTATATCTTATCATGAAACATAGGAATGAGGTGCTATATCGCGTTTTGAGAAGCATTAGAAATCTATTGCTGCGATACGTAGACATCTGCAAACGCTATTTCCTAGCATGGAAGTGTCGCATTTACATTCTTTTGATGTGAATACGAGATATACATGACACTTCGCAATGAATATTATATCTCCTCATGAAACATAGCAGTGAGATGCGATATCGCGTTTTAAGAAGCATTAGAACTCTATTGCTACGACACGTAGACATCTGCAAACGCTATTTCCTAGCATGGAAGTGTCGCATTTACATTCGTTTGAAGTGAATACGAGATATACATGACACTTCGCAATGAATATTATATCTTATCATGAAACATAGAAGTGAGATGCTATATGGCATTTTAGGAATCATTAGAACTCTATTTTTTCGACACGTAGTCATCTGGAAACGCTAGTTCCTAGCAAGGAAGTGTCGCATTTACATCCTTTTGAAGTCAATACGAGGTACACATGACACTTCGCAATGAATATTATATCTGATCATGAAACATAGAAATGAGGTGCGACATCTCGTTTTAAGAAGCATTAGAACTCTATTGCTACGATACGTAGACATCTGCAAACGCTATTTCCTAGGATGGGAGGGTCGCATTTACATTCTTTTGAAGTGAGTACGTGGTATACATAACACTCCATAATGGATATTATATCTTCTTATGAAACATAGCAGTGAGATGCGATATCGCGTTTTAAGAAGCATTAGAACTCTATTGCTACGATACGTAGACATTTGCAAAGGCTATTCCCTAGCATGGAAGGGTCGCACTTACATTCTTTTGAAGTGAGTACGAGGTATACATAACACTCCATAATGAATATTATATCTTCTCATGAAACATAGAAGAGTGATGCGATTTCGCGTTTTAGGAAGCATTGTATCTCTATTGCTGCGATACGTAGACATCTGCAAACGCTATTTCCTAGCATGGAAGTGTTGCATTTACATTCTTTTGAAGTCAATACGAGGTATACATGACACTTCGCAATGAATATTATATCTTATCATGAAACATAGGAATGAGGTGCTATATCGCGTTTTGAGAAGCATTAGAACTCTATTGCTGCGATACGTAGACATCTGCAAACGCTATTTCCTAGCATGGAGGTGTCTTATTTACGTTCTTTTGAAGTGAATACGAGGTATACATGACACTTCGCAATGAATATTATATCTTATCATGAAACATAGCAGTGAGATGCGATATCGCGTTTTAAGAAGCATTAGAACTCTATTGCTACGATACGTAGACATCTGCAAACGCTATTTCCTAGCATGGAAGTGTCGCATTTACATTCATTTGAAGTGAATATGAGGTATACATGACACTGCGTAATGAATATTATACCTTATCATGAAACATAGAAGAGTGATGCGATATGGCATTTTAAGAATCATTAGAACTCTATTTTTTCGACACGTAGTCATCTGGAAACGCTATTTCCTAGCATGGAAGTGTCGCATTTTCATCCTTTTGAAGTCAATACGAGGTATACATGACACTTCGCAATGAATATTATATCTGATCATGAAACATAGAAATGAGATGCGACATCTCGTTTTAAGAAGCATTAGAACTCTATTGCTACGATACGTAGACATCTGCAAACGCTATTTCCTAGGATGGGAGTGTCGCATTTACATTCTTTTGAAGTGAGTACGTGGTATACATAACACTCCATAATGAATATTATATCTTCTTATGAAACATAGCAGTGAGATGCGATATCGCGTTTTAAGAAGCATTAGAACTCTATTGCTACGATACGTAGACATTTGCAAAGGCTATTCCCTAGCATGGAAGGGTCGCACTTACATTCTTTTGAAGTGAGTACGAGGTATACATAACACTCCATAATGAATATTATATCTTCTCATGAAACATAGAAGAGTGATGCGATTTCGCGTTTTAGGAAGCATTGGATCTCTATTGCTGCGATACGTAGACATCTGCAAACGCTATTTCCTAGCATGGAAGTGTTGCATTTACATTCTTTTGAAGTCAATACGAGGTATACATGACACTTCGCAATGAATATTATATCTTATCATGAAACATAGGAATGAGGTGCTATATCGCGTTTTGAGAAGCATTAGAAATCTATTGCTGCGATACGTAGACATCTGCAAACGCTATTTCCTAGCATGGTGGTGTCTTATTTACGTTCTTTTGAAGTGAATACGAGGTATACATGACACTTCGCAATGAATATTATATCTTATCATGAAACATAGAAGTGAGATGCGATATCGCGTTCTAAGAAGCACTAGAACTCTATTGCTACGATACGTAGACATCTGCATACGCTATTTCCTAGGATGGAAGGGTCGCATTTCCATTCTTTTGAAGTGAGTACGAGGTATACATAACACTCCATAATGAATATTATATCTTCTCATGAAACATAGCAGTGAGATGCGATATCGCGTTTTAAGAAGCATTAGAACTCTATTGCTACGACACGTAGACATCTGCAAACGCTATTTCCTAGCATGGAAGTGTCGCATTTACATTCATTTGAAGTGAATACGAGGTATACATGACGCTTCGCAATGAATATTATACCTTATCATGAAACATAGAAGAGGGATGCGATATCGCGTTTTAAGAAGCATTAGAAATCTATTGCTACGATACGTAGACATCTGCAAAGGCTATTCCCATGCATGGAAGGGTCGCATTTACTTTCTTTTGAAGTGAGTACGAGGTATACATATAACTCCATAATGAATATTATATCTTATCATGAAACATAACAGTGAGATGCGATATCGCGTTTTGAGAAGCGTTAGTGCTCTATTGCTACGATACGTAGACATCTGCAAACGCTATTTCCTAGCATGGAAGTGTCTTATGTACGTTCTTTTGAAGTGAATACGAGGTATACATGACACTTCGCAATGAATATTATATCTTCTCATGAAACATAGCAGTGAGATGCGATATCGCGTTTTAAGAAGCATTAGAACTTTATTGCTACGACACGTAGACATCTGCAAACGCTATTTCCTAGCATGGAAGTGTCGCATTTACATTCATTTGAAGTGAATACGAGGTATACATGACGCTTCGCAATGAATATTATACCTTATCATGAAACATAGAAGAGAGATGCGATATCGCGTTTTAGGAAGCATTGGAACTCTATTGCTGCGATACGTAGACATCTGCAAACGCTATTTCCTAGCATAGAAGTGTCGCATTTACATTCTTTTGAAGTGAATACGAGATATACATGACACTTCGCAATGAATATTATATCTTATCATGAAATATAGGAATGAGGTGCTATATCGCGTTTTGAGAAGCATTAGAACTCTATTGCTACGATACGTAGACATCTGCAAACGCTATTTCCTAGCATGGATGTGTCGCATTTACATTCTCTTGAAGTGAGTACGAGGTATACATATAACTCCATAATGAATATTATATCTTATCATGAAACATAACAGTGAGATGCGATATCGCGTTTTGAGAAGCGTTAGTGCTCTATTGCTACGATACGTAGACATCTGCAAACGCTATTTCCTAGCATGGAAGTGTCTTATGTACGTTCTTTTGAAGTGAATACGAGGTATACATGACACTTCGCAATGAATATTATATCTTATCATGAAACATAGAAGTGAGATGCGATATCGCGTTCTAAGAAGCACTAGAACTCTATTGCTACGATACGTAGACATCTGCATACGCTATTTCCTAGGATGGAAGGGTCGCATTTACATTCATTTGAAGTGAATACGAGGTATACATGACACTTCGCAATGAATATTATATCTTATCATGAAGCATAGAAGTGAGATGCGATATCGCGTTCTAAGAAGCACTAGAACTCTATTGCTACGATACGTAGACATCTGCATACGCTATTTCCTAGGATGGAAGGGTCGCATTTACATTCATTTGAAGTGAATACGAGGTATACATGACACATCGCAATGAATATTATATCTTATCATGAAACATAGAAGTGAGATGCGATATCGCGTTCTAAGAAGCACTAGAACTCTATTGCTACGATACGTAGACATCTGCATACGCTATTTCCTAGGATGGAAGGGTCGCATTTACATTCATTTGTAGTGAATATGAGGTATACATGACACTTCGTAATGAATATTATACCTTATCATGAAACATAGAAGAGTGATGCGATATCGCGTTTTAGGAAGCATTGGATCTCTATTGCTGCGATACGTAGACATCTGCAAACGCTATTTCCTAGCATGGAAGTGTTGCATTTACATTCTTTTGAAGTCAATACGAGGTATACATGACACTTCGCAATGAATATTATATCTTGTCATGAAACATAGGAATGAGGTGCTATATCGCGTTTTGAGAAGCATTAGAACTCTATTGCTGCGATACGTAGACATCTGCAAACGCTATTTCCTAGCATGGAGGTGTCTTATTTACGTTCTTTTGAAGTGAATACGAGGTATACATGACACTTCGCAATGAATATTATATCTTATCATAAAACATAGCAGTGAGATGCGATATCGCGTTTTGAGAAGCGTTAGTGCTCTATTGCTACGATACGTAGACATCTGCAAACGCTATTTCCTAGCATGGAAGTGTCTTATGTACGTTCTTTTGAAGTGAATACGAGGTATAAATGACACTTCGCAATGAATATTATATCTTATCATGAAACATAGAAGTGAGATGCGATATCGCGTTCTAAGAAGCACTAGAACTCTATTGCTACGATACGTAGACATCTGCAAACGCTATTTCCTAGCATGGAAGTGTCGCATTTACATTCATTTGAAGTGAATATGAGGTATACATGACACTTCGCAATGAATATTATATCTTATCATGAAACATAGAAGTGAGATGCGATATGGCATTTTAAGAATCATTAGAACTCTATTTGTTCGACACGTAGTCATCTGGAAACGCTATTTCCTAGCAAGGAAGTGTCGCATTTACATCCTTTTGAAGTCAATACGAGGTATACATGACACTTCGCAATGAATATTATATCTGATCATGAAACATAGAAATGAGGTGCGACATCTCGTTTTAAGAAGCATTAGAACTCTATTGCTACGATACGTAGACATCTGCAAACGCTATTTCCTAGGATGGGAGGGTCGCATTTACATTCTTTTGAAGTGAGTACGTGGTATACATAACACTCCATAATGGATATTATATCTTCTTATGAAACATAGCAGTGAGATGCGATATCGCGTTTTAAGAAGCATTAGAACTCTATTGCTACGATACGTAGACATTTGCAAAGGCTATTCCCTAGCATGGAAGGGTCGCACTTACATTCTTTTGAAGTGAGTACGAGGTATACATAACACTCCATAATGAATATTATATCTTCTCATGAAACATAGAAGAGTGATGCGATTTCGCGTTTTAGGAAGCATTGGATCTCTATTGCTGCGATACGTAGACATCTGCAAACGCTATTTCCTAGCATGGAAGTGTTGCATTTACATTCTTTTGAAGTCAGTACGAGGTATACATGACACTTCGCAATGAATATTATATCTTATCATGAAACATAGGAATGAGGTGCTATATCGCGTTTTGAGAAGCATTAGAACTCTATTGCTGCGATACGTAGACATCTGCAAACGCTATTTCCTAGCATGGAGGTGTCTTATTTACGTTCTTTTGAAGTGAATACGAGGTATACATGACACTTCGCAATGAATATTATATCTTATCATGAAACATAGCAGTGAGATGCGATATCGCGTTTTGAGAAGCGTTAGTGCTCTATTGCTACGATACGTAGACATCTGCAAACGCTATTTCCTAGCATGGAAGTGTCTTATGTACGTTCTTTTGAAGTGAATACGAGGTATACATGACACTTCGCAATGAATATTATATCTTATCATGAAACATAGAAGTGAGATGCGATATCGCGTTCTAAGAAGCACTAGAACTCCATTGCTACGATACGTAGACATCTGCATACGCTATTTCCTAGGATGGAAGGGTCGCATTTACATTCATTTGAAGTGAATATGAGGTATACATGACACTTCGTAATGAATATTATACCTTATCATGAAACATAGAAGAGTGATGCGATATCGCGTTTTAGGAAGCATTGGAACTCTATTGCTGCGATACGTAGACATCTGCAAACGCTATTTCCTAGCATGGAGGTGTCTTATTTACGTTCTTTTGAAGTGAATACGAGGTATACATGACACTTCGCAATGAATATTATATCTTATCATGAAACATAGCAGTGAGATGCGATATCGCGTTTTAAGAAGCATTAGAACTCTATTGCTACGATACGTAGACATCTGCAAACGCTATTTCCTAGCATGGAAGTGTCGCATTTACATTCATTTGAAGTGAATATGAGGTATACATGACACTGCGTAATGAATATTATACCTTATCATGAAACATAGAAGAGTGATGCGATATGGCATTTTAAGAATCATTAGAACTCTATTTTTTCGACACGTAGTCATCTGGAAACGCTATTTCCTAGCATGGAAGTGTCGCATTTACATCCTTTTGAAGTCAATACGAGGTATACATGACACTTCGCAATGAATATTATATCTGATCATGAAACATAGAAATGAGATGCGACATATCATTTTAAGAAGCATTAGAACTCTATTGCTACGATACGTAGACATCTGCAAACGCTATTTCCTAGGATGGGAGGGTCGCATTTACATTCTTTTGAAGTGAGTACGTGGTATACATAACACTCCATAATGAATATTATATCTTCTTATGAAACATAGCAGTGAGATGCGATATCGCGTTTTAAGAAGCATTAGAACTCTATTGCTACGATACGTAGACATTTGCAAAGGCTATTCCCTAGCATGGAAGGGTCGCACTTACATTCTTTTGAAGTGAGTACGAGGTATACATAACACTCCATAATGAATATTATATCTTCTCATGAAACATAGAAGAGTGATGCGATTTCGCGTTTTAGGAAGCATTGGATCTCTATTGCTGCGATACGTAGACATCTGCAAACGCTATTTCCTAGCATGGAAGTGTCTTATGTACGTTCTTTTGAAGTGAATACGAGGTATACATGACACTTCGCAATGAATATTATATCTTATCATGAAACATAGAAGTGAGATGCGATATCGCGTTCTAAGAAGCACTAGAACTCTATTGCTACGATACGTAGACATCTGCATACGCTATTTCCTAGGATGGAAGGGTCGCATTTACATTCATTTGAAGTGAATACGAGGTATACATGACACTTCGCAATGAATATTATATCTTATCATGAAACATAGAAGTGAGATGCGATATCGCGTTCTAAGAAGCACTAGAACTCTATTGCTACGATACGTAGACATCTGCATACGCTATTTCCTAGGATGGAAGGGTCGCATTTACATTCATTTGAAGTGAATATGAGGTATCTATGACACTTCGTAATGAATATTATACCTTATCATGAAACATAGAAGAGTGATGCGATATCGCGTTTTAGGAAGCATTGGAACTCTATTGCTGCGATACGTAGACATCTGCAAACGCTATTTCCTAGCATGGAAGTGTCGCATTTACATTCTTTTGATGTGAATACGAGATATACATGACATTTCGCAATGAATATTATATCTCCTCATGAAACATAGCAGTGAGATGCGATATCGCGTTTTAAGAAGCATTAGAACTCTATTGCTACGACACGTAGACATCTGCAAACGCTATTTCCTAGCATGGAAGTGTCGCATTTACATTCGTTTGAAGTGAATACGAGATATACATGACACTTCGCAATGAATATTATATCTTATCATGAAACATAGAAGTGAGATGCGATATGGCATTTTAAGAATCATTAGAACTCTATTTTTTCGACACGTAGTCATCTGGAAACGCTATTTCCTAGCAAGGAAGTGTCGCATTTACATCCTTTTGAAGTCAATACGAGGTATACATGACACTTCGCAATGAATATTATATCTGATCATGAAACATAGAAATGAGGTGCGACATCTCGTTTTAAGAAGCATTAGAACTCTATTGCTACGATACGTAGACATCTGCAAACGCTATTTCCTAGGATGGGAGGGTCGCATTTACATTCTTTTGAAGTGAGTACGTGGTATACATAACACTCCATAATGGATATTATATCTTCTTATGAAACATAGCAGTGACATGCGATATCGCGTTTTAAGAAGCATTAGAACTCTATTGCTACGATACGTAGACATTTGCAAAGGCTATTCCCTAGCATGCAAGGGTCGCACTTACATTCTTTTGAAGTGAGTACGAGGTATACATAACACTCCATAATGAATATTATATCTTCTCATGAAACATAGAAGAGTGATGCGATTTCGCGTTTTAGGAAGCATTGGATCTCTATTGCTGCGATACGTAGACATCTGCAAACGCTATTTCCTAGCATGGAAGTGTTGCATTTACATTCTTTTGAAGTCAATACGAGGTATACATGACACTTCGCAATGAATATTATATCTTATCATGAAACATAGGAATGAGGTGCTATATCGCGTTTTGAGAAGCATTAGAACTCTATTGCTGCGATACGGTGACATCTGCAAACGCTATTTCCTAGCATGGAGGTGTCGTATTTACGTTCTTTTGAAGTGAATACGAGGTATACATGACACTTCGCAATGAATATTATATCTTATCATGAAACATAGAAGTGAGATGCGATATCGCGTTCTAAGAAGCACTAGAACTCTATTGCTACGATACGTAGACATCTGCAAACAATATTTCCTAGCTAGGAATTGTCGCATTTACATTCTTGTGAAGTGAAATCGATGTATACATGACACTTCGCAATGAATATTATATCTTATCACGAAACATAGAAGTGTGATGCGGTATCGCATTTTAAGAAGCATTAGAACCCTATTGCTACGATACGTAGTCATCTGCAAACGCTACTTCCTAGCATGGAAGTGTCGCATTTACATTCTTTTGAAGTGAATACGAGGTATACATGACACTTCGCAATGAATATTATATCTTATCATGAAACATAGCAGTGAGATGCGATATCGCGTTTTAAGAAGCATTAGAACTCTATTGCTACGATACGTAGACATCTGCAAACGCTATTTCCTAGCATGGAAGTGTCGCATTTACATTCATTTGAAGTGAATATGAGGTATACATGACACTGCGTAATGAATATTATACCTTATCATGAAACATAGAAGAGTGATGCGATATGGCCTTTTAGGAATCATTAGAACTCTATTTTATCGACACGTAGTCATCTGGAAACGCTATTTCCTAGCATGGAAGTGTCGCATTTACATCCTTTTGAAGTCAATACGAGGTATACATGACACTTCGCAATGAATATTATATCTGATCATGAAACATAGAAATGAGATGCGACATCTCGTTTTAAGAAGCATTAGAACTCTATTGCTACGATACGTAGACATCTGCAAACGCTATTTCCTAGCATGGAAGTGTCTTATGTACGTTCTTTTGAAGTGAATACGAGGTATACATGACACTTCGCAATGAATATTATATCCTATCATGAAACATAGAAGTGAGATGCGATATCGCGTTCTAAGAAGCACTAGAACTCTATTGCTACGATACGTAGACATCTGCATACGCTATTTCCTAGGATGGAAGGGTCGCATTTCCATTCTTTTGAAGTGAGTACGAGGTATACATAACACTCCATAATGAATATTATATCTTCTCATGAAACATAGCAGTGAGATGCGATATCGCGTTTTATGAAGCATTAGAACTCTATTGCTACGACACGTAGACATCTGCAAACGCTATTTCCTAGCATGGAAGTGTCGCATTTACATTCATTTGAAGTGAATACGAGGTATACATGACGCTTCGCAATGAATATTATACCTTATCATGAAACATCGAAGAGAGATGCGATATCGCGTTTTAAGAAGCATTAGAACTCTATTGCTACGATACGTAGACATCTGCAAACGCTATTTCCTAGCATGGAAGTGTCTTATGTACGTTCTTTTGAAGTGAATACGAGGTATACATGACACTTCGCAATGAATATTATATCTTCTCATGAAACATAGCAGTGAGATGCGATATCGCGTTTTAAGAAGCATTAGAACTTTATTGCTACGACACGTAGACATCTGCAAACGCTATTTCCTAGCATGGAAGTGTCGCATTTACATTCATTTGAAGTGAATACGAGGTATACATGACGCTTCGCAATGAATATTATACCTTATCGTGAAACATAGAAGAGAGATGCGATATCGCGTTTTAGGAAGCATTGGAACTCTATTGCTGCGATACGTAGACATCTGCAAACGCTATTTCCTAGCATGGAAGTGTCGCATTTACATTCTTTTGATGTGAATACGAGATATACATGACACTTCGCAATGAATATTATATCTTATCATGAAATATAGGAATGAGGTGCTATATCGCGTTTTGAGAAGCATTAGAACTCTATTGCTACGATACGTAGACATCTGCAAACGCTATTTCCTAGCATGGAAGTGTCACATTTACATTCTCTTGAAGTGAGTACGAGGTATACATATAACTCCATAATGAATATTATATCTTATCATGAAACATAACAGTGAGATGCGATATCGCGTTTTGAGAAGCGTTAGTGCTCTATAGCTACGATACGTAGACATCTGCAAACGCTATTTCCTAGCATGGAAGTGTCTTATGTACGTTCTTTTGAAGTGAATACGAGGTATACATGACACTTCGCAATGAATATTATATCTTATCATGAAACATAGAAGTGAGATGCGATATCGCGTTCTAAGAAGCACTAGAACTCTATTGCTACGATACGTAGACATCTGCATACGCTATTTCCTAGGATGGAAGGGTCGCATTTACATTCATTTGAAGTGAATACGAGGTATACATGACACTTCGCAATGAATATTATATCTTATCATGAAACATAGAAGTGAGATGCGATATCGCGTTCTAAGAAGCACTAGAACTCTATTGCTACGACACGTAGACATCTGCATACGCTATTTCCTAGGATGGAAGGGTCGCATTTACATTCATTTGTAGTGAATATGAGGTATACATGACACTTCGTAATGAATATTATACCTTATCATGAAACATAGAAGAGTGATGCGATATCGCGTTTTAGGAAGCATTGGAACTCTATTGCTGCGATACGTAGACATCTGCAAACGCTATTTCCTAGCATGGAAGTGTCGCATTTACATTCTTTTGATGTGAATACGAGATATACATGACACTTCGCAATGAATATTATATCTCCTCATGAAACATAGCAGTGAGATGCGATATCGCGTTTTAAGAAGCATTAGAACTCTATTGCTACGACACGTAGACATCTGCAAACGCTATTTCCTAGCATGGAAGTGTCGCATTTACATTCGTTTGAAGTGAATACGAGATATACATGACACTTCGCAATGAATATTATATCTTATCATGAAACATAGAAGTGAGATGCGATATGGCATTTTAAGAATCATTAGAACTCTATTTTTTCGACACGTAGTCATCTGGAAACGCTATTTCCTAGCAAGGAAGTGTCGCATTTATATCCTTTTGAAGTCAATACGAGGTATACATGACACTTCGCAATGAATATTATATCTGATCATGAAACATAGAAATGAGGTGCGACATCTCGTTTTAAGAAGCATTAGAACTCTATTGCTACGATACGTAGACATCTGCAAACGCTATTTCCTAGGATGGGAGGGTCGCATTTACATTCTTTTGAAGTGAGTACGTGGTATACATAACACTCCATAATGGATATTATATCTTCTTATGAAACATAGCAGTGAGATGCGATATCGCGTTTTAAGAAGCATTAGAACTCTATTGCTACGATACGTAGACATTTGCAAAGGCTATTCCCTAGCATGGAAGGGTCGCACTTACATTCTTTTGAAGTGAGTACGAGGTATACATAACACTCCATAATGAATATTATATCTTCTCATGAAACATAGAAGAGTGATGCGATTTCGCGTTTTAGGAAGCATTGGATCTCTATTGCTGCGATACGTAGACATCTGCAAACGCTATTTCCTAGCATGGAAGTGTTGCATTTACATTCTTTTGAAGTCAATACGAGGTATACATGACACTTCGCAATGAATATTATATCTTATCATGAAACATAGGAATGAGGTGCTATATCGCGTTTTGAGAAGCATTAGAACTCTATTGCTGCGATACGTAGACATCTGCAAACGCTATTTCCTAGCATGGAGGTGTCTTATTTACGTTCTTTTGAAGTGAATACGAGGTATACATGACACTTCGCAATGAATATTATATCTTATCATGAAACATAGCAGTGAGATGCGATATCGCGTTTTGAGAAGCGTTAGTGCTCTATTGCTACGATACGTAGACATCTGCAAACGCTATTTCCTAGCATGGAAGTGTCTTATGTACGTTCTTTTGAAGTGAATACGAGGTATACATGACACTTCGCAATGAATATTATATCTTATCATGAAACATAGAAGTGAGATGCGATATCGCGTTCTAAGAAGCACTAGAACTCTATTGCTACGATACGTAGACATCTGCAAACGCTATTTCCTAGCATGGAAGTGTCGCATTTACATTCATTTGAAGTGAATATGAGGTATACATGACACTTCGTAATGAATATTATACCTTATCATGAAACATAGGAGAGTGATGCGATATCGCGTTTTAGGACGCATTGGAATTCTATTGCTGCGATACGTAGACATCTGCAAACGCTATTTCCTAGCATGGAAGTGTCGCATTTACATTCTTTTGATGTGAATACGAGATATACATGACACTTCGCAATGAATATTATATCTTCTCATGAAACATAGCAGTGAGATGCGATATCGCGTTTTAAGAAGCAGTAGAACTCTATTGCTACGATACGTAGACATCTGCAAACGCTATTTCCTAGGATGGAAGGGTCGCATTTACATTCTCTTGAAGTGAGTACGAGGTATACATAACACTCCATAATGAATATTATATCTTCTCATGAAACATAGCTGTGAGATGCGATATCGCGTTTTAAGAAGCATTAGAACTTTATTGCTACGACACGTAGACATCTGCAAACGCTATTTCCTAGCATGGAAGTGTCGAATTTACATTCATTTGAAGTGAATACGAGGTATACATGACGCTTCGCAATGAATATTATACCTTATCATGAAACATAGAAGAGAGATGCGATATCGCGTTTTAGGAAGCATTGGAACTCTATTGCTGCGATACGTAGACATCTGCAAACGCTATTTCCTAGCATAGAAGTGTCGCATTTACATTCTTTTGAAGTGAATACGAGATATACATGACACTTCGCAATGAATATTACATCTTATCATGAAATATAGGAATGAGGTGCTATATCGCGTTTTGAGAAGCATTAGAACTCTATTGCTACGATACGTAGACATCTGCAAACGCTATTTCCTAGCATGGAAGTGTCGCATTTACATTCTCTTGAAGTGAGTACGAGGTATACATATAAGTCCATAATGAATATTATATCTTATCATGAAACATAACAGTGAGATGCGATATCGCGTTTTGAGAAGCGTTAGTGCTCTATTGCTACGATACGTAGACATCTGCAAACGCTATTTCCTAGCATGGAAGTGTCTTATGTACGTTCTTTTGAAGTGAATACGAGGTATACATGACACTTCACAATGAATATTATATCTTATCATGAAACATAGAAGTGAGATGCGATATCGCGTTCTAAGAAGCACTGGAACTCTATTGCTACGATACGTAGACATCTGCATACGCTATTTCCTAGGATGGAAGGGTCGCATTTACATTCATTTGAAGTGAATACGAGGTATACATGACACATCGCAATGAATATTATATCTTATCATGAAACATAGAAGTGAGATGCGATATCGCGTTCTAAGAAGCACTAGAACTCTATTGCTACGATACGTAGACATCTGCATACGCTATTTCCTAGGATGGAAGGGTCGCATTTACATTCATTTGTAGTGAATATGAGGTATACATGACACTTCGTAATGAATATTATACCTTATCATGAAACATAGAAGAGTGATGCGATATCGCGTTTTAGGAAGCATTGGATCTCTATTGCTGCGATACGTAGACATCTGCAAACGCTATTTCCTAGCATGGAAGTGTTGCATTTACATTCTTTTGAAGTCAATACGAGGTATACATGACACTTCGCAATGAATATTATATCTTATCATGAAACATAGGAATGAGGTGCTATATCGCGTTTTGAGAAGCATTAGAACTCTATTGCTGCGATACGTAGACATCTGCAAACGTTATTTCCTAGCATGGAGGTGTCTTATTTACGTTCTTTTGAAGTGAATACGAGGTATACATGACACTTCGCAATGAATATTATATCTTATCATGAAACATAGCAGTGAGATGCGATATCGCGTTTTGAGAAGCGTTAGTGCTCTATTGCTACGATACATAGACATCTGCAAACGCTATTTCCTAGCATGGAAGTGTCTTATGTACGTTCTTTTGAAGTGAATACGAGGTATAAATGACACTTCGCAATGAATATTATATCTTATCATGAAACATAGAAGTGAGATGCGATATCGCGTTCTAAGAAGCACTAGAACTCTATTGCTACGATACGTAGACATCTGCAAACGCTATTTCCTAGCATGGAAGTGTCGCATTTACATTCATTTGAAGTGAATATGAGGTATACATGACACTTCGCAATGAATATTATATCTTATCATGAAACATAGAAGTGAGATGCGATATGGCATTTTAAGAATCATTAGAACTCTATTTTTTCGACACGTAGTCATCTGGAAACGCTATTTCCTAGCAAGGAAGTGTCGCATTTACATCCTTTTGAAGTCAATACGAGGTATACATGACACTTCGCAATGAATATTATATCTGATCATGAAACATAGAAATGAGGTGCGACATCTCGTTTTAAGAAGCATTAGAACTCTATTGCTACGATACGTAGACATCTGCAAACGCTATTTCCTAGGATGGGAGGGTCGCATTTACATTCTTTTGAAGTGAGTACGTGGTATACATAACACTCCATAATGGATATTATATCTTCTTATGAAACATAGCAGTGAGATGCGATATCGCGTTTTAAGAAGCATTAGAACTCTATTGCTACGATACGTAGACATTTGCAAAGGCTATTCCCTAGCATGGAAGGGTCGCACTTACATTCTTTTGAAGTGAGTACGAGGTATACATAACACTCCATAATGTATATTATATCTTCTCATGAAACATAGAAGAGTGATGCGATTTCGCGTTTTAGGAAGCATTGGATCTCTATTGCTGCGATACGTAGACATCTGCAAACGCTATTTCCTAGCATGGAAGTGTTGCATTTACATTCTTTTGAAGTCAATACGAGGTATACATGACACTTCGCAATGAATATTATATCTTATCATGAAACATAGGAATGAGGTGCTATATCGCGTTTTGAGAAGCATTAGAACTCTATTGCTGCGATACGTAGACATCTGCAAACGCTATTTCCTAGCATGGAGGTGTCTTATTTACGTTCTTTTGAAGTGAATACGAGGTATACATGACACTTCGCAATGAATATTATATCTTATCATGAAACATAGCAGTGAGATGCGATATCGCGTTTTGTGAAGCGTTAGTGCTCTATTGCTACGATACGTAGACATCTGCAAACGCTATTTCCTAGCATGGAAGTGTCTTATGTACGTTCTTTTGAAGTGAATACGAGGTATACATGACACTTCGCAATGAATATTATATCTTATCATGAAACATAGAAGTGAGATGCGATATCGCGTTCTAAGAAGCACTAGAACTCTATTGCTACGATACGTAGACATCTGCATACGCTATTTCCTAGGATGGAAGGGTCGCATTTACATTCATTTGAAGTGAATATGAGGTATACATGACACTTCGTAATGAATATTATACCTTATCATGAAACATAGAAGAGTGATGCGATATCGCGTTTTAGGAAGCATTGGAACTCTATTGCTGCGATACGTAGACATCTGCAAACGCTATTTCCTAGCATGGAAGTGTCGCATTTACATTCTTTTGATGTGAATACGAGATATACATGAAACTTCGCAATGAATATTATATCTCCTCATGAAACATAGCAGTGAGATGCGATATCGCGTTTTAAGAAGCATTAGAACTCTATTGCTACGACACGTAGACATCTGCAAACGAGATTTCCTAGCATGGAAGTGTCGCATTTACATTCGTTTGAAGTGAATACGAGGTATACATGACACTTCGCAATGAATATTATATCTTATCATGAAACATAGCAGTGAGATGCGATATCGCGTTTTGAGAAGCGTTAGTGCTCTATTGCTACGATACGTAGACATCTGCAAACGCTATTTCCTAGCATGGAAGTGTCTTATGTACGTTCTTTTGAAGTGAATACGAGGTATACATGACACTTCGCAATGAATATTATATCTTATCATGAAACATAGAAGTGAGATGCGATATCGCGTTCTAAGAAGCACTAGAACTCTATTGCTACGATACGTAGACATCTGCAAACGCTATTTCCTAGCATGGAAGTGTCGCATTTACATTCATTTGAAGTGAATATGAGGTATACATGACACTTCGTAATGAATATTATACCTTATCATGAAACATAGGAGAGTGATGCGATATCGCGTTTTAGGACGCATTGGAATTCTATTGCTGCGATACGTAGACATCTGCAAACGCTATTTCCTAGCATGGAAGTGTCGCATTTACATTCTTTTGATGTGAATACGAGATATACATGACACTTCGCAATGAATATTATATCTTCTCATGAAACATAGCAGTGAGATGCGATATCGCGTTTTAAGAAGCAGTAGAACTCTATTGCTACGATACGTAGACATCTGCAAACGCTATTTCCTAGGATGGAAGGGTCGCATTTACATTCTCTTGAAGTGAGTACGAGGTATACATAACACTCCATAATGAATATTATATCTTCTCATGAAACATAGCTGTGAGATGCGATATCGCGTTTTAAGAAGCATTAGAACTCTATTGCTACGACACGTAGACATCTGCAAACGCTATTTCCTAGCATGGAAGTGTCGAATTTACATTCATTTGAAGTGAATACGAGGTATACATGACGCTTCGCAATGAATATTATACCTTATCATGAAACATAGAAGAGAGATGCGATATCGCGTTTTAGGAAGCATTGGAACTCTATTGCTGCGATACGTAGACATCTGCAAACGCTATTTCCTAGCATAGAAGTGTCGCATTTACATTCTTTTGAAGTGAATACGAGATATACATGACACTTCGCAATGAATATTATATCTTATCATGAAATATAGGAATGAGGTGCTATATCGCGTTTTGAGAAGCATTAGAACTCTATTGCTACGATACGTAGACATCTGCAAACGCTATTTCCTAGCATGGAAGTGTCGCATTTACATTCTCTTGAAGTGAGTACGAGGTATACATATAACTCCATAATGAATATTATATCTTATCATGAAACATAACAGTGAGATGCGATATCGCGTTTTGAGAAGCGTTAGTGCTCTATTGCTACGATACGTAGACATCTGCAAACGCTATTTCCTAGCATGGAAGTGTCTTATGTACGTTCTTTTGAAGTGAATACGAGGTATACATGACACTTCACAATGAATATTATATCTTATCATGAAACATAGAAGTGAGATGCGATATCGCGTTCTAAGAAGCACTAGAACTCTATTGCTACGATACGTAGACATCTGCATACGCTATTTCCTAGGATGGAAGGGTCGCATTTACATTCATTTGAAGTGAATACGAGGTATACATGACACATCGCAATGAATATTATATCTTATCATGAAACATAGAAGTGAGATGCGATATCGCGTTCTAAGAAGCACTAGAACTCTATTGCTACGATACGTAGACATCTGCATACGCTATTTCCTAGGATGGAAGGGTCGCATTTACATTCATTTGTAGTGAATATGAGGTATACATGACACTTCGTAATGAATATTATACCTTATCATGAAACATAGAAGAGTGATGCGATATCGCGTTTTAGGAAGCATTGGATCTCTATTGCTGCGATACGTAGACATCTGCAAACGCTATTTCCTAGCGTGGAAGTGTTGCATTTACATTCTTTTGAAGTCAATACGAGGTATACATGACACTTCGCAATGAATATTATATCTTATCATGAAACATAGGAATGAGGTGCTATATCGCGTTTTGAGAAGCATTAGAACTCTATTGCTGCGATACGTAGACATCTGCAAACGCTATTTCCTAGCATGGAGGTGTCTTATTTACGTTCTTTTAAAGTGAATACGAGGTATACATGACACTTCGCAATGAATATTATATCTTATCATGAAACATAGCAGTGAGATGCGATATCGCGTTTTGAGAAGCGTTAGTGCTCTATTGCTACGATACGTAGACATCTGCAAACGCTATTTCCTAGCATGGAAGTGTCTTACGTACGTTCTTTTGAAGTGAATACGAGGTATAAATGACACTTCGCAATGAATATTATATCTTATCATGAAACATAGAAGTGAGATGCGATATCGCGTTCTAAGAAGCACTAGAACTCTATTGCTACGATACGTAGACATCTGCAAACGCTATTTCCTAGCATGGAAGTGTTGCATTTACATTCTTTTGAAGTCAATACGAGGTATACATGACACTTCGCAATGAATATTATATCTTATCATGAAACATAGGAATGAGGTGCTATATCGCGTTTTGAGAAGCATTAGAACTCTATTGCTGCGATACGTAGACATCTGCAAACGCTATTTCCTAGCATGGAGGTGTCTTATTTACGTTCTTTTGAAGTGAATACGAGGTATACATGACACTTCGCAATGAATATTATATCTTATCATGAAACATAGCAGTGAGATGCGATATCGCGTTTTAAGAAGCATTAGAACTCTATTGCTACGATACGTAGACATCTGCAAACGCTATTTCCTAGCATGGAAGTGTCGCATTTACATTCATTTGAAGTGAATATGAGGTATACATGACACTGCGTAATGAATATTATACCTTATCATGAAACATAGAAGAGTGATGCGATATGGCATTTTAAGAATCATTAGAACTCTATTTTTTCGACACGTAGTCATCTGGAAACGCTATTTCCTAGCATGGAAGTGTCGCATTTACATCCTTTTGAAGTCAATACGAGGTATACATGACACTTCGCAATGAATATTATATCTGATCATGAAACATAGAAATGAGATGCGACATCTCGTTTTAAGAAGCATTAGAACTCTATTGCTACGATACGTAGACATCTGCAAACGCTATTTCCTAGGATGGGAGGGTCGCATTTACATTCTTTTGAAGTGAGTACGTGGTATACATAACACTCCATAATGAATATTATATCTTCTTATGAAACATAGCAGTGAGATGCGATATCGCGTTTTAAGAAGCATTAGAACTCTATTGCTACGATACGTAGACATTTGCAAAGGCTATTCCCTAGCATGGAAGGGTCGCACTTACATTCTTTTGAAGTGAGTACGAGGTATACATAACACTCCATAATGAATATTATATCTTCTCATGAAACATAGAAGAGTGATGCGATTTCGCGTTTTAGGAAGCATTGGATCTCTATTGCTGCGATACGTAGACATCTGCAAACGCTATTTCCTAGCATGGAAGAGTTGCATTTACATTCTTTTGAAGTCAATACGAGGTATACATGACACTTCGCAATGAATATTATATCTTATCATGAAACACAGGAATGAGGTGCTATATCGCGTTTTGAGAAGCATTAGAAATCTATTGCTGCGATACGTAGACATCTGCAAACGCTATTTCCTAGCATGGAAGTGTCGCATTTACATTCTTTTGATGTGAATACGAGATATACATGACACTTCGCAATGAATATTATATCTCCTCATGAAACATAGCAGTGAGATGCGATATCGCGTTATAAGAAGCATTAGAACTCTATTGCTACGACACGTAGACATCTGCAAACGCTATTTCCTAGCATGGAAGTGTCGCATTTACATTCGTTTGAAGTGAATACGAGATATACATGACACTTCGCAATGAATATTATATCTTATCATGAAACATAGAAGTGAGATGCTATATGGCATTTTAGGAATCATTAGAACTCTATTTTTTCGACACGTAGTCATCTGGAAACGCTATTTCCTAGCAAGGAAGTGTCGCATTTACATCCTTTTGAAGTCAATACGAGGTACACATGACACTTCGCAATGAATATTATATCTGATCATGAAACATAGAAATGAGGTGCGACATCTCGTTTTAAGAAGCATTAGAACTCTATTGCTACGATACGTAGACATCTGCAAACGCTATTTCCTAGGATGGGAGGGTCGCATTTACATTCTTTTGAAGTGAGTACGTGGTATACATAACACTCCATAATGGATATTATATCTTCTTATGAAACATAGCAGTGAGATGCGATATCGCGTTTTAAGAAGCATTAGAACTCTATTGCTACGATACGTAGACATTTGCAAAGGCTATTCCCTAGCATGGAAGGGTCGCACTTACATTCTTTTGAAGTGAGTACGAGGTATACATAACACTCCATAATGAATATTATATCTTCTCATGAAACATAGAAGAGTGATGCGATTTCGCGTTTTAGGAAGCATTGTATCTCTATTGCTGCGATACGTAGACATCTGCAAACGCTATTTCCTAGCATGGAAGTGTTGCATTTACATTCTTTTGAAGTCAATACGAGGTATACATGACACTTCGCAATGAATATTATATCTTATCATGAAACATAGGAATGAGGTGCTATATCGCGTTTTGAGAAGCATTAGAACTCTATTGCTGCGATACGTAGACATCTGCAAACGCTATTTCCTAGCATGGAGGTGTCTTATTTACGTTCTTTTGAAGTGAATACGAGGTATACATGACACTTCGCAATGAATATTATATCTTATCATGAAACATAGCAGTGAGATGCGATATCGCGTTTTAAGAAGCATTAGAACTCTATTGCTACGATACGTAGACATCTGCAAACGCTATTTCCTAGCATGGAAGTGTCGCATTTACATTCATTTGAAGTGAATATGAGGTATACATGACACTGCGTAATGAATATTATACCTTATCATGAAACATAGAAGAGTGATGCGATATGGCATTTTAAGAATCATTAGAACTCTATTTTTTCGACACGTAGTCATCTGGAAACGCTATTTCCTAGCATGGAAGTGTCGCATTTACATCCTTTTGAAGTCAATACGAGGTATACATGACACTTCGCAATGAATATTATATCTGATCATGAAACATAGAAATGAGATGCGACATCTCGTTTTAAGAAGCATTAGAACTCTATTGCTACGATACGTAGACATCTGCAAACGCTATTTCCTAGGATGGGAGGGTCGCATTTACATTCTTTTGAAGTGAGTACGTGGTATACATAACACTCCATAATGAATATTATATCTTCTTATGAAACATAGCAGTGAGATGCGATATCGCGTTTTAAGAAGCATTAGAACTCTATTGCTACGATACGTAGACATTTGCAAAGGCTATTCCCTAGCATGGAAGGGTCGCACTTACATTCTTTTGAAGTGAGTACGAGGTATACATAACACTCCATAATGAATATTATATCTTCTCATGAAACATAGAAGAGTGATGCGATTTCTCGTTTCAGGAAGCATTGGATCTCTATTGCTGCGATACGTAGACATCTGCAAACGCTATTTCCTAGCATGGAAGTGTCTTATGTACGTTCTTTTGAAGTGAATACGAGGTATACATGACACTTCGCAATGAATATTATATCTTATCATGAAACATAGAAGTGAGATGCGATATCGCGTTCTAAGAAGCACTAGAACTCTATTGCTACGATACGTAGACATCTGCATACGCTATTTCCTAGGATGGAAGGGTCGCATTTACATTCATTTGAAGTGAATACGAGGTATACATGACACTTCGCAATGAATATTATATCTTATCATGAAACATAGAAGTGAGATGCGATATCGCGTTCTAAGAAGCACTAGAACTCTATTGCTACGATACGTAGACATCTGCATACGCTATTTCCTAGGATGGAAGGGTCGCATTTACATTCATTTGAAGTGAATATGAGGTATCTATGACACTTCGTAATGAATATTATACCTTATCATGAAACATAGAAGAGTGATGCGATATCGCGTTTTAGGAAGCATTGGAACTCTATTGCTGCGATACGTAGACATCTGCAAACGCTATTTCCTAGCATGGAAGTGTCGCATTTACATTCTTTTGATGTGAATACGAGATATACATGACACTTCGCAATGAATATTATATCTCCTCATGAAACATAGCAGTGAGATGCGATATCGCGTTTTAAGAAGCATTAGAACTCTATTGCTACGACACGTAGACATCTGCAAACGCTATTTCCTAGCATGGAAGTGTCGCATTTACATTCGTTTGAAGTGAATACGAGATATACATGACACTTCGCAATGAATATTATATCTTATCATGAAACATAGAAGTGAGATGCGATATGGCATTTTAAGAATCATTAGAACTCTATTTTTTCGACACGTAGTCATCTGGAAACGCTATTTCCTAGCAAGGAAGTGTCGCATTTACATCCTTTTGAAGTCAATACGAGGTATACATGACACTTCGCAATGAATATTATATCTGATCATGAAACATAGAAATGAGGTGCGACATCTCGTTTTAAGAAGCATTAGAACTCTATTGCTACGATACGTAGACATCTGCAAACGCTATTTCCTAGGATGGGAGGGTCGCATTTACATTCTTTTGAAGTCAATACGAGGTATACATGACACTTCGCAATGAATATTATATCTTATCATGAAACATAGGAATGAGGTGCTATATCGCGTTTTGAGAAGCATTAGAACTCTATTGCTGCGATACGTAGACATCTGCAAACGCTATTTCCTAGCATGGAGGTGTCTTATTTACGTTCTTTTGAAGTGAATACGAGGTATACATGACACTTCGCAATGAATATTATATCTTATCATGAAACATAGAAGTGAGATGCGATATCGCGTTCTAAGAAGCACTAGAACTCTATTGCTACGATACGTAGACATCTGCAAACAATATTTCCTAGCTAGGAATTGTCGCATTTACATTCTTGTGAAGTGAAATCGATGTATACATGACACTTCGCAATGAATATTATATCTTATCACGAAACATAGAAGTGTGATGCGGTATCGCATTTTAAGAAGCATTAGAACCCTATTGCTACGATACGTAGTCATCTGCAAACGCTACTTCCTAGCATGGAAGTGTCGCATTTACATTCTTTTGAAGTGAATACGAGGTATACATGACACTTCGCAATGAATATTATATCTTATCATGAAACATAGCAGTGAGATGCGATATCGCGTTTTAAGAAGCATTAGAACTCTATTGCTACGATACGTAGACATCTGCAAACGCTATTTCCTAGCATGGAAGTGTCGCATTTACATTCATTTGAAGTGAATATGAGGTATACATGACACTGCGTAATGAATATTATACCTTATCATGAAACATAGAAGAGTGATGCGATATGGCCTTTTAGGAATCATTAGAACTCTATTTTATCGACACGTAGTCATCTGGAAACGCTATTTCCTAGCATGGAAGTGTCGCATTTACATCCTTTTGAAGTCAATACGAGGTATACATGACACTTCGCAATGAATATTATATCTGATCATGAAACATAGAAATGAGATGCGACATCTCGTTTTAAGAAGCATTAGAACTCTATTGCTACGATACGTAGACATCTGCAAACGCTATTTCCTAGCATGGAAGTGTCTTATGTACGTTCTTTTGAAGTGAATACGAGGTATACATGACACTTCGCAATGAATATTATATCCTATCATGAAACATAGAAGTGAGATGCGATATCGCGTTCTAAGAAGCACTAGAACTCTATTGCTACGATACGTAGACATCTGCATACGCTATTTCCTAGGATGGAAGGGTCGCATTTCCATTCTTTTGAAGTGAGTACGAGGTATACATAACACTCCATAATGAATATTATATCTTCTCATGAAACATAGCAGTGAGATGCGATATCGCGTTTTAAGAAGCATTAGAACTTTATTGCTACGACACGTAGACATCTGCAAACGCTATTTCCTAGCATGGAAGTGTCGCATTTACATTCATTTGAAGTGAATACGAGGTATACATGACGCTTCGCAATGAATATTATACCTTATCGTGAAACATAGAAGAGAGATGCGATATCGCGTTTTAGGAAGCATTGGAACTCTATTGCTGCGATACGTAGACATCTGCAAACGCTATTTCCTAGCATGGAAGTGTCGCATTTACATTCTTTTGATGTGAATACGAGATATACATGACACTTCGCAATGAATATTATACCTTATAGTGAAACATAGAAGAGAGATGCCATATCGCGTTTTAGGAAGCATTGTAACTCTATTGCTGCGATACGTAGACATCTGCAAACGCTATTTCCTAGCATGGACGTGTCACATTTACATTCTTTTGAAGCGAATACGAGGTATACATGACACTTCGCAATGAATATTATATCTTATCATGAAACATAGCAGTGAGATGCGATATCGCGTTTTAAGAAGCATTAGAACTCTATTGCTACGATACGTAGACATCTGCAAACGCTATTTCCTAGCATGGAAGTGTCGCATTTACATTCGTTTGAAGTGAATACGAGATATACATGACACTTCGCAATGAATATTATATCTTATCATGAAACATAGAAGTGAGATGCGATATGGCATTTTAAGAATCATTAGAACTCTATTGTTTCGACACGTAGTCATCTGGAAACGCTATTTCCTAGCAAGGAAGTGTCGCATTTACATCCTTTTGAAGTCAATACGAGGTATACATGACACTTCGCAATGAATATTATACCTGATCATGAAACATAGAAATGAGATGCGACATCTCGTTTTAAGAAGCATTAGAACTCTATTGCTACGATACGTAGACATCTGCAAACGCTATTTCCTAGGATGGGAGGGTCGCATTTACATTCTTTTGAAGTGAGTACGAGGTATACATAACACTCCATAATGAATATTATATCTTCTCATGAAACATAGAAGAGTGATGCGATATCGCGTTTTAGGAAGCATTGGATCTCTATTGCTGCGATACGTAGACATCTGCAAACGCGATTTCTTAGCATGGAAGTGTCGCATTTACATTCTTTTGAAGTGAATACGAGGTATGCATGACACTTCGCAATGAATATTATATCTTATCATGAAACATAGGAATGAGGTGCTATATCGCGTTTTGAGAAGCATTAGAACTCTATTGCTACGATACGTAGACATCTGCAAACGCTATTTCCTAGCATGGAAGTGTCGCATTTACATTCTTTTGAAGTGAATACGAGGTATACATGACACTTCGCAATGAATATTATATCTTATCATGAAACATAGGAATGAGGTGCTATATCGCGTTTTGAGAAGCATTAGAACTCTATTGCTACGATACGTAGACATCTGCAAACGCTATTTCCTAGGATGGAAGGGTCGCACTTACATTCTCTTGAAGTGAGTACGAGGTATACATAATACTCCATAATGAATATTATATCTTCTCATGAAACATAGCAGTGAGATGCGATATCGCGTTTTAAGAAGCATTAGAACTCTATTGCTACGACACGTAGACATCTGCAAACGCTATTTCCTAGCATGGAAGTGTCGCATTTACATTCATTTGAAGTGAATACGAGGTATACATGACGCTTCGCAATGAATATTATACCTTATCATGAAACATAGAAGAGAGATGCGATATCGCGTTTTAGGAAGCATTGGAACTCTATTGCTGCGATACGTAGGCATCTGCAAACGCTATTTCCTAGCATAGAAGTGTCGCATTTACATTCTTTTGATGTGAATACGAGATATACATGACACTTCGCAATGAATATTATATCTTATCATGAAACATAGGAATGAGGTGCTATATCGAGTTTTGAGAAGCATTAGAACTCTATTGCCTATATACGTAGACACCTGCAAACTCTATTTCCTAGCAAGGAAATTTCGCACTTATATTCCACTGAAGTGAATAAGAGGTATACATAACATTACACAATGAATATTATATCTTATTACGAAACATAGAAATGAAATACGACATCTCGTTTTAAGAAGCATTAGTACTCTATTGCTGTGATACGTAGACATCTGCAAACAATATTTCCTAGCAAGGAAGTGTCACATTTACATTCTTGTGAAGTGAAATCGAGGTATACATGACACTTCGCAATGAATATTATATCTTATCACGAAACATAGAAGTGTGATGCGATATCGCATTTTAAGAAGCATTAGAACCCTATTGCTACGATACGTAGTCATCTGCAAACGCTACTTCCTAGCATGGAAGTGTCGCATTTACATTCTTTTGAAGTGAATACGAGGTATACATGACACTTCGCAATGAATATTATATCTTATCATGAAACATAGCTTTGAGATGCGATATCGCGTTTTAAGAAGCATTAGAACTCTATTGCTACGATACGTAGACATCTGCAAACGCTACTTCCTAGCATGGAAGTGTCGCATTTACATTCTTTTGAAGTGAATACGAGGTATACATGACACTTCGCAAGGAATATTATATCTTCTCATGAAACATAGCAGTGAGATGCGATATCGCTTTTTAAGAAGCATTAGAACTCTATTGCTACGATACGTAGACATCTGCAAACGCTATTTCCTAGCATTGAAGTGTCGCATTTACATTCATTTGAAGTGAATATGAGGTATACATGACACTGCGTAATGAATATTATACCTTATCATGAAACATAGAAGAGTGATGCGATATGGCATTTTAAGAATCATTAGAACTCTATTTTTTCGACACGTAGTCATCTGGAAACGCTATTTCCTAGCATGGAAGTGTCGCATTTACATCCTTTTGAAGTCAATACGAGGTATACATGACACTTCGCAATGAATATTATATCTGATCATGAAACATAGAAATGAGATGCGACATCTCGTTTTAAGAAGCATTAGAACTCTATTGCTACGATACGTAGACATCTGCAAACGCTATTTCCTAGGATGGGAGGGTCGCATTTACATTCTTTTGAAGTGAGTACGTGGTATACATAACACTCCATAATGAATATTATATCTTCTTATGAAACATAGCAGTGGGATGCGATATCGCGTTTTTTAGAAGCATTAGAACTCTATTGCTACGATACGTAGACATCTGCATACGCTATTTCCTAGGATGGAAGGGTCGCATTTCCATTCTTTTGAAGTGAGTACGAGGTATACATAACACTCCATAATGAATATTATATCTTCTCATGAAACATAGCAGTGAGATGCGATATCGCGTTTTATGAAGCATTAGAACTCTATTGCTACGACACGTAGACATCTGCAAACGCTATTTCCTAGCATGGAAGTGTCGCATTTACATTCATTTGAAGTGAATACGAGGTATACATGACGCTTCGCAATGAATATTATACCTTATCATGAAACATAGAAGGGAGATGCGATATCGCGTTTTAGGAAGCATTGGAACTCTATTGCTGCGATACGTAGACATCTGCAAACGCTATTTCCTAGCATGGAAGTGTCGCATTTACATTCTTTTGATGTGAATACGAGATATACATGACACTTCGCAATGAATATTATACCTTATAGTGAAACATAGAAGAGAGATGCCATATCGCGTTTTAGGAAGCATTGTAACTCTATTGCTGCGATACGTAGACGTCTGCAAACGCTATTTCCTAGCATGGACGTGTCACATTTACATTCTTTTGAAGCGAATACGAGGTATACATGACACTTCGCAATGAATATTATATCTTATCATGAAACATAGCAGTGAGATGCGATATCGCGTTTTAAGAAGCATTAGAACTCTATTGCTACGATACGTAGACATCTGCAAACGCTATTTCCTAGCATGGAAGTGTCACATTTACATTCATTTGAAGTGAATATGAGGTATACATGACACTTCGTAATGAATATTATACCTTATCATGAAACATAGAAGAGTGATGCGATATCGCGTTTTAGGACGCATTGGAATTCTATTGCTGCGATACGTAGACATCTGCAAACGCTATTTCCTAGCATGGAAGTGTCGCATTTACATTCTTTTGATGTGAATACGAGATATACATGACACTTCGCAATGAATATTATATCTTCTCATGAAACATAGCAGTGAGATGCGATATCGCGTTTTAAGAAGCATTAGAACTCCATTGCTACGATACGTAGACATCTGCAAACGCTATTTCCTAGGATGGATGGGTCGCATTTACATTCTCTTGAAGTGAGTACGAGGTATACATAACACTCCATAATGAATATTATATCTTCTCATGAAACATAGCTGTGAGATGCGATATCGCGTTTTAAGAAGCATTAGAACTCTATTGCTACGACACGTAGACATCTGCAAACGCTATTTCCTAGCATGGAAGTGTCGAATTTACATTCATTTGAAGTGAATACGAGGTATACATGACGCTTCGCAATGAATATTATACCTTATCATGAAACATAGAAGAGAGATGCGATATCGCGTTTTAGGAAGCATTGGAACTCTATTGCTGCGATACGTAGACATCTGCAAACGCTATTTCCTAGCATAGAAGTGTCGCATTTACATTCTTTTGAAGTGAATACGAGATATACATGACACTTCGCAATGAATATTATATCTTATCATGAAACATAGGAATGAGGTGCTATATCGAGTTTTGAGAAGCATTAGAACTCTATTGCCTATATACGTAGACATCTGCAAACTCTATTTCCTAGCAAGGAAATTTCGCACTTACATTCCACTGAAGTGAATACGAGGTATACATAACATTACACAATGAATATTATATCTTATTACGAAACATAGAAATGAAATACGACATCTCGTTTTAAGAAGCATTAGTACTCTATTGCTGTGATACGTAGACATCTGCAAACAATATTTCCTAGCAAGGAAGTGTCGCATTTACATTCTTGTGAAGTGAAATCGAGGTATACATGACACTTCGCAATGAATATTATATCTTATCACGAAACATAGAAGTGTGATGCGATATCGCATTTTTAGAAGCATTAGAACCCTTTTGCTACGATACGTAGTCATCTGCAAACGCTACTTCCTAGCATGGAAGTGTCGCATTTACATTCTTTTGAAGTGAATACGAGGTATACATGACACTTCGCAATGAATATTATATCTTCTCATGAAACATAGCAGTGAGATGCGATATCGCGTTTTAAGAAGCATTAGAACTCTATTGCTACGATACGTAGACATCTGCAAACGCTATTTCCTAGCATGGAAGTGTCGCATTTACATTCGTTTGAAGTGAATACGAGATATACATGACACTTCGCAATGAATATTATATCTTATCATGAAACATAGGAATGAGGTGCTATATCGCGTTTTGAGAAGCATTAGAACTCTATTGCTACGATACGTAGACATCTGCAAACGCTATTTCCTAGCAAGGAAGTGTCGCATTTACATTCTTTTAAAGCGAATACGAGGTATACATGACACATCGCAATGAATATTATATCTTATCGTGAATCATAGAAATGAGATGCGATATCGCGTTCTAAGAAGCATTAGAACTCTATTGCTACGATACGTAGACATCTGCAAACGCTATTTCCTAGCATGAAAGTGTCGCATTTACATTCTTTTGGAGTGAATACGAGATATACATGACACTTCGCAATGAGTACTATACCTTATCATAAAACATAGGAATGAGATGCGATATCGCGTTTTGAGAAGCATTAGAACTCTATTGCTACGATACGTAGACATCTGCAAACGCTATTTCCTAGCATGGAAGTTTCGCATTTACGTTCTTTTGATGTGAATACGAGATATACATGACACTTCGCAATGAATATTATATCTTATCATGATACATAGGAATGAGTTGCGATTTCGCGTTTTGAGAAGCATTAGAGCTCTATTGCTACGATACGTAGGCATCTGCAGACAATATTTCCTAGCAAGAAAGTGTCGCATTTACATTCTTTTGAAGTGAATACGAGGTATACATGACACTTCGCAATGAAAATTATACCTTATCACGAAACATAGAAATCAGATGCGATATCGTGATTTAAGAAGCACTAGAACTCCATTGCTACGATACGCACACATCTGCAAACAATATTTCCTAGCAAGGAAGTGTCGCACTTACATCCTTTTGAAGTGAATACGAGGTATACATAACACTCCACAATGAATATTACATCTTATTACGAAACGTAGAAATGAAATGCGACATCTCGTTTTAATAAGAATTAGTACTCTATCGCTACGATACGTAGACATCTGCAAACGCTATTTCCTAGCACGGAAGTATCGCATTTACATTCATTTGAAGTGTAGGCGAGATATACATAACACTGCACAATGAATATTATATCTTATCATGAAACATAGAAATGAGATGCGATATCGCGTTTTAAGAAACATTAGTACTCTGTTGCTTCGATACGTTGACATCTGGAAACGTAATTTCCTAGAAAGGAAGTGTCGCATTTACATTCTCTTGAGAGGAATACGATGTATACATGACACTTCGCAATGAATATTATATCTTATGATGAAACATAGAAATGAGATGCGATATGGCGTTTCAAGAAGCATTAGAACTCTGTTTCTTCGATACGTAGATATCTTATTTCCTAGCAAGGAAGTGTCGCATTTACATTCTTTTGATGTGAATTCGAGGTGTTACGTCCGGCGAAACTATTTTCCGTTGCTCCGGAGGCTTTACAACACGATCCTATATTTCGGTAATTCGGTCTGCGGGAACGCGTTAAGACCGGGTCCGACAATTTCGGCTGACGCGACACTAGCGAAAACACGCGCGATAATAAGGGAATGACCCTAGCTTTCGATGACTTCTCTCTCGATTTGTACGTAGAAACGGCGTGGAGTATCGTTCGCTGGGATCGTAGCGGATTTCGTTCTGTTGGCTGCTACAGAAATCTCGATCAGTCGCCAGCGAAGACGAGGACGGCGGTCGGAATTCAGCGATGATGCTGAATGTGGCAGAATCGGCGTGATGCGTCGTGGTGTCTGGATTGGAGGCGTCGACGGTCGCTTCGAAAAGCGGCGTCTGGACTGGTGCGAAGGCAGGTCGCTGGTATACGACGACTCTCGGAACACCCTCCATATATTCACGCACAAGTGATCGTATGAAATTCTTCCTACTCGCACGATGCGTTCTTCGCAAACCGGAAGCACGATTCATTCACCAGGTTTTTCTGTACTTTAGACTAAGATCTGAAGGATAAGCGGCGGTCTCAACGTCACAAAGCCGATTTCTATACACCTTCAATTTGATGAAGAGCAACCCCAGTTGTATGGAAGAACCCGTGGAAGAATTCGTAGTTAAATGTAATGTTTAAAGGAGAACTGGTATTGTTAACACTTGATAAAATTAATGGATGTGGAAATAGTAGACTTGGTAAAAGAACTTGTACTTGGATATAGTAAAAGTAAAAATAAAATATATTCTAGGTTTAAAGTATACATGAACTGGACCTCCTCGGTTCGCGGGGCGCTACGGTCGCGGAGGCTCGCGGTAGGCAGATCGCGGTCCCGCGAGTGGGGGACTCGCGGCTCGTGGTGGGGCTAGCGGCGCATGCCGCTGGCCGGACACATCTTACTTAGTGTAACTTAGATCTAGGAATTCTTATATATGCGTCATGATATGGTATGTATGTCCTAGCTTAGAAGTAATATATAGGTTCTAGCAGATCCTGTTCCCGGAATTGGAAAAGACCCCATTCAGGTGATGGGCTGCGGCTATGTCTTCCTGCAGGACGGAATCCTCGGAGCGAGGGAGATAGGGCTGCCCGTCCTTTGCGGGCGAGACAGGTATACTCGGTGGTGCGAGTGAGACACTGGTGCCCGGTACGAGCGAAACAGGTATACTCGGCGGTGGGAGCGAGGCAGCGGAACTCGGTCTGAGTGAGCGCGTGCAGGTATGCGCGCGCGAACTCTTCCAGTTGCTGGTTCTGCAGGCGAGTTTGGCTGGTTGCATGCGTCCAGGGGTTGATGCTGGGGGTGCGAGGTGGTTCCTTTCTAGGAAATTACGTTCCCAGATATCTCTGTATCGAAGCTATAGAGTACTAATGCCCCTTAAAACGCCATATCGCATCTCATTTCTATGTTTCGTGATAAGATGTAATATTCATTGTTTAGTGTTATCTATACCTCGCATTCAATTCAAATGAATGTAAATGCGACACTTCCTTGCTAGGAAATAGCGTCTGTAGATGTATCGTCTATGTATCGTAGAAATAGAGTTCTAAAGCTTCTTAAAACGCGATATCGCATCTCATTTCTATGATTCATGATAAGATATAATATTCATTGCGAAGTGTCATGTATACCTCGTATTCACTTGAAAGAATGTAAATGCGACTCTCCCTTGCTAGGAAGTAGAATTTGCAGATGTCTACGTATCGAAGCTATAGAGTTCTAATGCTTCTTAAAACGCGATATCGCATCTTATTTCTATGTCTCATGATAAGATATAATATTCACTGTGGAGTGTTATGAATACCTCATATCCGCCTCAAAGGAATGTAAATGCGACACTTCCTTGCTAGGAAATACGGTTTGCAGATGTCTACGTACCGTAGCGATAGTGTTCTAATGCTTCTCAAAGCGCGATATCGCATCTCATTTCCATGTTTCATGATAGGATATAATTTTCATTGTGCAGTGTTATGTAAACCTCGTATTCACTTAAAAAGAGTGTAAATGCGACACTTCCTTGTTAGGTAGTTGCGTATGAAGTAGTCTACGTATCGTAGAAATAAAGTTCTAATGCTTCTCAAAATGCGATATCGCATCTCATTTCTATGTCTCATGATGAGATATAATATCCATTGCGGAGTGGCATGTATACCTCGCATACACTTCAAATGAATGTAAATGCGACACATCCTTGCTAGGAAATGGCGTTTGCAGATGTCTACGTATCGAAGCAATGAATTTCTAATGCTTCTTAAAACGCGGTAGCGCATCCCATTTCTATGTCTCATGATAAGGTATAATATTCATTGCGAAGTGTTACGTATTCCTCGTCTACACCTCAAATGAATGTAAATGCGACACTTCCCTGCTAGGAAATAGCGCTTGCAGATGTTTACGTATCGAAGCAATAGAGTTCTAATGCTTCTTATATCGCGATATCGCATCTAATTTCTATGTTTCATGATAAGATATAGTATTCAATGCGAAGTGTCATGTATAGCTGGCATACACTTCAAAAGAATGTAGAGGCGTCACTTCCTTGCTAGGGGATAGCGTTTGCAGATGTCTACATATCGAAGCAACACAGTTGTTATGCTTCTTAAATCGAGATATCGCATCTCATTTCTATGATCCATGATAACGTATAATATACATTGCGAAGTGTTATGTATTCCTCGTATACACTTCAAATGAATGTAAATGCGACACTTCCTTGCTAGGAAATTGCGTTTGCAGATCTCTACGTATCGAAGCAATAGAGTCCTAGTGCTTCTTAAAACGCGATATCGCATCTCATTTCTTTGTCTCGTGATAAGATATAGTATTCATTGCGAAGTGTTATGTATTCCTCGCCTACACTTCAAATGAATGTAAATGTGACACTTCCTCTCTGGGAAATAGCGTTTGCATACGTCTTCGTATCGACGCAATAGTGCTTTAATGCTTCTTAAATCGCGATATGGCATCTCATTTCTATGTTTCACGATAAGATATAATATTCATTGCGAAGTGCCATGTATACCTCGCATACACTTCTATTGAATGTACATGCGACACTTCCTTGCTAGGAAATAGCGTTTGCAGATGTCTACGTATCGAAGCAATAGAATTCTAATGCTTCTTAAATCGCCTTATCGCATCTCATTTCCTTGTTTCATGATAAGATATAATATTCATTGTGGAGTGTTATGTATACCTCGTATTCACTTCAAAAGAATGTAAACGCGACACTTCCTTGCCAAGAAATAGTGTTTGCAGATGTCAACGTATCGCAGCATCAGAGTTCTAATGCTTCTCAAAACGCGATATCGCTACTCTTTACCATGTTTCATGATAATATATAGTATTCATTGTGGAGTGTTATGTGTACATCGTATTCACTTCAAAAGAATGTAAATGCGACACTTCCCTGCTGGGAAATAGCGTTTGCAGATGTCTACGTATCGAAGCAATAGATTTCTAAAGCTTGCTAATTCGCGATATTGCATCACATATCTATGTTTCAAGATAATATATAATATTCATTGCGAAGTGTCATGAATACCTCGCATACACTTCAAATGAATGTGAATGCGACAGTTCCTTACCACGGAATAGCGTTTGCAGATGTCTACGTATCGAAGCAATAGAATTCTAATGCTTCTTAATACGTCATATCGCATTTCATTTCTATGTTACATGACAAGATATAGTATTCATTGCGAAGTGTCATGTATGCCTCGTATTCCTTTCAAAAGAATGTAAATGCGACACTTCCTTGTTAGGGATAGCGTTAGCAGATGTCCACGTATCGAAGCAATAGAGTTCCAATGCTTCCTATATTGCGATATCGCACCTCATTTCTATGTTTCATGATAAGATATAATATTCATTGCGAAGTGTCATGTATTCCTCGTATTCCTTTCAAAATAATGTAAATGCGACACTTCCCTGCTAGGAAATAGCGTTTGCAGATGTCTACGTATCGTAGCAATAGAGTTCTAATGTTTCTTAAAACGCGATATCGCATCTCACTTCTATGTTTCATGATAAGATATAATATTCATTGCGAAGTGTCATGTATACCTCGTGTTCACTTCAAAAAAATGTAAATGCGACACTTCCCTGCTAGGAAATAGCGTTTGCAGATGTCTACCTATCGTAGCAATAGAGTTCTAATGCTTCTTAAAACGAGATTTCGCATTTCATTTCTACGTTTCTTGAGAAGATATAATATTCATTATGGAGTGTTATGTATACCTCGTACTCGCTTCAAAAGAATGTAAATGCGACCCTTCCATGCTAGGAAAAAGCGTTTGCAGATGTCTACGTATCGTAGCAAGGCAGTTCTAATGCTTCTTAAAACGAGATGTCGCATTTCATTTCTATGTTTCATGATAAGACATAATATTCATTGCGAAGTGTCATGTATACCTCGTATTCACTTCAACAGAATGTAAATGCGACACTTCCTTGCTAGGAAATAGCGTTTCCACATGTCCACGTATCGAAGTAATAGAGTTGTAATGCTTCTTTAAACTCGATATCGCATCTCAATTCTATGTACCATGATAGGAAATAATATTCATTGCGAAGTGTAATGTACACCTCCTCTACACATCAAAGGAATGTAAATGCCACACTTCCTTGCTAGGAAATAGCGTTTCCACATGTCTACGTATAGAAGCATTAGTGTTGTAATGCTCCTTAAATCGCGATATCGCATCGCATTTCTATGTTTCATAATAAGATATAATATTAATTGCGAAGTGCTATCTATACCTCGTTGCACTTCAAAAGAATGTAAATGCCACACTTCCTTGCTAGGAAATAGCGTTTCCAGATGCCTCCGTAACGAAGCACTAGAATTGTAATGCTTCTTAAAACGCGATATAGCATCTCAGTTATATGTTTCACCATAAGATATAATATTCTTTGCGATATGTTACGTATAACTCGTCTACACTTCAAAAGATTGTAAATTCCACACTTCCTTGCTAGGAAATAGCGTTTCCACATGTCCACGTATCGAAGCAATAGAGTTGTAATGCTTCTTTAAACTCGATATCGCATCTCAATTCTATGTACCATGATAGGAAATAATATTCATTGCGAAGTGTAATGTACACCTCCTCTACACATCAAAGGAATGTAAATGCCACACTTCCTTGCTAGGAAATAGCGTTTCCACATGTCTACGCATAGAAGCATTAGTGTTGTAATGCTCCTTAAATCGCGATATCGCATCGCATTTCTATGTTTCATAATAAGATATAATATTAATTGCGAAGTGCTATCTATACCTCGTTGCACTTCAAAAGAATGTAAATGCCACACTTCCTTGCTAGGAAATAGCGTTTCCAGATGTCTACGTACCGAAGCAATAGAGTTGTAACGCTTCTTAAAACGCGATATCGCATGTCATTTCTATGTCTCATGATATGATACAAGATTCATTACGAAGTGTTATTAATACCTCGCCTACAATTCAAAAGAATTTAAATGCCACACTTCCTTGCTAGGAAATGCGTTTCCAGTTGTCTACGTATCGAAGGAATAGAGTTCTAATGCTTCTTAAAACGCGATAACGCATCTCATTTCTATGTTTCATGATACAATATAATATTCATTGCGAAGTGCTATGTATACCTCGTCTACACTTCAAAGGAATGTGAATGCCACACTTCCTTGCTAGGAAATGCGTTTTCAGATGTCTAAGTATCAAAGTAATAGGGTTCTAATGCTTCTTTAAACGCGATATCGCATCTCAATTCTGTGTTTCATGATAAGATATAATGTTCATTGCGAAGTGTTGTGCATACGTCGTGTACACTTCAGAAGAATGTAAATTGCACACTTCCATCCTAGGAAATGCGTTTGCTGTTGTCCACGTATCGAAGCAATGGAGTTCTAGTGCTCCTTAAAACGCGATATCGCATCGCAGTTCTATGTTTCATGATAAGATATAATATTAATTGCGAGGTGCTATCTATACCTCGTTGCACTTCAAAATAATGTAAATGCCACACTTCCTTGCTAGGAAATGCGTTTCCAGATGTCTACGTATCGAAGCTAAGAGTACTAATGCTTCTTAGAATGCGATATCGCATCTCATTTCTATGTTTCATGCTATGATATAATATTCGGTGATAAGTGATGCGTATACCTCGTCTACACTACAAAAGAATGAAAACGCCACAATTCCTTGCTAGGAATATGCGTTTCCAGATATCTACGTATCGAAGCATTAGAGTTCTAGTGCTTCTAAAACGCAATATCGCACCTCATTTCTGGGTTTCAAGATAGGTTATAATATTCATTGCGAAGTATTATGTATATCTCGACTACACTTCCAAAGATACTACCCGGTAATTTGCGGCGTGTTGCGTAGTTTCCCGTAGCCCTTGTTAGTTAAACCCACGTCGAGACCATAAATAAACATGCCGTGACTTCAGTATCTCGCGACCTGAGTGTGTGTACTTGGCTAGACGTAGTCGAGAGGAGGAGCATTTCGATGTTTCAAGGGTTGACCGCCCCAGGATTCCCGGGGTCGTGTAGCCTATCGCTTTGCTACTTTCTGAGCAGCTGGCGCCCAAGAAAAGTTGTACGTGAGCGGATACCTAGGAACGATAAGTCGCTTTAGATTAAAATACGTTTTACACCTTAAAGCATTTAGATAATTAACCCCTTCGAGCTTCCCTGACTTACTATATATAGGTTTCCGTCACAACTAATAGGAACCATCACTTTACATAGATATATAGAACACACATAGTTTTAAACGTAGAACTGAGAATTTGAGAACTTACTTTGAAACGTTAGTAGTGAGAAATTCCATCGGATTTCATAGAAATTCAGAACTTACTTGCTATGAGACATAGGCAGATAAGGGCCATCGCGTTGCTTAAAACTTTAGAACTTGCTTACTTCAACAAAGATTTCTATTGGCTTCGTCCGTTCTTTTAGAAGAATTTTTGATAAACCACATACTTTTCACGCTTCTGATATCTTTGAAAGTTCGCGAGATGTAATCGTTTAAGTTTTAAAATGATTACTTAGTGTGGATTATTATTTAGTAACTCGCTCATAAACGAGTCTGCATAGGATTTAATCCATAAGTTTTTAAGCCTGGAATTTATGCAGTTATTTGTTATTCACTTATTGCTCAAACGACAAAGATTCTGACCACTTCAAAATGGTTGACTTTCATCAATTTTCTTAAAAATTGAAATACTGCCCAACTGCTTGCATTAAAGACTGTAATTAAAGCTTTCGAAACATTTTACCTCTTATAGGTGAATTCTGGAATTGAAATTGAATGTTTGACTTTTCTAGCTCCTGTTTAGACATCTTTCTATTGGAATGTTCAAGTATTTTTCATATTCGTAATTATTAAAAATGTTTTACTTGATTCTTTTATTTAATATTTAGAATTTTCTAAGAAATATTTTTTATCGTAATGAACTATATAATTGCAATTATAATTCTTTATGAAGTAATAATAACAGAAAGGTATGTATCCATTCTTGTAGTTTTGTAAAGAGTATTTAATCTTACTATCTAAAATGAAACATTGAGATCTGTTTACAATCTAATGGAATTTAATTACCTTTCGATTCAAATTCACAATGATAATCTTCCATAGTTCAACAGTTTTGTGAGCTGTCCTCAGGAATCCGCAGCTCTGTACTTATAAAATGAGCGACACAAAGAACAGCCTAACCAAACGTATTCGAACCGATTTTTCAATACTAATCTTATCATGTTTAACTTATGCTGCAAACTATTGAAATGCCCTTCGACAAGTGTTTATTCACAGTGAAGTAAACGGTAAGTATTACGCCTTCCACCACTGTTTACAATACGTATGTTTCATTTACTATCAAAACCGTGAGTATTATCGCCTTTCTTTACTCTTTGTAACCTTCAATGCCTTCATGTTACAGATCGTTAAACTTGCTTTAAAATGCTCTATCGTATTACGGAAGAATGGACATACCAATTCATTTTAAAAAATGAAGGTAACCTTCATATGTCCAACATAACTCCACTTACAAAAAAACTATTTTCATCAACGGATGGCCCCTTTGTACTATGCAATTTTATATTAGCAAAAACTTCTATGAAACTTATAGTTTCGTGGATATCTGAGGTGCTATTTATTACTGCCCCACCCTGTATATTGTTATGGATGTGTCCAACAAGGCAACGATGAACAGAGTTAAGTTTAATATTATGATGTTTATTATTTTACTTATAGTATATTTGTTTTTCTGGAATTTTGCCAAAAAACAATGTTCACGATGTCGACAGATGACTATATTTGCCTTAGAATTACAAGAGCCAACAATTTCGAAAGTAGAATATTACTTTACTTCGCTAACCGAATCATTGCAAACGTTAAGTAAAGTGCGTGCCTTTCAAAACAGTCAGATGCAAATTACGATACAACGTTTCGAAGAAATGGTACGTGCCACTGTTTTTTAATTTCCGTTTATTTAATCAAAGGAAATTTAATTGAAATATCCGCAAAATTTGAGGACAAAAAGTTTTTGTAATTTTACGCAACATATATGATGGTGATAAAGGATAAGTATACGGAACTGAAAATGGAAAGTAGCGAGCAGAAAAAGAAACTGATGGAGCTACAAAGTAGATTGATACATCCGTCAAATGATGATTCTAGGTTAATAAAATCTGTTAATTAAAGAACTATTGCAAAAATCAAGTATAATCAATATTACTTCTGCTCAAAGGCTATAATAGAATTGGACCGAAATGGGTACAAAACCGGCAATTATATCTATACGTTCTATTCTATGCAAAGGCAAATATTTCAAAGAGAGAAGATGTGTTACTTACAAATTACTTATGTTCCTAGATATCTCACTAATTTAGGCTTCTTGTCTTGCAGAACTTATCATTCATGTAACATGTAAAGGGGTCGAAGAATAGTAAAAGATTTTTAAATTTCATAGCCTCACTTGATCCGTCGATTGGATCACGTAAAATATCGGACATTAATTGCATCTACATCTTCAGACCTTAAATATATAATTGCAACAACATATTTAATAGCGTTTTAATAACATTTTTCTAATTGTTTATATCTATGTCTAATAAATATATATTAATCGAATAAGTTGCTTTACCAAAGGATAAAAGTATCTGAGGCTTACAAATCGGAGCATTACATAACAAACGTGCATCACATATATAATATTACATGTAATAAAAGATGAAGACCAAAAAGATCGTACATAAGTTGAATCCACAATGCGGTCATAGAGATACAGAAGCGGCAAAAATTCCAAACAATAATTTAAAAAATTCAAAAAGGGGGGAGTGAAAATCCATCTCCTTGACGATGATAAGGAACAAGTCTGCCTCATGCACTACAATATCCCAAACAGCCAGCGATTGGCACGCCAATGACAAAGGATGGTACGAATTCCGTGACAGAACTGTGCTAACAAAGTGCTCCTACTCAGCTTTCGAAATGGCATACTGTTAGTACTGGGGCGGCATTCGTATCACGGCACTATTCAGCAGTAGGCTGACATTTACTAATGGGGAAGCTGTTTCTATAAAAATTATAAGCAAATATGAAAAATGACTAAACTGTGCAATTTATTTATCTTGATTCCAATATAGATACACCGGCACAAAACAAAGATATAAGAACTCGATTTTATTATTTTCTATAAACTAGCTCGATAGGGCGATTTTTTCCATAAAGCCGATAATTACTTTGTCATAAAAATATATACACTTATTTTATATATATTTTCATCAATTTATTGTTACAAATTCATGCAATTGAGGGTTACATTATATACGATGACAGCATGTTATTTCAGAAATTACACAAGGCGAAGTTAGGGACGCAACAGCATGAATTTTTATTTTATAAGTAATATTTTTCTTATAAATAATATTTTTAGTCTATGATGGATTGAAAGAAATATATACGACTCGCTCAATAACTATAAATATAGGAAAACGACCATCAAAATGTCTATCAATACTCATATGCTGAACATCTACTGACATCTAACTGTTCTAATTTGTATGAAAGCACAGGTTCCCCATTGCCAAATGTGATCCTGCGTCATTGCTGAGGGGATTCATGAATGGAGCGATGATACGCGTGTCACCATGGTGCTGGTTCTGCGCGATTCGCTTGTCTAGAACGTGCTGGTAACACGATCTGGCATTTTAGTCAACGAATCCGGTCACAGATGACTACGAATCAGTTGACACTCCTCGGAAGTGGCAATATAGTGCCGGCATGGTGTCGCTACCATCTTGCCGTTTGTTATCTGGGATGCTTTTTAGTGCATTAATCGGAATTGAATTTGAACACATAGTTACTTAATCGCAAATTTGTATGTACTGTGACGTGGTGAAGTCACAAGGCACGCTCACCCCCCCCCCCCACCCTGCTTCGGTTAGACTAGCTCGCAGATCACCACCCATGCGAGAAGCGCGACACGGACCATCGCGATAGCTGTATTTGCGAGGAGCGTGAAATACACGATGGTAGAACCTCCCCCCCCCCCCCCCCCCCCCCCCAGTTCGTTTCTCTCTCCCTGTTCTACGGATTAGACTGGCGAGCTGATGGAAGAAGCGACCCATAAGACGCCTCTTCGGCGGATAATAAGACCGCAGGTTCGCGGAAGGGCTGTACGCCGAGGTAGCGTGACGGGCTCGACGGTGGAGGAGTCAGGAAGTGAGCAAGAAGAGACCCTGAAGCACGAAGGATAGGATCCAGGGCTCTGCAACGATAAGACCGCTGCCATAGTCCATGGAGACAAACAGGATGGATCTCGGGTGTGAGAAGGACCTCTACCCCTCCCCATTAGAACTCTATTGCTTCGATGCGTAGACATCTGCAGACGCTATTTCCTAGCAAGGAAGTGGCGCACTTACGTTCTTTTGAAGTGAATGCGAAATATACATGACACTTCGCAATGAACATTATTTCTTATCACGAAACATACAAATGAGGTATCATATCGCGATATAAGTAGCATTAGAACGCTATTGCTGCGATATGTAGACATCTGCAAACGCTACTTCCTAGCAAGCAATAATCGCATTTACATTCTTTTGAAGTGAATACGAGGTATACATGACACTTCGCAATGAATATTATATCTTATCGTGAAACATAGAAGTGAGATGCGATATCGCGTTTTAAGAAGCATTAGAACTATATTGCCCCGACGCGTAGACATCTGCTATTTCCTAGCATGCTATTTCCTAGCATGGAAGTATCGCATTTACATTCTTTTGAAGGGAATTCGAGGTATACATGACACTTCGCAATGAATACTATATCTTATCACGAAACATAGAAATGAGATGCGATATCGAGATTTAAGTAGCATTAGAACTCTATTGCTACCATACGTAGACATCTGAATACGCTATTTCCTAGCAGGGAAGTGTCGCATTTACATTCGTTTGGAGTGAATACCAGGTATACATGACACTTCGCAATGTATATTATATCTTATCATGAAGCATAGAAATGAGATGCGATATCTCGTTTTGAGAAGTATTAGAACTCCATTGCTACGATACGTAGTCATCTGCAAACGCTATTTCCTAGCAAGGAAGATTAGCATTTACATTCTTTTGAAGTGAATACGAGGTATATATGACACTTCGCAATGAACATTATATCTTATCATGTAACATAAGAGTGAGATGCGATATCGCGTCTTAAGAAGAATTAGAACCCTGTTTCCTCGATGCGGAGATATCTGCAAACGCTATTTCCTAGCATGGAAGTGTCGCATTTACATTCTTTTGAAGTGAATACGAGGTATACCTGACACTTCGCGATGAATATTATATCCTATCACGAAACATATAAATGAGATGCAATATCGCGATTTAAGTAGCATTAGAACTCTATTGCTACGATACGTAGACATCTGAATACGCCATTTCCTAGCAAGGAAGTGTCGCATTTACATTCGTTTGGAGGGAATACGAGGTATACATGACACTTCGCAATGAATATTACACCTTAATATGAAGCATAGAAATGAGATGCGATATCGCGTTTTGAGAAGCATTAGAACTCCATTGCTACGATACGTAGACATCTGCAAACGCTATTTCCTAGCAAGGAAGATTCGCATTTACAGTCTTTTGAAGTGAATACGAGGTATACATGACACTTCGCAATGAACGTAATATCTTATCATGTAACATAAAAGTGAGATGCGATATCGTGTCTTAAGAAGCATTAGAACCCTATTACCTCGATGCGGAGATATCTGCAAACGCTATTTCCTAGCATGGAAGTGTCGCATTTACATTCTTTTGAAGTGAATACGAGGTATACATGACACTTCGCAATGAATATTATATCTTATAATGAAACATAGAATTGAGATTAGATATCGCGTTTTAAGAAGCATTAGAACTCTATTGCCTTGACGCGTAGACATCTGCAGACGCTATTTCCTAGCATGGAAGTGTCGCATTTACATTCTTTTGAAGTGAATACGAGGTGTACTTGACAATCCGCAATGAATATTATATCTTATCAGGAAACTTAGAAATGAGATGCGATATCGCGTTTTGAGAAGCATTAGAACTCTATTGCTACGATACTTAGACATCTGCAATCGCTATTTCCTAGCAACCAATAGTCGCATTTACATTCTTTTGAAGTGAATTCGAGGTTTACATGACACATCGGAATGAATATTATAACATATCACGAAACTTAGAAATGAGATGCGATATCGCGTTTTGAGAATCATTAGAACTCTATTGCTACGATACTTAGACATCTGCAATCGCTATTTCCTAGCAACCAATAGTCGCATTTACATTCTTTTGAAGTGAATTCGAGGTTTACATGACACTTCGGAATGAATATTATAACATATCACGAAACATAGAAATGAGATGCGATATCGCGGTCTAAGAAGCATTAGAAATCTATTGCTACGACACGTAGGCATCTGCAAACGTTATGCCCTAGCAAGGAATAGTCGCATTTACATTCTTTTGATGTGAATACGAGGTATACATGACACTTCGCAATGAATATTATATCTTATAATGAAACATAGAATTGAGATGGGATATCGCGTTTTAAGAAGCATTAGAACTCTATTGCCTCGACGCGTAGACATCTGCAGACGCTATTTCCTAGCATGGAAGTGTCGCACTTACGTTCTCTTGAAGTAAATGCGAAGTATACATGACACATCGCAATGAACATTATTTCTTATCACGAAACATACAAATGAGGTATCATATCGCGATATAAGTAGCATTAGAACGCTATTGCTGCGATATGTAGACATCTGCAAACGCTACTTCCTAGCAAGCAATAATCGCATTTACATTCTTATGAAGTGAATACGAGGTAAACATGACACTTCGCAATGAATATTATATCTTATCATGAAACATAGAAGTGAGATGCGATATCGCGTTTGAAGAAGAATTAGAACTATATTGCCCCGACGCGTAGACATCTGCATACGCTATTTCCTAGCATGGAAGTATCGCATTTACATTCTTTTGAAGTGAATACGAGGTGTACATGACACTTCGCGATGAATATTATATCTTATCACGAAACATATAAATGAGATGCGATATCGCGATTTAAGTAGCATTAGAACTCTATTGCTACGATACGTAGACATCTGAATACGCCATTTCCTAGCAAGGAAGTGTCGCATTTACATTCGTTTGGAGGGAATACGAGGTATACATGACACTTCGAAATGAATATTATATCTCATCATGTAACATAGAAGAGAGATGCGATTTCGCGTTTTAAGAAGCATTAGAACTCTATGGCCTCAATGCGGAGACATCTGCAAACGCTATTTCCTAGCATGGAAGTGTCGCACTTACGTTCTTTTGAAGTGAATGCGAAGTATACATGACACTTCGCTATGAACATTATTTCTTATCACGAAACATATAAATGAAGTGTCATATCGCGATATAAGTAGCATTAGAACGCTATTGCTGCGATATGTAGACATCTGCAAACGCTATTTCCTAGCAAGCAATAATCGCATTTACATTCTTTTGAAGTGAATACGAGGTATACATGACACTTCGCAATGAATATTATATCTTATCATGTAACATAAAAGTGAGATGCGATATCGCGTCTTAAGAAGAATTAGAACCCTATTTCCTCGATGCGGAGATATCTGCAAACGCTATTTCCTAGCATGGAAGTGTCGCATTTACATTCTTTTGAAGTGAATTCGAGGTATACATGACACTTCGCAACGAATATTATATCTTATCATGAAACATAGAAGTTAGATGCGATATCGCGTTTTAAGAAGCATTAGAACTATATTGCCCCGACGCGTAGACATCTGCGTACGCTATTTCCTAGCATGGAAGTGTCGCATTTACATTCTTTTGAAGTGAATACGAGGTGTACATGACACTTCGCAATGAATATTGTATCTTATCAGGAACCATAGAAATGAGATGCTATAACGCGTTTTGAGAAGCATTAGAACTCTATTGCTACGATACGTAGACATCTGAATACGCCATTTCCTAGCAAGGAAGTGTCGCATTTACATTCGTTTGGAGGGAATACGAGGTATACATGACACTTCGAAATGAATATTATATCTTATCATGTAACATAGAAGAGAGATGCGATTTCGCGTTTTAAGAAGCATTAGAACTCTATGGCCTCAATGCGGAGACATCTGCAAACGCTATTTCCTAGCATGGAAGTGTCGCACTTACGTTCTTTTGAAGTGAATGCGAAGTATACATGACACTTCGCTATGAACATTATTTCTTATCACGAAACATATAAATGAAGTGTCATATCGCGATATAAGTAGCATTAGAACGCTATTGCTGCGATATGTAGACATCTGCAAACGCTATTTCCTAGCAAGCAATAATCGCATTTACATTCTTTTGAAGTGAATACGAGGTATACATGACACTTCGCAATGAATATTATATCTTATCATGTAACATAAGAGTGAGATGCGATATCGCGTCTTAAGAAGAATTAGAACCCTATTTCCTCGATGCGGAGATATCTGCAAACGCTATTTCCTAGCATGGAAGTGTCGCATTTACATTCTTTTGAAGTGAATTCGAGGTATTCATGACACTTCGGAATGAATATTATATCTTATCACGAAACATACAAATGAGATGCGATATCGCGATATAAGTAGCATTAGATCTCTATTGCTACAATACGTAGGCATCTGCAAACGCTATTTCCTAGCAAGGAGTAGTCGCATTTACATTCTTCTGAAGTGAATACGAGGTGCACATGACACTTCGCAATGAATATTATATCTTATAATGAAACATAGAATTGAGATGCGATATCGCGTTTTAAGAAGCATTACAACTTTATTGCCTCGACGCGTAGACATTTGCTGACGCTATTTCCTACCATGGAAGTGTCGCATTTACTTTCTTTTGAAGTGAATACTAGGTAAACCTGACACTTCGCGATGAATATTATATCTTATTACGAAACATATAAATGAGATGCGATATCGCGATTTAAGTAGCATTAGAACTCTATAGCTACGATACGTAGACATCTGAATACGCAATTTCCTAGCAAGGAAGTGTCGCATTTACATTCGTTTGGAGGGAATACGAGGTATACATGACACTTCGCAATGAATATTACATCTTATCATGTAACATAGAAGAGAGATGCGATTTCGCGTTTTAAGAAGCATTAGAACTCTATGGCCTCGATGCGGAGACATCTGCAAACGCTATTTCCTAGCATGGAAGTGTCGCACTTACGTTCTTTTGAAGTGAATACGAGGTATACATGACACTTCGCAATGAATATTATATCTTATCATGAAACATAGGAATGAGATGCTACATCTCGTTATAAGAAGCATTAGAACTCCATTGCTTCGATACGTAGATATCTGAAAACGCTATTTCCTAGCAAGGAAGTGTCGCATTTACATTCATTTGAAGTGTATGCGTGGTATACATGACACTTCGCAATGAACATTATATCCAATCATGAAACTTAAAATCGGGATTCGATATCGCGTTTTGAGAAGCACTAGAACTCTATTGCTACGATACGTAGACATCTGCAGACGATATTTCCTAGCAAGTAAGTGTTGCATTTATATTCTTTCGAAGTGAATACGAGGTATACATGACACTTCGCAATGAATATTATGTCTTATCATGAAACATAGGAATGAGTTGCGATATCGCGTTTTAAGAAGCATTAGAACTCTATCGCTTCGATACGTGGACATCTGCAAACGCTATTTCCTAGAAACAAAATGTCGCATTTACATTCATTTGAAGTGCAGACGAGGAATACATAACACTTCGCAATGAATAATATATCTTATCATGAAACACAGAAATGCGATGCGATATCGCGTTTTGAGAAGCACTAGAACTCTATTGCTACGATACGTAGACATCTGCAGACGATATTTCCTAGCAAGTAAGTGTTGCATTTATATTCTTTCGAAGTGAATACGAGGTATACATGACACTTCGCAATGAGTATTATATCTTATCATGAAACATAGGAGAGAGATGCCATATCGCGTTTTTAGAAGCATTAGAACACTATTGCTACGATACGTAGACATCTGAAAACGCTATTTCCTAGCAAGGAAGTGTCGCATTTACATTCATTTGAAGTGTATGCGAGGTATACATGACACTTCGCAATGAACATTATATCTAATCATGAAACGTAGAATCGGGATTCGATATCGCGTTTTGAGAAGCACTAGAACTCTATTGCTACGATACGCAGACATCTGCAGACGATATTTCCTAGCAAGGAAGGGTTGCATTTACATTCTTTCGAAGTGAATACGAGGTATACATGACACTTCGCAATGAATATTATATCTTATCATGTAACATAGAAGAGAGATGCGATTTCGCGTTTTAAGAAGCATTAGAACTCTATGGCCTCGATGCGGAGACATCTCCAAACGCTATTTCCTAGCATGGAAGTGTCGCACTTACGTTCTCTTGAAGTAAATGCGAAGTATACATGACACATCGCAATGAACATTATTTCTTATCACGAAACATACAAATGAGGTATCATATCGCGATATAAGTAGCATTAGAACGCTATTGCTGCGATATGTAGACATCTGCAAACGCTACTTCCTAGCAAGCAATAATCGCATTTACATTCTTATGAAGTGAATACGAGGTAAACATGACACTTCGCAATGAATATTATATCTTATCATGAAACATAGAAGTGAGATGCGATATCGCGTTTGAAGAAGAATTAGAACTATATTGCCCCGACGCGTAGACATCTGCATACGCTATTTCCTAGCATGGAAGTATCGCATTTACATTCTTTTGAAGTGAATACGAGGTGTACATGACACTTCGCGATGAATATTATATCTTATCACGAAACATATAAATGAGATGCGATATCGCGATTTAAGTAGCATTAGAACTCTATTGCTACGATACGTAGACATCTGAATACGCCATTTCCTAGCAAGGAAGTGTCGCATTTACATTCGTTTGGAGGGAATACGAGGTATACATGACACTTCGAAATGAATATTATATCTCATCATGTAACATAGAAGAGAGATGCGATTTCGCGTTTTAAGAAGCATTAGAACTCTATGGCCTCAATGCGGAGACATCTGCAAACGCTATTTCCTAGCATGGAAGTGTCGCACTTACGTTCTTTTGAAGTGAATGCGAAGTATACATGACACTTCGCTATGAACATTATTTCTTATCACGAAACATATATATGAAGTGTCATATCGCGATATATGTAGCATTAGAACGCTATTGCTGCGATATGTAGACATCTGCAAACGCTATTTCCTAGCAAGCAATAATCGCATTTACATTCTTTTGAAGTGAATACGAGGTATACATGACACTTCGCAATGAATATTATATCTTATCATGTAACATAAAAGTGAGATGCGATATCGCGTCTTAAGAAGAATTAGAACCCTATTTCCTCGATGCGGAGATATCTGCAAACGCTATTTCCTAGCATGGAAGTGTCGCATTTACATTCTTTTGAAGTGAATTCGAGGTATACATGACACTTCGCAACGAATATTATATCTTATCATGAAACATAGAAGTTAGATGCGATATCGCGTTTTAAGAAGCATTAGAACTATATTGCCCCGACGCGTAGACATCTGCATACGCTATTTCCTAGCATGGAAGTGTCGCATTTACATTCTTTTGAAGTGAATACGAGGTGTACATGACACTTCGCAATGAATATTATATCTTATCAGGAACCATAGAAATGAGATGCTATAACGCGTTTTGAGAAGCATTAGAACTCTATTGCTACGATACGTAGACATCTGAATACGCCATTTCCTAGCAAGGAAGTGTCGCATTTACATTCGTTTGGAGGGAATACGAGGTATACATGACACTTCGAAATGAATATTATATCTTATCATGTAACATAGAAGAGAGATGCGATTTCGCGTTTTAAGAAGCATTAGAACTCTATGGCCTCAATGCGGAGACATCTGCAAACGCTATTTCCTAGCATGGAAGTGTCGCACTTACGTTCTTTTGAAGTGAATGCGAAGTATACATGACACTTCGCTATGAACATTATTTCTTATCACGAAACATATAAATGAAGTGTCATATCGCGATATAAGTAGCATTAGAACGCTATTGCTGCGATATGTAGACATCTGCAAACGCTATTTCCTAGCAAGCAATAATCGCATTTACATTCTTTTGAAGTGAATACGAGGTATACATGACACTTCGCAATGAATATTATATCTTATCATGTAACATAAGAGTGAGATGCGATATCGCGTCTTAAGAAGAATTAGAACCCTATTTCCTCGATGCGGAGATATCTGCAAACGCTATTTCCTAGCATGGAAGTGTCGCATTTACATTCTTTTGAAGTGAATTCGAGGTATTCATGACACTTCGGAATGAATATTATATCTTATCACGAAACATACAAATGAGATGCGATATCGCGATATAAGTAGCATTAGATCTCTATTGCTACAATACGTAGGCATCTGCAAACGCTATTTCCTAGCAAGGAGTAGTCGCATTTACATTCTTCTGAAGTGAATACGAGGTGCACATGACACTTCGCAATGAATATTATATCTTATAATGAAACATAGAATTGAGATGCGATATCGCGTTTTAAGAAGCATTACAACTTTATTGCCTCGACGCGTAGACATTTGCTGACGCTATTTCCTACCATGGAAGTGTCGCATTTACTTTCTTTTGAAGTGAATACTAGGTAAACCTGACACTTCGCGATGAATATTATATCTTATTACGAAACATATAAATGAGATGCGATATCGCGATTTAAGTAGCATTAGAACTCTATAGCTACGATACGTAGACATCTGAATACGCAATTTCCTAGCAAGGAAGTGTCGCATTTACATTCGTTTGGAGGGAATACGAGGTATACATGACACTTCGCAATGAATATTACATCTTATCATGTAACATAGAAGAGAGATGCGATTTCGCGTTTTAAGAAGCATTAGAACTCTATGGCCTCGATGCGGAGACATCTGCAAACGCTATTTCCTAGGATGGAAGTGTCGCACTTACGTTCTTTTGAAGTGAATACGAGGTATACATGACACTTCGCAATGAATATTATATCTTATCATGAAACATAGGAATGAGATGCTACATCTCGTTATAAGAAGCATTAGAACTCCATTGCTTCGATACGTAGATATCTGAAAACGCTATTTCCTAGCAAGGAAGTGTCGCATTTACATTCATTTGAAGTGTATGCGTGGTATACATGACACTTCGCAATGAACATTATATCCAATCATGAAACTTAAAATCGGGATTCGATATCGCGTTTTGAGAAGCACTAGAACTCTATTGCTACGATACGTAGACATCTGCAGACGATATTTCCTAGCAAGTAAGTGTTGCATTTATATTCTTTCGAAGTGAATACGAGGTATACATGACACTTCGCAATGAGTATTATATCTTATCATGAAACATAGGAGAGAGATGCCATATCGCGTTTTTAGAAGCATTAGAACACTATTGCTACGATACGTAGACATCTGAAAACGCTATTTCCTAGCAAGGAAGTGTCGCATTTACATTCATTTGAAGTGTATGCGAGGTATACATGACACTTCGCAATGAACATTATATCTAATCATGAAACGTAGAATCGGGATTCGATATCGCGTTTTGAGAAGCACTAGAACTCTATTGCTACGATACGCAGACATCTGCAGACGATATTTCCTAGCAAGGAAGGGTTGCATTTACATTCTTTCGAAGTGAATACGAGGTATACATGACACTTCGCAATGAATATTATATCTTATCATGAAACATAGGAATGAGTTGCGATATCTCGTTTTAAGAAGCATTAGAACTCTATCGCTTCGATACGTAGACATCTGCCAACGTTATTTCCTAGCAAGGAAGTGTCGCATTTACATTCTTTTGAAAGGATTACGAGGTATACATGACGCTTCGCAAAGTATATTATATCTTACCATGAAATACAGAAATGAGATGCGATATCCTGTTTTAAGAAGCATTGGAACTCTATTGCTACGATACGTAGGAACCTGCAGACGCAATTTCCTAGCAAGGAAGTGTCGCATTTACATTTTTTTGAATTGAATACTAGGTATACACAACACTCCACAATGAATATTATATCTTGCCATGAAACACAGAAATGAGATGCGATATCGCGTTTTAAGATGCATTAGAACTATATTTCTACGATACGTTGGCATCTGCAAACGCTATTTCCTAGCAAGGAATAGTCGGATTTACATTCCGTTGAAGTGAATACGAGGTATACATAACACTTCGCAATGAATATTACATCTTATCACGAAACATATAAATGAGATGCGATATTGCGGTCTAAGAAGCATTAGAACTCTATTGCTACGATACGTAGGCATCTGCAAATGCTATTTCCTAGCAAGGAATAGTCGCATTTACATTCTTTTGAAGTGAATACGAGGTATACATGACACTTCGCAATGAACATTGTATCTTATCACGTTACATAGAAGTGATATGCGATATCGCGTTTTAAGAAGCATTAGAACCATATTGCCTCGATGCGGAGATATCTGCAAACGCTATTTCCTAGCAAGCAATAGCCGCATTTACATTCTTTTGAAGTGAATACGAGGTATACATGACACTTCGCAATGAATATTATATATTATCACGAAACACAGAAGTGAGATGCGATATCACCATTTAAGTAGCATTAGAACTCTATTGCTACGATACGTAGGCCTCTGCAAACGCTATTTCCTAGCAAGGAAGATTCGCATTTCCATTCCTTTGAAGTGAATACGTGGTATACATGACACTGCGCAATGAATATTATATCTTATCATGAAACATAGAAGTGAGTTGCGATATCGCGATTTAAGAAGCATTAGAATTCTATTGCTGCGATACGGAGACATCTGCCAACGCTACTTGTTAGCAAGGAAGTGTCGCATTTACATTTTTTTGAAGTGAATACTAGGTATACATAACACTCCACAATGAATATTACATCTTGCCATGAAACACAGAAATGAGATGCGATATCGCGTTTTAAGATGCATTAGAACTATATTTCTACGATATGTTGGCATCTGCAAACGCTATTTCCTAGCAAGGAATAGTTGGATTTACATTCCGTTGAAGTGAATACGAGGTATACATAACACTTCGCAATGAATATTACATCTTATCACGAAACATATAAATGAGATGCGATATTGCGATCTAAGAAGCATTAGAACTCTATTGCTACGATACGTAGGCATCTGCAAACGCTATTTCCTAGCAAGGAAGATTCGCATTTCCATTCTTTTGAAGTGAATACGAGGTATACATGACACTGCGCAATGAATATTATATCTTATCATGAAACATAGAAGTGAGTTGCGATATCGCGATTTAAGAAGCATTAGAATTCTATTGCTGCGATACGGAGACATTTGCCAACGCTACTTGTTAGCAAGGAAGTGTCGCATTTACAATCTTTTGAAGTGAATACGTGCTATACATAACACAACATAATGAATAATATATCTTATCATGAAACATAGAAATGAGATGCGATACTGCGTTTTGAGAAGCAGTAGAACTCTACTGCTACGATACGTAGATATCTGGAAACGCTATTTCCTAGCAAGGAAGTGTCGCATTTACATTCTTTTGAAGTGATAACGAGGTATACATAACACTCCACAATGAATATTACATCTTATCATGAGACATAGAATTGAGATGCGATATCGCGTTTTATGAAGCGTTAGATCTCTATTGCTACGATACGTAGACATCCGCAGACGATATTTAATAGCAAGGAAGTGTCGCATTTACATTCTCTTGAAGTGAATACGAGGTATACATGACACTTCGCAATGAATATTACATCTTATCACGAAACACAGGAATGAGTTGCGATATCGCGATTTAAGTAGCATTAGAACTCTATTGCTAGGATACGTAGACATCTACAAACTCCATTTAATAGCAAGGAAGTATCGCATTTACACTCTTTTGAGGAGAATACGAGGTATACATGACACTTCGCAATGAATATTATATCTTATCATGAAACATAGAAACGTGATGCTATATCACGTTTTAAGAAGCATTAGAAATCTATTGCTTCGATACGTACACATCTACAAACGCTATTTCCTAGCAAGGTAGAGCCGCACTTACATTCTTTTGTAGTGAATACGACGTATACATGACACTTCGCAATGATTATTATATCTTATTACGAAACATGGAAATGAGATGCGATAACGCGACTTAAGTAGCATTAAAACACCATTGCTACGATACGTAGACATCTGAATACGCCATTTCCTAGCAAGGAAGTGTCGCATTTACATTCGATTGGAGAGAATACGAGGTATACATGACACTTCGCAATGAGTATTATATCTTATCATGAAACATAGGAGAGAGATGCCATATCGCGTTTTTAGAAGCATTAGAGCTCTATTGCTACGATACGTAGACATCTGCAAACGCTATTTCCTAGCAAGCAATAGTCGCATTTACATTCTTTTGGAGTGAATACGAGGTATACATGAAACTTCGCAATGAATATTATATCTTATCGCGACACATATTAATGAAATGCGATATCGCGATTTAAGTAGCATTAGAACACTATTGCTAGGATACGTAGGCATCTGCAATCGCTACTTCCTAGCAAGCAATAGTCGCATTTACATTCCTTTGAAATGAATGCGAGGCATACATGTCACTTCCCAATGAATATTATACCTTATCATGAAACATAGAAGAGAGACGCGATATCGCGTTTTAAGAAGCATTAGAACTCTGTGGCCTCGATGCGGAGACATCTGCAAACGCTATTTCCTAGCATGGAAGTGTCGCACTTACATTCTTTTGAAGTGAGTACGTGGTATACATGACACTTCGCAATGAATATTATATCTTATTAAGAAACATATATATGAGTTCCGATATCGCGATTTAAGTAGCATTAGAACTCTATTGCTACGATACGTAGACATCTGCAAACGCTATTTCCTAGCAAGCAATAGTCGCATTTACATTCTTTTGGAGTGAATACGAGGTATACATGAAACTTCGCAATGAATATTATATCTTATCACGAAACATAGAAATGAGATGCGATATCGCGATTTAAGTAGCATTAAAACTCTATTGCTACGATACGGTGACATCTGAATACGCCATTTTCTAGCAAGGAAGTGTCGCATTTACATTTTTTTGAAGTGAATACTAGGTATACATAACACTCCACAATGAATATTATATCTTGCCATGAAACACAGAAATGAGATGCGATATCGCGTTTTAAGAGGCATTAGAACTATATTTCTACGATACGTTGGCATCTGCAAACGCTATTTCCTAGCAAGGAATAGTCGGATTTACATTCCGCTGAAGTGAATACGAGGTATACATAACACTTCGCAATGAATATTACATCTTATCACGAAACATATAAATGAGATGCGATATTGCGATCTAAGAAGCATTAGAACTCTATTGCTACGATACGTAGGCATCTGCAAACGCTATTTCCTAGCAAGGAATAGTCGCATTTACATTCTTTTGAAGAGAATACGAGGTATACATGACACTTCGCAATGAACATTGTATCTTATCACGTTACATAGAAGTGATATGCGATATCGCGTTTTAAGAAGCATTAGAACCATATTGCCTCGATGCGGAGATATCTGCAAACGCTATTTCCTAGCAAGCAATAGTCGCATTTACATTCTTTTGAAGTGAATACGAGGTATACATGACACTTCGCAATGAATATTATATATTATCACGAAACACAGAAGTGAGATGCGATATCACCATTTAAGTAGCATTAGAACTCTATTGCTACGATACGTAGGCATCTGCAAACGCTATTTCCTAGCAAGGAAGATTCGCATTTCCATTCTTTTGAAGTGAATACGAGGTATACATGACACTGAGCAATGAATATTATATCTTATCATGAAACATAGAAGTGAGTTGCGATATCGCGATTTAAGAAGCATTAGAATTCTATTGCTGCGATACAGAGACATCTGCCAACGCTACTTGTTAGCAAGGAAGTGTCGCATTTACAATCTTTTGAAGTGAATACGTGCTATACATAACACAACATAATGAATAATATATCTTATCATGAAACATAGAAATGAGTTGCGATATTGCGTTTTGAGAAGCAGTAGAAATCTACTGCTACGATACGTAGATATCTGGAAACGCTATTTCCTAGCAAGGAAGTGTCGCATTTACATTCTTTTGAAGTGATAACGAGGTATACATAACACTCCACAATGAATATTACATCTTATCATGAGACATAGAATTGAGATGCGATATCGCGTTTTATGAAGCGTTAGATCTCTATTGCTACGATACGTAGACATCTGCAATTGCTATTTCCTAGCATGGAAGTGTCGCATTTACATTCTTTTGAAGTGAATACGAGGTATACATGACACTGCGCAATGAATATTACATCTTATCACGAAACACAGGAATGAGATGCGATATCGCGATTTAAGATGCATTAGAGCTCTATTGCTACGATACGTAGATATCTGGAGACGCTATTTCCTAGCAAGGAAGTGTGGCATTTACATTCTTTTGAAGTGAATGCGGGGTATACATGACACTTCGCAATGGATATTATATCTTATCATGAAACATAGAACTGAGATGCGTTATCGCGTTTTAAGAAGCATTAGAACTCAATTGCTTGGGTACGTAGACATTTGCCAACGCTATTTCCTAGGAAGGAAGTGTCGCATTTGCATTCTTTTGAAGCGAGTACGATGTAGACATAACACTCCACAATGAATATTATATCTCATCAGGATAGATAGAAATGAGATTCGATATCGCGATTTAAGAAGCATTAGAACACTATTGCTTCGATATGTAGGCATCTGCAAACGCTATTTCCTACCAAGGAAGTGTCGCATTTACATTCACTTGAAGCGCATGCGAGGTATACATGACACTTCGCAATTAATATTATATCTTATCATGAGAATAGAAATGAGTTGCGGTATCGCGTTTTGAGAAGCGTTAGGTCTCTGATGCTACGATACGTAGACATCTGCAAACGCTATTTCCTAGCAAGGAAGAGTCGCATTTACATTCATTTGAGGAGTATGCGAGGTATACAAGACACTTGGCAATGAATATTATATCTTGTCATAAAACATAGAAAAGTGATGCGATAACTCTATTTAAGAGGCATTAGAACTCTATTGCTTCTGTCATGTCCTGGCGAACAAATTATTCGTATCTCAGGAGGCTGAATGACACAAGCCTTTTAGTCGCGAATTCGGTCCGGTATAAAACGCGTATGACCGGGTCCGTCGATTCTGGCAAGACGCGGGCACCGTAAACAATCGCGAACGCGTGTAAAGAGGGATTTTACTTACCTTTCGCTGATTTCTCTCTTCTGCTTTCAGATGTGGCGATCGTCGAAGGTCGTTCTCGGGGGAAGAGTCGGCGTACGGCTGGCTGGAATCGGCGTTGTGACGGTGGAAGCTGCGATGAATGTCGCCGTCCGTCGATGAACGAAGAATTCTGGCGTTTTACCAACGTATTCCGCACGAGATAATGGATTAAATTCTTCCTCCCGGCGCGAAGAGTTCGTTTGTAAACACTCAAGTTGTTACGAACTTGGAAGAATTTGTATTAAAATAAAATTGAATTTAGGAATGGAGTTGGAATGAACTAGAACTTGATGTGGTAGAAAAATAATAAAGTATATTCTAAATCAAAGAGTACAAGAACAATTATTTCTAAGTATTAAGACTAGGTTAACTATGAATTAGGAATTAGAACAAAGACTTTAGAACTAGGAACCTCATCGAGGCTGCGCGGCGGCCCTAAGGAGCGACTTGGAAGAGACTTGGAATTAGAAGTGCCCGAAGGCGAGATAGAACTGTACCGTACTGACGGTACTGACTGACTGTGTCTGACTGTCCGTCATGACTGTCTGTAATTGACTGTCTGTAATTGACTGTGTCTCCCAAGATGCGCCTGCGACCTCTTCGACTCTCGGAGCGCTTCGGTCGCGTGCGAACGTAGGTGGGAGTATGTGGACGCCGGAGTGGGGTCTCGGCGTTGCGTGGTGGGGCTAGCGGCGCGTGCCGCTGAGGCGGTCGCGATTTCGCGCGTCGCGGCTTACTTAATTAGCCCAACTTATGAATATAGAGGTACAAGTATGAAATTAGAAATTACGCCTTAAATGTAAAATGTGTGTTGTTTGTGTCGTTATAAAGTTGTGTCGTGTAAATTCTATGAGCTAGGAATACAGAGCTTAGAATGTAGGAGTATATATAATGTTAATTAATAATCTTAGAAATAGTATTTTGGGCATGGCAGATCTGGGATGGTGAAATCGTAGAGTCCTTTGTACGGTGAGGGTTCCCGTCGTCGGATCTCGTAGAGGTTGATTCTCCTGGTACGTCCCTGGAGTGAGCGAGAGGGCGAGTTTCCCTGCAGGTAAGAGTGAGACGGTGGGTGACTCCTTGAGTGGGAGCGAGACAGCGCACATGGTCCTCGGTGCGAGTGGGACAGAGTGTGTTGCCCTTGGAGCGAGAGAGGTGGCGAACACCTCTGCGGGTGCGAGTGAGACGGAGGGTAGGTCCCTTGGAGTGAGAGAGACGGCGAGCACCTCTGCGGATGCGAGCGAGTCGATTGTCGTAGCCCTTGGCCTGAGTGAGACGGCGAGTTGCGCCTGGGTGTTGCCTGTGGTGCAGGCGCGTGAGGGTGGTTGCTGTGGTGCGTTGAGAGGGTGGCAGGCGGCACGCCTGACGTCACACCTTCCCCCTTAGAAAAAGAATTTCGCCTATGGCGAAATCTCTGGTCTGATGTGGCCTCGATGTGGGATGCTACTCGTTTCGTGTGCTGTGGAGGAGATTGGTCCTCCTTGGCGTGTATGCTGCTCTCATCTCGTGGATGCTGTGGTCTATCATCTCGTGGATGCTGTGGGCTCTCGTCTCGTGGATGCTGTGGTCTCTGCGTATGTTGTGCTGCTACGGCTGCACTCTGTTTGGTTGCACTTTTCTTCTGTGGTGTACTTTGTTCGTTTGTCACTGTCACCGATTCTTTTACTCTTTGTTCATTAAGATTTTCAGTTTTTGATTTCGACTTACACTTTTCACTGTCTCCTACATTCGATCGAACTCTCATACGTGCATTCATCGTTTGTACAAATGCACAATCTTGTGCCTCCCCTTAACATTCATTTTTACATTATTGTTAGGTAGAATCTCCAAGATCTTATATGGGCCTGTGTATTGAGAATCGAATTTATGTCTAAGTGGTTCGCGGAGCAAATAAACCCATTGTCCGATTTGGAAATCCTTTACATTAAGTTTCTTATCGTAATAGAATTTAGGACGTGTTTTTGCACAGTCTAAGTTTGTTTTCGCTACTTCTTGTGAAGTACGTATTCTATCGTTGAGTTCATCTAAATACGCGGCGTACGATTCGTTTTCTAATAATTGATCTATTTGACGTTGTATTTCTTCCTTGTGTATCGGCGGGAAGCGGTATTGTTTCACGTTTATTGGCTGATCGTTTATCGTTGGAATGCGGTGCTCGGTTACATTGGTAAATCCTAATTTATCGCCTGGGAGATGGAATAAATCTTGATTGTTAGAAATCAGTTTGTATATATTATTTCTTTCTTCGCTGTTTAGATGATCTAGACGGAGTGACGCGACTATTTCGTCGAATCGGCTTTGAGGTCGCGTTACATTTTGAGTGGCGCGCGGAGTGTCGCGTTTCGAGTGTCGTTCGCTATCGCTTTTGAGAAGAGGTTTATTTTGTGTATCTTTCGCGCGGATGTTTAAGTTACGTTGCGTACCTTCGATGGCACTTGAAAAAATTTTTGTGGATTTTGAGGTTGTTATTGGAAGATTTATCATGATTGGAAACTTTGTGTTGAATATCGCGTGACGATGGTAAGAGATTTTCGTTGGAATTCGTAGAATTTGAAGTGGATTTTGAAACAATGTTAGCATAAGATACAGTGGGATTTGGGAATACTCGTTTTAGAGTGGATACAGTGGATTTGGAATTAGTCGAGTTAGTACGCATGCTTGAGACAGTGGATTTAGTATTAATTGGATTAGTAGGCATGCTGGAAACAGTGGCTTTAGTATTAGTAGAATTAGTAGGCATGCTTGAAACAGTGGATTTAGTATTCATTTTTGTATTAGAAACAGTGGATGTAGTATTGATTTTTGTATTAGAAACAGTGGATTTAGAAGTATTCGTAAATAACGAATATAATGCTGGTTCTCGTTTCAGCGATTCGAGAACGGGAAGCGGGTCCAGATGAATTCTGGGCACCGCGATCTCGATCTCGGTATCGATCGCATTAATTATGCGTGCTATCGCATGGCCGTTTCGCACTTTAACGAAAGCATCACCGAAATATACTCCCTTCGCGATCTGTGTTCGGGGGATTATTCCTTCGCCTACGCCTGAATTAATTATTCCGACGCGTATGCCCGAGTTAGTCCGCGGAGGAAGTATTATTTTATTTAAAACGTCTTCGCAACGTGCAAATAGGATCCTATTCCCGTGCCACAGGATATATTTATTTCTAAAAGATATATCCGCGTCTGCACAAAACCCGGATCCCAGGATCCCGGCGGTTTTAATTGGGAAGTCGGAACTGACGACATTAAACGGAACATCACGAGAAAATATCGGTAACGTAACCGTCCCTAAGGTGGCTACGGTACCCTGAGTTACTCCGGTAATAGTTAGGCGTTCTGCAGTGTTAATTAGAGTTTTAGGTTTTAGCGCGTTTTCCTTGATCACGTTGATCTCGGCTCCGGTGTCGATCATCATTACTACGGGTTCAATTAACGCGTTAGAATTTATGACAACCGTGGGGACGCTAGTTTTACCCGTTATGTTTACTGCTGCTCTTCTATTATCGAGGTTGACTCGTCGTTCGTTAAGGCGAGAACTCGGCGATCGTAGCCGGCCTCGCGTACCGTCTCGCGGCGGGTCGGGAGGCCGTTCGCGTTTCCCGGATTCGGGCGCGAAACGTTATTTCCGACATCATTAAATTGTCGCTTTCGACATTCGTCTATGCTATGTTCCAGGTTTCGGCAGTACCTACAAACGATATCCCGTCGATCGGGCGGTGCGTACTGACCGCGCGGAGGTCCCGTTACAAGCGGTTGTTCTTGTCGAGGATACCTCGGGGTTTCTTCCCGTGGGTACGTGACTGGCGGTCTATGACTTGCGTACTTGCAGTCGCGAGTGACATGACCGCGACTATTACAACGAGCGCAAACCGTTTCTTGCCGGCGCTCGAAGTGAAAATTTTCCGTACGGGGACGCGACGAGAAGAGTCTCTCTTTGTCTAATTCGTGTCGCCTGTACAACTCCTTAGCGTGAGCGAACGCGTCCGCGTATGTTTCGTACAATCGCGTGTTCATGGAATGTCGAATTTCCGGGATAAGCCCGTCGCGAAAACACCTAAGCGTAAGCGCGTCTATTACGGAACGTGAATTTACAAATTCGGCGGAATCGAATCGTTCGCAGTCGATTGCTGCGTTACGTAGGTCTTTAATTCTACCTATGAAATCGAGGATATGTTCTCCTGGGCGCATGAAAGTATTAGTTAGTTCGCCCCTGTAATGGTCGGTTGACTTTGTATTTTCGAATGCGGCTCGTAGAATATCGGTCAGTTGTCCGACCGAAGAGCATTGCTCGTCCTCTACGGCCAGATATGCACGGCCGCGTAAACGATTGACAATGAGTTTGGTGAACGAGGGTTCTCCTTCGGGCGAAATCAACTCCCTTGCCCGTTTACAGGCCCGCACGAACTGTAATATTGGCAAGTTTTTGCCATCAAATATAGGGATGATATCTATTGCTTCGCGAAAAATAAGCCTATCTGTTTGGGAGTTTGGTGAAACAGACCCTCAGCTACGTGTCGGTTGCAGGTGCGGAGTTCCGAAAGAGATAGTGTCGGCGTTTGCGGATTGTACCGCGCGTAAGGATTCCAATTCCCGACGCATGAAATCTATTTGGCGATTTAACGTAGCGATCGCTTGTTCTCTATCCGTATTATCGTTTGAAGGTCCGGCGGCGTCGTTTGCGAGAGCATCGTGAAAATCTAACGTTTGGTGAGTATCGGATTCGGTTGCGGCGGCGTCCTTCTGTACCTGAAGCCGCGATCGCTTTGTCGGCGTGCGCGTTGCCATGGCTGTTCGTACACTTATTCAGCAGAATTTCCGATAAGTTATACGCGAATATTCCACCGCTGTCACCAGAAATTTTGTCACGTCCTGGCGAAAAAATTATTGGCATCCCAGGAGGCTGAATGACACTTGCTATTTCCTAGCAAGGAAGTGTCGCATTTACATTCATTTGAAGTATAGACGAGATATACATAACACTGCACAACGAATATTATATCTTATCATGAAACATAGAAATGAAATGCGAAATCGCGATTTAAGAAGCATTAGAACCCTATTGCTTGGATACGTAGACATCTGCAAACGCTATTTCCTAGCAAGGAAGTGCTGCATTCACATTATTTTGAAGTGAATACGAGGTATACATGACACTTCGCAATGAATATTACATTTTATCACGAAACATGTATATGAGATGCGATATCGCGATTTAAGAAGCATTAGATCTCTATTGCTTCTATACGGAGACATCTGCAAACGCTATTTCCTAGTAAGGAAGCGTCGCATTTACATTCTTATGAAGAGAATACGAGGGAAGCATAACACTCCACAATGAATATAATATCTTATCATGGAACATAGAAATGTGTAGCGATATCGCGATTTAAGAAGCATTAGAACACTATTGCTTCGATTCGTAGACATCCGCAAACGTTATTTCCTAGGATGCAAGTGTCACATTTACATTCTTTTGAAGTGAATACGAGGTATACATAACACTCCACAATGAATATTATATATTATTAAGAAACATAGTAACGAGTAGCGATATCGCGTTTTGAGAAGCATTAGAACTCTATTGCTTCGATACGTAGACATCTGCAAACGCTACTTCCTAGCAAGGAAGTGTCGCATTTACATTCTTTTGAAAGGAATACGAGGCATACATGACACTTCGCAATGAATATTATATCTTATCATGAAACATACAAATGAGATGCGATATCGCGATTTAAGAAGCATTAGAACACTATTACTTCGATACGTAGACATCTGCAAACGCTATTTACTAGGAAGGAAGTGTGGCAATTACATTCATTGGAAGTGTATGCGAGGTATAAGTCACATTTCGCAATGAATATTATATCTTGTCACGAAACATAGAAATGAGATGCGATATCGCGATTTAAGAAGCATTACAACTCTATTGCTACGATACGTAAATATCTGCAAACGCTAGTTCCTACCAAGGAAGTGTCATATTTACATTCCTTTCAAGTGAATGCGAGGTATACATAACACTGCACAATGAATATTATATATTACCATGAAACATAGAAATGAGATGCGATATGACGATTTAAGAAGCATTAGATCCCTATTGCTTCGATACGTAGACATCTGCGAACGCTACACCCTAACAAGGAAGTGTCGCATTTACATTCTTTTGAAAGGAATACGAGGTATACATGACACTTCGCAATGAATATTATATCTTATCATGAAACATAAAAAATGAGATTCGAGTTGACGATTTAAGAAGCATTAGAATTCTATTGCTTCGATACGTAGACATCTGCAAACGCCATTTCCTAGCAAGGAAGTGTCGCATGTACAGTCAGTTGAAATGTATGCGAGGTATACATGACACTTCGCAATGAATATTATATATTATCATGAAACATGGTAATGAGCAGCGGTATCGCGTTTTGAGAAGCATTAGAACTCTAATGCCACGATACGTAGACATCTGCAAACGCTATTTCCTAGCAGGGAAGTGTCGCATTTGCATTCATTTGAGGTATAGACGAGATATACATAACACTGCACAATTAATATTATATCTTAGCATGAAACATAGAAATGAGTTGCGATATCGCGATTTAAGAAGCTTTAGAATTCTATTGCTTCGGTACGTAGATATCTGCAAACGCTATTTCCTAGCAAGGAAGTGCCGCATTTGCATTCATTTGAAGTGTATGCGAGGTATACATAACACTTCGCAATGAATATTATATATTATCATGAAACGTAGATATGAGATGCGATATGACGAATTAAGAAGCATTACAACTCTATTGCTCCGATACGTAGACATCTGCATACGCTACTTCCTAGCAAGGAAGTGTCGCATTTACATTCTTTTGAAGTGAACACGAGGTATACATGACACATCGGAATGGATATTATATCTTATCATGATACATAGATATGAGATGCGATATCGCGTTTTAAGAAGCACTATTGCCTCGATTCGTAGACATCTGGAAACGCTATTTCCTAGCAAGGAAGTGTCGCATTTACATTCATTTGATGTGAATACGAGGTATAAGTGACACTTCGCAATGAATATTATATCTTATCATGAAACATAGAAATGAGATGCGATATCGTGTTTTAAGAAGCTTTAGAGCTCTATTGCTTCGATACATAGACATCTGCAAACGCTGTTTCCTAGCAAGAAAGTGTCGCATTTACATTCATTTGAAGTGTATGCGAGATATACATGACACATGGCAATGAATAATATATCTTATCATGAAACATATAACTGAGATGCGATATCCCTTTTTAAGAAGTATTAGAATTCTATTGCTTCCGTACGTAGACATCTGCAAACGCTATTTCCTGGCAAGGAAGTGTCGCATTTACATTCTTTTGAAAGGAATACGATGTATACATGACGCTTCGCAATGAAGATTATGTCTTATCATAGAACGTAGGAATACGATGCGACATCTCGTTATAAGGAACATTATAACTCTATTGCTTCGATACGTAGACATCTGCAAACGCTATTTCCTAGCAAGGAAGTGTCGCATTTACATTCTTTTGAAGTGAATAGGAGTTATACATGACACTTCGCAATGAATATTGTACCTTGTCATGAAACATAGAAGTGAGATGCGATATCGCGTTTTAAGCAGTAATAGAACTCTATTGCTACGATACGTAGATATCTGGAGACGCTATTTCCTAGCAAGGATGTGTCGCATTTACATTCTTCTGAAGTGAGTACGAGGCATACATGTCACTTCGCAATGAATATTATATCTTATCATGAATCATAGAAATGAGATGCGTCATCTCGTTTTAAGAAGCATCAGAACTCTATTGTTTCGATACGTAGACATCTGCAAACGCTACTTCCAAGCAAGGAAGTGTCGCATTTACATTCATTTGAAGTGAATACGAGGTATACATGACACTTCGGAATGTATATTATATCTTATCATGAAACATAGAAATGAGATGCGATATCGCGTTTTAAGAAGCATTAGAGCACTATTGCCTCGATACGTAGACATCTGCAAACGCTATTTCCAAGCATGGAAGTGCCGCATTTACATTTGTTTGGAGTGAATGCGAGGTATACATGACACTTCGCAATGAATATTACATATTATCATGAAGCATAGAAATGAGATGCGATAACGCGTTTTGAGAAGCATTAGAACTATATTGCTACGATACGTAGGCATCTGAATATGCTATTTCCTAGCAGGGAAGTGCCGCATTTACATTCTTTGAAGTGAATTCGAGGTCTACATGACACTTGGGAATGAATATTATATCTTGTCACGAAACATAGAAATGAGATGCGTAATCGCGATCTAAGAAGCATTAGTACTCTATGGCATCGATGCGGAGACATCAGCAAACTCTATTTCCTAGCATGGAAGGGTCGCTCTTACATTCTTTTGAAGTGAATACGAGGTGTACATGACACCTCGCAATGAATATTATATCTTATCACAAAACATAGAAATGAGATGCTATATCGCGATTTAAGTAGCATTAGAACTCTATTGCTACGATACGTAGACATCTGAATACGCTATTTCCTAGCAAGGAATAGTCGCATTAACATTCTTTTGAAGTGAAAGCGAGGTAGACATGACACTTCGCAATGAATATTATATCTTATCATGAAACATAGAAGTGAGATGCGATATCGCGTTTTAAGAAGCATTAGAACTCTTTTGCCTCGACGCGTAGACATCTGCAGAGGCTATTCCCCAGCATGGAAGTGTCGCATTTACATTGTTTTGAAGTGAATACGAGGTGTACATGACACTTCGCAATGAATACTATATCTTATCAGGAAACATAGAAATGAGACGCGATATCGCGAATTGAGAAGCATAAGAACTCTATTGCTACGATACGTAGACATCTGCAAACGCTATTTCCTAGCAAGCAACAGTCGCATTTACATTCTTTTGAAGTGAATTCGAGGTTTACATGACACTTCGGAATGAATATTATAACTTATCACGAAACAGAAATGAGATGCGATATCGCGATCTAAGAAGCATTAGGACGCTATTGCTACGATACGTAGACATCTGCAAACGCTATTTCCTAGCAAGCAGTAGTCGCATTTACATTCTTTTGAAGTGAATACGAGGTATACATGACACTTCGGCATGAATATTATAACTTATCAGGAATCATAGAAATGAGATGCGATATCGCGTTTTGAGAAGTATTAGAACTCTATTGCTACGATACGTAGACATCTGAAAACGCTATTTCCTAGCGAACAGTAGTCGCATTTACATTCTTTTGAAGTGAATTCGAGGTTTACGTGACACTTCGGAATGAATATTATAACTTATCGCGAAACATAGAAATGGGATGCGATATCGCGATATAAGAAGCATTAGAACGCTATTGCTACGATACGTAGACATCTGAAAACGCTATTTCCTAGCGAACAGTAGTCGCATTTACATTCTTTTGAAGTGAATACGAGGTATACATGACACTTCGCAATGAATATTATATCTTATCATGAAGCATAGAAATGAGATGCGATATCGCGATCTAAGAAGCATTTGAACTGTATTGCTACGATACCTAGGCATCTGCAAACGCTATGCCCTAGCAAGGAATAGTCGCATTTGCATTCTTTTGATGTGAATACGAGGTATACATGACACTTGGGAATGAATATTATATCTTGTCACGAAACATAGAAATGAGATGCGTAATCGCGATCTAAGAAGCATTAGTACTCTATGGCATCGATGCGGAGACATCAGCAAACTCTATTTCCTAGCATGGAAGGGTCGCTCTTACATTCTTTTGAAGTGAATACGAGGTGTACATGACACCTCGCAATGAGTATTATATCTTATCACAAAACATAGAAATGAGATGCGATATCGCGATTTAAGTAGCATTAGAACTCTATTGCTACGATACGTAGACATCTGAATACGCTATTTCCTAGCAAGGAATAGTCGCCTTTACATTCTTTTGAAGTGAATGCGAGGTATACATGACACTTCGCAATGAATATTATATCTTATCATGAATCATAGAAATGAGATGCGATATCGCGTTTTAAGAAGCTTTAGTACTCTATGGCATCGATGCGGAGACATCTGCAAACGCTATTTCCTAGCATGGACGTGTGGCACTTACATTCTTTTGAAGTGAATACGAGGTATACACGACACTTGGCAATGAATATAATATCTTATCAGGAAACATATAAATGAGATGCTATATCGCGATTTAAGCAGCATTAGAAATCTATTGCTACGATGCGTAGACATCTGCGGACTCTATTTCCTAGCATGGAAGTGTCGTATTTACATTCTTTTGAAGTGAATACGAGGTACATATGACACTTCGCAATGAATATTATATCTTATCATGAGACATAGAACTGATATGCGATATTGCGTTTTAAGAAGCACTAGAACTCTATTGCTTCGATACGTAGACTTCTGGAAACGCTATTTCCTAGCATGGAAGTGTCGCATTTACATTCTTTTGAATTGAATACGAGGTACACATAACACTGCACAATGAATATTATATCTATTCATGAAACATAGAAATGAGGTGCGATATCGCGTTTTAAGGAGAATTAGAACTCTATAGCTTCGATACAGAGATATATTGGGAACTGAATTTCCTAGAGAGGAAGTGTCGCATTTTGTGACGTCAGGCGTACCGCCTGCCACCCATCAACCTTCTCGCACCCCCCAGCATTAAACCCTGGACGCATGCAACCAGCCAAACTCGCCTGCAGAACCAGCAACTGTAAGTGTTCGCACGCGCATACCTGCACGCGCTCACTCACACCGAGTTCCGCTGCCTCACTCGCACCACTGAGTATACCTGTCTCGCCCGCACCAAGGACGGGCAGCCCTATCTCCCTCGCACCGAGGATTCCGTCCAGCAGGAAGACGTAGCCGCAGCCCATCACCTGAAGGGGGTCTTTTCCAATTCGGGGAACAGTATCTGCTAGAACCTATATATTACTTCTAAGCTAGGACATACATACCATATCATGACGCATATATAAGAATTCCTAGATCTAAGTTACACTAAGTAAGATGCGTCCGGCATGCGGCATGCGCCGCTAGCCCCACCACGAGCCGCGGGTCCCCACTCGCTGGACCGGGCGCTCTCCGCCTCGAGACGCGAGTCCCCCACTCGCGGGACCGCGATCTCCCTACCACGAGCGTTCGCGACCGTAGCGTCCCGCGAACCGAGGAGGTCAGAGACGCGGCTCCAGAGCACACACTCTGACTCGAGATCTCCTACCGAGGGGTCGAAACCTCTAGTTCTAGATCGTTAGCCACCTCAATGTGAGGTTCAGGCATCGTATTTCTATTTCCGAAAAATAGGCTCGTGTCGTAAAGCCTCCGGAGCAACGGAAAATAGTTTCACCGGACGTGATACCTCGTATTCACCTCAAAAGAATGTAAATGCGACACTACCTTCCTAGGAAATAAGGTTAGCAGATATCTACGTATCGAAGAAATAGAGCTCTAATGCTTCTTGAAACGCCATATCGTATCTCAATTCTATATTTTATAATAAGATATAATATTCATTGCGAAGTGTCATGTATACCTCGTATTCAGTTCAAAAGAATGTAAGTACGACATTTCCTTGCTAGGAAATAGAGGTTGCAGGTGTCTACGTATATTAGCAATAGAGTTCTAATGCTTCTCAAAACGCTATATAGCACCTCATTCCCATGTTTCATGATAAGATATATTACAATGAATAATATATCTGTGTGTAGTGTTATGTATAGCACGTATTCACTCCAAACGATTGTAAATGCGAAACTTCCTTGCTAACAAGTAGCGTTTGCAGATGTCTCCGCATCGAAGCAATAGAATTCTAATGCTTCTTAAATCGCGATTTCGCTTCTCATTTCTATGTTTTACGTTAAGATATAATATCCATTGTGAAGTGTCATGTATACCTCGTATTCTCTTCAAAGGAATGTAAATGCGATACTCCCCTGCTATTAAATGGAGTTTGCAGATGTCTACGTATCGTAGCAATGGAGTTCTAATGCTTTTTAAATTGCGATATCGCATCTCATTTCCATGCTTCATGATAAGATATAATATTCATTGCGAAGTGTCATGTATACCTCGTATTCTCTTCTTAAGAATGTAAATGCGATACTCCCTTGCTATTAAGTGGAGTTTGCAGATGTCTACGTATCGTAGCTATTTGAGTTCTAATGCTTTTTAAATCGCTATATCGCATCTCATTTATATGTTTCATGATAAGATATAATATTCATTGCGAAGTGTCACGTATACTTCGTACTCACTACTAAAGAATGTAAATACGACACTTACGTGCTAGGAAATAGCGATTGCAGATGTCTACGTATCGTAGCAATGGAGTTCTAATGCTTTTTAAATCGCGATATCGCAGCTCATTTCTATGTTTCATGATAAGATATAATATCCATTGCGAAGTGTTATGTATATCTCGTATTCACTTCAAAAGAATGTAAATGCGACACTTCCATACTAGGAAATAGCGTTCGCAGGTGTCTACGTATCGTAGCAATAGAGTTCTAATGCTTCCTAAAACGCAATATCGAATCTCAGTGCTATGATTCATGATAAGATATAATATTTATTATGGAGAGTTATATATACCTCGTATTCTCTTCAAAAGAATGTAAATACGACCCTTCCATGCTAGGAAATAGCTTTTGCAGATGTCTACGTATCGTAGCAATAGAGTTTTAATGCTTCCTAAAACGCAATATCGCATCTCACTGCTATGTTTCATGATAAGATATTATATTTATTATGGAGTGTTATATATACCTCGTATTCACTTCAAAAGAATGTAAATACGACCCTTCCATGCTAGGAAATAGCCTTTGCAGATGTCTACGTATCGTAGCAATAAAGTTCTAATGCATTTTAAATCGCGATATCGCATCTCATTTCTATGTTTCATGATAAGATATAATATTCATTGTGGAGTCGTAGGTATACCTCGTATTCACTTCAAAAGAATGTAAATGCGACACTTCCTTCCTATCAAATAGCGTTTGCAGATGCCTCCGTATCGAAGCAATAGAGTACTAATGCTTCTTAAATCGCGATATCGCATCTCATTTCTATGTTTCATAATAATATATAATATTCATTGTGGAGTGTTATGTATACCTCGTATTCACTTCAAAAGAATGTAAATGCGACAATTCCTTGCTATTAAATAGCGTTTGCGGATGTCTGCGTATCGTAGCAAAAGATTTCTAATGCTTTTAAATCGCGTTATCGCATCTCATTTCTATGTTTCGTGATAAGATGTAATATTCATTGCGAAGTGTGTCGTATACCGCGTATTCACTTCCAAAGAATGTAAATGCAACACTTCCTTGCTAGGAAATAGCGTTTGCAGATGTCTACGTATCGTAGCAAAAGAGTTCTAACGCATCTTAAAACGCGATATCGCATCTCATTCCTATGTTTCATGATAAGATATAATATTCATTGTGAAGTGTGATGTATACCTCGTATTCACTCCAAAAGAATGTAAATGCGACACTTCTTTGCTAGGAAATAGCGTTTGCGGATGTCTACGTATCGTAGCAATAGAGTTCTAATGCATTTTAAATCGCGATATCGCATCACATTTCTATGTTTCATGATTAGATATAATATTCATTGTGGAGACGTAGCTATACCTCGTATTCACTTCTAAAGAATGTAAATGCGACTCTTCCTTGCTAGGGAATAGCGTTTCCAGATGTTTACGTATCGTAGCATTAGAGTTCTAATGCTTCTTAAAACGGGATATCGCATCTCAATTCTATGTTTCATGATAAGATATAATATTCATTGCGAAGTGTCATGTATACTTCGTATTCACTTCAAAGGAATGTAAATGCGACACTTCCTTGGTAGGAAATAGCGTTTGCAGATGTCTACGTATCGTAGCAATAATGTTCTAATGCCTCTTAAAACGCGATATCGCTAATTATTTCTGTGTTTCATGATAAGGTAAAATTTTCATTGTGGATACTTAGTATTCACTTCAAAAGAATGTAAATGCGAAACTTCCTTGCTAGGAAATAGCGTTTCCAGAAGTTTACAAGTCGTAGCAAAAGAGTTCTAGTGCTTCTCAAGACGCGATATCGCATCTCATTCCTATGTTTCATGATATGATATAATATTCATTGTGGAGTGTTATGAATACCTCGTATTCACTTCAAAAGAATGTAAATTGCGACACTTCCCTGCTAGGAAATAGCGTTTCCAGATGTCTATGTATCGTAGCACTAGAGTTCTAGTGCTTCTCAGGACGCAATATCGCATCTTTTTTCTATGTTTCATGATAAGATATAATATTCATTGCGAAGTGTCATGCATACCTCGTATTCACGTCAAAAGAATGTAAATGCGACACTTCCTTGCTAGGAAATAGCGTTTACAGATGTCTACGTATCGTAGCAATAGAGTTCTAATGCTTCTTAAATGGCGATATCGCATGTCATTTCTATGTTTCATGATCAGATAGAATATTCATTGTGGAGACGTAGGTATACCTCGTATTCACTTCAAAAGAATGTAAATGCGAAACTTCCTTGCCAGGAAATAGCGTTTGCAGATGTCTCCGTATCGAAGCAATAGAGCTCTAATGCTTCATAAATAGCGATATCGCATCTCTGTTCTATGTTTCATGATCAGATATAATATTCATTGTGAAGACGTAGGTATAACTCAGTATTCACTTCAAATGAATGTAAATGCGACACTTCCTTTCTAGGAAGAACCGCTTCCTGATGTCTACGTATCAAAGCAATAGAGTTCAAATGCTTCTTAAAGCGTCATATCGCATCTCATTTCTATGTTCCGTGATAAGATATAATATTCATTGCGGAGTGCTATGTCTACTTCGTATTCACTTCAAAAGAATGCAAATGCAACACTTCCTTGCCGGGAGATAGCGTTTGCAGATGTCTATGTATCATAGCAATAGGGTTCTAATGCATCTTAAAACGCGATATCGCATCACATTTCTATGTCTCATGATAAGATATAATATTCATTGCGAAGTGTTGTGTATTCCTCCTCTACACTTCAAATGAATGTAAATGCGACAATTCCTTGCTAGGAAATAGCGTTTCCAGATATCTACGTATCGAATCAATAGAGTTCCAATTCTTCTTAAACCGCGATATCGCATCTCATTTCTATGTTTCATGGTGAGAGATAATATTCATTGGGCAGTGTTATGTATACCTCGCTTCCACTTCAAATGAATGTAAATGCGACACTTCCTTGCTAGGAAGTAGCGTTTGCAGATGGTTACGTATCGAAGCAATAGTGTTCTAATGCACCTTGAAACGCGATATCGCATCTCATTTCTATGTCTCATGATAAGATATAATATTCTTTGCGAAGTGTTGTGTATTCCTCGTCTACGCTTCAAATGAATGTAAATGCGACACTTCCCCTCTAGGAAGAAGCGTTTCCTGATGTCTACGCATCGTAGCAACAGAGTTCTAGTGCTTCTTAAAACGCGATATCGTATCTCATTTCTATGTTTCATGATAAGATATAATATTCATTGCAAAGTGTCATGTATACCCCGTATTCACCTCAAAGATTGTAAACGCGACACTTCCTTGCTATTTAATAGCGTTTGCAGATGTCTACGTATCGTAGCAATAGAGTTCTAATGCTTCTTAAAACGCGATATCGAATCTCATTTCTATGTTTCATGATAAGATATAATATCCATTGCGAAGTGTTATGTATATCTCGTATTCACTTCAAAAGAATGTAAATGCGACACTTCCATACTAGGAAATAGCGTTCGCAGGTGTCTACGTATCGTAGCAATAGAGTTCTAATGCTTCCTAAAACGCAATATCGAATCTCACTGCTATGATTCATGATAAGATATAATATTTATTATGGAGAGTTATATATACCTCGTATTCTCTTCAGAAGAATGTAAATACGACCCTTCCATGCTAGGAAATAGCTTTTGCAGATGTCTACGTATCGTAGCAATAGAGTTTTAATGCTTCCTAAAACGCAATATCGCATCTCACTGCTATGTTTCATGATAAGATATAATATTTATTATGGAGTGTTATATATACCTCGTATTCACTTCAAAAGAATGTAAATACGACCCTTCCATGCTAGGAAATAGCCTTTGCAGATGTCTACGTATCGTAGCAATAAAGTTCTAATGCATTTTAAATCGCGATATCGCATCTCATTTCTATGTTTCATGATAAGATATAATATTCATTGTGGAGACCTAGGTATACCTCGTATTCACTTCAAAAGAATGTAAATGCGACACTTCCTGCCTATCAAATAGCGTTTGCAGATGCCTCCGTATCGAAGCAATAGAGTACTAATGCTTCTTAAATCGCGATATCGCATCTCATTTCTATGTTTCATAATAATATATAATATTCATTGTGGAGTGTTATGTATACCTCGTATTCACTTCAAAAGAATGTAAATACGACACTTCCTTGCTATTAAATAGCGTTTGCGGATGTCTGCGTATCGTAGCAAAAGATTTCTAATGCTTTTAAATCGCGTTATCGCATCTCATTTCTATGTTTCGTGATAAGATGTAATATTCATTGCGAAGTGTGTCGTATACCGCGTATTCACTTCCAAAGAATGTAAATGCGACACTTCCTTGGTAGGAAATAGCGTTTGCAGATGTCTACGTATCGTAGCAATAATGTTCTAATGCCTCTTAAAACGCGATATCGCTAATTATTTCTGTGTTTCATGATAAGGTAAAATTTTCATTGTGGAGACTTAGTATTCACTTCAAAAGAATGTAAATGCGAAACTTCCTTGCTAGGAAATAGCGTTTCCAGAAGTTTACAAGTCGTAGCAAAAGAGTTTTAGTGCTTCTCAAGACGCGATATCGCATCTCATTCCTATGTTTCATGATATGATATAATATTCATTGTGGAGTGTTATGAATACCTCGTATTCACTTCAAAAGAATGTAAATTGCGACACTTCCCTGCTAGGAAATAGCGTTTCCAGATGTCTATGTATCGTAGCAATAGAGTTCTAGTGCTTCTCAGGACGCAATATCGCATCTTTTTTCTATGTTTCATGATAAGACATAATATTCATTGCGAAGTGTCATGCATACCTCGTATTCACGTCAAAAGAATGTAAATAAGACACTTCCATGCTAGGAAATAGCGTTTGCAGATGTCTACGTATCGTAGCAATAGAGTTCTAATGCTTCTTAAAACGAGATGCCGCATTTCATTTCTATGTTTCGCGATGAGATATAATATTCATTGTGGAGTGTTATGTATACCTCGTATTCACTTCAAAAGAATGTAAATGCGACACTTCCTTGCTAGGAAATAACATTTCCAGATGTCTACGCATCGTAGCAATAGAGTTATAGCGCTTCTTAATATGCGATATCGCATCTCACTTCTATGTTTCGTGATAAGATATAATATTTATTGTAGAGTGTTATGTATACCTCGTATTCATTGCAAAGGAATGTAAATGCGACACTTCCATGCTAGGAAATATTGTTTGCAGATGTCTACGTATCGTAGCAATAGAGTTCTAATGCTCCTTAAAACGTGATATCGCATCTCACTTCTATGTTTAATGATAAGATATAATATTCATTGCGAAATGTCATGCATACCTTGTATTCACTTCAAAAGAATGTAAGTGCGACACTTCCATGCTACGAAATAGCGTTTGCAGATGTCTCCGCATCGAGGCCATAGAGTTCTAATGCTTCTTACAACGGGATATCGCATCTCTCTTCTATGTTTCGTGATCAGATATAATATTCATTGCGAAGTGTCATGTACACCTCGTATTCACTACAAAAGAATGTAAATGCGACACTTCCATGCTAGGAAATAGCGTCTGCAGATGTCTACGCGTCGAGGCAATAGTGTCCTAATGCTTCTTAAAACACGATATCGCATCTCATTTCTATGCTTCATGATAAGATATAATATTCATTGTGGAGTGTTATGTATACCTCGTCTACACATCAAACGAGTGTAAATGCGACACTTCCCTCCTAGGAAATAGCGTTGGCAGATGTCTACGCATCGAGGCGATAGAGTTCTAATGCTTCTTAGAACGCGATATCGCATCTCTCTTCTATGTTTCATTATAAGATATAATATTCATTGCGAAGTGTCATGTATACCTCGTATTCTCTCCAAACGAATGTAAATTCTACACTTCCTTGCTAGAAAATAGCGTTTGCAGATGTCTACGTATCGTAGCAATAGATTTCTAATGCTTCTTAGATCTCGATATCGCATCTCAATTATATGTTTCGTGATAAGTTCTAATATTCATTCCGAAGTGTCATGTATACCACGAATTCACTTCAAAAGAACGTAAATGCGACACTTCCATGCTAGGAAATAGCGCTCGCAGATGTCTACGTATCGTAGCAATAGAGTCCTAATGCTTCTTAAAACGAGATATCGCATTTCATTTCTATGTTTCGTGATAAGATATAATATTCATTGCGAAGTGCCATGTATACCTCGTCCTCACTTCAAGAGAATGTAAATCCGACTATTCCTTGCTAGGAAATAGCGTTTGCGGATGCCAACGTCTCGTAGCAATAGAGTTCTAATGCTTCTTAAAACGCGATATCGCATGTCTTTTCTATGTTTCATGATAAGATATATATTCATTGCGAAGTGTCATGTATACCTTGTATTCACTTCAAAAGCATGTAAATGCGACGTTTCCATCCTAGGAAATAGCGTTTGCAGATGTCTACGTATCGTAGCAATAGCGTTCTAATGCTTCTCAAAAAGCCATATCGCATCTCACTTCCATGTTTCGTGATAAGATATAATATTCATTGCGAAGTGCCATGTATACCTCGTATTCACTTCAAAAGAATGTAAATGCGACACTTCCTTGCTAGGAAATAGCGTCTCCAGATGACCACGTATCGTAAGAATGGAGTTCTAATACTTCTTAAGACGAGATATCGCATCTCATTTCTATGTTTCATGATAAGATATAATATCCTTTGCGAAGTGTCATGCATACCTCGTATTCACTTCAATGGAATATAAATGCGGCATTTCCATGCTAGGAAATAGCGTTTGCAGATGTCTACGTATCGTAGCAATAGAGTTCTAATGCTCCTTAAAACGCGATATCGCATCTCACTGCTATGTTTCATGATAAGATATAATATTCATTATGGAGTGTTATGTATACCTCATATTCACTTCAAAAGAATGTAAATGCGACCCTTCCATGCTAGGAAATAGCCTTTGCAGATGTCTACGTATCGTAGCAATAGAGTTCTAATGCTTCTTAGAACGCGATATCGCATCTCACTTCTATGTTTCATGATAAGATATAATATCCATTGCGAAGTGTCATGCATACCTCGTATTCACTTCAATGAAATATAAATGCGACACTTCCATGCTAGGAAATAGGGTTTGCAGATGTCTACGTATCGTAGCAAGAGAGTTCTAATGCTTCTTAAAACGAGATGTCGCATTTCATTTCTATGTTTCGTGATAAGATATAATATTCATTGTGGATTGTTATGTATACCTCGTATTGACTTCAAAAGAATGTAAATGCGACACTTCCTTGCTAGGAAATAAGATTTGCAGATGTCTACGCAATGTAGCCATAGAGTTCTAGTGCTTCTTAATCAGCGATATCGCATTTCACTTCTATGTTTCGAGATAAGATATAATATACATTGTGCAGTGTTATGTATACTTCGTCTACACTTCAAATAAATGTAAATGCGCCACTTCCTTTCTAGGAAATAGCGTTTCCAGATGTCTACTTATCGAAGCAATAGAGCTCTATTGCTTCTTAAATAGCGATATCGCATCCCATTTCTATGTTTCATTATAAGATATAATATTCATATCGAAGTGTCATGTATATCTCGTATTCACATCACAAGAATGTAAATGAGACACTTCCATGCTAGGAAGTAGCGTTTGCAGATGTCTACGTATCGTAAAAATAGAGTTCTAATGCTTCTTAAAACGCGAAATCGTATCTCACTTGTATGTTTCATGATAAGATATAATATTCATTGCGAAGTGTCATGTATACCTCGTATTCATTTCAAAAGAATCTAAATGCGACACTTCCTTGCTAGGAAATAGCGTTTCCAGATGACCACGTATCGTAAGAATGGAGTTCTAATACTTCTTAAAACGAGATATCGCATCTCATTTCTATGTTTCATGATAAGATATAATATCCATTGCGAAGTGTCATGCATACCTCGTATTCACTTCAATGGAATATAAATGCGGCATTTCCATGCTAGGAAATAGCGTTTGCAGATGTCTACGTATCGTAGCAACAGAGTTCTAATGCTCCTTAAAACGCGATATCGCATCTCACTGCTATGTTTCATGATAAGATATAATATTCATTATGGAGTGTTATGTATACCTCGTATTCACTTCAAAAGAATGTAAATGCGACCCTTCCATGCTAGGAAATAGCGTTTGCACATGTCTACGTATCGAAGCAATAGAGTTGTAATGCTCCTTAAAACGCGATATCGCATCGCAGTTCTATGTTTCATGATAAGATATAATATTAATTGCGAAGTGCTATCTATACCTCGTTGCACTTCAAAAGAATGTAAATGCCACACTTCCTTGCTAGGAATTGCGTTTCCAGATGTCTACGTATCGAAGCTAAGAGTACTAATGCTTCTTAGAATGCGATATCGCATCTCATTTCTATGTTTCATGATGAGATATAATATACATTGCGAAGTGTTATGTATACCTCGCCTACACTTCAAAAGAATGTAAATGCCACACTTCCTTCTTAGGAATAAGTTTTCCAGATGTCTACGTATCGAGGCAATAGAGCTCTAATGCGTTTCAAAACGCGCTATCGCTTCCCATTTCTATGTTTCATGATAAGATGTTATATTCATTGCGAAGTGTTATGTGTATCTCGTCTACAATACCAACGAATGTAAATGCGACACTTGCTTCTTAGGAATTAGCGTTTCCAGATGTCCACGTAAAGAAGCATTACAGTTCTAATGCTTCTTAGACGCGATATCGCATCTCATTTCTATGTTTCATGATAAGATATAATATTCATTGGGAAGTGTTATGTATACCTCGTCTACAATACCAATGAATGTAAATGCGACACTTCCTTCTTTGGAAATAGCGTTTCCAGATGTCCACGTATCGAAGCATTAGAGATCTAGTGCTTCTAAAACGCAATATCGCATCTCATTTCTGGGTTTCAAGGTAAGTTATAATATTCATTGCGAAGTATTATGTATACCTCGACTACACTTCCAAAGATACTACCCGGTAATTTTCGGCGTGTTGCGTAGTTTCCCGTAGCCCTTGTTAGTTAAACCCACGTCGAGATCATAAATTAATATGCCGTGACTTCAGTATCTCGCGACCTGAGTGTGTGTACTTGGCTAGGCGTAGTCGAGAGGAGGAGCATTTCGATGTTTCATGGGTTGTTCCGCCCCAGGGTTCCCGGGGTCGTGTAGTCTATCCCTTTGCCACTTTCTGAGCAGCTGGCGCCCAAGAAAAGTTGTACGTGAGCGGATACCTTGGAACGATAGATCGCTTTAGATTAAAATACGTTTTACACCTTAAAGCATTTAGATAATTAACCCCTTCGAGCTTCCCTGACTTACTATATATAGGTTTCCGTCACAACTAATAGGAACCATCACTTTACATAGATATATAGAACACACATAGTTTTAAACGTAGAACTGAGAATTTTGAGAACTTACTTTGAAACGTTAGTAGTGAGGAATTCCATCGGATTTCATAGAAATTCAGAACTTACTTGCTATGAAACATAGGCAGATAAGGGCCATCGCGTTGCTTAGAACTTTAGAACTTGCTTACTTCAACAAAGATTTCTATTGGCTTCGTCCGTTCTTTTAGAAGAGTTTTTGATAAACCACATACTTTTCACGCTTCTGATATCTTTGAAAGTTCGCGAGATGTAATCGTTTAAGTTTTAAAATGATTACTTAGTGTGGATTATTATTTAGTAACTCGCTCATAAACGAGTCTGCATAGGATTTAATCCATAAGTTTTTAAGCCTGGAATTTATGCAGTTATTTGTTATTCACTTATTGCTCAAACGACAAAGATTCTGACCACTTCAAAATGGTTGACTTTCATCAATTTTCTTAAAAATTGAAATACTGCCCAACTGCTTGCATTAAAGACTGTAATTAAAGCTTTCGAAACATTTTACCTCTTATAGATGAATTCTGGAATTGAAATTGAATGTTTGACTTTTCTAGCTCCTGTTTAGACATCTTTCTATTGGAATGTTCAAGTATTTTTCATATTCGTAATTATTAAAAATGTTTTACTTGATTCTTTTATTTAATATTTAGAATTTTCTGAGAAATATTCTTTATCGTAATGAACTATATAATTGCAATTATAATTCTTTATGAAGTAATAATAACAGAAAAGTATGTATCCATTCTTGTAGTTTTGTAAAGAGTATTTAATCTTATTATCTAAAATGAAACATTGAGATCTGTTTACAATCTAATGGAATTTAATTACCTTTTGATTCAAATTCACAATGATAATCTTCCATAGTTCAACAATTTTGTGAGCTGTCCTCAGGAATCCGCAGCTCTGTACTTATAAAATGAACGACACAAAGAACAGCCTAACCAAACGTATTCGAACCGATTTTTCAATACTAATCTTATCATGTTTAACTTATGCTGCAAACTATTGAAATGCTCTTCGAAAAGTGTTTATTCACAGTGAAGTAAACGGTAAGTATTACGCCTTCCACCACTGTTTACAATACGTATGTTTCATTTACTATCAAAACCGTGAGTATTATCGCCTTTCTTTACTTTTTGTAACCTTCAATGCCTTCGTGTTACAGATCGTTAAACTTGCATTAAAATGCTCTATCGTATTACGGAAGAATGGACATACCAATTCATTTTAAAAAATGAAGGTAACCTTCATATGTCCAACATAACTCCACTTACAAAAAAACTATTTTCATCAACGGATGGCCCCTTTGTACTGTGCAATTTTATATTAGCAAAAACTTCTATGAAACTTATAGTTTCGTGGATATCTGAGGTGCTAATTATTACTGCCCCACCCTGTATATTGTTATGGATGTATCCAACAAGGCAACGATGAACAGAGTTAAATTTAATATTATGATGTTTATTATTTTACTTATAGTATATTTGTTTTTCTGGAATTTTGCCAAAAAACAATGTTCACGCTGTCGACAGATGAATATATTTGCCTTAGAATTACAAGAGCCAACAATTTCGAAAGTAGAATATTACTTTACTTCGCTAACCGAATCATTTCAAACGTTAAGTAAAGTGCGTGCCTTTCAGAACAGTCAGATGCAAATTACGATACAACGTTTCCAAGAAATGGTACGTGCCACTGTTTTTTAATTTCCGTTTATTTAATCAAAGGAAATTTAATTGAAATATCCGCAAAATTTGAGGACAAAAAGTTATTGTAATTTTACGCAACATATATGATGGTGATAAAGGATAAGTATACGGAACTGAAAATGGAAAGTAGCGAGCAGAAAAAGAAACTGATGGAGCTACAAAGTAGATTGATACATCCGTCAAATGATGATTCTAGGTTAATAAAATCTGTTAATTAAAGAACTATTGCAAAAATCAAGTATAATCAATATTACTTCTGCTCAAAGGCTATAATAGAATTGGACCGAAATGGGTAAAAAACAGGCAATTATATCTATACGTTCTATTCTATGCAAAGGCAAATATTTCGAAGAGAAAAGATGTGTTACTTACAAATTATTTATGTTCCTAGATATCTCACTAATTGAGGCTTCTTGTCTTGCAGAACTTATCATTCATGTAACATGTAAAGGGGTCGAAGAATAGTAAAAGATTTTTAAATTTCATATCCTCACTTGATACGTCGATTGGATCACGTAAAATATCGGACATTAATTGCATCTACATCTTCAGACCTTAAATATATAATTGCAACAACATATTTAATAGCGTTTCAATAACATTTTTCTAATTGTTTATATCTATGTCTAATAAATATATATTAATCGAATAAGTTGCTTTACCAAAGAATAAAAGTATCTGAGGCTTACAAATCGGAGCATTACATAACAAACGTGCATCACATATATAATATTACATGTAATAAAAGATGAAGACCAAAAAGATCGTACATAAGTTGAATCCACAATGCGGTCATAGAGATAGAGAAGCGGCAAAAATTCCAAACAATAATTTAAAAAATTCAAAAAGGGGGGAGTGAAAATCCATCTCCTTGACGATGATAAGGAACAAGTCTGCCTCATGCACTACAATATCCCAAGCAGCCAGTGATTGGCACGCCAATGACAACGGATGGAACGAATTCCGTGACAGAACTGTGCTAACAAAGTGCTCCTACTCAGCTTTCGAAATGGCATACTGTTAGTACTGGGGCGGCATTCGTATCACGGGCTACACGGCCGTGACAATGACACTATCAGCTCACCATAGCTACACGCGTGGTTGTGGCGTAGGCTGACATTTACTAATGGGGAAGCTGTTTCCATAAAAATTATAAGCAAATATGAAAAATGACTAAACTGTGCAATTTATTTATTTTGATTCCAAAATAGATACACCGGCACAAAACAAAGATATAAGAACTCGATTTTATTATTTTCTATAAACTAGCTCGATAGGACGATTTTTTCCATAAAGTCGATAATTACTTTGTCATAAAAATATACACACTTATTTTATATATATTTTCTTCAATTTATTGTTGCAAATTCATGCAATTGAGGGTTACATTAAATACGATGACAGCATGTTATTTCAAAAATTACACAAGGCGAAGTTAGGGACGCAACAGCATGAATTTTTATTTTATAAGTAATATTTTTTTGATAAATAATATTTTTAGTCTATGATGGATTGAAAGAAATATATACGACTCGCTCAATAACTATAAATATAGGAAAACGACCATGAAAATGTCTATCAATACTCATATGCTGAACATCTACTGACATCTAACGGTTCTAATTTGTATGAAAGTACAGGTTCCCCATTGCCAAATGTGATCCTGCGTCATTGCTGAGGAGATTCATGAATGGAGCGATGATACGCGTGTCACCATAGTGCTGGTGCTGTGCGATTCGCTTGTCTAGAATGTGCTGGTAATACGTTCTGGCATTTTAGTTAACGAATCCGGTCACAGATGACTACGAATCAGTTGACACTCCTCGGAAGTGGCAATATAGTGCCGGCGTGGTGTCGCTACCATCTTGCCGTTTGTTATCTGGGATGCTTTTTAGTGCATTATTCCGAATTGAATTTGAACACATAGCTACTTAATCGCAAATTTGTATGTACTGTGACGTGGTGACGTCACAAGGCTCGCTCACCCCCCCCCTGCTTCGGTTAGACTAGCTCGCAGATCACCACCCATGCGAGAAGCGCGACACGGACCATTGCGATAGCTGTATTTGCGAGGAGCGTGAAATACACGATGGTAGAACCTTCCCCCCCCCCCCCCCCCCTCCCGTTCGTTTCTCTCTCTCCGTTCGACGGATAAGACTGGCGAGCTGATGGAAGAAGCGACCTATAAGACGCCTCTTCGGCGGATAATAAGACCGCAGGTTCGCGGAAGGGCTGTGCGCCGAGGTAGCGTGACGGGCTCGACGGTGGAGGAGTCGGGAAGTGAGCAAGAAGAGACCCTGAAGCCCGAAGGATACGATCCAGAGCTCTGCAACGATAAGACCGCTGCCATAGTCCATGGAGACAAACAGGATGGTTCTCGGGTGTGAGAAGGACCTCTACCACTCCCTTGAGCCCATGGAGAGGTAAACTCAAGATGCACAGCGGAATTGCAGGTGAGCCGTGGAAAGCGCGGCGCGCGACACGCGCCGCAGTTCAAATAATCCAGAGGACCCCCTCTAGACACACCAGAGGGGGCGATCAGGGAAGATCGCCGAAATCCACCGATCGATGCCCCGAACAATACCGAAGCGTATGGCCCTACCCCATCAAGGAGCCCTAAGGAGGATCTAAGGGGATCCGAAGACCCCCAGCAAACCTATATAATGAGCTAGCCAGCACGAAGACAGCCTCTTATTCTTCTGAACGACATAGCGACTACTTAGCGAGCAACCGAGCAAGCGATTATACGGAGCGATTCGGAGGAGAGAGAGAGAGAGTGAGAGGGAGAGAGAGGTAGACGGACTGAACGAGATCCATACTTGTTGGAAACGAGAACGTGAGTCCTTATACGCTAAAGCGTCCCATTTGTTCCCTGCCGCAATTGTGATATCGCGTATTGTAATTTGTATTGTATAACGGGTGGTGATCCACGGTCATTCGCGGCGTGTCGTATACCCTTTTGTAATACCGCGTCGAGGCAATCTAGGAAGAAGCCGTGAGTTCAGTATCCCGCGACCCTAATTTGCGCACTCGGCTAGAAGCAGTCGAGCGAAAGAGTATTCCGAAATTTCGAGGGTTATCTTGAACCGGGTTTCCCCGGGTTGCGTGGTTTACTAGTTTTTGCTACTTTTTGAGTAGCTGGCGCCCAAAAAGTCCCAGCCTCGCAGCTTCGAAATACTCGCTGGATAGGAAATTTATTGTTCTGTACTTCGCGTTGCCGAATCACGCGGATATTCTGTACCCCGATATAACCCCGGATTAAACTTCTGGATACCCCGTTATTATTGGTTCTATATACCCTTTTCTGGAGGATTGAAACGGGAAAAACCGTCACAGTACATAATTATACATGACTGCATAAGAAGAATATCATATACTTTTATAATGAATGCGATATAAGAATATAAAACGAAGAACTATCCACTCCCATCAGGAGTAAAAACAATGTTTGGTACGCAAAGTTCATTGCAAAATATAATCAAGCAGTTAATATATCAAATCACAGCACACAATAAATCACTGAATGTATAATGATATGAATAGTAAGAAAAACATATTTACCTGTTAGATGTTTATAAATTCAAATTTAAAAGTCCAAGTCACATTTAATATATTATTGTTTAACAAGGTGATTTAATGTTGTTTCAAATAGACGTGCAGAACTAGCTCGTACCTCTGTCTATGTAATTTCATTGGAAGAACACAAAGGATAAAAGGAAATATTCTCCAATATATAACATATATAAATCAACGGATGCAAGAGAGAACACTCGATCTCGGTGTAACGAGACCGGGGCGTCATCCTGCAGTAATCGTATAAAGCCTGTTCCGAGAAGGTGTAGAGAGGGAATGTGGAGGGTGAAAAGCATAAAATAACAACAATGTAACTAAAGAGAAAGAGAAAGAAAATATGTGGAAGCATTGCATTTATTAAGAGGAAATCCTAGAAATATCAAACAACAGATTATATACCATACTGTAAGGGTAAGGTATAACGAAATAGACGATATCGTGAGAGAAACTAAAAAAATCGAGAAACTTAAAAAGAAAATAATAATTTAGATTGAGCGAATCAATATCACTGATCCCGGCAAGCTTAATGGAAAACGCATAACGATGAATCGGTTAGAGTATAAGATAGTTGTTGGTCGCGGTTTGAGTGGCCCTGGGAATCCTTTGCTCGCATCAGGGCAGGCAGTAGGATGGTGGAGGGCCTGCCCTCCTGTTGCTTGGATCTATAGAATTCACATTCTATTGTAGAATAGAAGCAGATAATTATAATGCTTTTCATAGAAGATTACAGCTTACTTAATTCGAAACGTTGAAATGAGATGAGTCATGGCATTGTATAATGCATTAGTACTCTATTGTCTCGACATGTAGACACTACGAAGGGCAATCCTGTTGCATGGAGCTGTAGAATTTACATTCTTATGAAGTTTTAAAGCAGATAAGCATAGAGCTATGCATAAGAGATCACAGCATTCTTACTTTAAAACGATGAAATGGGATGCGCCAGCGCATTGCATAGAGAATTTTAGCTCGATTGCTTTAACAGACAGACACTACGGAGCGCCATGCCGTTGCATGGAATTATATAGTTCACATTCTATTGAAGACCTCTAACAGTTAAGCACAATGTTATGGACATATGATTACAGATTCTTTGCATTGAAACGTTGAAATGAGATGCGTCATCGCGCTGCATGAAGTATTAGAAATGTCTTGCTTGGACACGTAGAGATCTGGAAACGATATTCTGTTGCAAGTAAGTATAGGATTCACATCCTTCTAAGGTCTAGATGCAGACAAATGTAACATATTGCAAAGAACATTCCAATTTACCATGAATCATTGAAATGACTTGCGACATCGTGTTGAATGAAGCAATAGAAATCTATTGCTCCGATAAGTAAACAAATGGAAACGTTACTTCCTCGTAAGGAAGTGTCGCGTTTACATTCTTTTGAAGTGAATACGAGGTATACATGACACTTTGCAATGAATATTATATCTTATCATGAAACATAGAATTGAGATGCGATATCGCGTATTAAAAAGCATTAGAACTCCACTGCTTCGATACCTAGACACCTGGAAGCGCATTTCCTAGCAAGGATGTGTGACATTTACATTCTTTTGAAGTGTAGGCGAGGTATACATAACACTTCGCAATGAATATTACAAACTATCATGAAACATAGAAATAGGATGCCATGTCGCGTTTTAAGAAGAAATAGAACTCTCTTTCTTCGATACGTAGACATCTCGAAACGCTATTTCCCAGCAAGGAAGTGTGGCATTTACTTTCATTCGGAGTATAGACGAGGTATACATAATACTTCGCAATGAATATTATATCTTATCATGAAACATAGGAATGAGATGCGATATCGCGTTTTAAGAAGCATTAGAACTCTATTGTATCAATACCTAGACATCTGCAAACGCCATTTCCCAGCAAGGAAGCGTCGCATTAATATTCCTTTGATGTGAATACGAGATATACATAACAATGCACAATGAATATTATATTTTATCTTTAAAATTGGAATGAGATGCGACATCGCGTTTTAAGAAGCATTAGAACTCTATTGCTACGATACGTAGACATCTGCAAACGCGACTTCCTAGCAAGGAAATGTCGCCTTGACATTCATTTGAAGTGTATGCGAGGTATACATGACGCTTAGCAATGAGTATTACATCTTATCATGAAACATAGACATGAGATGCGATATCGAGTTTTGAGAAGCATTAGAACTCTATTGCTATGATACGGTGACATCTGCAAACGCCATTTCCTAGCAAGGAAGTGTCGCACTTACATTCGTTTGAAGTGTATGCGAGGCAACGATAACACGTCGCAATGAATATTATATCTTATCATGAAACATAGAAATGAAATGCGATATCGCGATTTAAGAAGCATTGGAACTCTATTGCTACGATACGCGGACATCTGGAAACGCTATTTCCTAGCAAGGAAGTGTCGCATTTACATTCTTTTGAAGAGAATACGAGGTATACATGACACTTCTAAATGAATATTATATCTTATCATGAAACATAGCAATGAGATGCGATATCGCGATTTAAGAGGCATTAGAACTCTATTGCTTCGATACGGAGACATCTGCAAACGCAATTTCCTATCAAGGAAGTGTCGCGTTTGCATTCTTTTGAAGATAATACGAGGTATACATATCACTTCGCAATGAATATTATATCCTATCATGAAACATAGGTGTGAGATGCGATATCGCGTTTTAAGAAGCATTAGATCTCTCTTGCTACGATACGTAGACATCTGCAAACGCTATTTCCTAGCATGGAAGTGTCGCATTTACATTCTTTTGAAGTGAATACGAGCTATACATAACACTCCACAATGAATATTGTATCTTATCACGAAACATAGGAATGAAATGCGACATCTCGTTTTAAGAAGCATTAGTACTCTATTGCTACGATACGTAGACATCTGCAAACGCTATTTCCTAGCATGTAAGTGTCGCATTCACATTCTCATGAAGTGAATACGAGGTATACATGACACTTCGCAATGAATATTATATCTTATCATGAAACATAGAAGTGAGATGCGATATCGCGTTTTAAGAAGCATTAGAACTCTATTGCTACGATACGTAGACATCTGCAAACGCTATTTCCTAGCATGGAAGTGTCGCATTTACATTCTTTTGAAGTGAATACGAGGTATACATAACACTCTACAATGAATATTATATCTTATCTCGAAACATAGGAATGAAATGCGACATCTCGTTTTAAGAAGCATTAGTACTCTATTGCTACGATACGTAGACATCTGCAAACGCTATTTCCTAGCATGTAAGTGTCGCATTTACATTCTTTTGAAGTGAATACGAGGTATACATGACACTTTGCAATGAATATTATATCTTATCATGAAACATAGAAATGAGATGCGATATCGCGTTTTAAGAAGCATTAGAACTCTATTGCTACGATACGTAAAAATCTGCAAACAATATTTCCTAGCAAGGAAGTGTCGCATTTACATTATTTTGAAGTGAATACGAGGTATACATAACACTCCACAATGAATATTGTATCTTATTACGAAACATAGAAATGAAATACGACTTCTCATTTTGAGAAGCATTAGAACTCTATTGCTACGATACGTAGACATCTGCAAACGCTATTTCCTAGCATGGAAGTGCCGCATTTACATTCTTTTGAAGATAATATGAGGTATCCATTACACTTCGCAATGAATATTATACTTTATCATGAAGCATAGAAGTGAGATGCGATATCGCGTTTAAGAAGCATTAGAACTATATTGCTACGATACGTAGACGTCTGCAAACGCTATTTCCTAGCTTGGAAGTGACGCATTTGCATTCTTTTGAAGTGAATACGAGGTAAACACAACACTCTACAATGAATATTATATCTTATTACGAAACATAGAAATGAAATACGACTTCTCATTTTAGGAAGCATTAGAACTCTATTGCTACGATACGTAGACATCTGCAAACGCTTTTTCCTAGCATGGATGTGCCGCATTTACATTCTTTTGAAGTGAATACGAGGTATACATGACACTTGGCAATGAATATTATATCTCATCATGAAACATAGACGTGAGATGCGATATCGCGTTTTAAGAAGCATTGGATCTCTCTTGCTACGATACGTAGACATCTGCAAACGCTATTTCCTAGCATGGAAGTGTCGCATTTACATTCTTTTGAAGTGAATACGAGGTATACATAACACTCTACAATGAATATTATATCTTATCACGAAACATAGGAATGAAATGCGACATCTCGTTTTAAGAAGCATTAGTACTCTATTGCTACGATACGTAGACATCTGCAAACGCTATTTCCTAGCATGTAAGTGTCGCATTTACATTCCTTTGAAGTGAATACGAGGTATACATGACACTTTGCAATGAATATTATATCTTATCATGAAACATAGAAATGAGATGCGATATCGCGTTTTAAGAAGCATCAGAACTCTATTGCTACGATACGTAAAAATCTGCAAACAATATTTCCTAGCAAGGAAGTGTCGCATTTACATTCTTTTGAAGTGAATGCGAGGAATACATTACACTCCACAATGAATATTGTATCTTATCACCAAACATAGAAATGAAATGCGTCAACTCGTTTTAAGTAGCATTAAAACTCTATTGCTACGATACGTAGACATCTGCAAACCCTATTTCCTAGCATGGAAGTGCCGCATTTACTTTCTTTTGAAGATAATACGAGGTATACATAACACATGGCAATGAATATTATATCTTATCTCGAAACACAGAAGTGAGATGCGATATCGCGTTTTAAGAAGCATTAGAACTCTATTGCTACGATACGTAGACATCTGCAAACGCTATTTCCTAGCATGGAAGTGTCGCATTTACATTCTTTTGAAGTGAATACGAGGTATACATAACACTCTACAATGAATATTATATCTTATCTCGAAACATAGGAATGAAATGCGACATCTCGTTTTAAGAAGCATTAGTACTCTATTGCTACGATACGTAGACATCTGCAAACGCTATTTCCTAGCATGTAAGTGTCGCATTTACATTCTTTTGAAGTGAATACGAGGTATACATGACACTTTGCAATGAATATTATATCTTATCATGAAACATAGAAATGAGATGCGATATCGCGTTTTAAGAAGCATTAGAACTCTATTGCTACGATACGTAAAAATCTGCAAACAATATTTCCTAGCAAGGAAGTGTCGCATTTACATTATTTTGAAGTGAATACGAGGTATACATAACACTCCACAATGAATATTGTATCTTATTACGAAACATAGAAATGAAATACGACTTCTCATTTTGAGAAGCATTAGAACTCTATTGCTACGATACGTAGACATCTGCAAACGCTATTTCCTAGCATGGAAGTGCCGCATTTACATTCTTTTGAAGATAATATGAGGTATCCATTACACTTCGCAATGAATATTATACTTTATCATGAAGCATAGAAGTGAGATGCGATATCGCGTTTAAGAAGCATTAGAACTATATTGCTACGATACGTAGACGTCTGCAAACGTTATTTCCTAGCTTGGAAGTGACGCATTTGCATTCTTTTGAAGTGAATACGAGGTAAACACAACACTCTACAATGAATATTATATCTTATTACGAAACATAGAAATGAAATACGACTTCTCATTTTAGGAAGCATTAGAACTCTATTGCTACGATACGTAGACATCTGCAAACGCTTTTTCCTAGCATGGATGTGCCGCATTTACATTCTTTTGAAGTGAATACGAGGTATACATGACACTTGGCAATGAATATTATATCTCATCATGAAACATAGACGTGAGATGCGATATCGCGTTTTAAGAAGCATTGGATCTCTCTTGCTACGATACGTAGACATCTGCAAACGGTATTTCCTAGCATGGAAGTGTCGCATTTACATTCTTTTGAAGTGAATACGAGGTATACATAACACTCTACAATGAATATTATATCTTATCACGAAACATAGGAATGAAATGCGACATCTCGTTTTAAGAAGCATTAGTACTCTATTGCTACGATACGTAGACATCTGCAAACGCTATTTCCTAGCATGTAAGTGTCGCATTTACATTCCTTTGAAGTGAATACGAGGTATACATGACACTTTGCAATGAATATTATATCTTATCATGAAACATAGAAATGAGATGCGATATCGCGTTTTAAGAAGCATCAGAACTCTATTGCTACGATACGTAAAAATCTGCAAACAATATTTCCTAGCAAGGAAGTGTCGCATTTACATTCTTTTGAAGTGAATGCGAGGAATACATTACACTCCACAATGAATATTGTATCTTATCACCAAACATAGAAATGAAATGCGTCAACTCGTTTTAAGTAGCATTAAAACTCTATTGCTACGATACGTAGACATCTGCAAACCCTATTTCCTAGCATGGAAGTGCCGCATTTACATTCTTTTGAAGATAATACGAGGTATACATAACACATGGCAATGAATATTATATCTTATCTCGAAACACAGAAGTGAGATGCGATATCGCGATTTAAGTAGCACTAGAACCTATTGCTACGATGCGTAGACATCTGCAAATGTTATTTCCTAGCAAGGAAGTGACGCATTTGTATTATTTTGAAGTGAATACGAGGTATACATAACACTCTACAATGAATATTGTATCTTATCGCGAAACATAGGAATGAAATGCGACATCTCGTTTTAAGAAGCATTAGTACTCTATTGCTACGATACGTAGACATCTGCAAACGCTATTTCCTAGCATGTAAGTGTCGCATTTACAATCTTTTGAAGTGAATACGAGGTATACATGACACTTTGCAATGAATATTATATCTTATCATGAAACATAGAAATGAGATGCGATATCGCGTTTTAAGAAGCATCAGAACTCTATTGCTACGATACGTAAAAATCTGCAAACAATATTTCCTAGCGAGGAAGTGTCGCATTTACATTCTTTTGAAGTGAATGCGAGGAATACATTACACTCCACAATGAATATTGTATCTTATCACGAAACATAGAAATGAAATGCGACATCTCGTTTTAAGTAGCATTAAAACACTATCGCTACGATACGTAGACATCTGCAAACGCTATTTCCTAGCATGGAAGTGTCGCATTTACATACTTTTGAAGTGAATACGAGATATACATGACACTTCGCAATGAATATTATATCTTATCATGAAACATAGAAATGAGGTGCTATGTCGCGTTCTGAGAAGCATTAGAACTCTATTGCTAATCTACGTAGACATCTGCAAACAATATTTCCTAGCAAGGAAATGTCGCACTTACATTCCATTGAAGTGAATACGAGGTATACATAACATTACACAATGAATGTTATATCTTATTAAGAAACATAGAAATGAAATACGACATCTCGTTCTAAGAAGCATAAGTTCTCTATTGCTAATATACGTAGACATCTGCAAACAATATTTCCTAGCAAGGAAATGTCGCAATTACATTCCATTGAAGTGAATACGAGGTATACATAACATTACACAATGAATATTATATCTTATTACGAAACATAGAAATGAAATACGACATCTCGTTTTAAGAGGCATTAGTACTCTATTGCTGTGATACGTGGACATCTGCAAACAATATTTCCTAGCATGCGAGTGTCGCATTTACATTCTTTTGAAGTGAATACGAGGTATACATGACACTTCGCAATGAATATTATATCTTATCATGAAACATAGAAGTGAGATGCAATATCTCGTTTTAAGAAGCATTTGAACTCTATTGCTTCGATACGTAGACATATGCAAACGCTATTTCCTTGCAAGGAAGTGTCGCATTTACATTCATTTGAAGTGAATACGAGGTATACATAACACTTCGCAATGAATATTACATCTTATCTCGAAACATACGAATGTAATGCGACATCTCGTTTTAAGAAGCATTAGAACTCTATTGCTACGATACGTAGACATCTGCAAACGCTATTTCCTAGCATGTGAGTTTCGCATTCACATTCATTTGAAGTGTAGACGAGGAATACATAACACTTCGCAAATCATGTTATATCTTACCATGAAACATAGAAATGAGATGCGATATCGCGTTTTAAGAAGCATTAGAAATCTATTGCTACGATACGTAGACATCTGCAAACGCTACTTCCTAGCGACGAAGTGTCGCATTCACATTCGTTTGAAGTGTAGACGAGGAATACATAACACTTCGCAAATCATATTATATCTTACCATGAAACATAGAAATGAGATGCGATATCGCGTTTTAAGAAGCATTAGAAATCTATTTCTACGATACGTAGATATCTGCAAACGCTATTTCCTAGCGACGAGGTGTCGCATTCACATTCATTTGAAGTGTAGACGAGGAATACATAACACTTCGCAAATCATGTTATATCTTACCATGAAACATAGAAATGAGATGCGATATCGCGTTTTAAGAAGCATTAGAAAGCTAATGCTACGATACGTAGATATCTGCAAACGCTCTTTCCTAGCGAGGAAGTATCGCATTCACATTCATTTGAAGTGTAGACGAGGAATACATAACACTTCGCAAATCATGTTATATCTTACCATGAAACATAGAAATGAGATGCGATATCGCGTTCTAAGAATCATATGAATTCTATTGCTACGATACCTAGACATCTGCAAACGCTGTTTCCTTGCAAGGAAGTGTCGCATTTACATTCATTTGAAGTGTAGACGAGGAATACATGACACTTCGCAAATCATAATATATCTTACCATGAAACATAGAAATGAGATGCGATATCTCGTTTTAAGAAGCATTAGAACACTATTGCTACGATAGTTAGACAACTGCAAACGCTATTTCCTTGCAAGGAAGTATCGCATTTACATTCATTTGAAGTGTAGAGAAGGAATACATAACACTTCGCAAATCATATTATATCTTACCATGAAACATAGAAATGAGATGCGATATCACGTTTTAAGAAGCATTAGAACTCTATTGCTACGATAGGTAAACATCTGCAAACGCTATTTCCTTGCAAGGAAGTGTTGCATTTACATTCATTTGAAGTGTAGACGAGGAATACATGACACTTCGCAAATCATATTATACATTACCATGAAACATAGAAATGAGATGCGATATCGCGTTTTAAGAAGCATTAGAAATCTATTGCTACGATACGTAGACATCTGCAATCGTTATTTCCTTGCAAGGAAGCGTCGCATTTACTTTCATTTGAATCGTAGACGAGGAATGCATAACACTTCCCAATGAATATTATATCTTATCATGAAACATAGATATGAGATGCAATATCTCGTTTTAAGAAGCATTTGAACTCTATTGCTTCGATACGTAGACATATGCAAACGCTATTTCCTTGCAAGGAAGTGTCGCATTTACATTCATTTGAAGTGTAGAAAAGGAATACATGACACTTCGCAAATCATATTATACCTTACCATGAAACATAGAAATGTGATGCGAAATCGCGTTTTAAGAAGCATTAGAACTCTATTGCTACGATACCTAGACTTCTGCAGACGCTATTTCCTAGCAAGGAAGTGTCGCATTTACATTCATTTGAAGTGTAGACGAGGAATACATGACACTTCGCAAATCATAATATATCTTACCATGAAACATAGAAATGAGATGCGATATCTCGTTTTAAGAAGCATTAGAACACTATTGCTACGATAGTTAGACAACTGCAAACGCTATTTCCTTGCAAGGAAGTATCGCATTTACATTCATTTGAAGTGTAGAGAAGGAATACATAACACTTCGCAAATCATATTATATCTTACCATGAAACATAGAAATGAGATGCGATACCTCGTTTTAAGAAGCATTACAACACTATTGCTACGATAGGTAGACAACTGCAAACGCTATTTCCTTGCAAGGAGGTGTCGCATTTACATTCATTAGAAGTGTAGAGGAGGAATACATAACACTTCGCAAATCATATTATATCTTACCATGAAACATAGAAATGAGATGCGATATCGCGTTCTAAGAATCATATGAATTCTATTGCTACGATACCTAGACATCTGCAAACGCTGTTTCCTTGCAAGGAAGTGTCGCATTTACATTCATTTGAAGTGTAGACGAGGAATACATAACACTTCGCAAATCATATTATATCTTACCATGAAACATAGAAATGAGATGCGATATCACGTTTTAAGAAGCATTAGAACTCTATTGCTACGATAGGTAAACATCTGCAAACGCTATTTCCTTGCAAGGAAGTGTCGCATTCACATTCATTTGAAGTGTAGACGAGGAATACATAACACTTCGCAAATCATGTTATATCTTACCATGAAACACAGAACTGAGATGCGATATCGCGTTCTAAGAATCATATGAACTCTATTGCTACGATACGTAGACATCTGCAAACGCTATTTCCTAGCGAGGAAGTGTCGCATTTACATTCATTTGAAGTGTAGACGAGGAATACATAACACTTCGCAAATCATATTTTATCTTGCCATGAAACATAGAAATGAGATGCGATATCGCGTTTTGAGAAGCATTAGAAATCTATTGCTACGATACGTAGACATCTGCAAACGCTATTTCCTAGCGAGGAAGTGTCGCATTCACATTCATTTGAAGTGCAGACGAGGAATACATGACACTTCGCAAATCATATTATATCTTACCATGAAACAGAGAAATGAGATGCGATATCGCGTTTTAAGAAGCACTAGAACTCTACTGCTACGATACCTAGACATATGCAGACGCTATTTCCTAGCAAGGAAGTGTTGCATTTACATACATTTGAAGTGTAGAGGAGGAATACATAACACTTCGCAAATCATATTACATCTTTCCATGAAACATAGAAATGAGATGCGATATCGCGTTTTAAGAAGCATTAGAACACTATTGCTACGATAGGTAGACATTTGCAAACGCTATTACCTGGCAAGGAAATATCGCATTTACATTCATTTGAAGTGTAGAGGAGGAATACATAACACTTCGCAAATCATATTACATCTTACCATGAAACATAGAAATGTGATGCGATATCGCGTTTTAAGATGCATTAGAACTCTATTGCTACGATACCTAGATATCTGCAGACGCTATTTCCTAGCAAGGAAGTGTCGCATTTACATTTATTTGAAGTGTAGAGGAGGAATACTTAACACTTCGCAAATCATATTACGTCTTACCATGAAACATAGAAATGAGATGCGATATCGCGTTTTAAGAAGCATTAGAACTCTATTGCTATGATACGTAGACATCTGCAAACGCTATTTCCTAGCAAGGAAGTGTTGCATTTACATACATTTGTAGTGTAGACGAGGAATACATAACACTTCGCAAATCATATTATATCTTACCATGAAACATAGAAATGAGATGCGATATCGCGTTTTAAGAAGCATTAGAAAGCTATTGCTACGATACGTAGACATCTGCAAACGCTATTTCCTAGCGAGGAAGTATCGCATTCACATTCATTTGAAGTGTAGACGAGGAATACATAACACTTCGCAAATCATGTTATATCTTACCATGAAACATAGAAATGAGATGCGATATCGCGTTTCAAGAAGCATTAGAAATCTATTGCTACGATACGTAGACATCTGCAAACGCTATTACCTGGCAAGGAAATATCGCATTTACATTCATTTGAAGTGTAGAGGAGGAATACATAACACTTCGCAAATCATATTACATCTTACCATGAAACATAGAAATGTGATGCGATATCGCGTTTTAAGAAGCATTGGAAAGCTAATGCTACGATACGTAGATATCTGCAAACGCTATTTCCTAGCGAGGAAGTGTCGCATTTACATTCATTTGAAGTGTAGAGGAGGAATACTTAACACTTCGCAAATCATGTTATATCTTACCATGAAACATAGAAATGAGATGCGATATCGCGTTCTAAGAATCATATGAACTCTATTGCTACGATACGTAGACATCTGCAAACGCTATTTCCTAGCGAGGAAGTGTCGCATTCACATTCATTAGAAGTGTAGACGAGGAATACATAACACTTCGCAAATCATGTTATATCTTACCATGAAACATAGAAATGAGATGCGATATCGCGTTTTAAGAAGCATTAGAACTCTATTGCTACGATACCTAGACATCTGCAGACGCTATTTCCTAGCAAGGAAGTGTCGCATTTACATTCATTTGAATCACATACGAGGAATACATAACACTTCGCAATGAATATTATATCTTATCATGAAACATAGATATGAGATGCAATATCTCGTTTTAAGAAGCATTTGAACTCTATTGCTTCGATACGTAGACATCTGCAAACGCTATTTCCTAGCGACGAAGTATCGCATTCACATTAATTTGATGTGTAGACGAGGAATACATAACACTTCGCAAATCATGTTATATCTTACCATGAAACATAGAAATGAGATGCGATATCGCGTTTTAAGAAGCATTAGAAATCTATTGCTACGGTACGTAGACATCTGCAAACGCTATTTCCTAGCGAGGAAGTGTCGCATTCACATTCATTTGAAGTGCAGACGAGGAATACATAACACTTCGCAAATCATATTATATCTTACCATGAAAGATAGAAATGAGATGCGATATCGCGTTTTAAGAATCATATGAACTCTATTGCTACGATACGTAGACATCTGCAATCGTTATTTCCTTGCAAGGAAGTGTCGCATTTACTTTCATTTGAATCGTAGACGAGAAATGCATAACACTTCACAATGAATATTATATCTTATCATGAAACATAGATATGAGATGCAATATCTCGTTTTAAGAAGCATTTGAACTCTATTGCTTCGATACGTAGACATATGCAAACGCTATTTCCTTGCAAGGAAGTGTCGCATTTACATTCATTTGAAGTGTAGAAGAGGAATACATGACACTTCGCAAATCATATTATATCTTACCATGAAACAGAGAAATGAGATGCGATATCGCGTTTTAAGAAGCACTAGAACTCTACTGCTACGATACCTAGACATATGCAGACGCTATTTCCTAGCAAGGAAGTGTTGCATTTACATACATTTGAAGTGTAGAGGAGGATTACATAACACTTCGCAAATCATATTACATCTTTCCATGAAACATAGAAATGAGATGCGATATCGCGTTTTAAGAAGCATTAGAACACTATTGCTACGATAGGTAGACATTTGCAAACGCTATTACCTGGCAAGGAAATATCGCATTTACATTCATTTGAAGCGTAGAGGAGGAATACATAACACTTCGCAAATCATATTACATCTTACCATGAAACATAGAAATGTGATGCGATATCGCGTTTTAAGAAGCATTGGAATGCTAATGCTACGATACGTAGATATCTGCAAACGCTATTTCCTAGCGAGGAAGTGTCGCATTTACATTCATTTGAAGTGTAGAGGAGGAATACTTAACACTTCGCAAATCATGTTATATCTTACCATGAAACATAGAAATGAGATGCGATATCGCGTTCTAAGAATCATATGAACTCTATTGCTACGATACGTAGACATCTGCAAACGCTATTTCCTAGCGAGGAAGTGTCGCATTCACATTCATTAGAAGTGTAGACGAGGAATACATAACACTTCGCAAATCATGTTATATCTTACCATGAAACATAGAAATGAGATGCGATATCGCGTTTTAAGAAGCATTAGAACTCTATTGCTACGATACCTAGACATCTGCAGACGCTATTTCCTAGCAAGGAAGTGTCGCATTTACATTCATTTGAATCACATACGAGGAATACATAACACTTCGCAATGAATATTATATCTTATCATGAAACATAGATATGAGATGCAATATCTCGTTTTAAGAAGCATTTGAACTCTATTGCTTCGATACGTAGACATATGCAAACGCTATTTCCTTGCAAGGAAGTGTCGCATTTACATTCATTTGAAGTGTAGAAGAGGAATACATGACACTTCGCAAATCATATTATATCTTACCATGAAACAGAGAAATGAGATGCGATATCGCGTTTTAAGAAGCACTAGAACTCTACTGCTACGATACCTAGACATATGCAGACGCTATTTCCTAGCAAGGAAGTGTTGCATTTACATACATTTGAAGTGTAGAGGAGGAATACATAACACTTCGCAAATCATATTACATCTTTCCATGAAACATAGAAATGAGATGCGATATCGCGTTTTAAGAAGCATTAGAACACTATTGCTACGATAGGTAGACATTTGCAAACGCTATTACCTGGCAAGGAAATATCGCATTTACATTCATTTGAAGTGTAGAGGAGGAATACATAACACTTCGCAAATCATATTACGTCTTACCATGAAACATAGAAATGAGATGCGATATCGCGTTTTAAGAAGCATTAGAACTCTATTGCTACGATACCTAGACATCTGCAGACGCTATATCCTAGCAAGGAAGTGTCGCATTTACATTCATTTGAATCACATACGAGGAATACATAACACTTCGCAATGAATATTATATCTTATCATGAAACATAGATATGAGATGCAATATCTCGTTTTAAGAAGCATTAGAACACTATTGCTACGATAGGTAGACATTTGCAAACGCTATTACCTGGCAAGGAAATATCGCATTTACATTCATTTGAAGTGTAGAGGAGGAATACATAACACTTCGCAAATCATATTACATCTTACCATGAAACATAGAAATGTGATGCGATATCGCGTTTTAAGAAGCATTAGAACTCTATTGCTACGATACCTAGATATCTGCAGACGCTATTTCCTAGCAAGGAAGTGTCGCATTTACATTTATTTGAAGTGTAGAGGAGGAATACTTAACACTTCGCAAATCATATTACGTCTTACCATGAAACATAGAAATGAGATGCGATATCGCGTTTTAAGAAGCATTAGAACTCTATTGCTACGATACCTAGACATCTGCAGACGCTATTTCCTAGCAAGGAAGTGTCGCATTTACATTCATTTGAATCACATACGAGGAATACATAACACTTCGCAATGAATATTATATCTTATCATGAAACATAGATATGAGATGCAATATCTCGTTTTAAGAAGCATTTGAACTCTATTGCTACGATACGTAGACATCAGCAAACGCTATTTCCTTGCAAGGAAGTGTCGCATTTACATTCATTTGAAGTGTAGAGGAGGAATACATAACACTTCGCAAATCATATTATATCTTACCATGAAACATAGAAATGAGATGCGATATAGCGATTTAAGAAGCATTTGAAAGCTATTGCTACGATACGTAGACATCTGCAAACGCTATTTCCTAGCGAGGAAGTGTCGCATTTACATTCATTTGAAGTGTAGACGAGGAATACATAACACTTCGCAAATCATATTTTATCTTGCCATGAAACATAGAAATGAGATGCGATATCGCGTTTTGAGAAGCATTAGAAATCTATTGCTACGATACGTAGACATCTGCAAACGCTATTTCCTAGCGAGGAAGTGTCGCATTCACATTCATTTGAAGTGCAGACGAGGAATACATAACATTTCGCAAATCATATTATATCTTACCATGAAACATAGATATGAGATGCGATATCGCGTTTTAAGAAGCATTGGAAAGCTAATGCTACGATATGTAGATATCTGCAAACGCTACTTCCTAGCGAGGAAGTATCGCATTCACATTCATTTGAAGTGTAGACGAGGAATACATAACACTTCGCAAATCATGTTATATTTTACCATGAAACACAGAACTGAGATGCGATATCGCGTTCTAAGAATCATATGAACTCTATTGCTACGATACGTAGACATCTGCAAACGCTATTTCCTAGCGAGGAAGTGTCGCATTTACATTCATTTGAAGTGTAGACGAGGAATACATAACACTTCGCAAATCATATTTTATCTTGCCATGAAACATAGAAATGAGATGCGATATCGCGTTTTGAGAAGCATTAGAAATCTATTGCTACGATACGTAGACATCTGCAAACGCTATTTCCTAGCGAGGAAGTGTCGCATTCACATTCATTTGAAGTGCAGACGAGGAATACATAACACTTCGCAAATCATATTATATCTTACCATGAAAGATAGAAATGAGATGCGATATCGCGTTTTAAGAATCATATGAACTCTATTGCTACGATACGTAGACATCTGCAATCGTTATTTCCTTGCAAGGAAGTGTCGCATTTACTTTCATTTGAATCGTAGACGAGAAATGCATAACACTTCCCAATGAATATTATATCTTATCATGAAACATAGATATGAGATGCAATATCTCGTTTTAAGAAGCATTTGAACTCTATTGCTTCGATACGTAGACATATGCAAACGCTATTTCCTTGCAAGGAAGTGTCGCATTTACATTCATTTGAAGTGTAGAAGAGGAATACATGACACTTCGCAAATCATATTATATCTTACCATGAAACAGAGAAATGAGATGCGATATCGCGTTTTAAGAAGCACTAGAACTCTACTGCTACGATACCTAGACATATGCAGACGCTATTTCCTAGCAAGGAAGTGTTGCATTTACATACATTTGAAGTGTAGAGGAGGAATACATAACACTTCGCAAATCATATTACATCTTTCCATGAAACATAGAAATGAGATGCGATATCGCGTTTTAAGAAGCATTAGAACACTATTGCTACGATAGGTAGACATTTGCAAACGCTATTACCTGGCAAGGAAATATCGCATTTACATTCATTTGAAGTGTAGAGGAGGAATACATAACACTTCGCAAATCATATTACATCTTACCATGAAACATAGAAATGTGATGCGATATCGCGTTTTAAGATGCATTAGAACTCTATTGCTACGATACCTAGATATCTGCAGACGCTATTTCCTAGCAAGGAAGTGTCGCATTTACATTTATTGGAAGTGTAGAGGAGGAATACTTAACACTTCGCAAATCATATTACGTCTTACCATGAAACATAGAAATGAGATGCGATATCGCGTTTTAAGAAGCATTAGAACTCTATTGCTATGATACGTAGACATCTGCAAACGCTATTTCCTAGCGAGGAAGTGTCGCATTCACATTCATTTGAAGTGTAGACGAGGAATACATAACACTTCGCAAATCATATTATATCTTACCATGAAACATAGAAATTAGATGCGATATCGCGTTTTAAGAAGCATTAGAAAGCTATTGCTACGATACGTAGACATCTGCAAACGCTATTTCCTAGCGAGGAAGTATCGCATTCACATTCATTTGAAGTGTAGACGAGGAATACATAACACTTCGCAAATCATGTTATATCTTACCATGAAACATAGAAATGAGATGCGATATCGCGTTTTAAGAAGCATTAGAAATCTATTGCTACGATACGTAGACATCTGCAAACGCTATTACCTGGCAAGGAAGTGTCGCATTTACATTCATTTGAAGTGTAGAGGAGGAATACTTAACACTTCGCAAATCATGTTATATCTTACCATGAAACATAGAAATGAGATGCGATATCGCGTTCTAAGAATCATATGAACTCTATTGCTACGATACCTAGACATCTGCAAACGCTGTTTCCTTGCAAGGAAGTGTCGCATTTACATTCATTTGAAGTGTAGACGAGGAATACATAACACTTCGCAAATCATATTATATCTTACCATGAAACATAGAAATGAGATGCGATATCACGTTTTAAGAAGCATTAGAACTCTATTGCTACGATAGGTAAACATCTGCAAACGCTATTTCCTTGCAAGGAAGTGTTGCATTTACATTCATTTGAAGTGTAGACGAGGAATACATGACACTTCGCAAATCATATTATACATTACCAAGAAACATAGAAATGAGATGCGATATCGCGTTTTAAGAAGCATTAGAAATCTATTGCTACGATACGTAGACATCTGCAATCGTTATTTCCTTGCAAGGAAGCGTCGCATTTACTTTCATTTGAATCGTAGACGAGGAATGCATAACACTTCCCAATGAATATTATATCTTATCATGAAACATAAATATGAGATGCAATATCTCGTTTTAAGAAGCATTTGAACTCCATTGCTTCGATACGTAGACATATGCAAACGCTATTTCCTTGCAAGGAAGTGTCGCATTTACATTCATTTGAAGTGTAGAAAAGGAATACATGACACTTCGCAAATCATATTATATCTTACCATGAAACATAGAAATGTGATGCGAAATCGCGTTTTGAGAAGCATTAGAACTCTATTGCTACGATACCTAGACTTCTGCAGACGCTATTTCCTAGCAAGGAAGTGTCGCATTCACATTCATTTGAAGTGTAGACGAGGAATACATGACACTTCGCAAATCATATTATATCTTACCATGAAATATAGAAATGAGATGCGATATCTCGTTTTAAGAAGCATTAGAACACTATTGCTACGATAGTTAGACAACTGCAAACGCTATTTCCTTGCAAGGAAGTGTCGCATTTACATTCATTTGAAGTGTAGAGGAGGAATACATAACACTTCGCAAATCATATTATATCTTACCATGAAACATACAAATGAGATGCGATATCTCGTTTTAAGAAGCATTACAACACTATTGCTACGATAGGTAGACAACTGCAAACGCTATTTCCTTGCAAGGAGGTGTCGCATTTACATTCATTATAAGTGTAGAGGAGGAATACATAACACTTCGCAAATCATATTATATCTTGCCATGAAACATAGAAATGAGATGCGATATCGCGTTTTAAGATGCATTTGAAAGCTATTGCTACGATACGTAGACATCTGCAAACGCTATTTCCTAGCGACGAAGTATCGCATTCACATTAATTTGATGTGTAGACGAGGAATACATAACACTTCGCAAATCATGTTATATCTTACCATGAAACATAGAAATGAGATGCGATATCGCGTTTTAAGAAGCATTAGAAATCTATTGCTACGGTACGTAGACATCTGCAAACGCTATTTCCTAATGAGGAAGTGTCGCATTCACATTCATTTGAAGTGTAGACGAGGAATACATAACATTTCGCAAATCATATTATATCTTACCATGAAACATAGATATGAGATGCGATATCGCGTTTTAAGAAGCATTGGAAAGCTAATGCTACGATATGTAGATATCTGCAAACGCTATTTCCTAGCGAGGAAGTATCGCATTCACATTCATTTGAAGTGTAGACGAGGAATACATAACACTTCGCAAATCATGTTATATCTTACCATGAAACACAGAACTGAGATGCGATATCGCGTTCTAAGAATCATATGAACTCTATTGCTACGATACGTAGACATCTGCAAACGCTATTTCCTAGCGAGGAAGTGTCGCATTTACATTCATTTGAAGTGTAGACGAGGAATACATAACACTTCGCAAATCATATTTTATCTTGCCATGAAACATAGAAATGAGATGCGATATCGCGTTTTGAGAAGCATTAGAAATCTATTGCTACGATACGTAGACACCTGCAAACGCTATTTCCTAGCGAGGAAGTGTCGCATTCACATTCATTTGAAGTGCAGACGAGGAATACATAACACTTCGCAAATCATATTATATCTTACCATGAAAGATAGAAATGAGATGCGATATCGCGTTTTAAGAATCATATGAACTCTATTGCTACGATACGTAGACATCTGCAATCGTTATTTCCTTGCAAGGAAGTGTCGCATTTACTTTCATTTGAATCGTAGACGAGAAATGCATAACACTTCCCAATGAATATTATATCTTATCATGAAACATAGATATGAGATGCAATATCTCGTTTTAAGAAGCATTTGAACTCTATTGCTTCGATACGTAGACATATGCAAACGCTATTTCCTTGCAAGGAAGTGTCGCATTTACATTCATTTGAAGTGTAGAAGAGGAATACATGACACTTCGCAAATCATATTATATCTTACCATGAAACAGAGAAATGAGATGCGATATCGCGTTTTAAGAAGCACTAGAACTCTACTGCTACGATACCTAGACATATGCAGACGCTATTTCCTAGCAAGGAAGTGTTGCATTTACATACATTTGAAGTGTAGAGGAGGAATACATAACACTTCGCAAATCATATTACATCTTTCCATGAAACATAGAAATGAGATGCGATATCGCGTTTTAAGAAGCATTAGAACACTATTGCTACGATAGGTAGACATTTGCAAACGCTATTACCTGGCAAGGAAATATCGCATTTACATTCATTTGAAGCGTAGAGGAGGAATACATAACACTTCGCAAATCATATTACATCTTACCATGAAACATAGAAATGTGATGCGATATCGCGTTTTAAGAAGCATTGGAATGCTAATGCTACGATACGTAGATATCTGCAAACGCTATTTCCTAGCGAGGAAGTGTCGCATTTACATTCATTTGAAGTGTAGAGGAGGAAAACTTAACACTTCGCAAATCATGTTATATCTTACCATGAAACATAGAAATGAGATGCGATATCGCGTTCTAAGAATCATATGAACTCTATTGCTACGATACGTAGACATCTGCAAACGCTATTTCCTAGCGAGGAAGTGTCGCATTCACATTCATTAGAAGTGTAGACGAGGAATACATAACACTTCGCAAATCATGTTATATCTTACCATGAAACATAGAAATGAGATGCGATATCGCGTTTTAAGAAGCATTAGAACTCTATTGCTACGATACCTAGGCATCTGCAGACGCTACTTCCTAGCAAGGAAGTGTCGCATTTACATTCATTTGAATCACATACGAGGAATACATAACACTTCGCAATGAATATTATATCTTATCATGAAACATAGATATGAGATGCAATATCTCGTTTTAAGAAGCATTTGAACTCTATTGCTTCGATACGTAGACATATGCAAACGCTATTTCCTTGCAAGGAAGTGTCGCATTTACATTCATTTGAAGTGTAGAAGAGGAATACATGACACTTCGCAAATCATATTATATCTTACCATGAAACAGAGAAATGAGATGCGATATCGCGTTTTAAGAAGCACTAGAACTCTACTGCTACGATACCTAGACATATGCAGACGCTATTTCCTAGCAAGGAAGTGTTGCATTTACATACATTTGAAGTGTAGAGGAGGAATACGTAACACTTCGCAAATCATATTACATCTTTCCATGAAACATAGAAATGAGATGCGATATCGCGTTTTAAGAAGCATTAGAACACTACTGCTACGATAGGTAGACATTTGCAAACGCTATTACCTGGCAAGGAAATATCGCATTTACATTCATTTGAAGTGTAGAGGAGGAATACATAACACTTCGCAAATCATATTACATCTTACCATGAAACATAGAAATGTGTTGCGATATCGCGTTTTAAGAAGCATTAGAACTCTATTGCTACGATACCTAGATATCTGCAGACGCTATTTCCTAGCAAGGAAGTGTCGCATTTACATTTATTTGAAGTGTAGAGGAGGAATACTTAACACTTCGCAAATCATATTACGTCTTACCATGAAACATAGAAATGAGATGCGATATCGCGTTTTAAGAAGCATTAGAACTCTATTGCTACGATACCTAGACATCTGCAGACGCTATATCCTAGCAAGGAAGTGTCGCATTTACATTCATTTGAATCACATACGAGGAATACATAACACTTCGCAATGAATATTATATCTTATCATGAAACATAGATATGAGATGCAATATCTCGTTTTAAGAAGCATTAGAACACTATTGCTACGATAGGTAGACATTTGCAAACGCTATTACCTGGCAAGGAAATATCGCATTTACATTCATTTGAAGTGTAGAGGAGGAATACATAACACTTCGCAAATCATATTACATCTTACCATGAAACATAGAAATGTGATGCGATATCGCGTTTTAAGAAGCATTAGAACTCTATTGCTACGATACCTAGATATCTGCAGACGCTATTTCCTAGCAAGGAAGTGTCGCATTTACATTTATTTGAAGTGTAGAGGAGGAATACTTAACACTTCGCAAATCATATAACGTCTTACCATGAAACATAGAAATGAGATGCGATATCGCGTTTTAAGAAGCATTAGAACTCTATTGCTACGATACCTAGACATCTGCAGACGCTATTTCCTAGCAAGGAAGTGTCGCATTTACATTCATTTGAATCACATACGAGGAATACATAACACTTCGCAATGAATATTATATCTTATCATGAAACATAGATATGAGATGCAATATCTCGTTTTAAGAAGCATTTGAACTCTATTGCTACGATACGTAGACATCAGCAAACGCTATTTCCTTGCAAGGAAGTGTCGCATTTACATTCATTTGAAGTGTAGAGGAGGAATACATAACACTTCGCAAATCATATTATATCTTACCATGAAACATAGAAATGAGATGCGATATAGCGATTTAAGAAGCATTTGAAAGCTATTGCTACGATACGTAGACATCTGCAAACGCTATTTCCTAGCGAGGAAGTGTCGCATTTACATTCATTTGAAGTGTAGACGAGGAATACATAACACTTCGCAAATCATATTTTATCTTGCCATGAAACATAGAAATGAGATGCGATATCGCGTTTTGAGAAGCATTAGAAATCTATTGCTACGATACGTAGACATCTGCAAACGCTATTTCCTAGCGAGGAAGTGTCGCATTCACATTCATTTGAAGTGCAGACGAGGAACACATAACATTTCGCAAATCATATTATATCTTACCATGAAACATAGATATGAGATGCGATATCGCGTTTTAAGAAGCATTGGAAAGCTAATGCTACGATATGTAGATATCTGCAAACGCTACTTCCTAGCGAGGAAGTATCGCATTCACATTCATTTGAAGTGTAGACGAGGAATACATAACACTTCGCAAATCATGTTATATTTTACCATGAAACACAGAACTGAGATGCGATATCGCGTTCTAAGAATCATATGAACTCTATTGCTACGATACGTAGACATCTGCAAACGCTATTTCCTAGCGAGGAAGTGTCGCATTTACATTCATTTGAAGTGTAGACGAGGAATACATAACACTTCGCAAATCATATTTTATCTTGCCATGAAACATAGAAATAAGATGCGATATCGCGTTTTGAGAAGCATTAGAAATCTATTGCTACGATACGTAGACATCTGCAAACGCTATTTCCTAGCGAGGAAGTGTCGCATTCACATTCATTTGAAGTGCAGACGAGGAATACATAACACTTCGCAAATCATATTATATCTTACCATGAAAGATAGAAATGAGATGCGATATCGCGTTTTAAGAATCATATGAACTCTATTGCTACGATACGTAGACATCTGCAATCGTTATTTCCTTGCAAGGAAGTGTCGCATTTACTTTCATTTGAATCGTAGACGAGAAATGCATAACACTTCCCAATGAATATTATATCTTATCATGAAACATAGATATGAGATGCAATATCTCGTTTTAAGAAGCATTTGAACTCTATTGCTTCGATACGTAGACATATGCAAACGCTATTTCCTTGCAAGGAAGTGTCGCATTTACATTCATTTGAAGTGTAGAAGAGGAATACATGACACTTCGCAAATCATATTATATCTTACCATGAAACAGAGAAATGAGATGCGATATCGCGTTTTAAGAAGCACTAGAACTCTACTGCTACGATACCTAGACATATGCAGACGCTATTTCCTAGCAAGGAAGTGTTGCATTTACATACATTTGAAGTGTAGAGGAGGAATACATAACACTTCGCAAATCATATTACATCTTTCAATGAAACATAGAAATGAGATGCGATATCGCGTTTTAAGAAGCATTAGAACACTATTGCTACGATAGGTAGACATTTGCAAACGCTATTACCTGGCAAGGAAATATCGCATTTACATTCATTTGAAGTGTAGAGGAGGAATACATAACACTTCGCAAATCATATTATACATTACCATGAAACATAGAAATGAGATGCGATATCGCGTTTTAAGAAGCATTAGAAATCTATTGCTACGATACGTAGACATCTGCAATCGTTATTTCCTTGCAAGGAAGCGTCGCATTTACTTTCATTTGAATCGTAGACGAGGAATGCATAACACTTCCCAATGAATATTATATCTTATCATGAAACATAAATATGAGATGCAATATCTCGTTTTAAGAAGCATTTGAACTCCATTGCTTCGATACGTAGACATATGCAAACGCTATTTCCTTGCAAGGAAGTGTCGCATTTACATTCATTTGAAGTGTAGAAAAGGAATACATGACACTTCGCAAATCATATTATATCTTACCATGAAACATAGAAATGTGATGCGAAATCGCGTTTTGAGAAGCATTAGAACTCTATTGCTACGATACCTAGACTTCTGCAGACGCTATTTCCTAGCAAGGAAGTGTCGCATTCACATTCATTTGAAGTGTAGACGAGGAATACATGACACTTCGCAAATCATATTATATCTTACCATGAAATATAGAAATGAGATGCGATATCTCGTTTTAAGAAGCATTAGAACACTATTGCTACGATAGTTAGACAACTGCAAATGCTATTTCCTTGCAAGGAAGTGTCGCATTTACATTCATTTGAAGTGTAGAGGAGGAATACATAACACTTCGCAAATCATATTATATCTTACCATGAAACATACAAATGAGATGCGATATCTCGTTTTAAGAAGCATTACAACACTATTGCTACGATAGGTAGACAACTGCAAACGCTATTTCCTTGCAAGGAGGTGTCGCATTTACATTCATTAGAAGTGTAGAGGAGGAATACATAACACTTCGCAAATCATATTATATCTTGCCATGAAACATAGAAATGAGATGCGATATCGCGTTTTAAGATGCATTTGAAAGCTATTGCTACGATACGTAGACATCTGCAAACGCTATTTCCTAGCGACGAAGTATCGCATTCACATTAATTTGATGTGTAGACGAGGAATACATAACACTTCGCAAATCATGTTATATCTTACCATGAAACATAGAAATGAGATGCGATATCGCGTTTTAAGAAGCATTAGAAATCTATTGCTACGGTACGTAGACATCTGCAAACGCTATTTCCTAATGAGGAAGTGTCGCATTCACATTCATTTGAAGTGTAGACGAGGAATACATAACATTTCGCAAATCATATTATATCTTACCATGAAACATAGATATGAGATGCGATATCGCGTTTTAAGAAGCATTGGAAAGCTAATGCTACGATATGTAGATATCTGCAAACGCTATTTCCTAGCGAGGAAGTATCGCATTCACATTCATTTGAAGTGTAGACGAGGAATACATAACACTTCGCAAATCATGTTATATCTTACCATGAAACACAGAACTGAGATGCGATATCGCGTTCTAAGAATCATATGAACTCTATTGCTACGATACGTAGACATCTGCAAACGCTATTTCCTAGCGAGGAAGTGTCGCATTTACATTCATTTGAAGTGTAGACGAGGAATACATAACACTTCGCAAATCATATTTTATCTTGCCATGAAACATAGAAATGAGATGCGATATCGCGTTTTGAGAAGCATTAGAAATCTATTGCTACGATACGTAGACACCTGCAAACGCTATTTCCTAGCGAGGAAGTGTCGCATTCACATTCATTTGAAGTGCAGACGAGGAATACATAACACTTCGCAAATCATATTATATCTTACCATGAAAGATAGAAATGAGATGCGATATCGCGTTTTAAGAATCATATGAACTCTATTGCTACGATACGTAGACATCTGCAATCGTTATTTCCTTGCAAGGAAGTGTCGCATTTACTTTCATTTGAATCGTAGACGAGAAATGCATAACACTTCCCAATGAATATTATATCTTATCATGAAACATAGATATGAGATGCAATATCTCGTTTTAAGAAGCATTTGAACTCTATTGCTTCGATACGTAGACATATGCAAACGCTATTTCCTTGCAAGGAAGTGCCGCATTTACATTCATTTGAAGTGTAGAAGAGGAATACATGACACTTCGCAAATCATATTATATCTTACCATGAAACAGAGAAATGAGATGCGATATCGCGTTTTAAGAAGCACTAGAACTCTACTGCTACGATACCTAGACATATGCAGACGCTATTTCCTAGCAAGGAAGTGTTGCATTTACATACATTTGAAGTGTAGAGGAGGAATACATAACACTTCGCAAATCATATTACATCTTTCCATGAAACATAGAAATGAGATGCGATATCGCGTTTTAAGAAGCATTAGAACACTATTGCTACGATAGGTAGACATTTGCAAACGCTATTACCTGGCAAGGAAATATCGCATTTACATTCATTTGAAGTGTAGAGGAGGAATACATAACACTTCGCAAATCATATTACATCTTACCATGAAACATAGAAATGTGATGCGATATCGCGTTTTAAGAAGCATTGGAAAGCTAATGCTACGATACGTAGATATCTGCAAACGCTATTTCCTAGCGAGGAAGTGTCGCATTTACATTCATTTGAAGTGTAGAGGAGGAATACTTAACACTTCGCAAATCATGTTATATCTTACCATGAAACATAGAAATGAGATGCGATATCGCGTTCTAAGAATCATATGAACTCTATTGCTACGATACGTAGACATCTGCAAACGCTATTTCCTAGCGAGGAAGTGTCGCATTCACATTCATTAGAAGTGTAGACGAGGAATACATAACACTTCGCAAATCATGTTATATCTTACCATGAAACATAGAAATGAGATGCGATATCGCGTTTTAAGAAGCATTAGAACTCTATTGCTACGATACCTAGACATCTGCAGACGCTATTTCCTAGCAAGGAAGTGTCGCATTTACATTCATTTGAATCACATACGAGGAATACATAACACTTCGCAATGAATATTATATCTTATCATGAAACATAGATATGAGATGCAATATCTCGTTTTAAGAAGCATTTGAACTCTATTGCTTCGATACGTAGACATATGCAAACGCTATTTCCTTGCAAGGAAGTGTCGCATTTACATTCATTTGAAGTGTAGAAGAGGAATACATGACACTTCGCAAATCATATTATATCTTACCATGAAACAGAGAAATGAGATGCGATATCGCGTTTTAAGAAGCACTAGAACTCTACTGCTACGATACCTAGACATATGCAGACGCTATTTCCTAGCAAGGAAGTGTTGCATTTACATACATTTGAAGTGTAGAGGAGGAATACATAACACTTCGCAAATCATATTACATCTTTCCATGAAACATAGAAATGAGATGCGATATCGCGTTTTAAGAAGCATTAGAACACTATTGCTACGATAGGTAGACATTTGCAAACGCTATTACCTGGCAAGGAAATATCGCATTTACATTCATTTGAAGTGTAGAGGAGGAATACATAACACTTCGCAAATCATATTACATCTTACCATGAAACATAGAAATGTGATGCGATATCGCGTTTTAAGAAGCATTAGAACTCTATTGCTACGATACCTAGATATCTGCAGACGCTATTTCCTAGCAAGGAAGTGTCGCATTTACATTTATTTGAAGTGTAGAGGAGGAATACTTAACACTTCGCAAATCATATTACGTCTTACCATGAAACATAGAAATGAGATGCGATATCGCGTTTTAAGAAGCATTAGAACTCTATTGCTACGATACCTAGACATCTGCAGACGCTATTTCCTAGCAAGGAAGTGTCGCATTTACATTCATTTGAATCACATACGAGGAATACATAACACTTCGCAATGAATATTATATCTTATCATGAAACATAGATATGAGATGCAATATCTCGTTTTAAGAAGCATTTGAACTCTATTGCTACGATACGTAGACATCAGCAAACGCTATTTCCTTGCAAGGAAGTGTCGCATTTACATTCATTTGAAGTGTAGAGGAGGAATACATAACATTTCGCAAATCATATTATATCTTACCATGAAACATAGAAATGAGATGCGATATCGCGATTTAAGAAGCATTTGAAAGCTATTGCTACGATACGTAGACATCTGCAAGCGCTATTTCCTAGCGACGAAGTATCGCATTCACATTCATTTGATGTGTAGACGAGGAATACATAACACTTCGCAAATCATGTTATATCTTACCATGAAACATAGAAATGAGATGCGATATCGCGTTTTAAGAAGCATTAGAAATCTATTGCTACCGTACGTAGACATCTGCAAACGCTATTTCATAGCGAGGAAGTGTCGCATTCACATTCATTTGAAGTGTAGACGAGGAATACATAACATTTCGCAAATCATATTATATCTTACCATGAAACATAGATATGAGATGCGATATCGCGTTTTAAGAAGCATTGGAAAGCTAATGCTACGAAACGTAGATATCTGCAAACGCTATTTCCTAGCGAGGAAGTATCGCATTCACATTCATTTGAAGTGTAGACGAGGAATACTTAACACTTCGCAAATCATGTTATATCTTACCATGAAACATAGAAATGAGATGCGATATCGCGTTCTAAGAATCATATGAACTCTATTGCTACGACTCGTAGACATCTGCAAACGCTATTTCCTAGCGAGGAAGTGTCGCATTCACATTCATTAGAAGTGTAGACGAGGAATACATAACACTTCGCAAATCATGTTATATCTTACCATGAAACATAGAAATGAGATGCGATATCGCGTTTTAAGAAGCATTAGAACTCTATTGCTACGATACCTAGACATCTGCAGACGCTATTTCCTAGCAAGGAAGTGTCGCATTTACATTCATTTGAATCACATACGAGGAATACATAACACTTCGCAATGAATATTATATCTTATCATGAAACATAGATATGAGATGCAATATCTCGTTTTAAGAAGCATTTGAACTCTATTGCTACGATACGTAGACATCAGCAAACGCTATTTCCTAGCGAGGAAGTGTCGCATTCACATTCATTTGAAGTGTAGACGAGGAATACATAACATTTCGCAAATCATATTATATCTTACCATGAAACATAGATATGAGATGCGATATCGCGTTTTAAGAAGCATTGGAAAGCTAATGCTACGATACGTAGATATCTGCAAACGCTATTTCCTAGCGAGGAAGTATCGCATTCACATTCATTTGAAGTGTAGACGAGGAATACTTAACACTTCGCAAATCATGTTATATCTTACCATGAAACATAGAAATGAGATGCGATATCGCGTTCTAAGAATCATATGAACTCTATTGCTACGATACGTAGACATCTGCAAACGCTATTTCCTAGCGAGGAAGTGTCGCATTCACATTCACTAGAAGTGTAGACGAGGAATACATAACACTTCGCAAATCATGTTATATCTTACCATGAAACATAGAAATGAGATGCGATATCGCGTTCTAAGAATCATATGAATTCTATTGCTACGATACCTAGACATATGCAAACGCTGTTTCCTTGCAAGGAAGTGTCGCATTTACATTCATTTGAAGTGTAGACGAGGAATACATGACACTTCGCAAATCATATTATATCTTACCATGAAACATAGAAATGAGATGCGATATCGCGTTTTAAGAAGCATTAGAAATCTATTGCTACGATACCTAGACATCTGCAGACGCTATTTCCTAGCAAGGAAGTGTCGCATTTACATTCATTTGAAGTGTAGAGGAGGAATACTTAACACTTCGCAAATCATATTACGTCTTACCATGAAACATAGAAATGAGATGCGATGTCGCGTTTTAAGAAGCATTAGAACTCTATTGCTACGATACCTAGACTTCTGCAGACGCTATTTCCTAGCAAGGAAGTGTAGCATTTACATTCATTTGATGTGTAGAGGAGGAATACTTAACACTTCGCAAATCATATTACGTCTAACCATGAAACATAGAAATGAGATGCGATATCGCGTTTTAAGAAGCATTAGAACTCTATTGCTACGATACCTAGACATCTGCAGACGCTATTTCCTAGCAAGGAAGTGTCGCATTTACATTCATTTGAAGTGTAGACGAGGAATACATGACACTTCGCAAATCATATTATATCTTACCATGAAACATATAAATGAGATGCAATATCTCGTTTTAGGAAGCATTTGAACTCTATTGCTACGATACGTAGACATCAGCAAACGCTATTTCCTTGCAAGGAAGTGTCGCATTTACATTCATTTGAAGTGTAGAGGAGGAATACATAACACTTCGCAAATCATATTATATCTTACCATGAAACATAGAAATGAGATGCGATATCGCGATTTAAGAAGCATTTGAAAGCTATTGCTACGATACGTAGACATCTGCAAACGCTATTTCCTAGCGACGAAGTATCGCATTCACATTCATTTGATGTGTAGACGAGGAATACATAACACTTCGCAAATCATGTTATATCTTACCATGAAACATAGAAATGAGATGCGATATCGCGTTTTAAGAAGCATTAGAAATCTATTGCTACGGTACGTAGACATCGGCAAACGCTATTTCCTAGCGAGGAAGTGTCGCATTCACATTCATTTGAAGTGTAGACGAGGAATACATAACATTTCGCAAATCATATTATATCTTACCATGAAACATAGATATGAGATGCGATATCGCGTTTTAAGAAGCATTGGAAAGCTAATGCTACGATACGTAGATATCTGCAAACGCTATTTCCTAGCGAGGAAGTATCGCATTCACATTCATTTGAAGTGTAGACGAGGAATACTTAACACTTCGCAAATCATGTTATATCTTACCATGAAACATAGAAATGAGATGCGATATCGCGATTTAAGAAGCATTTGAAAGCTATTGCTACGATACGTAGACATCTGCAAACGCTATTTCCTGGCGACGAAGTATCGCATTCACATTCATTTGATGTGTAGACGAGGAATACCTAACACTTCGCAAATCATGTTATATCTTACCATGAAACATAGAAATGAGATGCGATATCGCGTTTTAAGAAGCATTAGAAATCTATTGCTACGGTACGTAGACATCTGCAAACGCTATTTCCTAGCGACGAAGTATCGCATTCACATTCATTTGAAGTGTAGACGAGGAATACATAACATTTCGCAAATCATATTATATCTTACCATGAAACATAGATATGAGATGCGATATCGCGTTTTAAGAAGCATTGGAAAGCTAATGCTACGATACGTAGATATCTGCAAACGCTATTTCCTAGCGAGGAAGTATCGCAATCACATTCATTTGAAGTGTAGACGAGGAATACATAACACTTCGCAAATCATGTTATATCTTACCATGAAACATAGAAATGAGATGCGATATCGCGTTCCAAGAATCATATGAACTCTATTGCTACGATACGTAGACATCTGCAAACGCTATTTCCTAGCGAGGAAGTGTCGCATTTACATTCATTTGAAGTGTAGACGAGGAATACATAACACTTCGCAAATCATATTATATCTTGCCATGAAACATAGAAATGAGATGCGATATCGCGTTTTAAGAAGCATTAGAAATCTATTGCTACGATACGTAGACATCTGCAAACGCTATTTCCTAGCGAGGAAGTATCGCATTCACATTCATTTGAAGTGTAGACGAGGAATACATGACACTTCGCAAATCATATTATATCTTACCATGAAACAGAGAAATGAGATGCGATATCGCGTTTTAAGAAGCACTAGAAATCTGTTGCTACGATAGGTAAACATCTGCAAACGCTATTTCCTTGCAAGGAAGTGTCGCATTTACATTCATTTGAAGTGCAGAAGAGGAATACATGACTCTTCGCAAATCATATTATATCTTACCATGAAACAGAGAAATGAGATGCGATATCGCATTTTAAGAAGCATTAGAACTCTATTGCTACGATAGGTAAACATCTGCAAACGCTATTTCCTTGCAAGGAAGTGTCGCATTTACATTCATTTGAAGTGTAGACGAGGAATACATAACTCTTCGCAAATCAGATTATATCTTGCCATGAAACATAGAAATGAGATGCGATATCGCGTTTTAAGAAGCATTAGAAATCTATTGCTACGATACGTAGACATCTGCAAACGCCATTTCCTTGCAAGGAAGTGTCGCATTTACATTCATTTGAAGTGTAGACGAGGAATACATGACACTTCGCAAATCATATTATATCTTACCATGAAACATAGAAATGAGATGCGATATCGCGTTTTAAGAAGCATTAGAAAGCTATTGCTACGATACGTAGACATCTGCAAACGCTATTTCCTAGCGAGGAAGTATCGCATTCACATTCATTTGAAGTGTAGACGAGGAATACATAACACTTCGCAAATCATATTATACCTTACCATGAAACATAGAAATGAGATGCGATATCGCGTTTTAAGAAGCATTAGAGCACTATTGCTACGATAGGTAGACATTTGCAAACGCTATTTCCTTGCAAGGAAGTGTCGCATTTACATTCATTTGAAGTGTAGACGAGGAATACATAACACTTCGCAAATCATATTATATCTTACCATGAAACATAGAAATGAGATGCGATATCGCGTTTTAAGAAGCATTAGAACTCTATTGCTACGATAGGTAAACATCTGCAAACGCTATTACCTTGCAAGGAAGTGTCGCATTTACATTCATTTGAAGTGTAGTAGAGGAATACATGACACATCGCAAATCATATTATATCTTACCATGAAACAGAGAAATGAGATGCGATATCGCGTTTTAAGAAGCACTAGAAATCTATTGCTACGATAGGTAAACATCTGCAAACGCTATTTCCTTGCAAGGAAGTGTCGCATTTACATTCATTTGAAGTGTAGAAGAGGAATACATGACTCTTCGCAAATCATATTATATCTTACCATGAAACAGAGAAATGAGATGCGATATCGCATTTTAAGAAGCATTAGAACTCTATTGCTACGATAGGTAAACATCTGCAAACGCTATTTCCTTGCAAGGAAGTGTCGCATTTACATTCATTTGAAGTGTAGACGAGGAATACATAACACTTCGCAAATCAGATTATATCTTGCCATGAAACATAGAAATGAGATGCGATATCGCGTTTTAAGAAGCATTAGAAATCTATTGCTACGATACGTAGACATCTGCAAGCGCCATTTCCTTGCAAGGAAGTGTCGCATTTACATTCATTTGAAGTGTAGACGAGGAATACATGACACTTCGCAAATCATATTATATCTTACCATGAAACATAGAAATGAGATGCGATATCGCGTTTTAAGAAGCATTAGAAAGCTATTGCTACGATACGTAGACATCTGCAAACGCTATTTCCTAGCGAGGAAGTATCGCATTCACATTCATTTGAAGTGTAGACGAGGAATACATAACACTTCGCAAATCATATTATACCTTACCATGAAACATAGAAATGAGATGCGATATCGCGTTTTAAGAAGCATTAGAGCACTGTTGCTACGATAGGTAGACATTTGCAAACGCTATTTCCTTGCAAGGAAGTGTCGCATTTACATTCATTTGAAGTGTAGACGAGGAATACATAACACTTCGCAAATCATATTATATCTTACCATGAAACATAGAAATGAGATGCGATATCGCGTTTTAAGAAGCATTAGAACTCTATTGCTACGATAGGTAAACATCTGCAAACGCTATTTCCTTGCAAGGAAGTGTCGCATTTACATTCATTTGAAGTGTAGAAGAGGAATACATGACACATCGCAAATCATATTATATCTTACCATGAAACAGAGAAATGAGATGCGATATCGCGTTTTAAGAAGGATTAGAACTCTATTGCTACGATACCTAGACATCTGCAGACGCTATTTCCTAGCAAGGAAGTGTCGCATTTACATTCATTTGAAGTGTAGAGGAGGAATACATAACACTTCGCAAATCATATTACATCATTACCATGAAACATAGAACTGAGATGCGATATCGCGTTTTAAGAAGCATTAGAACTCTATTGCTACGATAGGTAAACATCTGCAAACGCTATTTCCTTGCAAGGAAGTGTCGCATTTACATTCATTTGAAGTGTAGACGAGGAATACATAACACTTCGCAAATCAGATTATATCTTGCCATGAAACATAGAAATGAGATGCGATATCGCGTTTTAAGAAGCATTAGAAATCTATTGCTACGATACGTAGACATCTGCAAACGCTATTTCCTAGCGAGGAAGTGTCGCATTCACATTCATTTGAAGTGTAGACGAGGAATACATAACATTTCGCAAATCATATTATATCTTACCATGAAACATAGATATGAGATGCGACATCGCGTTTTAAGAAGCATTAGAAAGCTAATGCTACGATACGTAGATATCTGCTGACGCTATTTCCTAGCGAGGAAGTGTCGCATTCACATTCATTTGAAGTGTAGACGAGGAATACATAACATTTCGCAAATCATATTATATCTTACCATGAAACATAGATATGAGATGCGACATCGCGTTTTAAGAAGCATTAGAAAGCTAATGCTACGATACGTAGATATCTGCTGACGCTATTTCCTAGCGAGGAAGTATCGCATTCACATTCATTTGAAGTGTAGAAGAGGAATACATGACACATCGCAAATCATATTATATCTTACCATGAAACAGAGAAATGAGATGCGATATCGCGTTCTAAGAATCATATGAATTCTATTGCTACGATACCTAGACATCTGCAAACGCTGTTTCCTTGCAAGGAACTGTCGCATTTACATTCATTTGAAGTGTAGACGAGGAATACATGACACTTCGCAAATCATATTATATCTTACCATGAAACATAGATATGAGATGCGACATCGCGTTTTAAGAAGCATTAGAAAGCTAATGCTACGATACGTAGATATCTGCTGACGCTATTTCCTAGCGAGGAAGTATCGCATTCACATTCATTTGAAGTGTAGAAGAGGAATACATGACACATCGCAAATCATATTATATCTTACCATGAAACAGAGAAATGAGATGCGATATCGCGTTCTAAGAATCATATGAATTCTATTGCTACGATACCTAGACATCTGCAAACGCTGTTTCCTTGCAAGGAACTGTCGCATTTACATTCATTTGAAGTGTAGACGAGGAATACATGACACTTCGCAAATCATATTATATCTTACCATGAAACATAGATATGAGATGCGACATCGCGTTTTAAGAAGCATTAGAAAGCTAATGCTACGATACGTAGATATCTGCAAACGCTATTTCCTAGCGAGGAAGTATCGCATTCACATTCATTTGAAGTGTAGACGAGGAATACTTAACACTTCGCAAATCATGTTATATCTTACCATGAAACATAGAAATGAGATGCGATATCGCGTTCTAAGAATCATATGAAATCTATTGCTACGATACGTAGACATCTGCAAACGCTATATCCTAGCGAGGAAGTGTCGCATTCACATTCACTAGAAGTGTAGACGAGGAATACATAACACTTCGCAAATCATGTTATATCTTACCATGAAACATAGAAATGAGATGCGATATCGCGTTCTAAGAATCATATGAATTCTATTGCTACGATACCTAGACATCTGCAAACGCTGTTTCCTTGCAAGGAAGTGTCGCATTTACATTCATTTGAAGTGTAGACGAGGAATACATGACACTTCGCAAATCATATTATATCTTACCATGAAACATAGATATGAGATGCGACATCGCGTTTTAAGAAGCATTAGAAAGCTAATGCTACGATACGTAGATATCTGCTGACGCTATTTCCTAGCGAGGAAGTATCGCATTCACATTCATTTGAAGTGTAGAAGAGGAATACATGACACATCGCAAATCATATTATATCTTACCATGAAACAGAGAAATGAGATGCGATATCGCGTTTTAAGAAGCATTTGAAAGCTATTGCTACGATACGTAGACATCTGCAAACGCTATTTCCTAGCGACGAAGTATCGCATTCACATTCATTTGATGTGTAGACGAGGAATACATAACACTTTGCAAATCATGTTATATCTTACCATGAAACATAGAAATGAGATGCGATATCGCGTTTTAAGAATCATAAGAACGCTATTGCTACGATACGTAGACAACTGCAAACGCTATTTCCTTGCAAGGAAGTGTCGTATTTACATTCATTTGAATCACATACGAGCAATACATAACACTTCGCAATGAATATTATATCTTATCATGAAACATAGATATGAGATGCGATATCGCGTTTTAAGAAGCATTGGAAAGCTAATGCTACGATACGTAGATATCTGCTGACGCTATTTCCTAGCGAGGAAGTATCGCATTCACATTCATTTGAAGTGTAGAAGAGGAATACATGACACATCGCAAATCATATTATATCTTACCATGAAACAGAGAAATGAGATGCGATATCGCGTTTTAAGAAGCATTAGAACTCTATTGCTACGATACCCAGACATCTGCAGACGCTATTTCCTAGCAAGGAAGTGTCGCATTTACATTCATTTGAAGTGTAGAGGAGGAATACATAACACTTCGCAAATCATGTTATATCTTACCATGAAACACAGAAATGAGATGCGATATCGCGTTTTAAGAAGCATTAGAAATCTATTGCTACGGTACGTAGACATCTGCAAACGCTATTTCCTAGCGAGGAAGTGTCGCATTCACATTCATTTGAAGTGTAGACGAGGAATACATAACATTTCGCAAATCATATTATATCTTACCATGAAACATAGATATGAGATGCGATATCGCGTTTTAAGAAGCATTGGAAAGCTAATGCTACGATACGTAGATATCTGCAAACGCTATTTCCTAGCGAGGAAGTATCGCATTCACATTCATTTGAAGTGTAGACGAGGAATGCTTAACACTTCGCAAATCATGTTATATCTTACCATGGGACATAGAAATGAGATGCGATATCGCGTTCTAAGAATCATATGAACTCTATTGCTACGATACGTAGACATCTGCAAACGCTATTTCCTAGCGAGGAAGTGTCGCATTCACATTCACTAGAAGTGTAGACGAGGAATACATAACACTTCGCAAATCATGTTATATCTTACCATGAAACATAGAAATGAGATGCGATATCGCGTTCTAAGAATCATATGAATTCTATTGCTACGATACCTAGACATCTGCAAACGCTGTTTCCTTGCAAGGAAGTGTCGCATTTACATTCATTTGAAGTGTAGACGAGGAATACATGACACTTCGCAAATCATATTATATCTTACCATGAAACATAGAAATGAGATGCGATATCGCGTTTTAAGAAGCATTAGAAATCTATTGCTACGATACCTAGACATCTGCAGACGCTATTTCCTAGCAAGGAAGTGTCGCATTTACATTCATTTGAAGTGTAGAGGAGGAATACTTAACACTTCGCAAATCATATTACGTCTTACCATGAAACATAGAAATGAGATGCGATGTCGCGTTTTAAGAAGCATTAGAACTCTATTGCTACGATACCTAGACTTCTGCAGACGCCATTTCCTAGCAAGGAAGTGTAGCATTTACATTCATTTGATGTGTAGACGAGGAATACATGACACTTCGCAAATCATATTATATCTTACCATGAAACATATAAATGAGATGCGATATCTCGTTTTAAGAAGCATTAGAACACTATTGCTACGATAGGTAGACAACTGCAAACGCTATTTCCTTGCAAGGAAGTGTCGCATTTACATTCATTAGAAGTGTAGAGGAGGAATACATAACACTTCGCAAATCATATTATATCTTACCATGAAACATAGAAATGAGATGCGATATCGCGTTTTAAGAAGCATTTGAAAGCTATTGCTACGATACGTAGACATCTGCAAACGCTATTTCCTAGCGACGAAGTATCGCATTCACATTCATTTGATGTGTAGACGAGGAATACATAACACTTTGCAAATCATGTTATATCTTACCATGAAACATAGAAATGAGATGCGATATCGCGTTTTAAGAATCATAAGAACGCTATTGCTACGATACGTAGACAACTGCAAACGCTATTTCCTTGCAAGGAAGTGTCGTATTTACATTCATTTGAATCACATACGAGCAATACATAACACTTCGCAATGAATATTATATCTTATCATGAAACATAGATATGAGATGCAATATCTCGTATTAAGAAGCATTTGAACTCTATTGCTACGATACGTAGACATCAGCAAACGCTATTTCCTTGCAAGGATGTGTCGCATTTACATTCATTTGAAGTGTAGACGAGGAATACATAACACTTCGCAAATCATGTTATATCTTACCATGAAACATAGAAATGAGATGCGATATCGCGTTCTAAGAATCATATGAACTCTATTGCTACGATACGTAGACATCTGCAAACGCTATTTCCTAGCGAGGAAGTGTCGCATTTACATTCATTTGAAGTGTAGACGAGGAATACATAACACTTCGCAAATCATATTATATCTTGCCATGAAACATAGAAATGAGATGCGATATCGCGTTTTAAGAAGCATTAGAAATCTATTGCTACGATACGTAGACATCTGCAAACGCTATTTCCTAGCGAGGAAGTATCGCATTCACATTCATTTGAAGTGTAGAGGAGGAATACATAACACTTCGCAAATCAAATTATATCTTACCATGAAACATAGAAATGAGATGCGATATCGCGTTTTAAGCAGCAATAGAACTCTATTGCTACGATAGGTAAACATCTGCAAACGCTATTTCCTTGCAAGGAAGTGTCGCATTTACATTCATTTGAAGTGTAGAAGAGGAATACATGACACTTCGCAAATCATATTATATCTTACCATGAAACAGAGAAATGAGATGCGGTATCGCCATTTAAGAAGCATTAGAACTCTATTGCTACGATACCTAGACATTTGCAGACGCTATTTCCTAGCAAGGAAGTGTCGCATTTACATTCATTTGAAGTGTAGAGGAGGAATACATAACACTTCGCAAATCATATTACATCTTACCATGAAACATAGAAATGAGATGCGATATCGCGTTTTAAGAAGCAATAGAACTCTATTGCTACGATAGGTAAACATCTGCAAACGCTATTTCCTTGCAAGGAAGTGTCGCATTTACATTCATTTGAAGTGTAGAAGAGGAATACATGACACTTCGCAAATCATATTATATCTTACCATGAAACAGAGAAATGAGATGCGATATCGCGTTTTAAGAAGCATTAGAAATCTATTGCTACGATACGTAGACATCTGCAAACGCCATTTCCTAGCGAGGAAGTGTCGCATTCACATTCATTTGAAGTGTAGACGAGGAATACATAACACTTCGCAAATCATATTATATCTTACCATGAAAGATAGAAATGAGATGCAATATCTCGTTTTAAGAAACATTTGAACTCTATTGCTACGATACGTAGACATCAGCAAACGCTATTTCCTTGCAAGGAAGTGTCGCATTTACATTCATTTGAAGTGTAGACGAGGAATACATAACATTTCGCAAATCATATTATATCTTACCATGAAACATAGATATGAGATGCGACATCGCGTTTTAAGAAGCATTAGAAAGCTAATGCTACGATACGTAGATATCTGCTGACGCTATTTCCTAGCGAGGAAGTATCGCATTCACATTCATTTGAAGTGTAGAAGAGGAATACATGACACATCGCAAATCATATTATATCTTACCATGAAACAGAGAAATGAGATGCGATATCGCGTTTTAAGAAGCATTAGAACTCTATTGCTACGATACCCAGACATCGGCAGACGCTATTTCCTAGCAAGGAAGTGTCGCATTTACATTCATTTGAAGTGTAGAGGAGGAATACATAACACTTCGCAAATCATATTACATCTTACCAGGAAACATAGAAATGAGATGCGATATCGCGTTTTAAGAAGCATTAGAACTCTATTGCTACGATAGGTAAACATCTGCAAACGCTATTTCCTTGCAAGGAAGTGTCGCATTTACATTCATTTGAAGTGTAGACGAGGAATACATAACACTTCGCAAATCAGATTATATCTTGCCATGAAACATAGAAATGAGATGCGATATCGCGTTTTAAGAATCATAAGAACGCTATTGCTACGATACGTAGACAACTGCAAACGCTATTTCCTTGCAAGGAAGTGTCGTATTTACATTCATTTGAATCACATACGAGGAATACATAACACTTCGCAATGAATATTATATCTTATCATGAAACATAGATATGAGATGCAATATCTCGTATTAAGAAGCATTTGAACTCTATTGCTACGATACGTAGACATCAGCAAACGCTATTTCCTTGCAAGGATGTGTCGCATTTACATTCATTTGAAGTGTAGACGAGGAATACATAACACTTCGCAAATCATATTATATCTTACCATGAAACATAGAAATGAGATGCGATATCTCGTTTTAAGAAGCATTACAACACTATTGCTACGATAGGTAGACAACTGCAAACGCTATTTCTTTGAAAGGAGTTGTCGCATTTACATTCATTAGAAGTGTAGAGGAGGAATACATAACACTTCGCAAATCATATTATATCTTACCATGAAACATAGAAATGAGATGCGATATTGCGTTTTAAGAAGCATTAGAAAGCTATTGCTACGATACGTAGACATCTGCAAACGCTATTTCCTAGCGAGGAAGTATCGCATTCACATTCATTTGAAGTGTAGACGAGGAATACATGACACTTCGCAAATCATATTATATCTTACCATGAAACAGAGAAATGAGATGCGATATCGCGTTTTAAGAAGCATTAGAAATCTATTGCTACGATAGGTAAACATCTGCAAACGCTATTTCCTTGCAAGGAAGTGTCGCATTTACATTCATTTGAAGTGTAGAAGAGGAATACATGACTCTTCGCAAATCATATTATATCTTACCATGAAACAGAGAAATGAGATGCGATATCGCGTTTTAAGAAGCATTAGAACTCTATTGCTACGATAGGTAAACATCTGCAAACGCTATTTCCTTGCAAGGAAGTGTCGCATTTACATTCATTTGAAGTGTAGACGAGGAATACATAACACTTCGCAAATCATATTATATCTTACCATGAAACATAGAAATGGGATGCGATATCGCGTTTTAAGAAGCATTAGAAAGCTATTGCTACGATACGTAGACATCTGCAAACGCTATTTCCTAGAGAGGAAGTATCGCATTCACATTCATTTGAAGTGTAGACGAGGAATACATAACACTTCGCAAATCATGTTATATCTTACCATCAAACATAGAAATGAGATGCGATATCGCGTTTTAAGAAGCATTAGAAATCTATTGCTACGATACGTAGACATCTGCAAACGCTACTTCCTAGCGAGGAAGTGTCGCATTCACATTCATTTGAAGTGTAGACGAGGAAAACATAACACTTCGCAAATCATATTATATCTTACCATGAAACATAGATATGAGATGCGATGTCGCGTTTTAAGAAGCATTAGAAAGCTAATGCTACGATACGTAGACATCTGCAAACGCTACTTCCTAGCGACGAAGTATCGCATTCACATTCATTTGATGTGTAGACGAGGAATACATAACACTTCGCAAATCATAATATATCTTACCATGAAACATAGAAATCAGATGCGATATTGCGTTTTAAGGAGCATTAGAAAGCTATTGCTACGATACGTAGACATCTGCAAACGTTATTTCCTAGCGAGGAAGTATCGCATTCACATTCATTTGAAGTGCAGACGAGGAATACATGACACTTCGCAAATCATATTATATCTTACCATGAAACAGAGAAATGAGATGCGATATCGCGTTTTAAGAAGCATTAGAAATCTATTGCTACGATACATAGACATCTGCAAACGCTATTTCCTAGCGAGGAAGTGTCGCATTCACATTCATTTGGAGCGTAGACGAGGAATACATAACACTTCGCAAATCATATTACATCTTACCATGAAACAGAGAAATGAGATGCGATATCGCGTTTTAAGAGTCATATGAACTCTATTGCTACGATACGTAGACATCTGCAATCGTTATCTCCTTGCAAGGAAGTGTCGCATTTACTTTCATTTGAATCGTAGACGAGAAGTGCATATCACTTCCCAATGAATATTATATCTTATCATGAAACATAGATATGAGATGCAATATCTCGTTTTAAGAAGCATTTGAACCCTATTGCTTCGATACGTAGATATATGCAAACGCTATTTCCTTGCAAGGAAGTGTCGCATTTACATTCATTTGAAGTGTAGAAGAGGAATACATGACACTTCGCAAATTATATTATATCTTACCATGAAACAGAGAAATGAGATGCGATATCGCGTTTTAAGAAGCATTAGAGCACTATTGCTACGATAGGTAGACATTTGCAAACGCTATTTCCTTGCAAGGAAGTGTCGCATTTACATTCATTTGAAGTGTAGACGAGGAATACATAACACTTCGCAAATCATATTATATCTTACCATGAAACATAGAAATGAGATGCGATATCGCGTTTTAAGAAGCATTAGAACTCTATTGCTACGATAGGTAAACATCTGCAAACGCTATTTCCTTGCAAGGAAGTGTCGCATTTACATTCATTTGAAGTGTAGAAGAGGAATACATGACACTTCGCAAATCATATTATATCTTACCATGAAACAGAGAAATGAGATGCGGTATCGCGATTTAAGAAGCATTAGAACTCTATTGCTACGATACCTAGACATCTGCAGACGCTATTTCCTAGCAAGGAAGTGTCGCATTCACATTCATTTGAAGTGTAGAGGAGGAATACATAACACTTCGCAAATCAAATTATATCTTACCATGAAACATAGAAATGAGATGCGATATCGCGTTTTAAGCAGCAATAGAACTCTATTGCTACGATAGGTAAACATCTGCAAACGCTATTTCCTTGCAAGGAAGTGTCGCATTTACATTCATTTGAAGTGTAGAAGAGGAATACATGACACTTCGCAAATCATATTATATCTTACCATGAAACAGAGAAATGAGATGCGGTATCGCCATTTAAGAAGCATTAGAACTCTATTGCTACGATACCTAGACATTTGCAGACGCTATTTCCTAGCAAGGAAGTGTCGCATTTACATTCATTTGAAGTGTAGAGGAGGAATACATAACACTTCGCAAATCATATTACATCTTACCATGAAACATAGAAATGAGATGCGATATCGCGTTTTAAGAAGCAATAGAACTCTATTGCTACGATAGGTAAACATCTGCAAACGCTATTTCCTTGCAAGGAAGTGTCGCATTTACATTCATTTGAAGTGTAGAAGAGGAATACATGACACTTCGCAAATCATATTATATCTTACCATGAAACAGAGAAATGAGATGCGATATCGCGTTTTAAGAAGCATTAGAAATCTATTGCTACGATACGTAGACATCTGCAAACGCCATTTCCTAGCGAGGAAGTGTCGCATTCACATTCATTTGAAGTGTAGACGAGGAATACATAACACTTCGCAAATCATATTATATCTTACCATGAAAGATAGAAATGAGATGCAATATCTCGTTTTAAGAAACATTTGAACTCTATTGCTACGATACGTAGACATCAGCAAACGCTATTTCCTTGTAAGGAAGTGTCGCATTTACATTCATTTGAAGTGTAGACGAGGAATACATAACATTTCGCAAATCATATTATATCTTACCATGAAACATAGATATGAGATGCGACATCGCGTTTTAAGAAGCATTAGAAAGCTAATGCTACGATACGTAGATATCTGCTGACGCTATTTCCTAGCGAGGAAGTATCGCATTCACATTCATTTGAAGTGTAGAAGAGGAATACATGACACATCGCAAATCATATTATATCTTACCATGAAACAGAGAAATGAGATGCGATATCGCGTTTTAAGAAGCATTAGAACTCTATTGCTACGATACCCAGACATCGGCAGACGCTATTTCCTAGCAAGGAAGTGTCGCATTTACATTCATTTGAAGTGTAGAGGAGGAATACATAACACTTCGCAAATCATATTACATCTTACCAGGAAACATAGAAATGAGATGCGATATCGCGTTTTAAGAAGCATTAGAACTCTATTGCTACGATAGGTAGACATTTGCAAACGCTATTACCTGGCAAGGAAACATCGCATTTACATTCATTTGAAGTGTAGAGGAGGAATACATAACACTTCGCAAATCAGATTATATCTTGCCATGAAACATAGAAATGAGATGCGATATCGCGTTTTAAGAATCATAAGAACGCTATTGCTACGATACGTAGACAACTGCAAACGCTATTTCCTTGCAAGGAAGTGTCGTATTTACATTCATTTGAATCACATACGAGGAATACATAACACTTCGCAATGAATATTATATCTTATCATGAAACATAGATATGAGATGCAATATCTCGTATTAAGAAGCATTTGAACTCTATTGCTACGATACGTAGACATCAGCAAACGCTATTTCCTTGCAAGGATGTGTCGCATTTACATTCATTTGAAGTGTAGACGAGGAATACATAACACTTCGCAAATCATATTATATCTTACCATGAAACATAGAAATGAGATGCGATATCTCGTTTTAAGAAGCATTACAACACTATTGCTACGATAGGTAGACAACTGCAAACGCTATTTCTTTGAAAGGAGTTGTCGCATTTACATTCATTAGAAGTGTAGAGGAGGAATACATAACACTTCGCAAATCATATTATATCTTACCATGAAACATAGAAATGAGATGCGATATTGCGTTTTAAGAAGCATTAGAAAGCTATTGCTACGATACGTAGACATCTGCAAACGCTATTTCCTAGCGAGGAAGTATCGCATTCACATTCATTTGAAGTGTAGACGAGGAATACATGACACTTCGCAAATCATATTATATCTTACCATGAAACAGAGAAATGAGATGCGATATCGCGTTTTAAGAAGCATTAGAAATCTATTGCTACGATAGGTAAACATCTGCAAACGCTATTTCCTTGCAAGGAAGTGTCGCATTTACATTCATTTGAAGTGTAGAAGAGGAATACATGACTCTTCGCAAATCATATTATATCTTACCATGAAACAGAGAAATGAGATGCGATATCGCGTTTTAAGAAGCATTAGAACTCTATTGCTACGATAGGTAAACATCTGCAAACGCTATTTCCTTGCAAGGAAGTGTCGCATTTACATTCATTTGAAGTGTAGACGAGGAATACATAACACTTCGCAAATCATATTATATCTTACCATGAAACATAGAAATGGGATGCGATATCGCGTTTTAAGAAGCATTAGAAAGCTATTGCTACGATACGTAGACATCTGCAAACGCTATTTCCTAGAGAGGAAGTATCGCATTCACATTCATTTGAAGTGTAGACGAGGAATACATAACACTTCGCAAATCATGTTATATCTTACCATCAAACATAGAAATGAGATGCGATATCGCGTTTTAAGAAGCATTAGAAATCTATTGCTACGATACGTAGACATCTGCAAACGCTACTTCCTAGCGAGGAAGTGTCGCATTCACATTCATTTGAAGTGTAGACGAGGAAAACATAACACTTCGCAAATCATATTATATCTTACCATGAAACATAGATATGAGATGCGATGTCGCGTTTTAAGAAGCATTAGAAAGCTAATGCTACGATACGTAGACATCTGCAAACGCTACTTCCTAGCGACGAAGTATCGCATTCACATTCATTTGATGTGTAGACGAGGAATACATAACACTTCGCAAATCATAATATATCTTACCATGAAACATAGAAATGAGATGCGATATTGCGTTTTAAGGAGCATTAGAAAGCTATTGCTACGATACGTAGACATCTGCAAACGTTATTTCCTAGCGAGGAAGTATCGCATTCACATTCATTTGAAGTGCAGACGAGGAATACATGACACTTCGCAAATCATATTATATCTTACCATGAAACAGAGAAATGAGATGCGATATCGCGTTTTAAGAAGCATTAGAAATCTATTGCTACGATACATAGACATCTGCAAACGCTATTTCCTAGCGAGGAAGTGTCGCATTCACATTCATTTGGAGCGTAGACGAGGAATACATAACACTTCGCAAATCATATTACATCTTACCATGAAACAGAGAAATGAGATGCGATATCGCGTTTTAAGAGTCATATGAACTCTATTGCTACGATACGTAGACATCTGCAATCGTTATCTCCTTGCAAGGAAGTGTCGCATTTACTTTCATTTGAATCGTAGACGAGAAGTGCATATCACTTCCCAATGAATATTATATCTTATCATGAAACATAGATATGAGATGCAATATCTCGTTTTAAGAAGCATTTGAACCCTATTGCTTCGATACGTAGATATATGCAAACGCTATTTCCTTGCAAGGAAGTGTCGCATTTACATTCATTTGAAGTGTAGAAGAGGAATACATGACACTTCGCAAATTATATTATATCTTACCATGAAACAGAGAAATGAGATGCGATATCGCGTTTTAAGAAGCATTAGAGCACTATTGCTACGATAGGTAGACATTTGCAAACGCTATTTCCTTGCAAGGAAGTGTCGCATTTACATTCATTTGAAGTGTAGACGAGGAATACATAACACTTCGCAAATCATATTATATCTTACCATGAAACATAGAAATGAGATGCGATATCGCGTTTTAAGAAGCATTAGAACTCTATTGCTACGATAGGTAAACATCTGCAAACGCTATTTCCTTGCAAGGAAGTGTCGCATTTACATTCATTTGAAGTGTAGAAGAGGAATACATGACACTTCGCAAATCATATTATATCTTACCATGAAACAGAGAAATGAGATGCGGTATCGCGATTTAAGAAGCATTAGAACTCTATTGCTACGATACCTAGACATCTGCAGACGCTATTTCCTAGCAAGGAAGTGTCGCATTCACATTCATTTGAAGTGTAGAGGAGGAATACATAACACTTCGCAAATCAAATTATATCTTACCATGAAACATAGAAATGAGATGCGATATCGCGTTTTAAGCAGCAATAGAACTCTATTGCTACGATAGGTAAACATCTGCAAACGCTATTTCCTTGCAAGGAAGTGTCGCATTTACATTCATTTGAAGTGTAGAAGAGGAATACATGACACTTCGCAAATCATATTATATCTTACCATGAAACAGAGAAATGAGATGCGGTATCGCCATTTAAGAAGCATTAGAACTCTATTGCTACGATACCTAGACATTTGCAGACGCTATTTCCTAGCAAGGAAGTGTCGCATTTACATTCATTTGAAGTGCAGAGGAGGAATACATAACACTTCGCAAATCATATTACATCTTACCATGAAACATAGAAATGAGATGCGATATCGCGTTTTAAGAAGCAATAGAACTCTATTGCTACGATAGGTAAACATCTGCAAACGCTATTTCCTTGCAAGGAAGTGTCGCATTTACATTCATTTGAAGTGTAGAAGAGGAATACATGACACTTCGCAAATCATATTATATCTTACCATGAAACAGAGAAATGAGATGCGATATCGCGTTTTAAGAAGCATTAGAAATCTATTGCTACGATACGTAGACATCTGCAAACGCCATTTCCTAGCGAGGAAGTGTCGCATTCACATTCATTTGAAGTGTAGACGAGGAATACATAACACTTCGCAAATCATATTATATCTTACCATGAAAGATAGAAATGAGATGCAATATCTCGTTTTAAGAAACATTTGAACTCTATTGCTACGATACGTAGACATCAGCAAACGCTATTTCCTTGCAAGGAAGTGTCGCATTTACATTCATTTGAAGTGTAGACGAGGAATACATAACACTTCGCAAATCATATTATATCTTACCATGAAACATAGAAATGAGATGCGATATCTCGTTTTAAGAAGCATTACAACACTATTGCTACGATAGGTAGACAACTGCAAACGCTATTTCCTTGCAAGGAGGTGTCGCATTTACATTCATTAGAAGTGTAGAGGAGGAATACATAACACTTCGCAAATCATATTATATCTTACCATGAAACATAGAAATGAGATGCGATATCGCGTTTTAAGAAGCACTAGAAAGCTATTGCTACGATACGTAGACATCTGCAAACGCTATTTCCTAGCGAGGAAGTATCGCTTTCACATTCATTTGAAGTGTAGACGAGGAATACATGACACTTCGCAAATCATATTATATCTTACCATGAAACAGTGAAATTAGATGCGATATCGCGTTTTAAGAAGCATTAGAAATCTATTGCTACGATACGTAGACATCTGCAATCGTTATTTCCTTGCAAGGAAGTGTCGCATTTACTTTCATTTGAATCGTAGACGAGGAGTGCATAACACTTCCCAATGAATATTATATCTTATCATGAAACATAGATATGAGATGCAATATCTCGTTTTAAGAAGCATTTGAACTCTATTGCTTCGATACGTAGACATATGCAAACGCTATTTCCTTGCGAGGAAGTGTCGCATTTACATTCATTTGAAGTGTAGAAGAGGAATACATGACACATCGCAAATCATATTATATCTTACCATGAAACAGAGAAATGAGATGCGATATCGCGTTTTAAGAAGCATTAGAAATCTATTGCTACTATACCTAGACATCTGCAGACGCTATTTCCTAGCAAGGAAGTGTCGCATTTACATTCGTTTGAAGGGTAGAGGAGGAATACATAACACTTCGCAAATCATATTACATCTTACCATGAAACAGAGAAATGAGATGCGATATCGCGTTTTAAGAAGCATTAGAACTCTATTGCTACGATACCTAGACATCTGCAGACGCTATTTCCTAGCAAGGAAGTGTCGCATTTACATTCATTTTAAGTGTAGAGGAGGAATACTTCACACTTCGCAAATCATATTACGTCTTACCATGAAACATAGAAATAAGATGCGATATGGCGTTTTAAGAAGCATTAGAACTCTATTGCTACGATACCTAGATATCTGCAGACGCTATTTCCTAGCAAGGAAGTGTCGCATTTACATTCATTTGAAGTGTAGACGAGGAATACATGACACTTCGCAAATCATATTATATCTTACCATGAAACATAGAAATGAGATGCGATATCGCGTTTTAAGAAGCATTAGAAAGCTATTGCTACGATACGTAGACATCTGCAAACGCTATTTCCTAGCGAGGAAGTATGGCATTCACATTCATTTGAAGTGTAGACGAGGAATACATAACACTTCGCAAATCAAATTATATCTTACCATGAAACATAGAAATGAGATGCGATATCGCGTTTTAAGAAGCATTAGAGCACTATTCCTACGATAGGTAGACATTTGCAAACGCTATTTCCTTGCAAGGAAGTGTCGCATTTACATTCATTTGAAGTGTAGACGAGGAATACATAACACTTCGCAAATCATATTATGTCTTACCATGAATCATAGAAATGAGATGCGATATCGCGTTTTAAGAAGCATTAGAACTCTATTGCTACGATAGGTAAACATCTGCAAACGCTATTTCCTTGCAAGGAAGTGTCGCATTTACATTCATTTGAAGTGTAGAAGAGGAATACATGACACTTCGCAAATCATATTATATCTTACCATGAAACAGAGAAATGAGATGCAATATCGCGTTTTAAGAAGCATTAGAAATCTATTGCTACGATACGTAGACATCTGCAAACGCCATTTCCTAGCGAGGAAGTGTCGCATTCACATTCATTTGAAGTGTAGACGAGGAATACATAACACTTCGCAAATCATATTATATCTTACCATGAAAGATAGAAATGAGATGCGATATCGCGTTTTAAGAATCATAAGAACTCTATTGCTACGATACGTAGACAACTGCAAACGCTATTTCCTTGCAAGGAAGTGTCGCATTTACATTCATTTGAATCGCATACGCGGAATGCATAACACTTCGCAATGAATATTATATCTTATCATTAAACATAGATATGAGACGCAATATCTCGTTTTAAGAAGCATTTGAACTCTATTGCTACGATACGTAGACATCAGCAAACGCTATTTCCTTGCAAGGAAGTGTCGCATTTACATTCATTTGAAGTGTAGACGAGGAATACATAACACTTCGCAAATCATATTATATCTTACCATGAAACATAGAAATGAGATGCGATATCTCGTTTTAAGAAGCATTACAACACTATTGCTACGATAGGTAGACAACTGCAAACGCTATTTCCTTGCAAGGAGGTGTCGCATTTACATTCATTAGAAGTGTAGAGGAGGAATACATAACACTTCGCAAATCATATTATATCTTACCATGAAACATAGAAATGAGATGCGATATCGCGTTTTAAGAAGCACTAGAAAGCTATTGCTACGATACGTAGACATCTGCAAACGCTATTTCCTAGCGAGGAAGTATCGCATTCACATTCATTTGAAGTGTAGACGAGGAATACATGACACTTCGCAAATCATATTATATCTTACCATGAAACAGTGAAATTAGATGCGATATCGCGTTTTAAGAAGCATTAGAAATCTATTGCTACGATACGTAGACATCTGCAATCGTTATTTCCTTGCAAGGAAGTGTCGCATTTACTTTCATTTGAATCGTAGACGAGGAGTGCATAACACTTCCCAATGAATATTATATCTTATCATGAAACATAGATATGAGATGCAATATCTCGTTTTAAGAAGCATTTGAACTCTATTGCTTCGATACGTAGACATATGCAAACGCTATTTCCTTGCGAGGAAGTGTCGCATTTACATTCATTTGAAGTGTAGAAGAGGAATACATGACACATCGCAAATCATATTATATCTTACCATGAAACAGAGAAATGAGATGCGATATCGCGTTTTAAGAAGCATTAGAAATCTATTGCTACTATACCTAGACATCTGCAGACGCTATTTCCTAGCAAGGAAGTGTCGCATTTACATTCGTTTGAAGTGTAGAGGAGGAATACATAACACTTCGCAAATCATATTACATCTTACCATGAAACATAGAAATGAGATGCGCTATCGCGTTTTAAGAAGCATTAGAACACTATTGCTACGATAGGTAGATATTTGCAAACGCTATTACCTGGCAAGGAAATATCGCATTTACATTCATTTGAAGTGTAGAGGAGGAATACATAACACTTCGCAAATCATATTACATCTTACCATGAAACAGAGAAATGAGATGCGATATCGCGTTTTAAGAAGCATTAGAACTCTATTGCTACGATAGGTAAACATCTGCAAACGCTATTTCCTTGCAAGGAAGTGTCGCATTTACATTCATTTGAAGTGTAGAAGAGGAATACATGACACTTCGCAAATCATATTATATCTTACCATGAAACAGAGAAATGAGATGCAATATCGCGTTTTAAGAAGCATTAGAAATCTATTGCTACGATACGTAGACATCTGCAAACGCCATTTCCTAGCGAGGAAGTGTCGCATTCACATTCATTTGAAGTGTAGACGAGGAATACATAACACTTCGCAAATCATATTATATCTTACCATGAAAGATAGAAATGAGATGCGATATCGCGTTTTAAGAATCATAAGAACTCTATTGCTACGATACGTAGACAACTGCAAACGCTATTTCCTTGCAAGGAAGTGTCGCATTTACATTCATTTGAATCGCATACGCGGAATGCATAACACTTCGCAATGAATATTATATCTTATCATTAAACATAGATATGAGACGCAATATCTCGTTTTAAGAAGCATTTGAACTCTATTGCTACGATACGTAGACATCAGCAAACGCTATTTCCTTGCAAGGAAGTGTCGCATTTACATTCATTTGAAGTGTAGACGAGGAGTACATAACACTTCGCAAATCATATTATATCTTACCATGAAACATAGAAATGAGATGCGATATCTCGTTTTAAGAAGCATTACAACACTATTGCTACGATAGGTAGACAACTGCAAACGCTATTTCCTTGCAAGGAGGTGTCGCATTTACATTCATTAGAAGTGTAGAGGAGGAATACATAACACTTCGCAAATCATATTATATCTTACCATGAAACATAGAAATGAGATGCGATATCGCGTTTTAAGAAGCACTAGAAAGCTATTGCTACGATACGTAGACATCTGCAAACGCTATTTCCTAGCGAGGAAGTATCGCATTCACATTCATTTGAAGTGTAGACGAGGAATACATGACACTTCGCAAATCATATTATATCTTACCATGAAACAGTGAAGTTAGATGCGATATCGCGTTTTAAGAAGCATTAGAAATCTATTGCTACGATACGTAGACATCTGCAATCGTTATTTCCTTGCAAGGAAGTGTCGCATTTACTTTCATTTGAATCGTAGACGAGGAGTGCATAACACTTCCCAATGAATATTATATCTTATCATGAAACATAGATATGAGATGCAATATCTCGTTTTAAGAAGCATTTGAACTCTATTGCTTCGATACGTAGACATATGCAAACGCTATTTCCTTGCGAGGAAGTGTCGCATTTACATTCATTTGAAGTGTAGAAGAGGAATACATGACACATCGCAAATCATATTATATCTTACCATGAAACAGAGAAATGAGATGCGATATCGCGTTTTAAGAAGCATTAGAAATCTATTGCTACTATACCTAGACATCTGCAGACGCTATTTCCTAGCAAGGAAGTGTCGCATTTACATTCGTTTGAAGTGTAGAGGAGGAATACATAACACTACGCAAATCATATTACATCTTACCATGAAACATAGAAATGAGATGCGCTATCGCGTTTTAAGAAGCATTAGAACACTATTGCTACGATAGGTAGATATTTGCAAACGCTATTACCTGGCAAGGAAATATCGCATTTACATTCATTTGAAGTGTAGAGGAGGAATACATAACACTTCGCAAATCATATTACATCTTACCATGAAACAGAGAAATGAGATGCGATATCGCGTTTTAAGAAGCATTAGAACTCTATTGCTACGATACCTAGACATCTGCAGACGCTATTTCCTAGCAAGGAAGTGTCGCATTTACATTCATTTTAAGTGTAGAGGAGGAATACTTAACACTTCGCAAATCATATTACGTCTTACCATGAAACATAGAAATAAGATGCGATATGGCGTTTTAAGAAGCATTAGAACTCTATTGCTACGATACCTAGATATCTGCAGACGCTATTTCCTAGCAAGGAAATGTCGCATTTACATTCATTTGAAGTGTAGACGAGGAATACATGACACTTCGCAAATCATATTATATCTTACCATGAAACATAGAAATGAGATGCGATATCGCGTTTTAAGAAGCATTAGAAAGCTATTGCTACGATACGTAGACATCTGCAAACGCTATTTCCTAGCGAGGAAGTATGGCATTCACATTCATTTGAAGTGTAGACGAGGAATACATAACACTTCGCAAATCAAATTATATCTTACCATGAAACATAGAAATGAGATGCGATATCGCGTTTTAAGAAGCATTAGAGCACTATTCCTACGATAGGTAGACATTTGCAAACGCTATTTCCTTGCAAGGAAGTGTCGCATTTACATTCATTTGAAGTGTAGACGAGGAATACATAACACTTCGCAAATCATATTATGTCTTACCATGAATCATAGAAATGAGATGCGATATCGCGTTTTAAGAAGCATTAGAACTCTATTGCTACGATAGGTAAACATCTGCAAACGCTATTTCCTTGCAAGGAAGTGTCGCATTTACATTCATTTGAAGTGTAGAAGAGGAATACATGACACTTCGCAAATCATATTATATCTTACCATGAAACAGAGAAATGAGATGCAATATCGCGTTTTAAGAAGCATTAGAAATCTATTGCTACGATACGTAGACATCTGCAAACGCCATTTCCTAGCGAGGAAGTGTCGCATTCACATTCATTTGAAGTGTAGACGAGGAATACATAACACTTCGCAAATCATATCATATCTTACCATGAAAGATAGAAATGAGATGCGATATCGCGTTTTAAGAATCATAAGAACTCTATTGCTACGATACGTAGACAACTGCAAACGCTATTTCCTTGCAAGGAAGTGTCGCATTTACATTCATTTGAATCGCATACGCGGAATGCATAACACTTCGCAATGAATATTATATCTTATCATTAAACATAGATATGAGACGCAATATCTCGTTTTAAGAAGCATTTGAACTCTATTGCTACGATACGTAGACATCAGCAAACGCTATTTCCTTGCAAGGAAGTGTCGCATTTACATTCATTTGAAGTGTAGACGAGGAATACATAACACTTCGCAAATCATATTATATCTTACCATGAAACATAGAAATGAGATGCGATATCTCGTTTTAAGAAGCATTACAACACTATTGCTACGATAGGTAGACAACTGCAAACGCTATTTCCTTGCAAGGAGGTGTCGCATTTACATTCATTAGAAGTGTGGAGGAGGAATACATAGCACTTCGCAAATCATACTATATCTTACCATGAAACATAGAAATGAGATGCGATATCGCGTTTTAAGAAGCACTAGAAAGCTATTGCTACGATACGTAGACATCTGCAAACGCTATTTCCTAGCGAGGAAGTATCGCATTCACATTCATTTGAAGTGTAGACGAGGAATACATGACACTTCGCAAATCATATTATATCTTACCATGAAACAGTGAAATAAGATGCGTTATCGCGTTTTAAGAAGCATTAGAAATCTATTGCTACGATACGTAGACATCTGCAAACGCTATTTCCTAGCGAGGAAGTGTCGCATTCACATTCATTTGAAGTGTAGACGAGGAATACATAGCACTTCGCAAATCATATTATATCTTACCATGAAACACAGGAATGAGATGGGATATCGCGTTTTAAGAAGCATTAGAAAGCTATTGCTACGATACGTAGACATCTGCAAACGCTATTTCCTAGCGAGGAAGTATCGCATTCACATTCATTTGAAGTGTAGACGAGGAATACATAACACTTCGCAAATCATGTTATATCTTAACATGAAACATAGAAATGAGATGCGATATCGCGTTTTAAGAATCATATGAACTCTATTGCTACGATACGTAGACATCTGCAATCGTTATTTCCTTGCAAGGAAGTGTCGCATTTACTTTCATTTGAATCGTAGACGAGGAATGCATAACACTTCCCAATGAATACTATATCTTATCATGAAACATAGATATGAGATGCAATATCTCGTTTTAAGAAGCATTTGAACTCTATTGCTTCGATACGTAGACATATGCAAACGCTATTTCCTTGCGAGGAAGTGTCGCATTTACATTCATTTGAAGTGTAGAAGAGGAATACATGACACTTCGCAAATCATATTATATCTTACCATGAAACAGAGAAATGAGATGCGATATCGCGTTTTAAGAAGCATTAGAAATCTATTGCTACTATACCTAGACATCTGCAGACGCTATTTCCTAGCATGGAAGTGTCGCATTTACATTCATTTGAAGTGTAGAGGAGGAATACATAACACTTCGCAAATCATATTACATCTTACCATGAAACATAGAAATGAGATGCGCTATCGCGTTTTAAGAAGCATTAGAACACTATTGCTACGATAGGTAGATATTTGCAAACGCTATTACCTGGCAAGGAGATATCGCATTTACATTCATTTGAAGTGTAGAGGAGGAATACATAACACTTCGCAAATCATATTACATCTTACCATGAAACAGAGAAATGAGATGCGATAACGCGTTTTAAGAAGCATTAGAACTCTATTGCTACGATACCTAGACATCTGCAGACGCTATTTCCTAGCAAGGAAGTGTCGCATTTACATTCATTTTAAATGTAGAGGAGGAATAATTAACACTTCGCAAATCATATTACGTCTTACCATGAAACATAGAAATGAGATGCGATATCTCGTTTTAAGAAGCATTACAACACTATTGCTACGATAGGTAGACAACTGCAAACGCTATTTCCTTGCAAGGAGGTGTCGCATTTACATTCATTAGAAGTGTAGAGGAGGAATACATAACACTTCGCAAATCATATTATATCTTACCATGAAACAGAAATGAGATGCGATATCGCGTTTTAAGAAGCACTAGAAAGCTATTGCTACGATACGTAGACATCTGCAAACGCTATTTCCTAGCGAGGAAGTATCGCATTCACATTCATTTGAAGTGTAGACGAGGAATACATGACACTTCGCAAATCATATTATATCTTACCATGAAACAGTGAAATTAGATGCGATATCGCGTTTTAAGAAGCATTAGAAATCTATTGCTACGATACGTAGACATATGCAAACGCTATTTCCTAGCGAGGAAGTGTCGCATTCACATTCATTTGAAGTGTAGACGAGGAATACATAACACTTCGCAAATCATATTATATCTTACCATGAAACACAGGAATGAGATGGGATATCGCGTTTAAAGAAGCATTAGAAAGCTATTGCTACGATACGTAGACATCTGCAAACGCTATTTCCTAGCGAGGAAGTATCGCATTCACATTCATTTGAAGTGTAGACGAGGAATACATAACACTTCGCAAATCATGTTATATCTTAACATGAAACATAGAAATGAGATGCCATATCGCGTTTTAAGAAGCATTAGAAATCTATTGCTACGATACCTAGACATCTGCAAACGCTACTTCCTAGCGAGGAAGTGTCGCATTCACATTCATTTGAAGTGTAGACGAGGAACACATAACACTTCGCAAATCATATTATATCTTACCATGAAACATAGATATGAGATGCGATATCGCGTTTTAAGTAGCATTAGAAAGCTAATGCTACGATACGTAGACATCTGCAAACGCTATTTCCTAGCGACGAAGTATCGCATTCACATTCATTTGATGTGTAGACGAGGAATACATAACACTTCGCAAATCATGTTATATCTTACCATGAAACATAGAAATGAGATGCGATATCGCGTTTTCAGAAGCATTAGAAATCTATTGCTACGGTACGTAGACATCTGCGAACGCGCTTCCTAGCGAGGAAGTGTCGCTTTCACATTCATTTGAAGTGTAGACGAGGAATACATAACATTTCGCAAATCATATTATATCTTACCATGAAACATAGATATGAGATGCGATATCGCGTTTTAAGAAGCATTAGAAAGCTAATGCTACGATACGTAGATATCTGCAAACGCTATTTCCTAGCGAGGAAGTATCGCATTCACATTCATTTGAAGTGTAGACGAGGAATACATGACACTTCGCAAATCATGTTATATCTTACCATGAAACATAGAAATGAGATGCGATATCGCGTTTTAAGAAGCATTAGAAATCTATTGCTACGGTAAGTAGACATCTGCAAACGCTATTTCCTAGCGAGGAAGTGTCGCATTCACATTCATTTGAAGTGTAGACGAGGAATACATAACACTTCGCAAATCATATTACATCTTACCATGAAAGGTAGAAATGAGATGCGATATCGCGTTTTAAGAGTCATATGAACTCTATTGCTACGATACGTAGACATCTGCAATCGTTATCTCCTTGCAAGGAAGTGTCGCATTTACTTTCATTTGAATCGTAGACGAGGAGTGCATATCACTTCCCAATGAATATTATATCTTATCATGAAACATAGATATGAGATGCAATATCTCGTTTTAAGAAGCATTTGAACCATATTGCTTCGATACGTAGATATATGCAAACGCTATTTCCTTGCAAGGAAGTGTCGCATTTACATTCATTTGAAGTGTAGAAGAGGAATACATGACACTTCGCAAATTATATTATATCTTACCATGAAACAGAGAAATGAGATGCGATATCGCGTTTTAAGAAGCATCAGAGCACTATTGCTACGATAGGTAGACATTTGCAAACGCTATTTCCTTGCAAGGAAGTGTCGCATTTACATTCATTTGAAGTGTAGACGAGGAATACATAACACTTCGCAAATCATATTATATCTTACCATGAAACATAGAAATGAGATGCGATATCGCGTTTTAAGAGGCATTAGAACTCTATTGCTACGATAGGTAAACATCTGCAAACGCTATTTCCTTGCAAGGAAGTGTCGCATTTACATTCATTTGAAGTGTAGAAGAGGAATACATGACACTTCGCAAATCATATTATATCTTACCATGAAACAGAGAAATGAGATGCGGTATCGCGATTTAAGAAGCATTAGAACTCTATTGCTACGATACCTAGACATCTGCAGACGCTATTTCCTAGCAAGGAAGTGTCGCATTCACATTCATTTGAAGTGTAGAGGAGGAATACATAACACTTCGCAAATCATATTACATCTTACCATGAAACATAGAAATGAGATGCGATATCGCGTTTTAAGCAGCAATAGAACTCTATTGCTACGATAGGTAAACATCTGCAAAGGCTATTTCCTTGCAAGGAAGTGTCGCATTTACATTCATTTGAAGTGTAGACGAGGAATACATAACACTTCGCAAATCATATTATATCTTGCCATGAAACATAGAAATGAGATGCGATATCGCGTTTTAAGAAGCATTAGAAATCTATTGCTACGATACGTAAATATCTGCAAACGCTATTTCCTAGCGAGGAAGTGTCGCATTCACATTCATTTGAAGTGTAGACGAGGAATACATAACACTTCGCAAATCATATTATATCTTACCATGAAACATAGAAATGAGATGCGATATCGCGTTTTAAGAATCATATGAACTCTATTGCTACGATACGTAGACATCTGCAACCGTTATTTCCTTGCAAGGAAGTGTCGCATTTACTTTCATTTGAATCGTAGACGAGGAGTGCATAACACTTCCCAATGAATATTATATCTTATCATGAAACATAGATATGAGATGCAATATCTCGTTTTAAGAAGCATTTGAACCCTATTGCTTCGATACGTAGACATATGCAAACGCTATTTCCTTGCAAGGAAGTGTCGCATTTACATTCATTTGAAGTGTAGAAGAGGAATACATTACACTTCGCAAATCATATTACGTCATACATTGAAACATAGAAATAAGATGCGATATCGCGTTTTAAGAAGCATTAGAACTCTATTGCTACGATACCTAGATATCTGCAGACGCTATTTCCTAGCAAGGAAGTGTCGCATTTACATTCATTTGAAGTGTAGACGAGGAATACATGACACTTCGCTAATCATATTATATCTTACCATGAAACATAGAAATGAGATGCGATATCGCGTTTTAAGAAGCATTAGAAAGCTATTGCTACGATACGTAGACATCTGCAAACGCTATTTCCTAGCGAGGAAGTATCGCATTCACATTCATTTGAAGTGTAGACGAGGAATACATAACACTTCGCAAATCAAATTATATCTTACCATGAAACATAGAAATGAGATGCGATATCGCGTTTTAAGAAGCATTAGAGCACTATTCCTACGATAGGTAAACATCTGCAAACGCTATTTCCTAGCAAGGAAGTGTCGCATTTACATTCATTTGAAGTGTAGAAGAGGAATACATGACACTTCGCAAATCATATTATATCTTACCATGAAACAGAGAAATGAGATGCGATATCGCGTTTTAAGAAGCATTAGAAATCTATTGCTACGATACGTAGACATCTGCAAACGCCATTTCCTAGCGAGGAAGTGTCGCATTCACATTCATTTGAAGTGTAGACGAGGAATACATAACACTTCGCAAATCATATTATATCTTACCATGAAAGATAGAAATGAGATGCGATATCGCGTTTTAAGAATCATAAGAACTCTATTGCTACGATACGTAGACAACTGCAAACGCTATTTCCTTGCGATGAAGTGTCGCATTTACATTCATTTGAAGTGTAGAAGAGGAATACATGACACTTCGCAAATCATATTATATCTTACCATGAAACAGAGAAATGAGATGCGATATCGCGTTTTAAGAAGCATTAGAAATCTATTGCTACTATACCTAGACATCTGCAGACGCTATTTCCTAGCAAGGAAGTGTCGCATTTACATTCATTTGAAGTGTAGAGGAGGAATACATAACACTTCGCAAATCATATTACATCTTACCATGAAACATAGAAATGAGATGCGCTATCGCGTTTTAAGAAGCATTAGAACACTATTGCTACGAGAGGTAGATATTTGCAAACGCTATTACCTGGCAAGGAGATATCGCATTTACATTCATTTGAAGTGTAGACGAGGAATACATAACACTTCGCAAATCATATTATATCTTACCATGAAACATAGAAATGAGATGCGATATCTCGTTTTAAGAAGCATTAGAAATCTATTGCTACGATAGGTAAACATCTGCAAACGCTATTTCCTTGCAAGGAACTGTCGCATTTACATTCATTTGAAGTGCAGAAGAGGAATACATGACTCTTCGCAAATCATATTATATCTTACCATGAAACATAGGAATGAGATGCGATATCGCGTTTTAAGAAGCATTAGAAATCTATTGCTACGATACGTAGACATCTGCAAACGCTATTTCCTAGCGAGGAAGTGTCGCATTCACATTCATTTGAAGTGTAGACGAGGAATACATAACACTTCGCAAATCATATTATATCTTACCATGAAACATAGAAATGAGATGCGATATCGCGTTTTCAGAAGCATTAGAAATCTATTGCTACGGTACGTAGACATCTGCAAACGCGCTTCCTAGCGAGGAAGTGTCGCATTCACATTCATTTGAAGTGTAGACGAGGAATACATAACATTTCGCAAATCATATTATATCTTACCATGAAACATAGATATGAGATGCGATATCGCGTTTTAAGAAGCATTAGAAAGCTAATGCTACGATACGTAGATATCTGCAAACGCTATTTCCTAGCGAGGAAGTATCGCATTCACATTCATTTGAAGTGTAGACGAGGAATACATGACACTTCGCAAATCATGTTATATCTTACCATGAAACATAGAAATGAGATGCGATATCGCGTTTTAAGAAGCATTAGAAATCTATTGCTACGGTAAGTAGACATCTGCAAACGCTATTTCCTAGCGAGGAAGTGTCGCATTCACATTCGTTTGAAGTGTAGACGAGGAATACATAACACTTCGCAAATCATATTATATCTTACCATGAAACATAGAAATGAGATGCGATATCGCGTTTTAAGAAGCATTAGAACTCTATTGCTACGATAGGTAAACATCTGCAAACGCTATTTCCTTGCAAGGAAGTGTTGCATTTATATTCATTTGAAGTGTAGACGAGGAATACATAACACTTCGCAAATCATATTATATCTTGCCATGAAACATAGAAATGAGATGCGATATCGCGTTTTAAGAATCATATGAACTCTATCGCTACGATACCTAGACATCTGCAGACGCTATTTCCTAGCAGGGAAGTGTCGCATTTACATTCATTTGAAGTGTAGAAGAGGCATACATGACTCTTCGCAAATCATATTATATCTTACCATGAAACAGAGAAATGAGATGCGATATCGCGTTTTAAGAAGCATTAGAACTCTATTGCTACGATACCTAGACATCTGCAGACGCTATTTCCTAGCAAGGAAGTGTCGCATTTACATTCATTTGAAGTGTAGAGGAGGAATACATAACACTTCGCAAATCATATTACATCTTACCATGAAACATAGAAATGAGATGCGATATCGCGTTTAAAGGGGCATTAGAACACTATTGCTACGATAGGTAAACATCTGCAAACGCTATTTCCTAGCGAGGAAGTGTCGCATTCACTTTCATTTGAAGTGTAGACGAGGAATACATAACACTTCGCAAATCATATTATATCTTACCATGAAACATAGAAATGAGATGCGATATCGCGTTTTAAGAAGCATTAGATAGCTATTGCTACGGTACGTAGACATCTGCAAACGCCATTTCCTAGCGAGGAAGTGTCGCATTCACATTCATTTGAAGTGTAGACGAGGAATACATAACATTTCGCAAATCATATTATATCTTACCATGAAACATAGATATGAGATGCGATATCGCGTTTTAAGAAGCATTAGAAAGCTAATGCTACGATACGTAGATATCTGCAAACGCTATTTCCTAGCGAGGAAGTGTCGCATTCACATTCATTTGAAGTGTAGACGAGGAATACATAACACATCGCAAATCATAATATATCTTACCACGAAACATAGAAATGAGATGCGATATCGCGTTTTAAGAAGCATTAGAACACTATCGCTACGATACCTAGACATCTGCAGACGCTATTTCCTAGCAAGGAAGTGTCGCATTTACATTCATTTGAAGTGTGGACGAGGAATACATGACACTTCGCAAATCATATTATATCTTACCATGAAACAGAGAAATGAGATGCGATATCGCGTTTTAAGAAGCATTAGAACTCTATTGCTACGATACCTAGACATCTGCAGACGCTATTTCCTAGCAAGGAAGTGTCGCATTTACATTCATTTGAAGTGTAGAGGAGGAATACATAACACTTCGCAAATCATATTACATCTTACCATGAAACATAGAAATGAGATGCGATATCGCGTTTTAAGAAGCATTAGAACACTATCGCTACGATACCTAGACATCTGCAGACGCTATTTCCTAGCAAGGAAGTGTCGCATTTACATTCATTTGAAGTGTAGAGGAGGAATACATAACACTTCGCAAATCATATTACATCTTACCATGAAACATAGAAATGAGATGCGATATCGCGTTTGAAGAAGCATTAGAACACTATTGCTACGATAGGTAAACATCTGCAAACGCTATTTCCTTGCAAGGATGTGTCGCATTCACATTCATTTGAAGTGTAGACGAGGAATACATAACACTTCGCAAATCATATTATATCTTACCATGAAACATAGAAATGAGATGCGATATCGCGTTTTAAGAAGCATTAGAAAGCTATTGCTACGATACGTAGACATCTGCAAACGCTATTTCCTAGCGAGGAAGTATCGCATTCACATTCATTTGAAGTGTAGACGAGGAATACATAACACTTCGCAAATCATGTTATATCTTACCATGAAACATAGAAATGAGATGCGATATCGCGTTTTAAGAAGCATTAGAAATCTATTGCTACGATACGTAGACATCTGCAAACGCTACTTCCTAGCGAGGAAGTGTCGCATTCACATTCATTTGAAGTGTAGACGAGGAAAACATAACACTTCGCAAATCATATTATATCTTACCATGAAACATAGATATGAGAAGCGATATCGCGTTTTAAGAAGCATTAGAAAGCTAATGCTACGATACGTAGACATCTGCAAACGCTACTTCCTAGCGACGAAGTATCGCATTCACATTCATTTGATGTGTAGACGAGGAATACATAACACTTCGCAAATCATATTATATCTTACCATGAAACATAGATATGAGATGCGATATCGCGTTTTAAGAAGCATTAGAAAGCTAATGCTACGATACGTAGATATCTGCAAACGCTATTTCCTAGCGAGGAAGTGTCGCATGCACATTCATTTGAAGTGTAGACGAGGAATACATAACACATCGCAAATCATAATATATCTTACCATGAAACATAGAAATGAGATGCGATATCGCGTTTTAAGAAGCATTAGAACACTATCGCTACGATACCTAGACATCTGCAGACGCTATTTCCTAGCAAGGAAGTGTCGCATTTACATTCATTTGAAGTGTGGACGAGGAATACATGACACTTCGCAAAACATATTATATCTTACCATGAAACAGAGAAATGATATGCGATATCGCGTTTTAAGAAGCATTAGAACTCTATTGCTACGATACCTAGACATCTGCAGACGCTATTTCCTAGCAAGGAAGTGTCGCATTTACATTCATTTGAAGTGTAGAGGAGGAATACATAACACTTCGCAAATCATATTACATCTTAGAATGAAACATAGAAATGAGATGCGATATCGCGTTTTAAGAAGCATTAGAACACTATCGCTACGATACCTAGACATCTGCAGACGCTATTTCCTAGCAGGGAAGTGTCGCATTTACATTCATTTGAAGTGTAGACGAGGAATACATAACACTTCGCAAATCATATTATATCTTGCCATGAAACATAGAAATGAGATGCGATATCGCGTTTTAAGAAGCATTAGAAATCTATTGCTACGATACGTAGACATCTGCAAACGCTATTTCCTAGCGAGGAAGTGTCGCATTCACATTCACTTGAAGTGTAGACGAGGAATACATAACACTTCGCAAATCATAATATATCTTACCATGAAACATAGAAATGAGATGCGATATCGCGTTTTAAGAAGCATTAGAACACTATCGCTACGATACCTAGACATCTGAAGACGCTATTTCCTAGCAAGGAAGTGTCGCATTTACATTCATTTGAAGTGTGGACGAGGAATACATGACACTTCGCAAATCATATTATATCTTACCATGAAACAGAGAAATGAGATGCGATATCGCGTTTTAAGAAGCATTAGAACTCTATTGCTACGATACCTAGACATCTGCAGACGCTATTTCCTAGCAAGGAAGTGTCGCATTCACATTCATTTGAAGTGTAGCCGAGGAATACATAACACTTCGCAAATCATATTATATCTTACCATGAAAGATAGAAATGAGATGCGATATCGCGTTTTAAGAATCATATGAACTCTATTGCTACGATACGTAGACATCTGCAATCGTTATTTCCTTGCAAGGAAGTGTCGCATTTACTTTCATTTGAATCGTAGACGAGGAATGCATAACACTTCCCAATGAATATTATATCTTATCATGAAACATAGATATGAGATGCAATATCTCGTTTTAAGAAGCATTTGAACCCTATTGCTTCGATACGTAGACATATGCAAACGCTATTTCCTTGCAAGGAAGTGTCGCATTTACATTCATTTGAAGTGTAGACGAGGAATACATAACACTTCGCAAATCAGATTATATCTTGCCATGAAACATAGAAATGAGATGCGATATCGCGTTTTAAGAAGCATTAGAAATCTATTGCTACGATACGTAGACATCTGCAAACGCCATTTCCTAGCGAGGAAGTGTCGCATTCACATTCATTTGAAGTGTAGACGAGGAATACATAACACTTCGCAAATCATATTATATCTTACCATGAAAGATAGAAATGAGATGCGATATCGCGTTTTAAGAATCATAAGAACTCTATTGCTACGATACGTAGACAACTGCAAACGCTATTTCCTTGCAAGGAAGTGTCGCATTTACATTCATTTGAATCGCATACGAGGAATGCATAACACTTCGCAATGAATATTATATCTTATCATGAAGCATAGATATGAGATGCAATATCTCGTTTTAAGAAGCATTTGAACTCTATTGCTACGATACGTAGACATCAGCAAACGCTACTTCCTTGCAAGGAAGTGTCGCATTTACATTCATTTGAAGTGTAGACGAGGAATACATAACACGTCGCAAATCATATTATATCTTACCATGAAACATAGAAATGAGATGCGATATCGCGTTTTAAGAAGCATTAGAAAGGTATTGCTACGATACGTAGACATCTGCAAACGCTATTTCCTAGCGAGGAAGTATTTCATTCACATTCATTTGAAGTGTAGACGAGGAATACATGACACTTCGCAAATCATATTATATCTTACCATGAAACAGAGAAATGAGATGCGATATCGCGTTTTAAGAAGCATTAGAAATCTATTGCTACAATACGTATGAATCTGCAAACGCTATTTCCTAGCGAGGAAGTGTCGCATTCACATTCATTTGAAGTGTAGACGAGGAATACATAACACTTCGCAAATCATATTATATCTTCCCATGAAACATAGAAATGAGATGCGATATCGCGTTTTAAGAAGCATTAGAAAGCTATTGCTACGGTACGTAGACATCTGCAAACGCTATTTCCTAGCGAGGAAGTGTTGCATTCACATTCATTTGAAGTGTAGACGAGGAATACATAACATTTCGCAAATCATATTATATCTTACCATGAAACATAGATATGAGATGCGATATCGCGTTTTAAGAAGCATTAGAAAGCTAATGCTACGATACGTAGATATCTGCAAACGCTATTTCCTAGCGAGGAAGTGTCGCATTCACATTCATTTGAAGTGTAGACGTGGAATACATAACACATCGCAAATCATAATATATCTTACCATGAAACATAGAAATGAGATGCGATATCGCGTTTTAAGAAGCATTAGAACACTATCGCTACGATACCTAGACATCTGCAGACGCTATTTCCTAGCAAGGAAGTGTCGCATTTACATTCATTTGAAGTGTGGACGAGGAATACATGACACTTCGCAAATCATATTATATCTTACCATGAAACAGAGAAATGAGATGCGATATCGCGTTTTAAGAAGCATTAGAACTCTATTGCTACGATACCCAGACATCTGCAGACGCTATTTCCTAGCAAGGAAGTGTCGCATTTACATTCATTTGAAGTGTAGAGGAGGAATACATAACACTTCGCAAATCATATTACATCTTACCAAGAAACATAGAAATGAGATGCGATATCGCGTTTTAAGAAGCATTAGAACTCTAATGCTACGATAGGTAAACATCTGCAAACGCTATTTCCTTGCAAGGAAGTGTCGCATTTACATTCATTTGAAGTGTAGACGAGGAATACATAACACTTCGCAAATCATATTATATCTTGCCATGAAACATAGAAATGAGATGCGATATCGCGTTTTAAGAAGCATTAGAAATCTATTGCTACGATACGTAGACATCCTCAAACGCTATTTCCTAGCGAGGAAGTGTCGCATTCACATTCACTTGAAGTGTAGACGAGGAATACATAACACTTCGCAAATCAAAATATATCTTACCATGAAACATAGAAATGAGGTGCGATATCGCGTTTTAAGAAGCATTAGAAATCCATTGCTACGGTACGTAGACATCTGCAAACGCTATTTCCTAGCGAGGAAGTGTCGCATTCACATTCATTTGAAGTGTAGACGAGGAATACATAACATTTCGCAAATCATATTATATCTTACCATTAAACATAGATATGAGATGCGATATCGCGTTTTAAGAAGCATTAGAAAGCTAATGCTACGATACGTAGATATCTGCAAACGCTATTTCCTAGCGACGAAGTGTCGCATTCACATTCATTTGAAGTGTAGACGAGGAATACATAACACTTCGCAAATCATAATATATCTTACCATGAAACATAGAAATGAGATGCGATATCGCGTTTTAAGAAGCATTAGTACACTTTCGCTACGATAACTAGACATCTGCGGACGCTATTTCCTAGCAAGGAAGTGTCGCATTTACATTCATTTGAAGTGTGGACGAGGAATACATAACACTTCGCAAATCATATTATATCTTGCCATGAAACATAGAAATGAGATGCGATATCGCGTTTTAAGAAGCATTAGAAATCTATTGCTACGATACGTAGACATCTGCAAACGCTATTTCCTAGCGAGGAAGTGTCGCATTCACATTCATTTGAAGTGTAGACGAGGAATACATAACACTTCGCAAATCATATTATATCTTACCATGAAAGATAGAAATGAGATGCGATATCGCGTTTTAAGAATCATATGAACTCTATTGCTACGATACGTAGACATCTGCAATCGTTATTTCCTTGCAAGGAAGTGTCGCATTTACTTTCATTTGAATCGTAGACGAGGAATGCATAACACTTCCCAATGAATATTATATCTTATCATGAAACATAGATATGAGATGCAATATCTCGTTTTAAGAAGCATTTGAACCCTATTGCTTCGATACGTAGACATATGCAAACGCCATTTCCTTGCAAGGAAGTGTCGCATTTACATTCATTTGAAGTGTAGACGAGGAATACATAACACTTCGCAAATCAGATTATATCTTGCCATGAAACATAGAAATGAGATGGGATAACGCGTTTTAAGAAACATTAGAAATCTATTGCTACGATACGTAGACATCTGCAAACGCCATTTCCTAGCGAGGAAGTGTCGCATTCACATTCATTTGAAGTGTAGACGAGGAATACATAACACTTCGCAAATCATATTATATCTTACCGTGAAAGATAGAAATGAGATGCGATATCGCGTTTTAAGAATCATAAGAACTCTATTGCTACGATACGTAGACAACTGCAAACGCTATTTCCTTGCAAGGAAGTGTCGCATTTACATTCATTTGAATCGCATACGAGGAATGCATAACACTTCGCAATGAATATTATATCTTATCATGAAGCATAGATATGAGATGCAATATCTCGTTTTAAGAAGCATTTGAACTCTATTGCTACGATACGTAGACATCAGCAAACGCTACTTCCTTGCAAGGAAGTGTCGCATTTACATTCATTTGAAGTGTAGACGACGAATACATAACACGTCGCAAATCATATTATATCTTACCATGAAACATAGAAATGAGATGCGATATCGCGTTTTAAGAAGCATTAGAAAGCTATTGCTACGATACGTAGACATCTGCAAACGCTATTTCCTAGCGAGGAAGTATCGCATTCACATTCATTTGAAGTGTAGACGAGGAATACATGACACTTCGCAAATCATATTATATCTTACCATGAAACAGAGAAATGAGATGCGATATCGCGTTTTAAGAAGCATTAGAAATCTATTGCTACGATACGTATACATCTGCAAACGCTATTTCCTAGCGAGGAAGCGTCGCATTCACATTCATTTGAAGTGTAGACGAGGAATACATAACACTTCGCAAATCATATTATATCTTACCATGAAACATAGAAATGAGATGCGATATCGCGTTTTAAGAAGCATTAGAAAGCTATTGCTACGGTACGTAGACATCTGCAAACGCTATTTCCTAGCGAGGAAGTGTCGCATTCACATTCATTTGAAGTGTAGACGAGGAATACATAACATTTCGCAAATCATATTATATCTTACCATGAAACATAGATATGAGATGCGATATCGCGTTTTAAGAAGCATTAGAAAGCTAATGCTACGATACGTAGATATCTGCAAACGCTATTTCCTAGCGAGGAAGTGTCGCATTCACATTCATTTGAAGTGTAGACGTGGAATACATAACACATCGCAAATCATAATATATCTTACCATGAAACATAGAAATGAGATGCGATATCGCGTTTTAAGAAGCATTAGAACACTATCGCTACGATACCTAGACATCTGCAGACGCTATTTCCTAGCAAGGAAGTGTCGCATTTACATTCATTTGAAGTGTGGACGAGGAATACATGACACTTCGCAAATCATATTATATCTTACCATGAAACAGAGAAATGATATGCGATATCGCGTTTTAAGAAGCATTAGAACTCTATTGCTACGATACCTAGACATCTGCAGACGCTATTTCCTAGCAAGGAAGTGTCGCATTTACATTCATTTGAAGTGTAGAGGAGGAATACATAACACTTCGCAAATCATATTACATCTTACAATGAAACATAGAAATGAGATGCGATATCGCGTTTTAAGAAGCATTAGAACACTATCGCTACGATACCTAGACATCTGCAGACGCTAATTCCTAGCAGGGAAGTGTCGCATTTACATTCATTTGAAGTGTAGACGAGGAATACATAACACTTCGCAAATCATATTATATCTTGCCATGAAACATAGAAATGAGATGCGATATCGCGTTTTAAGAAGTATTAGAAATCTATTGCTACGATACGTAGACATCTGCAAACGCTATTTCCTAGCGAGGAAGTGTCGCATTCACATTCACTTGAAGTGTAGACGAGGAATACATAATACTTCGCAAATCATATTATATCTTGCCATGAAACATAGAAATGAGATGCGATATCGCGTTTTTAGAAGCATTAGAAATCTATTGCTACGATACGTAGACATCTGCAAACGCTATTTCCTAGCGAGGAAGTGTCGCATTCACATTCACTTGAAGTGTAGACGAGGAATACATAACACTTCGCAAATCATAATATATCTTACCATGAAACATAGAAATGAGATGCGATATCGCCTTTTAAGAAGCATTAGAACACTATCGCTACGATACCTAGACATCTGCAAACGCTATTTCCTAGCAAGGAAGTGTCGCATTCACATTCATTTGAAGTGTAGACGAGGAATACATAACACTTCGCAAATCATATTATATCTTACCATGAAAGATAGAAATGAGATGCGATATCGCGTTTTAAGAATCATATGAACTCTATTGCTACGATACGTAGACATCTGCAATCGTTATTTCCTCGCAAGGAAGTGTCGCATTTACTTTCATTTGAATCGTAGACGAGGAATGCATAACACTTCCCAATGAATATTATATCTTATCATGAAACATAGATATGAGATGCAATATCTCGTTTTAAGAAGAATTTGAACCCTATTGCTTCGATACGTAGACATATGCAAACGCTATTTCCTTGCAAGGAAGTGTCGCATTTACATTCATTTGAAGTGTAGACGAGGAATACATAACATTTCGCAAATCAGATTATATCTTGCCATGAAACATAGAAATGAGATGCTATATCGCGTTTTAAGAAGCATTAGAAATCTATTGCTACGATACGTAGACATCTGCAAACGCCATTTCCTAGCGAGGAAGTGTGGCATTCACATTCATTTGAAGTGTAGACGAGGAATACATAACACTTCGCAAATCATATTATATCTTACCATGAAAGATAGAAATGAGATGCGATATCGCGTTTTAAGAATCATAAGAACTCTATTGCTACGATACGTAGACAACTGCAAACGCTATTTCCTTGCAAGGAAGTGTCGCATTTACATTCATTTGAATCGCATACGAGGAATGCATAACACTTCGCAATGAATATTATATCTTATCATGAAGCATAGATATGAGATGCAATATCTCGTTTTAAGAAGCATTTGAACTCTATTGCTACGATACGTAGACATCAGCAAACGCTACTTCCTTGCAAGGAAGTGTCGCATTTACATTCATTTGAAGTGTAGACGACGAATACATAACACGTCGCAAATCATATTATATCTTACCATGAAACATAGAAATGAGATGCGATATCGCGTTTTAAGAAGCATTAGAAAGCTATTGCTACGATACGTAGACATCTGCAAACGCTATTTCCTAGCGAGGAAGTATCGCATTCACATTCATTTGAAGTGTAGACGAGGAATACATGACACTTCGCAAATCATATTATATCTTACGATGAAACAGAGAAATGAGATGCGATATCGCGTTTTAAGAAGCATTAGAAATCTATTGCTACGATACGTATACATCTGCAAACGCTATTTCCTAGCGAGGAAGTGTCGCATTCACATTCATTTGAAGTGTAGACGAGGAATACATAACACTTCGCAAATCATATTATATCTTCCCATGAAACATAGAAATGAGATGCGATATCGCGTTTTAAGAAGCATTAGAAAGCTATTGCTACGGTACGTAGACATCTGCAAACGCTATTTCCTAGCGAGGAAGTGTCGCATTCACATTCATTTGAAGTGTAGACGAGGAATACATAACATTTCGCAAATCATATTATATCTTACCATGAAACATAGATATGAGATGCGATATCGCGTTTTAAGAAGCATTAGAAAGCTAATGCTACGATACGTAGATATCTGCAAACGCTATTTCCTAGCGAGGAAGTGTCGCATTCACATTCATTTGAAGTGTAGACGTGGAATACATAACACATCGCAAATCATAATATATCTTACCATGAAACATAGAAATGAGATGCGATATCGCGTTTTAAGAAGCATTAGAACACTATCGCTACGATACCTAGACATCTGCAGACGCTATTTCCTAGCAAGGAAGTGTCGCATTTACATTCATTTGAAGTGTGGACGAGGAATACATGACACTTCGCAAATCATATTATATCTTACCATGAAACAGAGAAATGAGATGCGATATCGCGTTTTAAGAAGCATTAGAACTCTATTGCTACGATACCCAGACATCTGCAGACGCTATTTCCTAGCAAGGAAGTGTCGCATTTACATTCATTTGAAGTGTAGAGGAGGAATACATAACACTTCGCAAATCATATTACATCTTACCAAGAAACATAGAAATGAGATGCGATATCGCGTTTTAAGAAGCATTAGAACTCTATTGCTACGATAGGTAAACATCTGCAAACGCTATTTCCTTGCAAGGAAGTGTCGCATTTACATTCATTTGAAGTGTAGACGAGGAATACATAACACATCGCAAATCATATTATATCTTGCCATGAAACATAGAAATGAGATGCGATATCGCGTTTTAAGAAGCATTAGAAATCTATTGCTACGATACGTAGACATCCTCAAACGCTATTTCCTAGCGAGGAAGTGTCGCATTCACATTCACTTGAAGTGTAGACGAGGAATACATAACACTTCGCAAATCAAAATATATCTTACCATGAAACATAGAAATGAGATGCGATATCGCGTTTTAAGAAGCATTAGAAATCCATTGCTACGGTACGTAGACATCTGCAAACGCTATTTCCTAGCGAGGAAGTGTCGCATTCACATTCATTTGAAGTGTAGACGAGGAATACATAACATTTCGCAAATCATATTATATCTTACCATTAAACATAGATATGAGATGCGATATCGCGTTTTAAGAAGCATTAGAAAGCTAATGCTACGATACGTAGATATCTGCAAACGCTATTTCCTAGCGACGAAGTGTCGCATTCACATTCATTTGAAGTGTAGACGAGGAATACATAACACTTCGCAAATCATAATATATCTTACCATGAAACATAGAAATGAGATGCGATATCGCGTTTTAAGAAGCATTAGTACACTTTCGCTACGATAACTAGACATCTGCGGACGCTATTTCCTAGCAAGGAAGTGTCGCATTTACATTCATTTGAAGTGTGGACGAGGAATACATAACACTTCGCAAATCATATTATATCTTGCCATGAAACATAGAAATGAGATGCGATATCGCGTTTTAAGAAGCATTAGAAATCTATTGCTACGATACGTAGACATCTGCAAACGCTATTTCCTAGCGAGGAAGTGTCGCATTCACATTCATTTGAAGTGTAGACGAGGAATACATAACACTTCGCAAATCATATTATATCTTACCATGAAAGATAGAAATGAGATGCGATATCGCGTTTTAAGAATCATATGAACTCTATTGCTACGATACGTAGACATCTGCAATCGTTATTTCCTTGCAAGGAAGTGTCGCATTTACTTTCATTTGAATCGTAGACGAGGAATGCATAACACTTCCCAATGAATATTATATCTTATCATGAAACATAGATATGAGATGCAATATCTCGTTTTAAGAAGCATTTGAACCCTATTGCTTCGATACGTAGACATATGCAAACGCTATTTCCTTGCAAGGAAGTGTCGCATTTACATTCATTTGAAGTGTAGACGAGGAATACATAACACTTCGCACATCAGATTATATCTTGCCATGAAACATGGAAATGACATGCGATATCGCGTTTTAAGAAGCATTAGAAATCTATTGCTACGATACGTAGACATCTGCAAACGCCATTTCCTAGCGAGGAAGTGTCGCATTCACATTCATTTGAAGTGTAGACGAGGAATACATAACACTTCGCAAATCATATTATATCTTACCATGAAAGATAGAAATGAGATGCGATATCGCGTTTTAAGAATCATAAGAACTCTATTGCTACGATACGTAGACAACTGCAAACGCTATTTCCTTGCAAGGAAGTGTCGCATTTACATTCATTTGAATCGCATACGAGGAATGCATAACACTTCGCAATGAATATTATATCTTATCATGAAGCATAGATATGAGATGCAATATCTCGTTTTAAGAAGCATTTGAACTCTATTGCTACGATACGTAGACATCAGCAAACGCTATTTCCTTGCAAGGAAGTGTCGCATTTACATTCATTTGAAGTGTAGACGAGGAATACATAACACGTCGCAAATCATATTATATCTTGCCATGAAACATAGAAATGAGATGCGATATCGCGTTTTAAGAAGCATTAGAACTCTATTGCTACGATAGGTAAACATCTGCAAACGCTATTTCCTTGCAAGGAAGTGTCGCATTTACATTCATTTGAAGTGTAGACGAGGAATACATATCACGTCGCAAATCATATTATATCTTACCATGAAACATAGAAATGAGATGCGATATCGCGTTTTAAGAAGCATTAGAAAGCTATTGCTACGATACGTAGACATCTGCAAACGCTATTTCCTAGCGAGGAAGTATCGCATTCACATTCATTTGAAGTGTAGACGAGGAATACTTGACACTTCGCAAATCATAATATATCTTACCATGAAACATTGAAATGAGATGCGATATCGCGTTTTAAGTAGCATTAGAACACTATCGCTACGATACCTAGACATCTGCGGACGCTATTTCCTAGCAAGGAAGTGTCGCATTTACATTCATTTGAAGTGTAGTCGAGGAATACATAACACTCCGCAAATCATATTATATCTTACCATGAAACATAGAAATGAGATGCGATATCGCGTTTTAAGAAGCATTAGAAAGCTATTGCTACGGTACGTAGACATCTGCAAACGCTATTTCCTAGCGAGGAAGTGTCGCATTCACATTCATTTGAAGTGTAGACGAGGAATACATAACATTTCGCAAATCATATTATATCTTACCATGAAACATAGATATGAGATGCGATATCGCGTTTTAAGAAGCATTAGAAAGCTAATGCTACGATACGTAGATATCTGCAAACGCTATTTCCTAGCGAGGAAGTTTCGCATTCACATTCATTTGAAGTGTAGACGAGGAATACATAAAACATTGCAAATCATAATATATCTTACCATGAAACATAGAAATGAGATGCGATATCGCGTTTTAAGAAGCATTAGAACACTATCGCTACGATACCTAGACATCTGCAGACGCTATTTCCTAGCAATGAAGTGTCGCATTTACATTCATTTGAAGTGTGGACGAGGAATACATGACACTTCGCAAATCATATTATATCTTACCATGAAACAGAGAAATGAGATGCGATATCGCGTTTTAAGAAGCATTAGAACTCTATTGCTACGATACCTAGACATCTGCAGACGCTATTTCCTAGCAAGGAAGTGTCGCATTTACATTCATTTGAAGTGTAGAGGAGGAATACATAACACTTCGCAAATCATATTACATCTTACCATGAAACATAGAAATGGGATGCGATATCGCGTTTTAAGAAGCATTAGAACACTATCGCTACGATACCTAGACATCTGCAGACGCTATTTCCTAGCAGGGAAGTGTCGCATTTACATTCATTTGAAGTGTAGACGAGGAATACATAACACTTCGCAAATCATATTATATCTTGCCATGAAACATAGAAATGAGATGCGATATCGCGTTTTAAGAAGCATTAGAAATCTATTGCTACGATACGTAGACATCTGCAAACGCTATTTCCTAGCGAGGAAGTGTCGCATTCACATTCACTTGAAGTGTAGACGAGGAATACATAACACTTCGCAAATCAAAATATATCTTACCATGAAACATAGAAATGAGATGCGATATCGCGTTTTAAGAAGCATTAGAAATCCATTGCTACGGTACGTAGACATCTGCAAACGCCATTTCCTAGCGAGGAAGTGTAGCATTCACTTTCATTTGAAGTGTAGACGAGGAATACATAACATTTCGCAAATCATATTATATCTTACCATTAAACATAGATATGAGATGCGATATCGCGTTTTAAGAAGCATTAGAAAGCTAATGCTACGATACGTAGATATCTGCAAACGCTATTTCCTAGCGACGAAGTGTCGCATTCACATTCATTTGAAGTGTAGACGAGGAATACATAACACTTCGCAAATCATAATATATCCTACCATGAAACATACAAATGAGATGCGATATCGCGTTTTAAGAAGCATTAGAACACTTTCGCTACGATACCTAGACATCTGCGGACGCTATTTCCTAGCAAGGAAGTGTCGCATTTACATTCATTTGAAGTGTAGACGAGGAATACATAACACTTCGCAAATCATATTATATCTTACCATGAGACATTGAAATGAGATGCGATATCGCGTTTTAAGTAGCATTAGAACACTATCGCAACGATACCTAGACATCTGCAGACGCTATTTCCTAGCGAGGAAGTATCGCATTCACATTCATTTGAAGTGTAGACGAGGAATACTTGACACTTCGCAAATCATATTATATCTTACCATGAAACAGAGAAATGAGATGCGATATCGCGTTTTAAGAAGCATTAGAAATCTATTGCTACGATACGTATACATCTGCAAACGCTATTTCCTAGCGAGGAAGTGTCGCATTCACATTCATTTGAAGTGTAGACGAGGAATACATAACACTTCGCAAATCATATTATATCTTACCATGAAACATAGAAATGAGATGCGATATCGCGTTTTAAGAAGCATTAGAAAGCTATTGCTACGATACGTAGACATCTGCAAACGCTATTTCCTAGCGAGGAAGTGTCGCATTCACATTCATTTGAAGTGTAGACGAGGAATACATAGCACTTCGCAAATCATAATATATCTTACCATGAAACATTGAAATGAGATGCGATATCGCGTTTTAAGTAGCATTAGAACACTATCGCTACGATACCTAGACATCTGCAGACGCTATTTCCTAGCAAGGAAGTGTCGCATTTACATTCACTTGAAGTGTAGACGAGGAATACATAACACTTCGCAAATCATATTACATCTTACAATGAAACATAGAAATGAGATGCGATATCGCGTTTTAAGAAGCATTAGAAAGCTATTGCTACGGTACGTAGACATCTGCAAACGCTATTTCCTAGCGAGGAAGTGTCGCATTCACATTCATTTGAAGTGTAGACGAGGAATACATAACATTTCGCAAATCATATTATATCTTACCATGAAACATAGATATGAGATGCGATATCGCGTTTTAAGAAGCATTAGAAAGCTAATGCTACGATACGTAGATATCTGCAAACGCTATTTCCTAGCGAGGAAGTGTCGCATTCACATTCATTTGAAGTGTAGACGTGGAATACATAACACATCGCAAATCATAATATATCTTACCATGAAACATAGAAATGAGATGCGATATCGCGTTTTAAGAAGCATTAGAACACCATCGCTACGATACCTAGACATCTGCAGACGCTATTTCCTAGCAAGGAAGTGTCGCATTTACATTCATCTGAAGTGTGGACGAGGAATACATGACACTTCGCAAATCATATTATATCTTACCATGAAACAGAGAAATGAGATGCGATATCGCGTTTTAAGAAGCATTAGAACTCTATTGCTACGATACCCAGACATCTGCAGACGCTATTTCCTAGCAAGGAAGTGTCGCATTTACATTCATTTGAAGTGTAGAGGAGGAATACATAACACTTCGCAAATCATATTACATCTTACCAAGAAACATAGAAATGAGATGCGATATCGCGTTTTAAGAAGCATTAGAACTCTACTGCTACGATAGGTAAACATCTGCAAACGCTATTTCCTTGCAAGGAAGTGTCGCATTTACATTCATTTGAAGTGTAGACGAGGAATACATAACACTTCGCAAATCATATTATATCTTGCCATGAAACATAGAAATGAGATGCGATATCGCGTTTTAAGAAGCATTAGAAATCTATTGCTACGATACGTAGACATCCTCAAACGCTATTTCCTAGCGAGAAAGTGTCGCATTCACATTCACTTGAAGTGTAGACGAGGAATACATAACACTTCGCAAATCAAAATATATCTTACCATGAAACATAGAAATGAGATGCGATATCGCGTTTTAAGAAGCATTAGAAATCCATTGCTACGGTACGTAGACATCTGCAAACGCTATTTCCTAGCGAGGAAGTGTCGCATTCACATTCATTTGAAGTGTAGACGAGGAATACATAACATTTCGCAAATCATATTATATCTTACCATTAAACATAGATATGAGATGCGATATCGCGTTTTAAGAAGCATTAGAAAGCTAATGCTACGATACGTAGATATCTGCAAACGCTATTTCCTAGCGACGAAGTGTCGCATTCACATTCATTTGAAGTGTAGACGAGGAATACATAACACTTCGCAAATCATAATATATCTTACCATGAAACATAGAAATGAGATGCGATATCGCGTTTTAAGAAGCATTAGAAAGCTAATGCTACGATACGTAGATATCTGCAAACGCTATTTCCTAGCGAGGAAGTGTCGCATTCACATTCATTTGAAGTGTAGACGTGGAATACATAATACATCGCAAATCATAATATATCTTACCATGAAACATAGAAATGAGATGCGATATCGCGTTTTAAGAAGCATTAGAACACTATCGCTACGATACCTAGACATCTGCAGACGCTATTTCCTAGCAAGGAAGTGTCGCATTTACATTCATTTGAAGTGTGGACGAGGAATACATGACACTTCGCAAATCATATTATATCTTACCATGAAACATAGAAATGAGATGCGATATCGCGTTTTAAGAAGCATTAGAAAGCTATTGCTACGATACGTAGACATCTGCAAACGCTATTTCCTAGCGAGGAAGTGTCGCATTCACATTCATTTGAAGTGTAGACGAGGAATACATAGCACTTCGCAAATCATAATATATCTTACCATGAAACATTGAAATGAGATGCGATATCGCGTTTTAAGTAGCATTAGAACACTATCGCTACGATACCTAGACATCTGCAGACGCTATTTCCTAGCAAGGAAGTGTCGCATTTACATTCACTTGAAGTGTAGTCGAGGAATACATAACACTTCGCAAATCATATTATATCTTGCCATGAAACATAGAAATGAGATGCGATATCGCGTTTTAAGAAGCATTAGAACTCTATTGCTACGATAGGTAAACATCTGCAAACGCTATTTCCTTGCAAGGAAGTGTCGCATTTACATTCATTTGAAGTGTAGACGAGGAATACATAACACTTCGCAAATCAGATTATATCTTGCCATGAAACATAGAAATGAGATGCGATATCGCGTTTTAAGAAGCATTAGAAACCTATTGCTACGATACGTAGACATCTGCAAACGCCATTTCCTAGCGAGGAAGTGTCGCATTCACATTCATTTGAAGTGTAGACGAGGAATACATAACACTTCGCAAATCATATTATATCTTACCATGAAACATAGAAATGAGATGCGATATCGCGTTTTAAGAATCATAAGAACTCTATTGCTACGATACGTAGACAACTGCAAACGCTATTTCCTTGCAAGGAAGTGTCGCATTTACATTCATTTGAATCGCATACGAGGAATGCATAACACTTCGCAATGAATATTATATCTTATCATGAAACATAGATATGAGATGCAATATCTCGTTTTAAGAAGCATTTGAACTCTATTGCTACGATACGTAGACATCAGCAAACGCTATTTCCTTGCATGGAAGTGTCGCATTTACATTCATTTGAAGTGTAGACGAGGAATACATAACACTTCGCAAATCATATTATATCTTACCATGAAACATAGAAATGAGATGCGATATCTCGTTTTAAGAAGCATTACAACACTATTGCTACGATAGGTAGACAACTGCAAACGCTATTTCCTTGCAAGGAGGTGTCGCATTTACATTCATTAGAAGTGTAGAGGAGGAATACATAACACTTCGCAAATCATATTATATCTTACCATGAAACATAGAAATGAGATGCGATATCGCGTTTTAAGAAGCATTAGAAAGCTATTGCTACGATACGTAGACATCTGCAAACGCTATTTCCTAGCGAGGAAGTATCGCATTCACATTCATTTGAAGTGTAGACGAGGAATACATGACACTTCGCAAATCATATTATATCTTACCATGAAACAGAGAAATGAGATGTGATATCGCGTTTTAAGAAGCAATAGAAATCTATTGCTACGATACGTATACATCTGCAAACGCTATTTCCTAGCGTGGAAGTGTCGCATTCACATTCATTTGAAGTGTAGACGAGGAAAACATAACACTTCGCAAATCATATTATATCTTACCATGAAACATAGAAATGAGATGCGATATCGCGTTTTAAGAAGCATTAGAAAGCTATTGCTACGATACGTAGACATCTGCAAACGCTATTTCCTAGCGAGGAAGTATCGCATTCACATTCATTTGAAGTGTAGACGAGGAATACATAACACTTCGCAAATCATGTTATATCTTACCATGAAACATAGAAATGAGATGCGATATCGCGTTCTAAGAATCATATGAACTCTATTGCTACGATACCTAGACATCTGCGAACGCTGTTTCCTTGCAAGGAAGTGTCGCATTTACATTCATTTGAAGTGTAGACGAGGAATACATAACACTTCGCAAATCATATTATATCTTACCATGAAACATAGAAATGAGATGCGATATCGCGTTTTAAGAAGCATTAGAACTCTATTGCTACGATAGGTAAACATCTGCAAACGCTATTTCCTTGCAAGGAAGTGTTGCATTTACATTCATTTGAAGTGTAGACGAGGAATACATGACACTTCGCAAATCATATTATATCTTACCATGAAACATAGAAATGAGATGCGATATCGCGTTTTAAGTAGCATTAGAACACTATCGCTACGATACCTAGACATCTGCAGACGCTATTTCCTAGCAAGGAAGTGTCGCATTTACATTCATTTGAAGTGTAGAGTAGGAATACTTAACACTTCGCAAATCATATTACGTCTTACCATGAAACATAGAAATGAGATGCGATATCGCGTTTTAAGAAGCATTAGAACTCTATTGCTACGATACCTAGATATCTGCAGACGCTATTTCCTAGCAAGGAAGTGTCGCATTTACATTCATTTGAAGTGTAGACGAGGAATACATGACACTTCGCAAACCATATTATATCTTACCATGAAACATAGAAATGAGATGCGATATCGCGTTTTAAGAAGCATTAGAAAGCTATTGCTACGATACGTAGACATCTGCAAACGCTATTTCCTAGCGAGGAAGTATCGCATTCACATTCATTTGAAGTGTAGACGAGGAATACATAACACTTCGCAAATCATATTATATCTTACCATGAAACATAGAAATGAGATGCGATATCGCGTTTTAAGAAGCATTAGAGCACTATTGCTACGATAGGTAGACATTTGCAAACGCTATTTCCTAGCAAGGAAGTGTCGCATTTACATTCATTTGAAGTGTAGCCGAGGAATACATGACACTTCGCAAATCATATTATATCTTACCATGAAACATAGAAATGAGATGCGATATCGCGTTTTAAGAAGCATTAGAAAGCTATTGCTACGATACGTAGACATCTGCAAACGCTATTTCCTAGCGAGGAAGTATCGCATTCACATTCATTTGAAGTGTAGACGAGGAATACATAACACTTCGCAAATCATATTATATCTTACCATGAAACATAGAAATGAGATGCGATATCGCGTTTTAAGAAGCATTAGAGCACTATTGCTACGATAGGTAGACATTTGCAAACGCTATTTCCTTGCAAGGAAGTGTCGCATTTACATTCATTTGAAGTGTAGACGAGGAATACATAGCACTTCGCAAATCAGATTATATCTTGCCATGAAACATAGAAATGAGATGCGATATCGCGTTTTAAGAATCATAAGAACTCTATTGCTACGATACGTAGACAACTGCAAACGCTATTTCCTTGCAAGGAAGTGTCGCATTTACATTCATTTGAATCGCATACGAGGAATGCATAACACTTCGCAATGAATATTATATCTTATCATGAAACATAGATATGAGATGCAATATCTCGTTTTAAGAAGCATTTGAACTCTATTGCTACGATACGTAGACATCAGCAAACGCTATTTCCTTGCAAGGAAGTGTCGCATTTACATTCATTTGAAGTGTAGACGAGGAATACATAACACTTCGCAAATCATATTATATCTTACCATGAAACATAGGAATGAGATGCGATATCGCGTTTTAAGAAGCATTAGAAAGCTATTGCTACGATACGTAGACATCTGCAAACGCTATTTCCTAGCGAGGAAGTGTCGCATTCACATTCATTTGAAGTGTAGACGAGGAATACATAACACTTCGCAAATCATATTATATCTTACCATGAAAGATAGAAATGAGATGCGATATCGCGTTTTAAGAATCATAAGAACTCTATTGCTACGATACGTAGACAACTGCAAACGCTATTTCCTTGCAAGGAAGTGTCGCATTTACATTCATTTGAATCGCATACGAGGAATGCATAACACTTCGCAATGAATATTATATCTTATCATGAAGCATAGATATGAGATGCAATATCTCGTTTTAAGAAGCATTTGAACTCTATTGCTACGATACGTAGACATCAGCAAACGCTATTTCCTTGCAAGGAAGTGTCGCATTTACATTCATTTGAAGTGTAGACGAGGAATACATAACACGTCGCAAATCATATTATATCTTGCCATGAAACATAGAAATGAGATGCGATATCGCGTTTTAAGAAGCATTAGAACTCTATTGCTACGATAGGTAAACATCTGCAAACGCTATTTCCTTGCAAGGAAGTGTCGCATTTACATTCATTTGAAGTGTAGACGAGGAATACATATCACGTCGCAAATCATATTATATCTTACCATGAAACATAGAAATGAGATGCGATATCGCGTTTTAAGAAGCATTAGAAAGCTATTGCTACGATACGTAGACATCTGCAAACGCTATTTCCTAGCGAGGAAGTATCGCATTCACATTCATTTGAAGTGTAGACGAGGAATACTTGACACTTCGCAAATCATAATATATCTTACCATGAAACATTGAAATGAGATGCGATATCGCGTTTTAAGTAGCATTAGAACACTATCGCTACGATACCTAGACATCTGCGGACGCTATTTCCTAGCAAGGAAGTGTCGCATTTACATTCATTTGAAGTGTAGTCGAGGAATACATAACACTCCGCAAATCATATTATATCTTACCATGAAACATAGAAATGAGATGCGATATCGCGTTTTAAGAAGCATTAGAAAGCTATTGCTACGGTACGTAGACATCTGCAAACGCTATTTCCTAGCGAGGAAGTGTCGCATTCACATTCATTTGAAGTGTAGACGAGGAATACATAACATTTCGCAAATCATATTATATCTTACCATGAAACATAGATATGAGATGCGATATCGCGTTTTAAGAAGCATTAGAAAGCTAATGCTACGATACGTAGATATCTGCAAACGCTATTTCCTAGCGAGGAAGTTTCGCATTCACATTCATTTGAAGTGTAGACGAGGAATACATAAAACATTGCAAATCATAATATATCTTACCATGAAACATAGAAATGAGATGCGATATCGCGTTTTAAGAAGCATTAGAACACTATCGCTACGATACCTAGACATCTGCAGACGCTATTTCCTAGCAATGAAGTGTCGCATTTACATTCATTTGAAGTGTGGACGAGGAATACATGACACTTCGCAAATCATATTATATCTTACCATGAAACAGAGAAATGAGATGCGATATCGCGTTTTAAGAAGCATTAGAACTCTATTGCTACGATACCTAGACATCTGCAGACGCTATTTCCTAGCAAGGAAGTGTCGCATTTACATTCATTTGAAGTGTAGAGGAGGAATACATAACACTTCGCAAATCATATTACATCTTACCATGAAACATAGAAATGGGATGCGATATCGCGTTTTAAGAAGCATTAGAACACTATCGCTACGATACCTAGACATCTGCAGACGCTATTTCCTAGCAGGGAAGTGTCGCATTTACATTCATTTGAAGTGTAGACGAGGAATACATAACACTTCGCAAATCATATTATATCTTGCCATGAAACATAGAAATGAGATGCGATATCGCGTTTTAAGAAGCATTAGAAATCTATTGCTACGATACGTAGACATCTGCAAACGCTATTTCCTAGCGAGGAAGTGTCGCATTCACATTCACTTGAAGTGTAGACGAGGAATACATAACACTTCGCAAATCAAAATATATCTTACCATGAAACATAGAAATGAGATGCGATATCGCGTTTTAAGAAGCATTAGAAATCCATTGCTACGGTACGTAGACATCTGCAAACGCCATTTCCTAGCGAGGAAGTGTAGCATTCACTTTCATTTGAAGTGTAGACGAGGAATACATAACATTTCGAAAATCATATTATATCTTACCATTAAACATAGATATGAGATGCGATATCGCGTTTTAAGAAGCATTAGAAAGCTAATGCTACGATACGTAGATATCTGCAAACGCTATTTCCTAGCGACGAAGTGTCGCATTCACATTCATTTGAAGTGTAGACGAGGAATACATAACACTTCGCAAATCATAATATATCCTACCATGAAACATACAAATGAGATGCGATATCGCGTTTTAAGAAGCATTAGAACACTTTCGCTACGATACCTAGACATCTGCGGACGCTATTTCCTAGCAAGGAAGTGTCGCATTTACATTCATTTGAAGTGTAGACGAGGAATACATAACACTTCGCAAATCATATTATATCTTACCATGAGACATTGAAATGAGATGCGATATCGCGTTTTAAGTAGCATTAGAACACTATCGCAACGATACCTAGACATCTGCAGACGCTATTTCCTAGCGAGGAAGTATCGCATTCACATTCATTTGAAGTGTAGACGAGGAATACTTGACACTTCGCAAATCATATTATATCTTACCATGAAACAGAGAAATGAGATGCGATATCGCGTTTTAAGAAGCATTAGAAATCTATTGCTACGATACGTATACATCTGCAAACGCTATTTCCTAGCGAGGAAGTGTCGCATTCACATTCATTTGAAGTGTAGACGAGGAATACATAACACTTCGCAAATCATATTATATCTTACCATGAAACATAGAAATGAGATGCGATATCGCGTTTTAAGAAGCATTAGAAAGCTATTGCTACGATACGTAGACATCTGCAAACGCTATTTCCTAGCGAGGAAGTGTCGCATTCACATTCATTTGAAGTGTAGACGAGGAATACATAGCACTTCGCAAATCATAATATATCTTACCATGAAACATTGAAATGAGATGCGATATCGCGTTTTAAGTAGCATTAGAACACTATCGCTACGATACCTAGACATCTGCAGACGCTATTTCCTAGCAAGGAAGTGTCGCATTTACATTCACTTGAAGTGTAGACGAGGAATACATAACACTTCGCAAATCATATTACATCTTACAATGAAACATAGAAATGAGATGCGATATCGCGTTTTAAGAAGCATTAGAAAGCTATTGCTACGGTACGTAGACATCTGCAAACGCTATTTCCTAGCGAGGAAGTGTCGCATTCACATTCATTTGAAGTGTAGACGAGGAATACATAACATTTCGCAAATCATATTATATCTTACCATGAAACATAGATATGAGATGCGATATCGCGTTTTAAGAAGCATTAGAAAGCTAATGCTACGATACGTAGATATCTGCAAACGCTATTTCCTAGCGAGGAAGTGTCGCATTCACATTCATTTGAAGTGTAGACGTGGAATACATAACACATCGCAAATCATAATATATCTTACCATGAAACATAGAAATGAGATGCGATATCGCGTTTTAAGAAGCATTAGAACACTATCGCTACGATACCTAGACATCTGCAGACGCTATTTCCTAGCAAGGAAGTGTCGCATTTACATTCATTTGAAGTGTGGACGAGGAATACATGACACTTCGCAAATCATATTATATCTTACCATGAAACAGAGAAATGAGATGCGATATCGCGTTTTAAGAAGCATTAGAACTCTATTGCTACGATACCCAGACATCTGCAGACGCTATTTCCTAGCAAGGAAGTGTCGCATTTACATTCATTTGAAGTGTAGAGGAGGAATACATAACACTTCGCAAATCATATTACATCTTACCAAGAAACATAGAAATGAGATGCGATATCGCGTTTTAAGAAGCATTAGAACTCTACTGCTACGATAGGTAAACATCTGCAAACGCTATTTCCTTGCAAGGAAGTGTCGCATTTACATTCATTTGAAGTGTAGACGAGGAATACATAACACTTCGCAAATCATATTATATCTTGCCATGAAACATAGAAATGAGATGCGATATCGCGTTTTAAGAAGCATTAGAAATCTATTGCTACGATACGTAGACATCCTCAAACGCTATTTCCTAGCGAGGAAGTGTCGCATTCACATTCACTTGAAGTGTAGACGAGGAATACATAACACTTCGCAAATCAAAATATATCTTACCATGAAACATAGAAATGAGATGCGATATCGCGTTTTAAGAAGCATTAGAAATCCATTGCTACGGTACGTAGACATCTGCAAACGCTATTTCCTAGCGAGGAAGTGTCGCATTCACATTCATTTGAAGTGTAGACGAGGAATACATAACATTTCGCAAATCATATTATATCTTACCATTAAACATAGATATGAGATGCGATATCGCGTTTTAAGAAGCATTAGAAAGCTAATGCTACGATACGTAGATATCTGCAAACGCTATTTCCTAGCGACGAAGTGTCGCATTCACATTCATTTGAAGTGTAGACGAGGAATACATAACACTTCGCAAATCATAATATATCTTACCATGAAACATAGAAATGAGATGCGATATCGCGTTTTAAGAAGCATTAGAAAGCTAATGCTACGATACGTAGATATCTGCAAACGCTATTTCCTAGCGAGGAAGTGTCGCATTCACATTCATTTGAAGTGTAGACGTGGAATACATAATACATCGCAAATCATAATATATCTTACCATGAAACATAGAAATGAGATGCGATATCGCGTTTTAAGAAGCATTAGAACATTATCGCTACGATACCTAGACATCTGCAGACGCTATTTCCTAGCAAGGAAGTGTCGCATTTACATTCATTTGAAGTGTGGACGAGGAATACATGACACTTCGCAAATCATATTATATCTTACCATGAAACATAGAAATGAGATGCGATATCGCGTTTTAAGAAGCATTAGAAAGCTATTGCTACGATACGTAGACATCTGCAAACGCTATTTCCTAGCGAGGAAGTGTCGCATTCACATTCATTTGAAGTGTAGACGAGGAATACATAGCACTTCGCAAATCATAATATATCTTACCATGAAACATTGAAATGAGATGCGATATCGCGTTTTAAGTAGCATTAGAACACTATCGCTACGATACCTAGACATCTGCAGACGCTATTTCCTAGCAAGGAAGTGTCGCATTTACATTCACTTGAAGTGTAGTCGAGGAATACATAACACTTCGCAAATCATATTATATCTTGCCATGAAACATAGAAATGAGATGCGATATCGCGTTTTAAGAAGCATTAGAACTCTATTGCTACGATAGGTAAACATCTGCAAACGCTATTTCCTTGCAAGGAAGTGTCGCATTTACATTCATTTGAAGTGTAGACGAGGAATACATAACACTTCGCAAATCAGATTATATCTTGCCATGAAACATAGAAATGAGATGCGATATCGCGTTTTAAGAAGCATTAGAAACCTATTGCTACGATACGTAGACATCTGCAAACGCCATTTCCTAGCGAGGAAGTGTCGCATTCACATTCATTTGAAGTGTAGACGAGGAATACATAACACTTCGCAAATCATATTATATCTTACCATGAAACATAGAAATGAGATGCGATATCGCGTTTTAAGAATCATAAGAACTCTATTGCTACGATACGTAGACAACTGCAAACGCTATTTCCTTGCAAGGAAGTGTCGCATTTACATTCATTTGAATCGCATACGAGGAATGCATAACACTTCGCAATGAATATTATATCTTATCATGAAACATAGATATGAGATGCAATATCTCGTTTTAAGAAGCATTTGAACTCTATTGCTACGATACGTAGACATCAGCAAACGCTATTTCCTTGCATGGAAGTGTCGCATTTACATTCATTTGAAGTGTAGACGAGGAATACATAACACTTCGCAAATCATATTATATCTTACCATGAAACATAGAAATGAGATGCGATATCTCGTTTTAAGAAGCATTACAACACTATTGCTACGATAGGTAGACAACTGCAAACGCTATTTCCTTGCAAGGAGGTGTCGCATTTACATTCATTAGAAGTGTAGAGGAGGAATACATAACACTTCGCAAATCATATTATATCTTACCATGAAACATAGAAATGAGATGCGATATCGCGTTTTAAGAAGCATTAGAAAGCTATTGCTACGATACGTAGACATCTGCAAACGCTATTTCCTAGCGAGGAAGTATCGCATTCACATTCATTTGAAGTGTAGACGAGGAATACATGACACTTCGCAAATCATATTATATCTTACCATGAAACAGAGAAATGAGATGTGATATCGCGTTTTAAGAAGCAATAGAAATCTATTGCTACGATACGTATACATCTGCAAACGCTATTTCCTAGCGTGGAAGTGTCGCATTCACATTCATTTGAAGTGTAGACGAGGAAAACATAACACTTCGCAAATCATATTATATCTTACCATGAAACATAGAAATGAGATGCGATATCGCGTTTTAAGAAGCATTAGAAAGCTATTGCTACGATACGTAGACATCTGCAAACGCTATTTCCTAGCGAGGAAGTATCGCATTCACATTCATTTGAAGTGTAGACGAGGAATACATAACACTTCGCAAATCATGTTATATCTTACCATGAAACATAGAAATGAGATGCGATATCGCGTTCTAAGAATCATATGAACTCTATTGCTACGATACCTAGACATCTGCGAACGCTGTTTCCTTGCAAGGAAGTGTCGCATTTACATTCATTTGAAGTGTAGACGAGGAATACATAACACTTCGCAAATCATATTATATCTTACCATGAAACATAGAAATGAGATGCGATATCGCGTTTTAAGAAGCATTAGAACTCTATTGCTACGATAGGTAAACATCTGCAAACGCTATTTCCTTGCAAGGAAGTGTTGCATTTACATTCATTTGAAGTGTAGACGAGGAATACATGACACTTCGCAAATCATATTATATCTTACCATGAAACATAGAAATGAGATGCGATATCGCGTTTTAAGTAGCATTAGAACACTATCGCTACGATACCTAGACATCTGCAGACGCTATTTCCTAGCAAGGAAGTGTCGCATTTACATTCATTTGAAGTGTAGAGTAGGAATACTTAACACTTCGCAAATCATATTACGTCTTACCATGAAACATAGAAATGAGATGCGATATCGCGTTTTAAGAAGCATTAGAACTCTATTGCTACGATACCTAGATATCTGCAGACGCTATTTCCTAGCAAGGAAGTGTCGCATTTACATTCATTTGAAGTGTAGACGAGGAATACATGACACTTCGCAAACCATATTATATCTTACCATGAAACATAGAAATGAGATGCGATATCGCGTTTTAAGAAGCATTAGAAAGCTATTGCTACGATACGTAGACATCTGCAAACGCTATTTCCTAGCGAGGAAGTATCGCATTCACATTCATTTGAAGTGTAGACGAGGAATACATAACACTTCGCAAATCATATTATATCTTACCATGAAACATAGAAATGAGATGCGATATCGCGTTTTAAGAAGCATTAGAGCACTATTGCTACGATAGGTAGACATTTGCAAACGCTATTTCCTAGCAAGGAAGTGTCGCATTTACATTCATTTGAAGTGTAGCCGAGGAATACATGACACTTCGCAAATCATATTATATCTTACCATGAAACATAGAAATGAGATGCGATATCGCGTTTTAAGAAGCATTAGAAAGCTATTGCTACGATACGTAGACATCTGCAAACGCTATTTCCTAGCGAGGAAGTATCGCATTCACATTCATTTGAAGTGTAGACGAGGAATACATAACACTTCGCAAATCATATTATATCTTACCATGAAACATAGAAATGAGATGCGATATCGCGTTTTAAGAAGCATTAGAGCACTATTGCTACGATAGGTAGACATTTGCAAACGCTATTTCCTTGCAAGGAAGTGTCGCATTTACATTCATTTGAAGTGTAGACGAGGAATACATAGCACTTCGCAAATCAGATTATATCTTGCCATGAAACATAGAAATGAGATGCGATATCGCGTTTTAAGAATCATAAGAACTCTATTGCTACGATACGTAGACAACTGCAAACGCTATTTCCTTGCAAGGAAGTGTCGCATTTACATTCATTTGAATCGCATACGAGGAATGCATAACACTTCGCAATGAATATTATATCTTATCATGAAACATAGATATGAGATGCAATATCTCGTTTTAAGAAGCATTTGAACTCTATTGCTACGATACGTAGACATCAGCAAACGCTATTTCCTTGCAAGGAAGTGTCGCATTTACATTCATTTGAAGTGTAGACGAGGAATACATAACACTTCGCAAATCATATTATATCTTACCATGAAACATAGGAATGAGATGCGATATCGCGTTTTAAGAAGCATTAGAAAGCTATTGCTACGATACGTAGACATCTGCAAACGCTATTTCCTAGCGAGGAAGTGTCGCATTCACATTCATTTGAAGTGTAGACGAGGAATACATAACACTTCGCAAATCATGTTATATCTTACCATGAAACATAGAAATGAGATGCGATATCGCGTTTTAAGAAGCATTAGAAATCTATTGCTACGATACGTAGACATCTGCAAACGCTACTTCCTAGCGAGGAAGTGTCGCATTTACATTCATTTGAATCGCATACGAGGAATGCATAACACTTCGCAATGAATATTATATCTTATCATGAAACATAGATATGAGATGCAATATCTCGTTTTAAGAAGCATTTGAAATCTATTGCTACGATACGTAGACATCTGCAAACGCTAGTTCCTAGCGAGGAAGTATCGCATTCACATTCATTTGAAGTGTAGACGAGGAATACATAACACTTCGCAAATCATGTTATATCTTACCATGAAACATAGAAATGAGATGCGATATCGCGTTCTAAGAATCATATGAACTCTATTGCTACGATACCTAGACATCTGCGAACGCTGTTTCCTTGCAAGGAAGTGTCGCATTTACATTCATTTGAAGTGTAGACGAGGAATACATAACACTTCGCAAATCATATTATATCTTAGCATGAAACATAGAAATGAGATGCGATATCGCGATTTAAGTAGCATTAGAACACTATCGCTACGATACCTAGACATCTGCAGACGCTATTTCCTAGCAAGGAAGTGTCGCATTTACATTCATTTGAAGTGTAGAGTAGGAATACTTAACACTTCGCAAATCATATTACGTCTTACCATGAAACATAGAAATGAGATGCGATATCGCGTTTTAAGAAGCATTAGAACTCTATTGCTACGATACCTAGATATCTGCAGACGCTATTTCCTAGCAAGGAAGTGTCGCATTTACATTCATTTGAAGTGTAGACGAGGAATACATGACACTTCGCAAATCATATTATATCTTACCATGAAACAGAGAAATGAGATGTGATATCGCGTTTTAAGAAGCAATAGAAATCTATTGCTACGATACGTATACATCTGCAAACGCTATTTCCTAGCGTGGAAGTGTCGCATTCACATTCATTTGAAGTGTAGACGAGGAAAACATAACACTTCGCAAATCATATTATATCTTACCATGAAACATAGAAATGAGATGCGATATCGCGTTTTAAGAAGCATTAGAAAGCTATTGCTACGATACGTAGACATCTGCAAACGCTATTTCCTAGCGAGGAAGTATCGCATTCACATTCATTTGAAGTGTAGACGAGGAATACATAACACTTCGCAAATCATGTTATATCTTACCATGAAACATAGAAATGAGATGCGATATCGCGTTCTAAGAATCATATGAACTCTATTGCTACGATACCTAGACATCTGCGAACGCTGTTTCCTTGCAAGGAAGTGTCGCATTTACATTCATTTGAAGTGTAGACGAGGAATACATAACACTTCGCAAATCATATTATATCTTACCATGAAACATAGAAATGAGATGCGATATCGCGTTTTAAGAAGCATTAGAACTCTATTGCTACGATAGGTAAACATCTGCAAACGCTATTTCCTTGCAAGGAAGTGTTGCATTTACATTCATTTGAAGTGTAGACGAGGAATACATGACACTTCGCAAATCATATTATATCTTACCATGAAACATAGAAATGAGATGCGATATCGCGTTTTAAGTAGCATTAGAACACTATCGCTACGATACCTAGACATCTGCAGACGCTATTTCCTAGCAAGGAAGTGTCGCATTTACATTCATTTGAAGTGTAGAGTAGGAATACTTAACACTTCGCAAATCATATTACGTCTTACCATGAAACATAGAAATGAGATGCGATATCGCGTTTTAAGAAGCATTAGAACTCTATTGCTACGATACCTAGATATCTGCAGACGCTATTTCCTAGCAAGGAAGTGTCGCATTTACATTCATTTGAAGTGTAGACGAGGAATACATGACACTTCGCAAACCATATTATATCTTACCATGAAACATAGAAATGAGATGCGATATCGCGTTTTAAGAAGCATTAGAAAGCTATTGCTACGATACGTAGACATCTGCAAACGCTATTTCCTAGCGAGGAAGTATCGCATTCACATTCATTTGAAGTGTAGACGAGGAATACATAACACTTCGCAAATCATATTATATCTTACCATGAAACATAGAAATGAGATGCGATATCGCGTTTTAAGAAGCATTAGAGCACTATTGCTACGATAGGTAGACATTTGCAAACGCTATTTCCTAGCAAGGAAGTGTCGCATTTACATTCATTTGAAGTGTAGCCGAGGAATACATGACACTTCGCAAATCATATTATATCTTACCATGAAACATAGAAATGAGATGCGATATCGCGTTTTAAGAAGCATTAGAAAGCTATTGCTACGATACGTAGACATCTGCAAACGCTATTTCCTAGCGAGGAAGTATCGCATTCACATTCATTTGAAGTGTAGACGAGGAATACATAACACTTCGCAAATCATATTATATCTTACCATGAAACATAGAAATGAGATGCGATATCGCGTTTTAAGAAGCATTAGAGCACTATTGCTACGATAGGTAGACATTTGCAAACGCTATTTCCTTGCAAGGAAGTGTCGCATTTACATTCATTTGAAGTGTAGACGAGGAATACATAGCACTTCGCAAATCAGATTATATCTTGCCATGAAACATAGAAATGAGATGCGATATCGCGTTTTAAGAATCATAAGAACTCTATTGCTACGATACGTAGACAACTGCAAACGCTATTTCCTTGCAAGGAAGTGTCGCATTTACATTCATTTGAATCGCATACGAGGAATGCATAACACTTCGCAATGAATATTATATCTTATCATGAAACATAGATATGAGATGCAATATCTCGTTTTAAGAAGCATTTGAACTCTATTGCTACGATACGTAGACATCAGCAAACGCTATTTCCTTGCAAGGAAGTGTCGCATTTACATTCATTTGAAGTGTAGACGAGGAATACATAACACTTCGCAAATCATATTATATCTTACCATGAAACATAGGAATGAGATGCGATATCGCGTTTTAAGAAGCATTAGAAAGCTATTGCTACGATACGTAGACATCTGCAAACGCTATTTCCTAGCGAGGAAGTGTCGCATTCACATTCATTTGAAGTGTAGACGAGGAATACATAACACTTCGCAAATCATGTTATATCTTACCATGAAACATAGAAATGAGATGCGATATCGCGTTTTAAGAAGCATTAGAAATCTATTGCTACGATACGTAGACATCTGCAAACGCTACTTCCTAGCGAGGAAGTGTCGCATTTACATTCATTTGAATCGCATACGAGGAATGCATAACACTTCGCAATGAATATTATATCTTATCATGAAACATAGATATGAGATGCAATATCTCGTTTTAAGAAGCATTTGAAATCTATTGCTACGATACGTAGACATCTGCAAACGCTAGTTCCTAGCGAGGAAGTATCGCATTCACATTCATTTGAAGTGTAGACGAGGAATACATAACACTTCGCAAATCATGTTATATCTTACCATGAAACATAGAAATGAGATGCGATATCGCGTTCTAAGAATCATATGAACTCTATTGCTACGATACCTAGACATCTGCGAACGCTGTTTCCTTGCAAGGAAGTGTCGCATTTACATTCATTTGAAGTGTAGACGAGGAATACATAACACTTCGCAAATCATATTATATCTTAGCATGAAACATAGAAATGAGATGCGATATCGCGATTTAAGTAGCATTAGAACACTATCGCTACGATACCTAGACATCTGCAGACGCTATTTCCTAGCAAGGAAGTGTCGCATTTACATTCATTTGAAGTGTAGAGTAGGAATACTTAACACTTCGCAAATCATATTACGTCTTACCATGAAACATAGAAATGAGATGCGATATCGCGTTTTAAGAAGCATTAGAACTCTATTGCTACGATACCTAGATATCTGCAGACGCTATTTCCTAGCAAGGAAGTGTCGCATTTACATTCATTTGAAGTGTAGACGAGGAATACATGACACTTCACAAATCATATTATATCTTACCATGAAACATAGAAATGAGATGCGATATCGCGTTTTAAGAAGCATTAGAAAGCTATTGCTACGATACGTAGACATCTGCAAACGCTATTTCCTAGCGAGGAAGTATCGCATTCACATTCATTTGAAGTGTAGACGAGGAATACATAACACTTCGCAAATCATATTATATCTTACCATGAAACATAGAAATGAGATGCGATATCGCGTTTTAAGAAGCATTAGAGCACTATTGCTACGATAGGTAGACATTTGCAAACGCTATTTCCTAGCAAGGAAGTGTCGCATTTACATTCATTTGACGTGTAGACGAGGAATACATGACACTTCGCAAATCATATTATATCTTACCATGAAACATAGAAATGAGATGCGATATCGCGTTTTAAGAAGCATTAGAAAGCTATTGCTACGATACGTAGACATCTGCAAACGCTATTTCCTAGCGAGGAAGTATCGCATTCACATTCATTTGAAGTGTAGACGAGGAATACATAACACTTCGCAAATCATATTATATCTTACCATGAAACATAGAAATGAGATGCGCTATCGCGTTTTAAGAAGCATTAGAAATCTATTGCTACGATACGTAGACATCTGCAAACGCCATTTCCTAGCGAGGAAGTGTCGCATTCCCATTCATTTGAAGTGTAGACGAGGAATACATAACACTTCGCAAATCATATTATATCTTACCATGAAAGATAGAAATGAGATGCGATATCGCGTTTTAAGAATCATAAGAACTCTATTGCTACGATACGTAGACAACTGCAAACGCTATTTCCTTGCAAGGAAGTGTCGCATTTACATTCATTTGAATCGCATACGAGGAATGCATAACACTTCGCAATGAATATTATATCTTATCATGAAACATAGATATGAGATGCAATATCTCGTTTTAAGAAGCATTTGAACTCTATTGCTACGATACGTAGACATCAGCAAACGCTATTTCCTTGCAAGGAGGTGTCGCATTTACATTCATTAGAAGTGTAGAGGAGGAATACATAACACTTCGCAAATCATATTATATCTTACCATGAAACATAGGAATGAGATGCGATATCGCGTTTTAAGAAGCATTAGAAAGCTATTGCTACGATACGTAGACATCTGCAAACGCTATTTCCTAGCGAGGAAGTATCGCATTCACATTCATTTGAAGTGTAGACGAGGAATACATAACACTTCGCAAATCATGTTATATCTTACCATGAAACATAGAAATGAGATGCGATATCGCGTTTTAAGAAGCATTAGAAATCCATTGCTACGATACGTAGACATCTGCAAACGCTACTTCCTAGCGAGGAAGTGTCGCATTTACATTCATTTGAATCGCATACGAGGAATGCATAACACTTCGCAATGAATATTATATCTTATCATGAAACATAGATATGAGATGCAATATCTCGTTTTAAGAAGCATTTGAACTCTATTGCTACGATACGTAGACATCAGCAAACGCTATTACCTAGCGAGGAAGTTTCTCATTCACATTCATTTGAAGTGTAGACGAGGAATACATAACACTTCGCAAATCATGTTATATCTTACCATGAAGCATAGAAATGAGATGCGATATCGCGTTTTAAGAAGCATTAGAAATCTATTGGTACGATACGTATACATCTGCAAACGCTTTTTCCTAGCGTGGAAGTGTCGCATTCACATTCATTTGAAGTGTAGACGAGGAATACATAACACTTCGCAAATCATATTATATCTTACCATGAAACATAGAAATGAGATGCGATATCGCGTTTTAAGAAGCATTAGAAAGCTATTGCTACGATACGTAGACATCTGCAAACGCTATTTCCTAGCAAGGAAGTATCGCATTCACATTCATTTGAATTGTAGACGAGGAATACATAACACTTCGCAAATCATGTTATATCTTACCATGAAACATAGAAATGAGATGCGATATCGCGTTCTAAGAATCATATGAACTCTATTGCTACGATACCTAGACATCTGCGAACGCTGTTTCCTTGCAAGGAAGTGTCGCATTTACATTCATTTGAAGTGTAGACGAGGAATACATAACACTTCGCAAATCATATTATATCTTACCATGAAACATAGAAATGAGATGCGATATCGCGTTTTAAGAAGCATTAGAACTCTATTGCTACGATAGGTAAACATCTGCAAACGCTATTTCCTTGCAAGGAAGTGTTGCATTTACATTCATTTGAAGTGTAGACGAGGAATACATAACACTTCGCAAATCATATTATATCTTACCATGAAACATAGAAATGAGATGCGATATCGCGTTTTAAGAATCATAAGAACTCTATTGCTACGATACGCAGACAACTGCAAACGCTATTTCCTTGCAAGGAAGTGTCGCATTTACATTCATTTGAATCGCATACGAGGAATGCATAACACTTCGCAATGAATATTATATCTTAACATGAAACATAGATATGAGATGCAATATCTCGTTTTAAGAAGCATTTGAACTCTATTGCTACGATACGTAGACATCAGCAAACGCTATTTCCTTGCATGGAAGTGTCGCATTTACATTCATTTGAAGTGTAGACGAGGAATACATAACACTTCGCAAATCATATTATATCTTACCATGAAACATAGAAATGAGATGCGATATCTCGTTTTAAGAAGCATTACAACACTATTGCTACGATAGGTAGACAACTGCAAACGCTATTTCCTTGCAAGGAGGTGTCGCATTTACATTCATTAGAAGTGTAGAGGAGGAATACATAACACTTCGCAAATCATATTATATCTTACCATGAAACATAGAAATGAGATGCGATATCGCGTTTTAAGAAGCATTAGAAAGCTATTGCTACGATACGTAGACATCTGCAAACGCTATTTCCTAGCGAGGAAGTATCGCATTCACATTCATTTGAAGTGTAGACGAGGAATACATGACACTTCGCAAATCATATTATATCTTACCATGAAACAGTGAAATGAGATGCGATATCGCGTTTTAAGAAGCAATAGAAATCTATTGCTACGATACGTATACATCTGCAAACGCTATTTCCTAGCGTGGAAGTGTCGCATTCACATTCATTTGAAGTGTAGGCGAGGAAAACATAACACTTCGCAAATCATATTATATCTTACCATGAAACATAGAAATGAGATGCGATATCGCGTTTTAAGAAGCATTAGAAAGCTATTGCTACGATACGTAGACATCTGCAAACGCTATTTCCTAGCGAGGAAGTATCGCATTCACATTCATTTGAAGTGTAGACGAGGAATACATAACACTTCGCAAATCATGTTATATCTTACCATGAAACATAGAAATGAGATGCGATATCGCGTTCTAAGAATCATATGAACTCTATTGCTACGATACCTAGACATCTGCGAACGCTGTTTCCTTGCAAGGAAGTGTCGCATTTACATTCATTTGAAGTGTAGACGAGGAATACATAACACTTCGCAAATCATATTATATCTTACCATGAAACATAGAAATGAGATGCGATATCGCGTTTTAAGAAGCATTAGAACTCTATTGCTACGATAGGTAAACATCTGCAGACGCTATTTCCTAGCAAGGAAGTGTCGCATTTACATTCATTTGAAGTGTAGAGTAGGAATACTTAACACTTCGCAAATCATATTACGTCTTACCATGAAACATAGAAATGAGATGCGATATCGCGTTTTAAGAAGCATTAGAACTCTATTGCTACGATACCTAGATATCTGCAGACGCTATTTCCTAGCAAGGAAGTGTCGCATTTACATTCATTTGAAGTGTAGACGAGGAATACATGACACTTCGCAAATCATATTATATCTTACCATGAAACATAGAAATGAGATGCGATATCGCGTTTTAAGAAGCATTAGAAAGCTATTGCTACGATACGTAGACATCTGCAAACGCTATTTCCTAGCGAGGAAGTATCGCATTTACATTCATTTGAATCGCATACGAGGAATGCATAACACTTCGCAATGAATATTATATCTTATCATGAAACATAGATATGAGATGCAATATCTCGTTTTAAGAAGCATTTGAACTCTATTGCTACGATACGTAGACATCTGCAAACGCTAGTTCCTAGCGAGGAAGTATCGCATTCACATTCATTTGAAGTGTAGACGAGGAATACATAACACTTCGCAAATCATGTTATATCTTACCATGAAACATAGAAATGAGATGCGATATCGCGTTCTAAGAATCATATGAACTCTATTGCTACGATACGTAGACATCTGCAAACGCTATTTCCTAGCGGGGAAGTATCGCATTCACATTCATTTGAAGTGTAGACGAGGAATACATAACACTTCGCAAATCATATTATATCTTACCATGAAACATAGAAATGAGATGCGATATCGCGTTTTAAGAAGCATTAGAGCACTATTGCTACGATAGGTAGACATTTGCAAACGCTATTTCCTTGCAAGGAAGTGTCGCATTCACATTCATTTGAAGTGTAGACGAGGAATACATAGCACTTCGCAAATCAGATTATATCTTACCATGAAACATAGAAATGAGATGCGATATCGCGTTTTAAGAAGCATTAGAAATCTATTGCTACGATACGTAGACATCTGCAAACGCTATTTCCTTGCAAGGAAGTGTCGCATTTACATTCATTTGAATCGCATACGAGGAATGCATAACACTTCGCAATGAATATTATATCTTATCATGAAACATAGATATGAGATGCAATATCTCGTTTTAAGAAGCATTTGAACTCTATTGCTACGATACGTAGACATCAGCAAACGTTATTTCCTTGCAAGGAAGTGTCGCATTTACATTCATTTGAAGTGTAGACGAGGAATACATAACACTTCGCAAATCATATTATATCTTACCATGAAACATAGGAATGAGATGCGATATCGCGTTTTAAGAAGCATTAGAAAGCTATTGCTACGATACGTAGACATCTGCAAACGCTATTTCCTAGCGAGGAAGTGTCGCATTCACATTCATTTGAAGTGTAGACGAGGAATACATAACACTTCGCAAATCATGTTATATCTTACCATGAAACATAGAAATGAGATGCGATATCGCGTTTTAAGAAGCATTAGAAAGCTATTGCTACGATACGTAGACATCTGCAAACGCTATTTCCTAGCGAGGAAGTATCGCATTCACATTCATTTGAAGTGTAGACGAGGAATACATAACACTTCGCAAATCATATTATATCTTACCATGAAACATAGAAATGAGATGCGATATCACGTTTTAAGAAGCATTAGAGCACTATTGCTACGATAGGTAGACATTTGCAAACTCTATTTCCTTGCAAGGAAGTGTCGCATTTACATTCATTTGAAGTGTAGACGAGGAATACATAGCACTTCGCAAATCAGATTATATCTTGCCATGAAACATAGAAATGAGATGCGATATCGCGTTTTAAGAATCATAAGAACTCTATTGCTACGATACGTAGACAACTGCAAACGCTGTTTCCTTGCAAGGAAGTGTCGCATTTACATTCATTTGAATCGCATACGAGGAATGCATAACACTTCGCAATGAATATTATATCTTATCATGAAACACAGATATGGGATGCAATATCTCGTTTTAAGAAGCATTTGAACTCTATTGCTACGATACGTAGACATCAGCAAACGCTATTTCCTTGCAAGGAAGTGTCGCATTTACATTCATTTGAAGTGTAGACGAGGAATACATAACACTTCGCAAATCATATTATATTTTACCATGAAACATAGGAATGAGATGCGATATCGCGTTTTAAGAAGCATTAGAAAGCTATTGCTACGATACGTAGACATCTGCAAACGCTATTTCCTAGCGAGGAAGTGTCGCATTCACATTCATTTGAAGTGTAGACGAGGAATACATAACACTTCGCAAATCATGTTATATCTTACCATGAAACATAGAAATGAGATGCGATATCGCGTTTTAAGAAGCATTAGAAATCTATTGCTACGATACGTAGACATCTGCAAACGCTACTTCCTAGCGAGGAAGTGTCGCATTTACATTCATCTGAATCGCATACGAGGAATGCATAACACTTCGCAATGAATATTATATCTTATCATGAAACATAGATATGAGATGCAATATCTCGTTTTAAGAAGCATTTGAACTCTATTGCTACGATACGTAGACATCTGCAAACGCTAGTTCCTAGCGAGGAAGTATCGCATTCACATTCATTTGAAGTGTAGACGAGGAATACATAACACTTCGCAAATCATGTTATATCTTACCATGAAACATAGAAATGAGATGCGATATCGCGTTCTAAGAATCATATGAACTCTATTGCTACGATACCTAGACATCTGCGAACGCTGTTTCCTTGCAAGGAAGTGTCGCATTTACATTCATTTGAAGTGTAGACGAGGAATACATAACACTTCGCAAATCATATTATATCTTACCATGAAACATAGAAATGAGATGCGATATCGCGTTTTAAGTAGCATTAGAACACTATCGCTACGATACCTAGACATCTGCAGACGCTATTTCCTAGCAAGGAAGTGTCGCATTTACATTCATTTGAAGTGTAGAGTAGGAATACTTAACACTTCGCAAATCATATTACGTCTTACCATGAAACATAGAAATGAGATGCGATATCGCGTTTTAAGAAGCATTAGAACTCTATTGCTACGATACCTAGATATCTGCAGACGCTATTTCCTAGCAAGGAAGTGTCGCATTTACATTCATTTGAAGTGTAGACGAGGAATACATGACACTTCGCAAATCATATTATATCTTACCATGAAACATAGAAATGAGATGCGATATCGCGTTTTAAGAAGCATTAGAAAGCTATTGCTACGATACGTAGACATCTGCAAACGCTATATCCTAGCGAGGAAGTATCGCATTCACATTCATTTGAAGTGTAGACGAGGAATACATAACACTTCGCAAATCATGTTATATCTTACCATGAAACATAGAAATGAGATGCGATATCGCGTTTTAAGAAGCATTAGAAATCTATTGCTACGATACGTAGACATCTGCAAACGCTACTTCCTAGCGAGGAAGTGTCGCATTTACATTCATTTGAATCGCATACGAGGAATGCATAACACTTCGCAATGAATATTATATCTTATCATGAAACATAGATATGAGATGCAATATCTCGTTTTAAGAAGCATTTGAACTCTATTGCTACGATACGTAGACATCAGCAAACGCTATTACCTAGCGAGGAAGTATCGCATTCACATTCATTTGAAGTGTAGACGAGGAATACATAACACTTCGCAAATCATGTTATATCTTACCATGAAGCATAGAAATGAGATGCGATATCGCGTTTTAAGAAGCATTAGAAAGCTATTGCTACGATACGTAGACATCTGCAAACGCTATTTCCTAGCGAGGAAGTGTCGCATTCACATTCATTTGAAGTGTAGACGAGGAATACATAACACTTCGCAAATCATGTTATATCTTACCATGAAACATAGAAATGAGATGCGATATCGCGTTTTAAGAAGCATTAGAAAGCTATTGCTACGATACGTAGACATCTGCAAACGCTATTTCCTAGCGAGGAAGTATCGCATTCACATTCATTTGAAGTGTAGACGAGGAATACATAACACTTCGCAAATCATATTATATCTTACCATGAAACATAGAAATGAGATGCGATATCGCGTTTTAAGAAGCATTAGAGCACTATTGCTACGATAGGTAGACATTTGCAAACTCTATTTCCTTGCAAGGAAGTGTCGCATTTACATTCATTTGAAGTGTAGACGAGGAATACATAGCACTTCGCAAATCAGATTATATCTTGCCATGAAACATAGAAATGAGATGCGATATCGCGTTTTAAGAATCATAAGAACTCTATTGCTACGATACGTAGACAACTGCAAACGCTGTTTCCTTGCAAGGAAGTGTCGCATTTACATTCATTTGAATCGCATACGAGGAATGCATAACACTTCGCAATGAATATTATATCTTATCATGAAACACAGATATGGGATGCAATATCTCGTTTTAAGAAGCATTTGAACTCTATTGCTACGATACGTAGACATCAGCAAACGCTATTTCCTTGCAAGGAAGTGTCGCATTTACATTCATTTGAAGTGTAGACGAGGAATACATAACACTTCGCAAATCATATTATATTTTACCATGAAACATAGGAATGAGATGCGATATCGCGTTTTAAGAAGCATTAGAAAGCTATTGCTACGATACGTAGACATCTGCAAACGCTATTTCCTAGCGAGGAAGTGTCGCATTCACATTCATTTGAAGTGTAGACGAGGAATACATAACACTTCGCAAATCATGTTATATCTTACCATGAAACATAGAAATGAGATGCGATATCGCGTTTTAAGAAGCATTAGAAATCTATTGCTACGATACGTAGACATCTGCAAACGCTACTTCCTAGCGAGGAAGTGTCGCATTTACATTCATCTGAATCGCATACGAGGAATGCATAACACTTCGCAATGAATATTATATCTTATCATGAAACATAGATATGAGATGCAATATCTCGTTTTAAGAAGCATTTGAACTCTATTGCTACGATACGTAGACATCTGCAAACGCTAGTTCCTAGCGAGGAAGTATCGCATTCACATTCATTTGAAGTGTAGACGAGGAATACATAACACTTCGCAAATCATGTTATATCTTACCATGAAACATAGAAATGAGATGCGATATCGCGTTCTAAGAATCATATGAACTCTATTGCTACGATACCTAGACATCTGCGAACGCTGTTTCCTTGCAAGGAAGTGTCGCATTTACATTCATTTGAAGTGTAGACGAGGAATACATAACACTTCGCAAATCATATTATATCTTACCATGAAACATAGAAATGAGATGCGATATCGCGTTTTAAGTAGCATTAGAACACTATCGCTACGATACCTAGACATCTGCAGACGCTATTTCCTAGCAAGGAAGTGTCGCATTTACATTCATTTGAAGTGTAGAGTAGGAATACTTAACACTTCGCAAATCATATTACGTCTTACCATGAAACATAGAAATGAGATGCGATATCGCGTTTTAAGAAGCATTAGAACTCTATTGCTACGATACCTAGATATCTGCAGACGCTATTTCCTAGCAAGGAAGTGTCGCATTTACATTCATTTGAAGTGTAGACGAGGAATACATGACACTTCGCAAATCATATTATATCTTACCATGAAACATAGAAATGAGATGCGATATCGCGTTTTAAGAAGCATTAGAAAGCTATTGCTACGATACGTAGACATCTGCAAACGCTATATCCTAGCGAGGAAGTATCGCATTCACATTCATTTGAAGTGTAGACGAGGAATACATAACACTTCGCAAATCATGTTATATCTTACCATGAAACATAGAAATGAGATGCGATATCGCGTTTTAAGAAGCATTAGAAATCTATTGCTACGATACGTAGACATCTGCAAACGCTACTTCCTAGCGAGGAAGTGTCGCATTTACATTCATTTGAATCGCATACGAGGAATGCATAACACTTCGCAATGAATATTATATCTTATCATGAAACATAGATATGAGATGCAATATCTCGTTTTAAGAAGCATTTGAACTCTATTGCTACGATACGTAGACATCAGCAAACGCTATTACCTAGCGAGGAAGTATCGCATTCACATTCATTTGAAGTGTAGACGAGGAATACATAACACTTCGCAAATCATGTTATATCTTACCATGAAGCATAGAAATGAGATGCGATATCGCGTTTTAAGAAGCATTAGAAAGCTATTGCTACGATACGTAGACATCTGCAAACGCTATTTCCTAGCGAGGAAGTATCGCATTCACATTCATTTGAATTGTAGACGAGGAATACATAACACTTCGCAAATCATGTTATATCTTACCATGAAACATAGAAATGGGATGCGATATCGCGTTCTAAGAATCATATGAACTCTATTGCTACGATACCTAGACATCTGCGAACGCTGTTTCCTTGCAAGGAAGTGTCGCATTTACATTCATTTGAAGTGTAGACGAGGAATACATAACACTTCGCAAATCATATTATATCTTACCATGAAACATAGAAATGAGATGCGATATCGCGTTTTAAGAAGCATTAGAACTCTATTGCTACGAAAGGTAAACATCTGCAAACGCTATTTCCTTGCAAGGAAGTGTTGCATTTACATTCATTTGAAGTGTAGACGAGGAATACATGACACTTCGCAAATCATATTATATCTTACCATGAAACAGAGAAATGAGATGCGATATCGCGTTTTAAGAAACATTAGAAACCTATTGCTACGATACGTAGACATCTGCAAACGCCATTTCCTAGCGAGGAAGTGTCGCATTCACATTCATTTGAAGTGTAGACGAGGAATACATAACACTTCGCAAATCATATTATATCTTACCATGAAACATAGAAATGAGATGCGATATCGCGTTTTAAGAATCATAAGAACTCTATTGCTACGATACGTAGACAACTGCAAACGCTATTTCCTTGCAAGGAAGTGTCGCATTTACATTCATTTGAATCGCATACGAGGAATGCATAACACTTCGCAATGAATATTATATCTTATCATGAAACATAGATATGAGATGCAATATCGCGTTTTAAGAAGCATTAGAAAGCTATTGCTACGATACGTAGACATCTGCAAACGCTATTTCCTAGCGAGGAAGTGTCGCATTCACATTCATTTGAAGTGTAGACGAGGAATACATAGCACTTCGCAAATCATAATATATCTTACCATGAAACATTGAAATGAGATGCGATATCGCGTTTTAAGTAGCATTAGAACACTATCGCTACGATACCTAGACATCTGCAGACGCTATTTCCTAGCAAGGAAGTGTCGCATTTACATTCACTTGAAGTGTAGTCGAGGAATACATAACACTTCGCAAATCATATTATATCTTGCCATGAAACATATAAATGAGATGCGATATCGCGTTTTAAGAAGCATTAGAACTCTATTGCTACGATAGGTAAACATCTGCAAACGCTATTTCCTTGCAAGGAAGTGTCGCATTTACATTCATTTGAAGTGTAGACGAGGAATACATAACACTTCGCAAATCAGATTATATCTTGCCATGAAACATAGAAATGAGATGCGATATCGCGTTTTAAGAAACATTAGAAACCTATTGCTACGATACGTAGACATCTGCAAACGCCATTTCCTAGCGAGGAAGTGTCGCATTCACATTCATTTGAAGTGTAGACGAGGAATACATAACACTTCGCAAATCATATTATATCTTACCATGAAACATAGAAATGAGATGCGATATCGCGTTTTAAGAATCATAAGAACTCTATTGCTACGATACGTAGACAACTGCAAACGCTATTTCCTTGCAAGGAAGTGTCGCATTTACATTCATTTGAATCGCATACGAGGAATGCATAACACTTCGCAATGAATATTATATCTTATCATGAAACATAGATATGAGATGCAATATCTCGTTTTAAGAAGCATTTGAACTCTATTGCTACGATACGTAGACATCAGCAAACGCTATTTCCTTGCATGGAAGTGTCGCATTTACATTCATTTGAAGTGTAGACGAGGAATACATAACACTTCGCAAATCATATTATATCTTACCATGAAACATAGAAATGAGATGCGATATCTCGTTTTAAGAAGCATTACAACACTATTGCTACGATAGGTAGACAACTGCAAACGCTATTTCCTTGCAAGGAGGTGTCGCATTTACATTCATTTGAAGTGTAGAGTAGGAATACTTAACACTTCGCAAATCATATTACGTCTTACCATGAAACATAGAAATGAGATGCGATATCGCGTTTTAAGAAGCATTAGAAATCTATTGCTACGATACGTAGACATCTGCAAACGCTAGTTCCTAGCGAGGAAGTATCGCATTCACATTCATTTGAAGTGTAGACGAGGAATACATAACACTTCGCAAATCATGTTATATCTTACCATGAAACATAGAAATGAGATGCGATATCGCGTTCTAAGAATCATATGAACTCTATTGCTACGATACCTAGACATCTGCGAACGCTGTTTCCTTGCAAGGAAGTGTCGCATTTACATTCATTTGAAGTGTAGACGAGGAATACATAACACTTCGCAAATCATATTATATCTTACCATGAAACATAGAAATGAGATGCGATATCGCGTTTTAAGTAGCATTAGAACACTATCGCTACGATACCTAGACATCTGCAGACGCTATTTCCTAGCAAGGAAGTGTCGCATTTACATTCATTTGAAGTGTAGAGTAGGAATACTTAACACTTCGCAAATCATATTACGTCTTACCATGAAACATAGAAATGAGATGCGATATCGCGTTTTAAGAAGCATTAGAACTCTATTGCTACGATACCTAGATATCTGCAGACGCTATTTCCTAGCAAGGAAGTGTCGCATTTACATTCATTTGAAGTGTAGACGAGGAATACATGACACTTCGCAAATCATATTATATCTTACCATGAAACATAGAAATGAGATGCGATATCGCGTTTTAAGAAGCATTAGAAAGCTATTGCTACGATACGTAGACATCTGCAAACGCTATATCCTAGCGAGGAAGTATCGCATTCACATTCATTTGAAGTGTAGACGAGGAATACATAACACTTCGCAAATCATGTTATATCTTACCATGAAACATAGAAATGAGATGCGATATCGCGTTTTAAGAAGCATTAGAAATCTATTGCTACGATACGTAGACATCTGCAAACGCTACTTCCTAGCGAGGAAGTGTCGCATTTACATTCATTTGAATCGCATACGAGGAATGCATAACACTTCGCAATGAATATTATATCTTATCATGAAACATAGATATGAGATGCAATATCTCGTTTTAAGAAGCATTTGAACTCTATTGCTACGATACGTAGACATCAGCAAACGCTATTACCTAGCGAGGAAGTATCGCATTCACATTCATTTGAAGTGTAGACGAGGAATACATAACACTTCGCAAATCATGTTATATCTTACCATGAAGCATAGAAATGAGATGCGATATCGCGTTTTAAGAAGCATTAGAAAGCTATTGCTACGATACGTAGACATCTGCAAACGCTATTTCCTAGCGAGGAAGTGTCGCATTCACATTCATTTGAAGTGTAGACGAGGAATACATAACACTTCGCAAATCATGTTATATCTTACCATGAAACATAGAAATGAGATGCGATATCGCGTTTTAAGAAGCATTAGAAAGCTATTGCTACGATACGTAGACATCTGCAAACGCTATTTCCTAGCGAGGAAGTATCGCATTCACATTCATTTGAAGTGTAGACGAGGAATACATAACACTTCGCAAATCATATTATATCTTACCATGAAACATAGAAATGAGATGCGATATCGCGTTTTAAGAAGCATTAGAGCACTATTGCTACGATAGGTAGACATTTGCAAACTCTATTTCCTTGCAAGGAAGTGTCGCATTTACATTCATTTGAAGTGTAGACGAGGAATACATAGCACTTCGCAAATCAGATTATATCTTGCCATGAAACATAGAAATGAGATGCGATATCGCGTTTTAAGAATCATAAGAACTCTATTGCTACGATACGTAGACAACTGCAAACGCTGTTTCCTTGCAAGGAAGTGTCGCATTTACATTCATTTGAATCGCATACGAGGAATGCATAACACTTCGCAATGAATATTATATCTTATCATGAAACACAGATATGGGATGCAATATCTCGTTTTAAGAAGCATTTGAACTCTATTGCTACGATACGTAGACATCAGCAAACGCTATTTCCTTGCAAGGAAGTGTCGCATTTACATTCATTTGAAGTGTAGACGAGGAATACATAACACTTCGCAAATCATATTATATTTTACCATGAAACATAGGAATGAGATGCGATATCGCGTTTTAAGAAGCATTAGAAAGCTATTGCTACGATACGTAGACATCTGCAAACGCTATTTCCTAGCGAGGAAGTGTCGCATTCACATTCATTTGAAGTGTAGACGAGGAATACATAACACTTCGCAAATCATGTTATATCTTACCATGAAACATAGAAATGAGATGCGATATCGCGTTTTAAGAAGCATTAGAAATCTATTGCTACGATACGTAGACATCTGCAAACGCTACTTCCTAGCGAGGAAGTGTCGCATTTACATTCATCTGAATCGCATACGAGGAATGCATAACACTTCGCAATGAATATTATATCTTATCATGAAACATAGATATGAGATGCAATATCTCGTTTTAAGAAGCATTTGAACTCTATTGCTACGATACGTAGACATCTGCAAACGCTAGTTCCTAGCGAGGAAGTATCGCATTCACATTCATTTGAAGTGTAGACGAGGAATACATAACACTTCGCAAATCATGTTATATCTTACCATGAAACATAGAAATGAGATGCGATATCGCGTTCTAAGAATCATATGAACTCTATTGCTACGATACCTAGACATCTGCGAACGCTGTTTCCTTGCAAGGAAGTGTCGCATTTACATTCATTTGAAGTGTAGACGAGGAATACATAACACTTCGCAAATCATATTATATCTTACCATGAAACATAGAAATGAGATGCGATATCGCGTTTTAAGTAGCATTAGAACACTATCGCTACGATACCTAGACATCTGCAGACGCTATTTCCTAGCAAGGAAGTGTCGCATTTACATTCATTTGAAGTGTAGAGTAGGAATACTTAACACTTCGCAAATCATATTACGTCTTACCATGAAACATAGAAATGAGATGCGATATCGCGTTTTAAGAAGCATTAGAACTCTATTGCTACGATACCTAGATATCTGCAGACGCTATTTCCTAGCAAGGAAGTGTCGCATTTACATTCATTTGAAGTGTAGACGAGGAATACATGACACTTCGCAAATCATATTATATCTTACCATGAAACATAGAAATGAGATGCGATATCGCGTTTTAAGAAGCATTAGAAAGCTATTGCTACGATACGTAGACATCTGCAAACGCTATATCCTAGCGAGGAAGTATCGCATTCACATTCATTTGAAGTGTAGACGAGGAATACATAACACTTCGCAAATCATGTTATATCTTACCATGAAACATAGAAATGAGATGCGATATCGCGTTTTAAGAAGCATTAGAAATCTATTGCTACGATACGTAGACATCTGCAAACGCTACTTCCTAGCGAGGAAGTGTCGCATTTACATTCATTTGAATCGCATACGAGGAATGCATAACACTTCGCAATGAATATTATATCTTATCATGAAACATAGATATGAGATGCAATATCTCGTTTTAAGAAGCATTTGAACTCTATTGCTACGATACGTAGACATCAGCAAACGCTATTACCTAGCGAGGAAGTATCGCATTCACATTCATTTGAAGTGTAGACGAGGAATACATAACACTTCGCAAATCATGTTATATCTTACCATGAAGCATAGAAATGAGATGCGATATCGCGTTTTAAGAAGCATTAGAAAGCTATTGCTACGATACGTAGACATCTGCAAACGCTATTTCCTAGCGAGGAAGTATCGCATTCACATTCATTTGAATTGTAGACGAGGAATACATAACACTTCGCAAATCATGTTATATCTTACCATGAAACATAGAAATGGGATGCGATATCGCGTTCTAAGAATCATATGAACTCTATTGCTACGATACCTAGACATCTGCGAACGCTGTTTCCTTGCAAGGAAGTGTCGCATTTACATTCATTTGAAGTGTAGACGAGGAATACATAACACTTCGCAAATCATATTATATCTTACCATGAAACATAGAAATGAGATGCGATATCGCGTTTTAAGAAGCATTAGAACTCTATTGCTACGAAAGGTAAACATCTGCAAACGCTATTTCCTTGCAAGGAAGTGTTGCATTTACATTCATTTGAAGTGTAGACGAGGAATACATGACACTTCGCAAATCATATTATATCTTACCATGAAACAGAGAAATGAGATGCGATATCGCGTTTTAAGAAACATTAGAAACCTATTGCTACGATACGTAGACATCTGCAAACGCCATTTCCTAGCGAGGAAGTGTCGCATTCACATTCATTTGAAGTGTAGACGAGGAATACATAACACTTCGCAAATCATATTATATCTTACCATGAAACATAGAAATGAGATGCGATATCGCGTTTTAAGAATCATAAGAACTCTATTGCTACGATACGTAGACAACTGCAAACGCTATTTCCTTGCAAGGAAGTGTCGCATTTACATTCATTTGAATCGCATACGAGGAATGCATAACACTTCGCAATGAATATTATATCTTATCATGAAACATAGATATGAGATGCAATATCGCGTTTTAAGAAGCATTAGAAAGCTATTGCTACGATACGTAGACATCTGCAAACGCTATTTCCTAGCGAGGAAGTGTCGCATTCACATTCATTTGAAGTGTAGACGAGGAATACATAGCACTTCGCAAATCATAATATATCTTACCATGAAACATTGAAATGAGATGCGATATCGCGTTTTAAGTAGCATTAGAACACTATCGCTACGATACCTAGACATCTGCAGACGCTATTTCCTAGCAAGGAAGTGTCGCATTTACATTCACTTGAAGTGTAGTCGAGGAATACATAACACTTCGCAAATCATATTATATCTTGCCATGAAACATATAAATGAGATGCGATATCGCGTTTTAAGAAGCATTAGAACTCTATTGCTACGATAGGTAAACATCTGCAAACGCTATTTCCTTGCAAGGAAGTGTCGCATTTACATTCATTTGAAGTGTAGACGAGGAATACATAACACTTCGCAAATCAGATTATATCTTGCCATGAAACATAGAAATGAGATGCGATATCGCGTTTTAAGAAACATTAGAAACCTATTGCTACGATACGTAGACATCTGCAAACGCCATTTCCTAGCGAGGAAGTGTCGCATTCACATTCATTTGAAGTGTAGACGAGGAATACATAACACTTCGCAAATCATATTATATCTTACCATGAAACATAGAAATGAGATGCGATATCGCGTTTTAAGAATCATAAGAACTCTATTGCTACGATACGTAGACAACTGCAAACGCTATTTCCTTGCAAGGAAGTGTCGCATTTACATTCATTTGAATCGCATACGAGGAATGCATAACACTTCGCAATGAATATTATATCTTATCATGAAACATAGATATGAGATGCAATATCTCGTTTTAAGAAGCATTTGAACTCTATTGCTACGATACGTAGACATCAGCAAACGCTATTTCCTTGCATGGAAGTGTCGCATTTACATTCATTTGAAGTGTAGACGAGGAATACATAACACTTCGCAAATCATATTATATCTTACCATGAAACATAGAAATGAGATGCGATATCTCGTTTTAAGAAGCATTACAACACTATTGCTACGATAGGTAGACAACTGCAAACGCTATTTCCTTGCAAGGAGGTGTCGCATTTACATTCATTTGAAGTGTAGAGTAGGAATACTTAACACTTCGCAAATCATATTACGTCTTACCATGAAACATAGAAATGAGATGCGATATCGCGTTTTAAGAAGCATTAGAAAGCTATTGCTACGATACGTAGACATCTGCAAACGCTATTTCCTAGCGAGGAAGTATCGCATTCACATTCATTTGAAGTGTAGACGAGGAATACATGACACTTCGCAAATCATATTATATCTTACCATGAAACAGAGAAATGAGATGTGATATCGCGTTTTAAGAAGCAATAGAAATCTATTGCTACGATACGTATACATCTGCAAACGCTATTTCCTAGCGTGGAAGTGTCGCATTCACATTCATTTGAAGTGTAGACGAGGAAAACATAACACTTCGCAAATCATATTATATCTTACCATGAAACATAGAAATGAGATGCGATATCGCGTTTTAAGAAGCATTAGAAAGCTATTGCTACGATACGTAGACATCTGCAAACGCTATTTCCTAGCGAGGAAGTATCGCATTCACATTCATTTGAAGTGTAGACGAGGAATACATAACACTTCGCAAATCATGTTATATCTTACCATGAAACATAGAAATGAGATGCGATATCGCGTTCTAAGAATCATATGAACTCTATTGCTACGATACCTAGACATCTGCGAACGCTGTTTCCTTGCAAGGAAGTGTCGCATTTACATTCATTTGAAGTGTAGACGAGGAATACATAACACGTCGCAAATCATATTATATCTTACCATGAAACATAGAAATGAGATGCGATATCGCGTTTTAAGAAGCATTAGAACTCTATTGCTACGATAGGTAAACATCTGCAAACGCTATTTCCTTGCAAGGAAGTGTTGCATTTACATTCATTTGAAGTGTAGACGAGGAATACATGACACTTCGCAAATCATATTATATCTTACCATGAAACATAGAAATGAGATGCGATATCGCGTTTTAAGTAGCATTAGAACACTATCGCTACGATACCTAGACATCTGCAGACGCTATTTCCTAGCAAGGAAGTGTCGCATTTACATTCATTTGAAGTGTAGAGTAGGAATACTTAACACTTCGCAAATCATATTACGTCTTACCATGAAACATAGAAATGAGATGCGATATCACGTTTTAAGAAGCATTAGAACTCTATTGCTACGATACCTAGATATCTGCAGACGCTATTTCCTAGCAAGGAAGTGTCGCATTTACATTCATTTGAAGTGTAGACGAGGAATGCATAGCACTTCGCAAATCAGATTATATCTTGCCATGAAACATAGAAATGAGATGCGATATCGCGTTTTAAGAATCATAAGAACTCTATTGCTACGATACGTAGACAACTGCAAACGCTATTTCCTTGCAAGGAAGTGTCGCATTTACATTCATTTGAATCGCATACGAGGAATGCATAACACTTCGCAATGAATATTATATCTTATCATGAAACATAGATATGAGATGCAATATCTCGTTTTAAGAAGCATTTGAACTCTATTGCTACGATACGTAGACATCAGCAAACGCTATTTCCTTGCAAGGAAGTGTCGCATTTACATTCATTTGAAGTGTAGACGAGGAATACATAACACTTCGCAAATCATATTATATCTTACCATGAAACATAGGAATGAGATGCGATATCGCGTTTTAAGAAGCATTAGAAAGCTATTGCTACGATACGTAGACATCTGCAAACGCTATTTCCTAGCGAGGAAGTGTCGCATTCACATTCATTTGAAGTGTAGACGAGGAATACATAACACTTCGCAAATCATGTTATATCTTACCATGAAACATAGAAATGAGATGCGATATCGCGTTTTAAGAAGCATTAGAAATCTATTGCTACGATACGTAGACATCTGCAAACGCTACTTCCTAGCGAGGAAGTGTCGCATTTACATTCATTTGAATCGCATACGAGGAATGCATAACACTTCGCAATGAATACTATATCTTATCATGAAACATAGATATGAGATGCAATATCTCGTTTTAAGAAGCATTTGAAATCTATTGCTACGATACGTAGACATCTGCAAACGCTAGTTCCTAGCGAGGAAGTATCGCATTCACATTCATTTGAAGTGTAGACGAGGAATACATAACACTTCGCAAATCATGTTATATCTTACCATGAAACATAGAAATGAGATGCGATATCGCGTTCTAAGAATCATATGAACTCTATTGCTACGATACCTAGACATCTGCGAACGCTGTTTCCTTGCAAGGAAGTGTCGCATTTACATTCATTTGAAGTGTAGACGAGGAATACATAACACTTCGCAAATCATATTATATCTTAGCATGAAACATAGAAATGAGATGCGATATCGCGATTTAAGTAGCATTAGAACACTATCGCTACGATACCTAGACATCTGCAGACGCTATTTCCTAGCAAGGAAGTGTCGCATTTACATTCATTTGAAGTGTAGAGTAGGAATACTTAACACTTCGCAAATCATATTACGTCTTACCATGAAACATAGAAATGAGATGCGATATCGCGTTTTAAGAAGCATTAGAACTCTATTGCTACGATACCTAGATATCTGCAGACGCTATTTCCTAGCAAGGAAGTGTCGCATTTACATTCATTTGAAGTGTAGACGAGGAATACATGACACTTCGCAAATCATATTATATCTTACCATGAAACATAGAAATGAGATGCGATATCGCGTTTTAAGAAGCATTAGAAAGCTATTGCTACGATACGTAGACATCTGCAAACGCTATTTCCTAGCGAGGAAGTATCGCATTCACATTCATTTGAAGTGTAGACGAGGAATACATAACACTTCGCAAATCATATTATATCTTACCATGAAAGATAGAAATGAGATGCGATATCGCGTTTTAAGAATCATAAGAACTCTATTGCTACGATACGTAGACAACTGCAAACGCTATTTCCTTGCAAGGAAGTGTCGCATTTACATTCATTTGAATCGCATACGAGGAATGCATAACACTTCGCAATGAATATTATATCTTATCATGAAACATAGATATGAGATGCAATATCTCGTTTTAAGAAGCATTTGAACTCTATTGCTACGATACGTAGACATCAGCAAACGCTATTTCCTTGCAAGGAGGTGTCGCATTTACATTCATTAGAAGTGTAGAGGAGGAATACATAACACTTCGCAAATCATATTATATCTTACCATGAAACATAGGAATGAGATGCGATATCGCGTTTTAAGAAGCATTAGAAAGCTATTGCTACGATACGTAGACATCTGCAAACGCTATTTCCTAGCGAGGAAGTATCGCATTCACATTGATTTGAAGTGTAGACGAGGAATACATAACACTTCGCAAATCATGTTATATCTTACCATGAAACATAGAAATGAGATGCGATATCGCGTTTTAAGAAGCATTAGAAATCCATTGCTACGATACGTAGACATCTGCAAACGCTACTTCCTAGCGAGGAAGTGTCGCATTTACATTCATTTGAATCGCATACGAGGAATGCATAACACTTCGCAATGAATATTATATCTTATCATGAAACATAGATATGAGATGCAATATCTCGTTTTAAGAAGCATTTGAACTCTATTGCTACGATACGTAGACATCAGCAAACGCTATTACCTAGCGAGGAAGTTTCTCATTCACATTCATTTGAAGTGTAGACGAGGAATACATAACACTTCGCAAATCATGTTATATCTTACCATGAAGCATAGAAATGAGATGCGATATCGCGTTTTAAGAAGCATTAGAAATCTATTGGTACGATACGTATACATCTGCAAACGCTTTTTCCTAGCGTGGAAGTGTCGCATTCACATTCATTTGAAGTGTAGACGAGGAATACATAACACTTCGCAAATCATATTATATCTTACCATGAAACATAGAAATGAGATGCGATATCGCGTTTTAAGAAGCATTAGAAAGCTATTGCTACGATACGTAGACATCTGCAAACGCTATTTCCTAGCAAGGAAGTATCGCATTCACATTCATTTGAATTGTAGACGAGGAATACATAACACTTCGTAAATCATGTTATATCTTACCATGAAACATAGAAATGAGATGCGATATCGCGTTCTAAGAATCATATGAACTCTATTGCTACGATACCTAGACATCTACGAACGCTGTTTCCTTGCAAGGAAGTGTCGCATTTACATTCATTTGAAGTGTAGACGAGGAATACATAACACTTCGCAAATCATATTATATCTTACCATGAAACATAGAAATGAGATGCGATATCGCGTTTTAAGAAGCATTAGAACTCTATTGCTACGATAGGTAAACATCTGCAAACGCTATTTCCATGCAAGGAAGTGTTGCATTTACATTCATTTGAAGTGTAGACGAGGAATACATAACACTTCGCAAATCATATTATATCTTACCATGAAACATAGAAATGAGATGCGATATCGCGTTTTAAGAATCATAAGAACTCTATTGCTACGATACGCAGACAACTGCAAACGCTATTTCCTTGCAAGGAAGTGTCGCATTTACATTCATTTGAATCGCATACGAGGAATGCATAACACTTCGCAATGAATATTATATCTTATCATGAAACATAGATATGAGATGCAATATCTCGTTTTAAGAAGCATTTGAACTCTATTGCTACGATACGTAGACATCAGCAAACGCTATTTCCTTGCATGGAAGTGTCGCATTTACATTCATTTGAAGTGTAGACGAGGAATACATAACACTTCGCAAATCATATTATATCTTACCATGAAACATAGAAATGAGATGCGATATCTCGTTTTAAGAAGCATTACAACACTATTGCTACGATAGGTAGACAACTGCAAACGCTATTTCCTTGCAAGGAGGTGTCGCATTTACATTCATTAGAAGTGTAGAGGAGGAATACATAACACTTCGCAAATCATATTATATCTTACCATGAAACATAGAAATGAGATGCGATATCGCGTTTTAAGAAGCATTAGAAAGCTATTGCTACGATACGTAGACATCTGCAAACGCTATTTCCTAGCGAGGAAGTATCGCATTCACATTCATTTGAAGTGTAGACGAGGAATACATGACACTTCGCAAATCATATTATATCTTACCATGAAACAGTGAAATGAGATGCGATATCGCGTTTTAAGAAGCAATAGAAATCTATTGCTACGATACGTATACATCTGCAAACGCTATTTCCTAGCGTGGAAGTGTCGCATTCACATTCATTTGAAGTGTAGGCGAGGAAAACATAACACATCGCAAATCATATTATATCTTACCATGAAACATAGAAATGAGATGCGATATCGCGTTTTAAGAAGCATTAGAAAGCTATTGCTACGATACGTAGACATCTGCAAACGCTATTTCCTAGCGAGGAAGTATCGCATTCACATTCATTTGAAGTGTAGACGAGGAATACATAACACTTCGCAAATCATGTTATATCTTACCATGAAACATAGAAATGAGATGCGATATCGCGTTCTAAGAATCATATGAACTCTATTGCTACGATACCTAGACATCTGCGAACGCTGTTTCCTTGCAAGGAAGTGTCGCATTTACATTCATTTGAAGTGTAGACGAGGAATACATAACACTTCGCAAATCATATTATATCTTACCATGAAACATAGAAATGAGATGCGATATCGCGTTTTAAGAAGCATTAGAACTCTATTGCTACGATAGGTAAACATCTGCAGACGCTATTTCCTAGCAAGGAAGTGTCGCATTTACATTCATTTGAAGTGTAGAGTAGGAATACTTAACACTTCGCAAATCATATTACGTCTTACCATGAAACATAGAAATGAGATGCGATATCGCGTTTTAAGAAGCATTAGAACTCTATTGCTACGATACCTAGATATCTGCAGACGCTATTTCCTAGCAAGGAAGTGTCGCATTTACATTCATTTGAAGTGTAGACGAGGAATACATGACACTTCGCAAATCATATTATATCTTACCATGAAACATAGAAATGAGATGCGATATCGCGTTTTAAGAAGCATTAGAAAGCTATTGCTACGATACGTAGACATCTGCAAACGCTAGTTCCTAGCGAGGAAGTATCGCATTCACATTCATTTGAAGTGTAGACGAGGAATACATAACACTTCGCAAATCATGTTATATCTTACCATGAAACATAGAAATGAGATGCGATATCGCGTTCTAAGAATCATATGAACTCTATTGCTACGATACGTAGACATCTGCAAACGCTATTTCCTAGCGAGGAAGTATCGCATTCACATTCATTTGAAGTGTAGACGAGGAATACATAACACTTCGCAAATCATATTATATCTTACCATGAAACATAGAAATGAGATGCGATATCGCGTTTTAAGAAGCATTAGAGCACTATTGCTACGATAGGTAGACATTTGCAAACGCTATTTCCTTGCAAGGAAGTGTCGCATTCACATTCATTTGAAGTGTAGACGAGGAATACATAGCACTTCGCAAATCAGATTATATCTTACCATGAAACATAGAAATGAGATGCGATATCGCGTTTTAAGAAGCATTAGAAATCTATTGCTACGATACGTAGACATCTGCAAACGCTATTTCCTTGCAAGGAAGTGTCGCATTTACATTCATTTGAATCGCATACGAGGAATGCATAACACTTCGCAATGAATATTATATCTTATCATGAAACATAGATATGAGATGCAATATCTCGTTTTAAGAAGCATTTGAACTCTATTGCTACGATACGTAGACATCTGCAAACGCTAGTTCCTAGCGAGGAAGTATCGCATTCACATTCATTTGAAGTGTAGACGAGGAATACATAACACTTCGCAAATCATGTTATATCTTACCATGAAACATAGAAATGAGATGCGATATCGCGTTCTAAGAATCATATGAACTCTATTGCTACGATACCTAGACATCTGCGAACGCTGTTTCCTTGCAAGGAAGTGTCGCATTTACATTCATTTGAAGTGTAGACGAGGAATACATAACACTTCGCAAATCATATTATATCTTACCATGAAACATAGAAATGAGATGCGATATCGCGTTTTAAGTAGCATTAGAACACTATCGCTACGATACCTAGACATCTGCAGACGCTATTTCCTAGCAAGGAAGTGTCGCATTTACATTCATTTGAAGTGTAGAGTAGGAATACTTAACACTTCGCAAATCATATTACGTCTTACCATGAAACATAGAAATGAGATGCGATATCGCGTTTTAAGAAGCATTAGAACTCTATTGCTACGATACCTAGATATCTGCAGACGCTATTTCCTAGCAAGGAAGTGTCGCATTTACATTCATTTGAAGTGTAGACGAGGAATACATGACACTTCGCAAATCATATTATATCTTACCATGAAACATAGAAATGAGATGCGATATCGCGTTTTAAGAAGCATTAGAAAGCTATTGCTACGATACGTAGACATCTGCAAACGCTATATCCTAGCGAGGAAGTATCGCATTCACATTCATTTGAAGTGTAGACGAGGAATACATAACACTTCGCAAATCATGTTATATCTTACCATGAAACATAGAAATGAGATGCGATATCGCGTTTTAAGAAGCATTAGAAATCTATTGCTACGATACGTAGACATCTGCAAACGCTACTTCCTAGCGAGGAAGTGTCGCATTTACATTCATTTGAATCGCATACGAGGAATGCATAACACTTCGCAATGAATATTATATCTTATCATGAAACATAGATATGAGATGCAATATCTCGTTTTAAGAAGCATTTGAACTCTATTGCTACGATACGTAGACATCAGCAAACGCTATTACCTAGCGAGGAAGTATCGCATTCACATTCATTTGAAGTGTAGACGAGGAATACATAACACTTCGCAAATCATGTTATATCTTACCATGAAGCATAGAAATGAGATGCGATATCGCGTTTTAAGAAGCATTAGAAAGCTATTGCTACGATACGTAGACATCTGCAAACGCTATTTCCTAGCGAGGAAGTATCGCATTCACATTCATTTGAATTGTAGACGAGGAATACATAACACTTCGCAAATCATGTTATATCTTACCATGAAACATAGAAATGGGATGCGATATCGCGTTCTAAGAATCATATGAACTCTATTGCTACGATACCTAGACATCTGCGAACGCTGTTTCCTTGCAAGGAAGTGTCGCATTTACATTCATTTGAAGTGTAGACGAGGAATACATAACACTTCGCAAATCATATTATATCTTACCATGAAACATAGAAATGAGATGCGATATCGCGTTTTAAGAAGCATTAGAACTCTATTGCTACGATAGGTAAACATCTGCAAACGCTATTTCCTTGCAAGGAAGTGTTGCATTTACATTCATTTGAAGTGTAGACGAGGAATACATGACACTTCGCAAATCATATTATATCTTACCATGAAACAGAGAAATGAGATGCGATATCGCGTTTTAAGAAGCATTAGAACTCTATTGCTACGATACCTAGACATCTGCAGACGCTATTTCCTAGCAAGGAAGTGTCGCATTTACATTCATTTTAAGTGTAGAGTAGGAATACTTAACACTTCGCAAATCATATTACGTCTTACCATGAAACATAGAAATGAGATGCGATATCGCGTTTTAAGAAGCATTAGAACTCTATTGCTACGATACCTAGATATCTGCAGACGCTATTTCCTAGCAAGGAAGTGTCGCATTTACATTCATTTGAAGTGTAGACGAGGAATACATGACACTTCGCAAATCATATTATATCTTACCATGAAACATAGAAATGAGATGCGATATCGCGTTTTAAGAAGCGTTAGAAAGCTATTGCTACGATACGTAGACATCTGCAAACGCTATTTCCTAGCGAGGAAGTATCGCATTCACATTCATTTAAAGTGTAGACGAGGAATACATAACACTTCGCAAATCATATTCTATCTAACCATGAAACATAGAAATGAGATGCGATATCGCGTTTTAAGAAGCATTAGAGCACTATTGCTACGATAGGTAGACATTTGCAAACGCTATTTCCTTGCAAGGAAGTGTCGCATTTACATTCATTTGAAGTGTAGACGAGGAATACATAACACTTCGCAAATCAGATTATATCTTGCCATGAAACATAGAAATGAGATGAGATATCGCGTTTTAAGAAGCATTAGAAATCTATTGCTACGATACGTAGACATCTGCAAACGCCATTTCCTAGCGAGGAAGTGTCGCATTCCCATTCATTTGAAGTGTAGACGAGGAATACATAACACTTCGCAAATCATATTATATCTTACCATGAAAGATAGAAATGAGATGCGATATCGCGTTTTAAGAATCATAAGAACTCTATTGCTACGATACGTAGACAACTGCAAACGCTATTTCCTTGCAAGGAAGTGTCGCATTTACATTCATTTGAATCGCATACGAGGAATGCATAACACTTCGCAATGAATATTATATCTTATCATGAAACATAGATATGAGTTGCAATATCTCGTTTTAAGAAGCATTTGAACTCTATTGCTACGATACGTAGACATCAGCAAACGCTATTTCCTTGCAAGGAGGTGTCGCATTTACATTCATTAGAAGTGTAGAGGAGGAATACATAACACTTCGCAAATCATATTATATCTTACCATGAAACATAGGAATGAGATGCGATATCGCGTTTTGAGAAGCATTAGAAAGCTATTGCTACGATACGTAGACATCTGCAAACGCTATTTCCTAGCGAGGAAGTATCGCATTCACATTCATTTGAAGTGTAGACGAGGAATACATAACACTTCGCAAATCATGTTATATCTTACCATGAAACATAGAAATGAGATGCGATATCGCGTTTTAAGAAGCATTAGAAATCTATTGCTACGATATGTAGACATCTGCAAGCGCTACTTCCTAGCGAGGAAGTGTCGCATTCACGTTCATTTGAAGTGTAGACGAGGAACACATAACACTTCGCAAATCATATTATATCTTACCATGAAACATAGATATGAGATGCGGTATCGCGTTTTAAGAAGCATTAGAAAGCTAATGCTACGATACGTAGACATCTGCAAACGCTATTTCCTAGCGACGAAGTATCGCATTCACATTCATTTGATGTGTAGACGAGGAATACATAACACTTCGCAAATCATGTTATATCTTACCATGAAACATAGAAATGAGATGCGATATCGCGTTTTAAGAAGCATTAGAGCACTATTGCTACGATAGGTAGACATTTGCAAACGCTATTTCCTTGCAAGGAAGTGTCGCATTTACATTCATTTGAAGTGTAGACGAGGAATACATAACACTTCGCAAATCAGATTATATCTTGCCATGAAACATAGAAATGAGATGCGATATCGCGTTTTAAGAAGCATTAGAAATCTATTGCTACGATACGTAGACATCTGCAAACGCTATTTCCTAGCGACGAAGTATCGCATTCACATTCATTTGAAGTGTAGACGAGGAATACATAACACTTCGCAAATCATGTTATATCTTACCATGAAACATAGAAATGAGATGCGATATCGCGTTTTAAGAATCATATAAACTCTATTGCTACGATACGTATACATCTGCAAACGCTATTTCCTAGCGAAGAAGTGTCGCATTCACATTCATTTGAAGTGTGGACGAGGAATACATAACACTTCGCAAATCATATTATATCTTACCATGAAACATAGAAATGAGATGCGATATCGCGTTTTAAGAAGCGTTAGAAAGCTATTGCTACGATACGTAGACATCTGCAAACGCTATTTCCTAGCGTGGAAGTATCGCATTCACATTCATTTGAAGTGTAGACGAGGAATACATAACACTTCGCAAATCATGTTATATCTTACCATGAAACATAGAAATGAGATGCGATATCGCGTTTTAAGAATCATATGAACTCTATTGCTACGATACGTAGATATCTGCAAACGCTATTTCCCAGCGAGGAAGTTTCGCATTCACAATCATTTGAAGTGTAGACGAGGAATACATGACACTTCGCAATGAATATTATATCTTATCATGAAACATAGGTATGAGATGCAATATCTCGTTTCAAGAAGCATTAGAAAGCTATTGCTACGATACGTAGACATCTGCAAACGCTATTTCCTAGCGAGGAAGTATCACATTCACATTCATTTGAAGTGTAGACGAGGAATGCATAACACTTCGCAAATCATGTTATATCTTACCATGAAACATAGAAATGAGATGCGATATCGCGTTTCAAGAAGGATTAGAAATATATTGCTACGATACGTAGACATCTGCAAACGCCATTTCCTAGCGAGGAAGTGTCGCATTCACATTCATTTGAAGTGTGGACGAGGAATACATAACACTTCGCAAATCATATTATATCTTACCATGAAACATAGATATGAGATGCAATATCGCGTTTTAAGAAGCATTAGAAAGCTAATGCTACGATACATAGACATCTGCAAACGCTATTTCCCAGCGAGGAAGTATCGCATTCACATTCATTTGAAGTGTAGACGAGGAATACATAACACTTCGCAAATCATGTTATATCTTACCATGAAACATAGAAATGAGATGCGATATCGCATTTTAAGGATCATATGAACTCTATTGCTACGATACCTAGACATCTGCAGACGCTACTTCCTAGCAAGGAAGTGTCGCATTTACATTCATTTGAAGTGTAGACGAGGAATACATGACACTTCGCAAATCATATTATATCTTACCATGGAACATAGGAATGAGATGCGATATCGCGTTTTAAGAAGCATTAGAAAGCTATTGCTACGACACGTAGACATCTGCAAACGCTATTTCCTAGCGAGGAAGTATCGCATTTACATTCATTTGAAGTGTAGACGAGGAATACATAACACTTCGCAAATCATATTATATCTTACCATGAAACATAGAAATGAGATGCGATATCGCGTTTTAAGAAGCATTAGAAATCTATTGCTACGATACGTAGACATCTGCAAACGCTATTTCCTTGCAAGGAAGTGTCGCATTTACATTCATTTGAATCGCATACGAGGAATGCATAACACTTCGCAATGAATATTATATCTTATCATGAAACATAGATATGAGATGCAATATCTCGTTTTAAGAAGCATTTGAACTCTATTGCTACGATACGTAGACATCTGCAAACGCTAGTTCCTAGCGAGGAAGTATCGCATTCACATTCATTTGAAGTGTAGACGAGGAATACATAACACTTCGCAAATCATGTTATATCTTACCATGAAACATAGAAATGAGATGCGATATCGCGTTCTAAGAATCATATGAACTCTATTGCTACGATACCTAGACATCTGCGAACGCTGTTTCCTTGCAAGGAAGTGTCGCATTTACATTCATTTGAAGTGTAGACGAGGAATACATAACACTTCGCAAATCATATTATATCTTACCATGAAACATAGAAATGAGATGCGATATCGCGTTTTAAGTAGCATTAGAACACTATCGCTACGATACCTAGACATCTGCAGACGCTATTTCCTAGCAAGGAAGTGTCGCATTTACATTCATTTGAAGTGTAGAGTAGGAATACTTAACACTTCGCAAATCATATTACGTCTTACCATGAAACATAGAAATGAGATGCGATATCGCGTTTTAAGAAGCATTAGAAAGCTATTGCTACGATACGTAGACATCTGCAAACGCTATTTCCTAGCGAGGAAGTATCGCATTCACATTCATTTGAATTGTAGACGAGGAATACATAACACTTCGCAAATCATGTTATATCTTACCATGAAACATAGAAATGGGATGCGATATCGCGTTCTAAGAATCATATGAACTCTATTGCTACGATACCTAGACATCTGCGAACGCTGTTTCCTTGCAAGGAAGTGTCGCATTTACATTCATTTGAAGTGTAGACGAGGAATACATAACACTTCGCAAATCATATTATATCTTACCATGAAACATAGAAATGAGATGCGATATCGCGTTTTAAGAAGCATTAGAACTCTATTGCTACGATAGGTAAACATCTGCAAACGCTATTTCCTTGCAAGGAAGTGTTGCATTTACATTCATTTGAAGTGTAGACGAGGAATACATGACACTTCGCAAATCATATTATATCTTACCATGAAACAGAGAAATGAGATGCGATATCGCGTTTTAAGAAGCATTAGAACTCTATTGCTACGATACCTAGACATCTGCAGACGCTATTTCCTAGCAAGGAAGTGTCGCATTTACATTCATTTTAAGTGTAGAGTAGGAATACTTAACACTTCGCAAATCATATTACGTCTTACCATGAAACATAGAAATGAGATGCGATATCGCGTTTTAAGAAGCATTAGAACTCTATTGCTACGATACCTAGATATCTGCAGACGCTATTTCCTAGCAAGGAAGTGTCGCATTTACATTCATTTGAAGTGTAGACGAGGAATACATGACACTTCGCAAATCATATTATATCTTACCATGAAACATAGAAATGAGATGCGATATCGCGTTTTAAGAAGCGTTAGAAAGCTATTGCTACGATACGTAGACATCTGCAAACGCTATTTCCTAGCGAGGAAGTATCGCATTCACATTCATTTAAAGTGTAGACGAGGAATACATAACACTTCGCAAATCATATTCTATCTAACCATGAAACATAGAAATGAGATGCGATATCGCGTTTTAAGAAGCATTAGAGCACTATTGCTACGATAGGTAGACATTTGCAAACGCTATTTCCTTGCAAGGAAGTGTCGCATTTACATTCATTTGAAGTGTAGACGAGGAATACATAACACTTCGCAAATCAGATTATATCTTGCCATGAAACATAGAAATGAGATGAGATATCGCGTTTTAAGAAGCATTAGAAATCTATTGCTACGATACGTAGACATCTGCAAACGCCATTTCCTAGCGAGGAAGTGTCGCATTCCCATTCATTTGAAGTGTAGACGAGGAATACATAACACTTCGCAAATCATATTATATCTTACCATGAAAGATAGAAATGAGATGCGATATCGCGTTTTAAGAATCATAAGAACTCTATTGCTACGATACGTAGACAACTGCAAACGCTATTTCCTTGCAAGGAAGTGTCGCATTTACATTCATTTGAATCGCATACGAGGAATGCATAACACTTCGCAATGAATATTATATCTTATCATGAAACATAGATATGAGTTGCAATATCTCGTTTTAAGAAGCATTTGAACTCTATTGCTACGATACGTAGACATCAGCAAACGCTATTTCCTTGCAAGGAGGTGTCGCATTTACATTCATTAGAAGTGTAGAGGAGGAATACATAACACTTCGCAAATCATATTATATCTTACCATGAAACATAGGAATGAGATGCGATATCGCGTTTTGAGAAGCATTAGAAAGCTATTGCTACGATACGTAGACATCTGCAAACGCTATTTCCTAGCGAGGAAGTATCGCATTCACATTCATTTGAAGTGTAGACGAGGAATACATAACACTTCGCAAATCATGTTATATCTTACCATGAAACATAGAAATGAGATGCGATATCGCGTTTTAAGAAGCATTAGAAATCTATTGCTACGATATGTAGACATCTGCAAGCGCTACTTCCTAGCGAGGAAGTGTCGCATTCACGTTCATTTGAAGTGTAGACGAGGAACACATAACACTTCGCAAATCATATTATATCTTACCATGAAACATAGATATGAGATGCGGTATCGCGTTTTAAGAAGCATTAGAAAGCTAATGCTACGATACGTAGACATCTGCAAACGCTATTTCCTAGCGACGAAGTATCGCATTCACATTCATTTGATGTGTAGACGAGGAATACATAACACTTCGCAAATCATGTTATATCTTACCATGAAACATAGAAATGAGATGCGATATCGCGTTTTAAGAAGCATTAGAGCACTATTGCTACGATAGGTAGACATTTGCAAACGCTATTTCCTTGCAAGGAAGTGTCGCATTTACATTCATTTGAAGTGTAGACGAGGAATACATAACACTTCGCAAATCAGATTATATCTTGCCATGAAACATAGAAATGAGATGCGATATCGCGTTTTAAGAAGCATTAGAAATCTATTGCTACGATACGTAGACATCTGCAAACGCTATTTCCTAGCGACGAAGTATCGCATTCACATTCATTTGAAGTGTAGACGAGGAATACATAACACTTCGCAAATCATGTTATATCTTACCATGAAACATAGAAATGAGATGCGATATCGCGTTTTAAGAATCATATAAACTCTATTGCTACGATACGTATACATCTGCAAACGCTATTTCCTAGCGAAGAAGTGTCGCATTCACATTCATTTGAAGTGTGGACGAGGAATACATAACACTTCGCAAATCATATTATATCTTACCATGAAACATAGAAATGAGATGCGATATCGCGTTTTAAGAAGCGTTAGAAAGCTATTGCTACGATACGTAGACATCTGCAAACGCTATTTCCTAGCGTGGAAGTATCGCATTCACATTCATTTGAAGTGTAGACGAGGAATACATAACACTTCGCAAATCATGTTATATCTTACCATGAAACATAGAAATGAGATGCGATATCGCGTTTTAAGAATCATATAAACTCTATTGCTACGATACGTATACATCTGCAAACGCTATTTCCTAGCGAAGAAGTGTCGCATTCACATTCATTTGAAGTGTGGACGAGGAATACATAACACTTCGCAAATCATATTATATCTTACCATGAAACATAGAAATGAGATGCGATATCGCGTTTTAAGAAGCGTTAGAAAGCTATTGCTACGATACGTAGACATCTGCAAACGCTATTTCCTAGCGTGGAAGTATCGCATTCACATTCATTTGAAGTGTAGACGAGGAATACATAACACTTCGCAAATCATGTTATATCTTACCATGAAACATAGAAATGAGATGCGATATCGCGTTTTAAGAATCATATGAACTCTATTGCTACGATACGTAGATATCTGCAAACGCTATTTCCCAGCGAGGAAGTTTCGCATTCACAATCATTTGAAGTGTAGACGAGGAATACATGACACTTCGCAATGAATATTATATCTTATCATGAAACATAGGTATGAGATGCAATATCTCGTTTCAAGAAGCATTAGAAAGCTATTGCTACGATACGTAGACATCTGCAAACGCTATTTCCTAGCGAGGAAGTATCACATTCACATTCATTTGAAGTGTAGACGAGGAATGCATAACACTTCGCAAATCATGTTATATCTTACCATGAAACATAGAAATGAGATGCGATATCGCGTTTCAAGAAGGATTAGAAATATATTGCTACGATACGTAGACATCTGCAAACGCCATTTCCTAGCGAGGAAGTGTCGCATTCACATTCATTTGAAGTGTGGACGAGGAATACATAACACTTCGCAAATCATATTATATCTTACCATGAAACATAGATATGAGATGCAATATCGCGTTTTAAGAAGCATTAGAAAGCTAATGCTACGATACATAGACATCTGCAAACGCTATTTCCCAGCGAGGAAGTATCGCATTCACATTCATTTGAAGTGTAGACGAGGAATACATAACACTTCGCAAATCATGTTATATCTTACCATGAAACATAGAAATGAGATGCGATATCGCATTTTAAGGATCATATGAACTCTATTGCTACGATACCTAGACATCTGCAGACGCTACTTCCTAGCAAGGAAGTGTCGCATTTACATTCATTTGAAGTGTAGACGAGGAATACATGACACTTCGCAAATCATATTATATCTTACCATGGAACATAGGAATGAGATGCGATATCGCGTTTTAAGAAGCATTAGAAAGCTATTGCTACGACACGTAGACATCTGCAAACGCTATTTCCTAGCGAGGAAGTATCGCATTTACATTCATTTGAAGTGTAGACGAGGAATACATAACACTTCGCAAATCATATTATATCTTACCATGAAACATAGAAATGAGATGCGATATCGCGTTTTAAGAAGCATTAGAAATCTATTGCTACGATACGTAGACATCTGCAAACGCTATTTCCTTGCAAGGAAGTGTCGCATTTACATTCATTTGAATCGCATACGAGGAATGCATAACACTTCGCAATGAATATTATATCTTATCATGAAACATAGATATGAGATGCAATATCTCGTTTTAAGAAGCATTTGAACTCTATTGCTACGATACGTAGACATCTGCAAACGCTAGTTCCTAGCGAGGAAGTATCGCATTCACATTCATTTGAAGTGTAGACGAGGAATACATAACACTTCGCAAATCATGTTATATCTTACCATGAAACATAGAAATGAGATGCGATATCGCGTTCTAAGAATCATATGAACTCTATTGCTACGATACCTAGACATCTGCGAACGCTGTTTCCTTGCAAGGAAGTGTCGCATTTACATTCATTTGAAGTGTAGACGAGGAATACATAACACTTCGCAAATCATATTATATCTTACCATGAAACATAGAAATGAGATGCGATATCGCGTTTTAAGTAGCATTAGAACACTATCGCTACGATACCTAGACATCTGCAGACGCTATTTCCTAGCAAGGAAGTGTCGCATTTACATTCATTTGAAGTGTAGAGTAGGAATACTTAACACTTCGCAAATCATATTACGTCTTACCATGAAACATAGAAATGAGATGCGATATCGCGTTTTAAGAAGCATTAGAAAGCTATTGCTACGATACGTAGACATCTGCAAACGCTATTTCCTAGCGAGGAAGTATCGCATTCACATTCATTTGAATTGTAGACGAGGAATACATAACACTTCGCAAATCATGTTATATCTTACCATGAAACATAGAAATGGGATGCGATATCGCGTTCTAAGAATCATATGAACTCTATTGCTACGATACCTAGACATCTGCGAACGCTGTTTCCTTGCAAGGAAGTGTCGCATTTACATTCATTTGAAGTGTAGACGAGGAATACATAACACTTCGCAAATCATATTATATCTTACCATGAAACATAGAAATGAGATGCGATATCGCGTTTTAAGAAGCATTAGAACTCTATTGCTACGATAGGTAAACATCTGCAAACGCTATTTCCTTGCAAGGAAGTGTTGCATTTACATTCATTTGAAGTGTAGACGAGGAATACATGACACTTCGCAAATCATATTATATCTTACCATGAAACAGAGAAATGAGATGCGATATCGCGTTTTAAGAAGCATTAGAACTCTATTGCTACGATACCTAGACATCTGCAGACGCTATTTCCTAGCAAGGAAGTGTCGCATTTACATTCATTTTAAGTGTAGAGTAGGAATACTTAACACTTCGCAAATCATATTACGTCTTACCATGAAACATAGAAATGAGATGCGATATCGCGTTTTAAGAAGCATTAGAACTCTATTGCTACGATACCTAGATATCTGCAGACGCTATTTCCTAGCAAGGAAGTGTCGCATTTACATTCATTTGAAGTGTAGACGAGGAATACATGACACTTCGCAAATCATATTATATCTTACCATGAAACATAGAAATGAGATGCGATATCGCGTTTTAAGAAGCGTTAGAAAGCTATTGCTACGATACGTAGACATCTGCAAACGCTATTTCCTAGCGAGGAAGTATCGCATTCACATTCATTTAAAGTGTAGACGAGGAATACATAACACTTCGCAAATCATATTCTATCTAACCATGAAACATAGAAATGAGATGCGATATCGCGTTTTAAGAAGCATTAGAGCACTATTGCTACGATAGGTAGACATTTGCAAACGCTATTTCCTTGCAAGGAAGTGTCGCATTTACATTCATTTGAAGTGTAGACGAGGAATACATAACACTTCGCAAATCAGATTATATCTTGCCATGAAACATAGAAATGAGATGAGATATCGCGTTTTAAGAAGCATTAGAAATCTATTGCTACGATACGTAGACATCTGCAAACGCCATTTCCTAGCGAGGAAGTGTCGCATTCCCATTCATTTGAAGTGTAGACGAGGAATACATAACACTTCGCAAATCATATTATATCTTACCATGAAAGATAGAAATGAGATGCGATATCGCGTTTTAAGAATCATAAGAACTCTATTGCTACGATACGTAGACAACTGCAAACGCTATTTCCTTGCAAGGAAGTGTCGCATTTACATTCATTTGAATCGCATACGAGGAATGCATAACACTTCGCAATGAATATTATATCTTATCATGAAACATAGATATGAGTTGCAATATCTCGTTTTAAGAAGCATTTGAACTCTATTGCTACGATACGTAGACATCAGCAAACGCTATTTCCTTGCAAGGAGGTGTCGCATTTACATTCATTAGAAGTGTAGAGGAGGAATACATAACACTTCGCAAATCATATTATATCTTACCATGAAACATAGGAATGAGATGCGATATCGCGTTTTGAGAAGCATTAGAAAGCTATTGCTACGATACGTAGACATCTGCAAACGCTATTTCCTAGCGAGGAAGTATCGCATTCACATTCATTTGAAGTGTAGACGAGGAATACATAACACTTCGCAAATCATGTTATATCTTACCATGAAACATAGAAATGAGATGCGATATCGCGTTTTAAGAAGCATTAGAAATCTATTGCTACGATATGTAGACATCTGCAAGCGCTACTTCCTAGCGAGGAAGTGTCGCATTCACGTTCATTTGAAGTGTAGACGAGGAACACATAACACTTCGCAAATCATATTATATCTTACCATGAAACATAGATATGAGATGCGGTATCGCGTTTTAAGAAGCATTAGAAAGCTAATGCTACGATACGTAGACATCTGCAAACGCTATTTCCTAGCGACGAAGTATCGCATTCACATTCATTTGATGTGTAGACGAGGAATACATAACACTTCGCAAATCATGTTATATCTTACCATGAAACATAGAAATGAGATGCGATATCGCGTTTTAAGAAGCATTAGAGCACTATTGCTACGATAGGTAGACATTTGCAAACGCTATTTCCTTGCAAGGAAGTGTCGCATTTACATTCATTTGAAGTGTAGACGAGGAATACATAACACTTCGCAAATCAGATTATATCTTGCCATGAAACATAGAAATGAGATGCGATATCGCGTTTTAAGAAGCATTAGAAATCTATTGCTACGATACGTAGACATCTGCAAACGCTATTTCCTAGCGACGAAGTATCGCATTCACATTCATTTGAAGTGTAGACGAGGAATACATAACACTTCGCAAATCATGTTATATCTTACCATGAAACATAGAAATGAGATGCGATATCGCGTTTTAAGAATCATATAAACTCTATTGCTACGATACGTATACATCTGCAAACGCTATTTCCTAGCGAAGAAGTGTCGCATTCACATTCATTTGAAGTGTGGACGAGGAATACATAACACTTCGCAAATCATATTATATCTTACCATGAAACATAGAAATGAGATGCGATATCGCGTTTTAAGAAGCGTTAGAAAGCTATTGCTACGATACGTAGACATCTGCAAACGCTATTTCCTAGCGTGGAAGTATCGCATTCACATTCATTTGAAGTGTAGACGAGGAATACATAACACTTCGCAAATCATGTTATATCTTACCATGAAACATAGAAATGAGATGCGATATCGCGTTTTAAGAATCATATGAACTCTATTGCTACGATACGTAGATATCTGCAAACGCTATTTCCCAGCGAGGAAGTTTCGCATTCACAATCATTTGAAGTGTAGACGAGGAATACATGACACTTCGCAATGAATATTATATCTTATCATGAAACATAGGTATGAGATGCAATATCTCGTTTCAAGAAGCATTAGAAAGCTATTGCTACGATACGTAGACATCTGCAAACGCTATTTCCTAGCGAGGAAGTATCACATTCACATTCATTTGAAGTGTAGACGAGGAATGCATAACACTTCGCAAATCATGTTATATCTTACCATGAAACATAGAAATGAGATGCGATATCGCGTTTCAAGAAGGATTAGAAATATATTGCTACGATACGTAGACATCTGCAAACGCCATTTCCTAGCGAGGAAGTGTCGCATTCACATTCATTTGAAGTGTGGACGAGGAATACATAACACTTCGCAAATCATATTATATCTTACCATGAAACATAGATATGAGATGCAATATCGCGTTTTAAGAAGCATTAGAAAGCTAATGCTACGATACATAGACATCTGCAAACGCTATTTCCCAGCGAGGAAGTATCGCATTTACATTCATTTGAAGTGTAGACGAGGAATACATGACACTTCGCAAATCATATTATATCTTACCATGGAACATAGGAATGAGATGCGATATCGCGTTTTAAGAAGCATTAGAAAGCTATTGCTACGACACGTAGACATCTGCAAACGCTATTTCCTAGCGAGGAAGTATCGCATTTACATTCATTTGAAGTGTAGACGAGGAATACATAACACTTCGCAAATCATATTATATCTTACCATGAAACATAGAAATGAGATGCGATATCGCGTTTTAAGAAGCATTAGAAAGCTATTGCTACGATACGTAGACATCTGCAAACGCTACTTCCTAGCGAGGAAGGAGTCGCATTTACATTCATTTGAATTGTATACGAGGAATACATAACATTTCGCAAATGATGTTATATCTTACCATGAAACATAGAAATGAGATGCGATATCGCGTTTTAAGAATCATATGAACTCTATTGCTACGATACGTAGACATCTGCAAACGCTATGTCCTGGCAAGGAAGTGTCGCATTCACATTCATTTGAAGTGTGGACGAGGAATACATAACACTTCGCAAATCATATTATATCTTACCATGAAACATAGATATGAGATGCGATATCGCGTTTTAAGAAGCATTAGAAAGCTAATGCTACGATACGTAGACATCTGCAAACGCTATTTCCTAGCGAGGAAGTATCGCATTCACATTCATTTGAAGTGCAGACGAGGAATACATAACACTTCGCAAATCATATCATATCTTACCATGAAACATAGAAATGAGATGCGATGTCGCGTTTTAAGAAGCATTAGAACACTATTCCTACGATAGGTAGACATTTGCAAACGCTATTTCCTGGCAAGGAAATGTCACATTTACAAACATTTGAAGTGTAGAGGAGGAATACATAACATTTCGCAAATCATGTTATATCTTACCATGAAACATAGAAATGAGATGCGATATCGCGTTTTAAGAATCATATGAACTCTATTGCTACGATACGTAGACATCTGCAATCGCTATTTCCTAGCGAGGAAGTGTCGCATTCACATTCATTTGAAGTGTAAACGAGGAATACGTAGCACTTCGCAAATCATATTATATCTTACCACGAAACATAGAAATTAGATGCGATATCGCGTTTTAAGAAGCATTAGAAAGCTATTGCTACGATACGTAGACATCTGCAAACGCTACTTCCTTGCAAGGAAGCGTCGCATTTAAATTCATTTGAAGTGTAGACGAGGAATACATGAAACTTCGCAAATCACATTATATCTTACCATGAAACATAGAAATGAGATGCGATATCGCGTTTTAAGAAGCATTAGAAACCTATTGCTACGATACGTAGACATCTGCAAACGCTATTTCCTAGCGAGGAAGTATCGCATTCACATTCATTTGAAGTGTGGACGAGGAATACATAACACTTCGCAAATCATATTATATCTTACCATGAAACATAGATATGAGATGCGATATCGCGTTTTAAGAAGCATTAGAAAGCTAATGCTACGATACGTAGACATCTGCAAACGCTATTTCCTAGCGAGGAAGTATCGCATTCACATTCATTTGTAGTGTAGACGAGGAATACATAACACTTCGCAAATCTTATCATATCTTACCATGAAACATAGAAATGAGATGCGATATCGCGTTTTAAGAAGCATTAGAACACTATTGCTACGATAGGTAGACATTTGCAAACGCTATTTCCTGGCAAGGAAATGTCACATTTACAAACATTTGAAGTGTAGAGGTGGAATACATAACATTTCGCAAATCATGTTATATCTTACCATGAAACATAGAAATGAGATGCGATATCGCGTTTTAACAATCAAATGAACTCTATTGCTACGATACGTAGACATCTGCAAACGCTATTTCCTAGCGAGGAAGTATCGCATTCACATTCATTTGAAGTGTAGACGAGGAGTACATGACACTTCGCAAATCATGTTATATCTTACCATGAAACATAGAAATGAGATGCGATATCGCGTTTTAAGAATCATCTGAACTCTATTGCTACAATACGTAGACATCTGCAATCGCTATTTCCTAGCGAGGAAGTGTCGCATTCACATTCATTTGAAGTGTAGACGAGGAATATGTAGCACTTCGCAAATCATATTATATCTTACCATGAAACATAGAAATTAGATGCGATATCGCGTTTTAAGAAGCATTAGAAAGCTATTGCTACGATACGTAGATATCTGCAAACGCTATTTCCTTGCAGGGAAGTGTCGCATTTACATTCATTTGAAGTGTAGAAGAGGAATACATGAAACTTCGCAAATCATATTATATCATGCCATGAAACATAGAAATGAGATGCGATATCGCGTTTTAAGAAGCATTAGAAACCTATTGCTACGATACGTAGACATCTGCAAACGCTATTTCCTAGCGAGGAAGTATCGCATTGACATTCATTTGAAGTGTGGACGAGGAATACATAACACTTCGCAAATCATATTATATCTTACCATGAAACATAGATATGAGATGCGATATCGCGTTTTAAGAAGCATTAGAAAGCTAATGCTACGATACGTAGACATCTGCAAACGCTATTTCCTAGCGAGGAAGTATCGCATTCACATTCATTTGAAGTGTAGACGAGGAATACATAACACTTCGCAAATCATATCATATCTTACCATGAAACATAGAAATGAGATGCGGTATCGCGTTTTAAGAAGCATTAGAACACTATTGCTACGATAGGTAGACATTTGCAAACGCTATTTCCTGGCAAGGAAATGTCACATTTACAAACATTTGAAGTGTAGAGGAGGAATACATAACATTTCGCAAATCATGTTTTATCTTACCATGAAACATAGAAATGTGATGCGATATCGCGTTTTAAGAATCATATGAACTCTATTGCTACGATACGTAGACATCTGCAAACGCTATTTCCTAACGAGGAAGTATCGCATTCACATTCATTTGAAGTGTAGACGAGGAGTACATGACACTTCGCAAATCATGTTATATCTTACCATGAAACATAGAAATGAGATGCGATATCGCGTTTTAAGAATCATATGAACTCTATTGCTACGATACGTAGACATCTGCAATCGCTATTTCCTAGCGAGGAAGTGTCGCATTCACATTCATTTGAAGTGTAGACGAGGAATACGTAGCACTTCGCAAATCATATTATATCTTACCATGAAACATAGAAATTAGACGCGATATCGCGTTTTAAGAAGCATTAGAAAGCTATTGCTACGATACGTAGACATCTGGAAACGCTATTTCCTTGAAAGGAAGTGTCGCATTTACATTCATTTGAAGTGTGGACGAGGAATACATGAAACTTCGCAAATCATATTATATCTTACCATGAAACATAGAAATGAGATGCGATATCGCGTTTTAAGAAGCATTAGAAAGCTATTGCTACGATACGTAGACATCTGCAAACGCTATTTCCTAGCGAGGAAGGAGTCGCATTTACATTCATTTGAATTGTATACGAGGAATACATAACATTTCGCAAATGATGTTATATCTTACCATGAAACATAGAAATGAGATGCGATATCGCGTTTTAAGAATCATATGAACTCTATTGCTACGATACGTAGACATCTGCAAACGCTATGTCCTGGCAAGGAAGTGTCGCATTCACATTCATTTGAAGTGTGGACGAGGAATACATAACACTTCGCAAATCATATTATATCTTACCATGAAACATAGATATGAGATGCGATATCGCGTTTTAAGAAGCATTAGAAAGCTAATGCTACGATACGTAGACATCTGCAAACGCTATTTCCTAGCGAGGAAGTATCGCATTCACATTCATTTGAAGTGCAGACGAGGAATACATAACACTTCGCAAATCATATCATATCTTACCATGAAACATAGAAATGAGATGCGATGTCGCGTTTTAAGAAGCATTAGAACACTATTCCTACGATAGGTAGACATTTGCAAACGCTATTTCCTGGCAAGGAAATGTCACATTTACAAACATTTGAAGTGTAGAGGAGGAATACATAACATTTCGCAAATCATGTTATATCTTACCATGAAACATAGAAATGAGATGCGATATCGCGTTTTAAGAATCATATGAACTCTATTGCTACGATACGTAGACATCTGCAATCGCTATTTCCTAGCGAGGAAGTGTCGCATTCACATTCATTTGAAGTGTAAACGAGGAATACGTAGCACTTCGCAAATCATATTATATCTTACCATGAAACATAGAAATGAGATGCGATATCGCGTTTTAAGAGGCATTAGAACTCTATTGCTACGATAGGTAAACATCTGCAAACGCTATTTCCTTGCAAGGAAGTGTCGCATTTACATTCATTTAAAGTGTAGACGAGGAATACATAACACTTCGCAAATCATATTATATCTTACCATGAAACATAGATATGAGATGCTATATCGCGTTTTAAGAAGCATTAGAAAGCTAATGCTACGATACGTAGACATCTGCAAACGCTATTTCCTAGCGAGGAAGTATCGCATTCACATTCATTTGTAGTGTAGACGAGGAATACATAACACTTCGCAAATCTTATCATATCTTACCATGAAACATAGAAATGAGGTGCGATATCGCGTTTTAAGAAGCATTAAAACACTATTGCTACGATAGGTAGACAATTGCAAACGCTATTTCCTGGCAAGGAAATGTCACATTTACAAACATTTGAAGTGTAGAGGAGGAATACATAACATTTCGCAAATCATGTTATATCTTACCATGAAACATAGAAATGAGATGCGATATCGCGTTTTAAGAATCATATGAACTCTATTGCTACGATACGTAGACATCTGCAAACGCTATTTCCTAGCGAGGAAGTATCGCATTCACATTCATTTGAAGTGTAGACGAGGAGTACATGACACTTCGCAAATCATGTTATATCTTACCATGAAACATAGAAATGAGATGCGATATCGCGTTTTAAGAATCATATGAACTCTATTGCTACGATACGTAGACATCTGCAATCGCTATTTCCTAGCGAGGAAGTGTCGCATTCACATTCATTTGAAGTGTAGACGAGGAATACGTAGCACTTCGCAAATCATATTATATCTTACCATGAAACATAGAAATTAGACGCGATATCGCGTTTTAAGAAGCATTAGAAAGCTATTGCTACGATACGTAGACATCTGGAAACGCTATTTCCTTGAAAGGAAGTGTCGCATTTACATTCATTTGAAGTGTGGACGAGGAATACATGAAACTTCGCAAATCATATTATATCTTACCATGAAACATAGAAATGAGATGCGATATCGCGTTTTAAGAAGCATTAGAAACCTATAGCTACGATAAGTAGACATCTGCAAACGCTATTTCCTAGCGAGGAAGTATCGCATTCACATTCATTTGAAGTGTGGACGAGGAATACATAACACTTCGCAAATCATATTATATCTTATCATGAAACATAGATATGAGATGCGATATCGCGTTTTAAGAAGCATTAGAAAGCTAGTGCTACGATACGTAGACATCTGCAAACGCTATTTCCTAGCGAGGAAGTATCGCATTCACATTCATTTGAAGTGTAGACGAGGAATACATAACACTTCGCAAATCATATCATATCTTACCATGAAACATAGAAATGAGATGCGATATCGCGTTTTAAGAAGCATTAGAACAATATTACTACGATAGGTAGACATTTGCAAACGCTATTTCCTGGCAAGGAAATGTCGCATTTACAAACATTTGAAGTGTAGAGGAGAAATACATAACATTTCGAAAATCATGTTATATCTTACCATGAAACATAGAAATGAGATGCGATATCGCGTTTTAAGAATCATACGAACTCGATTGCTACGATACGTAGACATCTGCAAACGCTATTTCCTAGCGAGGAAGTGTCGCATTCACATTCATTTGAAGTGTAGACGAGGAATACATAACACTTCGCAAATCATATTATACCTTACCATGAAACATAGAAATGAGATGCGATATCGCGTTTTAAGAATCATTAGAAAGCTATTACTACGATACGTAGACATCTGCAAACGCTATTTCCTAGCGAGGAAGTATCGCATTCACATTCATTTGAAGTGTAGACGAGGAATACATGACACTTCGCAAATAATATTATATCTTACCATGAAACATAGAAATGAGATGCGATATCGCGTTTTAAGAAGCATTAGAAAGCTATTGCTACGATGCGTAGACATCTGCAAATGCTATTTCCTAGCGAGGAAGTGTCGCATTCACATTCATTTGAAGTGTAGACGAGGAATACATAACACTTCGCAAATCATATCATATCTTACCATGAAACATAGAAATGAGATGCGGTATCGCGTTTTAAGAAGCATTAGAACACTATTGCTACGATAGGTAGACATTTGCAAACGCTATTTCCTGGCAAGGAAATGTCACATTTACAAACATTTGAAGTGTAGAGGAGGAATACATAACATTTCGCAAATCATGTTTTATCTTACCATGAAACATAGAAATGTGATGCGATATCGCGTTTTAAGAATCATATGAACTCTATTGCTACGATACGTAGACATCTGCAAACGCTATTTCCTAACGAGGAAGTATCGCATTCACATTCATTTGAAGTGTAGACGAGGAGTACATGACACTTCGCAAATCATGTTATATCTTACCATGAAACATAGAAATGAGATGCGATATCGCGTTTTAAGAATCATATGAACTCTATTGCTACGATACGTAGACATCTGCAATCGCTATTTCCTAGCGAGGAAGTGTCGCATTCACATTCATTTGAAGTGTAGACGAGGAATACGTAGCACTTCGCAAATCATATTATATCTTACCATGAAACATAGAAATTAGACGCGATATCGCGTTTTAAGAAGCATTAGAAAGCTATTGCTACGATACGTAGACATCTGGAAACGCTATTTCCTTGAAAGGAAGTGTCGCATTTACATTCATTTGAAGTGTGGACGAGGAATACATGAAACTTCGCAAATCATATTATATCTTACCATGAAACATAGAAATGAGATGCGATATCGCGTTTTAAGAAGCATTAGAAAGCTATTGCTACGATACGTAGACATCTGCAAACGCTATTTCCTAGCGAGGAAGGAGTCGCATTTACATTCATTTGAATTGTATACGAGGAATACATAACATTTCGCAAATGATGTTATATCTTACCATGAAACATAGAAATGAGATGCGATATCGCGTTTTAAGAATCATATGAACTCTATTGCTACGATACGTAGACATCTGCAAACGCTATGTCCTGGCAAGGAAGTGTCGCATTCACATTCATTTGAAGTGTGGACGAGGAATACATAACACTTCGCAAATCATATTATATCTTACCATGAAACATAGATATGAGATGCGATATCGCGTTTTAAGAAGCATTAGAAAGCTAATGCTACGATACCTAGACATCTGCAAACGCTATTTCCTAGCGAGGAAGTATCGCATTCACATTCATTTGAAGTGCAGACGAGGAATACATAACACTTCGCAAATCATATCATATCTTACCATGAAACATAGAAATGAGATGCGATGTCGCGTTTTAAGAAGCATTAGAACACTATTCCTACGATAGGTAGACATTTGCAAACGCTATTTCCTGGCAAGGAAATGTCACATTTACAAACATTTGAAGTGTAGAGGAGGAATACATAACATTTCGCAAATCATGTTATATCTTACCATGAAACATAGAAATGAGATGCGATATCGCGTTTTAAGAATCATATGAACTCTATTGCTACGATACGTAGACATCTGCAATCGCTATTTCCTAGCGAGGAAGTGTCGCATTCACATTCATTTGAAGTGTAAACGAGGAATACGTAGCACTTCGCAAATCATATTATATCTTACCATGAAACATAGAAATGAGATGCGATATCGCGTTTTAAGAAGCATTAGAACTCTATTGCTACGATAGGTAAACATCTGCAAACGCTATTTCCTTGCAAGGAAGTGTCGCATTTACATTCATTTGAAGTGTAGACGAGGAATACATAACACTTCGCAAATCATATTATATCTTACCATGAAACATAGATATGAGATGCGATATCGCGTTTTAAGAAGCATTAGAAAGCTAATGCTACGATACGTAGACATCTGCAAACGCTATTTCCTAGCGAGGAAGTATCGCATTCACATTCATTTGTAGTGTAGACGAGGAATACATAACACTTCGCAAATCTTATCATATCTTACCATGAAACATAGAAATGAGATGCGATATCGCGTTTTAAGAAGCATTAGAACACTATTGCTACGATAGGTAGACATTTGCAAACGCTATTTCCTGGCAAGGAAATGTCACATTTACAAACATTTGAAGTGTAGAGGAGGAATACATAACATTTCGCAAATCATGTTATATCTTACCATGAAACATAGAAATGAGATGCGATATCGCGTTTTAAGAATCATATGAACTCTATTGCTACGATACGTAGACATCTGCAAACGCTATTTCCTAGCGAGGAAGTATCGCATACACATTCATTTGAAGTGTAGACGAGGAGTACATGACACTTCGCAAATCATGTTATATCTTACCATGAAACATAGAAATGAGATGCGATATCGCGTTTTAAGAATCATATGAACTCTATTGCTACGATACGTAGACATCTGCAATCGCTATTTCCTAGCGAGGAAGTGTCGCACTCACATTCATTTGAAGTGTAGACGAGGAATACGTAGCACTTCGCAAATCATATTATATCTTACCATGAAACATAGAAATTAGACGCGATATCGCGTTTTAAGAAGCATTAGAAAGCTATTGCTACGATACGTAGACATCTGGAAACGCTATTTCCTTGAAAGGAAGTGTCGCATTTACATTCATTTGAAGTGTGGACGAGGAATACATGAAACTTCGCAAATCATATTATATCTTACCATGAAACATAGAAATGAGATGCGATATCGCGTTTTAAGAAGCATTAGAAACCTATAGCTACGATAAGTAGACATCTGCAAACGCTATTTCCTAGCGAGGAAGTATCGCATTCACATTCATTTGAAGTGTGGACGAGGAATACATAACACTTCGCAAATCATATTATATCTTATCATGAAACATAGATATGAGATGCGATATCGCGTTTTAAGAAGCATTAGAAAGCTAGTGCTACGATACGTAGACATCTGCAAGCGCTATTTCCTAGCGAGGAAGTATCGCATTCACATTCATTTGAAGTGTAGACGAGGAATACATAACACTTCGCAAATCATATCATATCTTACCATGAAATATAGAAATGAGATGCGATATCGCGTTTTAAGAAGCATTAGAACAATATTGCTACGATAGGTAGACATTTGCAAACGCTATTTCCTGGCAAGGAAATGTCGCATTTACAAACATTTGAAGTGTAGAGGAGAAATACATAACATTTCGAAAATCATGTTATATCTTACCATGAAACATAGAAATGAGATGCGATATCGCGTTTTAAGAATCATACGAACTCTATTGCTACGATACGTAGACATCTGCAAACGCTATTTCCTAGCGAGGAAGTGTCGCATTCACATTCATTTGAAGTGTAGACGAGGAATACATAACACTTCGCAAATCATATTATACCTTACCATGAAACATAGAAATGAGATGCGATATCGCGTTTTAAGAATCATTAGAAAGCTATTACTACGATACGTAGACATCTGCAAACGCTATTTCCTAGCGAGGAAGTATCGCATTCACATTCATTTGAAGTGTAGACGAGGAATACATGACACTTCGCAAATAATATTATATCTTACCATGAAACATAGAAATGAGATGCGATATCGCGTTTTAAGAAGCATTAGAAAGCTATTGCTACGATGCGTAGACATCTGCAAACGCTATTTCCTAGCGAGGAAGTGTCGCATTCACATTCATTTGAAGTGTGGACGAGGAATACATAACACTTCGCAAATCATATTATATCTTACCATGAAACATAGAAATGAGATGCGATATCGCGTTTTAAGAAGCATTAGAAAGCTATTACTACGATACGTAGACATCTGCAAACGCTATTTCCTAGCGAGGAAGTATCGCATTCACATTCATTTGAAGTGTAGACGAGGAATACATAACACTTCGCAAATCATATTATATCTTACCATGAAACATAGATATGAGATGCGATATCGCGTTTTAAGAAGCATTAGAAAGCTAATGCTACGATACGTAGACATATGCAAACGCTATTTCCTAGCGAGGAAGTATCGCATTTACATTCATTTGAAGTGTAGACGAGGAATACATAGCACTTCGCAAATCATGTTATATCTTACCATGAAACATAGAAATGAGATGCGATATCGCATTCTAAGAATCATATGAACTCTATTGCTACGATACCTAGACATCTGCAGACGCTACTTCCTTGCAAGGAAGTGTCGCATTTACATTCATTTGAAGTGTAGACGAGGAATACATGACACTTAGCAAATCATATTATATCTTACCATGAAACATAGAAATGAGATGCGATATCGCGTTTTAAGAAGCATTAGAAAGCTATTGCTACGATACGTAGACATCTGCAAACGCTATTTCCTAGCGAGGAAGTGTCGTATTTACATCCTTTTGAAGTGAATACAAGGTTTACATGACACTTCGCAATGAATATTATACCTTATCATGAAGCATAAAAGTGAAATGCGATATCGCGTTTTAAGAAGCATTAGAACTCTATTGCTACGATACGTAGACATCTGTAATCGTTATTTCCTTGCAAGGAAGTGTCGCATTTACTTTCATTTGAATCGAAGACGAGGAATGCATAACACTTCGCAATGGATATTATACCTTATCATGAGACATAGATATGAGATGCAATATCTCGTTTTAAGAAGCATTTGAACTCTATTGCTTCGATACGTAGACATCTGCAAACGCTAATTCCTTGCAAGGAAGTGTCGCATTTACATTCATTTGGAGTGTAGACGAGGAATACATAACACTACGCAAATCATATTACATCTTACCATGAAACATAGAAATGAGATGCGATATCGCGTTTTAAGAAGCATTACAACTCTATTGCTACGATACCTAGACATCTGCAGACGCTATTTCCTAGCAAGGAAGTGTCGCATTTACATTCATTTTAAGTGTAGACGAGGAATACATGAAACTTCGCAAATCATATTATATCTTACCATGAAACATAGAAATGAGATGCGATATCGCGTTTTAAGAAGCTTTAGAAATCCATTGCTACGATACGTAGACATCTGCAAACGCTATTTCCTTGCAAGGAAGTGTCGCATTTACATTCATTTGAAGTGTAGACGAGGAATATATGACACTTCGCAAATCATATTATATCTTACCATGAAACATAGAAATGAGATGCGATATCGCGTTTTAAGAAGAATTAGACATCTATTGCTACGATACGTAGACATCTGCAAACGCTATTTCTTTGGAAGGAAGTGTCGCATTTACATTCATTTGAAGTGTAGACGAGGAATATATGACACTTCGCAAATCATATTATATCTTACCATGAAACATAGAAATGAGATGCGATATCGCGTTTTAAGAAGCATTAGAAATCTATTGCTACGATACGTAGACATCTGCAAACGCTATTTCCTTGCGAGGAAGTGTCGCATTCACATTCATTTGAAGTGTGGACGAGGAATACATAACACTTCGCAAATCATATTATATCTTACCATGAAACATAGATATGAGATGCGATATCGCGTTCTAAGAAGCATTAGAAAGCTATTGCTACGATACGTAGACATCTGCAAACGCTATTTCCTAGCGAGGAAGTATCGCATTCACATTCATTTGAAGTGTAGACGAGGAATGCATAACACTTCGCAATGAATATTATATCATATCATGAAACATAGATATGAGATGCAATATCTCGCTTTAAGAAGCATTAGAACTCTATTGCTACGATACCTACTTCCTAGCTACTTCCTAGCAAGGAAGTGTCGCATTTATATTCATTTGAAGTGTAGACGAGGAATACATGACACTTCGCAAATCATATTATATCTTACCATGGAACATAGAAATGAGATGCGATATAGCGTTTTAAGAAGCATTAGAAAGCTATTGCTACGATACGTAGACATCTGCAAACGCTATTTCCTAGCGAGGAAGAATCGCATTCACATTCATTTGAAGCGTAGACGAGGAATACATAACACTTCGCAAATCATGTTATATCTTACCATGAAACATAGAAATGAGATGCGATATCGCGTTTTAAGAAGCATTAGAAATCTATTGCTATGATACGTAGACATCTGCAAACGCTATTTCCTTGCTAGGAAGTGTCGCATTTACATTCATTTGAAGTGTAGACGAGGAATACATGACACTTCGCAAATCATATTATATCTTACCATGAAACATAGAAATGAGATGCGATATCGCGTTTTAAGAAGCATTAGAACCCTATTGCTACGATACCTAGACATCTGCAGACGCTAGTTCCTAGCAAGGAAATGTCGCATTTTCATTCCTTTGTAGTGTATGCGAGGTATACATGACACTTCGCAATGAATATTATATCTTATCACGATATATAGAAGTGAGATGCGATATAGCGATTTAAATAGCATTCGAACTCTATTGCTACGATACGTAGGCATCTGCAAACGCTTTTTGCGAGCAAGGAATGATCGCATTTACATTCCATTGAAGTGAATACGAGGTATACTTGACACTTCGCAATGGATATTACATCTTATCATGAAACATAGAAATGAGATGCGACATCTCGTTTTAACAAGTATTAGAACTCTATTCTTACGATACGTGGTCATCTGGAAACACTATTTCCTAGCAAGGAAGATTCGCATTTACATTCTTTTGAGGTGAATACGAGGTATACATGACACTTCGCAATGGATATTATATCTTATCATGAAACATAGGTGTGAGATGCGATACCGCGTTTTAGGAAGCATTATAACTCCATTGCTACGATACGTAGACATCTGCAAACGCTATTTCCTAACATGGAAGTGTCGCATTTACATTCTTTTGAAGGGAATACGAGGTATACATGACACATCGCAATGAATATTATATCTTATCATGAAACATAGATGTGAGATGCGATATCACGTTTTAAGAATCATTAGTACTCCATTGTTTCGACACGTAGTCATCTGGAAACGCTATTTCCTAGCAAGGAAGTGTCATATTTACATCCTTTTGAAGTGATTACGAGGTATATATGACACTTCGCAATGAACATTATATCTTATCACGAAACATAGAAATGAGGTGCGATATGGCGATTTATGATGCCTTAGAACTCTATTGCTACGATACGCAGACAACTGCAAACGCTATGTCCTAGCAAGGAAATGTCGCATTTACATTCTTTTGAAGTGAATACGAGGTATACATGACACTTCGCAATGGATATTATATCTTATCATGAAACATAGAAATGAGATGCGACATCTCGTTTTAACAAGTATTAGAACTCTATTCTTACGATACGTGGTCATCTGGAAACACTATTTCCTAGCAAGGAAGAGTCGCATTTACATTCTTTTGAGGTGAATACGAGGTATACATGACACTTCGCAATGAATATTATACCTTATAATGAAGCATAAAAGTGAGATGCGATATCGCGTTTTAAGAAGCATTAGAACTCTATTGCTACGATACGTAGACATCTGCAAACGCTATTTGCTAGCAAGGAAATGCCGCATTTACATTCTTTTGAAGTGAATACGAGGTATACAGAACACTCCATAATGAATATTATATCTTATCATGAAACGTAGCAGTGAGATGCGATATCGCGTTTTAAGAAGCATTAGAACTCTATTGCTACGATACGTAGACATCTGCAAACGCTATTTCCTAGCATGGAAATGTCGCATTAACATTCTTTTGAAGTGAATACGCGATATACATGACACTTCGCAATGAATATTATATCTTATCATGAAGCATAAAAGTGAGTTGCGATATCGCGTTTTAAGAATCACTAGAACTCTATTATTTCGACACGCAGTCATCTGGAAACGCTATTTCCTAGCAAGGAAGTGTCGTATTTACATCCTTTTGATGTGAATACGAGGTATACATGACACTCCATATGGAATATTATATCTTATCATGAAACATAGAAGTGAGATGCGATATCGCGTTTTAAGAAGCATTAGAACTCTATTGCTACGATACGTAGACATCTGCAAACGCTATTTCCTCGCATGGAAGTGTCGCATTTACATTCCATTGAAGTGAATACGAGGTATGCATGACACTTCGCCATGGATATTGTATCTTATCACGAAACATAGAAATGAGATGCGATATGGCGATTTATGATGCCTTAGAACTCTATTGCTGCGATACATAGACATCTGCAAACGCTATTTCCTATAACGGAAGTGTCGCATTTACATTCTTCTGAAGTGAATACGCGGTATACATGACACTTCGCAATGAACATTATATCTTATCACGAAACATAGATGTGAGATGCGATATCGCGATTTAAGAAGCACTAGAACTCTATTGCTACGGTACGTAGACATCTGCAAACGCTATTTCCTAGCATGTAAGTGTGGCATTTACATTCTGTTGAAGTGAATACTAGGTATACATAACATTCCACAATGAATATTATATCTTATCTCGAAACATAGAAGTGAGATGCGATATCGCTATTTAAGAAGCACTAGAACTCTATTGCTACGATGCGTAGACATCTGCAAATGTTATTTCCTAGCAAGGAAGTGTCGCATTTACATTCTTTTGAAGTGAATGCGAGGTGTACATAACACTCTACAATGAATATTATATCTTATCACGAAACATAGGAATGAAATGCGACATCTCGTTTTAAGAAGCATTAGAACAGTATTGCTACGATACGTAGACATCTGCAAACGCTATTTAATAGCAAGGAAGTGTCGCATTAACATTCATATGATGTGCACACGAGGAATACATGACACTTCGCAATGAATATTACATATTATCATGAAGCATAGAAATGAGATGCGATATCGCGTTCTGAGAAGCACTACAACTCTATTGCTACGATACGTAGGCATCTGCAAACGCTATTTCCTAGCATGGAAGTGTCGCATTTACAGTCTTTTGAAGTGAACACGAGGAATACATGACACTTCGCAATGAATATTGTATCTTATCATGAAACATAGAAATGAGATGCGATATCGCTATTTAAGAAGCATTAGAATTCTATTGCTTCGATACGTTGACATCTGGAGACGTAATTTCCTAGAAAAGAAGTGTCGCATTTACATTCATTTGAAATGTATACTAGGAGTACATAACAATTCGCAACGAATCTTATAACTTATCATGAGGCATAGGAAATGAGACGCGATATCGCGTTTTAAGAAGCATTAGTACCCTATTGCTTCGATACGTAGACATCTGCAAACGCTATTTCCTAGGAAGGAAGTGTCGCATTTACATTCATATGATGTGCACACGAGGAATACATAAGACTTCGCAATGAATATTATATGTTATCATGAAACATAGAAATGTATTGCGATATCGCGATTTAAGAAGCATTAGAACTCCATTGCATCGGTACGTAGACATCTGCAAACGCTATTTCCTAGAATGGAAGTGTCGCGTTTACATTCTTTTGAAGTGAATACGAGGTGTCACGTCCGGCGAAACTATTTTCCGTTGCTCCGGAGGCTTTACGACACGAGACTATTTTCCGGTAATTCGGTCCGCGGGAACGCATTAAGACCGGGTCCGACAATTTCGGCTGACGCGACACTAGCGAAAACACTCGCGATAATAAGGGAATGACCCTACCTTTCGATGACTTCTCTCTTGATTTGTACGTAGAAACGGCGTGGAAGATCGTTCGCTGGGATTGTAGCGGATTTCGTTCTGTTGGCTGCTACGGAAATCTTGATCAGTCGCCAGCGAAGAGGAGGACGGCGGTCGGAATTCAGCGATGATGCTGAATGTGTCAGAATCGGCGTGATGCGTCGTGGTGTCTGGATCGGAAGCGTCGACGGTCGCTTCGAAAAGCGGCGTCTGGACTGGTGCGAAGGCAGGTCGCTGGTATACGAGGACTCTCGGAACGCCCTCCAAATATTCACGCACAAGTGATCGTATGAAATTCTTCCTACTCACACGTCGCGTTCTTCGCAAACCGGAAGCACGATTCATTCACCAGGTTTTTCTGTACTTTCGACTAAGATCTGAAGGATAGGCGGAGGTCTCAACGTCACAGAGCCGATTTCTATACTCCTTCAATTTGATGAAGAGCAACACCAGTTGTATGGAAGAACTCGTGGAAGAATTCGTAGTTACATGTAATGTTAAAAGTAGAACTAGTATTGTAAACACTTGATAAAATTAATGGATGTGGAAATAGTAGACTTGGTAAAAGAACTTGTACTTGGATATAGTAAAAGTAAAAGTAAAATATATTGTAGGTTTAAAGTATACAAGAACTGGAATTATTCTAAGACTAAGACTAAGTTAAAATGGAAATAGAAATACGATGCCTGAACCCCACATTGAGGTGGCTAACGATCTGGAACTAGAGGTTTCGACTCCTCGGTAGGAGATCTCGAGTCAGAGTGTGTGCTCTGGAGACGCGTCTCTGACCTCCTCGGTTCGCGGGGCGCTACGATCGCGGAGGCACGCGGTATGGAGATCGCGGTCCCGCGAGTGGGGGACTCGCGTCTCGAGGCGGAGAGCGCGCGGTCCAGCGAGTGGGGACTCGCGGCTCGTGGTGGGGCTAGCGGAGCATGCCGCTGGCCGGACGCATCTTACTTAGTGTAACTTAGATCTAGGAATTCTTATATATGCGTCATGATATGGTATGTATGTCCTAGCTTAGAAGGAATATAAAGGTTCTAGCAGATCCTGTTCCCGGAATTGGAAAAGACCCCATTCAGGTGATGGGCTGCGGCTATGTCTTCCTGCAGGACGGAATCCTCGGTGCGAGGGAGATAGGGCTTCCCGTCCTTGGTGCGGGCGAGACAGGTATACTCGGTGGTGCGAGTGAGACACTGGTGCCCGGTACGAGCGAGACAGATATACTCGGCGATGCGAGTGAGGCAGCGGAACTCGGTGTGAGTGAGCGCGTGCAGGTATGCGCGCGCGAACACTTCCAGTTGCTGGTTCTGCAGGCGAGTTTGGCTGGTTGCATGCGTCCAGGGGTTGATGCTAGGGGGTGCGAGGAGGTTCCTTTCTAGTAAATTACGTTCCCAGATATCTCTGTATCGAAGCTATAGAGTACTAATGCCCCTTAAAACGCCATATCGCATTTCATTTCTATGTTTCGTGATAAGATATAATATTCATTGTTGAGTGTTATCTATACCTCGCATTCACTTCAAATGAATGCAAATGCGACACTTCCTTGCTAGGAAATAGCGTCTGTAGATGTGTCGTCTATGTATCGTAGAAATAGAGTACTAGAGCTTCTTAAAACGCGATATCGCATCTCATTTCTATGATTCATGATAAGATATAATATTCATTGCGAAGTGTTATGTATTCCTCGCCTACACTTGAAACGTATGTAAATGCCACACTTCCTTTCTAGGAAATAGCGCTTACAGATGTCTACGTATCGAAGCAATAGAGTTCTAATGCTTCTTAAAACGCGATATCGCATCTCATTTCTATGTATAATGAGAAGACATAATATTCATTGCGAAGTGTCATGTATACCTTGTATTCACTTCAAAAGAATGTAAATGCAACTATTGCTTGCTAGGAAATATCGTTTGCAGATGTCTACGTATCGTAGCAATAGAGTTCTAATGCTACTTAAATCGTGATATCGCATTTCATCTATATGTTTCGTGATAAGATATAATATTCATTGCGAAGTGTCATGTATACCTCGTATTCACTTCAAAAGAATGTAAATGCGACTATTCCTTGCTAGGAAATAGCGTTTGCAGGTGCCTACGTATCGTAGCAATAGAGTTGTAGTGCTTCTCAAAACGCGATATCGCATCTCATTCCTATGCTTCATGATAAGATATAATATTTATTTGCGAAGTGTCATGTGTACCTCGTATTCACTCCAAACGAATGTAATTGCGACACTTCCTTGCTATGAAATAGCGTATTCAGATGTCTACGTATCGTAGCAATAGATTCCTAATGCTACTAAAATCTCGATATCGCACCTCACATCTATGTTTCATGATAAGATATAATATTTATTGCGAAGTGTCATGTATACCTCGTATTCACTTCAAAAGAATGTAAATGCGACGTTTCCATCCTTAGGAATATCGTTTGCCGATGTCTACTTATCGTAGCAAGAGGATCCTAATGCCTCTTAAAACGAGATGTCGCATTTCATTTCTATGTATCATGATAAGATGAAATATTCAATGCGAAATGTCATGTATACCTCGTATTCACACAAAACGAATGTAAATGCGACACTTCCTTGCTAGGAAATTGCGTTTGCAGATGCCTACACATCGTAGCAATAGAGTACTAATGCTACTCAAATCGCGATATCGCATCTCACTTCTATGTTTCATGATAAGATACAATATTCATTGCGAACTGTCATGTGTACATCGTATTCACATCAAAGGAATATAAGTGCGACACTTCCATGCCAGGAAACAGCGTTTGCAGATGTTTCCGCATCGAGGCCATAGAGTTCTAATGCTTCTTAAAACGCGATATCGCACCTCACTTCTATGTTTCATGATAAGATACAATATTCATTGCGAAGTGTCATGTACACCACGTATTCACTTCAAAAGAATGTAAATGCGACACTTCCATGCTAGGAAATAGCGTCTGCAGATGTCTACGCGTCGAGGCAATAGAGTTCTAATGCTTCTCAAAACGCGATATCGCATCTCATTCCTATGCTTCATGATAAGATATAATATTCATTGCGAAGTGTCATGTATACCTCGTTTTCACTCCAAACGAATGTAAATGCGACACTTCCTTGCTAGGAAATAGCGTATTCAGATGTCTACGTATCGTAGCAATAGATTTCTAATGCTAGTTAAATCGCGATATCGCATCTCATTTATATGTATCGTGATAAGATATAATGATCATTGCGAAGTGTCATGTATACCTCGTATTCACTTCAGAAGAATGTAAATGCGACGTTTCCATCCTTGGGAATATCGTTTGCAGATGTCTGCTTATCGTAGCAAAAGGGTCCTAATGCTTCTTAAAACGAGATGTCGCATTTCATTTGTATGTTTCGTGATAAGGTATAATATTCATTGCGAAGTGTCATGTATACCTCGTATTCACTTCAAATGAATGTAAATGCGACACTTTCATGCTAGGAAGTAGCGTTTGCAGATGTGTACGTATCGAGGCAATAGAGTTGTAATGCTTCTTGAAACGCTATATCGCATCTCATTTCTATGTTTCAGGATAAGATATAATATTAAATGCGAAGTGTTATGTATACCTCGTATTCCCTTCAATAGAATGTAAATACGACACATCCTTGCTAGGAAATAGCGTATCCAGATGTCTACGTATCAAAACAATAGGTTTCTAGTGCTTCCTAAAACGAGATGTCGCATCTCACTTCTATGTTTCATGATAAGATATAATATTCATTGCGAAGTGACATGTATACCTCGTATTCACTTCAAAAGAATGCACTTGCACTACTTCCATGCTGGGAAGTAGCGTTTACAGATTTCTACGTACCGTAGCAATGGAGTTCTAATGTTTCTTAAAACGCGATATCGCATCTCATTTCTATGCTTCCTGATAATATATAACATTCATTGCGAAGTGTCATGTATGCCTCGCATACACTTAAAATGAATGTAAATGCGACATTTCCTTGCTAGGAAATAGCGTTTGCAGATGTCTCCGCATCGGGGCAATAGGGTCCTAATTCTTCTTAAAACGCGATATCGCATCACATTTCTATGTTTCATGATAAGATATAATATTAATTGCGAAGTGTCGTGTATACCTTGTATTCACTCCAAAAGAATGTAAATGCGACACTTCCTTCCTGGGAAATGCGTTTCCTGTTGTCCACGTATCGAAGCAATGGAGTTCTATTGCTTCTTAAAACGCGATATCGCATCTCATTTCTGTGTTTCATGATAGGATGTAATATTCATTGCGAAGTGTTATGTGTACCTCGTCTGCACTTCAATAGAATGTAAATGCCACACTTCCTTGCTGGGAATTAGCGTTCCCGGATGTCTGGGTATCGTAGCTATAGAGGTCTGATGCTTCTGAAAACGCGATATCGCATCTCGATTCTGTGTTTCATGATAAGATATAATATTCTTGATGAAGTGTTATGTATATCTCGTTCACACTTCAAAAGAATGTAAATGCCTACGTCCTTGCTAGGAAGTAGCGTTTCCAGATGTCTACGCATCGGTGCAATAGAGTACTAATGCTTCTTAAAATGCGATATCGCATCTCACTTATGTCTCAGGATAAGATATAATATTCATTGCGAAGTGTTATGTATACCTCGTTTACACTTCAGAAGAATGTAAATTCCACACTACCTTGCTAGGAAATATCGTTTGCAGGTTTCTACGTATCGAAGCAGAAGAGTTCTAGTGCTTTTTTGAACGCGAAATGGCTTCACTTTTCTATGATTCATGATAATAGAGTATTCGTTGCGAAGTTTTATGTATATCTCGTTTACTCTTCAAAAGAATGTAAATGCCACACTTACATTCTAGGAAATAGCGTTTCCAGATCTCAACGTATCGAAGCAATAGAGTTCTAATGCTCCTTGAGACGCGATATCGCACCTCATTTCTATTTTTTCATGGTAAGATGTAATATTCATTGCGTAGTGTTATGTATATCTCGTCTACACTTCAAAAGAATGTAAATGCGACACATCCCTGCTAGGAAATAGCGTTTCCAGATGTCTACGTATCGAAGCAGTGGACTTCTAATGCTTCATTAAACGCGATATCGCATTTCAGTTCTATGTTTCATGATAAGATGTAACATTCATTGCGAAGTGTTATGTATACCCCGTCTACATTTCAAAGGAATGTATATGCCGCAGTTCCTTGCAGCGAAATGCGTTTTCAGAAGTCTACGTTTCACGGAAATAGAGTAGTAGTGCATCCTAAAACGCGATATCGCATCTCAGTACTGTTTCTCATGATAAGATAAAATATTCATTGCGAGGTATTATGTATACCTCGTCTACACTTCAAAAGAATGTAAATGCCCCACTTACTTGCTAGGAAATAGCGTTTCCATATGTCTTCGTCTCGAAGCAATGGACTTCTAATGCTTCTTTAAACGCGATATCGCATCTCATTTCTATGTTTCATAATATGATGTAATATTCATTGCGAATTGCTATGTATATCTCGTCTACACATCAGAAGAATGTAAATGCCACACTTCCTTGCAGGGAAATATCGTATCCAGATGTCTACGTATCGAAGCAATTGCGTTGCAATGCTTCTTAAAACGCGATGTCGCATCTCATTTCTATGCTTCATGATAAGACACTATATTCATTGCGAAGTGTTATGTATACCTCGTCTACACTTCAAAAGAATGTAAATGCCACACACCCTTGCTAGGAAATGCGTTTCGAGATGTCCACGTATCGATGCAATAGAGTTCTTATGCTTCATAATACGCGATACGGCATTTCATTTCTATGTTTCATTATAAGATATCATATTCATTGCGAAGTGTTATGTACCACTCGTCTACGCCCCGAAAGAATGTAAGTGCCACTCTTCGTCACAAGGAAATAGCGTTTCCAGATGTCTACGTATCGAAGCAATGGAGTTCTAATGCTTCGTAGAACGCGGCTGCGCATCTTACTTCTATATTTCATGATAAGATGTAATATTCATAGCATCGCGTTATGTTTATCTGCTTCTGCATATGAATTGAGTGTGAACCCTATACTTTCCTGCCCGGGGATGGCGTTTCTAGATGTCCAGGTGCCGAAGCATTTAATTTGTCATGCTTCATGCACCTCAATATTGCATTTCATATAAACAGTTCAAAGTAAGTTAGAAGGTTGTAAAGCTCTATGCATCGCATTATGCTTGTGCTTTTGTGCTTTATAATGCTCTGGGATGTGAGAAGGTCCTCAACCATTCTTAACCCCCTAAAGAGAAGTCAAAAGTCCAGCGACCCTGCAGGTGGGCCATGGGAGCGCGGCGCGCGAGGCGCTACGCAATTTTAATGATCAGGAGGATCCCCTCAGGGACACCCAAGGGGGCGAGGAGAGGAAATCGCCGAAATCCACTGATCGATGGACTCGAACAATACCGAAGCCTACAGCCCACTCCACCAAGGAGCCCCGAGGAGGATGCAGGAGACCCGAGGATCACCAGCGAATTCAAGGAACCTGAAGAAGAGAACGTGAGAGCTTATTCGCTTAAGCGTCCCATTTCTTGTGTCGCATATTGTATATTGTATCTTATATCGTGAAGCGAGTTATGATACCCGGTAATTCGCGACGTGTTGCGTAGTTTCCCGTAACCCTTGTTAGTTAAACCCACGTCGAGACCATAAATAAACATGCCGTGACTTCAGTATCTCGCGATCTGAGTGTGTGTACTTGGCTAGTCATAGTCGAGAGGAGGAGCATTTCGAAGTTTCAAGGGTTGTTCCGCCCCAGAGTTCCCGGGGTCGTGTAGTCTCTCCCTTTGCTACTTTCTGAGCAGCTGGCGCCCAAGAAAAGTTGTACGTGAGCGGATACCTTGGAACGATAGATCGCTTTAGATTAAAGTACGTTTTACACTTTAAAGCATTTAGATAATTAACCCCTTCGAGCTTCCCTGACTTACTATATATAGGTTTCCGTCACAACTAATAGGAACCATTACTTTACATAGATATATAGAACACACATAGTTTTAAACGTAGAACTGAGAATTTGAGAACTTACTTTGAAACGTTAGTAGTGAGGAATTCCATCGGATTTCATAGAAATTCAGAACTTACTTGCTATGAAACATAGGCAGATAAGGGCCATCGCGTTGCTTAGAACTTTAGAACTTGCTTACTTCAACAAAGATTTCTATTGGCTTCGTCCGTTCTTTTAGAAGAGTTTTTGATAAACCACATACTTTTCACACTTCTGATATCTTTGAAAGTTCACGAGATGTAATCGTTTAAGTTTTAAAATGATTACTTAGTGTGGATTATTATTTAGTAACTCGCTCATAAACGAGTCTGCATAGGATTTAATCCATAAGTTTTTAAGCCTGGAATTTATGCAGTTATTTGTTATTCACTTATTGCTCAAACGACAAAGATTCTGACCACTTCAAAATGGTTGACTTTCATCAATTTTCTTAAAAATTGAAATACTGCCCAACTGCTTGCATTAAAGACTGTAATTAAAGCTTTCGAAACATTTTACCTCTTATAGATGAATTCTGGAATTGAAACTGAATGTTTGACTTTTCTAGCTCCTGTTTAGACATCTTTCTATTGGAATGTTCAAGTATTTTTCATATTCGTAATGATTTAAAATGTTTTACTTGATTGTTTTATTTAATATTTAGAATTTTCTGTGAAATATTTTTTATCCTAATGAACTATATAATTGCAATTATAATTCTTTATGAAGTAATAATAACAGAAAGGTATGTATCCATTCTTGTAGTTTTGTAAAGAGTATTTAATCTTACTATCTAAAATGAAACATTGAGATCTGTTTACAATCTAATGGAATTTAATTACCTTTTGATTCAAATTCACAATGATAATCTTCCATAGTTCAACAATTTTGTGAGCTGTCCTCAGGAATCCGCAGCTCAGTATTTATAAAATGAACGACACAAAGAACAGCCTAACCAAACGTATTCGAACCGATTTTTCAATACTAATCTTATCATGTTTAACTTATGCTGCAAACTATTGAAATGCCCTTCGAAAAGTGTTTATTCACAGTGAAGTAAACGGTAAGTATAATGCCTTCCACCACTGTTTACAATACGTATGTTTCATTTACTATCAAAACCGTGAGTATTATCGCCTCTCTTTACTTTTTGTAACCTTCAATGCCTTTATGTTACAGATCGTTAAACTTGCTTTAAAATGCTCTATCGTATTAAGGAAGAATGGACATACCAATTCATTTTAAAAAATGAAGGTAACCTTCATATGTCCAACATAACTCCACTTACAAAAAAACTATTTTCATCAACGGATGGCCCCTTTGTACTATGCAATTTTATATTAGCAAAAACTTCTATGAAACTTATAGTTTCGTGGATATCTGAGGTGCTATTTATTACTGCCCCACCCTGTATATTGTTATGGATGTGTCCAACAAGGCAACGATGAACAGAGTTAAGTTTAATATTATGATGTTTATTATTTTACTTATAGTATATTTGTTTTTCTGGAATTTTGCCAAAAAACAATGTTCACGATGTCGACAGATGACTATATTTACTATAGGCTCGCTCACCTCCCCCTGCTTCGGTTAGACTAGCTCGCAGATCACCACCCATGCGAGAAGCGCGACACGGACCATTGCGACCCATAAGACGCCTCTTCGGCGGATAATAAGACCGCAGGTTCGTGGAAGGGCTGTGCCCCGAGGTAGCGTGACGGGCTCGACGGTGGAGGAGTCGGGAAGTGAGCAAGAAGAGACCCTGAAGCCCGAAGGATACGATCCAGAGCTCTGCAACGATAAGACCGTTGCCATAATCCATGGAGACAAACAGGATGGTTCTCGGGTGTGAGAAGGACCTCTACCCCTCCCCTGAGCCCATGGAGAGGATAACTCAAGATGCGCAGCGGAATTGCAGGTGAGCCGTGGAAAGCCAGTTCAAATAATCCAGAGGACCCCCTCTAGACACACCAGAGGGGGCGATAAGGGAAGATCGCCGAAATCCACCGATCGATGCCCCGAACAATACCGATGCGTATGGCCCTACCCCTTAGCCCTAAGGAGGGTCTAAGGGGATCCGAAGACCCCCAGCAAACCTATATAATGAGCTGGCCAGCACGAAGACAGCCTCTTATTCTTCTGAACGACTTAGCGACTACTTAGCGAGCAACCGAGCAAGCGATTATACGGAGCGATTCGGAGGAGAGAGAGAGAGAGAGAGAGGTAGACGGACTGAACGAGATCCATACTTGTTGGAAACGAGAACGTGAGTCCTTATACGCTAAAGCGTCCCATTTGTTCCCTGCCGCAATTGTGATATCGCGTACTGTAATTTGTATTGTATAACGGGTGGTGATCCCCGGTCATTCGCGGCGTGTCGTATACCCTTTTGTAATACCGCGTCGAGGCAATCTAGAAAGAAGCCGTGAGTTCAGTATCCCGCAACCCTAATTTGCGCACTCGGCTACAAGCAGTCGAGCGAAAGAGTATTTCGAAATTTCGAGGGTTATCTTGCACCGGGTTTCTCCCGGTTGCGTGGTTTAATAGTTTTTGCTACTTCTTGAGTAGCTGGCGCCCAAAAAGTCCCAGCCTCGCAGCTTCGAAATACTTGCTGGATAGGAAATTTATTGCTCTGTACTTCGCGTTGCCGAAGCACGCGGATATTCTGTACCCCGATATAACCCCGGATTAAACTTCTGGATACCCCGTTATTATTGGTTCTATATACCCTTTTCTTACGGATTGTAACGGGAAAAACCGTCACAGTACATAATTATACATGACTGCATAGAAAGGATGTCATATACTTTTATAGTCAATGCGATATAAGAATATAAAACGATGAACTATCCACTCCCATCAGGAGTAAAAACAATGTTTGGTACGCAAAGTTCATTGCAAAATATAATCAAGCAGTTAATATATCAAATCACTGCACACAATAAATCACTGAATGTATAATGATATGAATAGTAAGAAAAACATATTTACCTGTTAGATGTTTATAAATTCAAATTTAAAAGTCCAAGTCACATTTAATATATTATTGTCTAACAAGGTGATTTAATGTTGTTTCAAATAGGCGTGCAGAACTAGGTCGTACTTCTGTCAATGTAATTTCATTCGAAAAATACAAAGGATAAGAGGAAATATTCTCCAATATATAACATATATAAATCAACGGATGCAAGAGAGAACACTCGATCTCGGTGTAACGAGACCGGGGCGTCATCCTGCAGTAATCGTATAACGCCTGTTCCGAGATGGTGTAGAGAGTGAATGTGGAGGGTGAAAAGCATAAAATAATAACAATGTAACTAAAGAGAAAGAGAATATGTGGAAGCATTGCATTTATTAAGAGGAAATCCTAGAAATATCAAACAACAGATTATATACCATACTGTAAGGGTAAGGTACAACGAAATAGACGATAGTCGTGAGAGAAACTAAAAAAATCGAGAAACTTAAAAAGAAAATAATAATTTAGATTGAGCGAATCAATATCACTGATCCCGGCAAGCTTAATGGAAAACGCATAACGATGAATCGGTTAGAGTATAAGATAGATGTTGGTCGCGGTTTGAGTGGCCCTGGGAATCCTTTGCCCGCATCAGGGCAGGCAGTAGAATGGTGGAGAGCCTGCCCTCCTGTTGCTTAGATCTATAGAATTCATATTCTATTGTAGAGTAGAAGCAGATAATTATAATGCTTTTCATAGAAGATTACAGTTTACTACATTCGAAACGTTGAAATGAGATGAGTCATGGCATTGTATAATGCATTAGTACTCTATTGTCTCGACATGTAGACACTACGAAGGGCAATCATGTTGCATGGAGCTGTAGAATTTACATTCTTATGAAGTCTTAAAGCAGATAAGCATAGAGCTATGCATAAGAGATTCAACAGCATTCTTACTTTGAAACGATGAAATGGGATGCGCGAGCGCATTGCATGGAGAATTCTAGCTCGATTGCTTTAACAGACAGACACTACGGAGCGCCATGACGTTGCATGGAATTATATCGTTCACATTCTATTGAAGACCTCTAACAGTTAAGCACAATGTTATGGATATAAGATTACAGATTCTTTGCATTGAAACGTTGAAATGAGATGCGACATCGCGCTGATTGAAATATTGGAAATGTCTTGCTTGGACACGCAGAGATCTGGAAACGATATTCTGTTGCAAGTAAGTATAGGATTCACATCCTTCTAAGGTCTAGATGGAGACAAATGTAACATATTGCATAGAACATTGCAATTTAACATGAATCATTGAAATGACATGCGACATCGTGTTGAATGAAGCAATAGAACTCTATTGCTCCGATAAGTAAACAAATGGAAACGCTATTTCCTAGCAAGGAAGTGTCGCATTTACATTTATTTATGGTGTAAACAAGGTATACATAACACTTCGCAATGACTATTATATATTATCATGAAACATAGAAATGAGATGCGGTATCGCGATTTAAGAAGCACTAGAACTCTATTGCTTCGATACGTAGACATCTGCAGGACCCTAATTCCCAGCAAGGAAGTGTGGCATTTACATTCTTTTGAAGTGTAGGCGAGGTATACATAACACTTCGCAATGAATATTACAAATTATCATGAAACATAGAAATAGGATGCCATGTCGCGTTCCAAGAAGAATTAGAACTTTATTGCTACGGTACGTAGACATCTGCAAACGCTATTTCCTACCAAGGAAGTGTCGCATTTACATTCTTTTGAAGTGAATACGAGGTATACGTGGCACTTCGCAATGAATATTACATATTATCATGAAACATAGAAATGAGATGCGATATCGCGATTTGAAATGCATTAGAACTCTATTGCTACGATACGTAGACATCTACAAAAGCTATTTCCTAGCAAGGAAGAGTCGCATTTACATTCTTTTGAAGTGAATACGAGGTATACATAACACTGCACAATGAATATTATATCTTATCATGAAACATAGAAATGAAATGCGATATCCCTATTTAAGAAGCATTAGATCTCTATTGCTTCGATACGGGGACACCTCCAAACGCTATTTCCTAGCAAGGAAGTGTCGCATTTACATTCTTGTGAATTGAATACAAGGTATACATGACACTTCGCAATGAATATTATATCTTATCATGGAACATAGAAATGAGATGCGATATCCCTATTTAAGAAGCATTAGAACTCTATTGCTTCAATACGGAGACATCTGCAAACGCTATTTCCTAGCAAGGAAGCGTCGCATTTACATTCATTTGAAGTGAATACGAGGTATACATAGCACTCCACAATGAATATTTTACCTTATCATAAAACATAGAAATATGTAGCGATATCGCGTTCCAAGAAGAATTAGGACTTTATTGCTACGGTACGTAGACATCTGCAAACGCTATTTCCTACCATGGAAGTGTCGCATTTACATTCTTTTGAAGTGAATACGAGGAATACATAACACTCCACAATGTATATTTCACCTTATCGTGAAACATAGAAATAAGTAGCGATATCGCGTATTAAGAAGCATTAGAACTCTGTTGCTACGATACGTAGACATCTGCAAACGCTATTTCCTACCAAGGAAGTGTCGCATTTACATTCTTTTGAAGTGAATACGAGGTATACGTGGCACTTCGCAATGAATATTACATATTATCATGAAACATAGAAATGAGATGCGATATCGCGATTTGAAATGCATTAGAACTCTATTGCTACGATACGTAGACATCTACAAAAGCTATTTCCTAGCAAGGAAGAGTCGCATTTACATTCTTTTGAAGTGAATATGTGGTATACATAACACTGCACAATGAATATTATATCTTATCATGAAACATAGAAATGAAATGCGATATCCCTATTTAAGAAGCATTAGATCTCTATTGCTTCGATGCGGGGACATCTCCAAACGCTATTTCCTAGCAAGGAAATGTAGCATTTACATTCTTGTGAATTGAATACAAGGTATACATGACACTTCGCAATGAATATTATATCTTATCATGGAACATAGAAATGAGATGCGATATCCCTATTTAAGAAGCATTAGAACTCTATTGCTTCAATACGGAGACATCTGCAAACGCTATTTAATAGCAAGGAAGTGTCGCATTTACATTCTTTTGAAGTGAATACGAGGTATACATAACACTCCACAATGAATATTTCACCTTATCATGAAATATAGAAATAAGTAGCGATATTGCGTTCTAAGAAGCACTAGAACTCTATTGCTACGATACGTAGACATCTACAAAAGCTATTTCCTAGCAAGGACGAGTCGCATTTACATTCTTTTGAAGTGAATACGAGGTATACATAACACTGCACAATGAATATTATATCTTATCATGAAACATAGAAATGAAATGCGATATCCCTATTTAAGAAGCATTAGATCTCTATTGCTTCGATACGGGGACATCTGCAAACGCTATTTCCTAGCAAGGAAGCGTCACATTTACATTCATTTGAAGTGAATACGAGGTATACATAGCACTCCACAATGAATATTTTACCTTATCGTAAAACATAGAAATAGGTAGCGATATCGCGTTCCAAGAAGAATTAGAACTTTATAGCTACGGTACGTAGACATCTGCAAACGCTATTTCCTACCATGGAAGTGTCGCATTTACATTCTTTTGAAGTGAATACGAGGTATACATAACACTCCACAATGAATATTTCACCTTATCGTGAAACATAGAAATAAGTAGCGATATCGCGTTTTGCGAAGCACTAGAACTCTATTGCTACCATACGTAGACATCTGCAAACGCTATTTCCTACCAAGGAAGTTTCGCATTTACATTCTTTTGAAGTGAATACGCGGTATACGTGACACTTCGCAATGAATATTACATCTTATCACGAAACATAGGAATGAGATGCGATAACGCGATTTATGAAGCATTAGAAAACTTTTGCTACGATACGCAGACATCTGCAAACGCTATTTAATATCAAGGAAGTGTCGCATTTACATTCTTTTGAAGTGAATACGAGGTATACATAGCACTCCACAATGAATATTTTACCTTATCATAAAACATAGAAATAGGTAGCGATATCGCGTTCCAAGAAGAATTAGAACTTTATTGCTACGGTACGTAGACATCTGCAAACGCTATTTCCTACCATGGAAGTATCGCATTTTCATTCTTTTGAAGTGAATACGAGGTACACATAACACTCCACAATGAATATTTCACCTTATCGTGAAAAATAGAAATAAGTAGCGATATCGCGTTTTACGAAGCACTAGAACTCTATTGCTACCATACGTAGACATCTGCAAACGCTATTTCCTACCAAGGAAGTGTCGCATTTACATTCTTTTGAAGTGAATACGCGGTATACGTGACACTTCGCAATGAATATTACATCTTATCACGAAACATAGGAATGAGATGCGATAACGCGATTTAAGAAGCATTAGAAAACTTTTGCTACGATACGCAGACATCTGCAAACGCTATTAAATAGCAAGGAAGTGTCGCATTTACATTCTTTTGAAGTGATTACGAGGTATACATAACACTCCACAATGAATATTTCACCTTATCATGAAACATAGAAATAAGTAGCGATATCGCGTATTAAGAAGCATTAGAACTCTATTGCTACGATACGTAGACATTTGCAAACGCTACTTAATAGTAAGGAAGTGTCGCATTTACATTCTTTGGAGTGAATACGAGGTATTCAAGACACTTCGCAATTAATATCATTTCTTACCATGAAACATAGAAATGAGATGCGAAATCGCGTTTTAAGAAGAATCAGAACTATATTGCTACGATACGTAGATATCTGGAGACGCTATTTTCTAGCAAGAAAGTGTCGCGTTTACATTTTTTAGAAGTGAATGCGAGGTATACATGACACATCGCAGTGGATTTCATATCTTACCAGGAAAAATAGAAATGAGATGCGATACCGCGTTTGGAGAAGCATTAGAACCCTATTTCTACGATAAGTAGACATCTGCAAACGCTGTTTCCTAGCAATGACGTGTCGCATTTACATTCATTTGAAGTGTATGCGAGGTATAAGTGACACTTCGCAATGAATATTATATCATATCAAGGAACATAGAAATGATATGCGATATCGCGCTTTAAGAAGCATTAGAACTCTATTGCTACGATACGTAGACATCTGCAAACGCTATTTCCTACCAAGGAAGTGTCGCATTTACATTCTTTTGAAGTGAATACGCGGTATACGAGACACTTCGCAATGAATATTACATCTTATCACGAAACATAGGAATGAGATGCGAGAACGCGATTTAAGTAGCATTAGAAAACTTCTGCTACGATACGCAGACATCTGCAAACGCTATTTAATAGCAAGGAAGTGTCGCATTTACATTCTGTTGAAGTTAATACGAGGTATACATAACACTCCACAATGAATATTACACCTTATCATGAAACATAGAAATAAGTAGCGATATCGCGTATTAAGAAGCATTAGAACTCTGTTGCTACGATACGTAGACATCTGCAAACGCTATTTCCTACCAAGGAAGTGTCGCATTTACATTCTTTTGAAGTGAATACGAGGTATACGTGGCACTTCGCAATGAATATTACATATTATCATGAAACATAGAAATGAGATGCGATATCGCGATTTGAAATGCATTAGAACTCTATTGCTACGATACGTAGACATCTACAAAAGCTATTTCCTAGCAAGGAAGAGTCGCATTTACATTCTTTTGAAGTGAATACGAGGTATACATAACACTGCACAATGAATATTATATCTTATCATGAATCATAGAAATGAAATGCGATATCCCTATTTAAGAAGCATTAGATCTCTATTGCTTCGATACGGGGACACCTCCAAACGCTATTTCCTAGCAAGGAAGTGTCGCATTTACATTCTTGTGAATTGAATACAAGGTATACATGACACTTCGCAATGAATATTATATCTTATCATGGAACATAGAAATGAGATGCGATATCCCTATTTAGGAAGCATTAGAACTCTATTGCTTCAATACGGAGACATCTGCAAACGCTATTTCCTAGCAAGGAAGCGTCGCATTTACATTCATTTGAAGTGAATACGAGGTATACATAGCACTCCACAATGAATATTTTACCTTATCATAAAACATAGAAATATGTAGCGATATCGCGTTCCAAGAAGAATTAGGACTTTATTGCTACGGTACGTAGACATCTGCAAACGCTATTTCCTACCATGGAAGTGTCGCATTTACATTCTTTTGAAGTGAATACGAGGTATACATAACACTCCACAATGTATATTTCACCTTATCGTGAAACATAGAAATAAGTAGCGATATCGCGTTTTACGAAGCACTAGAACTCTATTGCTACGATACGTAGACATCTGCAAACGCTATTTCCTACCAAGGAAGTGTCGCATTTACATTCTTTTGAAGTGAATACGAGGTATACGTGGCACTTCGCAATGAATATTACATATTATCATGAAACATAGAAATGAGATGCGATATCGCGATTTGAAATGCATTAGAACTCTATTGCTACGATACGTAGACATCTACAAAAGCTATTTCCTAGCAAGGAAGAGTCGCATTTACATTCTTTTGAAGTGAATACGTGGTATACATAACACTGCACAATGAATATTATATCTTATCATGAAACATAGAAATGAAATGCGATATCCCTATTTAAGAAGCATTAGATCTCTATTGCTTCGATGCGGGGACATCTCCAAACGCTATTTCCTAGCAAGGAAATGTAGCATTTACATTCTTGTGAATTGAATACAAGGTATACATGACACTTCGCAATGAATATTATATCTTATCATGGAACATAGAAATGAGATGCGATATCCCTATTTAAGAAGCATTAGAACTCTATTGCTTCAATACGGAGACATCTGCAAACGCTATTTAATAGCAAGGAAGTGTCGCATTTACATTCTTTTGAAGTGAATACGAGGTATACATAACACTCCACAATGAATATTTCACCTTATCATGAAATATAGAAATAAGTAGCGATATTGCGTTCTAAGAAGCACTAGAACTCTATTGCTACGATACGTAGACATCTACAAAAGCTATTTCCTAGCAAGGACGAGTCGCATTTACATTCTTTTGAAGTGAATACGAGGTATACATAACACTGCACAATGAATATTATATCTTATCATGAAACATAGAAATGAAATGCGATATCCCTATTTAAGAAGCATTAGATCTCTATTGCTTCGATACGGGGACATCTCCAAACGCTATTTCCTAGCAAGGAAGTGTCGCATTTACATTCTTGTGAATTGAATACAAGGTACACATGACACTTCGTAATGAATATTATATCTTATCATGAAACATAGAAATGAGATGCGATATCCCTATTTAAGAAGCATTAGAACTCTATTGCTTCAATACGGAGACATCTGCAAACGCTATTTCCTAGCAAGGAAGCGTCACATTTACATTCATTTGAAGTGAAGACGAGGTATACATAGCACTCCACAATGAATATTTTACCTTATCCTAAAACATAGAAATAGGTAGCGATATCGCGTTCCAAGAAGAATTAGAACTTTATTGCTACGGTACGTAGACATCTGCAAACGCTATTTCCTACCATGGAAGTGTCGCATTTACATTCTTTTGAAGTGAATACGAGGTATACATAGCACTCCACAATGAATACTTTACCTTATCGTAAAACATAGAAATAGGTAGCGATATCGCGTTCCAAGAAGAATTAGAACTTTATTGCTACGGTACGTAGACATCTGCAAACGCTATTTCCTACCATGGAAGTGTCGCATTTACATTCTTTTGAAGTGAATACGAGGTATACATAACACTCCACAATGAATACTTCACCTTATCATGAAACATAGAAATAAGTAGCGATATCGCGTTCTAAGAAGCACTAGAACTCTGTTGCTACGATACGTAGACATCTGCAAACGCTATTTCCTACCAAGGAAGTGTCGCATTTACATTCTTTTGAAGTGAATACGCGGTATACGAGACACTTCGCAATGAATATTACATCTTATCACGAAACATAGGAATGAGATGCGAGAACGCGATTTAAGTAGCATTAGAAAACTTCTGCTACGATACGCAGACATCTGCAAACGCTATTTAATAGCAAGGAAGTGTCGCATTTACATTCTGTTGAAGTTAATACGAGGTATACATAACACTCCACAATGAATATTACACCTTATCATGAAACATAGAAATAAGTAGCGATATCGCGTATTAAGAAGCATTAGAACTCTGTTGCTACGATACGTAGACATCTGCAAACGCTATTTCCTACCAAGGAAGTGTCGCATTTACATTCTTTTGAAGTGAATACGAGGTATACGTGGCACTTCGCAATGAATATTACATATTATCATGAAACATAGAAATGAGATGCGATATCGCGATTTGAAATGCATTAGAACTCTATTGCTACGATACGTAGACATCTACAAAAGCTATTTCCTAGCAAGGAAGAGTCGCATTTACATTCTTTTGAAGTGAATACGAGGTATACATAACACTGCACAATGAATATTATATCTTATCATGAAACATAGAAATGAAATGCGATATCCCTATTTAAGAAGCATTAGATCTCTATTGCTTCGATACGGGGACACCTCCAAACGCTATTTCCTAGCAAGGAAGTGTCGCATTTACATTCTTGTGAATTGAATACAAGGTATACATGACACTTCGCAATGAATATTATATCTTATCATGGAACATAGAAATGAGATGCGATATCCCTATTTAGGAAGCATTAGAACTCTATTGCTTCAATACGGAGACATCTGCAAACGCTATTTCCTAGCAAGGAAGCGTCGCATTTACATTCATTTGAAGTGAATACGAGGTATACATAGCACTCCACAATGAATATTTTACCTTATCATAAAACATAGAAATATGTAGCGATATCGCGTTCCAAGAAGAATTAGGACTTTATTGCTACGGTACGTAGACATCTGCAAACGCTATTTCCTACCATGGAAGTGTCGCATTTACATTCTTTTGAAGTGAATACGAGGTATACATAACACTCCACAATGTATATTTCACCTTATCGTGAAACATAGAAATAAGTAGCGATATCGCGTTTTACGAAGCACTAGAACTCTATTGCTACGATACGTAGACATCTGCAAACGCTATTTCCTACCAAGGAAGTGTCGCATTTACATTCTTTTGAAGTGAATACGCGGTACACGAGACACTTCGCAATGAATATTACATCTTATCACGAAACATAGGAATGAGATGCGATAACGCGATTTAAGTAGCATTAGAAAACTTCTGCTACGATACGCAGACATCTGCAAACGCTATTTAATAGCAAGGAAGTGTCGCATTTACATTCTGTTGAAGTTAATACGAGGTATACATAACACTCCACAATGAATATTACACCTTATCATGAAACATAGAAATAAGTAGCGATATCGCGTATTAAGAAGCATTAGAACTCTGTTGCTACGATACGTAGACATCTGCAAACGCTATTTCCTACCAAGGAAGTGTCGCATTTACATTCTTTTGAAGTGAATACGAGGTATACGTGGCACTTCGCAATGAATATTACATATTATCATGAAACATAGAAATGAGATGCGATATCGCGATTTGAAATGCATTAGAACTCTATTGCTACGATAGGTAGACATCTACAAAAGCTATTTCCTAGCAAGGAAGAGTCGCATTTACATTCTTTTGAAGTGAATACGAGGTATACATAACACTGGACAATGAATATTATATCTTATCATGAAACATAGAAATGAAATGCGATATCCCTATTTAAGAAGCATTAGATCTCTATTGCTTCGATACGGGGACATCTCCAAACGGTATTTCCTAGCAAGGAAGTGTCGCATTTACATTCTTGTGAATTGAATACAAGGTATACATGACACTTCGCAATGAATATTATATCTTATCATGGAACATAGAAATGAGATGCGATATCCCTACTTAAGAAGCATTAGAACTCTATTGCTTCAATACGGAGACATCTGCAAACGCTATTTCCTAGCAAGGAAGCGTCGCATTTACATTCATTTGAAGTGAATACGAGGTATACATAGCACTCCACAATGAATATTTTACCTTATCATAAAACATAGAAATATGTAGCGATGTCGCGTTCCAAGAAGAATTAGAACTTTATTGCTACGGTACGTAGACATCTGCAAACGCTATTTCCTAGCAAGGAAGCGTCACATTTACATTCATTTGAAGTGAATACGAGGTATACATAGCACTCCACAATGAATATTTTACCTTATCCTAAAACATAGAAATAGGTAGCGATATCGCGTTCCAAGAAGAATTAGAACTTTATTGCTACGGTACGTAGACATCTGCAAACGCTATTTCCTACCATGGAAGTGTCGCATTTACATTCTTTTGAAGTGAATACGAGGTATACATAACACTCCACAATGAATATTTCACCTTATCGTGAAACATAGAAATAAGTAGCGATATCGCGTTTTACGAAGCACTAGAACTCTATTGCTACCATACGTAGACATCTGCAAACGCTATTTCCTACCAAGGAAGTTTCGCATTTACATTCTTTTGAAGTGAATACGCGGTATACGTGACACTTCGCAATGAATATTACATCTTATCACGAAACATAGGAATGAGATGCGATAACGCGATTTATGAAGCATTAGAAAACTTTTGCTTCGATACGCAGACATCTGCAAACGCTATTTAATATCAAGGAAGTGTCGCATTTACATTCTTTTGAAGTGAATACGAGGTATACATAGCACTCCACAATGAATATTTTACCTTATCATAAAACATAGAAATAGGTAGCGATATCGCGTTCCAAGAAGAATTAGAACTTTATTGCTACGGTACGTAGACATCTGCAAACGCTATTTCCTACCATGGAAGTATCGCATTTTCATTCTTTTGAAGTGAATACGAGGTACACATAACACTCCACAATGAATATTTCACCTTATCGTGAAACATAGAAATAAGTAGCGATATCGCGTTTTACGAAGCACTAGAACTCTATTGCTACCATACGTAGACATCTGCAAACGCTATTTCCTACCAAGGAAGTGTCGCATTTACATTCTTTTGAAGTGAATACGCGGTATACGTGACACTTCGCAATGAATATTACATCTTATCACGAAACATAGGAATGAGATGCGATAACGCGATTTAAGAAGCATTAGAAAACTTTTGCTACGATACGCAGACATCTGCAAACGCTATTAAATAGCAAGGAAGTGTCGCATTTACATTCTTTTGAAGTGATTACGAGGTATACATAACACTCCACAATGAATATTTCACCTTATCATGAAACATAGAAATAAGTAGCGATATCGCGTTCTAAGAAGCACTAGAACTCTATTGCTACGATACGTAGACATCTGCAAACGCTATTTCCTACCAAGGAAGTGTCGCATTTACATTCTTTTGAAGTGAATACGCGGTACACGAGACACTTCGCAATGAATATTACATCTTATCACGAAACATAGGAATGAGATGCGATAACGCGATTTAAGTAGCATTAGAAAACTTCTGCTACGATACGCAGACATCTGCAAACGCTATTTAATAGCAAGGAAGTGTCGCATTTACATTCTGTTGAAGTTAATACGAGGTATACATAACACTCCACAATGAATATTACACCTTATCATGAAACATAGAAATAAGTAGCGATATCGCGTATTAAGAAGCATTAGAACTCTGTTGCTACGATACGTAGACATCTGCAAACGCTATTTCCTACCAAGGAAGTGTCGCATTTACATTCTTTTGAAGTGAATACGAGGTATACGTGGCACTTCGCAATGAATATTACATATTATCATGAAACATAGAAATGAGATGCGATATCGCGATTTGAAATGCATTAGAACTCTATTGCTACGATAGGTAGACATCTACAAAAGCTATTTCCTAGCAAGGAAGAGTCGCATTTACATTCTTTTGAAGTGAATACGAGGTATACATAACACTGGACAATGAATATTATATCTTATCATGAAACATAGAAATGAAATGCGATATCCCTATTTAAGAAGCATTAGATCTCTATTGCTTCGATACGGGGACATCTCCAAACGGTATTTCCTAGCAAGGAAGTGTCGCATTTACATTCTTGTGAATTGAATACAAGGTATACATGACACTTCGCAATGAATATTATATCTTATCATGGAACATAGAAATGAGATGCGATATCCCTATTTAAGAAGCATTAGAACTCTATTGCTTCAATACGGAGACATCTGCAAACGCTATTTCCTAGCAAGGAAGCGTCGCATTTACATTCATTTGAAGTGAATACGAGGTATACATAGCACTCCACAATGAATATTTTACCTTATCATAAAACATAGAAATATGTAGCGATGTCGCGTTCCAAGAAGAATTAGAACTTTATTGCTACGGTACGTAGACATCTGCAAACGCTATTTCCTACCATGGAAGGGTCGCATTTACATTCTTTTGAAGTGAATACGAGGTATACATAACACTCCACAATGTATATTTCACCTTATCGTGAAACATATAAATAAGTAGCGATATCGCGTTTTACGAAGCACTAGAACTCTATTGCTACCATACGTAGACATCTGCAAACGCTATTTCCTACCAAGGAAGTGACGCATTTACATTCTTTTGAAGTGAATACGCGGTATACGTGACACTTCGCAATGAATATTACATCTTATCACGAAACATAGGAATGAGATGCGATAACGCGAATTAAGAAGCATTAGAAAACTTTTGCTACGACACGCAGACATCTGCAAACGCTATTTAATAGCAAGGAAGTGTCGCAGTTACATTCTTTTGAAGTTAATACGAGGTATACATAACACTCCACAATGAATATTTCACCTTATCATGAAACATAGAAATAAGTAGCGATATCGCGTTCTAAGAAGCACTAGAACTCTATTGCTACGATACGTAGACTTCTGCAAACGCTATTTCCTACCAAGGAAGTGTCGCATTTACATTCTTTTGAAGTAAATACGCGGTATACGTGACACTTCGCAATGAATATTACATCTTATCACGAAACATAGGAATGAGATGCGATAACGCGATTTAAGAAGCATTAGAAAACTTTTGCTACGATACGCAGACATCTGCAAACGCTATTTAATAGTAAGGAAGTGTCGCATTTACATTCTTTTGAAGTGAATACGAGGTATACATAACACTCCACAATGAATATTTCACCTTATCATGAAACATAGAAATAAGTAGCGATATTGCATTCTAAGAAGCACTAGAACTCTATTGCTACGATACGTAGACATCTGCAAACGCTATTTCCTACCATGGAAGTGTCGCATTTACATTCTTTTGCAGTGAATACGCGGTATACGTGACACTTCGCAATGAATATTACATCTTATCATGAAACATAGGAATGTGTTTCGACATCGCGTTTTGAGAAGCATTAGAACTTTATTGCTACGATACGTAGACATCTGCAAACGCTATTCCCTAGCATGGAAGTTTAGCATTTACATTCTTTTGAAGTGAATACGAGATATACATGACACATCGGAATCAATATTATAGCTTATCATGAAACATAGGAATGAGTTGCGATATCGCGTTTTGAGAAGCATTAGAACACTATTGCTTCGATACGTAGATATCTGCAAGCGCTACTTCCTAGGAAGGAAGTGCCGCTTTTACATTCTTGTGATGTGAGTACGAGGTATACATGACGCTTCGCAATGAATATTATATCTTATCATGAAACATAGAAGTGAGATGCGATATCGCGTTTTGAGAAGCACTAGAACTCTATTGCTACGATACGTAGACATCTGCAAACGCTATTTCCTAGCAAGGTGAGTCGCATTTACATTCTTTTGAAGTGAATACGAGATATACATGACACTTCGCAATGAGAATTATATCTTATCGTGAAACATAGGAATGAGATGCGTTATCGCGTTTTGAGAAGCATTAGATCTCTATTGCTACGATACGTAGATATTTGCAAACGCTATTTCCCAGCATTGAAGTTTCGCATTTACATTCTTTTGAAGTGAATACGAGGTATACATAACACTCCATAATGAATATTATATCTTATCATGAAACATAGATGTGAGATGCGATATCGCGTTTTAAGTAGCATTAGAACTCTATTGCTACGATACGTAAGCATCTGCAAACGCTATTTCCTTGCATGGAAGTGTCGCATTTACATTTTTTTGCAGTTAATACGAGGTATACATGACACGTCGCAATGAATATTATATCTTATCGTGAAACATAGAAGTGAGATGCGATATCGCGTCTTAAGAATCATTACAAATCTATTGCTTCGATACGTAGACATCTAGAAACGTTATTTCCTAGCAAGGTCGTGGGACGTTTACATTCTATTGAAGTGTAGACGAGGTATACATAGCACTTCGCGGTGAATATTATATCTTATCATGAAGAATAGAAATGAGATGCATTATCGCGTTTTAAGAAGCATTGGAGCCCTACTAATTCCATACGTAGGGGTCTAGAAACACTATTCCGTAGCAATGTAGTTGTTTGTCATGATAGGATGTAAATCAATGCAACCCGTAACGTATATCTCGCCAATACTTCAAGAGAATGTTAATCACACACATACTTGCGACGGAATAGCGTTTCTAGATGTCTAAGTATCGCAGCAATGGAGTTCTAATGCTTCATAAAACGCGTTATAGCATCTCATTTCTATGTCTCATGATTTGATGAAATGTCCAACGCTGTGCGTTATTTATATCTTGTCAATACTTGATGAGGCTGTAAACCCCACACTTCCTCCCGACGGAATAGCGTTTCTAGATGTCTACGTATCGAAGCTATAGAGTTGTAACTATTCATAAAAGGTGACATCGCACCACATTCCTATGTTTCATGATAAGATGCTATGCCAATATAATAATATATACCAAGGCGTAATGTATATCTCGTCAACACTTCAAAAGAATGTAAATCCCACACATCTTTGGAACGGAATAGCGTCCTTCGATGTCTACTGTGACGTGTTTTCCCTTTACAAGCCGCAAGAAAGGGGGTATATAGAACCAATGATAAAGGGGTATGCAGGAGTTTAATCCGGGGTACAAAGTATCCGCGCGATGCGACCGTCCGCGGATTCGCCAACGCCAAGTACAGTACAAAGTATTTCCTACCCAGCGAGTATTTCGAAGCTGCGAGGCTGGGACTCTTTGGGTGCCAGCTACTCAAGAAGTAACAAAACTAGTAGACCACGCAACCCGGGGAAACCCGATGCAAGATAACCCTCGAAGTTTCGAAATACTCCTTCGCTCGACTACTTCTAGCCGAGTGCGCAAATTAGGGTCGCGGGATACTAAACTCACGGCTTCTTTCTATATTGCCTCGACGCGGGACTACTAAATGTTATACGACACGTCGCGAATGATCGGGGATCACCACCCGTTATACGATACAAAATACAATACGTGATATCAGAAATGCGGCAGCGAAAAATGGCTTTAGCGTATAAGGACTCACGCTCTCGCTTCCAACAATTCTGGATCTCGCTCTGGCCTTCTCTCTCTTTCTCCCTCTCTCTCCTCAAAATCGCTCCGCACAATCGTTTGCTAGGTTGCTCGCTAAGTCTTCGCTAAGTCTTCGCTAAGTCGTCTCTAAGTAGTCGCTAAGAAATCGCTAAGAAGTAGAGGCTGTCTTCATGCTGGCTAGCTCGTTATATAGGTTTGCTGGGGGTCTTCGCATCCCCTTAGATCCTCCTTAGGGCTCCTTGGTTGGGTAGGGCTATATGCATCGGTATTGTTCGGGGCATCGATCGGTGGATTTCGGTGATCTTCCCTGATCGCCCCCTCTGCTGTGTCTAGAGGGGCTCCTCTGGATTATTTGAACTGCGGCGCGTGTCGCGCGCCGTGCTTTCCACGGCTTACCTGCAGTTCCGCTGCGCATCTTGCATTTTCCTCTTCATGGGCTCAGGGCAGGGGTGGAGGCCCTTCTCAGACCCGGAGTCCATCCTGTTCGACTCCATGGGCTATGGCAACGGTCGTATCGTTGCAGGGAGGAGTATCCCTCGGGCTTCAGGGTATCTTCTTGCTCACTTCCCGACTCCTCCACCGTCGAGCCCGTCACGCTACCTCGGCGCACAGCCCTTCCGCGAACCTATGGTATTTTAATCCGCCGAAGGAGTGTCTCCTGGGACGCTTCTTCAATCAGCCCGCCAGTCTAATCCGTAGAACGGTGAGAGAGAAAAGAACGGGGGGGGGGGGGGGAGATTCTACCATCGCGTATTTCACGCTCTTCGCAAGTATAGCTATCGCGATTGTCCGTGTCGCGCTTCTCGCATGGGTGGTGATCTGCGAGCTAGTCTAACTGAAGCAGGGGGGGGGGGGGTGAGCAAGCCTTGTGACGTCACCACGTCACACTACATATCGAAGCAATAGTGTTCTAATTCTCCATAAAACGCGATATCGCATCTCATTTCTCTGTATCATGATAAGATGTAGTATTCAGAGCAACTCGTTATGTATATCTCGTCTGCACGTCGAAAGAATGTAAATCCCACTCTTCCTTGCGACGTAATAGAGTTTCTGGATGTCTGCGTATCGATGCAATACAGTTCTAATGCTTCTTTAAACGCGATATCGCAACTCATTCCTATGTTTCATGATAACATATAATATTCATTGCGAAGTGTCATGTATATCTCGTATTCACTTCAAAAGAATGTAAATGCGAAACTTCCATGCTAGGAAATAGCGTTTGCAGATGTCAACGTATCGTAGCAATAGAGTTCTAATGCTTCTTAAAACGCCATATCGCATCTCACTTCTATGTTTCATGATAAGATATAATATTCATTGCGATGTGTTATGTATACCTCGTATTATCTTCAAAAGAATGTAAATGCGGCACTTCCATGCTAGGAAATAGCGTTTGCAGATGTCTACGTATCGTAGCAATAGAGATCTAATGCTTCTTAAAACGCGATATCGCATCTCACTTCTATGTTTCGAGATAAGATATAATATTCATTCCGAAGTGTCCTGTATACGTCGATTTCTCTTCACAAGAATGTGAATGTGACACTTCCTTGCTTGGAAACAACGTTTGCAGATGTCTACGCATCGTAGCAATAGAGTTCTAGTGCTTCTTAATTCGCGATATAGCATCTGACTTCTATGTTTCGAGGTAAGACATAATATTCATTGCGAAATGTCATGTATACCTCGTATTAACTGCAAAAGAATGTAAATGCGACACTTCCATGCTAGGAAATAGCGTTTGCAGATGTCTACGTATCGTAGCAATAGAGTTCTAATGCTTCTTAAAACGCGATATCGCATCTCACATCTATGTTTCATGATAAGATATAATATTCATTATGGAGTATTATGTATACCTCGTATTCACTTCAAAAGAATGTAACTGCTAAACTTCCATGCTACGGAATTGCGTTTGCAGATGTCTACGTATCGTAGCAATGGAGTTCAAATGCTTCTTAAAACGCCATATCGCATCTCACTTCTATGTTTCATGATAAGATACAATATTCATTGCGAAGTGTCATGTATATCTCGTATTCACTTCAGAAGAATGTAAAAGCGGCACTTTCCTAGCTAGGAAGTAGCGCTTGCAGATGTCTACGTATCGAAGCAATGGTGTTCTAATGCTTCTCAAAACGCGATATCGCAACTCATTCCTATGTTTCATGATAACATATAATATTCATTGCGAAGTGTCATGTATATCTCGTATTCACTTCAGAAGAATGTAAATGCGACACTCCCTTGCTAGGAAATAGCGTTTGCAGATGTCTACGTATCGTAGCAATAGAGTTCTAATGCTTCTTAAAACGCGATATCGCATCTCACTTCTATGTTTCATGATAAGATATAATATTCATTGCGAAGTGTCATGTATACGTCGATTTCGCTTCACAAGAATGTAAATGTGACACTTCCTTGCTAGGAAATATTGTTTGCAGATGTGTGCGTATCGCAGCAATAGAGTAGTAATACTTCTTAAAACGAGATGTCGCATTTCATTTCTATGTTTCATAATAAGATGTAATATTCATTGTGGAATTTTATGTATACCTCGTATTCACTTCAAAAGGATATAAGTGCGATACTTCCATGCTAGGATATATTGTTTGCAGATATCTACGTATCGCAGCAATCGAGTTCTAGTGCTTCTTAAAGCACGATATCGCATCTCATTTCTATGTTTCGTGATAAGATATAATATTCATTGCGAAGTGTCATGTATACCTCGCATACACTTTAAATGAATGTAAATGCGGCATTTCCTTGCTAGGAAATAGCGTTTGCAGATGTCTACGTATCGAAGCAATAGAGTTCAAATGCTTCTTAAATCGTCATATTGCATCTCATTTCTATTGTTCATGATAAGATACAATATTCATTGCGAAGTGTCATGTATACCTCGTATCCAGTCAAAAGAATGAAAATGCGACAGTTCCTTGCTAGGAAATAGCGTCTGCAGATATCTACGTATCGAAGCAATAGAGTTCTAATGCTTCTTAAATCGCGATATCGCATCTCCTTTCTATGTTTCATGATAAGATATAATATTCATTGTGCAGTATTATGTATATCTCGTCTATACTTCAAATGAATGTAAATGCCACACTTCCTTGCTAGGAAATAGCGTTTGCAGATGTCTACGTATCGAAGCAATAGAATTCTAATGCTTCTTATATTGTCATATCGCATCTCATTTCTATGATTCATGATAAGGTATTATATTTATTGTGGAGTGTTATGTATACCTTGTATTCACTTCAAATGAATGTAATTGCGACACTTCCTTGCTAGGAAATAACGTTTGCGGATATCTACGTATCGAAGCAATAGAGTTCTAATGCTTCTCAAATCGTCATATCGCATCTCATTTCTATGTTTCATGATAAGATATAATATCCATTGCGCAGTGTTATGTATACCTCGTATTCTCATCAACTATATGTAAATGCGACACTTCCTTGCCAGGCAATAGCGTCTGCAGATGTCTACGTATCGTAGCAATAGGGTTCTAATGCATCTTAAAACGCGATACCGCATCTCATTTCTATGTTTCATGATAAGATATAATATTCATTGTGGAAGGTTATGTTTTCCTCGTCTACGCTGCAAATGATTGTAAGAGCGACACTTCCTTTCTAGTATATTACGTTACCAGATGTCTACGTATCGAAGCAATAGAGTTCTGATGCTTCTTAAATCGAGATATCGCACCTCATTTCTATGTTTTATGATAAGATATAATATTCATTGCGGAGTGTCATGTATACCGAGTAATCTCTTCAAACGAATGTAAATGCGACACTTCCTTGCTAGGAAGTAGCCTTTGCAGATGTATACGTATCGAAGCAATAGAGTTCTAATTCTTCTTAAATCGCGATATTGCATCTCATTTCTATGTTTCATGATAAGATATAATATTCGTTGTGCAGTGTTATGTATACCTCGTGTTCACTTCAAAAGAATGTAAATGCCACACTTCCTTGCTATTAAATAGCGTTTCCAGATGTCTCCGTATCGAAGCAATAGAGTTCTAATGCTTCTTAAAGCGCGATATCGCATATCATTTCTATGTTCCTTGATATGATATAATATTCATTGCGAAGTGTCACCTATACCTCGCATACAAATGAATGTAAATGCGACACGTCATTGCTAGGAAACAGCGTTTGCAGATGTCTACTTATCGTAGAAATAGGGTTCTAATGCTTCTCCAAACGCGGTATCGCATCTCATTTCTATTTTTCCTGGTAAGATATGAAATCCACTGCGATGTGTCATGTATACCTCGCATTCACTTCTAAAAAATGTAAACGCGACACTTTCTTGCTAGAAAATAGCGTCTCCAGATATCTACGTATCGTAGCAATATAGTTCTGATTCTTCTTAAAACGCGATTTCGCATCTCATTTCTATGTTTCATGGTAAGAAATGATATTAATTGCGAAGTGTCTTGAATACCTCGTATTCACTCCAAAGAATGTAAATGCGACACTTCCTTACTATTAAGTAGCGTTTGCAAATGTCTACGTATCGTAGCAATAGAGTTCTAATGCGTTTTAAACCTCGATATCGCATCGCATTCCTATGTTTTATGATAAGATATAATAGTCATTGTATAGACTATTATTCACTTCAGAGAAATGTAAATGCGACACTGCCTTGCTATGAAATAGCGTTTCCAGATGTTTCCGTATCGAAGCAATAGAGTTCTAATGCTTCTTAAATCGCGATATCGCATTTCATTTCTCCGTTTCGTGATAAGGAAGAATATTCACTGTGCAGTGTTATGTATACCTCGTATTGACTTCAAAAGAATGTAAATGCGACACTTCGTTTCTAGGAAATAGCGTTTCCAGATGTCTGCGTTTCGTAGCAGTAGGGTTCTAACGTTTCTTAAAACGCGATATCGCATCTCAGTTCTAAGTTTCATGTTAAGATATAATATTCACTGCGAAGTGTCATGTACACCTCTTACTCACTTCAAATGAATGTAAATGCTACACTTCTTTGCTAGGAGACAGCGTTTGCAGATGTCTACGTATTGAAGCAATAGAATTCTAATGCTTCTTAAAACGGGATATCGCATTTCATTTCTTTGCTTCATGATATGATATAATATTAGTTGCGGTGTGTCATGAATATCTCGTATACACTTCAAAGGAATGTAAATACGACACTTCCATGCTAGGAAATAGCGTTTGCAGATATCTACGAATCGAAGCAACAGATTTCTAAAGCTTCTTAAATCGCGCTATAGCATCTCATTTCTATGTTTCATGATAAGATATAATATTCATTGTGCAGTGTTATGAATACCTCGTATTCACTTCAAAAGAATGTAAATGCGACACTTCCTTGCTAGGAAATAGCCTTTGCAGATGTCTACTTATCGTAGCATTAGAGTTCTAATGCTTCTCAAAACGCGATATCGCTACTCATTGCTATGTTTCATGATAATATATAATATTCATTGTGGAGTGTCATGTACACCTTGTACTCACTTCAAAAGAACGTAAATGCGACACTTCCTTGCTTGGAAATATCGTTTGCAGATGTCTACGTATCGAAGCAATAGAGTTCTAATGCTTCTTATATCGCCATATTGCATCTCATATCAATGTTTCATGATAAGATGTAATATTCACTGTGGAGTGTCATGTATGCCTCGTATTCCTTTCAAGAGAATGTAAATGCGACACTTCCTTGCTAGGAAGTAGCTTTTGCAGATGTCTACGTATGGAAGCAATAGATTGCTAAAGCTTGCTAATTCGCGATATCGCATCTCATATCTATGTTTCATGATAATATATAATATTCATTGCGAAGTATCATGTATACCTCGCATACACTTCAGACGAATGTAAATGCGACACTACCTTGCTGGGAAATAGCGTTTGCAGGTGTCTACGTATAGTGGCATTAGAGTTCTAATGCATCTTAAATCGCCATATTACATCTCATTTCTATGTTTCATGATAAGATATAATATTCATTGCGAAGTGTCATGTATACCTCGCACACACTTCAAATGAATGGAAGTGCGACACTTCGTTCCTAGGAAATAGCGTCTGCAGATGTCTACGTATTGAAGCAATAGAGTTCTAATGCTTCTTAAAACGCGATATCGCATCTCATTTCTATGTATCATGATAAGATATAATAGTCACTGCGAAGTGTTATGTATACCTCGCATACACTTCAAATGAATGTAAATGCTACACTTCTTTGCTAGGAGATAACGTTTGCAGATGTCTACGTATCGAAGCAATAGAGTTCTAATGCTTCTTAAAACGGGATATCGCATCTCATTCCTTTGCTTCATGATATGATATAATATTAGTTGCGGTGTGTCATGAATATCTCGTATTCACTTCAAAGAAATGTAAATATGACACTTCCATGCTAGGAAATAGCGTTTGCAGATGTCTACGTATCGAGGCAACAGAGTGCTAATGCTTCTTAAAACGAGATATTGCATCTCACTTCTATGTTTCATGATAAGACATAATATTCATTGCGAAGTGTTATGTATACATCGCACACACTTTAAATTAATATAAATGCGACAATTCCTTGCTAGGAAGTAGCGCTTGCAGATGTCTACCTATCGAAGCAATAGTGTTCTAATGCCTCTTAAAACGATATGTCGCATCTCATTTCTATGATTCATGATGTGGTATAATATTCACTGCGAAGTGTTATGTATTCCTCGCCTAGGCTTCAAATGACTGTAAGTGCGACACTTCCTTCCCAGGAAATAGCGTTAGCAGATGTCTACGTATCGAAGCAATGGAGTTCTAGTGCTTCTTAAAACGAGATATCGCATCTCATTTCTATGTATCATGATAAGATATAATAGTCATTGCGAATTGTTATGTATACCTCGCATACACTTCAAATGAATGTAAATGCTACACTTCTTTGCTAGGAGACAGCGTTTGCAGATGTCTACGTATCGAAGCAACAGAGTGCTAATGCCTCTTAAAACGGGATATCGCATCTCATTTCTTTGTTTCATGATATGATATAATATTAATTGCGAAATGTCGTGAATACCTCGTATTCACTTCAAAAGAATGTAAGTGCGACACTTCCATGCTAGGAAATAGCGTTTGGAGATGTCTACGTATCGAAGCAATAGAGTTCTAATGCTTCTTAAAACGAGATATCGCATCCCACTTCTATGTTTCATGATAAGACATAATATTCATTGCGAAGTGTTATGTATACCTCGCATACACTTTAAATTAATGTAAATGCGACACTTCCTTGCTAGGAAATAGCGCTTGCAGATGTCTACCTATCGAACCAATAGTGTTCTAATGCTTCTTAAAACGAGATATCGCATCTCATTTCTATGTTCCATGATAAGATATAGTATTAATTGCGAAGTGTTATGAATACTTTGTATTCACTTCAGAAAAATGTAAATGCGACACTTCCTTGCAAGGAACTAGCGTTAGCAGATGTCTACGTATAAATGCAATAGAGTTCTAATGCTTCTTAAAACGAGATATCGCATCTCATTTCTATGTTTCATGACAAGACATAATATTCATTGCGAAGTGTTATGTACTCCTCGTATTTACTCCAAATGAATGTAACTGCGACACTTTCTTGCTAGGAAGTAGCGTTGCCAGATGTCTACGTATCGAAGCAACAGAGTTGTAATGCTTCTTAAAACGCGAAATCGCATCTCATTTCTATTTTTCATGATAAGATATAATATTCATTGCGAAGTGTCATGCATACATCGTATTCACTTCAAATGAATGTAAATCCCACACTTTCTTGCTACGGAATATAGCTTGTAGATGTCTACGTGTCGGAGCAATAGAGTTGTAATGCTTCGTTAAACGCGATTTCGCAGATGATTTCTGTGAAAAATGACAAGATGTATTTGTATGTAACGCGTTATGTATATCTCGGCAACGCTTCAGAGGAATGTAAATCTCACACTTCCTTGCTACGTAATAGCGTTTCCTGAAGTCTACATATCTATGCAATAGATTTCTAATACTTCATATAGCGCTATATCGCATCTCATATCTATGTCTCATGTTAAGATGCAATGTCAACGCTAACGTTATTTATATCTCATCTGCACTTGAAAATAATGCAAATACCGCACTTGCTTGCTACGGAACAGTGTTTCTAGATGTCTACGAATCGAGGCATAGGAGTTCTAATGCTTCATGGAACGCGATATATCATTTCACATCAAGAGTTCGAAGTATGTATGTAGATTTTAATGCATTGTATATATCATTATGCTCATCTGCTTCTGCGCCCCAATAGTGTGGTTTCCACACTTCCTGACAAGAGGATAGCGATTCTGGTTGTAAATGTGTCGAAGCAATAGAGTTCTAATACATCAATCATCGCGATCTCGCATCACATTTCAATGTGTAATGTAAGATGTAATATTCAATGCAGCGCGTTACGTTCTACTCTTCTACACTTCGAGCGAATGTGAACCCTACACTCCCTTACAGGGGAATAGCGTTTTTAGATATCTACTTGTCGAAGCAATAAAGTTCTATTACTTTATTCAGACCGATGTCGCATCTCATTTCAATGCCGCGTGTTGAGATTTAATATTCAATGAAACGCGTTACGTTTATCTGCTTCTACACGTCAACAGTATAAAAATCCTACAATATCTTGCCAGGAGGTAGCGTTTCTAGATGTGCACGTATTGAAGCAATAGATTTATAATGCTATATAAAACGCGATATCGCATTTGATATCAACAGTTCGAAGTATGTAAGTAGATAAAAATACTCTACACATCTCGTTATGCTTGTCTGCATACACACGCCAAAAGACTGCGATTTCTACACTTCCTTGCAAGGGAATTGCGTCCTTAGATGTCTACTTTTCGAAGCAATAGAGTTCTATTGCTTCATTCAACACGATGTCGCAAGTCATTTCAATGATTCATGGTAAATTGCATTGTTGTATGCAATATGTTACATTTGTCTGCATCTAGATCTTAGAAGGATGTGAATCCTATACTTACTTGCAACAGAATATCGTTTCCAGATCTCTACGTGTCCAAGCAAGACATTTCTAATACTTCAATCAGCGCGATGTCGCATCTCATTTCAACGTTTCAATGCAAAGAATCTGTAATCATATATCCATAACATTGTGCTTAACTGTTAGAGGTCTTCAATAGAATGTGAACTATATAATTCCATGCAACGGTATGGCGCTCCGTAGTGTCTATCTGTTAAAGCAATCGAGCTAGAATTCTCCATGCAATGCGCTGGCGCATCCCATTTCATCGTTTCAAAGTAAGAATGCTGTAATCTCTTATGCATAGCTCTATGCTTATCTGCTTTAAAACTTCATAAGAATGTAAATTCTACAGCTCCATGCAACAGGATTGCCCTTCGTAGTGTCTACATGTCGAGACAATAGAGTACTAATGCATTATACAATGCCATGACTCATCTCATTTCAACGTTTCGAATTAAGTAAGCTGTAATCTTCTATGAAAAGCATTATAATTATCTGCTTCTACTCTACAATAGAATGTGAATTCTATAGATCCAAGCAACAGGAGGGCAGGCTCTCCACCATCCTACTGCCTGCCCTGATGCGGGCAAAGGATTCCCAGGGCCACTAAAACCGCGACCAACATCTATCTTATACTCTAACCGATTCATCGTTATGCGTTTTCCATTAAGCTTGCCGGGATCAGTGATATTAATTCGCTCAATCTAAATTATTATTTTCTTTTTAAGTTTCTCGATTTTTGTAGTTTCTCTCACGATATCGTCTATTTCGTTGTACCTTACCCTTACAGTATGGTATATAATCTGTTGTTTGATATTTCTAGGATTTCCTCTTAATAAATGCAATGCTTCCACATATTTTCTTTCTCTTTCTCTTTAGTTACATTGTTGTTATTTTATGCTTTTCACCCTCCACATTCCCTCTCTACACCACCTCGGAACATGCGTTATACGATTACTGCAGGATGACGCCCCGGTCTCATTATACCGAGGTCGAGTGTTCTCTCTTGCATCCGTTGATTTATATATGTTATATATTGGAGAATATTTCCTCTTATCCTTTGTATTTTTCGAATGAAATTACATTGACAGAAGTACGAGTTAGTTCTGCACGCCTATTTGAAACAACATTAAATCACCTTGTTAAACAATAATATATTAAATGTGACTTGGACTTTTAAATTTGAATTTATAAACATCTAACAGGTAAATATGTTTTTCTTACTATTCATATCGTTATACATTCAGTGATTTATTGTGTGCTGTGATTTGATATATTAACTGCTTGATTATATTTTACAATGAACTTTCCGTACCAAACATTGTTTTTACTCCTGATGGTAGTGGATAGTTCTTCGTTTTATATTCTTATATCGCATTAAGTAGCTATGTGTTCAAATTAAATTCCGAATAATGCACTAAAAAGCATCCCAGATAACAAACGGCAAGGTGGTAGCGACACCATGCCAGCACTATATTGCCACTTCCGAGGAGTGTCAACTGATTCGTAGTCATCTGTGACCGGATTCGTTAACTAAAATGCCAAAACGTGTTACCAGCACGTTCTAGACAAGCGAATCGCGCAGCACCAGCACCATGGTGACACGCGTATCATCGCTCCATTCATGAATCTCCTCAGCAATGACGCAGGATCACATTTGGCAATGGGGAACCTGTGTTTTCATACAAATTAGAACCGTTAGATGTCAGTAGATGTTCAGCATATGGCTATTGATAGACATTTTGATGGTCGTTTTCCTATATTTATAGTTATTGAGCGAGTCGTATATATTTCTTTCAATCCATCATAGACTAAAAATATTATTTATAAAAAAAATGTTACTTATAAAACAAAAATTCATGCTGTTGCGTCCCTAACTTCGCCTTGTGTAATTTTTTAAATAACATGCTCTCATCGTATTTAATGTAACCCTCAATTGCATGAATTTGTAACAATAAATTGAAGAAAATATATATAAAATAAGTGTATATATTTTTATGACAAAGTAATTATTGACTTTATGGAAAAAATCGCCCTATCGAGCTAGTTTATAGAAAATAATAAAATCGAGTTCTTATATCTTTGTTTTGTGCCGGTGTATCTATTTTGGAATCAAAATAAATAAATTGCGCAGTTTAGTCATTTTTCATATTTGCTTATAATTTTTATGTAAACAGCTTCCCCATTAGTAAATGTCAGCCTACGCCACAACCACGCGTGTAGCTATGGTGAGCTGATAGTGTCATTGTCACGGCCGTGTAGCCCGTGTGCTGTATCTCGGTGCTTTAATGTGCCGTGATACGAATGCCGTCCCAGCACTAACAGTATGCCATTTCGAAAACTGAGTAGGAGCACTTTGTTAGCACAGTTCTGTCACGGAATTCGTTCCATCCATTGTCATTGACGTGCCAATCGCTGGCTGTTTGGGATATTGTAGTGCATGAGGCAGACTTGTTCCTTATCATCGTCAAGGAGATGGATTTTCACTCTCCCCTTTTTGAATTTTTTAAATTATTGTTTGGAAAATATTGTTTGGGAATTGTTTCTGTATCTCTATGACCGCATTGTGGATTCAACTTATGTACGATCTTTTTGGTCTTCATCTTTTGTTACATGTAATATTATATATGTGATGCACGTTTGTTATGTAATGCTCCGATTTGTAAGCCTCAGATACTTTTATTCTTTGGTAAAGCAACTTATTCGATTAATATATATTTATTAGACATAGATATAAACAATTAGAAAAATGTTATTAAAACGCTATTAAAAATGTTGTTGCAATCATATATTTAAGGTCTGAAGATGTAGATGCAATTAATGTCCGATATTTTACGTGATCCAATCGACGTATCGAGTGAGGCTATGAAATATAAAAATCTTTTACTATTCTTCGACCCCTTTACATGTTAAATGAATGACTAGTTCTGCAAGACAAGAAGCCTGAATTAGTGAGATATCTAGGAACATAAGTAATTTGTAAGTAACACATCTTTTCTCTTTGAAATATTTGCCTTTGCATAGAATAGAACGTATAGATATAATTGCCTGTTTTGTACTCATTTCGGTCCAATTCTATTATAGCCTTTGAGCAGAAGTAATATTGATTATACTTGATTTTTGCAATAGTTCTGTGATTAACAGATTTTATTAACCTAGAATCATTATTTGACGGATTTATCAATCTACTTTGTAGCTCCATCAGTTTCTTTTTCTGCTCGCTACTTTCCATTTTCAGTTCCGTATACTTATCCTTTATTACCATCATATATGTTGCGTAAAATTACAATAACTTTTTGTCTTCAAATTTTGCGTATAGTTCAATTAAATTTCCTTTGATTAAATAAACGGAAATTAAAAAACAGTGGCACGTACCATTTCTTGGAAACGTTGTATCGTAATTTTCATCTGACTGTTTTGAAAGGCACGCACTTTACTTAACGTTTGCAATGATTCGGTTAACGAAGTAAAGAAATATTCTACTTTCGAAATTGTTGGCTCTTGTAATTCTAAGGCAAATATATTCATCTGTCGACATCGTGAACATTGTTTTTTGGCAAAATTCCAGAAAAACAAATATACTATAAGTAAAATAATAAACATCATAATATTAAATTTAACTCTGTTCATCGTTGCCTTGTTGGACACATCCATAACAATATACAGGGTGGGGCAGTAATAATTAGCACCTCAGATATCCACGCAACTATAAGTTTCATAGAAGTTTTTGCTAATATAAAATTGCACAGTACAAAGGGGCCATCCGTTGATGAAAATAGTTTTTTTGTAAGTGGAGTTATGTTGGACATATGAAGGTTACCTTCATTTTTTAAAATGAATTGGTATATCCATTCTTCCGTAATACGATAGAGCATTTTAAAGCAAGTTTAACGATTTGTAACATGAAGGCATTGAAGGTTACAAAAAGTAAAGAAAGGCGATAATACTCACGGTTTTGATAGCAAATGAAACATACGTATTGTAAACAGTGGTGGAAGGCGTAATACTTACCGTTTACTTCACTGTGAATAAACACTGTTCGAAGGGCATTTCAATAGTTTGCAGCATAAGTTAAACATGATAAGATTAGTATTGAAAAATCGGTTCGAATACGTTTGGTTAGGCTGTTCTTTGTGTCGTTCATTTTATAAGTACTGAGCTGCGGATTCCTGAGGACAGCTCACAAAATTGTTGAACTATGGAAGATTATCATTGTGAATTTGAATCAAAAGGTAATTAAATTCCATTAGATTGTAAACAGATCTCAATGTTTCATTTTAGATAGTAAGATTAAATACTCTTTACAAAACTACAAGAATGGATACATACCTTTCTGTTATTATTATTTCACAAAGAATTATAATTGCAATTATATAGTTCATTACGATAAAAAATATTTCTCAGAAAATTCTAAATATTAAATAAAACAATCAAGTAAAACATTTTTAATAATTACGAATATGAAAAATACTTGAATATTCCAATAGAAAGATGTCTAAACAGGAGTTAGAAAAGTCAAACATTCAATTTCAATTCCAGAATTCATCTATAAGAGGTAAAATGTTTTGAAAGCTTTAATTACAGTCTTTAATACAAGCAGTTGGGCAGTATTTCAATTTTTAAGAAAATTGATGAAAGTCAACCATTTTGAAGTGGTCAGAATCTTTGTCGTTTGAGCAATAAGTGAATAACAAATAACTACATAATTTCCAGGCTTAAAAACTTATGGATTATATCCTATGCAGACTCGTTTATGAGCGTGTTACTAAATAATAATCCACACTAAGTAATCATTTTAAAACTTAAACGATTACATCTCGTGAACTTTCAAAGATATCAGAAGTGTGAAAAGTATGTGGTTTATCAAAAACTCTTCTAAAAGAACGGACGAAGCCAATAGAAATCTTTGTTGAAGTAAGCAAGTTCTAAAGTTCTAAGCAACGCGATGGCTCTTATCTGCCTATGTTTCATAGCAAGTAAGTTCTGAATTTCTACGAAATCCGATGGAATTCCTCACTACTAACGTTTCAAAGTAAGTTCTCAAATTCTCAGTTCTACGTTTAAAACTATGTGTGGTCTATATATCTATGTAAAGTGATGGTTCCTATTAGTCGTGAAGGAAACCTATATCTAGTAAGTCAGGGAAGCTCGAAGGGGTTAATTATCTAAATGCTTTAAGGTGTAAAACGTACTTTAATCTAAAGCGATCTATCGTTCCAAGGTATCCGCTCACGTACAACTGTTCTTGGGCGCCAGCTGCTCAGAAAGTAGCAAAGGGATAGACTACACGACCCCGGGAACCCTGGGGCGGAACAACCCTTGAAACTTCGAAATGCTCCTCCTCTCGACTATGACTAGGCAAGTACACACACTCAGATCGCGAGATACTGAAGTCACGGCATGTTTATTTATGGTCTCGACGTGGGTTTAACTAACAAGGGTTACGGGAAACTACGCAACACGCCGCGAATTACCGGGTATCATAACTCGCTTCACGATATAAGATACAATATACAATATGCGACACAAGAAATGGGACGCTTTAGCGAATAAGCTCTCACGTTCTCTTCTTCAGGTTCCTTGAATTCGCTGGTGGTCCTCGGGTCTCGTGGATCCTCCTCGGGGCTCCTTGGTGGAGTGGGCTGTAGGCTTCGGTATTGTTCGGGTCCATCGATCAGTGGACTTCGGCGATTTCCTCTTCTCGCCATCTTGGGTGTCCCTGAGGGGATCCTCCTGATAATTTAAATTGCGTAGCGCCTCGCGCGCCGCGCTCCCATGACCCACCTGCAGGGCCGCTGAACTTTTGACTTCCCTTTAGGGGGTTAAGGATGGTTGAGGGCCTTCTCACATCCCAGAGCATTATAAAGCACAGAGCAGATAAGCATAATGCGATGCATAGAGCTTTACAACCTTAAACTTACTTTGAACTGTTTATATGAAATGCGGTTTATATGATATTGCGGTGCATGAAGCATGACAAATTAAATGCTTCGGCACCTGGACATCTAGAAACGCTATCCCCGGGCAAGAAATTGTAGGGTTTACACTCAATTAATGTGCAGAAGCAGATAAACATAATGCGATGCCATGAATATTACATCTTATCATGAAATATAGAAGTAAGATGCGCAGCCGCGTTTTACGAAGCATTAGAACTCTATTGCTTCTAAACCTTCAGATATAGAAACGATATTCCGTAGCAAGGAAGTGATGCATTTACATTCATTTGAAGTGTAGAGGAGATATACATAACGCGATGCATTGAAATTACATCTTATCATGTGACACAGAACTGATATGCGATATCGCGTTTTATAAAGAGTTAGAAATCTATTGCTTCGATGCGTAGACATCTAGAAACGCTATTCCGTCGCAAGGAAGTGTGGCATTTACATTCTTTTAAAGTCTAGACAAGGTATACATAACACTTCGCAATGAATATTATATCTCATCATGAAACATACATGAGATGCGATATCGCGTTCTAGGAAGCATTAGAACTCTATTGCTTCGATACGTAGACATCAGAGAACGCTATTTCCTAGCAAGGAAGCGTGGCGTTTACATTGTTTAGATGTGTAGTCGAGGTATACATAACACTTCCCAATGAATATTATAGCTTATATTGAAACCCAGAAATGAGATGCGATATCGCGTTTCAAGAAGCAGTGGAACCCTATTGCTTGGGTACGTAGACATCAGAGAACACTATTTCCTAGCAAGGATGTGTGGCCTTCACATTTTTTTGAAGTGTATACGAGGTCCACATAGCTCTTCGCAAAGAATATTGCATCTTATCATGATACGTAGACATGAGATGCCATATCACATTTTAAGCAGCATTAGAACTCTATTGCTTGGATACGCAGACATCTGGAAACGTTATTTCCTAAGAAGGAAGTGTGGTATTCGCAATCTTTGGTATTGTAGACGAGGTATACATAACGTGGCGTTATAGGAAGCATTGGAACTTTATTGATTCGATACGTAGACGTCTGGAAACGCATTTCCTAGCAAGGATGTGTGGCATTTACATTCTTTTACAGTCTAGACGAGGTTTACATAACACTTCGCAATGAATATTCTATCTCATCGAGAAACAAATATCTGAGATGCGATATCGCAATTTAAGAACCATTACAGCTCTATTGCTTCTATACGTGGATATCAAGAAACGCTATATCCTAGCGAGCAAGTGTGGCAGTTACATTCTTTTGAAGTGTAGACGAGGCATACGTAACACTTCGCAATGAATATGATATCTTATCATGAAACATAGAAATAAGATGCGATATCACGTTTTGAGAAGCATTAGAACTCTATTTCCTCGATACCTAGACATCTGGAAATGCTATTTGCTAGCAGGGAAGTGTGGCATTCACATTCATTTGAAGTGTAGACGAGGAATACATAACACTTCGCAAATCATATTATATCTTACCATGAAACATAGAATTGAGATCGATACCGCGTTTTAAGAATCATAAGAGCTCCATTGCTACGATACGTAGACATCGGCAAACGCTATTTCCTTGCAAGGAAGTGTCGCATTTACTTTCATTTGAAGTGCAGACGAGGAATACATAACACTTCGCAAATCATATTATATCTTACCATGAACCATGGAAATGAGTTGCGATATCGCGTTTTAAGAATCATAAGAACTCTATTGCTACGAGACGTAGACATCTGCAATCGCTATTTCTTTGCGAGGAAGCGTTTCATTTACATTCATTTGAAGTGTAGACGAGGAATACATAACACTTCGCAAATCATATTATATCTTACCATGAATCATAGATATGAGATGCGATATCGCGTTTTAAGAAGCATTAGAAATCTATTGCTACGATACGTAGACATCTGGAAACGCTATTTCCTTGCAAGGAAGTGTCGCATTTACATTCATTTGCAGTGTAGACGAGGAATACATAACACTTCGCAAATCATATTATATCTTACCATGAAACATAGTATTGAGATCGATACCGCGTTTTAAGAATCATAAGAACTCCATTGCTACGGTACGTAGACATCTGCAAACGCTATTTCTTTGCAAGGAAGTGTCGCATTTACATTCATTTGAAGTGTAGACGAGGAATACATAACACTTCGCAAATCATATTATATCTTACCATGAAACATAGAAATGAGATGCGATATCGCGTTTTAAGAAGCATTAGAACCCTATTGCTACGATAGGTAGATATCTGCAAACGCTATTTCTTTGCAAGGAAGTGTCGCATTTACATTCACTTGAATCGTAGACGAGGAATACATAAAACTTCGCAAATTACATTATATCCTACCATGAAACATAGAAATGAGATGCGATATCGCGTTTTAAGAAGCATTAGAAATCTATTGCTACGATACGTAGACATCTGCATACGCTATTTCCTTGCAAGGAAGTGTCGCATTTACATTCATTTGAAGTGTAGACGAGGAATACATAACACTTCGCAAATCATATTATATCTTACCATGAAACATAGGATTGAGATCGATACCGCGTTTTAAGAATCATAAGAACTCCATTGCTACGATACGTAGACATCTGCAAACGCTATTTCTTTGCAAGGAAGTGTCGCATTTACATTCATTTGAAGTGTAGACGAGGAATACATAACACTTCGCAAATCATATTATATCTTACCATGAAACGTAGATATGAGATGCGATATCGCGTTTTAAGAAGCATTAGAAATCTGTTGCTACGAGACGTAGGCATCTGCAATCGCAATTTCTTTGCAAGGAAGCGTTTCATTTACATTCATTTGAAGTGTAGACGAGGAATACATAACACTTCGCAAATCATATTATATCTTACCATGAAACATAGAAATGAGATGCGATATCGCGTTTTAAGAAGCATTAGAACCCTATTGCTACGATAGGTAGATATCTGCAAACGCTATTTCTTTGCAAGGAAGTGTCGCATTTACATTCATTTGAATCGTAGACGAGGAATACATAAAACTTCGCAAATTACGTTAGATCCTACCATGAAACATAGAAATGAGATGCGATATCGCGTTTTAAGAAGCATTAGAACTCCATTGCTACGATACGTAGACATCTGCAAACGCTATTTCTTTGCAAGGAAGTGTCGCATTTACATTCATTTGAAGTGTAGACGAGGAATACATAACACTTCGCAAATCATATTATATCTTACCATGAAACATAGAAATGAGATGCGATATCGCGTTTTAAGAAGCATTAGAACCCCATTGCTACGATAGGTAGACATCTGCATACGCCATTTCCTTGCAAGGAAGTGTCGCATTTACATTCATTTGAAGTGCAGACGAGGAATACATAACACTTCGCAAATCATATTATACCTTACCATGAAACGTAGATATGAGATGCGATATCGCGTTTTAAGAAGCATTAGAAATCTGTTGCTACGATACGTAGACATCTGGAAACGCTATTTCCTTGCAAGGAAGTGTCGCATTTACTTTCATTTGAAGTGTAGACGAGGAATACATAACACTTCGCAAATCATATTATATCTTACCATGAACTATAGAAATGAGTTGCAATATCGCGTTTTAAGAATCATAAGAACTCTATTGCTACGAGACGTAGACATCTGCAAACGCTATTTCTTTGCAAGGAAGCGTTGCATTTACATTCATTTGAAGTGTAGACGAGGAATACATAACACTTCGCAAATCATATTATATCTTACCATGAAACATAGAAATGAGATGCGATATCGCGTTTTAAGAAGCATTAGAACCCTATTGCTACGATAGGTAGGAATCTGCAAACGCTATTTCCTTGCAAGGAAGTGTCGCATTTATAATCATTTGAAGTGTAGACGAGGAATACATAACACTTCGCAAATCATATTATATCTTACCATGAAACATAAAATTGAGATCGATATCGCGTTTTAAGAATCATAAGAACTCCATTGCTACGATACGTAGACATCTGCAAACGCTATTTCCTTGCAAGGAAGTGTCGCATTTACATTCATTTGAATCGTAGACGAGGAATGCATAACGCTTCGCAATGAATATTATATCTTATCATGAAACATAGATATGAGATGCAATATCTCGTTTTAAGAAGCATTTGAACTCTATTGCTACGATACCTAGTCATCTGCAGACGCTACTTCCTAGCAAGGAAGTGTCGCATTTACATTCATTTGAAGTGTAGACGAGGAATACATGATACTTCGCAAATCATATTATATCATACCATGAAACATAGAAATGAGATGCGGTATCGCGTTTTAAGAATCATAAGAACTCTATTACTACGATACGTAGACATCTGCAAACGCTATTTCTTTGCAAGGAAGCGTTGCATTTACATTCATTTGAAGTGTAGACGAGGAATACATAACACTTCGCAAATCATATTATATCTTACCATGAAACATAGAAATGAGATGCGATATCGCGTTTTAAGAAGCATTAGAACCCTATTGCTACGATAGGTAGGCATCTGCAAACGCTATTTCCTTGCAAGGAAGTGTCGCATTTACATTCATTTGAAGTGTAGACGAGGAATCCACAACACTTCGCAAATCATATTATATCTTACCATGAAACATAGAAATGAGATGCGATATCGCGTTTTAAGAAGCATTAGAAATCTATTGCTACGATACGTAGACATCTGCAAACGCTAATTCCTTGCAAGGAAGTGTCGCATTTACATTCATTTGAATCGTATACGAGGAATGCATAACACTTCGCGAATCATATTATATCTTACCATGAAACATAGAAATGAGATGCGATATCGCGTTTTAAGAAGCATTAGAACACTATCGCTACGATACCTAGACATCTGCAGACGCTATTTCCTTGCAAGGAAGTGTCGCATTTACATCCATTTGAAGTGTAGACGAGGAATACATAACACTTCGCAAATCATATTATATCTTACCATGAAACATAGAAATGAGGTGCGATATCGCGTTTTAAGAAGCATTAGAACGCTATTGCTACGATAGGTAGACATCTGCAAACGCTATTTCCTTGCAAGGAAGTGTCGCATTTATATTCATTTGAAGTTTAGACGAGGAATACATAACACTTCGCAAATCATATTATATCTTACCATGAAACATAGAATTGATATCGATATCGCGTTTTAAGAATCATAAGAACTCCATTGCTACGATACGTAGACATCTGCAAACGCTATTTCCTTGCAAGGAAGTGTCGCATTTACTTTCATTTGAAGTGTAGACGAGGAATACATAACACTTCGCAAATCATATTATATCTTACCATGAACCATAGAAATGAGTTGCGATATCGCGTTATAAGAATCATAAGAACTCTATTGCTACGATACCTAGACATCTGCAGACGCTATTTCCTAGCAATGAAGTGTCGTATTTACATTCATTTGAAGTGTAGACGAGGAATACATGACACTTCACAAATCATATTATATCTTACCATGAAACATAGAAATGAGATGCGATATCGCGATTTAAGAAGCATTAGAACCCTATTGCTACGATAGGTAGGCATCTGCAAACGCTATTTCCTTGCAAGGAAGTGTCGCATTTACATTCATTTGAAGTGTAGACGAGGAATACATAACACTTCGCAAATCATATTATATCTTACCATGAAACATAGAAATGAGATGCGATATCGCGTTTTAAGAAGCATTAGAAACCTATTGCTACGATACGCAGACATCGGCAAACGCTAATTCCTTGCAAGGAAGTGTCGCATTTACATTCATTTGAATCGTATACGAGGAATGCATAACACTTCGCGAATCATATTATATCTTACCATGAAACGTAGAAATGAGATGCGATATCGCGTTTTAAGAAGATTAGAACACTATCGCTACGATACCTAGACATCTGCAGACGCTATTTCCTTGCAAGGAAGTGTCGCATTTACATTCATTTGAATCGTAGACGAGGAATGCATAACACTTCGCAATGAATGTTATATCTTATCATTAAACATAGATATGAGATGCAATATCTCGTTTTAGGAAGCATTTGAACTCTATTGCTACGATACCTAGACATCTGCAGACGCTATTTCCTAGTAAGGAAGTGTCGCATTTACATTCATTTGTAGTGCAGACTAGGAATACATAACACTTCGCAAATCAAATTATATCTTACCATGAAACATAGAAATGAGTTGCGATATCGCGTTTTAAGAATCATAAGAACTCTATTGCTACGATAGGTAGACATTTGCAACGCTATTTCCTTGCAAGGAAGTGTCGCTTTTACATTCATATGAAGTGTAGACGAGGAATACATAACACTTCGCAAATCATATTATATCATACCATGAAACATAGAAATGAGTTGCGATATCGCGTTTTAAGAAGCATTAGAAACCTATTTCTACGATACGTAGACATCTGCAAACGCTATTTCTTTGCAAGGAAGTGTTGCATTTACATTCATTTGAAGTGTAGACGAGGAATCCACAACACTTCGCAAATCATATTATATCTTACCATGAAACATAGAATTGAGATCGATACCGCGTTTTAAGAATCATAAGAACTCCATTGCTACGATACGTAGACATCTGCAAACGCTATTTCCTTGCAAGGAAGTGTCGCATTTACTTTCATTTGAAGTGTAGACGAGGAATACATAACACTTCGCAAATCATATTATATCTTACCATGAGCCATAGAAATGAGTTGCGATATCGCGTTTTAAGAATCATAAGAACTCTATTGCTACGATACCTAGACATCTGCAGACGCTATTTCCTAGCAATGAAGTGTCGTATTTACATTCATTTGAAGTGTAGACGAGGAATACATGACACTTCGCAAATCATATTGTATCTTACCATGAAGCATAGAAATGAGATGCGGTATCGCGTTTTAAGAATCATAAGAACTCTATTGCTACGATACGTAGACATCTGCAAACGCTATTTCCTTGCAAGGAAGTGTCGCATTTACATTCATTTGAATCGTAGACGAGGAATACATAACACTTCGCAATGAATATTATATCTTATCTTTAAACATAGATATGAGATGCAATATCTCGTTTTAGGAAGCATTTGAACTCTATTGCTACGATACCTAGACATCTGCAGACGCTATTTCCTAGTAAGGAAGTGTCGCATTTACATTCATTTGAAGTGCAGACGAGGAATACATAACACTTCGCAAATCAAATTATATCTTACAATAAAACATTGAAATGAGATGCGATATCGCGTTTTAAGAAGCATTAGAACACTATCGCTACGATACCTAGACATCTGCAGACGCTATTTCCTAGCAAGGAAGTGTCGCATTTACATTCATTTGAAGTGTAGACGAGGAATACATAACACTTCGCAAATCATATTATATCATACCATGAACCATAGAAATGAGATGCGATATCGCGTTTTAAGAATCATAAGAATTCTATTGCTACGATACGTAGACATCTGCAAACGCTATTTCTTTGCAAGGAAGCGTTGCATTTACATTCATTTGAAGTGTAGACGAGGAATACATAACACTTCGCAAATCATATTATACCTTACCATGAAACATAGAAATGAGATGCGATATCGCGTTTTAAGAAGCACCAGAACCCTATTGCTACGATAGGTAGACATCTGCAAACGCTATTTCCTTGCAAGGACGTGTCGCATTTACATTCATTTGAAATGTAGACGAGGAAAACATGACACTTCGCAAATCATATTATATCTTACCATGGAACATGGAAATGAGATGCTATATCGCGTTTTAAGAAGCATTAGAAATCTATTGCTACGATACGTAGACATCTGCAAACGCAATTTCTTTGCAGGGAAGTGTCGCATTTACATTCATTTGAAGTGTAGACGAGGAATACAAAACACTTCGTAAATCATATTATATCTTACCATGAAACAAAGAAATGAGATGCGATATCGTGTTTTAAGAAGCATTAGAACCCTATTGCTACGATAGGTAGACATCTGCAAACGCTATTTCCTTGCGAGGATGTGTCGCATTTACATTCATTTGAAGTGTAGACGAGGAATACATAACACTTCGCAAATCATATTATATCTCACCATGAAACATAGAAATGAGATGCGATATCGCGTTTTAAGAAGCATTAGAAACCTATTACTACGATACGTAGAAATCTGCAAACGCTATTTCCTTGCATGGAAGTGTCGCATTTACATTCATTTGAAGTGTAGACGAGGAATACATGACACTTCGTCAATCATATTATATCTTACCATGAAACATAGAAATGAGATGCGGTATTGCGTTTTAAGAATCATAAGAACTCTATTGCTACGATGCGTAGACATCTGCAAACGCTATTTCCTTGCAAGGAAGTGTCGCATTTACATTCATTTGAATCGTATACGAGGAATGCATAACACTTCGCAAATCATATTATATCTTACCATGAAACATAGAAATGAGATGCGATATCGCGTTTTAAGTAGCATTAGTAATCTATTGCTACGATACGTAGACATCTGCAAACGCTATTTCTTTGCAAGGAAGTGTCGCATTTACATTCATTTGAAGTGTAGACGAGGAATACATAACACTTCGCAAATCATATTATATCTCACCATGAAACATAGAAATGAGATGCGATATCGCGTTTTAAGAAGCATTAGAAACCTATTACTACGATACGTAGAAATCTGCAAACGCTATTTCCTTGCATGGAAGTGTCGCATTTACATTCATTTGAATCGTATACGAGGAATGCATAACACTTCGCAATGAATATTATATCTTATCATGAAACATAGATATGAGATGCAATATCTCGTTTTAAGACGCATTTGAACTCTATTGCTACGATACCTAGACATCTGCAGACGCTATTTCCTAGCAAGGAAGTGTCGCATTTACATTCATTTGAATCGTATACGAGGAATACATAACACTTCGCAAATCATATTATATCTTACCATGAAACATAGAAATGAGATGCGATATCGCGTTTTAAGAAGCATTAGAAATCTATTGCTACGATACGTAGACATCTGCAAACGCTATTTCTTTGCAAGGAAGTGTCGCATTTACATTCATTTGAAGTGTGGACGAGGAATACAAAACACTTCGCAAATCATATTATATCTTACCATGAAACAAAGAAATGAGATGCGATATCGCGTTCTCAGAAGCATTAGAACCCTATTGCTACGATAGGTAGACATCTGCAAACGCTATTTCCTTGCAAGGAAGTGTCGCATTTACATTCATTTGAAATGTAGACGAGGAATACATAACACTTCGCAAATCATATTATATCTTACCATGAAACATAGAAATGAGATGCGATATCGCGTTTTAAGAAGCATTAGAAATCTATTGCTACGATACGTAGAAATCTGTAAACGCTATTTCCTTGCATGGAAGTGTCGCATTTACATTCATTTGAAGTGTAGACTAGGAATACATAACACTTCGCAAATCATATTATATCTTACCATGAAACATTGAAATGAGATGCGGTATTGCGTTTTAAGAATCATAAGAACACTATTGCTACGATGCGTAGACATCTGCAAAAGCTATTTCCTTGCAAGGAAGTGTCGCATTTACATTCATTTGAATCGTGTACGAGGAATGCATAACACTTCGCAATGAATATTATATCTTATCATGAAACATAGATATGAGATGCAATATCTCGTTTTAAGACGCATTTGAACTCTATTGCTACGATACCTAGACATCTGCAGACGCTATTTCCTAGCAAGGAAGTGTCGCATTTACATTCATTTGAATCGTATACGAGGAATGCATAACACTTCGCAATGAATATTATATCTTATCATGAAACATAGATATGAGATGCAATATCTCGTTTTAAGAAGCATTTGAACTCTATTGCTACGATACCTAGACATCTGCAGACGCTATTTCCTAGCAAGGAAGTGACGCATTTACATTCATTTGAAGTGTAGACGAGGAATACATGACACTTCGCAAATCATATAATATCTTACCATGAAACATAGAAATGAGATGCGATATCGCGTTTTAAGTAGCATTAGTAATCTATTGCTACGATACGTAGACATCTGCAAATGCTATTTCTTTGCAAGGAAGTGTCGCATTTACATTCATTTGAAGTGTAGACGAGGAATACATAACACTTCGCAAATCATATTATATCTTACCATGAAACATAGAAATGAGATGCGATATCGCGTTTTAAGAAGCATTAGAAATCTATTGCTACGATACGTAGAAATCTGCAAACGCTATTTCCTTGCATGGAAGTGTCGCATTTACATTCATTTGAAGTGTAGACGAGGAATACATAACACTTCGCAGATCATATTATATCTTACCATGAAACATAGAAATGAGATGCGGTATTGCGTTTTAAGAATCATAAGAACACTATTGCTACGATGCGTAGACATCTGCAAACGCCATTTTCCTTGCAAGGAAGTGTCGCATTTACATTCATTTGAATCGTGTACGAGGAATGCATAACACTTCGCAATGAATATTATATCTTATCATGAAACATAGATATGAGATGCAATATCTCGTTTTAAGAAGCATTCGAACTCCATTGCTGCGATACCTAGACATCTGCAGACGCTATTTCCTAGCAAAGAAGTGTCGCATTTACATTCATTTGAAGTGTAGACGTGGAATGCATAAGAGTTCGCCAATCATATTATATCTTACCATGAAACATAGAAATGAGATGCGATATCGCGTTTTAAGTAGCATTAGTAATCTATTGCTACGATACGTAGACATCTGCAAACGCTATTTCTTTGCAAGGAAGTGTCGCATTTACATTCATTTGAAGTGTAGACGAGGAATTCATAACACTTCGCAAATCATATTATATCTTACCATGAAACATAGAAATGAGACGCGGTATCGCGTTTTAAGAAGCATTCGAAATCTATTGCTACGATACGTAGGAATCTGCAAACGCTATTGCCTTGCATGGAAGTGTCGCATTTACATTCATTTGAAGTGTAGACGAGAAATACATAACACTTCGCAAATCATATTATATCTTAGCATGAAACATAGAAATGAGATGCGATATCGCGTTTTAAGAAGCATTAGAACTCTATTGCTACGACAGGTTGACATCTGCAAACGCTATTTCCTTGCAAGGAAGTGTCGCCTTTACATTCATTTGAAGTGTAGACGAGGAATAAATAACAATTCGCAAATCATATTATATCTTACCATGAAACATAGAAATGAGATGCGATATCTCGTTTTAAGAAGCATTAGAAATCTGTTGCTACGATACGTAGACATCTGCAAACGCTATTTCTTTGCAAGGAAGAGTCGCATTTACATTCATTTGAAGTGTAGACGAGGAATACATAACACTTCGCAAATCATATTATATCTTACCATGAATCATAGAAATGAGATGCGATATCGCGTTTTAAGAAGCATTAGGAACCTATTACTACGATACGTAGAAATCTGCAAACGCTATTTCCTTGCATGGAAGTGTCGCATTTACAATCATTTGAATCGTATACGAGGAATGCATAACACTTCGCAATGAATATTATATCTTATCATGAAACATAGATATGAGATGCAATATCTCGTTTTAAGACGCATTTGAACTCTATTGCTACGATACCTAGACATCTGCAGACGCTATTTCCTAGCAAGGAAGTGTCGCATTTACATTCATTTGAATCGTATACGAGGAATGCATAACACTTCGCAATGAATATTATATCTTATCATGAAACATAGATATGAGATGCAATATCTCGTTTTAAGAAGCATTCGAACTCCATTGCTGCGATACCTAGACATCTGCAGACGCTATTTCCTAGCAAAGAAGTGTCGCATTTACATTCATTTGAAGTGTAGACGTGGAATGCATAAGAGTTCGCCAATCATATTATATCTTACCATGAAACATAGAAATGAGATGCGATATCGCGTTTTAAGTAGCATTAGTAATCTATTGCTACGATACGTAGACATCTGCAAACGCTACTTCTTTGCAAGGAAGTGTCGCATTTACATTCATTTGAAGTGTAGACGAGGAATTCATAACACTTCGCAAATCATATTATATCTTACCATGAAACATAGAAATGAGATGCGATATCGCGTTTTAAGATGCATTAGAAATCTATTGCTACGATACGTAGGAATCTGCAAACGCTATTGCCTTGCATGGAAGTGTCGCATTTACATTCATTTGAAGTGTAGACGAGAAATACATAACACTTCGCAAATCATATTATATCTTAGCATGAAACATAGAAATGAGATGCGATATCGCGTTTTAAGAAGCATTAGAACTCTATTGCTACGACAGGTTGACATCTGCAAACGCTATTTCCTTGCAAGGAAGTGTCGCCTTTACATTCATTTGAAGTGTAGACGAGGAATAAATAACAATTCGCAAATCATATTATATCTTACCATGAAACATAGAAATGAGATGCGATATCTCGTTTTAAGAAGCATTAGAAATCTATTGCTACGATACGTAGACATCTGCAAACGCTATTTCCTTGCATGGAAGTGTCGCATTTACATTCATTTGAATCGTATACGAGGAATGCATAACACTTCGCAATGAATATTATATCTTATCATGAAACATAGATATGAGATGCAAAATCTCGTTTTAAGACGCATTTGAAATCTATTGCTACGATACCTAGACATCTGCAGACGCTATTTCCTAGCAAGGAAGTGTCGCATTTACATTCATTTGAATCGTATACGAGGAATACATAACACTTCGCAAATCATATTATATCTTACCATGAAACATAGAAATGAGATGCGATATCGCGTTTTAAGAAGCATTAGAAATCTATTGCTACGATACGTAGACATCTGCAAACGCTATTTCTTTGCAAGGAAGTGTCGCATTTACATTCATTTGAAGTGTGGACGAGGAATACAAAACACTTCGCAAATCATATTATATCTTACCATGAAACAAAGAAATGAGATGCGATATCGCGTTCTAAGAAGCATTAGAAATCTATTGCTACGATACGTAGAAATCTGTAAACGCTATTTCCTTGCATGGAAGTGTCGCATTTACATTCATTTGAAGTGTAGACTAGGAATACATAACACTTCGCAAATCATATTATATCTTACCATGAAACATTGAAATGAGATGCGGTATTGCGTTTTAAGAATCATAAGAACACTATTGCTACGATGCGTAGACATCTGCAAACGCTATTTCCTTGCAAGGAAGTGTCGCATTTACATTCATTTGAATCGTGTACGAGGAATGCATAACACTTCGCAATGAATATTATATCTTATCATGAAACATAGATATGAGATGCAATATCTCGTTTTAAGAAGCATTCGAACTCCATTGCTGCGATACCTAGACATCTGCAGACGCTATTTCCTAGCAAAGAAGTGTCGCATTTACATTCATTTGAAGTGTAGACGTGGAATGCATAAGAGTTCGCCAATCATATTATATCCTACCATGAAACATAGAAATGAGATGCGATATCGCGTTTTAAGTAGCATTAGTAATCTATTGCTACGATAGGTAGACATCTGCAAACGCTATTTCCTTGCAAGGAAGTGCTGCATTTACGTTCATTTGAAGTGTAGACGAGGAATACAAAACACTTCGCAAATCATATTATATCTTACCATGAAACAAAGAAATGAGATGCGATATCGCATTCTAAGAAGCATTAGAACCCTATTGCTACGATAGGTAGACATCTGCAAACGCTATTTCCTTGCAAGGACATGTTGCATTTACATTCATTTGAATCGTATACGAGGAATGCATAACACTTCGCAATGAATATTATATCTTATCATGAAACATAGATATGAGATGCAATATCTCGTTTTAAGACGCATTTGAACTCTATTGCTACGATACCTAGACATCTGCAGACGCTATTTCCTAGCAAGGAAGTGTCGCATTTACATTCATTTGAATCGTATACGAGGAATGCATAACACTTCGCAATGAATATTATATCTTATCATGAAACATAGATATGAGATGCAATATCTCGTTTTAAGAAGCATTTGAACTCTATTGCTACGATACCTAGACATCTGCAGACGCTATTTCCTAGCAAGGAAGTGACGCATTTACATTCATTTGAAGTGTAGACGAGGAATACATGACACTTCGCAAATCATATAATATCTTACCATGAAACATAGAAATGAGATGCGATATCGCGTTTTAAGTAGCATTAGTAATCTATTGCTACGATACGTAGACATCTGCAAATGCTATTTCTTTGCAAGGAAGTGTCGCATTTACATTCATTTGAAGTGTAGACGAGGAATACATAACACTTCGCAAATCATATTATATCTTACCATGAAACATAGAAATGAGATGCGATATCGCGTTTTAAGAAGCATTAGAAATCTATTGCTACGATACGTAGAAATCTGCAAACGCTATTTCCTTGCATGGAAGTGTCGCATTTACATTCATTTGAAGTGTAGACGAGGAATACATAACACTTCGCAGATCATATTATATCTTACCATGAAACATAGAAATGAGATGCGGTATTGCGTTTTAAGAATCATAAGAACACTATTGCTACGATGCGTAGACATCTGCAAACGCCATTTTCCTTGCAAGGAAGTGTCGCATTTACATTCATTTGAATCGTGTACGAGGAATGCATAACACTTCGCAATGAATATTATATCTTATCATGAAACATAGATATGAGATGCAATATCTCGTTTTAAGAAGCATTCGAACTCCATTGCTGCGATACCTAGACATCTGCAGACGCTATTTCCTAGCAAAGAAGTGTCGCATTTACATTCATTTGAAGTGTAGACGTGGAATGCATAAGAGTTCGCCAATCATATTATATCTTACCATGAAACATAGAAATGAGATGCGATATCGCGTTTTAAGTAGCATTAGTAATCTATTGCTACGATACGTAGACATCTGCAAACGCTATTTCTTTGCAAGGAAGTGTCGCATTTACATTCATTTGAAGTGTAGACGAGGAATTCATAACACTTCGCAAATCATATTATATCTTACCATGAAACATAGAAATGAGACGCGATATCGCGTTTTAAGAAGCATTAGAAATCTATTGCTACGATACGTAGGAATCTGCAAACGCTATTGCCTTGCATGGAAGTGTCGCATTTACATTCATTTGAAGTGTAGACGAGAAATACATAACACTTCGCAAATCATATTATATCTTAGCATGAAACATAGAAATGAGATGCGATATCGCGTTTTAAGAAGCATTAGAACTCTATTGCTACGACAAGTTGACATCTGCAAACGCTATTTCCTTGCAAGGAAGTGTCGCCTTTACATTCATTTGAAGTGTAGACGAGGAATAAATAACAATTCGCAAATCATATTATATCTTACCATGAAACATAGAAATGAGATGCGATATCTCGTTTTAAGAAGCATTAGAAATCTGTTGCTACGATACGTAGACATCTGCAAACGCTATTTCTTTGCAAGGAAGAGTCGCATTTACATTCATTTGAAGTGTAGACGAGGAATACATAACACTTCGCAAATCATATTATATCTTACCATGAATCATAGAAATGAGATGCGATATCGCGTTTTAAGAAGCATTAGGAACCTATTACTACGATACGTAGAAATCTGCAAACGCTATTTCCTTGCATGGAAGTGTCGCATTTAGAATCATTTGAATCGTATACGAGGAATGCATAACACTTCGCAATGAATATTATATCTTTTCATGAAACATAGATATGAGATGCAATATCTCGTTTTAAGACGCATTTGAACTCTATTGCTACGATACCTAGACATCTGCAGACGCTATTTCCTAGCAAGGAAGTGTCGCATTTACATTCATTTGAATCGTATACGAGGAATGCATAACACTTCGCAATGAATATTATATCTTATCATGAAACATAGATATGAGATGCAATATCTCGTTTTAAGAAGCATTCGAACTCCATTGCTGCGATACCTAGACATCTGCAGACGCTATTTCCTAGCAAAGAAGTGTCGCATTTACATTCATTTGAAGTGTAGACGTGGAATGCATAAGAGTTCGCCAATCATATTATATCTTACCATGAAACATAGAAATGAGATGCGATATCGCGTTTTAAGTAGCATTAGTAATCTATTGCTACGATACGTAGACATCTGCAAACGCTACTTCTTTGCAAGGAAGTGTCGCATTTACATTCATTTGAAGTGTAGACGAGGAATTCATAACACTTCGCAAATCATATTATATCTTACCATGAAACATTGAAATGAGATGCGATATCGCGTTTTAAGATGCATTAGAAATCTATTGCTACGATACGTAGGAATCTGCAAACGCTATTGCCTTGCATGGAAGTGTCGCATTTACATTCATTTGAAGTGTAGACGAGAAATACATAACACTTCGCAAATCATATTATATCTTAGCATGAAACATAGAAATGAGATGCGATATCGCGTTTTAAGAAGCATTAGAACTCTATTGCTACGACGGGTTGACATCTGCAAACGCTATTTCCTTGCAAGGAAGTGTCGCCTTTACATTCATTTGAAGTGTAGACGAGGAATAAATAACAATTCGCAAATCATATTATATCTTACCATGAAACATAGAAATGAGATGCGATATCTCGTTTTAAGAAGCATTAGAAATCTATTGCTACGATACGTAGACATCTGCAAACGCTATTTCTTTGCAAGGAAGAGTCGCATTTACATTCATTTGAAGTGTAGACGAGGAATACATAACACTTCGCAAATCATATTATATCTTACCATGAATCATAGAAATGAGATGCGATATCGCGTTTTAAGAAGCATTAGAACTCTATTGCTACGATAGGTAGACATCTGCAAACGCTATTTCCTTGCAAGGAAGTGTCGCATTTACATTCATTTGAATCGTAGACGAGGAATGCATAACACTTCGCAAATCACATTATTTCTTGCCATGAAACATAGAAATGAGATTCGATATCGCGTTTTAAGAATCATAAGAACTCTATTGCTACGATACGTAGACATCTGCAAACGCTATTTCCTTGCAAGGAAGTGTCGCATTTACACTCATTTGAATCGTAGACGAGGAATGCATAACACTTCGCAATGAATATTATATCTTATCATGAAACATAGATATGAGATGCAATATCTCGTTTTAAGAAGCATTTGAACACTATTGCTTCGATACGTAGACATCTGCAAACTCTATTTAATTGCAAGGAAGTATCGCATTTACATTCGTTTGAAGTGTAGACGAGGAATACATGACACTTCGCAAATCATATTATATCTTACCATGAAACATAGAAATGGGATGCGATATCGCATTTTAAGAAGCATTAGAAATCTATTGCTACGATACGCAGACATCTGCAAACGCTATTTCTTTGCAAGGAAGTGTCGCATTTACATTCATTTGAATCGTATACGAGGAATGCATAACACTTCGCAATGAATATTATATCTTATCATGAAACATAGATATGAAATGCAATATCTAGTTTTAAGAAGCATTTGAACTCTATTACTACGATACCTAGACATCTGCAGACGCTATTTCCTAGCAAGGAAGTGTCGCATTTACATTCATTTGAAGTGTAGACGAGGAATACATGACACTTCGCAAATCATATTATATCTTACCATGAAACATAGAAATGAGATACGATATCGTGTTTTAAGTATCATAAGAACTCCATTGCTACGATACGTAGACATCTGCAAACGCAATTTCCTGGCAAGGAAGTGTCGCATTTACATTCATTTGAATCGTAGACGAGGAATGCATAACACTTCTCAATGAATATTATATCTTATCATGAAACATAGATATGAGATGCAATATCGCGTTTTAAGAAGCACTAGAACTCTATTGCTACGATAGGTAGACATCTGCAAACGCTATTTCCTTGCAAGGAAGTGTCGCATTTGCATTCATTTGAATCGTATACGAGGAATGCATAACACTTCGCAATGAATATTATATCTTATCATGAAACATAGATATGAGATGCAATATCTCGTTTTAAGAAGCATTTGAACTCTATTGCTACGATACCTAGACATCTGCAGACGCTATTTCCTAGCAAAGAAGTGACGCATTTACATTCATTTGAAGTGTAGACGAGGAATACATGACACTTCGCAAATCATATTATATCTTACCATGAAACATAGAAATGAGATGCGGTATTACGTTTTAAGAATCATAAGAACTCTATTGCTACGATGCGTAGACATCTGCAAACGCTATTTCCTTGCAAGGAAGTGTCGCATTTACATTCATTTGAATCGTATACGAGGAATGCATAACACTTCGCAAATCATATTATATCTTACAATGAAACATAGAAATGAGATGCGGTATTGCGTTTTAAGAATCATAAGAACTCTATTGCTACGATGCGTAGACATCTGCAAACGCTATTTCCTTGCAAGGAAGTGTCGCATTTACCTTCATTTGAATCGTATACGAGGAATACATAACACTTCGCAAATCATATTATATCTTACCATGAAACATAGAAATGAGATGCGTTATCGCGTTTTAAGAAGCATTAGAAATCTATTGCTACGATACGTAGACATCTGCAAACGCTATTTCTTTGCAAGGAAGTGTCGCATTTACATTCATTTGAAGTGTAGACGAGGAATACAAAACACTTCGCAAATCATATTATATCTTACCATGAAACAAAGAAATGAGATGCGATATCGCGTTTTATGAAGCATTAGAACCCTATTGCTACGATAGGTAGACATCTGCAAACGCAATTTCCTTGCAAGGAAGTGTCGCATTTACATTCATTTGAAGTGTAGACGAGGAATACATAACACTTCGCAAATCATATTATACCTTACCATGAAACATAGAAATGAGATGCGATATCGCGTTTTAAGTAGCATTAGTAATCTATTGCTACGATACGTAGACATCTGCATACGCTATTTCTTTGCAAGGAAGTGTCGCATTTACATTCATTTGAAGTGCAGACGAGGAATACATAGCACTTCGCAAATCATATTATATCTTACCATGAAACATTGAAATGAGATGCGATATCGCGTTTTAAGAAGCATTAGAAACCTATTGCTACGATACGTAGAAATCTGCAAACGCTATTTCCTTGCATGGAAGTGTCGCATTTACATTCATTTGAATCGTATACGAGGAATGCATAACACTTCGCAATGAATATTATATCTTATCATGAAACATAGATATGAGATGCAATATCGCGTTTTAAGAAGCACTAGAACTCTATTGCTACGATAGGTAGACATCTGCAAACGCTATTTCCTTGCAAGGAAGTGTAGCATTTGCATTCATTTGAATCGTATACGAGGAATGCATAACACTTCGCAATGAATATTATATCTTATCATGAAACATAGATATGAGATGCAATATCTCGTTTTAAGAAGCATTTGAACACTATTGCTTCGATACGTAGACATCTGCAAACTCTATTTAATTGCAAGGAAGTATCGCATTTACATTCGTTTGAAGTGTAGACGAGGAATACATGACACTTCGCAAATCATATTATATCTTACCATGAAACATAGAAATGGGATGCGATATCGCATTTTAAGAAGCATTAGAAATCTATTGCTACGATACGCAGACATCTGCAAACGCTATTTCTTTGCAAGGAAGTGTCGCATTTACATTCATTTGAATCGTATACGAGGAATGCATAACACTTCGCAATGAATATTATATCTTATCATGAAACATAGATATGAAATGCAATATCTAGTTTTAAGAAGCATTTGAACTCTATTACTACGATACCTAGACATCTGCAGACGCTATTTCCTAGCAAGGAAGTGTCGCATTTACATTCATTTGAAGTGTAGACGAGGAATACATGACACTTCGCAAATCATATTATATCTTACCATGAAACATAGAAATGAGATACGATATCGTGTTTTAAGTATCATAAGAACTCCATTGCTACGATACGTAGACATCTGCAAACGCAATTTCCTGGCAAGGAAGTGTCGCATTTACATTCATTTGAATCGTAGACGAGGAATGCATAACACTTCTCAATGAATATTATATCTTATCATGATACATAGATATGAGATGCAATATCGCGTTTTAAGAAGCACTAGAACTCTATTGCTACGATAGGTAGACATCTGCAAACGCTATTTCCTTGCAAGGAAGTGTCGCATTTGCATTCATTTGAATCGTATACGAGGAATGCATAACACTTCGCAATGAATATTATATCTTATCATGAAACATAGATATGAGATGCAATATCTCGTTTTAAGAAGCATTTGAACTCTATTGCTACGATACCTAGACATCTGCAGACGCTACTTCCTAGCAAAGAAGTGACGCATTTACATTCATTTGAAGTGTAGACGAGGAATACATGACACTTCGCAAATCATATTATATCTTACCATGAAACATAGAAATGAGATGCGGTATTACGTTTTAAGAATCATAAGAACTCTATTGCTACGATGCGTAGACATCTGCAAACGCTATTTCCTTGCAAGGAAGTGTCGCATTTACATTCATTTGAATCGTATACGAGGAATGCATAACACTTCGCAAATCATATTATATCTTACAAAGAAACATAGAAATGAGATGCGGTATTGCGTTTTAAGAATCATAAGAACTCTATTGCTACGATGCGTAGACATCTGCAAACGCTATTTCCTTGCAAGGAAGTGTCGCATTTACCTTCATTTGAATCGTATACGAGGAATACATAACACTTCGCAAATCATATTATATCTTACCATGAAACATAGAAATGAGATGCGTTATCGCGTTTTAAGAAGCATTAGAAATCTATTGCTACGATACGTAGACATCTGCAAACGCTATTTCTTTGCAAGGAAGTGTCGCATTTACATTCATTTGAAGTGTAGACGAGGAATACAAAACACTTCGCAAATCATATTATATCTTACCATGAAACAAAGAAATGAGATGCGATATCGCGTTTTATGAAGCATTAGAACCCTATTGCTACGATAGGTAGACATCTGCAAACGCAATTTCCTTGCAAGGAAGTGTCGCATTTACATTCATTTGAAGTGTAGACGAGGAATACATAACACTTCGCAAATCATATTATACCTTACCATGAAACATAGAAATGAGATGCGATATCGCGTTTTAAGTAGCATTAGTAATCTATTGCTACGATACGTAGACATCTGCATACGCTATTTCTTTGCAAGGAAGTGTCGCATTTACATTCATTTGAAGTGCAGACGAGGAATACATAGCACTTCGCAAATCATATTATATCTTACCATGAAACATTGAAATGAGATGCGGTATTACGTTTTAAGAATCATAAGAACTCTATTGCTACGATGCGTAGACATCTGCAAACGCTATTTCCTTGCAAGGAAGTGTCGCATTTACATTCATTTGAATCGTATACGAGGAATGCATAACACTTCGCAAATCATATTATATCTTACAATGAAACATAGAAATGAGATGCGGTATTGCGTTTTAAGAATCATAAGAACTCTATTGCTACGATGCGTAGACATCTGCAAACGCTATTTCCTTGCAAGGAAGTGTCGCATTTACCTTCATTTGAATCGTATACGAGGAATACATAACACTTCGCAAATCATATTATATCTTACCATGAAACATAGAAATGAGATGCGTTATCGCGTTTTAAGTAGCATTAGTAATCTATTGCTACGATACGTAGACATCTGCATACGCTATTTCTTTGCAAGGAAGTGTCGCATTTACATTCATTTGAAGTGCAGACGAGGAATACATAGCACTTCGCAAATCATATTATATCTTACCATGAAACATTGAAATGAGATGCGATATCGCGTTTTAAGAAGCATTAGAAACCTATTGCTACGATACGTAGAAATCTGCAAACGCTATTTCCTTGCATGGAAGTGTCGCATTTACATTCATTTGAATCGTATACGAGGAATGCATAACACTTCGCAATGAATATTATATCTTATCATGAAACATAGATATGAGATGCAATATCTCGTTTTAAGAAGCATTTGGACTCTATTGCTACGATACCTAGACATCTGCAGATGCTATTTCCTAGCAAAGAAGTGACGCATTTACATTCATTTGAAGTGTAGACGAGGAATACATGACACTTCGCAAATCATATTATATCTTACCATGAAACATAGAAATGAGATGCGGTATTGCGTTTTAAGAATCATAAGAACTCTATTGCTACGATGCGTAGACATCTGCAAACGCTATTTCCTTGCAAGGAAGCGTCGCATTTACATTCATTTGAATCGTATACGAGGAATGCATAACACTTCGCAATGAATATTATATCTTATCATGAACCATAGATATGAGATGCAATATCTCGTTTTAAGAAGCATTTGAACTCTATTGCTACGATACCTAGACATCTGCAGACGCTATTTCCTAGCAAAGAAGTGTCGCATTTATACTCATTTGAAGTGTAGACGAGGAATACATGACACTTCGCAAATCATATAATATCTTACCATGAAACATAGAAGTGAGATGCGATATCGCGTTTTAAGTAGCATTAGTAATCTATTGCTACGATACGTAGACATCTGCAAACGCTATTTCTTTGCAAGGAAGTGTCGCATTTACATTCATTTGAAGTGTAGACGAGGAATACATAACACTTCGCAAATCATATTATATCTTACCATGAAACATAGAAATGAGATGCGGTATTGCGTTTTAAGAATCATAAGAACTCTATTACTGCGATGCGTACACATCTGCAAACGCTATTTCCTTGCAAGGAAGTGTCGCATTTACATTCAATTGAATCGTATACGAGGAATGCATAACACTTCGCAATGAATATTATATCTTATCATGAAACATAGATATGAGATGCAATATCTCGTTTTAAGAAGCATTTGAACTCTATTGCTGCGATACCTAGAAATCTGCAGACGCTATTTCCTAGCAAAGAAGTGTCGCATTTACATTCATTTGAAGTGTAGACGAGGAATACATAAGAGTTCGCCAATCATATTATATCTTACCATGAAACATAGAAATGAGATGCGATATCGCGTTTTAAGTAGCATTAGTAATCTATTGCTACGATACGTAGAAATCTGCAAACGCTATTTCCTTGCATGGAAGTGTCGCATTTACGTTCATTTGAAGTGTAGACGAGAAATACATAACACTTCGCAAATCATATTATATCTTACCATGAAACATAGAAATGAGATGCAATATCGCGTTTTAAGAAGCATTAGAACTCTATTGCTACGACAGGTAGACATCTGCAAACGCTATTTCCTTGCAAGGAAGTGTCGCCTTTACATTCATTTGAAGTGTAGACGAGGAATGCATAACACTTCGCAAATCACATTATTTCTTGCCATGAAACATAGAAATGAGACTCGATATCGCATTTTAAGAATCATAAGAGCTCTATTGCTACGATACGTAGACATCTGCAAACGCTATTTCCTTGCATGGAAGTGTCGCATTTACATTCATTTGAATCGTATACGAGGAATGCATAACACTTCGCAATGAATATTATATCTTATCATGAAACATAGATATGAGATGCAATATCTCGTTTTAAGAAGCATTTGGACTCTATTGCTACGATACCTAGACATCTGCAGATGCTATTTCCTAGCAAAGAAGTGACGCATTTACATTCATTTGAAGTGTAGACGAGGAATACATGACACTTCGCAAATCATATTATATCTTACCATGAAACATAGAAATGAGATGCGGTATTGCGTTTTAAGAATCATAAGAACTCTATTGCTACGATGCGTAGACATCTGCAAACGCTATTTCCTTGCAAGGAAGCGTCGCATTTACATTCATTTGAATCGTATACGAGGAATGCATAACACTTCGCAATGAATATTATATCTTATCATGAACCATAGATATGAGATGCAATATCTCGTTTTAAGAAGCATTTGAACTCTATTGCTACGATACCTAGACATCTGCAGACGCTATTTCCTAGCAAAGAAGTGTCGCATTTATACTCATTTGAAGTGTAGACGAGGAATACATGACACTTCGCAAATCATATAATATCTTACCATGAAACATAGAAGTGAGATGCGATATCGCGTTTTAAGTAGCATTAGTAATCTATTGCTACGATACGTAGACATCTGCAAACGCTATTTCTTTGCAAGGAAGTGTCGCATTTACATTCATTTGAAGTGTAGACGAGGAATACATAACACTTCGCAAATCATATTATATCTTACCATGAAACACAGGATTGAGGTGCGATATCGCGTTTTAAGAAGCATTAGAAATCTATTGCTACGATACGTAGAAATCTGCAAACGCTAGTTCCTTGCATGGAAGTGTCGCATTTACATTCATTTGAAGTGTAGACGAGGAATACATAAGAGTTCGCCAATCATATTATATCTTACCATGAAACATAGAAATGAGATGCGATATCGCGTTTTAAGTAGCATTAGTAATCTATTGCTACGATACGTAGAAATCTGCAAACGCTATTTCCTTGCATGGAAGTGTCGCATTTACATTCATTTGAAGTGTAGACGAGAAATACATAACACTTCGCAAATCATATTATATCTTACCATGAAACATAGAAATGAGATGCAATATCGCGTTTTAAGAAGCATTAGAACTCTATTGCTACGACAGGTAGACATCTGCAAACGCTATTTCCTTGCAAGGAAGTGTCGCCTTTACATTCATTTGAAGTGTAGACGAGGAATGCATAACACTTCGCAAATCACATTATTTCTTGCCATGAAACATAGAAATGAGACTCGATATCGCATTTTAAGAATCATAAGAGCTCTATTGCTACGATACGTAGACATCTGCAAACGCTATTTCCTTGCAAGGAAGTGTCGCATTTACACTCATTTGAATCGTAGACGAGGAATGCATAACACTTCGCAATGAATATTATATCTTATCATGAAACATAGATATGAGATGCAATATCTCGTTTTAAGAAGCATTTGAACACTATTGCTTCGATACGTAGACATCTGCAAACGCTATTTAATTGCAAGGAAGTATCGCATTTACATTCATTTGAATCGTAGACGAGGAATACATAACACTTCGCAATGAATATTATATCTTACCATGAAACATAGAAATGAGATGCGATATCGCGTTTTAAGAAGCATTAGAAATCTATTGCTACGATACGTAGACATCTGCAAACGCTATTTCTTTGCAAGGAAGTGTCGCATTTACATTCCTTTGAAGTGTAGACGAGGAATACATAACACTTCGCAAATCATATTATATCTTACCATAAAACATAGAAATGAGATGCGATATCGCGTTTTAAGAATCATAAGAACTCTATTGCTACGATACGTAGACATCTGCAAACGCTATTTCCTAGCGAGGAAGTGTCGCATTCACATTCATTTGAAGTGTAGACGAGGAATACATAACACTTCGCAAATCATATTATATCTTACCATGAAACATAGAAATGGGCTGCGATATCGCGTTTTAAGAATCATAAGAACTCCATTGCTACGATACGTAGACATCTGCAGACGCTATTTCTTTGCAAGGAAGTGTCGCATTTACATTCATTTGAAGTGTAGACGAGGAATACATGACACTTCGCAAATCATATTATATCTTACCATGAAACATAGAAATGAGATGCGATATCGCGTTTTAAGAAGCATTAGATATTTATTGCTACGATACGTAGACATCTGCAAACGCTATTTCTTTGCAAGGAAGTGTCGCATTTACATTGATTTGAAGTGCAGACGAGGAATACATAACACTTCGCAAATCATATTATATCTTACCATAAAACATAGAAATGAGATGCGATATCGCGTTTTAAGAATCATAAGAACTCTATTGCTACGATACGTAGACATCTGAAAACGCTATTTCCTAGCGAGGAAGTGTCGCATTCACATTCATTTGAAGTGTAGACGAGGAATACATAACACTTCGCAAATCATATTATATCTTACCATGAAACATAGAAATGGAATGCAATATCGCGTTTTAAGAATCATAAGAACTCTATTTCTACGATACGTAGACAACCGCAAACGCTATTTCCTTGCAAGGAAGTGTCGCATTTACACTCATTTGAATCGTAGACGAGGAATGCATAACACTTCGCAATGAATATTATATCTTATCATGAAACATAGATATGAGATGCAATATCTCGTTTTAAGAAGCATTTGAACTCTATTGCTTCGATACGTAGACATCTGCAAACGCTATTTAATTGCAAGGAAGTATCGCATTTACATTCGTTTGAAGTGTAGACGAGGAATACATGACACTTCGCAAATCATATTATATCTTACCATGAAACATAGAAATGAGATGCGATATCGCGTTTTAAGAAGCATTAGAAATCTATTGCTACGATACGTAGACATCTGCAAACGCTATTTCTTTGCAAGGAAGTGTCGCATTTACATTCCTTTGAAGTGTAGACGAGGAATACATAACACTTCGCAAATCATATTATATCTTACCATAAAACATAGAAATGAGATGCGATATCTCGTTTTAAGAAGCATTTGAACTCTATTGCTTCGATACGTAGACATCTGCAAACGCTATTTAATTGCAAGGAAGTATCGCATTTACATTCGTTTGAAGTGTAGACGAGGAATACATGACACTTCGCAAATCATATTATATCTTACCATGAAACATAGAAATGAGATGCGATATCGCGTTTTAAGAAGCATTAGAAATCTATTGCTACGATACGTAGACATCTGCAAACGCTATTTCTTTGCAAGGAAGTGTCGCATTTACATTCCTTTGAAGTGTAGACGAGGAATACATAACACTTCGCAAATCATATTATATCTTACCATAAAACATAGAAATGAGATGCGATATCTCGTTTTAAGAAGCATTTGAACTCTATTGCTTCGATACGTAGACATCTGCAAACGCTATTTAATTGCAAGGAAGTATCGCATTTACATTCGTTTGAAGTGTAGACGAGGAATACATGACACTTCGCAAATCATATTATATCTTACCATGAAACATAGAAATGAGATGCGATATCGCGTTTTAAGAAGCATTAGAAATCTATTGCTACGATACGTAGACATCTGCAAACTCTATTTCTTTGCAAGGAAGTGTCGCATTTACATTCCTTTGAAGTGTAGACGAGGAATACATAACACTTCCCAAATCATATTATATCTTACCATGAAACATAGAAATGAGATACGATATCGCGTTTTAAGAATCATAAGAACACTATTGCTACGATACGTAGACATCTGCAAACGCTATTTCCTAGCAAGGAAGTGTCGCATTCACATTCATTTGAAGTGTAGACGAGGAATACATGACACTTCGCAAATCATATTATATCTTACCATGAAACATAGAAATGAGATGCGATATCGCGTTTTAAGAAGCATTAGAAATCTATTGCTACGATACGTAGACATCTGCAAACGCTATTTCCCAGCGAGGAAGTGTCGCATTCACATTCATTTGAAGTGTAGACGAGGAATACATAACACTTCGCAAATCATATTATATCTTACCATAAACCATAGAAATGAGATGCGATATCGCGTTTTAAGAATCATAAGAACTCTATTACTACGATACGTAGACATCTGCAAACGCTATTTCCTAGCGAGGAAGTGTCGCATTCACATTCATTTGAAGTGTAGACGATGAATACATGACACTTCGCAGATCATATTATATCTTACCATGAAACATAGAAATGAGATGCGATATCGCGTTTTAAATATCATAAGAACTCCATTGCTACGATACGTAGACATCTGCAAACGCTATTTCCTTGCAAGGAAGTGTCGCATTTACGTTCATTTGAATCGTAGACGAGGAATACATAACACTTCGCAAATCATATTATATCTTACCATGAAACATAGAAATGAGATACGATATCGTGTTTTAAGAATCATAAGAACACTATTGCTACGATACGTAGACATCTGCAATCGCTATTTCCTAGCGAGGAAGTGTCGCATTCACATTCATTTGAAGTGTAGACGAGGAATACATAACACTTCGCAAATCATATTATATCTTACCATGAAACATAGAAATGAGTTGCGATATCGCGTTTTAAGAATCATAAGAACTCTATTGCTACGATAGGTAGACATTTGCAACGCTATTTCCTTGCAAGGAAGTGTCGCTTTTACATTCATATGAAGTGTAGACGAGGAATACATAACACTTCGCAAATCATATTATATCCTACAATGAAACATAGAAATGAGTTGCGATATCGCGTTTTAAGAATCATAAGAACTCTATTGCTACGATACGTAGACATCTGCAAACGCTATTTCCTAGCGAGGAAGTGTCGCATTCACATTCATTTGAAGTGTAGACGAGGAATACATGTCACTTCGCAAATCATATTATATCTTACCATGAAACATAGAAATGAGATGCGGTATCGCGTTTTAAGAAGCATTAGAACTCCATTGCTACGATACGTAGCCATCTGCAAACGCAATTTCCATGCATGGAAGTGTCGCATTTACGTTCATTTGAATCGTAGACGAGGAATGCATAACACTTCGCAATGAATATTATATCTTATCATGAAACAAAAATATGATATGCAATATCTCGTTTTAAGAAGTATTTGAACTCTATTGCTACGACACCTAGACATCTGCAGACGCTATTTTCTAGCAAGAAAGTGTTGCATTTACATTCATTTGAAGTGTAGACGAGGAATACATGACACTTCGCAAATCATATTATATCTTACCATGAAACATGGAAATGAGATGCGATATCGCGTTTTAAGTATCATAAGAACTCCATTGCTACGATACGTAGACATCTGCAAACGCTATTTCCTTGCAAGGAAGTGTCGCTTTTACATCCATATGAAGTGTAGACGAGGAACACATAACACTTCGCAAATCATATTATATCTTACCATGAAACATAGAAATGAGATGCGATATCGCGTTTTAAGAAGAATTAGAACCCTATTGCTACGATACGTAGACATCTGCAGACGCTATTTCCTTGCACGGAAGTGTCGCATTTACATTCATTTGAAGTGTAGACGAGGAATACATGACACTTCGCAAATCATAATATATCTTACCATAAACCATAGAAATGAGGTGCGATATCGCGTTTTAAGAATCATAAGAACTCTATTACTACGATACCTAGACACCTGCAAACGCTATTTCCTAGCGAGGAAGTGTCGCATTTACATTCATTTGAAGTGTAGACGAGGAATACATGTCACTTCGCAAATCATATTATATCTTACCATGAAACATAGAAATGAGATGCGATATCGCGTTTTAAGAAGCATTAGAACTCTATCGCTACGATACCTAGACATCTGCAGACGCTATTTCCTAGCAAGGAAGTGTCGCATTTACATTCATTTGAATTGTAGACGAGGAATACATAACACTTCGCAAATCATATTATATCTTACCATGAAACATAGAAATGAGATAGGATATCGCGTTTTAAGAATCATAAGAACACTATTGCTACGATACGTAGACATCTGCAAACGCTATTTCCTAGCGAGGAAGTGTCGCATTCACATTCATTTGAAGTGTAGACGAGGAATACATGACACTTCGTAAATCATAATATATCTTACCATGAAACATGGAAATGAGATGCGATATCGCGTTTTAAGTATCATAAGAACTCCATTGCTACGATACGTAGACATCTGCAAACGCTATTTCCTTGCAAGGAAGTGTCGCATTTACGATGATTTGAATCGTAGACGAGGAATACATAACACTTCGCAAATCATATTATATCTTACCATGAAACATAGAAATGAGACGCGATATCGCGTTTTAAGTATCATAAGGACTCCATTGCTACGATACGTAGACATCTGCAAACGCTATTTCCTAGCGAGGAAGTGTCGCATTTACGTTCATTTGAATCGTAGACGAGGAATACATAACACTTCGCAAATCATATTATATCTTACCATGAAACATAGAAATGAGACGCGATATCGCGTTTTAAGTATCATAAGGACTCCATTGCTACGATACGTAGACATCTGCAAACGCTATTTCCTAGCGAGGAAGTGTCGCATTTACGTTCATTTGAATCGTAGACGAGGAATACATAACACTTCGCAAATCATATTATATCTTACCATGAAACATAGAAATGAGACGCGATATCGCGTTTTAAGTATCATAAGGACTCCATTGCTACGATACGTAGACATCTGCAAACGCTATTTCCTAGCGAGGAAGTGTCGCATTCACATTCATTTGAAGTGTAGACGAGGAATACATAACACTTCGCAAATCATATTATATCTTACCATGAAACATAGAAATGAGTTGCGATATCGCGTTTTAAGATTCATAAGAACTCTATTGCTACGATAGGTAGACATTTGCAAACGCTATTTCCTTGCAAGGAAGTGTCGCTTTTACATTCATATGAAGTGTAGACGAGGAATACATGACACTTCGCAAATCATATTACATCTTACCATAAACCATAGAAATGAGATGCGATATCGCATTTTAAGAAGCATTAGATATCTATTGCTACGATACGTAGACATCTGCAAACGCTATTTCTTTGCAAGGAAGTGTCGCATTTACATTCATATGAAGTGTAGACGAGGAATACATAACACTTCGCAAATCATATTATATCTTACCATGAAACATAGAAATGAGATGCGATATCGCGTTTTAAGAAGCATTAGAACACTATCGCTACGATACCTGGACATCTGCAGACGCTATTTCCTTTCAAGGAAGTGTCGCATTTACATTCATTTGAAGTGTAGACGAGGAGTACATAACACTTCGCAAATCATTTTATATCTTACCATGAAACATAGAAATGAGATGCGATATCGCGGTTTTAAAAATCATAAGAACTCTATTGCTACGATACGTAGACATCTGCAAACGCTCTTTCCTTGCAAGGAAGTGTCGCATTAACATTCATTTGAAGTGTAGACGAGGAATACATAACACTTCGCAAATCATATTATATCTTACCATGAAACATAGAAATGAGATGCGATATCGCGTTTTAAGAAGCATTAGAACTCTGTCGCTACGATACCTAGACATCTGCAGACGCTATTTCCTAGCAAGGGAGTGTCGCATTTACATTCATTTGAATTGTAGACGAGGAATACATAACACTTCGCAAATCATATTATATCTTACCATGAAACATAGAAATGAGATAGGATATCGCGTTTTAAGAATCATAAGAACACTATTGCTACGATTCGTAGACATCTGCAAACGCTATTTCCTAGCGAGGAAGTGTCGCATTCACATTCATTTGAAGTGTAGACGAGGAATACATAACACTTCGCAAATCATATTATATCTTACCATGAAACATAGAAATCAGATGCGATATCGCGTTTTAAGAATCATAGGAATTCTATTGCTACGATACGTAGACAACTGCAAACGCTATTTCCTTGCAAGGAAGTGTCGCATTTACAATCATTTGAATCGTATACGAGGAATGCATAACACTTCGCAATGAATATTATATCTTACCATGAAACATAGAAATGAGATGCGATATCGCGTTTTAAGAAGCATTAGAACTCCATTGCTACGATACGTAGCCATCTGCAAACTCAATTTCCTTGCATGGAAGTGTCGCATTTACGTTCATTTGAATCGTAGACGAGGAATGCATAACACTTCGCAATGAATATTACATCTTATCATGAAACAAAAATATGATATGCAATATCTCGTTTTAAGAAGTATTTGAACTCTATTGCTACGGTACCTAGACATCTGCAGACGCTATTTTCTAGCAAGGAAGTGTTGCATTTACATTCATTTGAAGTGTAGACGAGGAATACATGACACTTCGCAAATCATATTATATCTTACCATGAACCATAGAAATGTGATGCGATATCGCGTTTTAAGAAGCATTAGAAATCTATTGCTACGATACGTAGACATCTGCAAACGCTATTTCCTTGCTAGGAAGTGTCGCATTTACATTCATTTGAAGTGTAGACGAGGAATACATGACACTTCGCAAATCATATTATATCTTACCATGAAACATAGAAATGAGATGCGATATCGCGTTTTAAGAATTATAAGAACTCTATTGCTACGATAGGTAGTCATTTGCAAACGCTATTTCCTTGCAAGGAAGAGTCGCTTTTACATTCATATGAAGTGTAGACGAGGAATACATAACACTTCGCAAATCATATTATATCTTACCATGAAACATAGAAATGAGATGCGATATCGCGTTTTAAGAAGAGTTAGAACACCATTGCTACGATACGTAGACATCTGCAGACGCTATTTCCTTGCAAGGAAGTGTCGCATTTACATTCATTTGAAGTGTAGACGAGAAATACATGACACTTCGCAAATCATTTTATATCTTACCATATACCATAGAAATGAGATGCGATATCGCGTTTTAAGAATCATAAGAACTCTATTACTGCGATACCTAGACATCTGCAAACGCTATTTCCTAGCGAGGAAGTGTCGCATTCACATTCATTTGAAGTGTAGACGAGGAATACATGACACTTCGCAAATCATATTATATCTTACCATGAAACATAGAATTGAGATGCGATATCGCGTTTTGAGAAGCATTAGAAATCTATTGCTACGATACGTAGACATCTGCAAACGCTATTTCCTTGCTAGGAAGTGTCGCATTTACATTCATTTGAAGTGTAGACGAGGAATACATGACACTTCGCAAATCATATTATATCTTACCATGAAACATAGAAATGAGATGCGATATCGCGTTTTAAGAAGCATTAGATATCTATTGCTACGATACGTAGACATCTGCAAGCGCTATTTCTTTGCAAGGAAGTGTCGCATTTACATTCATTTGAAGTGTAGACGAGGAATACATAACACTTCGCAAATCATATTATATCTTACCATGAAACATAGAAATGAGATGCGATATCGCGTTTTAGGAAGCATTAGAACTCTATCTCTACGATACCTAGACATCTGCAGACGCTATTTCCTAGCAAGGAAGTGTCGCATTTACATTCATTTGAAGTGTAGACGGGGAATACATGACACTTCGCAAATCATATTATATCTTACCATGAAACATAGAAATGAGATGCGATATCGCGTTTTAAGGAGCATTAGAAATCCATTGCTGCGATACGTAAACATCTGCAAACGCTATTTCCTTGCTAGGAAGTGTCGCATTCACATTCATTTGAAGTGTAGACGAGGAATACATAACACTTCGCAAATCATATTATATCTTACCATGAAACATAGAAATGTGTTGCGATATCGCGTTTTAAGATTCATAAGAACTCTATTGCTACGATAGGTAGACATTTGCAAACGCTATTTCCTTGCAAGGAAGTGTCGCTTTTACATTCATATGAAGTGTAGACGAGGAATACATGACACTTCGCAAATCATATTACATCTTACCATAAACCATAGAAATGAGATGCGATATCGCATTTTAAGAAGCATTAGATATCTATTGCTACGATACGTAGACATCTGCAAACGCTATTTCTTTGCAAGGAAGTGTCGCATTTACATTCATATGAAGTGTAGACGAGGAATACATAACACTTCGCAAATCATATTATATCTTACCATGAAACATAGAAATGAGATAGGATATCGCGTTTTAAGAATCATAAGAACACTATTGCTACGATTCGTAGACATCTGCAAACGCTATTTCCTAGCGAGGAAGTGTCGCATTCACATTCATTTGAAGTGTAGACGAGGAATACATAGCACATCGCAAATCATATTATATCTTACCATGAAACATAGAAATCAGATGCGATATCGCGTTTTAAGAATCATAGGAATTCTATTGCTACGATACGTAGACAACTGCAAACGCTATTTCCTTGCAAGGAAGTGTCGCATTTACAATCATTTGAATCGTATACGAGGAATGCATAACACTTCGCAATGAATATTATATCTTACCATGAAACATAGAAATGAGATGCGATATCGCGTTTTAAGAAGCATTAGAACTCCATTGCTACGATACGTAGCCATCTGCAAACTCAATTTCCATGCATGGAAGTGTCGCATTTACGTTCATTTGAATCGTAGACGAGGAATGCATAACACTTCGCAATGAATATTACATCTTATCATGAAACAAAAATATGATATGCAATATCTCGTTTTAAGAAGTATTTGAACTCTATTGCTACGGTACCTAGACATCTGCAGACGCTATTTTCTAGCAAGGAAGTGTTGCATTTACATTCATTTGAAGTGTAGACGAGGAATACATGACACTTCGCAAATCATATTATATCTTACCATGAACCATAGAAATGTGATGCGATATCGCGTTTTAAGAAGCATTAGAAATCTATTTCTACGATACGTAGACATCTGCAAACGCTATTTCCTTGCTAGGAAGTGTCGCATTTACATTCATTTGAAGTGTAGACGAGGAATACATTACACTTCGCAAATCATATTATATCTTACCATGAAACATAGAAATGAGATGCGATATCGCGTTTTAAGAATTATAAGAACTCTATTGCTACGATAGGTAGACATTTGCAAACGCTATTTCCTTGCAAGGAAGAGTCGCTTTTACATTCATATGAAGTGTAGACGAGGAATACATAACACTTCGCAAATCATATTATATCTTACCATGAAACATAGAAATGAGATGCGATATCGCGTTTTAAGCAGAGTTAGAACTCCATTGCTACGATACGTAGACATCTGCAGACGCTATTTCCTTTCAAGGAAGTGTCGCATTTACATTCATTTGAAGTGTAGACGAGAAATACATGACACTTCGCAAATCATATTATATCTTACCATAAACCATAGAAATGAGATGCGATATCGCGTTTTAAGAATCATAAGAACTCTATTACTGCGATACCTAGACATCTGCAAACGCTATTTCCTAGCGAGGAAGTGTCGCATTCACATTCATTTGAAGTGTAGACGAGGAATACATGACACTTCGCAAATCATATTATATCTTACCATGAAACATAGAATTGAGATGCGATATCGCGTTTTGAGAAGCATTTGAAATCTATTGCTACGATACGTAGACATCTGCAAACGCTATTTCCTTGCTAGGAAGTGTCGCATTTACATTCATTTGAAGTGTAGACGAGGAATACATGACACTTCGCAAATCATATTATATCTTACCATGAAACATAGAAATGAGATGCGATATCGCGTTTTAAGAAGCATTAGATATCTATTGCTACGATACGTAGACATCTGCAAACGCTATTTCTTTGCAAGGAAGTGTCGCATTTACATTCATTTGAAGTGTAGACGAGGAATACATAACACTTCGCAAATCATATTATATCTTACCATGAAACATAGAAATGAGATGCGATATCGCGTTTTAAGAAGCATTAGAAATCTATTGCTACGATACGTAAACATCTGCAAACGCTATTTCCTTGCTAGGAAGTGTCGCATTTACATTCATTTGAAGTGTAGACGAGGAATACATTACACTTCGCAAATCATATTATATCTTACCATGAAACATAGAAATGAGATGCGATATCGCGTTTTAAGAATCATAAGAACTCTATTGCTACGATAGGTAGACATTTGCAAACGCTATTTCCTTGCAAGGAAGTGTCGCTTTTACATTCATATGAAGTGTAGACGAGGAACACATAACACTTCGTAAATCATATTATATCTTACCATGAAACATAGAAATGAGATGCGATATCGCGTTTTAAGGAGAATTAGAACTCTATTGCTACGATACGTAGACATCTGCAGACGCTATTTCCTTGCGCGGAAGTGTCGCATTTACATTCATTTGAAGTGTAGACGAGGAATAGATGACACTTCGCAAATCATATTATATCTTACCATAAACCATAGAAATGAGATGCGATATCGCGTTTTAAGAATCATAAGAACTCTATTACTACGATACCTAGACACCTGCAAACGCTATTTCCTAGCGAGGAAGTGTCGCATTTACAATCATTTGAATCGTATACGAGGAATGCATAACACTTCGCAATGAATATTATATCTTATCATGAAACTTATATATGAGATGCAATATCTCGTTTTAAGAAGCATTTTAACTCTATTGCTACGATACCTAGACATCTGCAAACGCTATTTCCCAGCAAGGAAGTGTCGCATTTACATTCATTTGAAGTGTAGACGAGGAATACATGACACTTCGCAAATCATATTATATCTTACCATGAAACATAGAAATGAGATGCGATATCGCGTTTTAAGAATCATAAGAACTCTATTGCTACGATAGGTAGACATTTGCAAACGCTATTTCCTTGCAAGGAAGAGTCGCTTTTACATTCATATGAAGTGTAGACGAGGAATACATAACACTTCGCAAATCATATTATATCTTACCATGAAACATAGAAATGAGATGCGATATCGCGTTTTAAGAAGAGTTAGAACTCCATTGCTACGATACGTAGACATCTGCAAACGCTATTTCCATGCATGGAAGTGTCGCATTTACGTTCATTTGAATCGTAGACGAGGAATGCATAACACTTCGCAATGAATATTACATCTTATCATGAAACAAAAATATGATATGCAATATCTCGTTTTAAGAAGTATTTGAACTCTATTGCTACGGTACCTAGACATCTGCAGACGCTATTTTCTAGCAAGGAAGTGTTGCATTTACATTCATTTGAAGTGTAGACGAGGAATACATGACACTTCGCAAATCATATTATATCTTACCATGAACCATAGAAATGTGATGCGATATCGCGTTTTAAGAAGCATTAGAAATCTATTTCTACGATACGTAGACATCTGCAAACGCTATTTCCTTGCTAGGAAGTGTCGCATTTACATTCATTTGAAGTGTAGACGAGGAATACATGACACTTCGCAAATCATATTATATCTTACCATGAAACATAGAAATGAGATGCGATATCGCGTTTTAAGAATTATAAGAACTCTATTGCTACGATAGGTAGACATTTGCAAACGCTATTTCCTTGCAAGGAAGAGTCGCTTTTACATTCATATGAAGTGTAGACGAGGAATACATAACACTTCGCAAATCATATTATATCTTACCATGAAACATAGAAATGAGATGCGATATCGCGTTTTAAGCAGAGTTAGAACTCCATTGCTACGATACGTAGACATCTGCAGACGCTATTTCCTTTCAAGGAAGTGTCGCATTTACATTCATTTGAAGTGTAGACGAGAAATACATGACACTTCGCAAATCATATTATATCTTACCATAAACCATAGAAATGAGATGCGATATCGCGTTTTAAGAATCATAAGAACTCTATTACTGCGATACCTAGACATCTGCAAACGCTATTTCCTAGCGAGGAAGTGTCGCATTCACATTCATTTGAAGTGTAGACGAGGAATACATGACACTTCGCAAATCATATTATATCTTACCATGAAACATAGAATTGAGATGCGATATCGCGTTTTGAGAAGCATTTGAAATCTATTGCTACGATACGTAGACATCTGCAAACGCTATTTCCTTGCTAGGAAGTGTCGCATTTACATTCATTTGAAGTGTAGACGAGGAATACATGACACTTCGCAAATCATATTATATCTTACCATGAAACATAGAAATGAGATGCGATATCGCGTTTTAAGAAGCATTAGATATCTATTGCTACGATACGTAGACATCTGCAAACGCTATTTCTTTGCAAGGAAGTGTCGCATTTACATTCATTTGAAGTGTAGACGAGGAATACATAACACTTCGCAAATCATATTATATCTTACCATGAAACATAGAAATGAGATGCGATATCGCGTTTTAAGAAGCATTAGAAATCTATTGCTACGATACGTAAACATCTGCAAACGCTATTTCCTTGCTAGGAAGTGTCGCATTTACATTCATTTGAAGTGTAGACGAGGAATACATTACACTTCGCAAATCATATTATATCTTACCATGAAACATAGAAATGAGATGCGATATCGCGTTTTAAGAATCATAAGAACTCTATTGCTACGATAGGTAGACATTTGCAAACGCTATTTCCTTGCAAGGAAGTGTCGCTTTTACATTCATATGAAGTGTAGACGAGGAACACATAACACTTCGTAAATCATATTATATCTTACCATGAAACATAGAAATGAGATGCGATATCGCGTTTTAAGGAGAATTAGAACTCTATTGCTACGATACGTAGACATCTGCAGACGCTATTTCCTTGCGCGGAAGTGTCGCATTTACATTCATTTGAAGTGTAGACGAGGAATAGATGACACTTCGCAAATCATATTATATCTTACCATAAACCATAGAAATGAGATGCGATATCGCGTTTTAAGAATCATAAGAACTCTATTACTACGATACCTAGACACCTGCAAACGCTATTTCCTAGCGAGGAAGTGTCGCATTTACAATCATTTGAATCGTATACGAGGAATGCATAACACTTCGCAATGAATATTATATCTTATCATGAAACTTATATATGAGATGCAATATCTCGTTTTAAGAAGCATTTTAACTCTATTGCTACGATACCTAGACATCTGCAAACGCTATTTCCCAGCAAGGAAGTGTCGCATTTACATTCATTTGAAGTGTAGACGAGGAATACATGACACTTCGCAAATCATATTATATCTTACCATGAAACATAGAAATGAGATGCGATATCGCGTTTTAAGAATCATAAGAACTCTATTGCTACGATAGGTAGACATTTGCAAACGCTATTTCCTTGCAAGGAAGAGTCGCTTTTACATTCATATGAAGTGTAGACGAGGAATACATAACACTTCGCAAATCATATTATATCTTACCATGAAACATAGAAATGAGATGCGATATCGCGTTTTAAGAAGAGTTAGAACTCCATTGCTACGATACGTAGACATCTGCAGACGCTATTTCCTTGCAAGGAAGTGTCGCATTTACATTCATTTGAAGTGTAGACGAGAAATACATGACACTTCGCAAATCATATTATATCTTACCATAAACCATAGAAATGAGATGCGATATCGCGTTTTAAGAATCATAAGAACTCTATTACTGCGATACGTAGACATCTGCAAACGCTATTTCTTTGCAAGGAAGTGTCGCATTTACATTCATTTGAAGTGTAGACGAGGAATACATAACACTTCGCAAATCATATTATATCTTACCATGAAACATAGAAATGAGATGCGATGTCGCGTTTTAAGAAGCATTAGAACTCTATCTCTACGATACCTAGACATCTGCAGACGCTATTTCCTAGCAAGGAAGAGTCGCATTTACATTCATTTGAAGTGTAGACGGGGAATACATGACACTTCGCAAATCATATTATATCTTACCATGAAACATAGAAATGAGATGCGATATCGCGTTTTAAGGAGCATTAGAAATCTATTGCTACGATACGTAAACATCTGCAAACGCTATTTCCTTGCTAGGAAGTGTCGCATTTACATTCATTTGAAGTGTAGACGAGGAATACATGACACTTCGCAAATCATATTATATCTTACCATAAACCATAGAAATGAGATGCGATATCGCGTTTTAAGAATCATAAGAACTCTATTACTGGGATACCTAGACATCTGCAAACGCTATTTCCTAGCGAGGAAGTGTCGCATTCACATTCATTTGAAGTGTAGACGAGGAATACATGACACTTCGCAAATCATATTATATCTTACCATGAAACATAGAATTGAGATGCGATATCGCGTTTTGAGAAGCATTAGAAATCTATTGCTACGATACGTAGACATCTGCAAACGCTATTTCCTTGCTAGGAAGTGTCGCATTTACATTCATTTGAAGTGTAGACGAGGAATACATGACACTTCGCAAATCATATTATATCTTACCATGAAACATAGAAATGAGATGCGATATCGCGTTTTAAGGAGCATTAGAAATCCATTGCTACGATACGTAAACATCTGCAAACGCTATTTCCTTGCTAGGAAGTGTCGCATTTACATTCATTTGAAGTGTAGACGAGGAATACATGACACTTCGCAAATCATATTATATCTTACCATGAGACATAGAAATGAGATGCGATATCGCGTTTTAAGAATCATAAGAACTCTATTGCTACGATAGGTAGACATTTGCAAACGCTATTTCCTTGCAAGGAAGTGTCGCTTTTACATTCATATGAAGTGTAGACGAGGAACACATAGCACTTCGCAAATCATATTATGTCTTACCATGAAACATAGAAATGAGATGCGATATCGCGTTTTAAGGAGAATTAGAACTCTATTGCTACGATACGTAGACATCTGCAGACGCTATTTCCTTGCACGGAAGTGTCGCATTTACATTCATTTGAAGTGTAGACGAGGAATACATGACACTTCGCAAATCATATTATATCTTACCATAAACCATAGAAATGAGATGCGATATCGCGTTTTAAGAATCATAAGAACTCTATTACTACGATACCTAGACACCTGCAAACGCTATTTCCTAGCGAGGAAGTATCGCATTTACAATCATTTGAATCGTATACGAGGAATGCATAACACTTCGCAATGAATATTATATCTTATCATGAAACTTATATATGAGATGCAATATCTCGTTTTAAGAAGCATTTTAACTCTATTGCTACGATACCTAGACATCTGCAAACGCTATTTCCCAGCAAGGAAGTGTCGCATTTACATTCATTTGAAGTGTAGACGAGGAATACATGACACTTCGCAAATCATATTATATCTTACCATGAAACATAGAAATGAGACGCGATATCGCGTTTTAAGTATCATAAGAACTCCATTGCTACGATACGTAGACATCTGCAAACGCTATTTCCTTGCAAGGAAGTGTCGCATTTACGTTCAATTGAATCGTAGACGAGGAATACATGACACTTCGCAAATCATATTATATCTTACCATGAAACATAGAAATGAGATGCGATATCGCGTTTTAAGAAGCATTAGAACTCTATCGCTACGACACCTAGGCATCTGCAGACGCTATTTCCCAGCAAGGAAGTGTCGCATTTACATTCATTTGAAGTGTAGACGAGGAATACATGACACTTCGCAAATCATATTATATCTTACCATGAAACATGGAAATGAGATGCGATATCGCGTTTTAAGTATCATAAGAACTGCATTGCTACGATACGTAGACATCTGCAATCGCTATTTCCTTGCAAGGAAGTGTCGCATTTACGTTCATTTGAATCGTAGACGAGGAATACATAACACTTCGCAAATCATATTATATCTTACCATGAAACATAGAAATGAGTTGCGATATCGCGTTTTAAGAAGCATTAGAACTCTACCGCTACGATACCTAGGCATCTGCAGACGCTATTTCCCAGCAAGGAAGTGTCGCATTTACATTCATTTGAAGTGTAGACGAGGAATACATGACACTTCGCAAATCATATTATATCTTACCATGAAACATGGAAATGGGATGCGATATCGCGTTTTAAGTATCATAAGAACTCTATTGCTACGATAGGTAGACATCTGCAAACGCTATTTCCTAGCAAGGAAATGTCGCATTTACATTCATTTGATGTGTAGACGAGGAATACATAACACTTCGCAAATCATATTATATCTTACCATGAAACATAGAAATGAGATGCGATATCGCGTTTTAAGAATCATAAGAACTCTATTGCTACAATACGCAGAAATCTGCAAACGCTATTTCCTTGCAAGGAAGTGTCGCATTTACATTCATTTGAAATGTAAACGAGGAATACATAACACTTCGCAAATCATATTATATCTTACCATGAAACATAGAAATGAGATGCGATATCGCGTTTTAAGAATCATAAGAACTCTATTGCTACGATAGGTAGACATTTGCAAACGCTATTTCCTTGCAAGGAAGTGTCGCTTTTACATTCATATGAAGTGTAGACGAGGAACACATAACACATCGCAAATCATATTATATCTTACCATGAAACATAGAAATGAGATGCGATATCGCGTTTTAAGGAGAATTAGAACTCTATTGCTACGATACGTAGACATCTGCAGACGCTATTTCCTTGCACGGAAGTGTCGCATTTACATTCATTTGAAGTGTAGACGAGGAATACATGACACTTCGCAAATCATATTATATCTTACCATAAACCATAGAAATGAGATGCGATATCGCGTTTTAAGAATCATAAGAACTCTATTACTACGATACCTAGACACCTGCAAACGCTATTTCCTAGCGAGGAAGTGTCGCATTTACAATCATTTGAATCGTATACGAGGAATGCATAACACTTCGCAATGAATATTATATCTTATCATGAAACTTATATATGAGATGCAATATCTCGTTTTAAGAAGCATTTTAACTCTATTGCTACGATACCTAGACATCTGCAAACGCTATTTCCAGCAAGGAAGTGTCGCATTTACATTCATTTGAAGTGTAGACGAGGAATACATGACACTTCGCAAATCATATTATATCTTACCATGAAACATAGAAATGAGTTGCGATATCGCGTTTTAAGAAGCATTAGAACTCTACCGCTACGATACCTAGGCATCTGCAGACGCTATTTCCCAGCAAGGAAGTGTCGCATTTGCATTCATTTGAAGTGTAGACGAGGAATACATGACACTTCGCAAATCATATAATATCTTACCATGAAACATGGAAATGGGATGCGATATCGCGTTTTAAGTATCATAAGAACTCTATTGCTACGATAGGTAGACATCTGCAAACGCTATTTCCTAGCAAGGAAATGTCGCATTTACATTCATTTGATGTGTAGACGAGGAATACATAACACTTCGCAAATCATATTATATCTTACCATAAACCATAGAAATGAGATGCGATATCGCGTTTTAAGAAGCATTAGGTATCTATTGCTACGATACGTAGACATCTGCAAACGCTATTTCTTTGCAAGGAAGTGTCGCATTTACATTCATTTGAAGTGTAGAGGAGGAATACATAACACTTCGCAAATCATATTATATCTTACCATGAAACATAGAAATGAGGTGCGATATCGCGTTTTAAGAAGCATTAGAACCCTATTGCTACGATAGGTAGACTTCTGCAAACGCTATTTCCTTGCTAGGAAGTGTCGCATTTACATTCGTGTGAATTGTAGACGAGGAATACATAACACTTCGCAAATCATATTATATCTTATCATGAAACATAGAATTGAGATCGATATCGCGTTTTAATAATCATAAGAAATCTATAGCTACGATACGCAGAAATCTGCAGACGCTATTTCCTAGCAAGGAAGTGTCGCATTTACATTCATTTGAAGTGTAGACGAGGAATACATAACACTTCGCAAATCATATTATATCTTACCATGAAGCATAGAAATGAGGTGCGATATCGCGTTTTAAGAAGCATTAGAACTCTATCGCTACGATGCCTAGGCATCTGCAGACGCTATTTCCCAGCAAGGAAGTGTCGCATTTACATTCATTTGAAGTGTAGACGAGGAATACATGACACTTCGCAAATCATATTATATCTTACCATGAAACATGGAAATGAGATGCGATATCGCGTTTTAAGTATCATAAGAACTCCATTGCTACGATACGTAGACATCTGCAATCGCTATTTCCTTGCAAGGAAGTGTCGCATTTACGTTCATTTGAATCGTAGACGAGGAATACATAACACTTCGCAAATCATATTATATCTTACCATGAAACATAGAAATGAGTTGCGATATCGCGTTTTAAGAAGCATTAGAACTCTACCGCTACGATACCTAGGCATCTGCAGACGCTATTTCCCAGCAAGGAAGTGTCGCATTTACATACATTTGAAGTGTAGACGAGGAATATATAACACTTCGCAAATCATATTATATCTTACCATGAAACATAGAAATGAGATGCGATATCGCGTTTTAAGAATCATAAGAACTCTATTGCTACAATACGCAGAAATCTGCAAACGCTATTTCCTTGCAAGGAAGTGTCGCATTTACATTCATTTGAAATGTAAACGAGGAATACATAACACTTCGCAAATCATATTATATCTTACCATGAAACATAGAAATGAGATGCGATATCGCGTTTTAAGAATCATAAGAACTCTATTGCTACGATAGGTAGACATTTGCAAACGCTATTTCCTTGCAAGGAAGTGTCGCTTTTACATTCATATGAAGTGTAGACGAGGAACACATAACACATCGCAAATCATATTATATCTTACCATGAAACATAGAAATGAGATGCGATATCGCGTTTTAAGGAGAATTAGAACTCTATTGCTACGATACGTAGACATCTGCAGACGCTATTTCCTTGCACGGAAGTGTCGCATTTACATTCATTTGAAGTGTAGACGAGGAATACATGACACTTCGCAAATCATATTATATCTTACCATAAACCATAGAAATGAGATGCGATATCGCGTTTTAAGAATCATAAGAACTCTATTACTACGATACCTAGACACCTGCAAACGCTATTTCCTAGCGAGGAAGTGTCGCATTTACAATCATTTGAATCGTATACGAGGAATGCATAACACTTCGCAATGAATATTATATCTTATCATGAAACTTATATATGAGATGCAATATCTCGTTTTAAGAAGCATTTTAACTCTATTGCTACGATACCTAGACATCTGCAAACGCTATTTCCCAGCAAGGAAGTGTCGCATTTACATTCATTTGAAGTGTAGACGAGGAATACATGACACTTCGCAAATCATATAATATCTTACCATGAAACATGGAAATGGGATGCGATATCGCGTTTTAAGTATCATAAGAACTCTATTGCTACGATAGGTAGACATCTGCAAACGCTATTTCCTAGCAAGGAAATGTCGCATTTACATTCATTTGATGTGTGGACGAGGAATACATAACACTTCGCAAATCATATTATATCTTACCATAAACCATAGAAATGAGATGCGATATCGCGTTTTAAGAAGCATTAGGTATCTATTGCTACGATACGTAGACATCTGCAAACGCTATTTCTTTGCAAGGAAGTGTCGCATTTACATTCATTTGAAGTGTAGAGGAGGAATACATAACACTTCGCAAATCATATTATATCTTACCATGAAACATAGAAATGAGGTGCGATATCGCGTTTTAAGAAGCATTAGAACCCTATTGCTACGATAGGTAGACTTCTGCAAACGCTATTTCCTTGCTAGGAAGTGTCGCATTTACATTCATGTGAATTGTAGACGAGGAATACATAACACTTCGCAAATCATATTATATCTTATCATGAAACATAGAATTGAGATCGATATCGCGTTTTAATAATCATAAGAAATCTATAGCTACGATACGCAGAAATCTGCAGACGCTATTTCCTAGCAAGGAAGTGTCGCATTTACATTCATTTGAAGTGTAGACGAGGAATACATAACACTTCGCAAATCATATTATATCTTACCATGAAGCATAGAAATGAGGTGCGATATCGCGTTTTAAGAAGCATTAGAACTCTATCGCTACGATGCCTAGACATCTGCAGACGCTATTTCTTTGCAAGGAAGTGTCGCATTTACATTCATATGAAGTGTAGACGAAGAATACATAACATTTCGCAAATCATATTATATCTTACCATGAAACATAGGAATGAGATGCGATATCGCGTTTTAAGAAGCATTAGAACCCTATTGCTACGATAGGTAGATATCTGCAAACGCTATTTCCTAGCAAGGAAATGTCGCATTTACATTCATTTGAAGTGTAGACGAGGAATACATAGCACTTCGCAAATCATATTATATCTTACCATGAAACATAGAAATGAAATGCGATATCGCGTTTTAAAATGCATTAGAAATCTATTCCTACGATACGTAGACATCTTCAAGCGCTATTTTCTAGCGAGGAAGTGTCGCATTCACATTCATTTGAAGTGTAGACGAGGAATACATAACACTTCGCAAATCATATTATATCTTACCATGAAACATAGAAATGAGATGCGATATCGCGTTCTAAGAATCACAAAAACTCTATTGCTACGATACTTAGACGTCTGCAAACGCTATTTCCTTGCAAGGAAGTGTCGCATTTACATTCATTTGAATCGCAGACGAGGAATGCATAACACTTCGCAATGAATATTATATCTTACCATGAAACATGGAAATGAGATGCGATATCGCGTTTTAAGAAGCATTAGAACTCTATTGCTACGATACGTAAACATCTGCAAACGCTATTTCTTTGCAAGGAAGTGTCGCATTTACATTCATTTGAAGTGTAGACGAGGAATACATAACACTTCGCAAATCATATTATATCTTACCAAGAAACATAGAAATGAGGTGCGATATCGCGTTTTAAGAAGCAATAGAACTCTATCGCTAAGATACCTAGACATCTGCAGACGCTATTTCCTAGCAAGGAAGTGTCGCATTTACATTCATTTGAAGTGTAGACGAGGAATACATAACACTTCGCAAATCATATTATATCTTACCATGAAACATAGAAATGAGGTGCGATATCGCGTTTTAAGAAGCATTAGAACCCTATTGCTACGATAGGTAGACATCCGCAAACGCTATTTCCTTGCTAGGAAGTGTCGCATTTACATTCATTTGAAGTGTAGACGAGGAATACATAGCACTTCGCAAATCATATTATATCTTACCATGAAACATAGAAATGAGATGCGATATCGCGTTTTAAAATGCATTAGAAATCTATTCCTACGATACGTAGACATCTTCAAACGCTATTTTCTAGCGAGGAAGTGTCGCATTCACATTCATTTGAAGTGTAGACGAGGAATACATAACACTTCGCAAATCATATTATATCTTACCATGAAACATAGAAATGAGATGCGATATCGCGTTCTAAGAATCACAAAAACTCTATTGCTACGATACTAAGACATCTGCAAACGCTATTTCCTTGCAAGGAAGTGTCGCATTTACATTCATTTGAATCGCAGACGAGGAATGCATAACACTTCGCAATGAATATTATATCTTACCATGAAACATGGAAATGAGATGCGATATCGCGTTTTAAGAAGCATTAGAACTCTATTGCTACGATACGTAGACATCTGCAAACGCTATTTCCTTGCAAGGAAGTGTCGCATTTACATTCATTTGAATCGTAGACGAGGAATGCATAACACTTCGCAACGAATATTATATCTTATCATGAAACATAGAAATGAGGTGCGATATCGCGTTTTAAGAAGCATTAGAACTCTATCGCTACGATGCCTAGACATCTGCAGACGCTATTTCCTTGCAAGGAAGTGTCGCATTTACATTCATATGAAGTGTAGACGAGGAATACATAACACTTCGCAAATCATATTATATCTTGCCATGAAACATAGAAATGAGTTGCTATATCGCGTTATAAGAGGCATTAGAACCCTATGGCTACGATAGGTAGACATCTGCAAACGCTATTTCCTTGCTAGGAAGTGTCGCATTTACATTCATTTGAAGTGTAGACGAAGAATACATAACACTTCGCAAATCATATTATATCTTACCATGAAACATAGAAATGAGATGCGATATCGCGTTTTAAGAATCATAGGAACTCTATTGCTACGATACGTAGACATCTGCAAACGCTATTTCCTTGCAAGGAAGTGTCGCATTTACATTCATTTGAAGTGTTGAGGAGGAATACATAACACTTCGCAAATCATATTATATCTTATCATGAAACATAGAATTGAGATCGATATCGCGTTTTAAGAATCATAAGAACTCCCTTGCTACGATACGTAGACATCTGCAAACGCTATTTCCTTGCAAGGAAGTGTCGCATTTACATTCATTTGAAGTGTAGACGAGGAATATATAACACTTCGCAAATCATATTATATCTTACCATGAAACATAGAAATGAGATGCGATATTGCGTTTTAAGAAGCATTAGAAATCTATTGCTATATACGTAGACATCTGCAAACGCTATTTCCTAGCGAGGAAGTGTCGCATTCACATTCATTTGAAGTGTAGACGAGGAATACATAACACTTCGCAAATCATATTATATCTTACCATGAAACATAGAAATGAGATGCTATATCGCGTTTTAAGAATCATAAGAACTCTATTGCTACGATACGTAGACATCTGCAAACGCTATTTCTTTGCAAGGAAGTGTCGCATTTACATTCATTTGAAGTGTAGATGTGGAATACACACACTTCGCGAATCATATTATATATTACCATGAAACATAGAAGTGAGATGCGATATCGCGTTTTGAGAATCATAAGAACTCTATTGCTACGATATGTAGACATCTGCAAACGCTATTTCCTTGCAAGGAAGTGTCGCATTTACATTCATATGAAGTGTAGACGAGGAATACATAACACTTCGCAAATCATATTATATCTTGCCATGAAACATAGAAATGAGTTGCTATATCGCGTTATAAGAAGCATTAGAACCCTATGGCTACGATAGGTAGACATCTGCAAACGCTATTTCCTTGCTAGGAAGTGTCGCATTTACATTCATTTGAAGTGTAGACGAAGAATACATAACACTTCGCAAATCATATTATATCTTACCATGAAACATAGAAATGAGATGCGATATCGCGTTTTAAGAATCATAGGAACTCTATTGCTACGATACGTAGACATCTGCAAACGCTATTTCCTTGCAAGGAAGTGTCGCATTTACATTCATTTGAAGTGTTGAGGAGGAATACATAACACTTCGCAAATCATATTATATCTTATCATGAAACATAGAATTGAGATCGATATCGCGTTTTAAGAATCATAAGAACTCCCTTGCTACGATACGTAGACATCTGCAAACGCTATTTCCTTGCAAGGAAGTGTCGCATTTACATTCATTTGAAGTGTAGACGAGGAATATATAACACTTCGCAAATCATATTATATCTTACCATGAAACATAGAAATGAGATGCGATATCGCGTTTTAAGAAGCATTAGAAATCTATTGCTATATACGTAGACATCTGCAAACGCTATTTCCTAGCGAGGAAGTGTCGCATTCACATTCATTTGAAGTGTAGACGAGGAATACATAACACTTCGCAAATCATATTATATCTTACCATGAAACATAGAAATGAGATGCTATATCGCGTTTTAAGAATCATAAGAACTCTATTGCTACGATACGTAGTCATCTGCAAACGCTATTTCTTTGCAAGGAAGTGTCGCATTTACATTCATTTGAAGTGTAGATGTGGAATACACACACTTCGCGAATCATATTATATATTACCATGAAACATAGAAGTGAGATGCGATATCGCGTTTTGAGAATCATAAGAACTCTATTGCTACGATATGTAGACATCTGCAAACGCAATTTCCTTGCAAGGAAGTGTCGCATTTACATTCATATGAAGTGTAGACGAGGAATACATAACACTTCGCAAATCATATTATATCTTGCCATGAAACATAGAAATGAGTTGCTATATCGCGTTATAAGAAGCATTAGAACCCTATGGCTACGATAGGTAGACATCTGCAAACGCTATTTCCTTGCTAGGAAGTGTCGCATTTACATTCATTTGAAGTGTAGACGAAGAATACATAACACTTCGCAAATCATATTATATCTTACCATGAAACATAGAAATGAGATGCGATATCGCGTTTTAAGAATCATAGGAACTCTATTGCTACGATACGTAGACATCTGCAAACGCTATTTCCTTGCAAGGAAGTGTCGCATTTACATTCATTTGAAGTGTTGAGGAGGAATACATAACACTTCGCAAATCATATTATATCTTATCATGAAACATAGAATTGAGATCGATATCGCGTTTTAAGAATCATAAGAACTCCCTTGCTACGATACGTAGACATCTGCAAACGCTATTTCCTTGCAAGGAAGTGTCGCATTTACATTCATTTGAAGTGTAGACGAGGAATATATAACACTTCGCAAATCATATTATATCTTACCATGAAACATAGAAATGAGATGCGATATCGCGTTTTAAGAAGCATTAGAAATCTATTGCTATATACGTAGACATCTGCAAACGCTATTTCCTAGCGAGGAAGTGTCGCATTCACATTCATTTGAAGTGTAGACGAGGAATACATAACACTTCGCAAATCATATTATATCTTACCATGAAACATAGAAATGAGATGCTATATCGCGTTTTAAGAATCATAAGAACTCTATTGCTACGATACGTAGACATCTGCAAACGCTATTTCTTTGCAAGGAAGTGTCGCATTTACAATCATTTGAATCGTATACGAGGAATGCATAACACTTCGCAATGAATATTATATCTTATCATGAAACTTATATATGAGATGCAATATCTCGTTTTAAGAAGCATTTTAACTCTATTGCTACGATACCTAGACATCTGCAAACGCTATTTCCCAGCAAGGAAGTGTCGCATTTACATTCATTTGAAGTGTAGACGAGGAATACATGACACTTCGCAAATCATATTATATCTTACCATGAAACATAGAAATGAGTTGCGATATCGCGTTTTAAGAAGCATTAGAACTCTACCGCTACGATACCTAGGCATCTGCAGACGCTATTTCCCAGCAAGGAAGTGTCGCATTTGCATTCATTTGAAGTGTAGACGAGGAATACATGACACTTCGCAAATCATATAATATCTTACCATGAAACATGGAAATGGGATGCGATATCGCGTTTTAAGTATCATAAGAACTCTATTGCTACGATAGGTAGACATCTGCAAACGCTATTTCCTAGCAAGGAAATGTCGCATTTACATTCATTTGATGTGTGGACGAGGAATACATAACACTTCGCAAATCATATTATATCTTACCATAAACCATAGAAATGAGATGCGATATCGCGTTTTAAGAAGCATTAGGTATCTATTGCTACGATACGTAGACATCTGCAAACGCTATTTCTTTGCAAGGAAGTGTCGCATTTACATTCATTTGAAGTGTAGAGGAGGAATACATAACACTTCGCAAATCATACTATATCTTACCATGAAACATAGAAATGAGGTGCGATATCGCGTTTTAAGAAGCATTAGAACCCTATTGCTACGATAGGTAGACTTCTGCAAACGCTATTTCCTTGCTAGGAAGTGTCGCATTTACATTCATGTGAATTGTAGACGAGGAATACATAACACTTCGCAAATCATATTATATCTTATCATGAAACATAGAATTGAGATCGATATCGCGTTTTAATAATCATAAGAAATCTATAGCTACGATACGCAGAAATCTGCAGACGCTATTTCCTAGCAAGGAAGTGTCGCATTTACATTCATTTGAAGTGTAGACGAGGAATACATAACACTTCGCAAATCATATTATATCTTACCATGAAGCATAGAAATGAGGTGCGATATCGCGTTTTAAGAAGCATTAGAACTCTATCGCTACGATGCCTAGACATCTGCAGACGCTATTTCTTTGCAAGGAAGTGTCGCATTTACATTCATATGAAGTGTAGACGAAGAATACATAACATTTCGCAAATCATATTATATCTTACCATGAAACATAGGAATGAGATGCGATATCGTGTTTTAAGAAGCATTAGAACCCTATTGCTACGATAGGTAGATATCTGCAAACGCTATTTCCTAGCAAGGAAATGTCGCATTTACATTCATTTGAAGTGTAGACGAGGAATACATAGCACTTCGCAAATCATATTATATCTTACCATGAAACATAGAAATGAAATGCGATATCGCGTTTTAAAATGCATTAGAAATCTATTCCTACGATACGTAGACATCTTCAAGCGCTATTTTCTAGCGAGGAAGTGTCGCATTCACATTCATTTGAAGTGTAGACGAGGAATACATAACACTTCGCAAATCATATTATATCTTACCATGAAACATAGAAATGAGATGCGATATCGCGTTCTAAGAATCACAAAAACTCTATTGCTACGATACTTAGACGTCTGCAAACGCTATTTCCTTGCAAGGAAGTGTCGCATTTACATTCATTTGAATCGCAGACGAGGAATGCATAACACTTCGCAATGAATATTATATCTTACCATGAAACATGGAAATGAGATGCGATATCGCGTTTTAAGAAGCATTAGAACTCTATTGCTACGATACGTAAACATCTGCAAACGCTATTTCTTTGCAAGGAAGTGTCGCATTTACATTCATTTGAAGTGTAGACGAGGAATACATAACACTTCGCAAATCATATTATATCTTACCAAGAAACATAGAAATGAGGTGCGATATCGCGTTTTAAGAAGCAATAGAACTCTATCGCTAAGATACCTAGACATCTGCAGACGCTATTTCCTAGCAAGGAAGTGTCGCATTTACATTCATTTGAAGTGTAGACGAGGAATACATAACACTTCGCAAATCATATTATATCTTACCATGAAACATAGAAATGAGGTGCGATATCGCGTTTTAAGAAGCATTAGAACCCTATTGCTACGATAGGTAGACATCCGCAAACGCTATTTCCTTGCTAGGAAGTGTCGCATTTACATTCATTTGAAGTGTAGACGAGGAATACATAGCACTTCGCAAATCATATTATATCTTACCATGAAACATAGAAATGAGATGCGATATCGCGTTTTAAAATGCATTAGAAATCTATTCCTACGATACGTAGACATCTTCAAACGCTATTTTCTAGCGAGGAAGTGTCGCATTCACATTCATTTGAAGTGTAGACGAGGAATACATAACACTTCGCAAATCATATTATATCTTACCATGAAACATAGAAATGAGATGCGATATCGCGTTCTAAGAATCACAAAAACTCTATTGCTACGATACTTAGACATCTGCAAACGCTATTTCCTTGCAAGGAAGTGTCGCATTTACATTCATTTGAAGTGTTGAGGAGGAATACATAACACTTCGCAAATCATATTATATCTTATCATGAAACATAGAATTGAGATCGATATCGCGTTTTAAGAATCATAAGAACTCCCTTGCTACGATACGTAGACATCTGCAAACGCTATTTCCTTGCAAGGAAGTGTCGCATTTACATTCATTTGAAGTGTAGACGAGGAATATATAACACTTCGCAAATCATATTATATCTTACCATGAAACATAGAAATGAGATGCGATATCGCGTTTTAAGAAGCATTAGAAATCTATTGCTATATACGTAGACATCTGCAAACGCTATTTCCTAGCGAGGAAGTGTCGCATTCACATTCATTTGAAGTGTAGACGAGGAATACATAACACTTCGCAAATCATATTATATCTTACCATGAAACATAGAAATGAGATGCTATATCGCGTTTTAAGAATCATAAGAACTCTATTGCTACGATACGTAGACATCTGCAAACGCTATTTCTTTGCAAGGAAGTGTCGCATTTACAATCATTTGAATCGTATACGAGGAATGCATAACACTTCGCAATGAATATTATATCTTATCATGAAACTTATATATGAGATGCAATATCTCGTTTTAAGAAGCATTTTAACTCTATTGCTACGATACCTAGACATCTGCAAACGCTATTTCCCAGCAAGGAAGTGTCGCATTTACATTCATTTGAAGTGTAGACGAGGAATACATGACACTTCGCAAATCATATTATATCTTACCATGAAACATAGAAATGAGTTGCGATATCGCGTTTTAAGAAGCATTAGAACTCTACCGCTACGATACCTAGGCATCTGCAGACGCTATTTCCCAGCAAGGAAGTGTCGCATTTGCATTCATTTGAAGTGTAGACGAGGAATACATGACACTTCGCAAATCATATAATATCTTACCATGAAACATGGAAATGGGATGCGATATCGCGTTTTAAGTATCATAAGAACTCTATTGCTACGATACTTAGACGTCTGCAAACGCTATTTCCTTGCAAGGAAGTGTCGCATTTACATTCATTTGAATCGCAGACGTGGAATGCATAACACTTCGCAATGAATATTATATCTTACCATGAAACATGGAAATGAGATGCGATATCGCGTTTTAAAAAGCATTAGAACTCTATTGCTACGATACGTAAACATCTGCAAACGCTATTTCTTTGCAAGGAAGTGTCGCATTTACATTCATTTGAAGTGTAGACGAGGAATACATAACACTTCGCAAATCATATTATATCTTACCAAGAAACATAGAAATGAGGTGCGATATCGCGTTTTAAGAAGCAATAGAACTCTATCGCTAAGATACCTAGACATCTGCAGACGCTATTTCCTAGCAAGGAAGTGTCGCATTTACATTCATTTGAAGTGTAGACGAGGAATACATAACACTTCGCAAATCATATTATATCTTACCATGAAACATAGAAATGAGTTGCGATATCGCGTTTTAAGAAGCATTAGAACCCTATTGCTACGATAGGTAGACATCCGCAAACGCTATTTCCTTGCTAGGAAGTGTCGCATTTACATTCATTTGAAGTGTAGACGAGGAATACATAGCACTTCGCAAATCATATTATATCTTACCATGAAACATAGAAATGAGATGCGATATCGCGTTTTAAAATGCATTAGAAATCTATTCCTACGATACGTAGACATCTTCAAACGCTATTTTCTAGCGAGGAAGTGTCGCATTCACATTCATTTGAAGTGTAGACGAGGAATACATAACACTTCGCAAATCATATTATATCTTACCATGAAACATAGAAATGAGATGCGATATCGCGTTCTAAGAATCACAAAAACTCTATTGCTACGATACTTAGACATCTGCAAACGCTATTTCCTTGCAAGGAAGTGTCGCATTTACATTCATTTGAATCGCAGACGAGGAATGCATAACACTTCGCAATGAATATTATATCTTACCATGAAACATGGAAATGAGATGCGATATCGCGTTTTAAGAAGCATTAGAACTCTATTGCTACGATACGTAGACATCTGCAAACGCTATTTCCTTGCAAGGAAGTGTCGCATTTACATTCATTTGAATCGTAGACGAGGAATGCATAACACTTCGCAACGAATATTATATCTTATCATGAAACATAGAAATGAGGTGCGATATCGCGTTTTAAGAAGCATTAGAACTCTATCGCTACGATGCCTAGACATCTGCAGACGCTATTTCCTTGCAAGGAAGTGTCGCATTTACATTCATATGAAGTGTAGACGAGGAATACATAACACTTCGCAAATCATATTATATCTTGCCATGAAACATAGAAATGAGTTGCTATATCGCGTTATAAGAAGCATTAGAACCCTATGGCTACGATAGGTAGACATCTGCAAACGCTATTTCCTTGCTAGGAAGTGTCGCATTTACATTCATTTGAAGTGTAGACGAAGAATACATAACACTTCGCAAATCATATTATATCTTACCATGAAACATAGAAATGAGATGCGATATCGCGTTTTAAGAATCATAGGAACTCTATTGCTACGATACGTAGACATCTGCAAACGCTATTTCCTTGCAAGGAAGTGTCGCATTTACATTCATTTGAAGTGTTGAGGAGGAATACATAACACTTCGCAAATCATATTATATCTTATCATGAAACATAGAATTGAGATCGATATCGCGTTTTAAGAATCATAAGAACTCCCTTGCTACGATACGTAGACATCTGCAAACGCTATTTCCTTGCAAGGAAGTGTCGCATTTACATTCATTTGAAGTGTAGACGAGGAATATATAACACTTCGCAAATCACATTATATCTTACCATGAAACATAGAAATGAGATGCGATATTGCGTTTTAAGAAGCATTAGAAATCTATTGCTATATACGTAGACATCTGCAAACGCTATTTCCTAGCGAGGAAGTGTCGCATTCACATTCATTTGAAGTGTAGACGAGGAATACATAACACTTCGCAAATCATATTATATCTTACCATGAAACATAGAAATGAGATGCTATATCGCGTTTTAAGAATCATAAGAACTCTATTGCTACGATACGTAGACATCTGCAAACGCTATTTCTTTGCAAGGAAGTGTCGCATTTACATTCATTTGAAGTGTAAATGTGGAATACACACACTTCGCAAATCATATTATATATTACCATGAAACATAGAAGTGAGATGCGATATCGCGTTTTGAGAATCATAAGAACTCTATTGCTACGATATGTAGACATCTGCAAACGCTATTTCCTTGCAAGGAAGTGTCGCATTTACATTCATATGAAGTGTAGACGAGGAATACATAACACTTCGCAAATCATATTATATCTTGCCATGAAACATAGAAATGAGTTGCTATATCGCGTTATAAGAAGCATTAGAACCCTATGGCTACGATAGGTAGACATCTGCAAACGCTATTTCCTTGCTAGGAAGTGTCGCATTTACATTCATTTGAAGTGTAGACGAAGAATACATAACACTTCGCAAATCATATTATATCTTACCATGAAACATAGAAATGAGATGCGATATCGCGTTTTAAGAATCATAGGAACTCTATTGCTACGATACGTAGACATCTGCAAACGCTATTTCCTTGCAAGGAAGTGTCGCATTTACATTCATTTGAAGTGTTGAGGAGGAATACATAACACTTCGCAAATCATATTATATCTTATCATGAAACATAGAATTGAGATCGATATCGCGTTTTAAGAATCATAAGAACTCCCTTGCTACGATACGTAGACATCTGCAAACGCTATTTCCTTGCAAGGAAGTGTCGCATTTACATTCATTTGAAGTGTAGACGAGGAATATATAACACTTCGCAAATCATATTATATCTTACCATGAAACATAGAAATGAGATGCGATATCGCGTTTTAAGAAGCATTAGAAATCTATTGCTATATACGTAGACATCTGCAAACGCTATTTCCTAGCGAGGAAGTGTCGCATTCACATTCATTTGAAGTGTAGACGAGGAATACATAACACTTCGCAAATCATATTACATCTTACCATGAAACATAGAAATGAGATGCTATATCGCGTTTTAAGAATCATAAGAACTCTATTGCTACGATACGTAGACATCTGCAAACGCTATTTCTTTGGAAGGAAGTGTCGCATTTACATTCATTTGAAGTGTAGATGTGGAATACACACACTTCGCAAATCATATTATATATTACCATGAAACATAGAAGTGAGATGCGATATCGCGTTTTGAGAATCATAAGAACTCTATTGCTACGATATGTAGACATCTGCAAACGATATTTCCTTGCTAGGAAGTGTCGCATTTACATTCATTTGAAGTGTAGACGAAAAATACATAACACTTCGCAAATCATATTATATTTTACCATGAAACATAGAAATGAGATGCGATATCGCGTTTTAAGAATCATAAGAACTCTATAGCTACGATACGCAGAAGTCTGCAGACGCTATTTCCTAGCAAGGAAGTGTCGCATTTACATTCATTTGAAGTGTAGACGAGGAATACATAACACTTCGCAAATCATATTATATCTTACCATGAAGCATAGAAATGAGGTGCGATATCGCGTTTTAAGAAGCATTAGAACTCTATCGCTACGATACCCAGACATCTGCAGACGCTATTTCTTTGCAAGGAAGTGTCGCATTTACATTCATATGAAGTGTAGACGAGGTATACATAACACTTCGCAAATCATATTATATCTTACCATGAGACATAGAAATGAGATGCGATATTGTGCTTTGAGAAGCATTAGAACCCTATCGCTACGATACCTAGACATCTGCAGATGCTATTTCCATTCAAGGAAGTGTCGCATTTACATTCATTTGAAGTGTAGGCGAGGAATACATAACACTCCCCAAATTATATAATATCTTTCCATGAAACATAGAAATGAGATGCGATATCGCGTTTTAATAAGCATTAGAACTCTACTGCTACTATAGGTAGACACCTGCAAGCGCTATTTCCTTGCAAGGAAGTGTCGCAGTTACATTCATTTGAAGTGTAGACGAGGAATACATAACACTTCGCAAATCATATTATATCTTACCATGAAACATAGAAATGAAATGCGATATCGCGTTTTAATAAGCATTAGAACTCTACTGCTACGATAGGTAGACATCTGCAAACGCCATTTCCTTGCAAGGAAGTGTCGCATTTACATTCATTTGAAGTGTAGACGAGGAATACATCACACTTCGCAAATCATATTATATCTTACCATGAAACATAGAAATGGGATAAGATATTGTGTTTTGAGAAGCATTAGAACCCTATCGCTACGATACCTAGATATCTGCAGACGCTATTTCCTTTCAAGGAAGTGTCGCATTTACATTCATTTGAAGTGTAGACGAGGAGTACATAACACTTCGCAAATCATATTATATCTTACCATGAAACATAGAAATGAGATGCGACATCGCGTTTTAAGAATCATAAGAACTCTATTGCTACGATTCGTAGACATCTGCAAACGCTATTTCTTTGCAAGGAAGTGTCGCATTTACATTCATTTGAAGTGTAGACGAGGAATACATAACACTTCGCAAATCATATTATATCTTACCATGAAACATAGAAATGAGGTGCGATATCGCGTTTTAAGAAGCATTAGAACTCTATCGCTACGATACCTAGATGTCTGCAGACGCTATTTCCTAGCAAGGAAGTGTCGCATTTACATTCATTTGAAGTGTAGACGAGGAACACATAACACTTCGCAAATCATATTATATCTTACCACGAAACATAGAAATGAGATGCGATATCGCGTTTTAAGAAGCATTAGAACCCTATTGCTGCGATACCTGGAAATCTGCAAACGCTATTTCCTTGCAAGGAAGTGACGCATTTACATTCATTTGAATCGTAGACGAGGAATGCATAACACTTCGCAATTAATATTATATCTCGTCATGGAACATAGAATTGAGATGCGATATCGCGTTTTAAGAATCATAAGAACTCCATTGCTACGATACGTAGACATCTGCAAACGCTACTTCCTTGCAAGGAAGTGTCGCATTTACATTCATATGAAGTGTAGACGAGGTATACATAACACTTCGCAAATCATATTATATCTTACCATGAGACATAGAAATGAGATGCGATATTGTGCTTTGAGAAGCATTAGAACCCTATCGCTACGATACCTAGACATCTGCAGATGCTATTTCCATTCAAGGAAGTGTCGCATTTACATTCATTTGAAGTGTAGGCGAGGAATACATAACACTCCCCAAATTATATAATATCTTTCCATGAAACATAGAAATGAGATGCGATATCGCGTTTTAATAAGCATTAGAACTCTACTGCTACTATAGGTAGACACCTGCAAGCGCTATTTCCTTGCAAGGAAGTGTCGCAGTTACATTCATTTGAAGTGTAGACGAGGAATACATAACACTTCGCAAATCATATTATATCTTACCATGAAACATAGAAATGAAATGCGATATCGCGTTTTAATAAGCATTAGAACTCTACTGCTACGATAGGTAGACATCTGCAAACGCCATTTCCTTGCAAGGAAGTGTCGCATTTACATTCATTTGAAGTGTAGACGAGGAATACATCACACTTCGCAAATCATATTATATCTTACCATGAAACATAGAAATGGGATAAGATATTGTGTTTTGAGAAGCATTAGAACCCTATCGCTACGATACCTAGATATCTGCAGACGCTATTACCTTTCACGGAAGTGTCGCATTTACATTCATTTGAATCGTAGACGAGGAATGCATAACACTTCGCAATGAATATTATATCTTATCATTAAACATAGATATGAGATGCAATACATCGTTTTAAGAAGCATTTGAACTCTATTGCTACGATACCTAGACATCTGCAGACGCTATTTCCTAGCAATGAAGTGTCGCATTTACATTCATTTGAAGTGTAGACAAGGAATACATGACACTTCGCAAATCATATTATATCTTACCATGAAACATAGAAATGAGATGCGATATCGCGTTTTAGGAACCATTAGAACACTATTGCTACGATACCTAGACATCTGCAGACGCTATTTCCTAGCAAGGAAGTGTCGCATTTACATTCATTTGAAGTGTAGACGAGGTATACATGACACTTCGAAAATCATATTATATCTTACAATGAAACATAGAAATGAGATGCGATATCGCGTTTTAAGAAGCATTAGAAACCCATTGCTACGATACGTAGACTTCTGCAAACGCTATTTCCTTGCAAGGAAGAGTCGCATTTACATTCATTTGAAGTGTAGACGAGGAATACATAACACTTCGCAAATCATATTATAACTTACCATGAAACATAGAATTGAGATGCGATATCGCGTTTTAAGAAGCATTAGAACACTATTGCTACGATACGTAGAGACATCTGCAAACGCTATTTCCTTGCTAGGAAGTGTCGCATTTACATTCATTTGAAGTGTATACGAAGAATACATAACACTTCGCAAGTCATATTATATCTTACCATGAAACATGGAAATGAGATGCGATATCGCGTTTTAAGAACCATTAGAACACTATTGCTACGATACCTAGACATCTGCAGACGCTATTTCCTAGCAAGGAAGTGTCGCATTTACATTCATTTGAAGTGTAGACGAGGTATACGTGACACTTCGAAAATCATATTATATCTTACAATGAAACATAGAAATGAGATGCGATATCGCGTTTTAAGAAGCATTAGAAATCTATTGCTACGATACGTAGACTTCTGCAAACGCTATTTCCTTGCAAGGAGGAGTCGCATTTACATTCATTTGAAGTGTAGACGAGGAATACATAATACTTCGCAAATCATATTATAACTTACCATGAAACATAGAATTGAGATGCGATATCGCGTTTTAGGAATCATAAGAACTCCATTGCTACGATACCTAGATATCTGCAGACGCTATTTCCTAGCAAGGAAGTGTCGCATTTATATTCATTTGAAGTGTAGATGAGGAATACATAACACTTCGCAAATCATATTATATCTTACCACGAAACATAGAAATGAGATGCGATATCGCGTTTTAAGAAGCATTAGAACCCTATTGCTGCGAAACCGGGAAATCTGCAAACGCTATTTCCTTGCAAGGAAGTGACGCATTTACATTCATTTGAATCGTAGACGATGAATGCATAACACTTCGCAATTAATATTATATCTCATCATGGAACATAGAATTGAGATGCGATATCGCGCTTTAAGAATCATAAGAACTCCATAGCTACGATACGTAGACATCTGCAAACGCTATTTCCTTGCAAGGAAGCGTCGCATTTACATTCATTTGAAGTGTAGGCGAGGAATACATAACACTCCCCAAATTATATAATATCTTTCCATGAAACATCGAAATGAGATGCGATATCGCGTTTTAATAAGCATTAGAACTCTACTGCTACTATAGGTAGATACCTGCAAACGCTATTTCCTTGCAAGGAAGTGTCGCAGTTACATTCATTTGAAGTGTAGACGAGGAATACATAACACTTCGCAAATCATATTATATCTTACCATGAAACATAGAAATGAAATGCGATATCGCGTTTTAATAAGCATTAGAACTCTACTGCTACGATAGGTAGACATCTGCAAACGCCATTTCCTTGCAAGGAAGTGTCGCATTTACATTCATTTGAAGTGTAGACGAGGAGTACATAACACTTCGCAAATCATATTATATCTTACCATGAAACATGGAAATGAGATGCGATATCGCGTTTTAAGAACCATTAGAACACTATTGCTACGATACCTAGACATCTGCAGACGCTATTTCCTAGCAAGGAAGTGTCGCATTTACATTCATTTGAAGTGTAGACGAGGAATAAATAACACTTCGCAAATCATATTATATCTTACCATGAAACATAGAAATGAGGTGCGATATCGCGTTTTAAGAAGCATTAGAACTCTATCGCTACGATACCTAGATATCTGCAGACGCTATTTCCTAGCAAGGAAGTGTCGCATTTACATTCATTTGAAGTGTAGACGAGGAATACATAACACTTCGCAAATCATATTACATCTTACCACGAAACATAGAAATGAGATGCGATATCGCGTTTTAAGAAGCATTAGAACCCTATTGCTGCGATACCTGGAAATCGGCAAACGCTATTTCCTTGCAAGGAAGTGACGCATTTACATTCATTTGAATCGTAGACGAGGAATGCATAACACTTCGCAATTAATATTATATCTCGTCATGGAACATAGAATTGAGATGCGATATCGCGTTTTAAGAATCATAAGAACTCCATTGCTACGATACGTAGACATCTGCAAACGCTATTTCCTTGCAAGGAAGCGTCGCATTTACATTCATTTGAAGTGTAGGCGAGGAATACATAACACACCTCAAATTGTATAATATCTTTCCATGAAACATAGAAATGAGATGCGATATCGCGTTTTAATAAGCATTAGAACTCTACTGCTACGATAGGTAGACATCTGCAAACGCCATTTCCTTGCAAGGAAGTGTCGCATTTACATTCATTTGAAGTGTAGACGAGGAATACATAACACTTCGCAAATCATATTATATCTTACCATGAAACATAGAAATGAAATGCGATATCGCGTTTTAATAAGCATTAGAACTCTACTGCTACGGTAGGTAGACATCTGCAAACGCTACTTCCTTGCAAGGAAGTGTCGCATTTACATTCACTTGAAGTGTAGACGAGGAATACATCACACTTCGCAAATCATATTATATCTTACCATGAAACATAGAAATGAGATGCGATATTGTGCTTTGAGAAGCATTAGAACCCTATCGCTACGATACCTAGACATCTGCAGATGCTATTTCCATTCAAGGAAGTGTCGCATTTACATTCATTTGAAGTGTAGACGAGGAGTACATAACACTTCGCAAATCATATTATATCTTACCATGAAACATGGAAATGAGAAGCGATATCGCGTTTTAAGAACCATTAGAACACTATTGCTACGATACCTAGACATCTGCAAACGCTATTTCTTTCCAAGGAAGTGTCGCATTTACACTCATTTGAAGTGTAGGCGAGGAATACATAACACTTCGCAAATCATATTATATCTTACCATGAAACATAGAAATGAGATAAGATATTGTGTTTTGAGAAGCATTAGAACCCTATCGCTACGATACCTAGATCTGCAGACGCTATTTCCTTTCAAGGAAGTGTCGCATTTACATTCATTTGAAGTGTAGACGAGGAGTACATAACACTTCGCAAATCATATTATATCCTACCATGAAACATAGAAATGAGATGCGACATCGCGTTTTAAGAATCATAAGAACTCTATTGCTACGATTCGTAGACATCTGCAAACGCTATTTCTTTGCAAGGAAGTGTCGCATTTACATTCATTTGAAGTGTAGACGAGGAATACATAACACTTCGCAAATCATATTATATCTTACCATGAAACATAGAAATGAGGTGCGATATCGCGTTTTAAGAAGCATTAGAACTCTATCGCTACGATACCTAGATATCTGCAGACGCTATTTCCTAGCAAGGAAGTGTCGCATTTACATTCATTTGAAGTGTAGACGAGGAATACATAACACTTCGCAAATCATATTATATCTTACCACGAAACATAGAAATGAGATGCGATATCGCGTTTTTAGAAGAATTAGAACCCTATTGCTGCGATACCTGGAGATCTGCAAACGCTATTTCCTTGCAAGGAAGTGACGCATTTACATTCATTTGAATCGTAGACGAGGAATGCATAACACTTCGCAATTAATATTATATCTCGTCATGGAACATAGAATTGAGATGCGATATCGCGTTTTAAGAATCATAAGAACTCCATTGCTACGATACGTAGACATCTGCAAACGCTATTTCCTTGCAAGGCAGCGTCGCATTTACATTCATTTGAAGTGTAGGCGAGGAATACGTAACACTCCTCAAATTATATAATATCTTTCCATGAAACATAGAAATGAGATGCGATATCGCGTTTTAATAAGCATTAGAACTCTACTGCTACGATAGGTAGACATCTGCAAACGCCATTTCCTTGCAAGGAAGTGTCGCATTTACATTCATTTGAAGTGTAGACGAGGAATACATAACACTTCGCAAATCATATTATATCTTACCATGAAACATAGAAATGAAATGCGATATCGCGTTTTAATAAGCATTAGAACTCTACTGCTACGATAGGTAGACATCTGCAAACGCTACTTCCTTGCAAGGAAGTGTCGCATTTACATTCACTTGAAGTGTAGACGAGGAATACATCACACTTCGCAAATCATATTATATCTTACCATGAAACATAGAAATGAGATGCGATATTGTGCTTTGAGAAGCATCAGAACACTATCGCTACGATACCTAGACATCTACAGATGTTATTTCCATTCAAGGAAGTGTCGCATTTACATTCATTTGAAGTGTAGACGAGGAGTACATAACACTTCGCAAATCATATTATATCTTACCATGAAACATGGAAATGAGATGCGATATCGCGTTTTAAGAAGCATTAGAACACTATTGCTACGATACGTAGACATCTGCAAACGCTATTTCCTTGCTAGGAAGTGTCGCATTTACATTCATTTGAAGTGTATACGAAGAATACATAACACTTCGCAAGTCATATTATATCTTACCATGAAACATAGAAATGAGGTGCGATATCGCGTTTTAAGAAGCATTAGAACTCTATCGCTACGATACCTAGATATCTGCAGACGCTATTTCCTAGCAAGGAAGTGTCGCATTTACATTCATTTGAAGTGTAGATGAGGAATACATAACACTTCGCAAATCATATTATATCTTACCACGAAACATAGAAATGAGATGCGATATCGCGTTTTAAGAAGCATTAGAACACTATTGCAGCGAAACCTGGAAATCTGCAAACGCTATTTCCTTGCAAGGAAGTGACGCACTTACATTCATTTGAATCGTAGACGAGGAATGCATAACACTTCGCAATTAATATTATATCTCATCATGGAACATAGAATTGAGATGCGATATCGCGTTTTAAGAATCATAAGAACTCCATAGCTACGATACGTAGACATCTGCAAACGCTATTTCCTTGCAAGGAAGCGTCGCATTTACATTCATTTGATGTGTAGGCGAGGAATACATAACACTCCTCAAATTATATAATATCTTTCCATGAAACATAGAAATGAGATGCGATATCGCGTTTTAATAACCATTAGAACACTATTGCTACGATACCTAGACATCTGCAGACGCTATTTCCTAGGAAGGAAGTGTCGCATTTACATTCATTTGAAGTGTAGACGAGGAATACATCACACTTCGCAAATCATATTATATCTTACCATGAGACATAGAAATGAGATGCGATATTGTGCTTTGAGAAGCACTAGAACCCTATCGCTACGATACCTAGACATCTGCAGATGCTATTTCCATTCAAGGAAGTGTCGCATTTACATTCATTTGAAGTGTAGACGAGGAGTACATAACACTTCGCAAATCATATTATATCTTACCATGAAACATGGAAATGAGATGCGATATCGCGTTTTAATAACCATTAGAACACTATTGCTACGATACCTAGACATCTGCAGACGCTATTTCCTAGGAAGGAAGTGTCGCATTTACATTCATTTGAAGTGTAGACGAGGTATACATGACACTTCGAAAATCATATTATATCTTACAATGAAACATAGAAATGAGATGCGATATCGCGTTTTAAGAAGCATTAGAAATCTATTGCTACGATACGTAGACTTCTGCAAACGCTATTTCCTTGCAAGGAAGAGTCGCATTTACATTCATTTGAAGTGTAGGCGAGGAATACATAAGACTTCGCAAATCGTGTTATATCTTATCATGAAACATAGAATTGAGATGCGATATCGCGTTTTAAGAAGCATTAGAACTATATTGCTACGATACCTAGACATCTGCAGACGCTATTTCCTACCAAGGAAGTGTCGCATTTACTTTCATTTGAAGTGTATACGAGGAATACATAACACTTCGCAAATCATGTTATATCTTACCATGAAACATAGAAATGAGATGCGATATCGCGTTTTAAGAAGCATTAGAACACTATTGCTACGATACGTAGACATCTGCAAACGCTATTTCCTTGCAAGGAAGTGTCGCATTTACATTCATTTGAATCGTAGACGCGGAATGCATAACACTTCGCAATGAATATTATATCTTATCATGAAACATAGATATGAGATGCTATATCTCGTTTTAAGAAGCATTTGAACTCTATTGCTACGATACCTAGATATCTGCAGACGCTATTTCCTAGCTAGGAAGTGTCGCATTTACATTCATTTGAAGTGTAGAAGAGGAATACATAACACTTCGCAAATCATATTATATCTTACCATGAAACATAGAAATGAAATGCGATATCGCGTTTTAATAAGCATTAGAACTCTACTGCTACGATAGGTAGACATCTGCAAACGATATTTCCTTGCAAGGAAGTGTCGCATTTACATTCATTTGAAGTGTAGACGAGGAATACATCACACTTCGCAAATCATATTATATCTTACCATGAAACATAGAAATGAGATGCGATATTGTGCTTTGAGAAGCATTAGAACCCTATCGCTACGATACCTAGACATCTGCAGATGCTATTTCCATTCAAGGAAGTGTCGCATTTACATTCATTTGAAGTGTAGACGAGGAGTACATAACACTTCGCAAATCATATTATATCTTACCATGAAACATGGAAATGAGATGCGATATCGCGTTTTAAGAATCATAAGAACTCCTTTCCTACGATACGTAGACATCTGCAAACGCTATTTCCTATCGAGGAAGTGTCGCATTTACATTCATTTGAAGTGTAGACGAGGAATACATAACACTTCGCAAATCATATAATATCTTAGCATGAAACATAGAAATGAGATGCGACATCGCGTTTTAGAAGCATTAGAACTCTATTGCTACGATACCTTGACATCTGCAGACGCTATTTCCTAACAAGGAAGTGTCGCATTTACATTCATTTGAAGTGTAGACGATGAATACATGACACTTCGCTAATCATATTATATCTTACCATGAAACATAGAAATGAGATGCGATATCGCGTTTTAAGAATCATAAGAACTCTACTGTTACGATACGTAGACATCTGCAAACGCTATTACCTTGCAAGGAAGTGTCGCATTGACGTTCATTTGAATCGCAGACGAGGAATGCATAACACTTCGCAATGAATATTATATCTTATCATGAAACATAGATATGCGATGCAATATCTCGTTTTAAGAAGCATTTGAACTCTATTGCTTCGATACTTAGGCATCTGCAAACGCTATTTCCTTGCAAGGAAGTGTCGCATTTACATTCATTTGAAGTGTAGACGAGGAATACATAACACTTCGCAGATCATATTATATCTTACCATGAAACATAGAAATGAGATGCGATATCGCGTTTTAAGAATCATAAGAACTCCATTGCTACAATACGTAGACATCTGCAAACGCTATTTCCTTGCAAGGAAGTGTCGCATTTACATTTATTTGTAGTGTAGACGAGGAATACATGACACTTCGCAAATCATATTATATCTCACCATGGAACATAGAAATGAGATGCGACATCGCGTCTTAAGAAGCATTAGAACACTCTTGCTACGACACCTAGACATCTGCAGACGCTATTTCCTAGCAAGGAAGTCTCGCATTTACATTCATTTGAAGTGTAGACGAGGAATACATGACACTTCTCAAATCATATTATATCTTACCATGAAACATAGAAATGAGATGCGATATCGCGTTTTAAGAATCATAAGACCTCTACTGTTACGATACGTAGACATCTGCAAACGCTATTACCTTGCAAGGAAGAGTCGCATTTACGTTCATTTGAATCGCAGACGAGGAATGCATAACACTTCGCAATGAATATTATACCTTATCATGAAACATAGATATGCGATGCAATATCTCGTTTTAAGAAGCCTTTGAACTCTATTGCTTCGATACGTAGGCATCTGCAAACGCTACTTCCTTGCAACAAAGTGTCGCATTTACATTCATTTGAAGTGTAGACGAGGAATACATAACACTTCGCAAATCATATTATATCTTACCATGAAACATAGAAATGAGATGCGATATCGCGTTTTAAGAATCATAAGAACTCCATTGCTACGATACGTAGACATCTGCAAACGCTAATTCCTAGCGAGGAAATATCGCAGTCACATTCATTTGAAGTGTAGACGAGGAATACATGACACTGCGCAAATCATATTATATCTTACCATGAAACATAGAAATGAGATGCGACATCGCGTCTTAAGAAGCATTAGAACACTATTGCTACGATACCTAGACATCTGCAGACGCTATTTCCTAGCAAGGAAGTCTCGCATTTACATTCATTTGAAGTGTAGACGAGGAATACATGACACTTCTCAAATCATATTATATCTTACCATGAAACATAGAAATGAGATGCGATATCGCGTTTTAAGAATCATAAGAACTCTACTGTTACGATACGTAGACATCTGCAAACGCTATTACCTTGCAAGGAAGTGTCGCATTTACGTTAATTCGAATCGCAGACGAGGAATGCATAACACTTCGCAATGAATATTATATCTTATCATGAAACATAGATATGCGATGCAATATCTCGTTTTAAGAAGCATTCGAACTCTATTGCTTCGATACGTAGGCATCTGCAAACGCTATTTCCTTGCAAGGAAGTGTCGCATTTACATTCATTTGAAGTGTAGACGAGGAATACATAACACTTCGCAAATCATATTATATCTTACCGTGAAACATAGAAATGAGATGCGATATCGCGTTTTAAGAATCATAAGAACTCTATTGCTACGATACCTAGACATCTGCAGACGCTATTTCCTAGCAACGAAGTGTCGCATTTACATTCATCTAAAGTGTAGACGAGGAATACATGACACTTCGCAAATCATATAATATCTTACGATGAAACATAGAAATGAGATGCGATATCGCGTTTTAAGAAGCATTTGAACTCTATTGCTTCGATACGTAGACATCTGCAAACGCTATTTCCTTGCAAGGTAGTGTCGCATTTACATTCATTTGAAGTGTAGACGAGGAATACATGACACTTCGCAAATCATATCATATCTTACCATGAAACATAGAAATGAGATGCGATATCGCGTTTTAAGATGCATTAGAATTCTATTGCTACGATAGGTAGACACCTGCAAACGCTATTTCCTTGCAAGGAAGTGTCGCATTTACGTTCATTTGAAGTGTAGACGAAGAATACATAACACTTCGCAAATCATATTATATCTTACCATGAAACATAGAAATGAGATGCGATATCGCGTTTTAAGATGCATTAGAATTCTATTGCTACGATAGGTAGACACCTGCAAACGCTATTTCCTTGCAAGGAAGTGTCGCATTTACGTTCACTTGAAGTGTAGACGAGGAATACATAACACTTCGCAAATCATATAATATCTTACCATGAAACATATAAATGAGATGCGATATCGCGTTTTAAGAAGCATTAGAACTCTATTGCAACGATACCTAGACATTAGCAATCGATATTTTCTAGGAAGGAAGTGTCGCATTTACGCTCATTTGAATCGTAGACGTAGAAGGCATAACACTTCGCAATGAATAATATATCTTATCATGAAACATAGATATGTGATGCAATATCTCGTTTTAAGAAGCATTTGAACTCTATTGCTTCGATACGTAGATATCTGCAAACGCTATTTCCTTGCAAGGAAGTATCGCATTTGGATTCATTTGAAGTGTAGACGAGGAATACTTAACACTTCGCAAATCATATTATATCTTACCATGAAACATAGAAATGAGATGCGATATCGCGTTTTAAGAAGCATTGGAATTCTATTGCTACGATAGGTAGACACCTGCAAACGCCATTTCCTTGCAAGGAAGTGTCGCATTTACGTTCATTTGAAGTGTAGACGAGGAATACATAACACTTCGCAAATCATATTATATCTTACCATGAAACATAGAAATGAGATGCGATATCGCGTTTTAAGAAGCATTAGAACTCTATTGCTACGATACCTAGACATCTGCAAACGCTATTTCCTTGCAAGGAAGTGTCGCATTTACAATCATTTGAAGTGTAGACGAGGAGCACATAACACTACGCAAATCATATTATATCTTACCATGAAACATAGAAATGAGATGCGATATCGCGATTTAAGGATCATAAGAACTCTATTGCTACGATACGTAGACATCTGCAAACGCACTTTCCTTGCAAGGAAGTGTCGCATTAACATTCATATGAAGTGTAGACGAGGAATACATAACACTTCGCAAATCATATTATATCTTAGCATGAAACATAGAAATGAGATGCGATATCGCGTTTTAAGAATCATAAGAACCCTATTGCTACGATACGTAGACATCTGCAGACGCCATTTCCTTGCAAGGAAGTGTCGCATTTACATTCATTTGAAGTGTAGACGAGGAATACATAATACTTCGCAAATCATATAATATCTTACCATGAAACATAGAAATGAGTTGCGATATCGCGTTTTAAGAATCACAAGAACTCTATTGCTACGATACGTAGACATCTGCAAGCGCTATTTCCTTACAAGAAAGTGTCGCAATTACATTCATTTGAATCGTATACGAGGAATGCAAAACACTTCGCAATGAATATTATATCTTATCGTGAAACGTAGATATGAGATGCTATATCTCGTTTTAAGAAGCATTTGAACTCTATTGCTACGATACCCAGACATCTGCGGACGCCATTTCCTAGCAAGGAAGTGTCGCATTTACATTCATTTGAAGTGTAGACGAGGAATACATGACACTTCGCAAATCATATTATATCTTACCATGAAACATAGAAATGAGATGCGATATCGCGTTTTAAGAAGCATTAGAAATCTATTGCTACGATACGTAGACATTCGCAAACGCTATTTCTTTCCAAGGAGGTGTCGCATTTACATTCATTTGAAGTGTAGACGATTAATACATAACACTTCGCAAATCATATTATATCTTACCAGGAAACATAGAAATGAGATGCGATATCGCGATTTAAGAAGCATTAGAACCCTATTGCTACGATACCTAGGCATCTGCAAACGCTATTTCCTTGCAAGGAAGTGTCGCATTTACATTCATTTGAAGTGTAGACGAGGAATACATGACACTTCGCAAATCATATTATATCTTACCATGAAACATAGAAATGAGATGCGATATCGCGTTTTAGGAAGCATTAGAACTCTATTGCTACGATAGGCAGACATCTGCAAACGCTATTTCTTTGCAAGGAAGTGTCGCATTTACATTCGTTTGAAGTGTAGGCGAGGAATACATAACACTTCGCAAATCGTGTTATATCTTACCATGAAACATAGAATTGAGATGCGATATCGCGTATTAAGAAGCATTAGAACTCTATTGCTACGATACCTAGACATCTGCAGACGCTATTTCCTAACAAGGAAGTGTCGCATTTACTTTCATTTGAATCGTAGACGAGGAATGCATAACACTTCGCAATGAATATTATATCTTATCATGAAACATAGATATGAGATGCAATATCTCGTTTTAAGAAGCATTTGAACTCTATTTCTTCGATATGTAGACATCAGCAAACGCTATTTCCTTGCAAGGAAGTGTCGCACTTACATTCATTTGAAGTGTAGAGGAGGAATACATAACACTTCGCAAATCATATTACATCTTACCATGAAACATAGAAATGAGATGCGATATCGCGTTCTAAGAAGCATTAGAAAGCTATTGCTACGATACGTAGACATCTGCAAACGCTAATTTCTAGCGAGGAAATATCGCAGTCACATTCATTTGAAGTGTAGACGAGGAATACATGACACTTCGCAAATCATATTATATCTTACCATGAAACATAGAAATGAGATGCGATATCGCGTTTTAAGAAGCATTAGAAAGCTATTGCAACGATACGTAGACATCTGCAAACGCTATTTCCTAGCGAGGAAGTATCGCATTCACATTCATTTGAAGTGTAGACGACGAATACATAACACTTCGCAAATCATATTACATCTTACCATGAAACGTAGAAATGAGATGCGATATCGCGTTTTAGGAAGCATTAGAACTCGATTGCTACGATACCTGGACATCTGCAGACGCTATTTCCTAACAAGGAAGTGTCGCATTTACTTTCATTTGAATCGTAGACGAGGAATGCATAACACTTCGCAATGAATATTATATCTTATCATGAAACATAGATATGAGATGCAATATCTCGTTTTAAGAAGCATTTGAACTCTATTTCTTCGATACGTAGACATCAGCAAACGCTATTTCCTTGCAAGGAAGTGTCGCACTTACATTTATTTGAAGTGTAGTGGAGGAATACATAACACTTCGCAAATCATATTACATCTTACCATGCAACATAGAAATGAGATGCGATATCGCGTTTTAAGAAGCATTAGAAAGCTATTGCTACGATACGTAGACATCTGCAAACGCTATTTCCTAGCGAGGAAATATCGCAGTCACATTCATTTGAAGTGTAGACGAGGAATACATGACACTTCGCAAATCATATTATATAGTACCATGAAACATAGAAATGAGATGCGATATCGAGTTTTGAGAAGCATTAGAAAGCTATTGCAACGATACGTAGACATCTGCAAACGCTATTTCCTAGCGAGGAAGTATCGCATTCACATTCATTTGAAGTGTAGACGAGGAATACATAACACTTCGCAGATCATGTTATATCTTGCCATGAAACATAGAAATGAGATGCGATATTGCGTTTTGAGAAGCATTAGAACTCTATCGCTACGATACCTAGACATCTGCAGACGCTATTTCCTAGCAAGGAAGTGTCGCATTTACATTCATTTGAAGTGTAGACGAGGAATACATGACACTTCGCAAATCATATTATATCTTACCATGAAACATAGAAATGAGATGCGATATCGCGTTTTAAGAAGCATTAGAAATCTATTGCTACGATACGTTGACATCTGCAAACGCTATTTCTTTGCAAGGAAATATCGCATTTACATTCATTTGAAGTGTAGACGGGGAATACATAACACTTCGCAATGAATATTATATCTTACCATGAAACATAGAAATGAGATGCGATATCGCGTTTTAAGAATTATAAGAACTCTATTGCTACGATACGTAGACATCTGCAAACGCACTTTCCTTGCAAGGAAGTGTCGCATTAACATTCATATGAAGCGTAGACGAGGAATACATAACACTTCGCAAATCATATTATATCTTAGCATGAAACATAGAAATGAGATGCGATATCGCGTTTTAAGAAGCATTAGAAAGCTATTGCTACGATACGTAGACATCTGCAAACGCTATTTCCTAGCGAGGAAGTATCGCATTCACATTCATTTGAAGTGTAGACGACGAATACATAACACTTCGCAAATCATATTACATCTTACCATGAAACATAGAATTGAGATGCGATATCGCGTTTTAAGAAGCATTAGAAAGCTATTGCTACGATACGTAGACATCTGCAAACGCTATTTCCTAGCGAGGAAATATCGCAGTCACATTCATTTGAAGTGTAGACGAGGAATACATGACACTTCGCAAATCATATTATATCGTACCATGAAACATAGAAATGAGATGCGATATCGCGTTTTAAGAAGCATCAGTAAGCTATTGCAACGATACGTAGACATCTGCAAACGCTATTTCCTAGCGAGGAAGTATCGCATTCACATTCATTTGAAGTGTAGACGAGGAATACACAACACTTCGCAAATCATGTTATATCTTACCATGAAACATAGAAATGAGATGCGATATTGCGTTTGGAGGAGCATTAGAACTCTATCGCTACGATACCTAGACATCTGCAGACGCTATTTCCTAGCAAGGAAGTGTCGCATTTACATTCATTTGAAGTGTAGACGAGGAATACATGACACTTCGCAAATCATATTATATCTTACCATGAAACATAGAAATGAGATGCGATATCGCGTTTTAAGAAGCATTAGAACTCTATTGTTACGACACATAGACATCTGCAAACGCTATTTCCATGCAAGGAAGTGTCGCATTTACGTTCATTTGAATCGCAGACGAGGAATGCATAACACTTCGCAATAAATATTATATCTTATCATGAAACATAGAAATGAGATGCAATATCTCGTTTTAAGAAGCATTTGAACTCTATTGCTTCGATACGTAGGCATCTGCAAACGCTATTTCCTTGCAAGGAAGTGTCGCATTTACATTCATTTGTAGTGTAGACGAGGAATACATGACACTTCGCAAATCATATTATATCTTACAGTGAAACATCGAAATGAGATGCGAAATCGCGTTTTAAGAAGCATTAGAACACTATTGCTACGATATCTAGTCATCTGCAGACGCTATTTCCTAGCAAGGAAGTGTCGCATTTACATTCATTTGAAGTGTAGACGAGGAATACATGACACTTCGCAAATCATATTATATCTTACCATGAAACATAGAAATGAGATGCGATATCGCGTTTTAAGAAGCATTAGAACTCTATTGCTACGATACCTAGACATCTGCAGACGCTATTTCCTAGCAAGGAAGTGTCGCATTTACGTTCATTTGAATCGTAGACGTAGAATGCATAACACTTCGCAATGAATAATATATCTTATCATGAAACATAGATATGTGATGCAATATCTCGTTTTAAGAAGCATTTGAACTCTATTGCTTCGATACGTAGACATCTTCAAACGCTATTTCCTTGCAAGGGAGTGTCGCATTTACATTCATTTGAAGTGTAGACGAGTAATACTTAACACTTCGCAAATCATATTATATCTTACCATGAAACATAGAAATGAGATGCGATATCGCGTTTTAAGAAGCATTAGAACTCTATTGCTACGATAGGCAGACATCTGCAAACGATATTTCCTTGCAAGGAAGTGTCGCATTTACATTCATTTGAAGTGTAGGCGAGGAATACATAACACTTCGCAAATCGTGTTATATCTTACCGTGAAACATAGAATTGAGATGCGATATCGCGTTTTAAGAAGCATTAGAATTCAATTGCTACGATACCTAGACATCTGCAGACGCTATTTCCTAGCAAGGAAGTGTCGCATTTACATTCATTTGAAGTGTAGACGAGGAATACATGACACTTCGCTAATCATATTATATCTTACCATGAAACATAGAAATGAGATGCGATATCGCGTTTTAAGAAGCATTAGAACTCTATTGCTACGATACCTAGACATCTGCAGACGCTATTTCTAGCGAGGAAGTATCGCATTCACATTCATTTGAAGTGTAGACGAGGAATACATAACACTTCGCAAATCATGTTATATCTTACCATGAAACATAGAAATGAGATGCGATATTGCGTTTTGAGAAGCATTAGAACTCTATCGCTATGATACCTAGACATCTGCAGACGCTATTTCCTAGCAAGGAAGTGTCGCATTTACATTCATTTGAATCATAGGTGAGGAACGCATAACACTTCGCAATGAATATTATATCTTATCATGAAACATAGATATGAGATGCAATATCTCGTTTTAAGAAGCATTTGAACTCTATTTCTACGATACCTAGAATTCTGCAGACGCTATTTCCTAGCAAGGAAGTGTCGCATTTACGTTCATTTGAAGTGTAGACGAGGAATACATGACACTTCGCAAATCATATTATATCTTACTATGAAACACAGAAATGAGATAGGATATCGCGTTTTAAGAAGCATTAGAACTCTATTGCTACGATACCTAGACATCTGCAGACGCTATTTCCTAGCAAGGAAGTGTCGCATTTACATTCATTTGAAGTGTAGACGAGGAATACATGACACTTCGCTAATCATATTATATCTTACCATGAAACATAGAAATGAGATGCGATATCGCGTTTTAAGAAGCATTAGAACTCTATTGCTACGATACCTAGACATCTGCAGACGCTATTTCCTAGCGAGGAAGTATCGCATTCACATTCATTTGAAGTGTAGACGAGGAATACATAACACTTCGCAAATCATGTTATATCTTACCATGAAACATAGAAATGAGATGCGATATTGCGTTTTGAGAAGCATTAGAACTCTATCGCTATGATACCTAGACATCTGCAGACGCTATTTCCTAGCAAGGAAGTGTCGCATTTACATTCATTTGAATCATAGGTGAGGAACGCATAACACTTCGCAATGAATATTATATCTTATCATGAAACATAGATATGAGATGCAATATCTCGTTTTAAGAAGCATTTGAACCCTTTTGCTACGATACCTAGAATTCTGCAGACGCTATTTCCTAGCAAGGAAGTGTCGCATTTACGTTCATTTGAAGTGTAGACGAGGAATACATGACACTTCGCAAATCATATTATATCTTACTATGAAACACAGAAATGAGATAGGATATCGCGTTTTAAGAAGCATTAGAACTCTATTGCTACGATACCTAGACATCTGCAGACGCTATTTCCTAGCAAGGAAGTGTCGCATTTACATTCATTTGAAGTGTAGACGAGGAATACATGAAACTTCGCAAATCATATTATATCTTACCATGAAACATCGAAATGAGATGCGACATCGCGTCTTAAGAAGCATTAGAACACTATTGCTACGATACCTAGACATCTGCAGACGCTATTTCCTAGCAAGGAAGTCTCGCATTTACTTTCATTTGAAGTGTAGACGAGGAATACATGACACTTCGCAAATCATATTATATTTTACCATGAAACATAGAAATGAGATGCGATATCGCGTTTTAAGAAGCATTAGAACTCTATTGCTCCGACACGTAGACATCTGCAAACGCTATGTCCTTGCAAGGAAGTGTCACATTTACATTCACTTGAAGTGTAGACGACGAATACATAACACTTCGCAAATCATATTACATCTTACCATGAAACGTAGAAATGAGATGCGATATCGCGTTTTAGGAAGCATTAGAACTCTATTGCTACGATACCTAGACATCTGCAGACGCTATTTCCTAACAAGGAAGTGTCGCATTTACTTTCATTTGAATTGTAGACGAGGAATGCATAACACTTCGCAATGAATATTATATCTTATCATGAAACATAGATATGAGATACAATATCTCGTTTTAAGAAGCATTTGAACTCTATTTCTTCGATACGTAGACATCAGCAATCGCTATTTCCTTGCAAGAAAGTGTCACACTTACATTCATTTGAAGTGTAGAGGAGGAATACATAATACTTCGCAAATCATATTACATCTTACCATGAAACGTAGAAATGAGATGCGATATCGCGTTTTAGGAAGCATTAGAACTCGATTGCTACGATACCTGGACATCTGCAGACGCTATTTCCTAACAAGGAAGTGTCGCATTTACTTTCATTTGAATCGTAGACGAGGAATGCATAACACTTCGCAATGAATATTATATCTTATCATGAAACATAGATATTAGATGCAATATCTCGTTTTAAGAAGCATTCGAACTCCATTGCTGCGATACCTAGACATCTGCAGACGCTATTTCCTAGCAAAGAAGTGTCGCATTTACATTCATTTGAAGTGTAGACGTGGAATGCATAAGAGTTCGCCAATCATATTATATCTTACCATGAAACATAGAAATGAGATGCGATATCGCGTTTTAAGTAGCATTAGTAATCTATTTCTTCGATACGTAGACATCAGCAAACGCTATTTCCTTGCAAGGAAGTGTCGCACTTACATTCATTTGAAGTGTAGAGGAGGAATACATAATACTTCGCAAATCATATTACATCTTACCATGAAACATAGAAATGAGATGCGATATCGCGTTTTAAGAAGCATCAGAAATCTATTGCTACGATACGTAGGAATCTGCAAACGCTATTTCCTAGCGAGGAAATATCGCAGTCACATTCATTTGAAGTGTAGACGAGGAATACATGACACTTCGCAAATCATATTATATCGTACCATGAAACATAGAAATGAGATGCGATATCGCGTTTTAAGAAGCATCAGTAAGCTATTGCAACGATACGTAGACATCTGCAAACGCTATTTCCTAGCGAGGAAGTATCGCATTCACATTCATTTGAAGTGTAGACGAGGAATACACAACACTTCGCAAATCATGTTATATCTTACCATGAAACATAGAAATGAGATGCGATATTGCGTTTTGAGAAGCATTAGAACTCTATCGCTACGATACCTAGACATCTGCAGACGCCATTTCCTAGCAAGGAAGTGTCGCATTTACATTCATTTGAAGTGTAGACGAGGAATACATGACAATTCGCAAATCATATTATATCTTACCATGAAACATAGAAATGAGATGCGATATCGCCTTTTAAGAATCATAAGAACTCTATTGTTACGATACGTAGACATCTGCAAACGCTATTTCCTTGCAAGGAAGTGTCGCACTTACGTTCATTTGAATAGCAGACGAGGAATGCATAACACTTCGCAATGAATATTATATCTTATCATGAAACATAGATATGAGATGCAATATCTCATTTTAAGAAGCATTTGAACTCTATTGCTTCGATACGTAGGCATCTGCAAAAGCTATTTCCTTGCAAGGAAGTGTCGCATTTACATTCATTTGAAGTGTAGACGAGGAATACATAACACTTCGCAAATCATATTATATCTTATCACGAAACATAGATATGAGATGCAATATCTCGTTTTAAGAAGCATTTGAACTCTATTGCTACGATACCTAGAATTCTGCAGACGCTATTTCCTAGCAAGGAAGTGTCGCATTTACGTTCATTTGAAGTGTAGACGAGGAATACATGACACTTCGCAAATCATATTATATCTTACTATGAAACACAGAAATGAGATGCGATATCGCGTTTTAAGAAGCATTAGTAAGCTATTGCAACGATACGTAGACATCTGCAAACGCTATTTCCTAGCGAGGAAGTATCGCATTCACATTCATTTGAAGTGTAGACGAGGAATACACAACACTTCGCAAATCATGTTATATCTTACCATGAAACATAGAAATGAGATGCGATATTGCGTTTTGAGAAGCATTAGAACTCTATCGCTACGATACCTAGACATCTGCAGACGCTATTTCCTAGCAAGGAAGTGTCGCATTTACATTCATTTGAAGTGTAGACGAGGAATACATAACACTTCGCAAATCATATTATATCTTACCATGAAACATAGAAATGAGATGCGATATCGCGTTTTAAGAAGCATTAGAACTCTATTGCTACGATACGTAGACATCTGCAAACGCTATTTCCTAGCGAGGAAGTGTCGCATTCACATTCATTTGAAGTGTAGACGAGGAATACATAACACTTCGCAAATCATATTATATCTTACCATCAAACATAGAAATGAGATGCGATATCGCGTTTTAAGAATCATAAGAACTCTATTGCAACGATACGTAGACATCTGCAAACGCTATTTCCTTGCAAAGAAGTGTCGCATTTACATTCATTTGAAGTGTAGACGAGGAATACATAACACTTCGCAAATCATATTATATCTTACCATGAAACATAGAAATGAGATGCGACATCGCGTTCTAAGAAGCATTAGAACACTACTGCTACGATAGGTAGACATTTGCAAACGCTATTTCCTTGCAAGGAAGTGTCGCATTTACATTCATTTGAAGTGTAGACGAGGAATACATAAAATTTCGCAAATCATATTATATCTTACCATGAAACATAGAAATGAGATGCGACATCGCGTTCTAAGAAGCATTAGAACACTACTGCTACGATAGGTAGACATTTGCAAACGCTATTTCCTTGCAAAGAAGTGTCGCATTTACATTCATTTGAAGTGTAGACGAGGAATACATGACACTTCGCAAATCATATAACATCTTACCATGAAACATAGAAGTGAGATGCGATATCGCGTTTTAAGAATCATAAGAACTCTATTGCTACGATACGTAGACATCTGCAAACGATATTTCCTTGCAAGGAAGTGTCGCATTTACATTCATTTGAATCGTAGACGAGGAGTACATAACACTTCGCAATGAATATTATATCTTATCATGAAACGTAGATATGGAATGCAATATCTCGTCTTAAGAAGCATTTGAACTCTATTGCTTCGATACGTAGACATCTGCAAACGCTATTTCCTTGCAAGGAAGTGTCGCATTTACATTCATTTGAAGTGTAGACGAGGTATACATAACACTTCGCAAATCATATTATATCTTACCATGAAACATAGAAATGAGATGCGACATCACGTTCTAAGAAGCTTTAGAACACTACTGCTACGATAGGTAGACATTTGCAAACGCTATTTCCTTGCAAGGAAGTGTCGCATTTACATTCATTTGAAGTGTAGACGAGGAATACATAACACACCGCAAATCAAATTACATCTTACCATGAAACATAGAAATGAGATGCGATATCGCGTTTTAAGAAACATCAGAAATCCATTGCTACGATACGTAGACATCTGTAAACGCTATTTCCTTGCAAGAAAGTGTCGCATTTACATTCATTTGAAGTGTAGACGACGGATACATAACACTTCGCAAATCATATTATACCTTACCATGAAACATAGAAATGAGATGCGATATCGCGTTTTAAGAATCATAAGAACTCTATTGCTACGATACGTAGACATCTGCAAACGCTATTTCCTAGCGAGGAAGTGTCGCATTCACATTCATTTGAAGTATAGACGAGGAATACATAACACTCCGCAAATCATATTATATCTTACCATGAAACATAGAAATGTGATGCGATATCGCGTTTTAAGAATCATAAGAACTCTATTGCTACGATACGTAGACATCTGCAAACGCTATTTCCTTGCAAAGAAGTGTCGCATTTACATTCATGTGAAGTGTAGACGAGGAATACATAACACTTCGCAAATCATATTATATCTTACCATGAAACATAGAAATGAGATGCGACATCGCGTTCTAAGAAGCATTAGAACACTACTGCTACGATAGGTAGACATTTGCAAACGCTATTTCCTTGCAAGGAAGTGTCGCATTTACATTCATTTGAAGTGTAGACGAGGAATACATAAAACTTCTCAAATCATATTATATCTTACCATGAAACATAGAAATGAGATGCGATATCGCGTTTTAAGAAGCATCAGAAATCCATTGCTACGATACGTAGACAACTGCAAACGCATTTCCTTGCAAGAAAGTGTCGCATTTACATTCATTTGAAGTGTAGACGAGGAATACATAACACTTCGCAAATCATATTATATCTTACCATGAAACATTGAAATGTGATGCGATAGCGCGTTTTAAGAATCATAAGAATTCTATTGCTACGATACGTAGACATCTGCAAACGCTATTTCCTTCCAGAGAAGTGTCGCATTTACATTCATTTGAAGTGTAGACGAGGAATACATAAAACTTCGCAAATCATATTATATCTTACCATGAAACATAGAAATGAGGTGCGACATCGCGTTCTAAGAAGCATTAGAACACTACTGCTACGATAGGTAGACATTTGCAAACGCTATTTCCTTGCAAGGAAGTGCCGCATTTACATTCATTTGAAGTGTAGAAGAGGAATACATAACACTCCGCAAATCATATTATATCTTACCATGAAACATAGAAATGAGATGCGATATCGCGCTTTAAGAATAATATGAACACTATTGCTACGATACGTAGATATCTGCAAACGCTATTTCCTTGCAAAGAAGTGTCCCATTTACATTCATTTGAAGTGTAGACGAGGAGTACATAACACTTCGCAAATCATATTATATCTTACCATGAAACATAGAAATGAGATTCGATATCGCGTTTTAAGGATCATAAGAACTCTATTGCTACGATACGTAGACATCTGCAAACGCTATTTCCTTGCAAGGAAGTGTCGCATTTACATTCATTTGAAGTGTAGATGAGGAATACGTAACACTTCGCAAATCATATTATATCTTACCATGAAACATAGAAATGAGATGCGATATCGCGTTTTAAGAAGCATTTGAACTCTATTGCTACGATACCTAGACATCTGCAGACGCTATTTCCTAGCAAGGAAGTGTCGCATTTACATTCATTTGAAGTGTAGACGACGGATACATAACACTTCGCAAATCATATTATACCTTACCATGAAACATAGAAATGAGATGCGATATCGCGTTTTAAGAATCATAAGAACTCTATTGCTACGATACGTAGACATCTGCAAACGCTATTTCCTAGCGAGGAAGTGTCGCATTCACATTCATTTGAAGTGTAGACGAGGAATACATAACACTTCGCAAATCATATTATATCTTACCATGAAACATAGAAATGTGATGCGATAGCGCGTTTTAAGAATCATAAGAATTCTATTGCTACGATACGTAGACATCTGCAAACGCTATTTCCTTCCAGAGAAATGTCGCATTTACATTCATTTGAAGTGTAGACGAGGAATACATAAAACTTCGCAAATCATATTATATCTTACCATGAAACATAGGAATGAGGTGCGACATCGCGTTCTAAGAAGCATTAGAACACTACTGCTACGATACCTAGACATCTGCAGACGCTATTTCCTAGCAAGGAAGTGTCGCATTTACATTCATTTGAAGTGTAGACGAGGAATACATGACACTTCGCAAATCATATAATATCTTACCATGAAACATAGAAATGAGATGCGATATCGCGTTTTGAGAAGCATCAGAAATCCATTGCTACGGTACGTAGACATCTGCAAACGATATTTCCTTGCAAGAAAGTGTCGCATTTACATTCATTTGAAGTGTAGACGAGGAATACATGACACTTCGCAAATCATATAACATCTTACCATGAAACATAGAAGTGAGATGCGATATCGCGTTTTAAGAATCATAAGAACTCTATTGCTACGATACGTAGACATCTGCAAACGATATTTCCTTGCAAGAAAGTGTCGCATTTACATTCATTTGAATCGTAGACGAGGAATACATAACACTTCGCAATGAATATTATATCTTATCATGAAACGTAGATATGGGATGCAATATCTCGTCTTAAGAAGCATTTGAACTCTATTGCTTCGATACGTAGACATCTGCAAACGCTATTTCCTTGCAAGGAAGTGTCGCATTTACATTCATTTGAAGTGTAGACGAGGTATACATAACACTTCGCAAATCATATTATATCTTACCATGAAACATAGAAATGAGATGCGACATCACGTTCTAAGAAGCTTTAGAACACTACTGCTACGATAGGTAGACATTTGCAAACGCTATTTCCTTGCAAGGAAGTGTCGCATTTACATTCATTTGAAGTGTAGACGAGGAATACATAACACACCGCAAATCAAATTACATCTTACCATGAAACATAGAAATGAGATGCGATATCGCGTTTTAAGAAACATCAGAAATCCATTGCTACGATACGTAGACATCTGTAAACGCTATTTCCTTGCAAGAAAGTGTCGCATTTACATTCATTTGAAGTGTAGACGACGGATACATAACACTTCGCAAATCATATTATACCTTACCATGAAACATAGAAATGAGATGCGATATCGCGTTTTAAGAATCATAAGAACTCTATTGCTACGATACGTAGACATCTGCAAACGCTATTTCCTAGCGAGGAAGTGTCGCATTCACATTCATTTGAAGTATAGACGAGGAATACATAACACTCCGCAAATCATATTATATCTTACCATGAAACATAGAAATGTGATGCGATATCGCGTTTTAAGATTCATAAGAACTCTATTGCTACGATACGTAGACATCTGCAAACGCTATTTCCTTGCAAAGAAGTGTCGCATTTACATTCATTTGAAGTGTAGACGAGGAATACATAACACTTCGCAAATCATATTATATCTTACCATGAAACATAGAAATGAGATGCGACATCGCGTTCTAAGAAGCATTAGAACACTACTGCTACGATAGGTAGACATTTGCAAACGCTATTTCCTTGTAAGGAAGTGTCGCATTTACATTCATTTGAAGTGTAGACGACGGATACATAACACTTCGCAAATCATATTATACCTTACCATGAAACATAGAAATGAGATGCGATATCGCGTTTTAAGAATCATAAGAACTCTATTGCTACGATACGTAGACATCTGCAAACGCTATTTCCTAGCGAGGAAGTGTCGCATTCACATTCATTTGAAGTGTAGACGAGGAATACATAACACTTCGCAAATCATATTATATCTTACCATGAAACATAGAAATGTGATGCGATAGCGCGTTTTAAGAATCATAAGAATTCTATTGCTACGATACGTAGACATCTGCAAACGCTATTTCCTTCCAGAGAAGTGTCGCATTTACATTCATTTGAAGTGTAGACGAGGAATACATAAAACTTCGCAAATCATATTATATCTTACCATGAAACATAGGAATGAGGTGCGACATCGCGTTCTAAGAAGCATTAGAACACTACTGCTACGATAGGTAGACATTTGCAAACGCATTTCCTTGCAAGGAAGTGCCGCATTTACATTCATTTGAAGTGTAGAAGAGGAATACATAACACCCCGCAAATCATATTATATCTTACCATGAAACATAGAAATGAGATGCGATATCGCGCTTTAAGAATAATAAGAACACTATTGCTACGATACGTAGATATCTGCAAACGCTATTTCCTTGCAAAGAAGTGTCCCATTTACATTCATTTGAAGTGTAGACGAGGAGTACATAACACTTCGCAAATCATATTATATCTTACCATGAAACATAGAAATGAGATTCGATATCGCGTTTTAAGAATCATAAGAACTCTATTGCTACGATACGTAGACATCTGCAAACGCTATTTCCTTGCAAGGAAGTGTCGCATTTACATTCATTTGAAGTGTAGATGAGGAATACATAACACTTCGCAAATCATATTATATCTTACCATGAAACATAGAAATGAGATGCGATATCGCGTTTTAAGAATCATAAGAACTCCATTGCTACGATACGTAGACATCTGCAAACGCTATTTCCTTACAAGGAAGTGTCGCATTTACATTCATTTGAAGTGTAGACGAGGAATACATAACACTTCGCAAATCATATTATATCTTACCATGAAACATAGAAATGAGATGCGATATCGCGTTTTAAGAAGCATCAGAACTCCATTGCTACGGTACGTAGACATCTGCAAACGCTATTTCCTTGCAAGAAAGTGTCGCATTTACATTCATTTGAAGTGTAGACGACGGATACATAACACTTCGCAAATCATATTATACCTTACCATGAAACATAGAAATGAGATGCGATATCGCGTTTTAAGAATCATAAGAACTCCATTGCTACGATACGTAGACATCTGCAAACGCTATTTCCTTGCAAGGAAGTGTCGCATTTACATTCATTTGATGTGTAGACGAGGAATACATAACACTTCGCAAATCATATTATATCTTATCATGAAACATAGAAATGAGTTGCGATATCGCGTTTTAAGAAGCATTAGAACTCCACTGCTACGATACGTAGACATCTGGAAACGCTATTTCCTAGCGAGGAAGTGTCGCATTCACATTCATTTGAAGTGTAGACGAGGAATACATAACACTTCGCAAATCATATTATATCTTACCATGAAACATAGAAATGAGATGCGATATCGCGTTTTAAGAAGCATAGAACTCTATTGCTACGATACCTAGACATCTGCAGACGCTATTTCCTAGCAAGGAAGTGTGGCATTTACATTCATTTGAAGTGTAGACGAGGAATACATGACACTTCGCAAATCATATAATATCTTACCATGAAACATAGAAATGAGATGCGATATCGCGTTTTAAGAAGCATCAGAAATCCATTGCTACGGCACGTAGACATCTGCAAACGCTATTTCCTTGCAAGAAAGTGTCGCATTTACATTCATTTGAAGTGTAGACGACGGATACATAACACTTCGCAAATCATATTATACCTTACCATGAAACATAGAAATGAGATGCGATATCGCGTTTTAAGAATCATAAGAACTCTATTGCTACGATACGTAGACATCTGCAAACGCTATTTCCTAGCGAGGAAGTGTCGCACTCACATTCATTTGAAGTGTAGACGAGGAATACATAACACTCCGCAAATCATATTATATCTTACCATGAAACATAGAAATGTGATGCGATATCGCGTTTTAAGAATCATAAGAACTCTATTGCTACGATACGTAGACATCTGCAAACGCTATTTCCTTGCAAAGAAGTGTCGCATTTACATTCATTTGAAGTGTAGACGAGGAATACATAACACTTCGCAAATCATATTATATCTTACCATGAAACATAGAAATGAGATGCGACATCGCGTTCTAAGAAGCATTAGAACACAACTGCTACGATAGGTAGACATTTGCAAACGCTATTTCCTTGCAAGGAAGTGTCGCATTTACATTCATTTGAAGTGTAGACGAGGAATACATAAAACTTCGCAAATCATATTATATCTTACCATGAAACATAGAAATGAGGTGCGACATCGCGTTCTAAGAAGCATTAGAACACTACTGCTACGATAGGTAGACATTTGCAAACGCTATTTCCTTGCAAGGAAGTGCCGCATTTACATTCATTTGAAGTGTAGACGAGGAATACATAACACTCCGCAAATCATATTATATCTTACCATGAAACATAGAAATGAGATGCGATATCGCGTTTTAAGAATCATAAGAACACCATTGCTACGATACGTAGATATCTGCAAACGCTATTTCCTTGCAAAGAAGTGTCGCATTTACATTCATTTGAAGTGTAGACGAGGAGTAAATAACACTTCGCAAATCATATTATATCTTACCATGAAACATAGAAATGAGATTCGATATCGCGTTTTAAGAATCATAAGAACTCTATTGCTACGATACGTAGACATCTGCAAACGCTATTTCCTTGCAAGGAAGTGTCGCAATTACATTCATTTGAAGTGTAGATGAGGAATACATAACACTTCGCAAATCATATTATATCTTACCATGAAACATAGAAATGAGATGCGATATCGCGTTTTGAGAAGCATCAGAAATCCATTGCTACGGTACGTAGACATCTGCAAACGCTATTTCCTTGCAAGAAAGTGTCGCATTTACATTCATTTGAAGTGTAGACGACGGATACATAACACTTCGCAAATCATATTATATTATACCTTACCATGAAACATAGAAATGAGATGCGATATCGCGTTTTAAGAATCATAAGAACTCCATTGCTACGATACGTAGACATCTGCAAACGCTATTTCCTTGCAAGGAAGTGTCGCATTTACATTCATTTGAAGTGTAGACGAGGAATACATAACACTTCGCAAATCATATTATATCTTACCATGAAACATAGAAATGAGATGCGATATCGCGTTTTAAGAAGCATCAAAAATCCATTGCTACGGTGCGTAGACATCTGCAAACGCTATTTCCTTGCAAGAAAGTGTCGCATTTACATTCATTTGAAGTGTAGACGACGGATACATAACACTTCGCAAATCATATTATACCTTACCATGAAACATAGAAATGAGATGCGATATCGCGTTTTAAGAAGCATCAGAACTCCATTGCTACGGTACGTAGACATCTGCAAACGCTATTTCCTTGCAAGAAAGTGTCGCATTTACATTCATTTGAAGTGTAGACGACGGATACATAACACTTCGCAAATCATATTATACCTTACCATGAAACATAGAAATGAGATGCGATATCGCGTTTTAAGAATCATAAGAACTCCATTGCTACGATACGTAGACATCTGCAAACGCTATTTCCTTGCAAGGAAGTGTCGCATTTACATTCATTTGATGTGTAGACGAGGAATACATAACACTTCGCAAATCATATTATATCTTATCATGAAACATAGAAATGACTTGCGATATCGCGTTTTAAGAAGCATTAGAACTCCACTGCTACGATACGTAGACATCTGGAAACGCTATTTCCTAGCGAGGAAGTGTCGCATTCACATTCATTTGAAGTGTAGACGAGGAATACATAACACTTCGCAAATCATATTATATCTTACCATGAAACATAGAAATGAGATGCGATATCGCGTTTTAAGAAGCATAGAACTCTATTGCTACGATACCTAGACATCTGCAAACGCTATTTCCTAGCGAGGAAGTGTCGCACTCACATTCATTTGAAGTGTAGACGAGGAATACATAACACTCCGCAAATCATATTATATCTTACCATGAAACATAGAAATGTGATGCGATATCGCGTTTTAAGAATCATAAGAACTCTATTGCTACGATACGTAGACATCTGCAAACGCTATTTCCTTGCAAAGAAGTGTCGCATTTACATTCATTTGAAGTGTAGACGAGGAATACATAACACTTCGCAAATCATATTATATCTTACCATGAAACATAGAAATGAGATGCGACATCGCGTTCTAAGAAGCATTAGAACACAACTGCTACGATAGGTAGACATTTGCAAACGCTATTTCCTTGCAAGGAAGTGTCGCATTTACATTCATTTGAAGTGTAGACGAGGAATACATAAAACTTCGCAAATCATATTATATCTTACCATGAAACATAGAAATGAGGTGCGACATCGCGTTCTAAGAAGCATTAGAACACTACTGCTACGATAGGTAGACATTTGCAAACGCTATTTCCTTGCAAGGAAGTGCCGCATTTACATTCATTTGAAGTGTAGACGAGGAATACATAACACTCCGCAAATCATATTATATCTTACCATGAAACATAGAAATGAGATGCGATATCGCGTTTTAAGAATCATAAGAACACTATTGCTACGATACGTAGATATCTGCAAACGCTATTTCCTTGCAAAGAAGTGTCGCATTTACATTCATTTGAAGTGTAGACGAGGAGTACATAACACTTCGCAAATCATATTATATCTTACCATGAAACATAGAAATGAGATTCGATATCGCGTTTTAAGAATCATAAGAACTCTATTGCTACGATACGTAGACATCTGCAAACGCTATTTCCTTGCAAGGAAGTGTCGCATTTACATTCATTTGAAGTGTAGACGAGGAATACATAACACTTCGCAAATCATATTATATCTTACCATGAAACATAGAAATGAGGTGCGACATCGCGTTCTAAGAAGCATTAGAACACTACTGCTACGATAGGTAGACATTTGCAAACGCTATTTCCTTGCAAGGAAGTGCCGCATTTACATTCATTTGAAGTGTAGACGAGGAATACATAACACTCCGCAAATCATATTATATCTTACCATGAAACATAGAAATGAGATGCGATATCGCGTTTTAAGAATCATAAGAACACTATTGCTACGATACGTAGATATCTGCAAACGCTATTTCCTTGCAAAGAAGTGTCGCATTTACATTCATTTGAAGTGTAGACGAGGAATACATAACACCCCGCAAATCATATTATATCTTACCATGAAACATAGAAATGAGATGCGATATCGCGTTTTAAGAATCATAAGAACACTATTGCTACGATACGTAGATATCTGCAAACGCTATTTCCTTGCAAGGAAGTGTCGCAATTACATTCATTTGAAGTGTAGACGAGGAGTACATAACACTTCGCAAATCATATTATATCTTACCATGAAACATAGAAATGAGATGCGATATCGCGTTTTAAGAATCATAAGAACTCTATTGCTACGATACGTAGACATCTGCAAACGCTATTTCCTTGCAAGGAAGTGTCGCATTTACATTCATTTGAAGTGTAGATGAGGAATACATAACACTTCGCAAATCATATTATATCTTACCATGAAACATAGAAATGAGATGCGATATCGCGTTTTAAGAATCATAAGAACTCCATTGCTACGATACGTAGACATCTGCAAACGCTATTTCCTTACAAGGAAGTGTCGCATTTACATTCATTTGAAGTGTAGACGAGGAATACATAACACTTCGCAAATCATATTATATCTTACCATGAAACATAGAAATGAGATGCGATATCGCGTTTTAAGAAGCATCAGAACTCCATTGCTACGGTACGTAGACATCTGCAAACGCTATTTCCTTGCAAGAAAGTGTCGCATTTACATTCATTTGAAGTGTAGACGACGGATACATAACACTTCGCAAATCATATTATACCTTACCATGAAACATAGAAATGAGATGCGATATCGCGTTTTAAGAATCATAAGAACTCCATTGCTACGATACGTAGACATCTGCAAACGCTATTTCCTTGCAAGGAAGTGTCGCATTTACATTCATTTGATGTGTAGACGAGGAATACATAACACTTCGCAAATCATATTATATCTTATCATGAAACATAGAAATGAGTTGCGATATCGCGTTTTAAGAAGCATTAGAACTCCACTGCTACGATACGTAGACATCTGGAAACGCTATTTCCTAGCGAGGAAGTGTCGCATTCACATTCATTTGAAGTGTAGACGAGGAATACATAACACTTCGCAAATCATATTATATCTTACCATGAAACATAGAAATGAGATGCGATATCGCGTTTTAAGAAGCATAGAACTCTATTGCTACGATACCTAGACATCTGCAGACGCTATTTCCTAGCAAGGAAGTGTGGCATTTACATTCATTTGAAGTGTAGACGAGGAATACATGACACTTCGCAAATCATATAATATCTTACCATGAAACATAGAAATGAGATGCGATATCGCGTTTTAAGAAGCATCAGAAATCCATTGCTACGGCACGTAGACATCTGCAAACGCTATTTCCTTGCAAGAAAGTGTCGCATTTACATTCATTTGAAGTGTAGACGACGGATACATAACACTTCGCAAATCATATTATACCTTACCATGAAACATAGAAATGAGATGCGATATCGCGTTTTAAGAATCATAAGAACTCTATTGCTACGATACGTAGACATCTGCAAACGCTATTTCCTAGCGAGGAAGTGTCGCACTCACATTCATTTGAAGTGTAGACGAGGAATACATAACACTCCGCAAATCATATTATATCTTACCATGAAACATAGAAATGTGATGCGATATCGCGTTTTAAGAATCATAAGAACTCTATTGCTACGATACGTAGACATCTGCAAACGCTATTTCCTTGCAAAGAAGTGTCGCATTTACATTCATTTGAAGTGTAGACGAGGAATACATAACACTTCGCAAATCATATTATATCTTACCATGAAACATAGAAATGAGATGCGACATCGCGTTCTAAGAAGCATTAGAACACAACTGCTACGATAGGTAGACATTTGCAAACGCTATTTCCTTGCAAGGAAGTGTCGCATTTACATTCATTTGAAGTGTAGACGAGGAATACATAAAACTTCGCAAATCATATTATATCTTACCATGAAACATAGAAATGAGGTGCGACATCGCGTTCTAAGAAGCATTAGAACACTACTGCTACGATAGGTAGACATTTGCAAACGCTATTTCCTTGCAAGGAAGTGCCGCATTTACATTCATTTGAAGTGTAGACGAGGAATACATAACACTCCGCAAATCATATTATATCTTACCATGAAACATAGAAATGAGATGCGATATCGCGTTTTAAGAATCATAAGAACACCATTGCTACGATACGTAGATATCTGCAAACGCTATTTCCTTGCAAAGAAGTGTCGCATTTACATTCATTTGAAGTGTAGACGAGGAGTAAATAACACTTCGCAAATCATATTATATCTTACCATGAAACATAGAAATGAGATTCGATATCGCGTTTTAAGAATCATAAGAACTCTATTGCTACGATACGTAGACATCTGCAAACGCTATTTCCTTGCAAGGAAGTGTCGCAATTACATTCATTTGAAGTGTAGATGAGGAATACATAACACTTCGCAAATCATATTATATCTTACCATGAAACATAGAAATGAGATGCGATATCGCGTTTTGAGAAGCATCAGAAATCCATTGCTACGGTACGTAGACATCTGCAAACGCTATTTCCTTGCAAGAAAGTGTCGCATTTACATTCATTTGAAGTGTAGACGACGGATACATAACACTTCGCAAATCATATTATATTATACCTTACCATGAAACATAGAAATGAGATGCGATATCGCGTTTTAAGAATCATAAGAACTCCATTGCTACGATACGTAGACATCTGCAAACGCTATTTCCTTGCAAGGAAGTGTCGCATTTACATTCATTTGAAGTGTAGACGAGGAATACATAACACTTCGCAAATCATATTATATCTTACCATGAAACATAGAAATGAGATGCGATATCGCGTTTTAAGAAGCATCAAAAATCCATTGCTACGGTGCGTAGACATCTGCAAACGCTATTTCCTTGCAAGAAAGTGTCGCATTTACATTCATTTGAAGTGTAGACGACGGATACATAACACTTCGCAAATCATATTATACCTTACCATGAAACATAGAAATGAGATGCGATATCGCGTTTTAAGAAGCATCAGAACTCCATTGCTACGGTACGTAGACATCTGCAAACGCTATTTCCTTGCAAGAAAGTGTCGCATTTACATTCATTTGAAGTGTAGACGACGGATACATAACACTTCGCAAATCATATTATACCTTACCATGAAACATAGAAATGAGATGCGATATCGCGTTTTAAGAATCATAAGAACTCCATTGCTACGATACGTAGACATCTGCAAACGCTATTTCCTTGCAAGGAAGTGTCGCATTTACATTCATTTGATGTGTAGACGAGGAATACATAACACTTCGCAAATCATATTATATCTTATCATGAAACATAGAAATGACTTGCGATATCGCGTTTTAAGAAGCATTAGAACTCCACTGCTACGATACGTAGACATCTGGAAACGCTATTTCCTAGCGAGGAAGTGTCGCATTCACATTCATTTGAAGTGTAGACGAGGAATACATAACACTTCGCAAATCATATTATATCTTACCATGAAACATAGAAATGAGATGCGATATCGCGTTTTAAGAAGCATAGAACTCTATTGCTACGATACCTAGACATCTGCAAACGCTATTTCCTAGCGAGGAAGTGTCGCACTCACATTCATTTGAAGTGTAGACGAGGAATACATAACACTCCGCAAATCATATTATATCTTACCATGAAACATAGAAATGTGATGCGATATCGCGTTTTAAGAATCATAAGAACTCTATTGCTACGATACGTAGACATCTGCAAACGCTATTTCCTTGCAAAGAAGTGTCGCATTTACATTCATTTGAAGTGTAGACGAGGAATACATAACACTTCGCAAATCATATTATATCTTACCATGAAACATAGAAATGAGATGCGACATCGCGTTCTAAGAAGCATTAGAACACAACTGCTACGATAGGTAGACATTTGCAAACGCTATTTCCTTGCAAGGAAGTGTCGCATTTACATTCATTTGAAGTGTAGACGAGGAATACATAAAACTTCGCAAATCATATTATATCTTACCATGAAACATAGAAATGAGGTGCGACATCGCGTTCTAAGAAGCATTAGAACACTACTGCTACGATAGGTAGACATTTGCAAACGCTATTTCCTTGCAAGGAAGTGCCGCATTTACATTCATTTGAAGTGTAGACGAGGAATACATAACACTCCGCAAATCATATTATATCTTACCATGAAACATAGAAATGAGATGCGATATCGCGTTTTAAGAATCATAAGAACACTATTGCTACGATACGTAGATATCTGCAAACGCTATTTCCTTGCAAAGAAGTGTCGCATTTACATTCATTTGAAGTGTAGACGAGGAGTACATAACACTTCGCAAATCATATTATATCTTACCATGAAACATAGAAATGAGATTCGATATCGCGTTTTAAGAATCATAAGAACTCTATTGCTACGATACGTAGACATCTGCAAACGCTATTTCCTTGCAAGGAAGTGTCGCATTTACATTCATTTGAAGTGTAGACGAGGAATACATAACACTTCGCAAATCATATTATATCTTACCATGAAACATAGAAATGAGGTGCGACATCGCGTTCTAAGAAGCATTAGAACACTACTGCTACGATAGGTAGACATTTGCAAACGCTATTTCCTTGCAAGGAAGTGCCGCATTTACATTCATTTGAAGTGTAGACGAGGAATACATAACACTCCGCAAATCATATTATATCTTACCATGAAACATAGAAATGAGATGCGATATCGCGTTTTAAGAATCATAAGAACACTATTGCTACGATACGTAGATATCTGCAAACGCTATTTCCTTGCAAAGAAGTGTCGCATTTACATTCATTTGAAGTGTAGACGAGGAGTACATAACACTTCGCAAATCATATTATATCTTACCATGAAACATAGAAATGAGATTCGATATCGCGTTTTAAGAATCATAAGAACTCTATTGCTACGATACGTAGACATCTGCAAACGCTATTTCCTTGCAAGGAAGTGTCGCAATTACATTCATTTGAAGTGTAGATGAGGAATACATAACACTTCGCAAATCATATTATATCTTACCATGAAACATAGAAATGAGATGCGATATCGCGTTTTGAGAAGCATCAGAAATCCATTGCTACGGTACGTAGACATCTGCAAACGCTATTTCCTTGCAAGAAAGTGTCGCATTTACATTCATTTGAAGTGTAGACGACGGATACATAACACTTCGCGAATCATATTATATTATACCTTACCATGAAACATAGAAATGAGATGCGATATCGCGTTTTAAGAATCATAAGAACTCCATTGCTACGATACGTAGACATCTGCAAACGCTATTTCCTTGCAAGGAAGTGTCGCATTTACATTCATTTGAAGTGTAGACGAGGAATACATAACACTTCGCAAATCATATTATATCTTACCATGAAACATAGAAATGAGATGCGATATCGCGTTTTAAGAAGCATCAAAAATCCATTGCTACGGTGCGTAGACATCTGCAAACGCTATTTCCTTGCAAGAAAGTGTCGCATTTACATTCATTTGAAGTGTAGACGACGGATACATAACACTTCGCAAATCATATTATACCTTACCATGAAACATAGAAATGAGATGCGATATCGCGTTTTAAGAATCATAAGAACTCCTTTGCTACGATACGTAGACATCTGCAGACGCTATTTCCTAGCAAGGAAGTGTGGCATTTACATTCATTTGAAGTGTAGACGAGGAATACATGACACTTCGCAAATCATATAATATCTTACCATGAAACATAGAAATGAGATGCGATATCGCGTTTTAAGAATCATAAGAACTCTATTGCTACGATACGTAGACATCTGCAAACGCTATTTCCTTGCAAGGAAGTGTCGCATTTACATTCATTTGATGTGTAGACGAGGAATACATAACACTTCGCAAATCATATTATATCTTATCATGAAACATAGAAATGAGTTGCGATATCGCGTTTTAAGAAGCATTAGAACTCCACTGCTACGATACGTAGACATCTGGAAACGCTATTTCCTAGCGAGGAAGTGTCGCATTCACATTCATTTGAAGTGTAGATGAGGAATACATAACACTTCGCAAATCATATTATATCTTACCATGAAACATAGAAATGAGATGCGATATCGCGTTTTAAGAAGCATTAGAACTCTATTGCTACGATACCTAGACATCTGCAGACGCTATTTCCTAGCAAGGAAGTGTCGCATTTACATTCATTTGAAGTGTAGACGAGGAATACATAACACTTCGCAAATCATATTATATCTTACCATGAAACATAGAAATGAGATGCGACATCGCGTTCTAAGAAGGATTAGAACACTACTGCTACGATAGGTAGACATTTGCAAACGCTATTTCCTTGCAAGGAAGTGTCGCATTTACATTCATTTGAAGTGTAGACGAGGAATACATAACACTCCGCAAATCATATTATATCTTACCATGAAACATAGAAATGAGATGCGATATCGCGTTTTAAGAATCATAAGAACACTATTGCTACGATACGTAGATATCTGCAAACGCTATTTCCTTGCAAAGAAGTGTCGCATTTACATTCATTTGAAGTGTAGACGAGGAGTACATAACACTTCGCAAATCATATTATATCTTACCATGAAACATAGAAATGAGTTGCGATATCGCGTTTTAAGAAGCATTAGAACTCCACTGCTACGATACGTAGACATCTGGAAACGCTATTTCCTAGCGAGGAAGTGTCGCATTCACATTCATTTGAAGTGTAGATGAGGAATACATAACACTTCGCAAATCATATTATATCTTACCATGAAACATAGAAATGAGATGCGATATCGCGTTTTAAGAAGCATTAGAACTCTATTGCTACGATACCTAGACATCTGCAGACGCTATTTCCTAGCAAGGAAGTGTCGCATTTACATTCATTTGAAGTGTAGACGAGGAATACATAACACTTCGCAAATCATATTGTATCTTACCATGAAACATAGAAATGAGATGCGACATCGCGTTCTAAGAAGGATTAGAACACTACTGCTACGATAGGTAGACATTTGCAAACGCTATTTCCTTGCAAGGAAGTGTCGCATTTACATTCATTTGAAGTGTAGACGAGGAATACATAAAACTTCGCAAATCATATTACATCTTACCATGAAACATAGAAATGAGATGCGATATCGCGTTTTAAGAAGCATCAGAAATCCATTGCTACGATACGTAGACATCTGCAAACGCTATTTCCTTGCAAGGAAGTGTCGCATTTACATTCATTTGAAGTGTAGGCGAGGAATACATAACACTTCGCAAATCATATTATATCTTACCATGAAACATAGAAATGAGATGCGACATCGCGTTCTAAGAAGGATTAGAACACTACTGCTACAATAGGTAGACATTTGCAAACGCTATTTCCTTGCAAGGAAGTGTCGCATTCACATTCATTTGAAGTGTAGACGAGGAATACATAACACTCCGCAAATCATATTATATCTTACCATGAAACATAGAAATGAGATGCGATATCGCGTTTTAAGAATCATAAGAACACTATTGCTACGATACGTAGATATCTGCAAACGCTATTTCCTTGCAAAGAAGTGTCGCATTTACATTCATTTGAAGTGTAGACGAGGAGTACATAACACTTCGCAAATCATATTATATCTTACCATGAAACATAGAAATGAGATTCGATATCGCGTTTTAAGAATCATAAGAACTCTATTGCTACGATACGTAGACATCTGCAAACGCTATTTCCTTGCAAGGAAGTGTCGCATTTACATTCATTTGAAGTGTAGATGAGGAATACATAACACTTCGCAAATCATATTATATCTTACCATGAAACATAGAAATGAGATGCGATATCGCGTTTTGAGAAGCATCAGAAATCCATTGCTACGGTACGTAGACATCTGCAAACGCTATTTCCTTGCAAGAAAGTGTCGCATTTACATTCATTTGAAGTGTAGACGACGGATACATAACACTTCGCAAATCATATTATATTATACCTTACCATGAAACATAGAAATGAGATGCGATATCGCGTTTTAAGAATCATAAGAACTCCATTGCTACGATGCGTAGACATCTGCAAACGCTATTTCCTTGCAAGGAAGTGTCGCATTTACATTCATTTGAAGTGTAGACGAGGAATACATAACACTTCGCAAATCATATTATATCTTACCATGAAACATAGAAATGAGATGCGATATCGCGTTTTAAGAAGCATCAAAAATCCATTGCTACGGTGCGTAGACATCTGCAAACGCTATTTCCTTGCAAGAAAGTGTCGCATTTACATTCATTTGAAGTGTAGACGACGGATACATAACACTTCGCAAATCATATTATACCTTACCATGAAACATAGAAATGAGATGCGATATCGCGTTTTAAGAATCATAAGAACTCCATTGCTACGATACGTAGACATCTGCAGACGCTATTTCCTAGCAAGGAAGTGTGGCATTTACATTCATTTGAAGTGTAGACGAGGAATACATGACACTTCGCAAATCATATAATATCTTACCATGAAACATAGAAATGAGATGCGATATCGCGTTTTAAGAATCATAAGAACTCTATTGCTACGATACGTAGACATCTGCAAACGCTATTTCCTTGCAAGGAAGTGTCGCATTTACATTCATTTGATGTGTAGACGAGGAATACATAACACTTCGCAAATCATATTATATCTTATCATGAAACATAGAAATGAGTTGCGATATCGCGTTTTAAGAAGCATTAGAACTCCACTGCTACGATACGTAGACATCTGGAAACGCTATTTCCTAGCGAGGAAGTGTCGCATTCACATTCATTTGAAGTGTAGATGAGGAATACATAACACTTCGCAAATCATATTATATCTTACCATGAAACATAGAAATGAGATGCGATATCGCGTTTTAAGAAGCATTAGAACTCTATTGCTACGATACCTAGACATCTGCAGACGCTATTTCCTAGCAAGGAAGTGTCGCATTTACATTCATTTGAAGTGTAGACGAGGAATACATAACACTTCGCAAATCATATTATATCTTACCATGAAACATAGAAATGAGATGCGACATCGCGTTCTAAGAAGGATTAGAACACTACTGCTACGATAGGTAGACATTTGCAAACGCTATTTCCTTGCAAGGAAGTGTCGCATTTACATTCATTTGAAGTGTAGACGAGGAATACATAACACTCCGCAAATCATATTATATCTTACCATGAAACATAGAAATGAGATGCGATATCGCGTTTTAAGAATCATAAGAACACTATTGCTACGATACGTAGATATCTGCAAACGCTATTTCCTTGCAAAGAAGTGTCGCATTTACATTCATTTGAAGTGTAGACGAGGAGTACATAACACTTCGCAAATCATATTATATCTTACCATGAAACATAGAAATGAGATTCGATATCGCGTTTTAAGAATCATAAGAACTCTATTGCTACGATACGTAGACATCTGCAAACGCTATTTCCTTGCAAGGAAGTGTCGCATTTACATTCATTTGAAGTGTAGACGAGGAATACATAACACTTCGCAAATCATATTATATCTTATCATGAAACATAGAAATGAGTTGCGATATCGCGTTTTAAGAAGCATTAGAACTCCACTGCTACGATACGTAGACATCTGGAAACGCTATTTCCTAGCGAGGAAGTGTCGCATTCACATTCATTTGAAGTGTAGATGAGGAATACATAACACTTCGCAAATCATATTATATCTTACCATGAAACATAGAAATGAGATGCGATATCGCGTTTTAAGAAGCATTAGAACTCTATTGCTACGATACCTAGACATCTGCAGACGCTATTTCCTAGCAAGGAAGTGTCGCATTTACATTCATTTGAAGTGTAGACGAGGAATACATAACACTTCGCAAATCATATTGTATCTTACCATGAAACATAGAAATGAGATGCGACATCGCGTTCTAAGAAGGATTAGAACACTACTGCTACGATAGGTAGACATTTGCAAACGCTATTTCCTTGCAAGGAAGTGTCGCATTTACATTCATTTGAAGTGTAGACGAGGAATACATAAAACTTCGCAAATTATATTACATCTTACCATGAAACATAGAAATGAGATGCGATATCGCGTTTTAAGAAGCATCAGAAATCCATTGCTACGATACGTAGACATCTGCAAACGCTATTTCCTTGCAAGGAAGTGTCGCATTTACATTCATTTGAAGTGTAGGCGAGGAATACATAACACTTCGCAAATCATATTATATCTTACCATGAAACATAGAAATGAGGTGCGATATCGCGTTTTAAGAAGCATCAAAAATCCATTGCTACGGTGCGTAGACATCTGCAAACGCTATTTCCTTGCAAGAAAGTGTCGCATTTACATCCATTTGAAGTGTAGACGACGGATACATAACACTTCGCAAATCATATTATACCTTACCATGAAACATAGAAATGAGATGCGATATCGCGTTTTAAGAATCATAAGAACTCCATTGCTACGATACGTAGACACCTGCAAACGCTATTTCCTTGCAAGGAAGTGTCGCATTTACATTCATTTGATGTGTAGACGAGGAATACATAACACTTCGCAAATCATATTATATCTTATCATGAAACATAGAAATGAGTTGCGATATCGCGTTTTAAGAAGCATTAGAACTCCACTGCTACGATACGTAGACATCTGGAAACGCTATTTCCTAGCGAGGAAGTGTCGCATTCACATTCATTTGAAGTGTAGACGAGGAATACATAACACTTCGCAAATCATATTATATCTTACCATGAAACATAGAAATGAGATGCGATATCGCGTTTTAAGAAGCATTAGAACTCTATTGCTACGATACCTAGACATCTGCAGACGCTATTTCCTAGCAAGGAAGTGTGGCATTTACATTCATTTGAAGTATAGACGTGGAATACATGACTCTTCGCAAATCATATAATATCTTACCATGAAACATAGAAATGAGATGCGATATCGCGTTTTAAGAATCATAAGAACTCTATTGCTACGATACGTAGACATCTGCAAACGCTATTTCCTTGCAAGGAAGTGTCGCATTTACATTCTTTTGAAGTGAATGCGAGGTTTACATGACACTTCGCAATGAATATTATACCTTATCATGGAACATAGAAATGAGATGCGATATCAAGTCTTAAGAAGCATTAGGACTCCATCCCTACGATACGTAGACATCTGCAACCGCTATTTCCTAGCAAGAAAGTGTCGCATTTACATTCATTTGAAGTGTAAACGAGGAATACATAACACTTCGCAATGAATATTATATCTTATCATGAAACATAGAAACGAGATACGATATCGCGATTTAAGAAGCATTAGAACCCTATTGCTACGATACGTAGACATCTGCAAACGATATTTCCTATCAAGGATGTGTCGCATTTACATTCATTTGAAGCATAGACGAGGAATACATGACACTTCGCAATGAATAACATATCTTATCATGGAACATAGGAGTCATTTGCGATATCACGTTTTAAGGAGCACTAGAACACTCTCCCTACGATACGTATACATCTGCAATCGCTATTTCCTTGCAAGGATGTGTCGCATTTACATTCATTTGAAGTGTAGACGAGGACTACATAACACTTCGCAATGAATACTATGTCTTATCATGAAACATAGATATGAGATGCGATATCTCGTTTTAAGAAGCAATAGAACTCCATCCCTACGATACGTAGACATCTGCAAACGCTATTTCCTAGCAAGGATGTGTCGCAATTACATTTATTTGAAGTGTAGACGAGGACTACATTTCACTTCGCAAATCATATTATATCTTACCATGAAACATAGAAATGAGATGCGATATGGCGTTTTAAGAAGCATTAGAACTCTATTGCTACGATACGTAGACATCTGCAAACGCTATTTCCTAGCAAGGAAGTGTCGCATTTACATTCATTTGAAGTGTAGACGTGGAATACATAACATTTCGCAATGAATATTACATCTTATCATGAAACATAGAAATGAGATGCGATATCTCGTTTTAAGAAGCATTTGAACCCTATTGCTTCGATACGTAGACATCTGCAAACGCTATTTCCTAGCAAGGAAGTGTCGCATTTACATCCATTTGAGTCGTTGACGAGGAATACATAACACTTCGCAATGAATATTATATCTTACCATGAAACATAGATATGAGATGCAATATCTCGTTTTAAGAAGCATTTGAACTCTATCGCTTCGATACGTAGACATCTACAAACGCTATTTCCTAGCAAGGAAGTGTCGCGTTTACATTCATTTGAAATGTAGACGAGGACTACATAACACTTCGCAAATCATATTATATCTTACCATGAAACATAGAAATGAGATGCGATATGGCGTTTTAAGAAGCATTAGAACTCTATTGCTACGATACGTAGACATCTGCAAACGCTATTTCCTAGCAAGGAAGTGTCGCATTTACATTCATTTGAAGTGTAGACGTGGAATACATAACATTTTGCAATGAATAGTACATCTTATCATGAAACATAGAAATGAGATGCGATATCTCGTTTTAAGAAGCATTTGAACTCTATCGCTTCGATACCTAGATATCTGCAAACGCTATTTCCTTTAATGGAAGTGTCGCATTTATATTCATTTGAAGTGTAGACAAGGAATACATAACACTTCGCCAGTCATATTATATCTTACCATTGAACATAGAAATGAGATGCGATATCGCGGTTTAAGAAGCATTAGAACACTATTGCTACGATACGTAGACATCTACAGACGCTATTTCCTTGCAAGCAAGTGTCGCATTTACATTCATTTGAAGTGTAGACGAGGAATATATAACATTTCGCAATGAATGTTACATCTTATCATGAAACATAGAAATGTGATGCGATATCTCGTTTTAAGAAGCATTTGAACTCTATGGCTTCGATACGTAGACATCTACAAACGCTATTTCCTAGCAAGGAAGTGTCGCATTTACATTCACTTGAAGTGTAAACGAGGACTACATAACACTTCGCAATGAATATTATATCTTACCATGAAACATAGATATGAGATGCAATATCTCGTTTTAAGAAGCATTTGAACTCTATCGCTTCGATACGTAGACATCTGCAAACGCTATTTCCTTGAAAGGAAGTGTCGCATTTACATTCTTCTGAAGAGAATACAAGGTATACATAACACTTTACAATGAATATTATATCCTATCATGCAACATAGAAATGAGATACGATATCGCGTTTTAAGAAGCATTTGAACTCTATCCCTACGACACGTAAACATCTGCAAACGCTATTTCCTAGAAAGGAAGTGTCGCATTTACATTCATTTGAAGTGCAGACGAGGAATATATAACATTTCGCAATGAATATTACATCTTATCATGAAACATAGATATGAGATGCAATATCTCGTTTTAAGAAGCATTTGAACTCTATCGCTTCGATACGTAGACATCTGCAAACGCTATTTCCTTGAAAGGAAGTGTCGCATTTACATTCTTCTGAAGAGAATACAAGGTATACATAACACTTTACAATGAATATTATATCCTATCATGCAACATAGAAATGAGATACGATATCGCGTTTTAAGAAGCATTTGAACTCTATCCCTACGACACGTAAACATCTGCAAACGCTATTTCCTAGAAAGGAAGTGTCGCATTTACATTCATTTGAAGTGCAGACGAGGAATATATAACATTTCGCAATGAATATTACATCTTATCATGAAACATAGATATGAGATGCAATATCTCGTTTTAAGAAGCATTTGAACTCTATCGCTTCGATACGTAGACATCTGCAAACGCTATTTCCTTGCATGGCAGTGTCGCATTTACATTCATTTGAAGTGTAGACGAGGAATACATAACACTTCGCAATGAATATTACATCTTATCATGAAACGTAGAAATGAGATGCGATATCACGTTTTAAGAAGCAATAGAACTCTATCCCTACGATACGTAGACATCTGCAAACGCTATTACCTAGCAAGGAAGTGTCGCATTTACATTCACTTGAAGTGTAGACGAGGACTACAAAACAATTCTCAAGTCATATTATATCTTACCATGAAACATAGAAACGGGATGCAATATCTCGTTTTATGAAGCATTTGAACTCTATCGCTTCGATACGTAGACATCTTCAAACGCTATTTCCTAGCAAGGAAGTGTCGCATTTACATTCTTTTGAAGTGAATAATAGGTATTCATAACACTTCGCAATGAATACTATACCATGTCATGAACCGTAGAAATGAGATGCGATATCGCGCTTTAAGAAGCATTAGAACTCTATTGCTACGATACGTAGACATCTACAAACGCTATTTCCTAGCAAGGAAGTGTCGCGTTTACATTCATTTGAAATGTAGACGAGGACTACATAACACTTCGCAAATCATATTATATCTTACCATGAAACATAGAAATGAGATGCGATATGGCGTTTTAAGAAGCATTAGAACTCTATTGCTACGATACGTAGACATCTGCAAACGCTATTTCCTAGCAAGGAAGTGTCGCATTTACATTCATTTGAAGTGTAGACGTGGAATACATAACATTTCGCAATGAATATTACATCTTATCATGAAACATAGAAATGAGATGCGATATCTCGTTTTAAGAAGCATTTGAACTCTATTGCTTCGATACGTAGACATCTGCAAACGCTATTTCCTAGCAAGGAAGTGTCGCATTTACATCCATTTGAGTCGTTGACGAGGAATACATAACACTTCGCAATGAATATTATATCTTACCATGAAACATAGATATGAGATGCAATATCTCGTTTTAAGAAGCATTTGAACTCTATCGCTTCGATACGTAGACATCTACAAACGCTATTTCCTAGCAAGGAAGTGTCGCGTTTACATTCATTTGAAATGTAGACGAGGACTACATAACACTTCGCAAATCATATTATATCTTACCATGAAACATAGAAATGAGATGCGATATGGCGTTTTAAGAAGCATTAGAACTCTATTGCTACGATACGTAGACATCTGCAAACGCTATTTCCTAGCAAGGAAGTGTCGCATTTACATTCATTTGAAGTGTAGACGTGGAATACATAACATTTCGCAATGAATATTACATCTTATCATGAAACATAGAAATGAGATGCGATATCTCGTTTTAAGAAGCATTTGAACTCTATTGCTTCGATACGTAGACATCTGCAAACGCTATTTCCTAGCAAGGAAGTGTCGCATTTACATCCATTTGAGTCGTTGACGAGGAATACATAACACTTCGCAATGAATATTATATCTTACCATGAAACATAGATATGAGATGCAATATCTCGTTTTAAGAAGCATTTGAACTCTATCGCTTCGATACGTAGACATCTTCATACGCTATTGCCTAGCAAGGAAGTGTCGCATTTACATTCTTTTGAAGTGAATAATAGGTATACATAACACTTCGCAATGAATACTATACCATGTCATGAACCGTAGAAATGAAATGCGATATCGCGTTTTAAGAAGCATTAGAACCCTATTGCTACGATACGTAGACATCTACAAACGCTATTTCCTAGCAAGGAAGTGTCGCGTTTACATTCATTTGAAATGTAGACGAGGACTACATAACACTTCGCAAATCATATTATATCTTACCATGAAACATAGAAATGAGATGCGATATCGCGTTTTAAGAAGCATTAGAACTCTATTGCTACGATACGTAGACATCTGCAAACGCTATTTCCTAGCAAGGAAGTGTCGCATTTACATTCATTTGAAGTGTAGACGTGGAATACATAACATTTTGCAATGAATAGTACATCTTCTCATGAAACATAGAAATGAGATGCGATATCTCGTTTTAAGAAGCATTTGAACTCTATCGCTTCGATACCTAGATATCTGCAAACGCTATTTCCTTTAATGGAAGTGTCGCATTTATATTCATTTGAAGTGTAGACAAGGAATACATAACACTTCGCCAGTCATATTATATCTTACCATTGAACATAGAAATGAGATGCGATATCGCGGTTTAAGAAGCATTAGAACACTATTGCTACGATACGTAGACATCTACAAACGCTATTTCCTTGCAAGCAAGTGTCGCATTTACATTCATTTGAAGTGTAGACGAGGAATATATAACATTTCGCAATGAATGTTACATCTTATCATGAAACATAGAAATGTGATGCGATATCTCGTTTTAAGAAGCATTTGAACTCTATGGCTTCGATACGTAGACATCTACAAACGCTATTTCCTAGCAAGGAAGTGTCGCATTTACATTCACTTGAAGTGTAAACGAGGACTACATAACACTTCGCAATGAATATTATATCTTACCATGAAACATAGATATGAGATGCAATATCTCGTTTTAAGAAGCATTTGAACTCTATCGCTTCGATACGTAGACATCTGCAAACGCTATTTCCTTGAAAGGAAGTGTCGCATTTACATTCTTCTGAAGAGAATACAAGGTATACATAACACTTTACAATGAATATTATATCCTATCATGCAACATAGAAATGAGATACGATATCGCGTTTTAAGAAGCATTTGAACTCTATCCCTACGACACGTAAACATCTGCAAACGCTATTTCCTAGAAAGGAAGTGTCGCATTTACATTCATTTGAAGTGCAGACGAGGAATATATAACATTTCGCAATGAATATTACATCTTATCATGAAACATAGATATGAGATGCAATATCTCGTTTTAAGAAGCATTTGAACTCTATCGCTTCGATACGTAGACATCTGCAAACGCTATTTCCTTGCATGGCAGTGTCGCATTTACATTCATTTGAAGTGTAGACGAGGAATACATAACACTTCGCAATGAATATTACATCTTATCATGAAACGTAGAAATGAGATGCGATATCACGTTTTAAGAAGCAATAGAACTCCATCCCTACGATACGTAGACATCTGCAAACGCTATTTCCTAGCAAGGATGTGTCGCAATTACATTTATTTGAAGTGTAGACGAGGACTACATTTCACTTCGCAAATCATATTATATCTTACCATGAAACATAGAAATGAGATGCGATATCTCGTTTTAAGAAGCATTTGAACTCTATTGCTTCGATACGTAGACATCTGCAAACGCTATTTCCTAGCAAGGATGTGTCGCAATTACATTTATTTGAAGTGTAGACGAGGACTACATTTCACTTCGCAAATCATATTATATCTTACCATGAAACATAGAAACGAGATGCAATATCTCGTTTTAAGAAGAATTTGAACTCTATCGCTTCGATACGTAGACATCTTCAAACGCTATTTCCTAGCAAGGAAGTGTCGCATTTACATTCTTTTGAAGTGAATAATAGGTATACATAACACTTCGCAATGAATACTATACCATGTCATGAACCGTAGAAATGAGATGCGATATCGCGCTTTAAGAAGCATTAGAACTCTATTGCTACGATACGTAGACATCTGCAAACGCTATTGCCTAGCAAGGAAGTGTCGCATTACATTCTTTAGAAGTGAATAATAGGCATACATAACACTTCGCAATGAATAATATACCATGTCATGAACCGTAGAAATGAAATGCGATATCGCGTTTTAAGAAGCATTAGAACTCTATTGCTACGATACGTAGACATCTACAAACGCTATTTCCTAGCGAGGAAGTGTCGCGTTTACATTCATTTGAAATGTACACGAGGACTACATAACACTTCGCAAATCATATTATATCTTACCATGAAACATAGAAATGAGATGCGATATCGCGTTTTAAGAAGCATTAGAACTCTATTGCTACGATACGTAGACATCTGCAAACGCTATTTCCTAGCAAGGAAGTGTCGCATTTACATTCATTTGAAGTGTAGACGTGGAATACATAACATTTCGCAATGAATATTACATCTTATCATGAAACATAGAAATGAGGTGCGATATCTCGTTTTAAGAAGCATTTGAACTCTATTGCTTCGATACGTAGACATCTGCAAACGCTATTTCCTAGCAAGGAAGTGTCGCATTTATATACATGTAAAGTGTAGACGAGGAATACATAACACTTCGCAGTGAATATTGCATCTTATCATGAAACATAGAAATGAGATGCGATATCTCGTTTCAAGAAGCATTTGAACTCTATTGCTACGATACGTAGACATCTGCAAACGATATTTCCTAGCAAGGAAGTGTCGAATTTACATTCTTTTGAAGTGAATTCGTGGTTTACATGACACTTCGCAATGAATATTATACCTTATCATGAAACATAGAAATGGGATGCATTATCTCGTTTTAAGATGCATTTGAACTCAATTGCTCCGATGCGTAGACATCTGCAATCGCTATATCCTAGCAAGTAAGTGTCGCATTTACATACTTTTAAAGTGAATGCGAGGTTTATATAACACTTCGCCATTAATATTATACTTTACCATGAAACATAGAAATGAGATGCGATATCGCGTTTTAAGAAGCATTAGAACTCTATCACTACGATACGTTAACATCTGCAAACGCTATTTCCTTGCAAGGAAGTGTCGCATTTACATTCATTTGAAGTGTAGACGAGGAATACATAAACTTCGCAATGAATATTACATCTTATCATGAAATATAGAAATGAGAAGCGATATCTCGTTTTAAGAAGCTTCTGAACTCTATTGCTTCGATACGTAGACCTCTGGAAACGCTATTTCCTAGCAAGGAAGTGTCGCATTTACATTCATTTGAATCGTAGACGAGGAATGCATAACACTTCGCAATGAATATTATATCTTATCATGAAACATGGATATGAGGTGCGATATCTCGTTTTCAGAAGCATTTGAAATCTATCGCTTCGATACGTAGACATCTGCAAACGCTATATCCTTGCAAGGAAGTGTCGCATTTACATTCTTTTGAAGTGAATAATAGGTATACATAACACTTCGCAATGAATACTATACCATGTCATGAACCGTAGAAATGAGATGCGATATCGCGTTTTAAGAAGCATTAGAACTCTATTGCTACGATACGTAGACATCTACAAACGCTATTTCCTAGCAAGGAAGTGTCGCGTTTACATTCATTTGAAATGTAGACGAGGACTACATAACACTTCGCAAATCATATTATATCTTACCATGAATCATAGAAATGAGATGCGATATCGCGTTTTAAGAAGCATTAGGACTCTATTGCTACGATACGTAGACATGTGCAAACGCTATTTCCTAGCGAGGAAATGTCGCATTTACATTCATTTGAAGTGTAGACGAGGAATATATAACATTTCGCAATGAATGTTACATCTTATCATGAAACATAGAAATGTGATGCGATATCTCGTTTTAAGAAGCATTTGAACTCTATGGCTTCGATACGTAGACATCTACAAACGCTATTTCCTAGCAAGGAAGTGTCGCATTTACATTCATTTGAATCGTAGACGAGGAATGCATAACACTTCGCAATGAATATTATATCTTATCATGAAACATAGATATGAGGTGCGATATCTCGTTTTAAGAAGCATTTGAACTCTATTGCTTCGATACGTAGACATCTGCAAACGCCATTTCCTTGCAAGGAAGTGTCGCATTAACATTCTTTTGAAGTGAATAATAGGTATACACAACACCTCGCAATGAATACTATACCTTGTCATGATACGTAGAAATGAGATGCGATATCGCGTTTTAAGAAGCATTAGAACTCTATTGCTACGATACGTAGACATCTGCAAACGCTATTTCCTAGCAAGGAAATGCCGCATTTACTTTCATTTGAAGTGTAGACGTGGAATACATAACATTTTGCAATGAATATTACATCTTATCATGAAACATAGAAATGAGATGCGATATCTCGTTTTAAGAAGCATTTGAACTTTATCGCTTCGATACCTAGATATCTGCAAACGCTATTTCCTTTAATGGAAGTGTCGCATTTATATTCATTTGAAGTGTAGACAAGGAATACATAACACTTCGCCAGTCATATTATATTTTACCATTGAACACAGAAATGAGATGCGATATCGCGGTTTAAGAAGCATTAGAACACTATTGCTACGATACGTAGACATCTACAAACGCTATTTCCTTGCAAGCAAGTGTCGCATTTACATTCATTTGAAGTGTAGACGAGGAATATATAACATTTCGCAATGAATGTTACATCTTATCATGAAACATAGAAATGTGATGCGATATCTCGTTTTAAGAAGCATTTGAACTCTATGGCTTCGATACGTAGACATCTACAAACGCCATTTCCTGGCAAGGAAGTGTCGCATTTACATTCATTTGAAGTGTAAACGAGGACTACATAACACTTCGCATTGAATATTATATCTTACCATGAAACATAGATATGAGATGCAATATCTCGTTTTAAGAAGCATTTGAACTCTATCGCTTCGATACGTAGACATCTACAAACGCTATTTCCTTGCAAGCAAGTGTCGCATTTACATTCATTTGAAGTGTAGACGAGGAATATATAACATTTCGCAATGAATGTTACATCTTATCATGAAACATAGAAATGTGATGCGATATCTCGTTTTAAGAAGCATTTGAACTCTATGGCTTCGATACGTAGACATCTACAAACGCTATTTCCTAGCGAGGAAGTATCACATTCACATTCATTTGAAGTGTAGACGAGGAATACATAACACTTCGCAAATCATGTTATACCTTACCATGAAACATAGAAATGAGATACGATATCGCGTTTTAAGAATCATAAGAACTCTATTGCTACGATACGTAGACATCTACAAACGCTATTTCCTAGCAAGGAAGTGTCGCGTTTACATTCATTTGAAATGTAGACGAGGACTACATAACACCTCGCAAATCATATTATATCTTACCATGAAACATAGAAATGAGATGCGATAGCGCGTTTTAGGAAGCATTAGAACTCTATTGCTACGATACGTAGACATCTGCAAACGCTATTTCCTTGCAAGGAAGTGTCGCATTTACATTCATTTGAATCGTAAACGAGGAATGCATAACACTTCGCAATGAATATTATATCTTATCATGAAACATAAATATGAGATGCGATATCTCGTTTTAAGAAGCATTTGAACACTATGGCTTCGATACGTAGACATCTACAAACGCTATTTCCTAGCGAGGAAGTATCACATTCACATTCATTTGAAGTGTAGACGAGGAATACATAACACTTCGCAAATCATGTTATACCTTACCATGAAACATAGAAATGAGATACGATATCGCGTTTTAAGAATCATAAGAACTCTATTGCTACGATACGTAGACATCTACAAACGCTATTTCCTAGCAAGGAAGTGTCGCGTTTACATTCATTTGAAATGTAGACGAGGACTACATAACACCTCGCAAATCATATTATATCTTACCATGAAACATAGAAATGAGATGCGATAGCGCGTTTTAGGAAGCATTAGAACTCTATTGCTACGATACGTAGACATCTGCAAACGCTATTTCCTTGCAAGGAAGTGTCGCATTTACATTCATTTGAATCGTAAACGAGGAATGCATAACACTTCGCAATGAATATTATATCTTATCATGAAACATAAATATGAGATGCAATATCTCGTTTTAAGAAGCATTTGAACTCTATTGCTACGATACGTAGACATCTGCAAACGCTATTTCCTTGCTAAGAAGTGTCGCATTTACATCCATTTGAAGTGTAGACGAGGAATACGTAACACCTCGCAAATCATATTATATCTTACCATGAAACATAGAAATGAGATGCGATATCGCGTTTTAAGAATCATAAGAACTCTATTGCTACGAAACGTAGACATCTGCAAACGCTATATCCTTGCAAGGAAGTGTCGCATTTACATTCATTTGATGTGTAGACGAGGAATACATAACACTTCGCAAATCATATTATATCATACCATGAAACATAGAAATGAGATGCGATATCGCGTTTTAAGAAGCATTAGAACTCTATTGCTACGATACGTAGACATCTGCAAACGCTATTTCCTTGCAAGGAAGTGTCGCATTTACATTCATTTGATGTGTAGACAAGGAATACATAACACTTCGCAAATCGTATTATATCTTATCATGATACATAGAAATGAGTTGCGATATCGCGTTTTAAGAAGCATTAGAACTCTACTGCTACGATACGTAGACATCTGCAAACGCTATTTCCTAGCGAGGAAGTGTCGCATTTACATTCATTTGAAGTGTAGACGAGGAATACATAACACTTCGCAAACCATATTATATCTTACCATGAAACATAGAAATGAGATGCGACATCGCGTTCTAAGAAGCATTAGAACACTACTGCTACGATAGGTAGACACTTGCAAACGCTATTTCCTAGCGAGGAAGTATCGCATTCACATTCATTTGAAGTGTAGACGAGGAATACATAACACTCCGCAAATCATATTATATCTTACCATGAAACATAGAAATGTGATGCGATATCGCTTTTTAAGAATCATAAGAACTATATTGCTACGATACGTAGACATCTGCAAACGCTATTTCCTTGCAAAGAAGTGTCGCATTTACATTCATTTGAAGTGTAGACGAGGAATACATAACACTTCGCAAACCATATTGTATCTTACCATGAAACATAGAAATGAGATGCGACATCGCGTTCTAAGAAGCATTAGAACACTACTGCTACGATAGGTAGACATTTGCAAACGCTATTTCCTTGCAAGGAAGTGTCGCATTTACATTCATTTGAAGTGTAGACGAGGAATACATAACACTTCGCAAACCATATTATATCTTACCATGAAACATAGAAATGAGATGCGACATCGCGTTCTAAGAAGCATTAGAACACTACTGCTACGATAGGTAGACACTTGAAAACGCTATTTCCTAGCGAGGAAGTATCGCATTCACATTCATTTGAAGTGTAGACGAGGAATACATAACACTTCGCAAATCATATTATACCTTACCATGAAACATAGAAATGAGATGCGATATCGCGTTTTAAGAATCATAAGAACTCTATTGCTACGATACATAGACATCTGCAAACGCTATTTCCTTGCAAGGAAGTGTCGCATTTACATTCATTTGAAGTGTAGACGAGGAATACATAACACTTCGCATTTCATATTATATCTTACCATGAAACATAGAAATGAGATGCGATATCGCGTTTTAAGAAGCAATAGAACTCTATTGCTACGATACGTAGACATCTGCAAACGCTATTTGCTTGCAAGGAAGTGTCGCATTTACATTCATTTGAAGTGTAGACGAGGAATACATAACATTTCGCAAATCATATTATATCTTACCATGAAACATAGAAATGAGATGCGATATCGCTTTTTAAGAATCATAAGAACTCTATTGCTACGATACGTGGACATCTGCAAACGCTATTTCCTTTCAAGGCAGTGTCGCATTTACATTCATTTGAAGTGTAGACGAGGAATACATAGCATTTCGCAAATCATATTATATCTTACCATGAAACATAGAAATGAGATGCGATATCGCGCTTTAAGAATCATAAGAACTCTATTGCTACGATACGTGGACATCTGCAAACGCTATTTCCTTTCAAGGCAGTGTCGCATTTACATTCATTTGAAGTGTAGACGAGGAATACATAACACTCCGCAAATCATATTATATCTTACCATGAAACATAGAAATGTGATGCGATATAGCCTTTTAAGAATCATAAGAACTCTATTGCTACGATACGTGGACATCTGCAAACGCTATTTCCTTTCAAGGCAGTGTCGCATTTTCATTCATTTGAAGTGTAGACGAGGAATACATAACACTCCGCAAATCATATTATATCTTACCATGAAACATAGAAATGTGATGCGATATAGCGTTTTAAGAATCATAAGAACTCTACTGCTACGATACGTAGACATCTGCAAACGCTATTTCCTAGCGAGGAAGTGTCGCATTTACATTCATTTGAAGTGTAGACGAGGAATACATAACACTTCGCAAACCATATTATATCTTACCATGAAACATAGAACTGAGATGCGATATCGCGTTTTAAGAAGCATCAGAAATCCATTGCTACGATACGTAGACATCTGCAAACGCTATTTCCTAGCGAGGAAGTATCACATTCACATTCATTTGAAGTGTAGACGAGGAATACATAACACTTCGCAAATCATGTTATACCTTACCATGAAACATAGAAATGAGATACGATATCGCGTTTTAAGAATCATAAGAACTCTATTGCTACGATACGTAGACATCTACAAACGCTATTTCCTAGCAAGGAAGTGTCGCGTTTACATTCATTTGAAATGTAGACGAGGACTACATAACACCTCGCAAATCATATTATATCTTACCATGAAACATAGAAATGAGATGCGATAGCGCGTTTTAGGAAGCATTAGAACTCTATTGCTACGATACGTAGACATCTGCAAACGCTATTTCCTTGCAAGGAAGTGTCGCATTTACATTCATTTGAATCGTAAACGAGGAATGCATAACACTTCGCAATGAATATTATATCTTATCATGAAACATAAATATGAGATGCAATATCTCGTTTTAAGAAGCATTTGAACTCTATTGCTACGATACGTAGACATCTGCAAACGCTATTTCCTTGCTAAGAAGTGTCGCATTTACATCCATTTGAAGTGTAGACGAGGAATACGTAACACCTCGCAAATCATATTATATCTTACCATGAAACATAGAAATGAGATGCGATATCGCGTTTTAAGAATCATAAGAACTCTATTGCTACGATACGTAGACATCTGCAAACGCTATTTCCTTGCAAGGAAGTGTCGCATTTACATTCATTTGATGTGTAGACGAGGAATACATAACACTTCGCAAATCATATTATATCTTATCATGATACATAGAAATGAGTTGCGATATCGCGTTTTAAGAAGCATTAGAACTCTACTGCTACGATACGTAGACATCTGCATACGCTATTTCCTTGCAAGGAAGTGTCGCATTTACATTCATTTGATGTGTAGACGAGGAATACATAACACTTCGCAAATCATATTATATCTTATCATGGAACATAGAAATGAGTTGCGATATCGCGTTTTAAGAAGCATTAGAACTCTACTGCTACGACACGTAGACATCTGCAAACGCTATTTCCAAGCGAGGAAGTGTCGCATTTACAATCATTTGAAGTGTAGACGAGGAATACATAACACTTCGCAAACCATATTATATCTTACCATGAAACATAGAACTGAGATGCGATATCGCGTTTTAAGAAGCATCAGAAATCCATTGCTACGATACGTAGACATCTGCAAACGCTATTTCCTAGCGAGGAAGTATCACATTCACATTCATTTGAAGTGTAGACGAGGAATACATAACACTTCGCAAATCATGTTATACCTTACCATGAAACATAGAAATGAGATACGATATCGCGTTTTAAGAATCATAAGAACTCTATTGCTACGATACGTAGACATCTACAAACGCTATTTGCTAGCAAGGAAGTGTCGCGTTTACATTCATTTGAAATGTAGACGAGGACTACATAACACCTCGCAAATCATATTATATCTTACCATGAAACATAGAAATGAGATGCGATAGCGCGTTTTAGGAAGCATTAGAACTCTATTGCTACGATACGTAGACATCTGCAAACGCTATTTCCTTGCAAGGAAGTGTCGCATTTACATTCATTTGAATCGTAAACGAGGAATGCATAACACTTCGCAATGAATATTATATCTTATCATGAAACATAAATATGAGATGCAATATCTCGTTTTAAGAAGCATTTGAACTCTATTGCTACGATACGTAGACATCTGCAAACGCTATTTCCTTGCTAAGAAGTGTCGCATTTACATCCATTTGAAGTGTAGACGAGGAATACGTAACACCTCGCAAATCATATTATATCTTACCATGAAACATAGAAATGAGATGCGATATCGCGTTTTAAGAATCATAAGAACTCTATTGCTACGATACGTAGACATCTGCAAACGCTATATCCTTGCAAGGAAGTGTCGCATTTACATTCATTTGATGTGTAGACGAGGAATACATAACACTTCGCAAATCATATTATATCATACCATGAAACATAGAAATGAGATGCGATATCGCGTTTTAAGAAGCATTAGAACTCTATTGCTACGATACGTAGACATCTGCAAACGCTATTTCCTTGCAAGGAAGTGTCGCATTTACATTCATTTGATGTGTAGACGAGGAATACATAACACTTCGCAAATCATATTATATCTTATCATGATACATAGAAATGAGTTGCGATATCGCGTTTTAAGAAGCATTAGAACTCTACTGCTACGATACGTAGACATCTGCAAACGCTATTTCCTAGCGAGGAAGTGTCGCATTTACATTCATTTGAAGTGTAGACGAGGAATACATAACACTTCGCAAACCATATTATATCTTACCATGAAACATAGAAATGAGATGCGACATCGCGTTCTAAGAAGCATTAGAACACTACTGCTACGATAGGTAGACACTTGCAAACGCTATTTCCTAGCGAGGAAGTATCGCATTCACATTCATTTGAAGTGTAGACGAGGAATACATAACACTCCGCAAATCATATTATATCTTACCATGCAACATAGAAATGTGATGCGATATCGCTTTTTAAGAATCATAAGAACTCTATTGCTACGATACGTAGACATCTGCAAACGCTATTTCCTTGCAAAGAAGTGTCGCATTTACATTCATTTGAAGTGTAGACGAGGAATACATAACACTTCGCAAACCATATTGTATCTTACCATGAAACATAGAAATGAGATGCGACATCGCGTTCTAGGAAGCATTAGAACACTACTGCTACGATAGGTAGACATTTGCAAACGCTATTTCCTTGCAAGGAAGTGTCGCATTTACATTCATTTGAAGTGTAGACGAGGAATACATAACACTTCGCAAACCATATTATATCTTACCATGAAACATAGAAATGAGATGCGACATCGCGTTCTAAGAAGCATTAGAACACTACTGCTACGATAGGTAGACACTTGAAAACGCTATTTCCTAGCGAGGAAGTATCGCATTCACATTCATTTGAAGTGTAGACGAGGAATACATAACACTTCGCAAATCATATTATACCTTACCATGAAACATAGAAATGAGATGCGATATCGCGTTTTAAGAATCATAAGAACTCTATTGCTACGATACATAGACATCTGCAAACGCTATTTCCTTGCAAGGAAGTGTCGCATTTACATTCATTTGAAGTGTAGACGAGGAATACATAACACTTCGCATTTCATATTATATCTTACCATGAAACATAGAAATGAGATGCGATATCGCGTTTTAAGAAGCATCAGAAATCCATTGCTACAATACGTAGACATCTGCAAACGCTATTTCCTGGCAAGAAAGTGTCGCATTTACATTCATTTGAAGTGTAGACGAGGAATACATAACATTTCGCAAATCATATTATATCTTACCATGAAACATAGAAATGAGATGCGATATCGCGTTTTAAGAATCATAAGAACTCTATTGCTACGATACGTGGACATCTGCAAACGCTATTTCCTTTCAAGGCAGAGTCGCATTTACATTCATTTGAAGTGTAGACGAGGAATACATAACATTTCGCAAATCATATTATATCTTACCATGAAACATAGAAATGAGATGCGATATCGCGCTTTAAGAATCATAAGAACTCTATTGCTACGATACGTGGACATCTGCAAACGCTATTTCCTTTCAAGGCAGTGTCGCATTTACATTCATTTGAAGTGTAGACGAGGAATACATAACACTCCGCAAATCATATTATATCTTACCATGAAACATAGAAATGTGATGCGATATAGCCTTTTAAGAATCATAAGAACTCTATTGCTACGATACGTGGACATCTGCAAACGCTATTTCCTTTCAAGGCAGTGTCGCATTTTCATTCATTTGAAGTGTAGACGAGGAATACATAACACTCCGCAAATCATATTATATCTTACCATGAAACATAGAAATGTGATGCGATATAGCGTTTTAAGAATCATAAGAACTCTATTGCAACGATACGTAGACATCTGCAAACGCTATTTCCTTGCAAAGAAGTGTCGCATTTACATTCATTTGAAGTGTAGACGAGGAATACATAACACTTCGCAAATCATATTATATCTTACCATGAAACATAGAAATGAGATGCGATATCGCGTTTTAAGAAGCATCAGAAATCCATTGCTACAATACGTAGACATCTGCAAACGCTATTTCCTGGCAAGAAAGTGTCGCATTTACATTCATTTGATGTGTAGACGAGGAATACATAACACTTCGCAAATCATATTATATCTTATCATGGAACATAGAAATGAGTTGCGATATCGCGTTTTAAGAAGCATTAGAACTCTACTGCTACGATACGTAGACATCTGCAAACGCTATTTCCTAGCGAGGAAGTGTCGCATTTACATTCATTTGAAGTGTAGACGAGGAATACATAACACTTCGCAAACCATATTATATCTTACCATGAAACATAGAACTGAGATGCGATATCGCGTTTTAAGAAGCATCAGAAATCCATTGCTACGATACGTAGACATCTGCAAACGCTATTTCCTAGCGAGCAAGTGTCGCATTCACATTCATTTCAAGTGTAGACGAGGAATACATAACACTTCGCAAATCATATTATATCTTACCATGAAACATAGAAATGAGATGCGATATCGCGTCTTAAGAAGCATTAGAACTACTTTGCTACGATACGTAGACATCTGCAAACGCTATTTCCTTGCAAGGAAGTGTCGCATTTACATTCATTTGAATCGTAAACGAGGAATGCATAACACTTCGCAATGAATATTATATCTTATCATGAAACATAGATATGAGATGCAATATCTCGTTTTAAGAAGCATTTGAACTCTATTGCTACGATACGTAGACATCTGCAAACGCTATTTCCTTCCAAAGAAGTGTCGCATTTACATTCATTTGAAGTGTAGACGAGGAATACATAACACGTCGCAAATCATATTATATCTTACCATGAAACATAGAACTGAGATGCGATATCGCGTTTTAAGAAGCATCAGAAATCCATTGCTACGATACGTAGACATCTGCAAACGCTATTTCCTAGCGAGGAAGTGTCGCGTTCACATTCATTTCAAGTGTAGACGAGGAATACATAACACTTCGCAAATCATATTATATCTTACCATGAAACATAGAAATGAGACGCGATATCGCGTTTTAAGAAGCATTAGAACTCTTTTGCTACGATACGTAGACATCTGCAAACGCTATTTCCTTGCAAGGAAGTGTCGCATTTACATTCTTTTGAAGTGAATAATAGGTATACATAACACTTCGCAATGAATACTATACCATGTCATGAACCGTAGAAATGAGATGCGATATCGCGTTTTAAGAATCATAAGAACTCTATTGCTACGATACGTAGACATCTGCAAACGCTATATCCTTGCAAGGAAGTGTCGCATTTACATTCATTTGATGTGTAGACGAGGAATACATAACACTTCGCAAACCATATTATATCATACCATGAAACATAGAAATGAGATGCGATATCGCGTTTTAAGAAGCATTATAACTCTATTGCTACGATACGTAGACATCTGCAAACGCTTTTTCCTTGCAAGGAAGTGTCGCATTTACATTCATTTGATGTGTAGACGAGGAATACATAACACTTCGCAAATCATATTATATCTTATCATGATACATAGAAATGAGTTGCGATATCGCGTTTTAAGAAGCATTAGAACTCTACTGCTACGATACGTAGACATCTGCAAACGCTATTTCCTAGCGAGGAAGTGTCGCATTTACATTCATTTGAAGTGTAGACGAGGAATACATAACACTTCGCAAACCATATTATATCTTACCATGAAACATAGAAATGAGATGCGACATCGCGTTCTAAGAAGCATTAGAACACTACTGCTACGATAGGTAGACACTTGAAAACGCTATTTCCTAGCGAGGAAGTATCGCATTCACATTCATTTGAAGTGTAGACGAGGAATACATAACACTTCGCAAATCATATTATAGCTTACCATGAAACATAGAAATGAGATGCGATATCGCGTTTTAAGAATCATAAGAACTCTATTGCTACGATACATAGACATCTGCAAACGCTATTTCCTTGCAAGGAAGTGTCGCATTTACATTCATTTGAAGTGTAGACGAGGAATACATAACACTTCGCATTTCATATTATATCTTACCATGAAACATAGAAATGAGATGCGATATCGCGTTTTAAGAAGCATTAGAACTCTACTGCTACGATACGTAGACATCTGCAAACGCTATTTCCTAGCGAGGAAGTGTCGCATTTACATTCATTTGAAGTGTAGACGAGGAATACATAACACTTCGCAAACCATATTATATCTTACCATGAAACATAGAAATGAGATGCGACATCGCGTTCTAAGAAGCATTAGAACACTACTGCTACGATAGGTAGACACTTGCAAACGCTATTTCCTAGCGAGGAAGTATCGCATTCACATTCATTTGAAGTGTAGACGAGGAATACATAACACTCCGCAAATCATATTATATCTTACCATGAAACATAGAAATGTGATGCGATATCGCTTTTTAAGAATCATAAGAACTCTATTGCTACGATACGTAAACATCTGCAAACGCTATTTCCTTGCAAAGAAGTGTCGCATTTACATTCATTTGAAGTGTAGACGAGGAATACATAACACTTCGCAAACCATATTGTATCTTACCATGAAACATAGAAATGAGATGCGACATCGCGTTCTAGGAAGCATTAGAACACTACTGCTACGATAGGTAGACATTTGCAAACGCTATTTCCTTGCAAGGAAGTGTCGCATTTACATTCATTTGAAGTGTAGACGAGGAATACATAACACTTCGCAAACCATATTATATCTTACCATGAAACATAGAAATGAGATGCGACATCGCGTTCTAAGAAGCATTAGAACACTACTGCTACGATAGGTAGACACTTGAAAACGCTATTTCCTAGCGAGGAAGTATCGCATTCACATTCATTTGAAGTGTAGACGAGGAATACATAACACTTCGCAAATCATATTATACCTTACCATGAAACATAGAAATGAGATGCGATATCGCGTTTTAAGAATCATAAGAACTCTATTGCTACGATACATAGACATCTGCAAACGCTATTTCCTGGCAAGAAAGTGTCGCATTTACATTCATTTGATGTGTAGACGAGGAATACATAACACTTCGCAAATCATATTATATCTTACCATGAAACATAGAAATGAGATGCGATATCGCGCTTTAAGAATCATAAGAACTCTATTGCTACGATACGTGGACATCTGCAAACGCTATTTCCTTTCAAGGCAGTGTCGCATTTACATTCATTTGAAGTGTAGACGAGGAATACATAACACTCCGCAAATCATATTATATCTTACCATGAAACATAGAAATGTGATGCGATATAGCCTTTTAAGAATCATAAGAACTCTATTGCTACGATACGTGGACATCTGCAAACGCTATTTCCTTTCAAGGCAGTGTCGCATTTTCATTCATTTGAAGTGTAGACGAGGAATACATAACACTCCGCAAATCATATTATATCTTACCATGAAACATAGAAATGTGACGCGATATAGCGTTTTAAGAATCATAAGAACTCTATTGCAACGATACGTAGACATCTGCAAACGCTATTTCCTTGCAAAGAAGTGTCGCATTTACATTCATTTGAAGTGTAGACGAGGAATACATAACACTTCGCAAATCATATTATATCTTACCATGAAACATAGAAATGAGATGCGATATCGCGTTTTAAGAAGCATCAGAAATCCATTGCTACAATACGTAGACATCTGCAAACGCTATTTCCTGGCAAGAAAGTGTCGCATTTACATTCATTTGATGTGTAGACGAGGAATACATAACACTTCGCAAATCATATTATATCTTATCATGGAACATAGAAATGAGTTGCGATATCGCGTTTTAAGAAGCATTAGAACACTACTGCTACGATAGGTAGACACTTGAAAACGCTATTTCCTAGCGAGGAAGTATCGCATTCACATTCATTTGAAGTGTAGACGAGGAATACATAACACTTCGCAAATCATATTATACCTTACCATGAAACATAGAAATGAGATGCGATATCGCGTTTTAAGAATCATAAGAACTCTATTGCTACGATACATAGACATCTGCAAACGCTATTTCCTGGCAAGAAAGTGTCGCATTTACATTCATTTGATGTGTAGACGAGGAATACATAACACTTCGCAAATCATATTATATCTTACCATGAAACATAGAAATGAGATGCGATATCGCGCTTTAAGAATCATAAGAACTCTATTGCTACGATACGTGGACATCTGCAAACGCTATTTCCTTTCAAGGCAGTGTCGCATTTACATTCATTTGAAGTGTAGACGAGGAATACATAACACTCCGCAAATCATATTATATCTTACCATGAAACATAGAAATGTGATGCGATATAGCCTTTTAAGAATCATAAGAACTCTATTGCTACGATACGTGGACATCTGCAAACGCTATTTCCTTTCAAGGCAGTGTCGCATTTTCATTCATTTGAAGTGTAGACGAGGAATACATAACACTCCGCAAATCATATTATATCTTACCATGAAACATAGAAATGTGATGCGATATAGCGTTTTAAGAATCATAAGAACTCTATTGCAACGATACGTAGACATCTGCAAACGCTATTTCCTTGCAAAGAAGTGTCGCATTTACATTCATTTGAAGTGTAGACGAGGAATACATAACACTTCGCAAATCATATTATATCTTACCATGAAACATAGAAATGAGATGCGATATCGCGTTTTAAGAAGCATCAGAAATCCATTGCTACAATACGTAGACATCTGCAAACGCTATTTCCTGGCAAGAAAGTGTCGCATTTACATTCATTTGATGTGTAGACGAGGAATACATAACACTTCGCAAATCATATTATATCTTATCATGGAACATAGAAATGAGTTGCGATATCGCGTTTTAAGAAGCATTAGAACTCTACTGCTACGATACGTAGACATCTGCAAACGCTATTTCCTAGCGAGGAAGTGTCGCATTTACATTCATTTGAAGTGTAGACGAGGAATACATAACACTTCGCAAACCATATTATATCTTACCATGAAACATAGAACTGAGATGCGATATCGCGTTTTAAGAAGCATCAGAAATCCATTGCTACGATACGTAGACATCTGCAAACGCTATTTCCTAGCGAGCAAGTGTCGCATTCACATTCATTTCAAGTGTAGACGAGGAATACATAACACTTCGCAAATCATATTATATCTTACCATGAAACATAGAAATGAGATGCGATATCGCGTCTTAAGAAGCATTAGAACTACTTTGCTACGATACGTAGACATCTGCAAACGCTATTTCCTTGCAAGGAAGTGTCGCATTTACATTCATTTGAATCGTAAACGAGGAATGCATAACACTTCGCAATGAATATTATATCTTATCATGAAACATAGATATGAGATGCAATATCTCGTTTTAAGAAGCATTTGAACTCTATTGCTACGATACGTAGACATCTGCAAACGCTATTTCCTTCCAAAGAAGTGTCGCATTTACATTCATTTGAAGTGTAGACGAGGAATACATAACACGTCGCAAATCATATTATATCTTACCATGAAACATAGAACTGAGATGCGATATCGCGTTTTAAGAAGCATCAGAAATCCATTGCTACGATACGTAGACATCTGCAAACGCTATTTCCTAGCGAGGAAGTGTCGCGTTCACATTCATTTCAAGTGTAGACGAGGAATACATAACACTTCGCAAATCATATTATATCTTACCATGAAACATAGAAATGAGACGCGATATCGCGTTTTAAGAAGCATTAGAACTCTTTTGCTACGATACGTAGACATCTGCAAACGCTATTTCCTTGCAAGGAAGTGTCGCATTTACATTCATTTGAATCGTAGACGAGGAATGCATAACACTTCGCAATGAATATTATATCTTATCATGAAACATGGAAATGAGGTGCGATATCTCGTTTTAAGAAGCATTTGAAATCTATCGCTTCGATACGTAGACATCTGCAAACGCTATTTCCTTGCAAGGAAGTGTCGCATTTACATTCTTTTGAAGTGAATAATAGGTATACATAACACTTCGCAATGAATACTATACCATGTCATGAACCGTAGAAATGAGATGCGATATCGCGTTTTAAGAAGCATTAGAACTCTATTGCTACGATACGTAGACATCTACAAACGCTATTTCCTAGCAAGGAAGTGTCGCGTTTACATTCATTTGAAATGTAGACGAGGACTACATAACACTTCGCAAATCATATTATATCTTACCATGAATCATTGAAATGAGATGCGATATCGCGTTTTAAGAAGCATTAGGACTCTATTGCTACGATACGTAGACATCTGCAAACGCTATTTCCTAGCAAGGAAATGTCGCATTTACATTCATTTGAAGTGTAGACGTGGAATACATAACATTTTGCAATGAATATTACATCTTATCATGAAACATAGAAATGAGATGCGATATCTCGTTTTAAGAAGCATTTGAACTCTATCGCTCCGATACCTAGATATCTGCAAACGCTATTTCCTTTAATGGAAGTGTCGCATTTATATTCATTTGAAGTGTAGACAAGGAATACATAACACTTCGCCAGTCATATTATATCTTACCATTGAACATAGAAATGAGATGCGATATCGCGTTTTAAGAAGCATTAGAACTCTTTTGCTACGATACGTAGACATCTGCAAACGCTATTTCCTTGCAAGGAAGTGTCGCATTTACATTCATTTGAATCGTAGACGAGGAATGCATAACACTTCGCAATGAATATTATATCTTATCATGAAACATGGAAATGAGGTGCGATATCTCGTTTTAAGAAGCATTTGAAATCTATCGCTTCGATACGTAGACATCTGCAAACGCTATTTCCTTGCAAGGAAGTGTCGCATTTACATTCTTTTGAAGTGAATAATAGGTATACATAACACTTCGCAATGAATACTATACCATGTCATGAACCGTAGAAATGAGATGCGATATCGCGTTTTAAGAAGCATTAGAACTCTATTGCTACGATACGTAGACATCTACAAACGCTATTTCCTAGCAAGGAAGTGTCGCGTTTACATTCATTTGAAATGTAGACGAGGACTACATAACACTTCGCAAATCATATTATATCTTACCATGAATCATTGAAATGAGATGCGATATCGCGTTTTAAGAAGCATTAGGACTCTATTGCTACGATACGTAGACATCTGCAAACGCTATTTCCTAGCAAGGAAATGTCGCATTTACATTCATTTGAAGTGTAGACGTGGAATACATAACATTTTGCAATGAATATTACATCTTATCATGAAACATAGAAATGAGATGCGATATCTCGTTTTAAGAAGCATTTGAACTCTATCGCTCCGATACCTAGATATCTGCAAACGCTATTTCCTTTAATGGAAGTGTCGCATTTATATTCATTTGAAGTGTAGACAAGGAATACATAACACTTCGCCAGTCATATTATATCTTACCATTGAACATAGAAATGAGATGCGATATCGCGGTTTAAGAAGCATTAGAACTCTATTGCTACGATACGTAGACATCTATCAAACGCTATTTCCTTGCATGGACGTGTCGCATTTACATTCATTTGAAGTGTAGACGAGGAATATATAACATTTCGCAATGAATGTTACATCTTATCATGAAACATAGAAATGTGATGCGATATCTCGTTTTAAGAAGCATTTGAACTCTATGGCTTCGATACGTAGACATCTACAAACGCTATTTCCTAGCAAGGAAGTGTCGCATTTACATTCATTTGAAGTGTAAACGAGGACTACATAACACTTCGCAATGAATATTATATCTTACCATGAAACATAGATATGAGATGCAATATCTCGTTTTAAGAAGCATTTGAACTCTATCGCTTCGATACGTAGACATCTGCAAACGCTATTTCCTTGAAAGGAAGTGTCGCATTTACATTCATTTGAATCGTAGACGAGGAATGCATAACACATCGCAATGAATATTATATCTTATCATGAAACATAGATATGAGATGCGAAATCTCGTATTGAGATGCATTTGACCTCTATTGCTTCGATACGTAGACAAATGCAAATGCCATTTTCTTGCAAGAAAGTGTCGCATTTACATTCTGTTGAAGTGAATGCGAGGTTTACATAACACTTCGCAATGAATATTATACCTTATCGTGAAACATAGAAATGAGATACGATAACACGTTTTAAGAAGCATTAGATCTCTATCCCTACGATACGTAGACATCTGCAAATGCTATTTCCTAACAAGGAAGTGTCGTATTTACATTCGTTTCAAGTGTAGACGAGGAATACATAACACTTCGCAAATCATATTATATCTTACCATGAAACATAGGAATGAGATGCGATATCGCGTTATAAGAAGCATTAGAACTCTATTGCTACGATAGGTAGACATCTGCAAACGCTATTTCCTTGCAAGAAAGTGTCGCATTTACATTCATTTGAAGTGTAGACGACGGATACATAACACTTCGCAAATCATGTTATATCTTACCATGAAACATAGAAATGAAATGCGATTTCGCGTTTTAAGAAGCACTAGAAAGCTATTGCTACGATACGTAGACATCTGCAACCGCTATTTCCTAGCGAGGAAGTATCACATTCACATTCATTTGAAGTGTAGACGAGGAATACATAACACTTCGCAAATCATGTTATACCTTACCATGAAACATAGAAATGAGATACGATATCGCGTTTTAAGAATCATAGGAACTCTATTGCTACGATACGTAGACATCTACAAACGCTATTTCCTAGCAAGGAAGTGTCGCGTTTACATTCATTTGAAATGTAGACGAGGACTACATAACACCTCGCAAATCATATTATATCTTACCATGAAACATAGAAATGAGATGCGATAGCGCGTTTTAGGAAGCATTAGAACTCTATTGCTACGATACGTAGACATCTGCAAACGCTATTTCCTTGCAAGGAAGTGTCGCATTTACATTCATTTGAATCGTAAACGAGGAATGCATAACACTTCGCAATGAATATTATATCTTATCATGAAACATAAATATGAGATGCAATATCTCGTTTTAAGAAGCATTTGAACTCTATTGCTACGATACGTAGACATCTGCAAACGCTATTTCCTTGCTAAGAAGTGTCGCATTTACATCCATTTGAAGTGTAGACGAGGAATACGTAACACCTCGCAAATCATATTATATCTTACCATGAAACATAGAAATGAGATGCGATATCGCGTTTTAAGAATCATAAGAACTCTATTGCTACGATACGTAGACATCTGCAAACGCTATATCCTTGCAAGGAAGTGTCGCATTTACATTCATTTGATGTGTAGACGAGGAATACATAACACTTCGCAAATCATATTATATCATACCATGAAACATAGAAATGAGATGCGATATCGCGTTTTAAGAAGCATTAGAACTCTATTGCTACGATACGTAGACATCTGCAAACGCTTTTTCCTTGCAAGGAAGTGTCGCATTTACATTCATTTGATGTGTAGACGAGGAATACATAACACTTCGCAAATCATATTATATCTTATCATGATACATAGAAATGAGTTGCGATATCGCGTTTTAAGAAGCATTAGAACTCTACTGCTACGATACGTAGACATCTGCAAACGCTATTTCCTAGCGAGGAAGTGTCGCATTTACATTCATTTGAAGTGTAGACGAGGAATACATAACACTTCGCAAACCATATTATATCTTACCATGAAACATAGAAATGAGATGCGACATCGCGTTCTAAGAAGCATTAGAACACTACTGCTACGATAGGTAGACACTTGAAAACGCTATTTCCTAGCGAGGAAGTATCGCATTCACATTCATTTGAAGTGTAGACGAGGAATACCTAACACTTCGCAAATCATATTATAGCTTACCATGAAACATAGAAATGAGATGCGATATCGCGTTTTAAGAATCATAAGAACTCTATTGCTACGATACATAGACATCTGCAAACGCTATTTCCTTGCAAGGAAGTGTCGCATTTACATTCATTTGAAGTGTAGACGAGGAATACATAACACTTCGCATTTCATATTATATCTTACCATGAAACATAGAAATGAGATGCGATATCGCGTTTTAAGAAGCAATAGAACTCTATTGCTACGATACGTGGACATCTGCAAACGCTATTTCCTTTCAAGGCAGTGTCGCCTTTACATTCATTTGAAGTGTAGACGAGGAATACATAACATTTCGCAAATCATATTATATCTTACCATGAAACATAGAAATGAGATGCGATATCGCGCTTTAAGAATCATAAGAACTCTATTGCTACGATACGTGGACATCTGCAAACGCTATTTCCTTTCAAGGCAGTGTCGCATTTACATTCATTTGAAGTGTAGACGAGGAATACATAACACTCCGCAAATCATATTATATCTTACCATGAAACATAGAAATGTGATGCGATATAGCCTTTTAAGAATCATAAGAACTCTATTGCTACGATACGTGGACATCTGCAAACGCTATTTCCTTTCAAGGCAGTGTCGCATTTTCATTCATTTGAAGTGTAGACGAGGAATACATAACACTCCGCAAATCATATTATATCTTACCATGAAACATAGAAATGTGATGCGATATAGCGTTTTAAGAATCATAAGAACTCTATTGCAACGATACGTAGACATCTGCAAACGCTATTTCCTTGCAAGGAAGTGTCGCATTTACATTCATTTGAATCGTAAACGAGGAATGCATAACACTTCGCAATGAATATTATATCTTATCATGAAACATAGATATGAGATGCAATATCTCGTTTTAAGAAGCATTTGAACTCTATTGCTACGATACGTAGACATCTGCAAACGCTATTTCCTTCCAAAGAAGTGTCGCATTTACATTCATTTGAAGTGTAGACGAGGAATACATAACACGTCGCAAATCATATTATATCTTACCATGAAACATAGAACTGAGATGCGATATCGCGTTTTAAGAAGCATCAGAAATCCATTGCTACGATACGTAGACATCTGCAAACGCTATTTCCTAGCAAGGAAGTGTCGCGTTCACATTCATTTGAAGTGTAGACGAGGAATACATAACACTTCGCAAATCATATTATATCTTACCATGAAACATAGAAATGAGACGCGATATCGCGTTTTAAGAAGCATTAGAACTCTTTTGCTACGATACGTAGACATCTGCAAACGCTATTTCCTTGCAAGGAAGTGTCGCATTTACATTCATTTGAATCGTAAACGAGGAATGCATAACACTTCGCAATGAATATTATATCTTATCATGAAACATAAATATGAGATGCAATATCTCGTTTTAAGAAGCATTTGAACTCTATTGCTACGATACGTAGACATCTGCAAACGCTATTTCCTTGCTAAGAAGTGTCGCATTTACATCCATTTGAAGTGTAGACGAGGAATACGTAACACCTCGCAAATCATATTATATCTTACCATGAAACATAGAAATGAGATGCGATATCGCGTTTTAAGAATCATAAGAACTCTATTGCTACGATACGTAGACATCTGCAAACGCTATATCCTTGCAAGGAAGTGTCGCATTTACATTCATTTGATGTGTAGACGAGGAATACATAACACTTCGCAAATCATATTATATCTTACCATGAAACATAGAAATGAGATGCGATATCGCGTTTTAAGAAGCATTAGAACTCTATTGCTACGATACGTAGACATCTGCAAACGCTATTTCCTTGCAAGGATGTGTCGCATTTACATTCATTTGATGTGTAGACGAGGAATACATAACACTTCGCAAATCATATTATATCTTATCATGATACATAGAAATGAGTTGCGATATCGCGTTTTAAGAAGCATTAGAACTCTACTGCTACGATACGTAGACATCTGCAAACGCTATTTCCTAGCGAGGAAGTGTCGCATTTACATTCATTTGAAGTGTAGACGAGGAATACATAACACTTCGCAAACCATATTATATCTTACCATGAAACATAGAAATGAGATGCGACATCGCGTTCTAAGAAGCATTAGAACACTACTGCTACGATAGGTAGACACTTGAAAACGCTATTTCCTAGCGAGGAAGTATCGCATTCACATTCATTTGAAGTGTAGACGAGGAATACATAACACTTCGCAAATCATATTATAGCTTACCATGAAACATAGAAATGAGATGCGATATCGCGTTTTAAGAATCATAAGAACTCTATTGCTACGATACATAGACATCTGCAAACGCTATTTCCTTGCAAGGAAGTGTCGCATTTACATTCATTTGAAGTGTAGACGAGGAATACATAACACTTCGCATTTCATATTATATCTTACCATGAAACATAGAAATGAGATGCGATATCGCGTTTTAAGAAGCAATAGAACTCTATTGCTACGATACGTGGACATCTGCAAACGCTATTTCCTTTCAAGGCAGTGTCGCCTTTACATTCATTTGAAGTGTAGACGAGGAATACATAACATTTCGCAAATCATATTATATCTTACCATGAAACATAGAAATGAGATGCGATATCGCGCTTTAAGAATCATAAGAACTCTATTGCTACGATACGTGGACATCTGCAAACGCTATTTCCTTTCAAGGCAGTGTCGCATTTACATTCATTTGAAGTGTAGACGAGGAATACATAACACTCCGCAAATCATATTATATCTTACCATGAAACATAGAAATGTGATGCGATATAGCCTTTTAAGAATCATAAGAACTCTATTGCTACGATACGTGGACATCTGCAAACGCTATTTCCTTTCAAGGCAGTGTCGCATTTTCATTCATTTGAAGTGTAGACGAGGAATACATAACACTCCGCAAATCATATTATATCTTACCATGAAACATAGAAATGTGATGCGATATAGCGTTTTAAGAATCATAAGAACTCTATTGCAACGATACGTAGACATCTGCAAACGCTATTTCCTTGCAAGGAAGTGTCGCATTTACATTCATTTGAATCGTAAACGAGGAATGCATAACACTTCGCAATGAATATTATATCTTATCATGAAACATAGATATGAGATGCAATATCTCGTTTTAAGAAGCATTTGAACTCTATTGCTACGATACGTAGACATCTGCAAACGCTATTTCCTTCCAAAGAAGTGTCGCATTTACATTCATTTGAAGTGTAGACGAGGAATACATAACACGTCGCAAATCATATTATATCTTACCATGAAACATAGAACTGAGATGCGATATCGCGTTTTAAGAAGCATCAGAAATCCATTGCTACGATACGTAGACATCTGCAAACGCTATTTCCTAGCAAGGAAGTGTCGCGTTCACATTCATTTGAAGTGTAGACGAGGAATACATAACACTTCGCAAATCATATTATATCTTACCATGAAACATAGAAATGAGACGCGATATCGCGTTTTAAGAAGCATTAGAACTCTTTTGCTACGATACGTAGACATCTGCAAACGCTATTTCCTTGCAAGGAAGTGTCGCATTTACATTCATTTGAATCGTAAACGAGGAATGCATAACACTTCGCAATGAATATTATATCTTATCATGAAACATAAATATGAGATGCAATATCTCGTTTTAAGAAGCATTTGAACTCTATTGCTACGATACGTAGACATCTGCAAACGCTATTTCCTTGCTAAGAAGTGTCGCATTTACATCCATTTGAAGTGTAGACGAGGAATACGTAACACCTCGCAAATCATATTATATCTTACCATGAAACATAGAAATGAGATGCGATATCGCGTTTTAAGAATCATAAGAACTCTATTGCTACGATACGTAGACATCTGCAAACGCTATATCCTTGCAAGGAAGTGTCGCATTTACATTCATTTGATGTGTAGACGAGGAATACATAACACTTCGCAAATCATATTATATCTTACCATGAAACATAGAAATGAGATGCGATATCGCGTTTTAAGAAGCATTAGAACTCTATTGCTACGATACGTAGACATCTGCAAACGCTATTTCCTTGCAAGGATGTGTCGCATTTACATTCATTTGAATCGTAGACGAGGAATGCATAACACTTCGCAAATCATATTATACCTTACCATGAAACATAGAAATGTGATGCGATATCGCGTTTTAAGAATCATAAGAACTCTATTGCTACGATACGTAGACATCTGCAAACGCTATTTCCTTGCAAGGAAGTGTCGCATTTACATTCATTTGATGTGTAGACGAGGAATACATAACACTTCGCAAATCATATTATATCTTATCATGATACATTGAAATGAGTTGCGATATCGCGTTTTAAGAAGCATTAGAACTCTACTGCTACGATACGTAGACATCTGCAAACGCTATTTCCTAGCGAGGAAGTGTCGCATTTACATTCATTTGAAGTGTAGACGAGGAATACATAACACTTCGCAAACCATATTATATCTTACCATGAAACATAGAAATGAGATGCGACATCGCGTTCTAAGAAGCATTAGAACACTACTGCTACGATAGGTAGACACTTGCAAACGCTATTTCCTAGCGAGGAAGTATCGCATTCACATTCATTTGAAGTGTAGACGAGGAATACATAACGCTCCGCAAATCATATTATATCTTACCATGAAACATAGAAATGTGATGCGATATCACTTTTTAAGTATCATAAGAACTCTATTGCTACGATACGTAGACATCTGCAAACGCTATTTCCTTGCAAAGAAGTGTCGCATTTACATTCATTTGAAGTGTAGACGAGGAATACATAACACTTCGCAAACCATATTGTATCTTACCATGAAACATAGAAATGAGATGCGACATCGCGTTCTAAGAAGCATTAGAACACTACTGCTACGATAGGTAGACATTTGCAAACGCTATTTCCTTGCAAGGAAGTGTCGCATTTACATTCATTTGAAGTGTAGACGAGGAATACATAACACTTCGCAAACCATATTATATCTTACCATGAAACATAGAAATGAGATGCGACATCGCGTTCTAAGAAGCATTAGAACACTACTGCTACGATAGGTAGACACTTGCAATCGCTATTTCCTAGCGAGGAAGTATCGCATTCACATTCATTTGAAGTGTAGACGAGGAATACATAACACTCCGCAAATCATATTATATCTTACCATGAAACATAGAAATGTGATGCGATATCGCTTTTTAAGAATCATAAGAACTCTATTGCTACGATACGTAGACATCTGCAAACGCTATTTCCTTGCAAAGAAGTGTCGCATTTACATTCATTTGAAGTGTAGACGAGGAATACATAACACTTCGCAAACCATATTATATCTTACCATGAAACATAGAAATGAGATGCGACATCGCGTTCTAAGAAGCATTAGAACACTACTGCTACGATAGGTAGACATTTGCAAACGCTATTTACTTGCAAGGAAGTGTCGCATTTACATTCATTTGAAGTGTAGACGAGGAATACATAACACTCCGCAAATCATATTATATCTTACCATGAAACATAGAAATGTGATGCGATATAGCGTTTTAAGAATCATAAGAACTCTACTGCTACGATACGTAGACATCTGCAAACGCTATTTCCTAGCGAGGAAGTGTCGCATTTACATTCATTTGAAGTGTAGACGAGGAATACATAACACTTCGCAAACCATATTATATCTTACCATGAAACGTAGAAATGAGATGCGACATCGCGTTCTAAGAAGCATTAGAACACTACTGCTACGATAGGTAGACACTTGCAAACGCTATTTCCTTGCAAGGAAGTGTCGCATTTACATTCATTTGAAGTGTAGACGAGGAATACATAACACTTCGCAAATCATATTATATCTTACCATGATACATAGAAATGAGATGCGACATCGCGTTCTAAGAAGCATTAGAACACTACAGCTACGATAGGTAGACATTTGCAAACGCTATTTCCTTGCAAGGAAGTGCCGCATTTACATTCATTTGAAGTGTAGACGAGGAATACATAACACTCCGCAAATCATATTATATCTTACCATGAAACATAGAAATGAGATGCGATATCGCGTTTTAAGAATCATAAGAACTCTATTCCTACGATACGTAGACATCTGCAAACGCTATTTCCTTGCAAAGAAGTGTCGCATTTACATTCATTTGAAGTGTAGACGAGGAATACATAACATTTCGCAAATCATATTATATCTTACCATGAAACATAGAAATGAGATGCGATATCGCGTTTTAAGAATCATAAGAACTCTATTGCTACGATACGTAGATATCTGCAAACGCTATTTCCTTTCAAGGAAGTGTCGCATTTACATTCATTTGAAGTGTAGACGAGGAATACATAACACTCCGCAAATCATATTATATCTTACCATGAAACATAGAAATGAGATGCGATATAGCGTTTTAAGAATCATAAGAACTCTATTGCTACGATACGTAGACATCTTCAAACGCTATTTCCTTGCAAAGAAGTGTCGCATTTACATTCATTTGATGTGTAGACGAGGAATACATAACACTTCGCAAATCATATTATATCTTATCATGAAACATAGAAATGAGTTGCGATATCGCGTTTTAAGAAGCATTAGAACTCTACTGCTACGATACGTAGACATCTGCAAACGCTATTTCCTAGCGAGGAAGTGTCGCATTTACATTCATTTGAAGTGCAGACGAGGAATACATAACACTCCGCAAATCATATTATATCTTATCATGAAACATAGATATGAGATGCAATATCTCGTTTTAAGAAGCATTAGAACTCTATTGCTACGATACCTAGACATCTGCAGACGCTATTTCCTAGCAAGGAAGTGTCGCATTTACATTCATTTGAAGTGTAGACGAGGAATACATAACACTTCGCAAATCATATTATATCTTACCATGAAACATAGAAATGGGATGCGATATCGCGTTTTAAGGAGCACTAGAAAGCTATTGCTACGATACGTAGACATCTGCAAACGCTATTTCCTAGCGAGGAAGTATCGCATTCACATTCATTTGAAGTGTAGACGAGGAATACATAACACTTCGCAAATCATGTTATATCTTACCATGCAACATAGAAATGAGATGCGATATCGCGTTTTAAGAAGCATTAGAACACTATTGCTACGACAGGTAGACATTTGCAAACGCTATTTCCTTGCAAGGAAGTGCCGCATTTACATTCATTTGAAGTGTAGAGGAGGAATACATAACACTTCGCAAATCATATTACATCTTGCCATGAAACATAGAAATGCGATGCGATATCGCGTTTTAAGAAGCATTATAACTCTGTTGCTACGATACGTAGACATCTGCAAACGCTATTTCCTTGCAAGGAAGTGTCGCATTTACATTCATTTGAAGTGTAGACGAGGAATACATAACACTCCGCAAATCATATTATATCTTACCATGAAACATAGAAATGTGATGCGATATAGCGTTTTAAGAATCATAAGAACTCTACTGCTACGATACTTAGACATCTGCAAACGCTATTTCCTAGCGAGGAAGTGTCGCATTTACATTCATTTGAAGTGTAGACGAGGAATACATAACACTTCGCAAACCATATTATATCTTACCATGAAACATAGAAATGAGATGCGACATCGCGTTCTAAGAAGCATTAGAACACTACTGCTACGATAGGTAGACACTTGCAAACGCTATTTCCTTGCAAGGAAGTGTCGCATTTACATTCATTTGAAGTGTAGACGAGGAATACATAACACTTCGCAAATCATATTATATCTTACCATGAAACATAGAAATGAGATGCGACATCGCGTTCTAAGAAGCATTAGAACACTACTGCTACGATAGGTAGACATTTGCAAACGCTATTTCCTTGCAAGGAAGTGCCGCATTTACATTCATTTGAAGTGTAGACGAGGAATACATAACACTCCGCAAATCATATTATATCTTACCATGAAACATAGAAATGAGATGCGATATCGCGTTTTAAGAATCATAAGAACTCTATTGCTACGATACGTAGACATCTGCAAACGCTATTTCCTTGCAAAGAAGTGTCCCATTTACATTCACTTGAAGTGTAGGCAAGGAATGCATAACATTTCGCAAATCATATTATATCTTACCATGAAACATAGAAATGAGATGCGATAACGCGTTATAAGAAGCATTAGAACTCTATTGCTACGATAGGTAGACATCTGCAAACGCTATTTCCTTGCAAGAAAGTGTCGCATTTACATTCATTTGAAGTGTAGACGACGGATACATAACACTTCGCAAATCATGTTATATCTTACCATGAAACATAGAAATGAAATGCGATTTCGCGTTTTAAGAAGCACTAGAAAGCTATTGCTACGATACGTAAACATCTGCAAACGCTATTTCCTAGCGAGGAAGTATCAAATTCACATTCATTTGAAGTGTAGACGAGGAATACATAACACTTCGCAAATCATGTTATACCTTACCATGAAACATAGAAATGAGATACGATATCGCGTTTTAAGAATCATAGGAACTCTATTGCTACGATACGTAGACATCTACAAACGCTATTTCCTAGCAAGGAAGTGTCGCGTTTACATTCATTTGAAATGTAGACGAGGACTACATAACACCTCGCAAATCATATTATATCTTACCATGAAACATAGAAATGAGATGCGATAGCGCGTTTTAGGAAGCATTAGAACTCTATTGCTACGATACGTAGACATCTGCAAACGCTATTTCCTTGCAAGGAAGTGTCGCATTTACATTCATTTGAATCGTAAACGAGGAATGCATAACACTTCGCAATGAATATTATATCTTATCATGAAACATAAATATGAGATGCAATATCTCGTTTTAAGAAGCATTTGAACTCTATTGCTACGATACGTAGACATCTGCAAACGCTATTTCCTTGCTAAGAAGTGTCGCATTTACATCCATTTGAAGTGTAGACGAGGAATACGTAACACCTCGCAAATCATATTATATCTTACCATGAAACATAGAAATGAGATGCGATATCGCGTTTTAAGAATCATAAGAACTCTATTGCTACGATACGTAGACATCTGCAAACGCTATATCCTTGCAAGGAAGTGTCGCATTTACATTCATTTGATGTGTGGACGAGGAATACATAACAGTTCGCAAATCATATTATATCATACCATGAAACATAGAAATGAGATGCGATATCGCGTTTTAAGAAGCATTAGAACTCTATTGCTACGATACGTAGACATCTGCAAACGCTTTTTCCTTGCAAGGAAGTGTCGCATTTACATTCATTTGATGTGTAGACGAGGAATACATAACACTTCGCAAATCATATTATATCTTATCATGATACATAGAAATGAGTTGCGATATCGCGTTTTAAGAAGCATTAGAACTCTACTGCTACGATACGTAGACATCTGCAAACGCTATTTCCTAGCGAGGAAGTGTCGCATTTACATTCATTTGAAGTGTAGACGAGGAATACATAACACTTCGCAAACCATATTATATCTTACCATGAAACATAGAAATGAGATGCGACATCGCGTTCTAAGAAGCATTAGAACACTACTGCTACGATAGGTAGACACTTGAAAACGCTATTTCCTAGCGAGGAAGTATCGCATTCACATTCATTTGAAGTGTAGACGAGGAATACATAACACTTCGCAAATCATATTATAGCTTACCATGAAACATAGAAATGAGATGCGATATCGCGTTTTAAGAATCATAAGAACTCTATTGCTACGATACATAGACATCTGCAAACGCTATTTCCTTGCAAGGAAGTGTCGCATTTACATTCATTTGAAGTGTAGACGAGGAATACATAACACTTCGCATTTCATATTATATCATACCATGAAACATAGAAATGAGATGCGATATCGCGTTTTAAGAAGCAATAGAACTCTATTGCTACGATACGTGGACATCTGCAAACGCTATTTCCTTTCAAGGCAGTGTCGCATTTACAGTCATTTGAAGTGTAGACGAGGAATACATAACATTTCGCAAATCATATTATATCTTACCATGAAACATAGAAATGAGAAGCGATATCGCGCTTTAAGAATCATAAGAACTCTATTGCTACGATACGTGGACATCTGCAAACGCTATTTCCTTTCAAGGCAGTGTCGCATTTACATTCATTTGAAGTGTAGACGAGGAATACATAACACTCCGCAAATCATATTATATCTTACCATGAAACATAGAAATGTGATGCGATATAGCCTTTTAAGAATCATAAGAACTCTATTGCTACGATACGTGGACATCTGCAAACGCTATTTCCTTTCAAGGCAGTGTCGCATTTTCATTCATTTGAAGTGTAGACGAGGAATACATAACACTCCGCAAATCATATTATATCTTACCATGAAACATAGAAATGAGATGCGATATCGCGTTTTAAGAAGCATTAGAACTCTTTTGCTACGATACGTAGACATCTGCAAACGCTATTTCCTTGCAAGGAAGTGTTGCATTTACATTCATTTGAATCGTAAACGAGGAATGCATAACACTTCGCAATGAATATTATATCTTATCATGAAACATAGATATGAGATGCAATATCTCGTTTTAAGAAGCATTTGAACTCTATTGCTACGATACGTAGACATCTGCAAACGCTATTTCCTTCCAAAGAAGTGTCGCATTTACATTCATTTGAAGTGTAGACGAGGAATACATAACACGTCGCAAATCATATTATATCTTACCATGAAACATAGAACTGAGATGCGATATCGCGTTTTAAGAAGCATCAGAAATCCATTGCTACGATACGTAGACATCTGCAAACGCTATTTCCTAGCGAGGAAGTGTCGCGTTCACATTCATTTGAAGTGTAGACGAGGAATACATAACACTTCGCAAATCATATTATATCTTACCATGAAACATAGAAATGAGACGCGATATCGCGTTTTAAGAAGCATTAGAACTCTTTTGCTACGATACGTAGACATCTGCAAACGCTATTTCCTTGCAAGGAAGTGTCGCATTTACATTCATTTGAATCGTAAACGAGGAATGCATAACACTTCGCAATGAATATTATATCTTATCATGAAACATAAATATGAGATGCAATATCTCGTTTTAAGAAGCATTTGAACTCTATTGCTACGATACGTAGACATCTGCAAACGCTATTTCCTTGCTAAGAAGTGTCGCATTTACATCCATTTGAAGTGTAGACGAGGAATACGTAACACCTCGCAAATCATATTATATCTTACCATGAAACATAGAAATGAGATGCGATATCGCGTTTTAAGAATCATAAGAACTCTATTGCTACGATACGTAGACATCTGCAAACGCTATATCCTTGCAAGGAAGTGTCGCATTTACATTCATTTGATGTGTAGACGAGGAATACATAACACTTCGCAAATCATATTATATCTTACCATGAAACATAGAAATGAGATGCGATATCGCGTTTTAAGAAGCATTAGAACTCTATTGCTACGATACGTAGACATCTGCAAACGCTATTTCCTTGCAAGGAAGTGTCGCATTTACATTCATTTGAATCGTAGACGAGGAATGCATAACACTTCGCAAATCATATTATACCTTACCATGAAACATAGAAATGAGATGCGACATCGCGTTTTAAGAATCATAAGAACTCTATTGCTACGATACGTAGACATTTGCAAACGCTATTTCCTTGCAAGGAAGTGTCGCATTTACATTCATTTGAAGTGTAGACGAGGAATACATAACACTTCGCAAACCATATTATATCTTACCATGAAACATAGAAATGAGATGCGATATCGCGTTTTAAGAAGCATTAGAACTCTTTTGCTACGATACGTAGACATCTGCAAACGCTATTTCCTTGCAAGGAAGTGTCGCATTTACATTCATTTGAATCGTAAACGAGGAATGCATAACACTTCGCAATGAATATTATATCTTATCATGAAACATAGATATGAGATGCAATACCTCGTTTTAAGAAGCATTTGAACTCTATTGCTACGATACGTAGACATCTGCAAACGCTATTTCCTTCCAAAGAAGTGTCGCATTTACATTCATTTGAAGTGTAGACGAGGAATACACAACACGTCGCAAATCATATTATATCTTACCATGAAACATAGAACTGAGATGCGATATCGCGTTTTAAGAAGCATCAGAAATCCATTGCTACGATACGTAGACATCTGCAAACGCTATTTCCTAGCAAGGAAGTGTCGCGTTTACATTCATTTGAAGTGTAGACGAGGAATACATAACACTTCGCAAATCATATTATATCTTACCATGAAACATAGAAATGAGACGCGATATCGCGTTTTAAGAAGCATTAGAACTCTTTTGCTACGATACGTAGACATCTGCAAACGCTATTTCCTTGCAAGGAAGTGTCGCATTTACATTCATTTGAATCGTAAACGAGGAATGCATAACACTTCGCAATGAATATTATATCTTATCATGAAACATAAATATGAGATGCAATATCTCGTTTTAAGAAGCATTTGAACTCTATTGCTACGATACGTAGACATCTGCAAACGCTATTTCCTTGCTAAGAAGAGTCGCATTTACATCCATTTGAAGTGTAGACGAGGAATACGTAACACCTCGCAAATCATATTATATCTTACCATGAAACATAGAAATGAGATGCGATATCGCGTTTTAAGAATCATAAGAACTCTATTGCTACGATGCGTAGACATCTGCAAACGCTATATCCTTGCAAGGAAGTGTCGCATTTACATTCATTTGATGTGTAGACGAGGAATACATAACACTTCGCAAATCATATTATATCTTACCATGAAACATAGAAATGAGATGCGATATCGCGTTTTAAGAAGCATTAGAACTCTATTGCTACGATACGTAGACATCTGCAAACGCTATTTCCTTGCAAGGAAGTGTCGCATTTACATTCATTTGAATCGTAGACGAGGAATGCATAACACTTCGCAAATCATATTATACCTTACCATGAAACATAGAAATGAGATGCGATATCGCGTTTTAAGAATCATAAGAACTCTATTGCTACGATACGTAGACATCTGCAAACGCTATTTCCTTGCAAGGAAGTGTCGCATTTACATTCATTTGATGTGTAGACGAGGAATACATAACACTTCGCAAATCATATTATATCTTATCACGATACATTGAAATGAGTTGCGATATCGCGTTTTAAGAAGCATTAGAACTCTACTGCTACGACACGTAGACATCTGCAAACGCTATTTCCTAGCGAGGAAGTGTCGCATTTACATTCATTTGAAGTGTAGACGAGGAATACATAACACTTCGCAAACCATATTATATCTTACCATGAAACATAGAAATGAGATGCGACATCGCGTTATAAGAAGCATTAGAACTCTATTGCTACGATAGGTAGACATCTGCAAACGCTATTTCCTTGCAAGAAAGTGTCGCATTTACATTCATTTGAAGTGTAGACGACGGATACATAACACTTCGCAAATCATGTTATATCTTACCATGAAACATAGAAATGAAATGCGATTTCGCGTTTTAAGAAGCACTAGAAAGCTATTGCTACGATACGTAGACATCTGCAAACGCTATTTCCTAGCGAGGAAGTATCACATTCACATTCATTTGAAGTGTAGACGAGGAATACATAACACTTCGCAAATCATGTTATACCTTACCATGAAACATAGAAATGAGATACGATATCGCGTTTTAAGAATCATAGGAACTCTATTGCTACGATACGTAGACATCTACAAACGCTATTTCCTAGCAAGGAAGTGTCGCGTTTACATTCATTTGAAATGTAGACGAGGACTACATAACACCTCGCAAATCATATTATATCTTATCATGAAACATAAATATGAGATGCAATATCTCGTTTTAAGAAGCATTTGAACTCTATTGCTACGATACGTAGACATCTGCAAACGCTATTTCCTTGCTAAGAAGTGTCGCATTTACATCCATTTGAAGTGTAGACGAGGAATACGTAACACCTCGCAAATCATATTATATCTTACCATGAAACATAGAAATGAGATGCGATATCGCGTTTTAAGAATCATAAGAACTCTATTGCTACGATACGTAGACATCTGCAAACGCTATATCCTTGCAAGGAAGTGTCGCATTTACATTCATTTGATGTGTAGACGAGGAATACATAACACTTCGCAAATCATATTATATCTTACCATGAAACATAGAAATGAGATGCGATATCGCGTTTTAAGAAGCATTAGAACTCTATTGCTACGATACGTAGACATCTGCAAACGCTATTTCCTTGCAAGGAAGTGTCGCATTTACATTCATTTGAATCGTAGACGAGGAATGCATAACACTTCGCAAATCATATTATACCTTACCATGAAACATAGAAATGAGATGCGATATCGCGTTTTAAGAATCATAAGAACTCTATTGCTACGATACGTAGACATTTGCAAACGCTATTTCCTTGCAAGGAAGTGTCGCATTTACATTCATTTGAAGTGTAGACGAGGAATACATAACACTTCGCAAACCATATTATATCTTACCATGAAACATAGAAATGAGATGCGATATCGCGTTTTAAGAAGCATTAGAACTCTTTTGCTACGATACGTAGACATCTGCAAACGCTATTTCCTTGCAAGGAAGTGTCGCATTTACATTCATTTGAATCGTAAACGAGGAATGCATAACACTTCGCAATGAATATTATATCTTATCATGAAACATAGATATGAGATGCAATATCTCGTTTTAAGAAGCATTTGAACTCTATTGCTACGATACGTAGACATCTGCAAACGCTATTTCCTTCCAAAGAAGTGTCGCATTTACATTCATTTGAAGTGTAGACGAGGAATACACAACACGTCGCAAATCATATTATATCTTACCATGAAACATAGAACTGAGATGCGATATCGCGTTTTAAGAAGCATCAGAAATCCATTGCTACGATACGTAGACATCTGCAAACGCTATTTCCTAGCAAGGAAGTGTCGCGTTTACATTCATTTGAAGTGTAGACGAGGAATACATAACACTTCGCAAATCATATTATATCTTACCATGAAACATAGAAATGAGACGCGATATCGCGTTTTAAGAAGCATTAGAACTCTTTTGCTACGATACGTAGACATCTGCAAACGCTATTTCCTTGCAAGGAAGTGTCGCATTTACATTCATTTGAATCGTAAACGAGGAATGCATAACACTTCGCAATGAATATTATATCTTATCATGAAACATAAATATGAGATGCAATATCTCGTTTTAAGAAGCATTTGAACTCTATTGCTACGATACGTAGACATCTGCAAACGCTATTTCCTTGCTAAGAAGAGTCGCATTTACATCCATTTGAAGTGTAGACGAGGAATACGTAACACCTCGCAAATCATATTATATCTTACCATGAAACATAGAAATGAGATGCGATATCGCGTTTTAAGAATCATAAGAACTCTATTGCTACGATACGTAGACATCTGCAAACGCTATATCCTTGCAAGGAAGTGTCGCATTTACATTCATTTGATGTGTAGACGAGGAATACATAACACTTCGCAAATCATATTATATCTTACCATGAAACATAGAAATGAGATGCGATATCGCGTTTTAAGAAGCATTAGAACTCTATTGCTACGATACGTAGACATCTGCAAACGCTATTTCCTTGCAAGGAAGTGTCGCATTTACATTCATTTGAATCGTAGACGAGGAATGCATAACACTTCGCAAATCATATTATACCTTACCATGAAACATAGAAATGAGATGCGATATCGCGTTTTAAGAATCATAAGAACTCTATTGCTACGATACGTAGACATCTGCAAACGCTATTTCCTTGCAAGGAAGTGTCGCATTTACATTCATTTGATGTGTAGACGAGGAATACATAACACTTCGCAAATCATATTATATCTTATCATGATACATTGAAATGAGTTGCGATATCGCGTTTTAAGAAGCATTAGAACTCTACTGCTACGACACGTAGACATCTGCAAACGCTATTTCCTAGCGAGGAAGTGTCGCATTTACATTCATTTGAAGTGTAGACGAGGAATACATAACACTTCGCAAACCATATTATATCTTACCATGAAACATAGAAATGAGATGCGACATCGCGTTATAAGAAGCATTAGAACTCTATTGCTACGATAGGTAGACATCTGCAAACGCTATTTCCTTGCAAGAAAGTGTCGCATTTACATTCATTTGAAGTGTAGACGACGGATACATAACACTTCGCAAATCATGTTATATCTTACCATGAAACATAGAAATGAAATGCGATTTCGCGTTTTAAGAAGCACTAGAAAGCTATTGCTACGATACGTAGACATCTGCAAACGCTATTTCCTAGCGAGGAAGTATCACATTCACATTCATTTGAAGTGTAGACGAGGAATACATAACACTTCGCAAATCATGTTATACCTTACCATGAAACATAGAAATGAGATACGATATCGCGTTTTAAGAATCATAGGAACTCTATTGCTACGATACGTAGACATCTACAAACGCTATTTCCTAGCAAGGAAGTGTCGCGTTTACATTCATTTGAAATGTAGACGAGGACTACATAACACCTCGCAAATCATATTATATCTTATCATGAAACATAAATATGAGATGCAATATCTCGTTTTAAGAAGCATTTGAACTCTATTGCTACGATACGTAGACATCTGCAAACGCTATTTCCTTGCTAAGAAGTGTCGCATTTACATCCATTTGAAGTGTAGACGAGGAATACGTAACACCTCGCAAATCATATTATATCTTACCATGAAACATAGAAATGAGATGCGATATCGCGTTTTAAGAATCATAAGAACTCTATTGCTACGATACGTAGACATCTGCAAACGCTATATCCTTGCAAGGAAGTGTCGCATTTACATTCATTTGATGTGTAGACGAGGAATACATAACACTTCGCAAATCATATTATATCTTACCATGAAACATAGAAATGAGATGCGATATCGCGTTTTAAGAAGCATTAGAACTCTATTGCTACGATACGTAGACATCTGCAAACGCTATTTCCTTGCAAGGAAGTGTCGCATTTACATTCATTTGAATCGTAGACGAGGAATGCATAGCACTTCGCAAATCATATTATACCTTATCATGAAACATAGAAATGAGATGCGATATCGCGTTTTAAGAATCATAAGAACTCTATTGCTACGATACGTAGACATCTGCAAACGCTATTTCCTTGCAAGGAAGTGTCGCATTTACATTCATTTGATGTGTAGACGAGGAATACATAACACTTCGCAAATCATATTATATCTTATCATGATACATTGAAATGAGTTGCGATATCGCGTTTTAAGAAGCATTAGAACTCTACTGCTACGATACGTAGACATCTGCAAACGCTATTTCCTAGCGAGGAAGTGTCGCATTTACATTCATTTGAAGTGTAGACGAGGAATACATAACACTTCGCAAACCATATTATATCTTACCATGAAACATAGAAATGAGATGCGACATCGCGTTCTAAGAAGCATTAGAACACTACTGCTACGATAGGTAGACACTTGCAAACGCTATTTCCTAGCGAGGAAGTATCGCATTCACATTCATTTGAAGTGTAGACGAGGAATACATAACGCTCCGCAAATCATATTATATCTTACCATGAAACATAGAAATGTGATGCGATATCGCTTTTTAAGAATCATAAGAACTCTATTGCTACGATACGTAGACATCTGCAAACGCTATTTCCTTGCAAAGAAGTGTCGCATTTACATTCATTTGAAGTGTAGACGAGGAATACATAACACTTCGCAAACCATATTGTATCTTACCATGAAACATAGAAATGAGATGCGACATCGCGTTCTAAGAAGCATTAGAACACTACTGCTACGATAGGTAGACATTTGCAAACGCTATTTCCTTGCAAGGAAGTGTCGCATTTACATTCATTTGAAGTGTAGACGAGGAATACATAACACTTCGCAAACCATATTATATCTTACCATGAAACATAGAAATGAGATGCGACATCGCGTTCTAAGAAGCATTAGAACACTACTGCTACGATAGGTAGACACTTGCAATCGCTATTTCCTAGCGAGGAAGTATCGCATTCACATTCATTTGAAGTGTAGACGAGGAATACATAACACTCCGCAAATCATATTATATCTTACCATGAAACATAGGAATGAGATGCGATATCGCGTATTAAGAAGCATTAGAACTCTACTGCTACGATACGTAGACATCTGCAAACGCTATTTCCTAGCGAGGAAGTGTCGCATTTACATTTATTTGAAGTGTAGACGAGGAATACATAACACTTCGCAAACCATATTATATCTTACCATGAAACATAGAACTGAGATGCGATATCGCGTTTTAAGAAGCATCAGAAATCCATTGCTACGATACGTAGACATCTGCAAACGCTATTTCCTAGCGAGCAAGTGTCGCATTCACATTCATTTGAAGTGTAGACGAGGAATACATAACACTTCGCAAATCATATTATATCTTACCATGAAACATAGAAATGAGATGCGATATCGCGTTTTAAGAAGCATTAGAACTCTTTTGCTACGATACGTAGACATCTGCAAACGCTATTTCCTTGCAAGGAAGTGTCGCATTTACATTCATTTGAATCGTAAACGAGGAATGCATAACACTTCGCAATGAATATTATATCTTATCATGAAACATAAATATGAGATGCAATATCTCGTTTTAAGAAGCATTTGAACTCTATTGCTACGATATGTAGACATCTGCAAACGCTATTTCCTTGCTAAGAAGTGTCGCATTTACATCCATTTGAAGTGTAGACGAGGAATACGTAACACCTCGCAAATCATATTATATCTTACCATGAAACATAGAAATGAGATGCGATATCGCGTTTTAAGAATCATAAGAACTCTATTGCTACGATACGTAGACATCTGCAAACGCTATATCCTTGCAAGGAAGTGTCGCATTTACATTCATTTGATGTGTAGACGAGGAATACATAAACACTTCGCAAATCATATTATATCTTACCATGAAACATAGAAATGAGATGCGATATCGCGTTTTAAGAAGCATTAGAACTCTATTGCTACGATACGTAGACATCTGCAAACGCTATTTCCTTGCAAGGAAGTGTCGCATTTACATTCATTTGAATCGTAGACGAGGAATGCATAACACTTCGCAAATCATATTATACCTTACCATGAAACATAGAAATGAGATGCGATATCGCGTTTTAAGAATCATAAGAACTCTATTGCTACGATACGTAGACATCTGCAAACGCTATTTCCTTGCAAGGAAGTGTCGCATTTACATTCATTTGATGTGTAGACGAGGAATACATAACACTTCGCAAATCATATTATATCTTATCATGATACATTGAAATGAGTTGCGATATCGCGTTTTAAGAAGCATTAGAACTCTACTGCTACGATACGTAGACATCTGCAAACGCTATTTCCTAGCGAGGAAGTGTCGCATTTACATTCATTTGAAGTGTAGACGAGGAATACATAACACTTCGCAAACCATATTATATCTTACCATGAAACATAGAAATGAGATGCGACATCGCGTTCTAAGAAGCATTAGAACACTACTGCTACGATAGGTAGACACTTGCAAACGCTATTTCCTAGCGAGGAAGTATCGCATTCACATTCATTTGAAGTGTAGACGAGGAATACATAACGCTCCGCAAATCATATTATATCTTACCATGAAACATAGAAATGTGATGCGATATCGCTTTTTAAGAATCATAAGAACTCTATTGCTACGATACGTAGACATCTGCAAACGCTATTTCCTTGCAAAGAAGTGTCGCATTTACATTCATTTGAAGTGTAGACGAGGAATACATAACACTTCGCAAACCATATTGTATCTTACCATGAAACATAGAAATGAGATGCGACATCGCGTTCTAAGAAGCATTAGAACACTACTGCTACGATAGGTAGACATTTGCAAACGCTATTTCCTTGCAAGGAAGTGTCGCATTTACATTCATTTGAAGTGTAGACGAGGAATACATAACACTTCGCAAACCATATTATATCTTACCATGAAACATAGAAATGAGATGCGACATCGCGTTCTAAGAAGCATTAGAACACTACTGCTACGATAGGTAGACACTTGCAATCGCTATTTCCTAGCGAGGAAGTATCGCATTCACATTCATTTGAAGTGTAGACGAGGAATACATAACACTCCGCAAATCATATTATATCTTACCATGAAACATAGAAATGTGATGCGATATCGCTTTTTAAGAATCATAAGAACTCTATTGCTACGATACGTAGACATCTGCAAACGCTATTTCCTTGCAAAGAAGTGTCGCATTTACATTCATTTGAAGTGTAGACGAGGAATACATAACACTTCGCAAACCATATTATATCTTACCATGAAACATAGAAATGAGATGCGACATCGCGTTCTAAGAAGCATTAGAGCACTACTGCTACGATAGGTAGACATTTGCAAACGCTATTTACTTGCAAGGAAGTGTCGCATTTACATTCATTTGAAGTGTAGACGAGGAATACATAACACTCCGCAAATCATATTATATCTTACCATGAAACATAGAAATGTGATGCGATATAGCGTTTTAAGAATCATAAGAACTCTACTGCTACGATACGTAGACATCTGCAAACGCTATTTCCTAGCGAGGAAGTGTCGCATTTACATTCATTTGAAGTGTAGACGAGGAATACATAACACTTCGCAAACCATATTATATCTTACCATGAAACATAGAAATGAGATGCGACATCGCGTTCTAAGAAGCATTAGAACACTACTGCTACGATAGGTAGACACTTGCAAACGCTATTTCCTTGCAAGGAAGTGTCGCATTTACATTCATTTGAAGTGTAGACGAGGAATACATAACACTTCGCAAATCATATTATATCTTACCATGAAACATAGAAATGAGATGCGACATCGCGTTCTAAGAAGCATTAGAACACTACTGCTACGATAGGTAGACATTTGCAAACGCTATTTCCTTGCAGGGAAGTGCCGCATTTACATTCATTTGAAGTGTAGACGAGGAATACATAACACTCCGCAAATCATATTATATCTTACCATGAAACATAGAAATGAGATGCGATATCGCGTTTTAAGAATCATAAGAACTCTATTCCTACGATACGTAGACATCTGCAAACGCAATTTCCTTGCAAAGAAGTGTCGCATTTACATTCATTTGAAGTGTAGACGAGGAATACATAACATTTCGCAAATCATATTATATCTTACCATGAAACATAGAAATGAGATGCGATATCGCGTTTTAAGAATCATAAGAACTCTATTGCTACGATACGTAGATATCTGCAAACGCTATTTCCTTTCAAGGAAGTGTCGCATTTACATTCATTTGAAGTGTAGACGAGGAATACATAACACTCCGCAAATCATATTATATCTTACCATGAAACATAGAAATGAGATGCGATATAGCGTTTTAAGAATCATAAGAACTCTATTGCTACGATACGTAGACATCTTCAAACGCTATTACTTGCAAAGAAGTGTCGCATTTACATTCATTTGATGTGTAGACGAGGAATACATAACACTTCGCAAATCATATTATATCTTATCATGAAACATAGAAATGAGTTGCGATATCGCGTCTTAAGAAGCATTAGAACTCTACTGCTACGATACGTAGACATCTGCAAACGCTATTTCCTAGCGAGGAAGTGTCGCATTTACATTCATTTGAAGTGTAGACGAGGAATACATAACACTCCGCAAATCATATTATATCTTATCATGAAACATAGATATGAGATGCAATATCTCTTTTTAAGAAGCATTAGAACTCTATTGCTACGATACCTAGACATCTGCAGACGCTATTTCCTAGCAAGGAAGTGTCGCATTTACATTCATTTGAAGTGTAGACGAGGAATACATAACACTTCGCAAATCATATTATATCTTACCATGAAACATAGAAATGGGATGCGATATCGCGTTTTAAGGAGCACTAGAAAGCTATTGCTACGATACGTAGACATCTGCAAACGCTATTTCCTAGCGAGGAAGTATCGCATTCACATTCATTTGAAGTGTAGACGAGGAATACATAACACTTCGCAAATCATGTTATATCTTACCATGCAACATAGAAATGAGATGCGATATCGCGTTTTAAGAAGCATTAGAACACTATTGCTACGACAGGTAGACATTTGCAAACGCTATTTCCTTGCAAGGAAGTGCCGCATTTACATTCATTTGAAGTGTAGAGGAGGAATACATAACACTTCGCAAATCATATTACATCTTGCCATGAAACATAGAAATGCGATGCGATATCGCGTTTTAAGAAGCATTATAACTCTGTTGCTACGATACGTAGACATCTGCAAACGCTATTCCCTTGCAGAGAAGTGTCGCATTTACATTCATTTGAAGTGTAGACGAGGAATACATAACACTTCGCAAACCATATTACATCTTACCATGAAACATAGAAATGAGATGCGACATCGCGTTCTAAGAAGCATTAGAACACTACTGCTACGATAGGTAGACATTTGCAAACGCTATTTCCTTGCAAGGAAGTGTCGCATTTACATTCATTTGAAGTGTAGACGAGGAATACATAACACTCCGCAAATCATATTATATCTTACCATGAAACATAGAAATGTGATGCGATATAGCGTTTTAAGAATCATAAGAACTCTACTGCTACGATACGTAGACATCTGCAAACGCTATTTCCTAGCGAGGAAGTGTCGCATTTACATTCATTTGAAGTGTAGACGAGGAATACATAACACTTCGCAAACCATATTATATCTTACCATGAAACATAGAAATGAGATGCGATATCGCGTTTTAAGAATCATAAGAACTCTATTGCTACGGTACGTAGACATCTGCAGACGCTATTTCCTTGCAAAGAAGTGTCGCATTTACATTCATTTGAAGTGTAGACGAGGAATACATAACACTTCGCAAATCATATTATATCGTACCATGAAACATAGAAATGAGATGCGATATCGCGTTTCAAGAATCATACGAACTCTATTGCTACGATACGTAGACATCTGCAAACGCTATTCCCTTGCAGAGAAGTGTCGCATTTACATTCATTTGAAGTGTAGACGAGGAATACATAACACTTCGCAAACCATATTACATCTTACCATGAAACATAGAAATGAGATGCGACATCGCGTTCTAAGAAGCATTAGAACACTACTGCTACGATAGGTAGACATTTGCAAACGCTATTTCCTTGCAAGGAAGTGTCGCATTTACATTCATTTGAAGTGTAGACGAGGAATACATAACACTCCGCAAATCATATTATATCTTACCATGAAACATAGAAATGTGATGCGATATAGCGTTTTAAGAATCATAAGAACTCTACTGCTACGATACGTAGACATCTGCAAAAGCTATTTCCTAGCGAGGAAGTGTCGCATTTACATTCATTTGAAGTGTAGACGAGGAATACATAACACTTCGCAAACCATATTATATCTTACCATGAAACATAGAAATGAGATGCGACATCGCGTTCTATGAAGCATTAGAACACTACTGCTACGATAGGTAGACACTTGCAAACGCTATTTCCTTGCAAGGAAGTGCCGCATTTACATTCATTTGAAGTGTAGACGAGGAATACATAACACTCCGCAAATCATATTATATCTTACCACGAAACATAGAAATGTGATGCGATATCGCGTTTTAAGAATCATAAGAATCCTATTGCTACGATACGTAGACATCTGCAGACGCTATTTCCTTGCAAAGAAGTGTCGCATTTACATTCATTTGAAGTGTAGACGAGGAATACATAACACTTCGCAAATCATATTATGTCGTACCATGAAACATAGAAATGAGATGCGATATCGCGTTTCAAGAATCATACGAACTCTATTGCTACGATACGTAGACATCTGCAAACGCTATTCCCTTGCAGAGAAGTGTCGCATTTACATTCATTTGAAGTGTAGACGAGGAATACATAACACTTCGCAAACCATATTACATCTTACCATGAAACATAGAAATGAGATGCGACATCGCGTTCTAAGAAGCTTAGAACACTACTGCTACGATAGGTAGACATTTGCAAACGCTATTTCCTTGCAAGGAAGTGTCGCATTTACATTCATTTGAAGTGTAGACGAGGAATACATAACACTCCGCAAATCATATTATATCTTACCATGAAACATAGAAAATGTGATGCGATATAGCGTTTTAAGAATCATAAGAACTCTACTGCTACGATACGTAGACATCTGCAAACGATATTTCCTAGCGAGGAAGTGTCGCATTTACATTCATTGAAGTGTAGACGAGGAATACATAACACTTCGCAAACCATATTATATCTTACCATGAAACATAGAAATGAGATGCGATATCGCGTTTTAAGAATCATAAGAACTCTATTGCTACGGTACGTAGACATCTGCAAACGCTATTTCCTTGCAAAGAAGTGTCGCATTTACATTCATTTGAAGTGTAGACGAGGAATACATAACATTTCGCAAATCATATTATATCTTACCATGAAACATAGAAATGAGATGCGATATCGCGTTTTAAGAATCATAAGAACTCAATTGCTACGATACGTAGACATCTGCAAACGCTATTTCCTTTCAAGGAAGTGTCGCATTTACATTCATTTGAAGTGTAGACGAGGAATACATAACACTCCACAAATCATATTATATCTTATCATGAAACATAGAAATGAGTTGCGATATCGCGTTTTAAGAAGCATTAGAACTCTACTGCTACGATACGTAGACATCTGCAAACGCTATTTCCTAGCGAGGAAGTGTCGCATTCACATTCATTTGATATGTAGAGGAGGAATACATAACACTTCGCAAATCATACTATATCTTATCATGAAACATAGAAATGAGTTGCGATATCGCGTTTTAAGAAGCATTAGAACTCTACTGCTACGATACGTAGACATCTGCAAACGCAATTTCCTAGCGAGGAAGTGTCGCATTTACATTCATTTGAAGTGTAGACGAGGAATACATAACACTTCGCAAACCATATTATATCTTACCATGAAACATAGAAATGAGATGCGACATCGCGTTCTAAGAAGCATTAGAACATTACTGCTACGATAGGTAGACACTTGCAAACGCTATTTCCTTGCAAGGAAGTGTCGCATTTACATTCATTTGAAGTGTAGACGAGGAATACATAACACTTCGCAAATCATATTATATCTTACCATGAAACATAGAAATGAGATGCGACATCGCGTTCTAAGAAGCATTAGAACACTACTGCTACGATAGGTAGACATTTGCAAACGCTATGTCCTTGCAAGGAAGTGCCGCATTTACATTCATTTGAAGTGTAGACGAGGAATACATAACACTCCGCAAATCATATTATATCTTACCATGAAACATAGAAATGAGATGCGATATCGCGTTTTAAGAATCATAAGAACTCTATTGCTACGATACGTAGACATCTGCAAACGCTATTTCCTTGCAAAGAAGTGTCCCATTTACATTCATTTGAAGTGTAGGCAAGGAATACATAACATTTCGCAAATCATATTATATCTTACCATGAAACATAGAAATGAGATGCGATATCGCGTTTTAAGAATCATAAGAACTCTATTGCTACGATACGTAGACATCTGCAAACGCTATTTCCTTTCAAGGAAGTGTCGCATTTACATTCATTTGCAGTGTAGACGAGGAATACATAACACTCCACAAATCATATTATATCTTATCATGAAACATAGAAATGAGTTGCGATATCGCGTTTTAAGAATCATAAGAACTCTATTGCTACGATACGTAGACATCTGCAAACGCTATTTCCTTGCAAGCAAGTGTCGCATTTACATTCATTTGATGTGTAGACGACGGATACATAACACTTCGCAAATCATATTATACCTTACCATGAAACATAGAAATGAGATGCGATATCGCGTTTTAAGAATCATAAGAACTCTATTGCTACGATACGTAGACATCTGCTATCGCTATTTCCTTGCGAGGAAGTGTCGCATTCACATTCATTTGAAGTGTAGACGAGGAATACATAACACTCCGCAAATCATATTATATCTTACCACGAAACATAGAAATGTGATGCGATATCGCATTTTAAGAATCATAAGAATCCTATTGCTACGATACGTAGACATCTGCAGACGCTATTTCCTTGCAAAGAAGTGCCGCATTTACATTCATTTGAAGTGTAGACGAGGAATACATAACACTCCGCAAATCATATTATATCTTACCATGAAACATAGAAATGAGATGCGATATCGCGTTTTAAGAATCATAAGAACTCTATTGCTACGATACGTAGACATCTGCAAACGCTATTTCCTTGCAAAGAAGTGTCCCATTTACATTCATTTGAAGTGTAGGCAAGGAATACATAACATTTCGCAGATCATATTATATCTTACCATGAAACATAGAAATGAGATGCGATATCGCGTTTTAAGAATCATAAGAACTCTATTGCTACGATACGTAGACATCTGCAAACGCTATTTCCTTTCAAGGAAGTGTCGCATTTACATTCATTTGAAGTGTAGACGAGGAATACATGACACTCCGCAAATCATATTATATCTTACCACGAAACATAGAAATGTGATGCGATATCGCGTTTTAAGAATCATAAGAATCCTATTGCTACGATACGTAGACATCTGCAGACGCTATTTCCTTGCAAAGAAGTGTCGCATTTACATTCATTTGAAGTGTAGACGAGGAATACATAACACTTCGCAAATCATATTATATCGTACCATGAAACATAGAAATGAGATGCGATATCGCGTTTCAAGAATCATACGAACTCTATTGCTACGATACGTAGACATCTGCAAACGCTATTCCCTTGCAGAGAAGTGTCGCATTTACATTCATTTGAAGTGTAGACGAGGAATACATAACACTTCGCAAACCATATTACATCTTACCATGAAACATAGAAATGAGATGCGACATCGCGTTCTAAGAAGCATTAGAACACTACTGCTACGATAGGTAGACATTTGCAAACGCTATTTCCTTGCAAGGAAGTGTCGCATTTACATTCATTTGAAGTGTAGACGAGGAATACATAACACTCCGCAAATCATATTATATCTTACCATGAAACATAGAAATGTGATGCGATATAGCGTTTTAAGAATCATAAGAACTCTACTGCTACGATACGTAGACATCTGCAAACGCTATTTCCTAGCGAGGAAGTGTCGCATTTACATTCATTTGAAGTGTAGACGAGGAATACATAACACTTCGCAAACCATATTATATCTTACCATGAAACATAGAAATGAGATGCGACATCGCGTTCTATGAAGCATTAGAACACTACTGCTACGATAGGTAGACACTTGCAAACGCTATTTCCTTGCAAGGAAGTGCCGCATTTACATTCATTTGAAGTGTAGACGAGGAATACATAACACTCCGCAAATCATATTATATCTTACCATGAAACATAGAAATGAGATGCGATATCGCGTTTTAAGAATCATAAGAACTCTATTGCTACGGTACGTAGACATCTGCAAACGCTATTTCCTTGCAAAGAAGTGTCGCATTTACATTCATTTGAAGTGTAGACGAGGAATACATAACATTTCGCAAATCATATTATATCTTACCATGAAACATAGAAATGAGATGCGATATCGCGTTTTAAGAATCATAAGAACTCAATTGCTACGATACGTAGACATCTGCAAACGCTATTTCCTTTCAAGGAAGTGTCGCATTTACATTCATTTGAAGTGTAGACGAGGAATACATAACACTCCACAAATCATATTATATCTTATCATGAAACATAGAAATGAGTTGCGATATCGCGTTTTAAGAAGCATTAGAACTCTACTGCTACGATACGTAGACATCTGCAAACGCTATTTCCTAGCGAGGAAGTGTCGCATTCACATTCATTTGATATGTAGAGGAGGAATACATAACACTTCGCAAATCATACTATATCTTATCATGAAACATAGAAATGAGTTGCGACATCGCGTTCTAAGAAGCATTAGAACACTACTGCTACGATAGGTAGACATTTGCAAACGCTATGTCCTTGCAAGGAAGTGCCGCATTTACATTCATTTGAAGTGTAGACGAGGAATACATAACACTCCGCAAATCATATTATATCTTACCATGAAACATAGAAATGAGATGCGATATCGCGTTTTAAGAATCATAAGAACTCTATTGCTACGATACGTAGACATCTGCAAACGCTATTTCCTTGCAAAGAAGTGTCCCATTTACATTCATTTGAAGTGTAGGCAAGGAATACATAACATTTCGCAAATCATATTATATCTTACCATGAAACATAGAAATGAGATGCGATATCGCGTTTTAAGAATCATAAGAACTCTATTGCTACGATACGTAGACATCTGCAAACGCTATTTCCTTTCAAGGAAGTGTCGCATTTACATTCATTTGAAGTGTAGACGAGGAATACATAACACTCCACAAACCATATTATATCTTACCATGAAACATAGAACTGAGATGCGATATCGCGTTTTAAGAAGCATCAGAAATCCATTGCTACGATACGTAGACATCTGCAAACGCTATTTCCTTGCAAAGAAGTGTCGCATTTACATTCATTTGAAGTGTAGACGAGGAATACATAACACTTCGCAAACCATATTATATCTTACCATGAAACATAGAAATGAGATGCGACATCGCGTTCTAAGAAGCATTAGAACACTACTGCTACGATAGGTAGACATTTGCAAACGCTATTTCCTTGCAAGGAAGTGTCGCATTTACATTCATTTGAAGTGTAGACGAGGAATACATAACACTCCGCAAATCATATTATATCTTACCATGAAACATAGAAATGTGATGCGATATAGCGTTTTAAGAATCATAAGAACTCTACTGCTACGATACGTAGACATCTGCAAACGCTATTTCCTAGCGAGGAAGTGTCGCATTCACATTCATTTGAAGTGTAGACGAGGAATACATAACACTTCGCAAATCATATTATATCGTACCATGAAACATAGAAATGAGATGCTATATCGCGTTTCAAGAATCATAAGAACTCTATTGCAACGATACGTAGACATCTGCAAACGCTATTCCCTTGCAGAGAAGTGTCGCATTTACATTCATTTGAAGTGTAGACGAGGAATACATAACACTACGCAAATCATATTATATCTTACCATGAAACATAGAAATGAGATGCGATATTGCGTTTTAAGAATCATAAGAACTCTATTGCAACGATACGTAGACATCTGCAAACGCTATTTCCTTGCAAGGAAGTGTCGCATTTACATTCGTTTGATGTGTAGACGAGTAATACATAACACTTCGCAAATCATATTATATCTTACCATGAAACATAGAAATGAGATGCGATATCTCGTTTTAAGTATCATAAGAACTCTATTGCTACGATACGTAGACGTCTGCAAACGCTATTTCCTTGCAAAGAAGTGTCGCATTTACATCCATTTGATGTGTAGACGAGGAATACATAACACATCGCAAATCATATTATATCTTACCATGAAACATAGAACTGAGATGCGATATCGCGTTTTAAGAAGCATCAGAAATCCATTGCTACGATACGTAGACATCTGCAAACGCTATTTCCTTGCAAAGAAGTGTCGCATTTACATTCATTTGAAGTGTAGACGAGGAATACATAACACTTCGCAAATCATATTATATCTTATCATGAAACATAGAAATGAGATGCGATATCGCGTTTTAAGAATCATAAGAACTCTATTGCTACGATACGTAGACATATGCAAACGCTATTTGCTTGCAAGGAAGTGTCGCATTTACATTCATTTGAAGTGTAGACGAGGAATACATAACACTCCGCAAATCATATTATATCTTACCATTAAACATAGAAATGAGATGCAATATCGCGTTGTAAGATTCATAATAACTCTATTGCAACGATACGTAGACATCTGCAAACGCTATTTCCTTGCAAAGAAGTGTCGCATTTACATTCATTTGAAGTGTAGACGAGGAATACATAACACTTCGCAAACCATATTATATCTTACCATGAAACATAGAAATGAGATGCGACATCGCGTTCTAAGAAGCATTAGAACACTACTGCTACGATAGGTAGACATTTGCAAACGCTATTTCCTTGCAAGGAAGTGTCGCATTTACATTCATTTGAAGTGTAGACGAGGAATACATAACACTCCGCAAATCATATTATATCTTACCATGAAACATAGAAATGTGATGCGATATAGCGTTTTAAGAATCATAAGAACTCTACTGCTACGATACGTAGACATCTGCAAACGCTATTTCCTAGCGAGGAAGTGTCGCATTTACATTCATTTGAAGTGTAGACGAGGAATACATAACACTTCGCAAACCATATTATATCTTACCATGAAACATAGAAATGAGATGCGACATCGCGTTCTAAGAAGCATTAGAACACTACTGCTACGATAGGTAGACACTTGCAAACGCTATTTCCTTGCAAGGAAGTGTCGCATTTACATTCATTTGAAGTGTAGACGAGGAATACATAACACTTCGCAAATCATATTATATCGTACCATGAAACATAGAAATGAGATGCTATATCGCGTTTCAAGAATCATAAGAACTCTATTGCAACGATACGTAGACATCTGCAAACGCTATTCCCTTGCAGAGAAGTGTCGCATTTACATTCATTTGAAGTGTAGACGAGGAATACATAACACTACGCAAATCATATTATATCTTACCATGAAACATAGAAATGAGATGCGATATTGCGTTTTAAGAATCATAAGAACTCTATTGCAACGATACGTAGACATCTGCAAACGCTGTTTCCTTGCAAAGAAGTGTCGCATTTACATTCATTTGAAGTGTAGACGAGGAATACATAACACTCCGCAGATCATATTATATCTTACCATGAAACATAGAAATGTGATGCGATATCGCGTTTTAAGAATCATAAGAACTCTATTGCAACGATACGTAGACATCTGCAAACGCTATTTCCTTGCAAAGAAGTGTCGCATTTACATCCATTTGATGTGTAGACGAGGAATACATAACACATCGCAAATCATATTATATCTTACCATGAAACATAGAAATGAGATGCGATATCGCGTTTTAAGAAGCAATAGAACTCTATTGCTACGATACGTAGACATCTGCAAACGCTATTTCCTAGCGAGGAAGTGTCGCATTTACATTCATTTGAAGTGTAGACGAGGAATACATAACACTACGCAAATCATATTATATCTTACCATGAAACATAGAAATGAGATGCGATATAGCGTTTTAAGAAGCATTAGAACACTACTGCTACGATAGGTAGACACTTGCAAACGCTATTTCCTTGCAAGGAAGTGTCGCATTTACATTCATTTGAAGTGTAGACGAGGAATACATAACACTTCGCAAATCATATTATATCGTACCATGAAACATAGAAATGAGATGCTATATCGCGTTTCAAGAATCATAAGAACTCTATTGCAACGATACGTAGACATCTGCAAACGCTATTCCCTTGCAGAGAAGTGTCGCATTTACATTCATTTGAAGTGTAGACGAGGAATACATAACACTACGCAAATCATATTATATCTTACCATGAAACATAGAAATGAGATGCGATATTGCGTTTTAAGAATCATAAGAACTCTATTGCAACGATACGTAGACATCTGCAAACGCTATTTCCTTGCAAAGAAGTGTCGCATTTACATTCATTTGAAGTGTAGACGAGGAATACATAACACTCCGCAGATCATATTATATCTTACCATGAAACATAGAAATGTGATGCGATATCGCGTTTTAAGAATCATAAGAACTCTATTGCAACGATACGTAGACATCTGCAAACGCTATTTCCTTGCAAAGAAGTGTCGCATTTACATCCATTTGATGTGTAGACGAGGAATACATAACACTTCGCAAATCATATTATATCTTACCATGAAACATAGAAATGAGATGCGATATCGCGTTTTAGGAAGCATTAGAACTCTATTGCTACGATACGTAGACATCTGCAAACGCTATTTCCTTGCAAAGAAGTGTCGTATTTACATTCATTTGAATCGTAGACGAGGAATGCATAACACTTCGCAATGAATATTATATCTTATCATGAAACATAGATATGAGATGCAATATCTTGTTTTAAGAAGCATTTGAACTCCATTGCTACGATACGTAGACATCTGCAAACGCTATTTCCTTGCTAAGAAGTGTCGCATTTACATTCATTTGAAGTGTAGACGAGGAATACATAACACTTCGCAAATCATATTATATCTTACCATGAAACTTAGAAATGAGATGCGACATCGCGTTCTAAGAAGCATTAGAACACCACTGCTACGATAGGTAGACATTTGCAAACGCTATTTCCTTGCAAGGAAGTGTCGCATTTACATTCATTTGAAGTGTAGACGAGGAATACATAACACTCCGCAAATCATATTATATCTTACCATGAAACATAGAAATGAGATGCGATATAGCGTTTTAAGAATCATAAGAACTCTATTGCAACGATACGTAGACATCTGCAAACGCTATTTCCTTGCAAAGAAGTGTCGCATTTACATTCATTTGAAGTGTAGACGAGGAATACATAACACTTCGCAAATCATATTATATTTTACCATGAAATATAGAAATGAGATGCGATATCGCGCTTTAAGAATCATAAGAACTCTATTGCTACGATACGTAGACATCTGCAAACGCTATTTCCTTGCAAAGAAGTGTCGCATTTACATTCATTTGAAGTGTAGACGAGGAATACATAACACTACACAAATCATATTATATCTTACCATGAAACATAGAAATGAGATGCGATATCGCGTTTTAAGAAGCATCAGAAATCCATTGCTACGATACGTAGACATCTGCAAACGCTATTTCCTTGCAAAGAAGTGTCGCATTTACATTCATTTGAAGTGTAGACGAGGAATACATAACACTTCGCAAATCATATTATATCTTACCATGAAACATAGAAATGAGATGCGATATCGCGGTTTAAGAAGCATCAGAAATCCATTGCTACGATACGTAGACATCTGCAAACGCTATTTCCTAGCGAGGAAGTGTCGCATTCACATTCATTTGAAGTGTAGACGAGGACTACATAACACTTAGAAAATCATATTATATCTTACCATGAAACATAGTAATGAGATGCGATATCGCGTTTTAAGAAGCATTAGAACCCTATTGCTACGATACGTAGACATCTACAAACGCTATTTCCTAGCAAGGAAGTGTCGCGTTTACATTCATTTGAAATGTAGACGAGGAGTACATAACAGTCCGCAAATCATATTATATCTTACCATGAAACATAGAAATGAGATGCGATATCGCGTTTTAAGAATCATAAGAACTCTATTGCTACGATACGTAGACATCTGCAAACGCTATTTCCTTGCAAGCAAGTGTCGCATTTACATTCATTTGATGTGTAGACGACGGATACATAACACTTCGCAAATCATATTATACCTTACCATGAAACATAGAAATGAGATGCGATATCGCGTTTTAAGAATCATAAGAACTCTATTGCTACGATACGTAGACATCTGCTATCGCTATTTCCTTGCAAGGAAGTGTCGCATTTACTTTCATTTGAATCGTAGACGAGGAATGCATAACACTTCGCAATGAATATTATATCTTATCATGAAACATAGATATGAGATGCAATATCTCGTTTTATGAAGCATTAGAACTCTATTGCTACGATACATAGACATCTGCAGACGCTATTTCCTTGCAAGGAAGTGCCGCATTTACATTCATTTGAAGTGTAGAGGAGGAATACATAACACTTCGCAAATCATATTACATCTTACCATGAAACATAGAAATGCGATGCGATATCGCGTTTTAAGAAGCATTAGAACTCTGTTACTACGATACGTAGACATCTGCAAACGCTATTTCCTTGCAAGGAAGTGTCGCGTTTACGTTCATTTGAATCGTAGACGAGGAATGCATAACACTTCGCAATGAATATTATATCTTATCATGAAACATAGATATGAGATGCAATATCTCGTTTTAAGAAGCATTAGAACTCTATTGCTACGATACCTAGACATCTGCAGACACTATTTCCTAGTAAGGAAGTGTCGCATTTACATTCATTTGAAGTGTAGACGAGGAATACATGACACTTCGCAAATCATATAATATCTTACCATGAAACATAGAAATGAGATGCGATATCGCGTTTTAAGAATCATAAAAACTCTATTGCTACGATACGTAGACATCTGCAAACGCTATTTCCTTGCAAGGAAGTGTCGCATTTACATTCATTTGATGTGTAGACGAGGAATACATAACACTCCGCAAACCATATTATATCTTACCATGAAACATAGAAATGAGATGCGATATAGCGTTTTAAGAATTATAAGAACTCTATTGCAACGATACGTAGACATCTGCAAACGCTATTTCCTTGCAAAGAAGTGTCGCATTTAGATTCATTTGAAGTGTAGACGAGGAATACATAAGACTTCGCAAATCATATTATATCTTACCATGAAACATAGAAATGAGATGCGATATCGCGTTTTAAGGATCATAAGAACTCTATTGCTACGATACGTAGACATCTGCAAACGCTATTTCCTTGCAAAGAAGTGTCGCATTTAGATTCATTTGAAGTGTAGACGAGGAATACATAAGACTTCGCAAATCATATTATATCTTACCATGAAACATAGAAATGAGATGCGATATCGCGTTTTAAGGATCATAAGAACTCTATTGCTACGATACGTAGACATCTGCAAACGCTATTTCCTTGCAAAGAAGTGTCGCATTTACATTCATTTGAATCGTAGACGAGGAATGCACAACACTTCGCAATGAATATTATATCTTATCATGAAACATAGATATGAGATGCAATATCTCGTTTTAAGAAGCATTAGAACTCTATTGCTACGATACCTAGACATCTGCAGACGCTATTTCCTAGCAAGGAAGTGTCCCATTTACATTCATTTGAAGTGTAGACGAGGAATACATAACACTTCGCAAATCATATTATATCTTACCATGAAACATAGAAATGAGATGCGATATCGCGCTTTAAGAATCATAAGAACTCTATTGCTACGATACGTAGACATCTATAAACGCTATTTCCTTGCAAAGAAGTGTCGCATTTACATTCATTTGAAGTGTAGACGAGGAATACATAACACTACGCAAATCATATTATATCTTACCATGAAACATAGAAATGAGATGCGATATCGCGTTTTAACCCTTTTAGTGCCGGACGACGATATATCGTCGTTTGCTACACTTGCCAGAAGTGCCAACGACGATATATCGTCGTGCGTGTAATAACGTGTTACTCTTCGCATTGCGAGACAACTTTATCTGTTAATAAATTTATAAATGATCTAATTTGATTGTAGATAATCAAATTTCGTTGACAAAGAATTTGTAAACCGATTTGGGTCTGACATTTTACACATTCTATACCGGAGTGTGCTGGGAACCTGTTTACGCTGGAGCGATAAAGTGGACACACGACGCCTGACTCTCTTGTAGCCCCGAATTTGAAATATTTATGATAATTATCTGAGAGTTCGTACGCCACGACTTCATCGAGGCTAAGATCCTTCTTTCAAAATTTTGTTTCAGCAATGTTGTAGTACCTATACCAACTGCTTGTCTTGCAGCAGATAAAATCCGATTATCGCCCGCACTATGCAATCGATCTCTTCTTTTATTTTTGTTATGTAATATTGTTTATTTTGTTATATAATACATTTGAAATCCAAAATATATACTTCATAACAATTGGTCTATATAGAATTATGATGAAAAGATGGCTCCTTGTATGCGCAAATACGTTTTGAAAGAGAGAACTCCACGTTTACTTTTTCTTATCGAGATTTTATCTTTGTTATTTATATAATTTTAAATGAGTAAAGAAAAACTAGTGTCATTGTTTTGTTCTCTGTTTCATCCTTAGTATACTGCTTTTTGAATTATGTAAATACTTTTTCTCGTTTGGTTTTTATGAGTATTTTCCCAAACCCTAGTAAAACTGTGAAATTCGGCCGGTTATTCTCGCATAGGCACCTCTTTTTCGTCCGGCACTAAAAGGGTTAAGAAACATTAGAACTCTATTGCTACGATACCTAGACATCTGCAGACGCTATTTCCTTGCAAGGAAGTGTCGCATTTACATTCATTTGAATCGTAGACGAGGAATACATAACACTTCGCAAATCATATTATATCTTACCATGAAACATAGAACTGAGATGCGATATCGCGTTTTAAGAAGCATCAGAAATCCATTGCTACGATACGTAGACATCTGCAAACGCTATTTCCTAGCGAGGAAGTGTCGCATTCACATTCATTTGAATTGTAGACGAGGAATACATAACACTTCGCAAATCATATTATATCTTACCATGAAACATAGAAATGAGATGCGATATCGCGTTTTAAGAAGCATTAGAACTCTATTGCTACGATACGTAGACATCTGCAAACGCTATTTCCTTGCAAGGAAGTGTCGCATTTACATTCATTTGATGTGTAGACGAGGAATACATAACACTTCGCAAATCATATTATATCTTACCATGAAACATAGAAATGAGATGCGATATCGCGTTTTAAGAAGCATTAGAACTCTATTGCTACGATACGTAGACATCTGCAAACGCTATTTCCTTGCAAGGATGTGTCGCATTTAAATTCATTTGAATCGTAGACGAGGAATGCATAACAGTTCGCAATGAATATTATATCTTATCATGAAACGTAGATATGAGATGCAATATCTCGTTTTAAGAAGCATTTGAACTCTATTACTTCGATACGTAGACATCTGCAAACGCTATTTCCTTGCAAGGAAGTGTCGCATTTACACTCATTTGAAGTGTAGACGAGGAATACATAACATTTCGCAAATCATATTATATTTTACCATGAAACATAGAAATGAGATGCGATATCGCGCTTTAAGAATCATAAGAACTCTATTGCTACGATACGTAGCCATCTGCAAACGCTATTTCCTTGCAAAGAAGTGTCGCATTTACATTCATTTGAAGTGTAGAAGAGGAATACATAACACTACGCAAATCATATTATATCTTAGCATGAAACATAGAAATGAGATGCGATATTGCGTTTTGAGAATCATAAGAACTCTATTGCTACGATACGTAGACATCTGCAAACGCTATTCCCTTGCAAAGAAGTGTCGCATTTAGATTCATTTGAAGTGTAGACGAGGAATACATAACACTTCGCAAATCATATTATATCTTACCATGAAACATAGAAATGAGATGCGATATCGCGTTTTAAGAAGCATCAGAAATCCATTGCTACGATACGTAGACATCTGCAAACGCTACTTCCTAGCGAGGAAGTATCGCATTCCCATTCATTTGAAGTGTAGACGAGGACTACATAACACTTAGAAAATCATATTATATCTTACCATGAAACATAGAAATGAGATGCGATATCGCGTTTTAAGAAGCATTAGAACTCTATTGCTACGATACGTAGACATCTACAAACGCTATTTCCTAGCAAGGAAGTGTCGCGTTTACATTCATTTGAAATGTAGACGAGGAATACATAACAGTCCGCAAATCATATTATATCTTACCATGAAACATAGAAATGAGATGCGATATCGCGTTTTAAGAATCATAAGAACTATATTGCTACGATACGTAGACATCTGCAAACGCTATTTCCTTGCAAGCAAGTGTCGCATTTACATTCATTTGAATCGTAGACGAGGAATGCATAACACTTCGCAATGAATATTATATCTTATCATGAAACATAGATATGAGATGCAATATCTCGTTTTAAGAAGCATTAGAACTCTATTGCCAGGATACCTAGACATCTGCAGACGCTATTTCCTAGCAAGGAAGTGTCGCATTTACATTCATTTGAAGTGTAGACGAGGAGTACATAACACTTCGCAAATCATATTATATCTTACCATGAAACATAGAAATGGGATGCGATATCGCGTTTTAAGAAGCATTAGAACACTATTGCTACGACAGGTAGACATTTGCAAACGCTATTTCCTCGCAAGGAAGTGCCGCATTTACATTCATTTGAAGTGTAGAGGAGGAATACATAACACTTCGCAATGAATATTATATCTTATCATGAAACACAGATATGAGATGCAATATCTCGTTTTAAGAAGCATTAGAACTCTATTGCTACGATACCTAGACATCTGCAGACGCTATTTCCTAGCAAGGAAGTGTCGCATTTACATTCATTTGAAGTGTAGACGAGGAATACATGACACTTCGCAAATCATATAATATCTTACCATGAAACATAGAAATGAGATGCGATATCGCGCTTTAAGAATCATAAGAACTCTATTGCTACGATACGTAGACATCTGCAAACGCTATTTCCTTGCAAGGAAGTGTCGCATTTACATTCATTTGATGTGTAGACGAGGAACACATAACACTTCGCAAATCATATTATATCTTACCATGAAACATAGAAATGAGATGCGATATCGCGTTTTAAGAAGCATTAGAACACTATTGCTACGATAAGTAGACATCTGCAAACGCTATTTCCTTGCAAGGAAGTGTCGCATTTACATTCAATTGAATCGTAGACGAGGAATGCATAACACTTCGCAATGAATATTATATCTTATCATGAAACATAGATATGAGATGCAATATCTCGTTTTAAGAAGCATTTGAACTCTATTACTTCGATACGTAGACATCTGCAAACGCTATTTCCTTGCAAGGAAGTGTCGCATTTACATTCATTTGATGTGTAGACGAGGAATACATAACACTTCGCAAATCATATTATATCTTACCATGAAACTTAGAAATGAGATGCGACATCGCGTTCTAAGAAGCATTAGAACACTACTGCTACGATAGGTAGACATTTGCAAACGCTATTTCCTTGCAAGGAAGTGTCGCATTTACATTCATTTGAAGTGTAGACGAGGAATACATAACACTCCGCAAATCATATTATATCTTACCATGAAACATAGAAATGAGATGCGATATAGCGCTTTAAGAATCATAAGAACACTATTGCAACGATACGTAGACATCTGCAAACGCTATTTCCTTGCAAAGAAGTGTCGCATTTACATTCATTTGAAGTGTAGACGAGGAATAAATAACACTTCGCAAATCATATTATATCTTACCATGAAACATAGAAATGAGATGCGATATCGCGTTTTAAGAAGCATCAGAAAACCATTGCTACGATACGTAGACATCTGCAAACGCTATTTCCTAGCGAGGAAGTGTCGCATTCACATTCATTTGAAGTGTAGACGAGGACTACATAACACTTAGAAAATCATATTATATCTTACCATGAAACATAGAAATGAGATGCGATATCGCGTTTTAAGAAGCATTTGAACTCTATTACTTCGATACGTAGACATCTGCAAACGCTATTTCCTTGCAAGGAAGTGTCGCATTTACACTCATTTGAAGTGTAGACGAGGAATACATAACACTTCGCAAATCATATTATATTTTACCATGAAACATAGAAATGAGATGCGATATCGCGCTTTAAGAATCATAAGAACTCTATTGCTACGATACGTAGACATCTGCAAACGCTATTTCCTTGCAAAGAAGTGTCGCATTTACATTCATTTGAAGTGTAGACGAGGAATACATAACACTACGCAAATCATATTATATCTTACCATGAAACATAGAAATGAGATGCGATATAGCGTTTTAAGAATCATAAGAACTCTATTGCAACGATACTTAGACATCTGCAAACGCTATTTCCTTGCAAAGAAGTGTCGCATTTAGATTCATTTGAAGTGTAGACGAGGAATACATAACACTTCGCAAATCATATTATATCTTACCATGAAACATAGAAATGAGATGCGATATCGCGTTTTAAGAAGCATCAGAAATCCATTGCTACGATACGTAGACATCTGCAAACGCTATTTCCTAGCGAGGAAGTGTCGCGTTCACATTCATTTGAAGTGTAGACGAGGACTACATAACACTTAGAAAATCATATTATATCTTACCATGAAACATAGAAATGAGATGCGATATCGCGTTTTAAGAAGCATTAGAACTCTATTGCTACGATACGTAGACATCTACAAACGCTATTTCCTAGCAAGGAAGTGTCGCGTTTACATTCATTTGAAATGTAGACGAGGAATACATAACAGTCCGCAAATCATATTATATCTTACCATGAAACATAGAAATGAGATGCGATATCGCGTTTTAAGGATCATAAGAACACTATTGCTACGATACGTGGACATCTGCTAACGCTATTTCCTTGCAAAGAAGTGTCGCATTTACATTCATTTGAATCGTAGACGAGGAATGCATAACACATCGCAATGAATAATATATCTTATCATGAAACATAGATATGAGATGCAATATCTCGTTTTAAGAAGCATTAGAACTCTATTGCTACGATACCTAGACATCTGCAGACGCTATTTCCTAGCAAGGAAGTGTCGCATTTACATTCATTTGAAGTGTAGACGAGGAATACATAACACTTCGCAAATCATATTATATCTTACCATAAAACATAGAAATGGGATGCGATATCGCGTTTTAAGGAGCACTAGAAAGCTATTGCTACGATACGTAGACATCTGCAAACGCTATTTCCTAGCGAGGAAGTATCGCATTCACATTCATTTGAAGTGTAGACGAGGAATACATAACACTTCGCAAATCATGTTATATCTTACCATGCAACATAGAAATGAGATGCGATATCGCGTTTTAAGAAGCATTAGAACACTATTGCTACGACAGGTAGACATTTGCAAACGCTATTTCCTTGCAAGGAAGTGCCGCATTTACATTCATTTGAAGTGTAGAGGAGGAATACATAACGCTTCGCAAATCATATTACATCTTACCATGAAACATAGAAATGCGATGCGATATCGCGTTTTAAGAAGCATTATAACTCTGTTGCTACGATACGTAGACATCTGCAAACGCTATTTCCTTGCAAGGAAGTGTCGCATTTACGTTCATTTGAATCGTAGACGAGGAATGCATAACACTTCGCAATGAATATTATATCTTATCATGAAACATAGATATGAGATGCAATATCTCGTTTTAAGAAGCATTAGAACTCTATTGCTACGATACCTAGACATCTGCAGACGCTATTTCCTAGCAAGCAAGTGTCGCATTTACATTCACTTGAAGTGTAGACGAGGAATACATGACACTTCGCAAATCATATAATATCTTACCATGAAACATAGAAATGAGATGCGATATCGCGTTTTGAGAATCATAAGAACTCTATTGCTACGATACGTAGACATCTGCAAACGCTATTTCCTTGCAAGGAAGTGTCGCATTTACATTCATTTGAAGTGTAGACGAGGAATACGTAACACTTCGCAAATCATATTATATCTTACCATGAAACATAGAAATGAGGTGCGATATCGCGTTTTAAGAAGCATCAGAAATCCATTGCTACGATACGTAGACATCTGCAAACGCTATTTCCTAGCGAGGAAGTGTCGCATTCACATTCATTTGAAGTGTAGACGAGGACTACATAACACTTAGAAAATCATATTATATCTTACCATGAAACATAGAAATGAGATGCGATATCGCGTTTTAAGAAGCATTAGAACTCTATTGCTACGATACGTAGACATCTACAAACGCTATTCCCTAACAAGGAAGTGTCGCGTTTACATTCATTTGAAATGTAGACGAGGAATACATAACAGTCCGCAAATCATATTATATTTTACCATGAAACATAGAAATGTGATGCGATATTGCGTTTTAAGAATCATAAGAACTCTATTGCTACGATACGTAGACATCTGCAAACGCTATTTCCTTGCAAGCAAGTGTCGCATTTACATTCATTTGATGTGTAGACGACGGATACATAACACTTCGCAAATCATATTACACCTTACCATGAAACATAGAAATGAGATGCGATATCGCGTTTTAAGAATCATAAGAACTCTATTGCTAGGATACGTAGACATCTGCAATCGCTATTTCCTTGCAAGGAAGTGTCGCATTTACTTTCATTTGAATCGTAGACGAGGAATGCATAACACTTCGCAATGAATATTACATCTTACCATGAAGCATAGAAATGAGATGCGATATCGCGCTTTAAGAAGCATTAGAAATCTATTGCTGCGAGACGTAGACATCTGCAAACGCTATTTCCTTGCAAGGAAGTGTCGCATTTTTATTCATTTGAATCGTAGACGAGGAATGCATAACACTTCGCACTGAATATTATTTCTTATCATGAAACATAGATATGAGATGCAATATCTCGTTTTAAGAAGCATTTGAACTCTATTGCTTCGATACGTAGACATCCGCAAACGCTATTTCCTTGCAAGGAAGTGTCGCATTTACATTCATTTGAAGTGTAGACGAGGAATACATAACACTTCGCAAATCATATTACATCTTACCATGAAACATAGAAATGAGATGCGATATCGCGTTTTAACCCTTTTAGTGCCGGACGACGATATATCGTCGTTTGCTACACTTGCTAGAAGTGCCAACGACGATATATCGTCGTGCGTGTGATAACGTGTTACTCTTCGCATTGCGAGACAACTTTATCTGTTAATAAATTTATAAATGATCTAATTTGATTGTAAATAATCAAATTTCGTTGACAAAGAATTTGTAAACCGATTGGGGTCTGACATTTTACACATTCTATACCGGAGTGTGGTGGGAACCTGTTTACGCTGGAGCGATAAAGTGGACACACGACGCCTGACTCTCTTGTAGCCCCGAATTTGAAATATTTATGATAATTATCTGAGAGTTCGTACGCCACGACTTCATCGAGGCTAAGATCCTTCTTTCAAAATTTTGTTTCAGCAATGTTGTAGTACCTGTACCAACTGCTTGTCTTGCAGCAGATAAAATCCGATTATCGCCCGCACTATGCAATCGATCTCTTCTTTTATTTTTGTTATGTAATATTGTTTACATTGTTATATAATACATTTGAAATCCAAAATATATACTTCATAACAATTGGTCTATATAGAATTATGATGAAAAGATGGCTCCTTGTATGCGCAAATACGTTTTGAAAGAGAGAACACAACGTTTACTTTTTCTTATGGAGATTTTATCTTTGTTATTTATATAATTTTAAATGAGAAAAGAAAAACTAGTGTCATTGTTTTGTTCTCTGTTTCATCCTTAGTATACTGCTTTTTGAATTATGTAAATACTTTTTCTCGTTTGGTTTTTATGAGTATTTTCCCAAACCCTAGTAAAACTGTGAAATTCGGCCGGTTATTCTCGCATAGGCACCTCTTTTTCGTCCGGCACTAAAAGGGTTAAGAAACATTAGAACTCTATTGCTACGATACCTAGACATTTGCAGACGCTATTTCCTTGCAAGGAAGTGTCGCATTTACATTCATTTGAATCGTAGACGAGGAATGCATAACACTTCGCAATGAATATTATATCTTATCATGAAACATAGATATGAGATGCAATATCTCGTTTTAAGAAGCATTAGAACTCTATTGCTACGATACCTAGACATCTGCAGACGCTATTTCCTAGCAAGGAAGTGTCGCATTTACATTCATTTGAAGTGTAGACGAGGAATACATAACACTTCGCAAATCATATTATATCTTACCATGAAACATAGAAATGGGATGCGATATCGCGTTTTATGAAGCACTAGAAAGCTATTGCTACGATACGTAGACATCTGCAAACGCTATTTCCTTGCAAGGAAGTGTCGCATTTACATTCATTTGAAGTGTAGAGGAGGAATACATAACACTTCGCAAATCATATTACATCTTACCATGAAACATAGAAATGCGATGCGATATCGCGTTTTAAGAAGCATTAGAACTCTGTTGCTACCATACGTAGACATCTGCAGACGCTATTTCCTTGCAAGGAAGTGTCGCATTTACATTCATTTGATGTGTAGACGAGGAATACATAACACTTCGCAAATCATATTATATCTTACCATGAAACATAGAAATGAGATGCGATATCGCGTTTTAAGAAGCATTAGAACACTATCGCTGCGATACGTAGACATCTGCAAACGCTATTTCCTTGCAAGGAAGTGTCGCATTTACATTCATTTGAAGTGTAGACGAGGAATACATAACACTTCGCAAATCATATTATATCTTACCATGAAACTTAGAAATGAGATGCGACATCGCGTTCTAAGAAGCATTAGAACACTACTGCTACGATAGGTAGACATTTGCAAACGCTATTTCCTTGCAAGGAAGTGTCGCATTTACATTCATTTGAAGTGTAGACGAGGAATACATAACACTTCGCAAATCATATTATATCTTACCATGAAACTTAGAAATGAGATGCGACATCGCGTTCTAAGAAGCATTAGAACACTACTGCTACGATAGGTAGACATTTGCAAACGCTATTTCCTTGCAAGGAAGTGTCGCATTTACATTCATTTGAAGTGTAGACGAGGAATACATAACACTCCGCAAATCATATTATATCTTACCATGAAACATAGAAATGAGATGCGATATAGCGTTTTAAGAATCATAAGAACTCTATTGCAACGGTACGTAGACATCTGCAAACGCTATTTCCTTGCAAAGAATTGTCGCATTTAAATTCATTTGAAGTGTAGACGAGGAATACATAACACTTCGCAAATCATATTATATCTTACCATGAAACATAGAAATGAGATGCGATATCGCGCTTTAAGAATCATAAGAACTCTATTGCTACGATACGTAGACATCTGCAAACGCTATTTCCTTGCAAAGAAGTGTCGCATTTACATTCATTTGAAGTGTACACGAGGAATACATAACACTACGCAAATCATATTATATCTTACCATGAAACATAGAAATGAGATGCGATATCGCGTTTTGAGAATCATAAGAACTCTATTGCTACAATACGTAGACATCTGCAAACGCTATTTCCTTGCAAGGAAGTGTCGCATTTACATTCATTTGAAGTGTAGACGAGGAATACATAACACTCCCCAAATCATATTATATCTTACCATGAAACATAGAAATGAGATGCGATATCGCGTTTTAAGAAGCATCAGAAATCCATTGCTACGATACGTAGACATCTGCAAACGCTATTTCCTTGCAAGGAAGTGCCGCATTTACATTCATTTGAAGTGTAGAGGAGGAATACATAACACTTCGCAAATCATATTACATCTTACCATGAAACATAGAAATGCGATGCGATATCGCGTTTTAAGAAGCATTAGAACTCTGTTGCTACCATACGTAGACATCTGCAAACGCTATTTCCTTGCAAGGAAGTGTCGCATTTACGTTCATTTGAATCGTAGACGAGGAATGCATAACACTTCGCAATGAATATTATATCTTATCATGAAACATAGATATGAGATGCGATATCGCGTTTTAAGAAGCATTAGAACACTATTGCTACGATACGTAGACATCTGCAAACGCTATTTCCTTGCAAGGAAGTGTCGCATTTACATTCATTTGAAGTGTAGACGAGGAATACATAACACTTCGCAAATCATATTATATCTTACCATGAAACTTAGAAATGAGATGCGACATCGCGTTCTAAGAAGCATTAGAACACTACTGCTACGATAGGTAGACATTTGCAAACGCTATTTCCTTGCAAGGAAGTGTCGCATTTACATTCATTTGAAGTGTAGACGAGGAATACATAACACTCCGCAAATCATATTATATCTTACCATGAAACATAGAAATGAGATGCGATATAGCGTTTTAAGAATCATAAGAACTCTATTGCAACGGTACGTAGACATCTGCAAAGCTATTTCCTTGCAAAGCATTGTCGCATTTAAATTCATTTGAAGTGTAGACGAGGAATACATAACACTTCGCAAATCATATTATATCTTACCATGAAACATAGAAATGAGATGCGATATCGCGCTTTAAGAATCATAAGAACTCTATTGCTACGATACGTAGACATCTGCAAACGCTATTTCCTTGCAAAGAAGTGTCGCATTTACATTCATTTGAAGTGTAGACGAGGAATACATAACACTACGCAAATCATATTATATCTTACCATGAAACATAGAAATGAGATGCGATATCGCGTTTTGAGAATCATAAGAACTCTATTGCTACGATACGTAGACATCTGCAAACTCTATTTCCTTGCAAGGAAGTGTCGCATTTACATTCATTTGAAGTGTAGACGAGGAATACATAACGCTCCGCAAATCATATTATATCTTACCATGAAACATAGAAATGAGATGCGATATAGCGTTTTAAGAATCATAAGAACTCTATTGCAACAATACGTAGACATCTGCAAACGCTATTTCCTTGCAAGGAAGTGTCGCATTTACATACATTTGAAGTGTGGACGAGGAATACATAACACTCCGCAAATCATATTATATCTTACCATGAAACATAGAAATGAGATGCGATATCGCGTTTTAAGGAGCATTAGAACTCTATTGCTACGATACGTAGACATCTGCAAACGCTATTTCCTTGCAAAGAAGTGTCGCATTTACATTCATTTGAAGTGTAGACGAGGAATACATAACACTTCGCAAATCATATTATATCGTACCATGAAACATAGAAATGAGATGCGATATCGCGTTTCAAGAATCATAAGAACTCTATTGCTACGATACGTAGACATCTGCAAACGCTATTCCCTTGCAGAGAAGTGTCGCATTTACATTCATTTGAAGTGTAGACGAGGAATACATAACACTACGCAAATCATATTATATCTTACCATGAAACATAGAAATGAGATGCGATATCGCGTTTTAAGAAGCATTAGAACACTATTGCTACGACAGGTAGACATTTGCAAACGCTATTTCCTTGCAAGGAAGTGCCGCATTTACATTCATTTGAAGTGTAGAGGAGGAATACATAACACTTCGCAAATCATATTACATCTTACCATGAAACATAGGAATGCGATGCGATATCGCGTTTTAAGAAGCATTAGAACTCTGTTGCTACCATACGTAGACATCTGCAAACGCTATTTCCTTGCAAGGAAGTGTCGCATTTACGTTCATTTGAATCGTAGACGAGGAATGCATAACACTTCGCAATGAATATTATATCTTATCATGAAACATAGATATGAGATGCAATATCTCGTTTTAAGAAGCATTAGAACTCTATTGCTACGATACCTAGACATCTGCAGACGCTATTTCCTAGCAAGGAAGTGTCGCATTTACATTCATTTGAAGTGTAGGCGAGGAATACATGACACTTCGCAATTCACATAATATCTTACCATGAAACATAGAAATGAGATGCGATATCGCGTTTTGAGAATCATAAGAACTCTATTGCTACGATACGTAGACATCTGCAAACGCTATTTCCTTGCAAGGAAGTGTCGCATTTACATTCATTTGATGTGTAGACGCGGAATACATAACACTTCGAAATGAATATTATATCTTATCATGAAACATAGATATGAGATGCAATATCTCGTTTTAAGAAGCATTTGAACTCTATTACTACGACACGTAGACATCTGCAAACGCTATTTCCTTGCAAGGAAGTGTCGCATTTACATTCATTTGAAGTGTAGACGGGGAATACATAACACTTCGCAAATCATATTATATCTTACCATGAAACTTAGAAATGAGATGCGACATCGCGTTCTAAGAAGCATTAGAACACTACTGCTACGATAGGTAGACATTTGCAAACGCTATTTCCTTGCAAGGAAGTGTCGCATTTACATTCATTTGAAGTGTAGACGAGGAATACATAACACTCCGCAAATCATATTATATCTTACCATGAAACATAGAAATGAGATGCGATATCGCGTTTTAAGAAGCATTAGAACTCTATTGCTACGATACGTAGACATCTACACACGCTATTTCCTAGCAAGGAAGTGTCGCGTTTACATTCATTTGAAATGTAGACGAGGAATACATAACAGTCCGCAAATCATATTATATCTTACCATGAAACATAGAAATGAGATGCGATATCGCGTTTTAAGGATCATAAGAACTCTATTGCTACGATACGTAGACATCTGCAAACGCTATTTCCTAGCGAGGAAGTATCGCATTCACAGTCATTTGAAGTGTAGACGAGGAATACATAACACTTCGCAAATCATGTTATATCTTACCATGCAACATAGAAATGAGATGCGATATCGCGTTTTAAGAAGCATTAGAACACTATTGCTACGACAGGTAGACATTTGCAAACGCTATTTCCTTGCAAGGAAGTGCCGCATTTACATTCATTTGAAGTGTAGAGGAGGAATACATAACACTTCGCAAATCATATTACATCTTACCATGAAACATAGAAATGCGATGCGATATCGCGTTTTAAGAAGCATTAGAACTCTGTTGCTACGATACCTAGACATCTGCAAACGCTATTTCCTTGCAAGGAAGTGTCGCATTTACATTCATTTGATGTGTAGACGCGGAATACATAACACTTCGCAATGAATATTATATCTTATCATGAAACATAGATATGAGATGCAATATCTCGTTTTAAGAAGCATTTGAACTCTATTACTACGACACGTAGACATCTGCAAACGCTATTTCCTTGCAAGGAAGTGTCGCATTTACATTCATTTGAAGTGTAGACGGGGAATACATAACACTTCGCAAATCATATTATATCTTACCATGAAACTTAGAAATGAGATGCGACATCGCGTTCTAAGAAGCATTAGAACACTACTGCTACGATAGGTAGACATTTGCAAACGCTATTTCCTTGCAAGGAAGTGTCGCATTTACATTCATTTGAAGTGTAGACGAGGAATACATAACACTCCGCAAATCATATTATATCTTACCATGAAACATAGAAATGAGATGCGATATCGCGTTTTAAGAAGCATTAGAACACTATTGCTACGATACGTAGACATCTACAAACGCTATTTCCTAGCAAGGAAGTGTCGCGTTTACATTCATTTGAAATGTAGACGAGGAATACATAACAGTCCGCAAATCATATTATATCTTACCATGAAACATAGAAATGAGATACGATATCGCGCTTTAAGAATCATAAGAACTCTATTGCTACGATACGTAGACATCTGCAAACGCTATTTCCTTGCAAAGAAGTGTCGCATTTACATTCATTTGAAGTGTAGACGAGGAATACATAACACTACGCAAATCATATTATATCTTACCATGAAACATAGAAATGAGATGCGATATAGCGTTTTAAGAATCATAAGAACTCTATTGCAACGATACGTAGACATTTGCAAACGCTATTTCCTTGCAAAGAAGTGTCGCATTTAGATTCATTTGAAGTGTAGACGAGGAATACATAACACTTCGCAAATCATATTATATCTTACCATGAAACATAGAAATGAGATGCGATATCGCGTTTTAAGAAGCATCAGAAATCCATTGCTACGATACGTAGACATCTGCAAACGCTATTTCCTAGCGAGGAAGTGTCGCATTCACATTCATTTGAAGTGTAGACGAGGACTACATAACACTTAGAAAATCATATTATATCTTACCATGAAACATAGAAATGAGATGCGATATCGCGTTTTAAGAAGCATTAGAACTCTATTGCTACGATACGTAGACATCTACACACGCTATTTCCTAGCAAGGAAGTGTCGCGTTTACATTCATTTGAAATGTAGACGAGGAATACATAACAGTCCGCAAATCATATTATATCTTACCATGAAACATAGAAATGAGATGCGATATCGCGTTTTAAGGATCATAAGAACTCTATTGCTACGATACGTAGACATCTGCAAACGCTATTTCCTAGCGAGGAAGTATCGCATTCACAGTCATTTGAAGTGTAGACGAGGAATACATAACACTTCGCAAATCATGTTATATCTTACCATGCAACATAGAAACGAGATGCGATATCGCGTTTTAAGAAGCATTAGAACACTATTGCTACGACAGGTAGACATTTGCAAACGCTATTTCCTTGCAAGGAAGTGCCGCATTTACATTCATTTGAAGTGTAGAGGAGGAATACATAACACTTCGCAAATCATATTACATCTTACCATGAAACATAGAAATGCGATGCGATATCGCGTTTTAAGAAGCATTAGAACTCTGTTGCTACGATACCTAGACATCTGCAAACGCTATTTCCTTGCAAGGAAGTGTCGCATTTACGTTCATTTGAATCGTAGACGAGGAATGCATAACACTTCGCAATGAATATTATATCTTATCATGAAACTTAGATATGAGATGCAATATCTCGTTTTAAGAAGCATTAGAACTCTATTGCTACGATACCTAGACATCTGCAGACGCTATTTCCTTGCAAAGAAGAGTCGCATTTACATTCATTTGAAGTGTAGACGAGGAATACATAACACTACGCAAATCATATTATATCTTACCATGAAACATAGAAATGAGATGCGATATCGCGTTTTGAGAATCATAAGAACTCTATTGCTACGATACGTAGACATCTGCAAACGCTATTTCCCTGCAAGGAAGTGTCGCATTTACATTCATTTGAAGTGTAGACGAGGAATACATAACACTCCGCAAATCATATTATATCTTACCATGAAACATAGAAATGAGATGCGATATAGCGTTTTAAGAATCATAAGAACTCTATTGCAACGATACGTAGACATTTGCAAACGCTATTTCCTTGCAAAGAAGTGTCGCATTTAGATTAATTTGAAGTGTAGACGAGGAATACATAACACTACGCAAATCATATTATATCTTACCATGAAACATAGAAATGAGATGCGATATCGCGTTTTGAGAATCATAAGAACTCTATTGCTACGATATGTAGACATCTGCAAACTCTATTTCCTTGCAAGGAAGTGTCGCATTTACGTTCATTTGAATCGTAGACGAGGAATGCATAACACTTCGCAATGAATATTATATCTTATCATGAAACATAGATATGAGATGCAATATCTCGTTTTAAGAAGCATTAGAACTCTATTGCTACGATACCTAGACATCTGCAGACGCTATTTCCTAGCAAGGAAGTGTCGCATTTACATTCATTTGAAGTGTAGGCGAGGAATACATGACACTTCGCAATTCACATAATATCTTACCATGAAACATAGAAATGAGATGCGATATCGCGTTTTGAGAATCATAAGAACTCTATTGCTACGATACGTAGACATCTGCAAACGCTATTTCCTTGCAAGGAAGTGTCGCATTTACATTCATTTGATGTGTAGACGCGGAATACATAACACTTCGCAATGAATATTATATCTTATCATGAAACATAGATATGAGATGCAATATCTCGTTTTAAGAAGCATTTGAACTCTATTACTACGACACGTAGACATCTGCAAACGCTATTTCCTTGCAAGGAAGTGTCGCATTTACATTCATTTGAAGTGTAGACGGGGAATACATAACACTTCGCAAATCATATTATATCTTACCATGAAACTTAGAAATGAGATGCGACATCGCGTTCTAAGAAGCATTAGAACACTACTGCTACGATAGGTAGACATTTGCAAACGCTATTTCCTTGCAAGCAAGTGTCGCATTTACATTCATTTGAAGTGTAGACGAGGAATACATAACACTCCGCAAATCATATTATACCTTACCATGAAACATAGAAATGAGATGCGATATCGCGTTTTAAGAAGCATTAGAACACTATTGCTACGATACGTAGACATCTACAAACGCTATTTCCTAGCAAGGAAGTGTCGCGTTTACATTCATTTGAAATGTAGACGAGGAATACATAACAGTCCGCAAATCATATTATATCTTACCATGAAACATAGAAATGAGATACGATATCGCGCTTTAAGAATCATAAGAACTCTATTGCTACGATACGTAGACATCTGCAAACGCTATTTCCTTGCAAAGAAGTGTCGCATTTACATTCATTTGAAGTGTAGACGAGGAATACATAACACTACGCAAATCATATTATATCTTACCATGAAACATAGAAATGAGATGCGATATAGCGTTTTAAGAATCATAAGAACTCTATTGCAACGATACGTAGACATTTGCAAACGCTATTTCCTTGCAAAGAAGTGTCGCATTTAGATTCATTTGAAGTGTAGACGAGGAATACATAACACTTCGCAAATCATATTATATCTTACCATGAAACATAGAAATGAGATGCGATATCGCGTTTTAAGAAGCATCAGAAATCCATTGCTACGATACGTAGACATCTGCAAACGCTATTTCCTAGCGAGGAAGTGTCGCATTCACATTCATTTGAAGTGTAGACGAGGACTACATAACACTTAGAAAATCATATTATATCTTACCATGAAACATAGAAATGAGATGCGATATCGCGTTTTAAGAAGCATTAGAACTCTATTGCTACGATACGTAGACATCTACACACGCTATTTCCTAGCAAGGAAGTGTCGCGTTTACATTCATTTGAAATGTAGACGAGGAATACATAACAGTCCGCAAATCATATTATATCTTACCATGAAACATAGAAATGAGATGCGATATCGCGTTTTAAGGATCATAAGAACTCTATTGCTACGATACGTAGACATCTGCAAACGCTATTTCCTAGCGAGGAAGTATCGCATTCACAGTCATTTGAAGTGTAGACGAGGAATACATAACACTTCGCAAATCATGTTATATCTTACCATGCAACATAGAAATGAGATGCGATATCGCGTTTTAAGAAGCATTAGAACACTATTGCTACGACAGGTAGACATTTGCAAACGCTATTTCCTTGCAAGGAAGTGCCGCATTTACATTCATTTGAAGTGTAGAGGAGGAATACATAACACTTCGCAAATCATATTACATCTTACCATGAAACATAGAAATGCGATGCGATATCGCGTTTTAAGAAGCATTAGAACTCTGTTGCTACGATACGTAGACATCTGCAAACGCTATTTCCTTGCAAGGAAGTGTCGCATTTACGTTCATTTGAATCGTAGACGAGGAATGCATAACACTTCGCAATGAATATTATATCTTATCATGAAACTTAGATATGAGATGCAATATCTCGTTTTAAGAAGCATTAGAACTCTATTGCTACGATACCTAGACATCTGCAGACGCTATTTCCTTGCAAAGAAGAGTCGCATTTACATTCATTTGAAGTGTAGACGAGGAATACATAACACTACGCAAATCATATTATATCTTACCATGAAACATAGAAATGAGATGCGATATCGCGTTTTGAGAATCATAAGAACTCTATTGCTACGATACGTAGACATCTGCAAACGCTATTTCCCTGCAAGGAAGTGTCGCATTTACATTCATTTGAAGTGTAGACGAGGAATACATAACACTCCGCAAATCATATTATATCTTACCATGAAACATAGAAATGAGATGCGATATAGCGTTTTAAGAATCATAAGAACTCTATTGCAACGATACGTAGACATTTGCAAACGCTATTTCCTTGCAAAGAAGTGTCGCATTTAGATTAATTTGAAGTGTAGACGAGGAATACATAACACTACGCAAATCATATTATATCTTACCATGAAACATAGAAATGAGATGCGATATCGCGTTTTGAGAATCATAAGAACTCTATTGCTACGATATGTAGACATCTGCAAACTCTATTTCCCTGCAAGGAAGTGTCGCATTTACATTCATTTGAAGTGTAGACGAGGAATACATAACACTCCGCAAATCATATTATATCTTACCATGAAACATAGAAATGAGATGCGATATAGCGTTTTAAGAATCATAAGAACTCTATTGCAACGATACGTAGACATTTGCAAACGCTATTTCCTTGCAAAGAAGTGTCGCATTTAGATTCATTTGAAGTGTAGACGAGGAATACATAACACTCCGCAAATCATATTATATCTTACCATGAAACATAGAAATGAGATGCGATATCGCGTTTTAAGGAGCATTAGAACTCTATTGCTACGATACGTAGACATCTGCAAACGCTATTTCCTTGCAAAGAAGTGTCGCATTTACATTCATTTGAAGTGTAGATGAGGAATACATAACACTTCGCAAATCATATTATATCGTACCATGAAACATAGAAATGAGATGCGATATCGCGTTTCAAGAATCATAAGTACTCTATTGCTACGATACGTAGACATCTGCAAACGCTATTCCCTTGCAGAGAAGTGTCGCATTTACATTCATTTGAAGTGTAGACGAGGAATACATAACACTACGCAAATCATATTATATCTTACCATGAAACATAGAAATGAGATGCGATATCGCGTTTTAAGAAGCATTAGAACACTATTGCTACGACAGGTAGACATTTGCAAACGCTATTTCCTTGCAAGGAAGTGCCGCATTTACATTCATTTGAAATGTAGAGGAGGAATACATAACACTTCGCAAATCATATTACATCTTACCATGAAACATAGGAATGCGATGCGATATCGCGTTTTAAGAAGCATTAGAACTCTGTTGCTACCATACGTAGACATCTGCAAACGCTATTTCCTTGCAAGGAAGTGTCGCATTTACGTTCATTTGAATCGTAGACGAGGAATGCATAACACTTCGCAATGAATATTATATCTTATCATGAAACATAGATATGAGATGCAATATCTCGTTTTAAGAAGCATTAGAACTCTATTGCTACGATACCTAGACATCTGCAGACGCTATTTCCTAGCAAGGAAGTGTCGCATTTACATTCATTTGAAGTGTAGGCGAGGAATACATGACACTTCGCAAATCACATAATATCTTACCATGAAACATAGAAATGAGATGCGATATCGCGTTTTGAGAATCATAAGAACTCTATTGCTACGATACGTAGACATCTGCAAACGCTATTTCCTGGCAAGGAAGTGTCGCATTTACATTCATTTGATGTGTAGACGAGGAATACATAACACTTCGCAATGAATATTATATCTTATCATGAAACATAGATATGAGATGCAATATCTCGTTTTAAGAAGCATTTGAACTCTATTACTACGATACGTAGACATCTGCAAACGCTATTTCCTTGCAAGGAAGTGTCGCATTTACATTCATTTGAAGTGTAGACGGGAAATACATAACACTTCGCAAATCATATTATATCTTACCATGAAACTTAGAAATGAGATGCGATATCGCGTTTTGAGAATCATAGGAACTCTATTGCTACGATACGTAGACATCTGCAAACTCTATTTCCTTGCAAGGAAGTGTCGCATTTACATTCATTTGAAGTGTAGACGAGGAATACATAACACTCCGCAAATCATATTATATCTTACCATGAAACATAGAAATGAGATGCGATATAGCGTTTTAAGAATCATAAGAACTCTATTGCAACGATACGTAGACATTTGCAAACGCTATTTCCTTGCAAAGAAGTGTCGCATTTAGATTCATTTGAAGTGTAGACGAGGAATACATAACACTTCGCAAATCATATTATATCTTACCATGAAACATAGAAATGAGATGCGATATCGCGTTTTAAGAAGCATCCGAAATCCATTGCTACGATACGTAGACATCTGCAAACGCTATTTCCTAGCGAGGAAGTGTCGCATTCACATTCATTTGAAGTGTAGACGAGGACTACATAACACTTAGAAAATCATATTATATCTTACCATGAAACATAGAAATGAGATGCGATATCGCGTTTTAAGAAGCATTAGAACTCTATTGCTACGATACGTAGACATCTACAAACGCTATTTCCTAGCAAGGAAGTGTCGCGTTTACATTCATTTGAAATGTAGACGAGGAATACATAACAGTCCGCAAATCATATTATATCTTACCATGAAACATAGAAATGAGATGCGATATCGCGTTTTAAGGATCATAAGAACTCTATTGCTACGATACGTAGACATCTGCAAACGCTATTTCCTAGCGAGGAAGTATCGCATTCACAGTCATTTGAAGTGTAGACGAGGAATACATAACACTTCGCAAATCATGTTATATCTTACCATGCAACATAGAAATGAGATGCGATATCGCGTTTTAAGAAGCATTAGAACACTATTGCTACGACAGGTAGACATTTGCAAACGCTATTTCCTTGCAAGGAAGTGCCGCATTTACATTCATTTGAAGTGTAGAGGAGGAATACATAACACTTCGCAAATCATATTACATCTTACCATGAAACATAGAAATGCGATGCGATATCGCGTTTTAAGAAGCATTAGAACTCTGTTGCTACGATACGTAGACATCTGCAAACGCTATTTCCTTGCAAGGAAGTGTCGCATTTACGTTCATTTGAATCGTAGACGAGGAATGCATAACACTTCGCAATGAATATTATATCTTATCATGAAACTTAGATATGAGATGCAATATCTCGTTTTAAGAAGCATTAGAACCCTATTGCTACGATACCTAGACATCTGCAGACGCTATTTCCTTGCAAAGAAGTGTCGCATTTACATTCATTTGAAGTGTAGACGAGGAATACATAACACTACGCAAATCATATTATATCTTACCATGAAACATAGAAATGAGATGCGATATCGCGTTTTGAGAATCATAAGAACTCTATTGCTACGATACGTAGACATCTGCAAACTCTATTTCCTTGCAAGGAAGTGTCGCATTTACATTCATTTGAAGTGTAGACGAGGAATACATAACACTCCGCAAATCATATTATATCTTACCATGAAACATAGAAATGAGATGCGATATAGCGTTTTAAGAATCATAAGAACTCTATTGCAACGATACGTAGACATTTGCAAACGCTATTTCCGTGCAAAGAAGTGTCGCATTTAGATTCATTTGAAGTGTAGACGAGGAATACATAACACTTCGCAAATCATATTATATCTTACCATGAAACATAGAAATGAGATGCGATATCGCGTTTTAAGAAGCATCAGAAATCCATTGCTACGATACGTAGACATCTGCAAACGCTATTTCCTAGCGAGGAAGTGTCGCATTCACATTCATTTGAAGTGTAGACGAGGACTACATAACACTTAGAAAATCATATTATATCTTACCATGAAACATAGAAATGAGATGCGATATCGCGTTTTAAGAAGCATCAGAAATCCATTGCTACGATACGTAGACATCTGCAAACGCTATTTCCTAGCGAGGAAGTGTCGCATTCACATTCATTTGAAGTGTAGACGAGGACTACATAACACTTAGAAAATCATATTATATCTTACCATGAAACATAGAAATGAGATGCGATATCGCGTTTTAAGAAGCATTAGAACTCTATTGCTACGATACGTAGACATCTACAAACGCTATTTCCTAGCAAGGAAGTGTCGCGTTTACATTCATTTGAAATGTAGACGAGGAATACATAACAGTCCGCAAATCATATTATATCTTACCATGAAACATAGAAATGAGATGCGATATCGCGTTTTAAGGATCATAATAACTCTATTGCTACGATACGTAGACATCTGCAAACGCTATTTCCTAGCGAGGAAGTATCGCATTCACAGTCATTTGAAGTGTAGACGAGGAATACATAACACTTCGCAAATCATGTTATATCTTACCATGAAACATAGAAATGAGATGCGATATCGCGTTTTAAGAAGCATTAGAACTCTATTGCTACGATACGTAGACATCTACAAACGCTATTTCCTAGCAAGGAAGTGTCGCATTTACATTCATTTGAAGTGTAGACGAGGAATACATAACACTTCGCAAATCATATTATATCTTACCATGAAACATAGAAATGAGATGCGATATCGCGTTTTAAGGAGCATTAGAACTCTATTGCTACGATACGTAGACATCTGCAAACGCTATTTCCTTGCAAAGAAGTGTCGCATTTACATTCATTTGAAGTGTAGACGAGGAATACATAACACTTCGCAAATCATATTATATCGTACCATGAAACATAGAAATGAGATGCGATATCGCGTTTCAAGAATCATAAGAACTCTATTGCTACGATACTTAGACATCTGCAAACGCTATTCCCTTGCAGAGAAGTGTCGCATTTACATTCATTTGAAGTGTAGACGAGGAATACATAACACTACGCAAATCATATTATATCTTACCATGAAACATAGAAATGAGATGCGATATCGCGTTTTAAGAAGCATTAGAACACTATTGCTACGACAGGTAGACATTTGCAAACGCTATTTCCTTGCAAGGAAGTGCCGCATTTACATTCATTTGAAGTGTAGAGGAGGAATACATAACACTTCGCAAATCATATTACATCTTACCATGAAACATAGGAATGCGATGCGATATCGCGTTTTAAGAAGCATTAGAACTCTGTTGCTACCATACGTAGACATCTGCAAACGCTATTTCCTTGCAAGGAAGTGTCGCATTTACGTTCATTTGAATCGTAGACGAGGAATGCATAACACTTCGCAATGAATATTATATCTTATCATGAAACATAGATATGAGATGCAATATCTCGTTTTAAGAAGCATTAGAACTCTATTGCTACGATACCTAGACATCTGCAGACGCTATTTCCTAGCAAGGAAGTGTCGCATTTACATTCATTTGAAGTGTAGGCGAGGAATACATGACACTTCGCAAATCACATAATATCTTACCATGAAACATAGAAATGAGATGCGATATCGCGTTTTGAGAATCATAAGAAATCTATTGCTACGATACGTAGACATCTGCAAACGCTATTTCCTTGCAAGAAAGTGTCGCATTTACATTCATTTGATGTGTAGACGAGGAATACATAACACTTCGCAATGAATATTATATCTTATCATGAAACATAGATATGAGATGCAATATCTCGTTTTAAGAAGCATTTGAACTCTATTACTACGATACGTAGACATCTGCAAACGCTATTTCCTTGCAAGGAAGTGTCGCATTTACATTCATTTGAAGTGTAGACGGGGAATACATAACACTTCGCAAATCATATTATATCTTACCATGAAACTTAGAAATGAGATGCGACATCGCGTTCTAAGAAGCATTAGAACACTACTGCTACGATAGGTAGACATTTGCAGACGCTATTTCCTTGCAAGGAAGTGTCGCATTTACATTCATTTGAAGTGTAGACGAGGAATACATAACACTCCGCAAATCATATTATATCTTACCATGAAACATAGAAATGAGATGCGATATCGCGTTTTAAGAAGCATTAGAACTCTATTGCTACGATACGTAGACATCTACAAACGCTATTTCCTAGCAAGGAAGTGTCGCGTTTACATTCATTTGAAATGTGGACGAGGAATACATAACAGTCCGCAAATCATATTATATCTTACCATGAAACATAGAAATGAGATACGATATCGCGCTTTAAGAATCATAAGAACTCTATTGCTACGATACGTAGACATCTGCAAACGCTATTTCCTTGCAAAGAAGTGTCGCATTTACATTCATTTGAAGTGCAGACGAGGAATACATAACACTACGCAAATCATATTATATCTTACCATGAAACATAGAAATGAGATGCGATATCGCGTTTTGAGAATCATAAGAACTCTATTGCTACGATACGTAGACATCTGCAAACTCTATTTCCTTGCAAGGAAGTGTCGCATTTACATTCATTTGAAGTGTAGACGAGGAATACATAACACTCCGCAAATCATATTATATCTTACCATGAAACATAGAAATGAGATGCGATATAGCGTTTTAAGAATCATAAGAACTCTATTGCAACGATACGTAGACATTTGCAAACGCTATTTCCTTGCAAAGAAGTGTCGCATTTAGATTCATTTGAAGTGTAGACGAGGAATACATAACACTTCGCAAATCATATTATATCTTACCATGAAACATAGAAATGAGATGCGATATCGCGTTTTAAGAAGCATCAGAAATCCATTGCTACGATACGTAGACATCTGCAAACGCTATTTCCTAGCGAGGAAGTGTCGCATTCACATTCATTTGAAGTGTAGACGAGGACTACATAACACTTAGAAAATCATATTATATCTTACCATGAAACATAGAAATGAGATGCGATATCGCGTTTTAAGAAGCATTAGAACTCTATTGCTACGATACGTAGACATCTACAAACGCTATTTCCTAGCAAGGAAGTGTCGCGTTTACATTCATTTGAAATGTAGACGAGGAATACATAACAGTCCGCAAATCATATTATATCTTACCATGAAACATAGAAATGAGATGCGATATCGCGTTTTAAGGATCATAAGAACTCTATTGCTACGATACGTAGACATCTGCAAACGCTATTTCCTAGCGAGGAAGTATCGCATTCACAGTCATTTGAAGTGTAGACGAGGAATACATAACACTTCGCACATCATGTTATATCTTACCATGCAACATAGAAATGAGATGCGATATCGCGTTTTAAGAAGCATTAGAACACTATTGCTACGACAGGTAGACATTTGCAAACGCTATTTCCTTGCAAGAAAGTGCCGCATTTACATTCATTTGAAGTGTAGAGGAGGAATACATAACACTTCGCAAATCATATTACATCTTACCATGAAACATAGAAATGCGATGCGATATCGCGTTTTAAGAAGCATTAGAACTCTGTTGCTACGATACGTAGACATCTGCAAACGCTATTTCCTTGCAAGGAAGTGTCGCATTTACGTTCATTTGAATCGTAGACGAGGAATGCATAACACTTCGCAATGAATATTATATCTTAACATGAAACTTAGATATGAGATGCAATATCTCGTTTTAAGAAGCATTAGAACTCTATTGCTACGATACCTAGACATCTGCAGACGCTATTTCCTTGCAAAGAAGTGTCGCATTTACATTCATTTGAAGTGTTGACGAGGAATACATAACACTACGCAAATCATATTATATCTTACCATGAAACATAGAAATGAGATGCGATATCGCGTTTTGAGAATCATAAGAACTCTATTGCTACGATACGTAGACATCTGCAAACTCTATTTCCTTGCAAGGAAGTGTCGCATTTACATTCATTTGAAGTGTAGACGAGGAATACATAACACTCCGCAAATCATATTATATCTTACCATGAAACATAGAAATGAGATGCGATATAGCGTTTTAAGAATCATAAGAACTCTATTGCAACGATACGTAGACATTTGCAAACGCTATTTCCTTGCAAAGAAGTGTCGCATTTAGATTCATTTGAAGTGTAGACGAGGAATACATAACACTTCGCAAATCATATTATATCTTACCATGAAACATAGAAATGAGATGCGATATCGCGTTTTAAGAAGCATCAGAAATCCATTGCTACGATACGTAGACATCTGCAAACGCTATTTCCTAGCGAGGAAGTATCGCATTCACAGTCATTTGAAGTGTAGACGAGGAATACATAACACTTCGCAAATCATGTTATATCTTACCATGCAACATAGAAATGAGATGCGATATCGCGTTTTAAGAAGCATTAGAACACTATTGCTACGACAGGTAGACATCTGCAAACGCTATTTCCTTGCAAGGAAGTGTCGCATTTACGTTCATTTGAATCGTAGACGAGGAATGCATAACACTTCGCAATGAATATTATATCTTATCATGAAACTTAGATATGAGATGCAATATCTCGTTTTAAGAAGCATTAGAACTCTATTGCTACGATACCTAGACATCTGCAGACGCTATTTCCTAGCAAGGAAGTGTCGCATTTACATTCATTTGAAGTGTAGACGAGGAATACATGACACTTCGCAAATCATATAATATCTTACCATGAAACATAGAAATGAGATGCGATATCGCGTTTTGAGAATCATAAGAACTCTATTGCTACGATACGTAGACATCTGCAAACGCAATTTCCTTGCAAGGAAGTGTCGCATTTACATTCATTTGAAGTGTAGACGAGGAATACATAACACTCCGCAAATCATATTATATCTTACCATGAAACATAGAAATGAGATGCGATATAGCGTTTTAAGAATCATAAGAACTCTATTGCTACGATACGTAGACATCTGCAAACGCTATTTCCTTGCAAGTAAGTGTCGCATTTACATTCATTTGAAGTGTAGACGAGGAATACATAACACTCCGCAAATCATATTATATCTTACCATGAAACATAGAAATGAGATGCGATATCGCGTTTTAAGAAGCACTAGAAAGCTACTGCTACGATACGTAGACATCTGCAAACGCTATTTCCTTGCAAAGAAGTGTCGCATTTACATTCATTTGAAGTGTAGGCGAGGAATACATAACACTTTGCAAATCATATTATATCTTACCATGAAACATAGAAATGAGATGCGATATCGCGTTTTAAGAAGCATTAGAACTCTATTGCTACGATACGTAGACATCTGCAAACGCTATTTCCTTGCAAAGAAGTGTCATATTTACATTCATTTGAAGTGTAGACGAGGAATACATAACACTTCGCAAATCATATTATATCTTACCATGAAACATAGAACTGAGATGTGATACCGCGTTTTAAGAAGCATCAGAAATCCATTGCTACGATACGTAGACATCTGCAAACGCTATTTCCTTGCAAGGAAGTGTCGCATTTACATTCATTTGAAGTGTAGACGAGGAATACATAACACTCCGCAAATCATATTATATCTTACCATGAAACATAGAAATGAGATGCGATATAGCGTTTTAAGAATCATAAGAACTCTATTGCTACGATACGTAGACATCTGCAAACGCTATTTCCTTGCAAGTAAGTGTCGCATTTACATTCATTTGAAGTGTAGACGAGGAATACATAACACTCCGCAAATCATATTATATCTTACCATGAAACATAGAAATGAGATGCGATATCGCGTTTTAAGAAGCACTAGAAAGCTACTGCTACGATACGTAGACATCTGCAAACGCTATTTCCTTGCAAAGAAGTGTCGCATTTACATTCATTTGAAGTGTAGGCGAGGAATACATAACACTTTGCAAATCATATTATATCTTACCATGAAACATAGAAATGAGATGCGATATCGCGTTTTAAGAAGCATTAGAACTCTATTGCTACGATACGTAGACATCTGCAAACGCTATTTCCTTGCAAAGAAGTGTCGCATTTACATTCATTTGAAGTGTAGACGAGGAATACATAACACTTCGCAAATCATATTATATCTTACCATGAAACATAGAACTGAGATGTGATACCGCGTTTTAAGAAGCATCAGAAATCCATTGCTACGATACGTAGACATCTGCAAACGCTATTTCCTTGCAAGGAAGTTCGCATTTACATTCATTTGACGTGTAGACGAGGAATACATAACACTCCGCAGATCATATTATATCTTACCATGAAACATAGAAATGTGATGCGATATCGCGTTTTAAGAATCATAAGAACTCTATTGCAACGATACGTAGACATCTGCAAACGCTATTTCCTTGCAAAGAAGTGTCGCATTTACATCCATTTGAAGTGTAGAAGAGGAATACATATCGCATCGCAAATCATATTATATCTTACCATGAAACATAGAACTGAGATGCGATATCGCGTTTTAAGAAGCATCAGAAATCCATTGCTACGATACGTAGACATCTGCAAACGCTACTTCCTAGCGAGGAAGTGTCGCATTCACATTCATTTGAAGTGTAGACGAGGAATACATAACACTTCGCAAATCATATTATATCTTACCATGAAACATAGAAATGAGATGCGATATCGCGTTTTAAGAAGCATTAGAACTCTATTGCTACGATACGTAGACATCTGCAAACGCTATTTCCTTGCAAGGAAGTGTCGCATTTACATTCATTTGAATTGTAGACGAGGAATGCATAACACTTCGCAATGAATATTATATCTTATCATGAAACATAGATATGAGATGCAATATCTCGTTTTAAGAAGCATTTGAACTCTATTGCTACGATTCGTAGACATCTGCAAACGCTATTTCCTAGCGAGGAAGTGTCGCACTTACATTCATTTGAAGTGTAGACGAGGAATACATAACACTTCGCAAACCATATTATATCTTACCATGAAACATAAAAATCAGATGCGACATCATGTTCTATGAAGCATTAGAACACTACTGCTACGATAGGTAGACACTTGCAAACGCTATTTCCTTGCAAGGAAGTGTAGCATTTACATTCATTTGAAGTGTAGGCGAGGAATACATAACACTTCGCAAATCATATTATATCTTACCATGAAACATAGAAATGAGATGCGATATCGCGTTTTAAGAAGCATTAGAACTCTATTGCTACGATACGTAGACATCTGCAAACGCTATTTCCTTGCAAAGAAGTGTCGCATTTACATTCATTTGAAGTGTAGACGAGGAATACATGACACTTCGCAAATCATATAATATCTTACCATGAAACATAGAAATGAGATGCGATATCGCGTTTTGAGAATCATAAGAACTCTATTGCTACGATACGTAGACATCTGCAAACGCTATTTCCTTGCAAGGAAGTGTCGCATTTACATTCATTTGATGTGTAGACGAGGAATACATAACACTTCGTAAATCATATTATATCTTACCATGAAACATAGAAATGAGATGCGATATATCGTTTTAAGAAGCATTAGAACTCTATTGCAACGATACGTAGACATCTGCAAACGCTATTTCCTTGCAAAGAAGTGTCGCATTTACATTCATTTGAAGTGTAGACGAGGAATACATAACACTTCGCAAATTATATTATATCTTACCATGAAACATAGAAATGAGATGCGATATCGCGCTTTCAGAATCATAAGAACTCTATTGCTACGATACGTAGACATCTATAAACGCTATTTCCTTGCAAAGAAGTGTCGCATTTACATTCATTTGAAGTGTAGACGAGGAATACATAACACTACGCAAATCATATTATATCTTACCATGAAACATAGAAATGAGATGCGATATCGCGTTTTGAGAATCATAAGAACTCTATTGCTACGATACGTAGACATCTGCAAACGCTATTTCCTTGCAAGGATGTGTCGCATTTACATTCATTTGAAGTGTGGACGAGGAATGCATAACACTCCGCAAATCATATTATATCTTACCATGAAACATAGAAATGAGATGCGATATCGCGTTTTAAGAAGCACTAGAAAGCTACTGCTACGATACGTAGAAATCTGCAAACGCTATTTCCTTGCAAAGAAGTGTCGCATTTACATTCATTTGAAGTGTAGGCGAGGAATACATAACACTTCGCAAATCATATTATATCTTACCATGAAACATAGAAATGAGATGCGATATCGCGTTTTAAGAAGCATTAGAACTCTATTGCTACGATACGTAGACATCTGCAAACGCTATTTCCTTGCAAAGATGTGTCGCATTTACATTCATTTGAAGTGTAGACGAGGAATACATAACACTTCGCAAATTATATTATATCTTACCATGAAACATAGAAATGAGATGCGATATCGCGTTTTAAGGATCATAAGAACTCTATTGCTACGATACGTAGACATCTGCAAACGCTATTTCCTTGCAAGGAACTGTCGCATTTACGTTCATTTGAATCGTAGACGAGGAATGCATAACACTTCGCAATGAATATTATATCTTATCATGAAACATAGATATGAGATGCAATATCTCGTTTTAAGAAGCATTAGAACTCTATTGCTACGATACCTAGACATCTGCAGACGCTATTTCCTAGCAAGGAAGTGTCGCATTTACATTCATTTGAAGTGTAGACGAGGAATACATAACACTCCGCAAATCATATTATATCTTACCATGAAACATAGAAATGAGATGCGATATCGCGTTTTAAGAAGCACTAGAAAGCTACTGCTACGATACGTAGACATCTGCAAACGCTATTTCCTTGCAAAGAAGTGTCGCATTTACATTCATTTGAAGTGTAGGCGAGGAATACATAACACTTCGCAAATCATATTATATCTTACCATGAAACATAGAAATGAGATGCGATATCGCGTTTTAAGAAGCATTAGAACTCTATTGCTACGATACCTAGACATCTGCAGACGCTATTTCCTAGCAAGGAAGTGTCGCATTTACATTCATTTGAAGTGTAGACGAGGAATACATAACACTCCGCAAATCATATTATATCTTACCATGAAACATAGAAATGAGATGCGATATCGCGTTTTAAGAAGCACTAGAAAGCTACTGCTACGATACGTAGACATCTGCAAACGCTATTTCCTTGCAAAGAAGTGTCGCATTTACATTCATTTGAAGTGTAGGCGAGGAATACATAACACTTCGCAAATCATATTATATCTTACCATGAGACATAGAAATGAGATGCGATATCGCGTTTTAAGAAGCATTAGAACTCTATTGCTACGATACGTAGACATCTGCAAACGCTATTTCCTTGCAAAGAAGTGTCGCATTTACATTCATTTGAAGTGTAGACGAGGAATACATAACACTTCGCAAATTATATTATATCTTACCATGAAACATAGAAATGAGATGCGATATCGCGCTTTAAGAATCATAAGAACTCTATTGCTACGATACGTAGACATCTATAAACGCTATTTCCTTGCAAAGAAGTGTCGCATTTACATTCATTTGAAGTGTAGACGAGGAATACATAACACTACGCAAATCATATTATATCTTACCATGAAACATAGAATTGTGATGCGATATCGCATTTTAAGAATCATAAGAACTCTATTGCAACGATACGTAGACATCTGCAAACGCTATTTCCTTGCAAAGAAGTGTCGCATTTACATCCATTTGAAGTGTAGAAGAGGAATATATATCGCATCGCAAATCATATTATATCTTACCATGAAACATAGAACTGAGATGCGATATCGCGTTTTAAGAAGCATCAGAAATCCATTGCTACGATACGTAGACATCTGCAAACGCTACTTCCTAGCGAGGAAGTGTCGCATTCACATTCATTTGAAGTGTAGACGAGGAATACATAACACTTCGCAAATCATATTATATCTTACCATGAAACATAGAAATGAGATGCGATATCGCGTTTTAAGAAGCATTAGAACTCTATTGCTACGATACGTAGACATCTGCAAACGCTATTTCCTTGCAAGGAAGTGTCGCATTTACATTCATTTGAATCGTAGACGAGGAATGCATAACACTTCGCAATGAATATTATATCTTATCATGAAACATAGATATGAGATGCAATATCTCGTTTTAAGAAGCATTTGAACTCTATTGCTACGATACCTAGACATCTGCAGACGCTATTTCCTAGCAAGGAAGTGTCGCATTTACATTCATTTGAAGTGTAGACGAGGAATACATAACACTCCGCAAATCATATTATATCTTACCATGAAACATAGAAATGAGATGCGATATCGCGTTTTAAGAAGCACTAGAAAGCTACTGCTACGATACGTAGACATCTGCAAACGCTATTTCCTTGCAAAGAAGTGTCGCATTTACATTCATTTGAAGTGTAGGCGAGGAATACATAACACTTCGCAAATCATATTATATCTTACCATGAAACATAGAAATGAGATGCGATATCGCGTTTTAAGAAGCATTAGAACTCTATTGCTACGATACGTAGACATCTGCAAACGCTATTTCCTTGCAAAGAAGTGTCGCATTTACATTCATTTGAAGTGTAGACGAGGAATACATAACACTTCGCAAATTATATTATATCTTACCATGAAACATAGAAATGAGATGCGATATCGCGCTTTAAGAATCATAAGAACTCTATTGCTACGATACGTAGACATCTATAAACGCTATTTCCTTGCAAAGAAGTGTCGCATTTACATTCATTTGAAGTGTAGACGAGGAATACATAACACTACGCAAATCATATTATATCTTACCATGAAACATAGAATTGTGATGCGATATCGCATTTTAAGAATCATAAGAACTCTATTGCAACGATACGTAGACATCTGCAAACGCTATTTCCTTGCAAAGAAGTGTCGCATTTACATCCATTTGAAGTGTAGAAGAGGAATATATATCGCATCGCAAATCATATTATATCTTACCATGAAACATAGAACTGAGATGCGATATCGCGTTTTAAGAAGCATCAGAAACCCATTGCTACGATACGTAGACATCTGCAAACGCTACTTCCTAGCGAGGAAGTGTCGCATTCACATTCATTTGAAGTGTAGACGAGGAATACATAACACTTCGCAAATCATATTATATCTTACCATGAAACATAGAAATGAGAGGCGATATCGCGTTTTAAGAAGCATTAGAACTCTATTGCTACGATACGTAGACATCTGCAAACGCTATTTCCTTGCAAGGAAGTGTCGCATTTACATTCATTTGAATCGTAGACGAGGAATGCATAACACTTCGCAATGAATATTATATCTTATCATGAAACACAGATATGAGATGCAATATCTCGTTTTAAGAAGCATTTGAACTCTATTGCTACGATACGTAGACATCTCCAAACGCTATTTCCTAGCGAGGAAGTGTCGCACTTACATTCATTTGAAGTGTAGACGAGGAATACATAACACTTCGCAAACCATATTATATCTTACCATGAAACATAAAAATCAGATGCGACATCGTGTTCTATGAAGCATTAGAACACTACTGCTACGATAGGTAGACACTTGCAAACGCTATTTCCTTGCAAAGAAGTGTCGCATTTACATTCATTTGAAGTGTAGACGAGGAATACATGACACTTCGCAAATCATATAATATCTTACCATGAAACATAGAAATGAGATGCGATATCGCGTTTTGAGAATCATAAGAACTCTATTGCTACGATACGTAGACATCTGCAAACGCTATTTCCTTGCAAGGAAGTGTCGCATTTACATTCATTTGATGTGTAGACGAGGAATACATAACACTTCGTAAATCATATTATATCTTACCATGAAACATAGAAATGAGATGCGATATCTCGTTTTAAGAAGCATTAGAACTCTATTGCAACGATACGTAGACATCTGCAAACGCTATTTCCTTGCAAAGAAGTGTCGCATTTACATTCATTTGAAGTGTAGACGAGGAAAACATAACACTCCGCAAATTATATTATATCTTACCATGAAACATAGAAATGAGATGCGATATCGCGCTTTAAGAATCATAAGAACTCTATTGCTACGATACGTAGACATCTATAAACGCTATTTCCTTGCAAAGAAGTGTCGCATTTACATTCATTTGAAGTGTAGACGAGGAATACATAACACTACGCAAATCATATTATATCTTACCATGAAACATAGAAATGAGATGCGATATCGCGCTTTCAGAATCATAAGAACTCTATTGCTACGATACGTAGACATCTATAAACGCTATTTCCTTGCAAAGAAGTGTCGCATTTACATTCATTTGAAGTGTAGACGAGGAATACATAACACTTCGCAAATTATATTATATCTTACCATGAAACATAGAAATGAGATGCGATATCGCGTTTTAAGGATCATAAGAACTCTATTGCTACGATACGTAGACATCTGCAAACGCTATTTCCTTGCAAGGAACTGTCGCATTTACGTTCATTTGAATCGTAGACGAGGAATGCATAACACTTCGCAATGAATATTATATCTTATCATGAAACATAGATATGAGATGCAATATCTCGTTTTAAGAAGCATTAGAACTCTATTGCTACGATACCTAGACATCTGCAGACGCTATTTCCTAGCAAGGAAGTGTCGCATTTACATTCATTTGAAGTGTAGACGAGGAATACATAACACTCCGCAAATCATATTATATCTTACCATGAAACATAGAAATGAGATGCGATATCGCGTTTTAAGAAGCACTAGAAAGCTACTGCTACGATACGTAGACATCTGCAAACGCTATTTCCTTGCAAAGAAGTGTCGCATTTACATTCATTTGAAGTGTAGGCGAGGAATACATAACACTTCGCAAATCATATTATATCTTACCATGAAACATAGAAATGAGATGCGATATCGCGTTTTAAGAAGCATTAGAACTCTATTGCTACGATACCTAGACATCTGCAGACGCTATTTCCTAGCAAGGAAGTGTCGCATTTACATTCATTTGAAGTGTAGACGAGGAATACATAACACTCCGCAAATCATATTATATCTTACCATGAAACATAGAAATGAGATGCGATATCGCGTTTTAAGAAGCACTAGAAAGCTACTGCTACGATACGTAGACATCTGCAAACGCTATTTCCTTGCAAAGAAGTGTCGCATTTACATTCATTTGAAGTGTAGGCGAGGAATACATAACACTTCGCAAATCATATTATATCTTACCATGAAACATAGAAATGAGATGCGATATCGCGTTTTAAGAAGCATTAGAACTCTATTGCTACGATACGTAGACATCTGCAAACGCTATTTCCTTGCAAAGAAGTGTCGCATTTACATTCATTTGAAGTGTAGACGAGGAATACATAACACTTCGCAAATTATATTATATCTTACCATGAAACATAGAAATGAGATGCGATATCGCGCTTTAAGAATCATAAGAACTCTATTGCTACGATACGTAGACATCTATAAACGCTATTTCCTTGCAAAGAAGTGTCGCATTTACATTCATTTGAAGTGTAGACGAGGAATACATAACACTACGCAAATCATATTATATCTTACCATGAAACATAGAATTGTGATGCGATATCGCATTTTAAGAATCATAAGAACTCTATTGCAACGATACGTAGACATCTGCAAACGCTATTTCCTTGCAAAGAAGTGTCGCATTTACATCCATTTGAAGTGTAGAAGAGGAATATATATCGCATCGCAAATCATATTATATCTTACCATGAAACATAGAACTGAGATGCGATATCGCGTTTTAAGAAGCATCAGAAATCCATTGCTACGATACGTAGACATCTGCAAACGCTACTTCCTAGCGAGGAAGTGTCGCATTCACATTCATTTGAAGTGTAGACGAGGAATACATAACACTTCGCAAATCATATTATATCTTACCATGAAACATAGAAATGAGAGGCGATATCGCGTTTTAAGAAGCATTAGAACTCTATTGCTACGATACGTAGACATCTGCAAACGCTATTTCCTTGCAAGGAAGTGTCGCATTTACATTCATTTGAATCGTAGACGAGGAATGCATAACACTTCGCAATGAATATTATATCTTATCATGAAACATAGATATGAGATGCAATATCTCGTTTTAAGAAGCATTTGAACTCTATTGCTACGATACGTAGACATCTCCAAACGCTATTTCCTAGCGAGGAAGTGTCGCACTTACATTCATTTGAAGTGTAGACGAGGAATACATAACACTTCGCAAACCATATTATATCTTACCATGAAACATAAAAATCAGATGCGACATCGTGTTCTATGAAGCATTAGAACACTACTGCTACGATAGGTAGACACTTGCAAACGCTATTTCCTTGCAAAGAAGTGTCGCATTTACATTCATTTGAAGTGTAGACGAGGAATACATGACACTTCGCAAATCATATAATATCTTACCATGAAACATAGAAATGAGATGCGATATCGCGTTTTGAGAATCATAAGAACTCTATTGCTACGATACGTAGACATCTGCAAACGCTATTTCCTTGCAAGGAAGTGTCGCATTTACATTCATTTGATGTGTAGACGAGGAATACATAACACTTCGTAAATCATATTATATCTTACCATGAAACATAGAAATGAGATGCGATATCTCGTTTTAAGAAGCATTAGAACTCTATTGCAACGATACGTAGACATCTGCAAACGCTATTTCCTTGCAAAGAAGTGTCGCATTTACATTCGTTTGAAGTGTAGACGAGGAAAACATAACACTTCGCAAATTATATTATATCTTACCATGAAACATAGAAATGAGATGCGATATCGCGCTTTAAGAATCATAAGAACTCTATTGCTACGATACGTAGACATCTATAAACGCTATTTCCTTGCAAAGAAGTGTCGCATTTACATTCATTTGAAGTGTAGACGAGGAATACATAACACTACGCAAATCATATTATATCTTACCATGAAACATAGAAATGAGATGCGATATCGCGTTTTGAGAATCATAAGAACTCTATTGCTACGATACGTAGACATCTGCAAACGCTATTTCCTTGCAAGGATGTGTCGCATTTACATTCATTTGAAGTGTGGACGAGGAATACATAACACTCCGCAAATCATATTATATCTTACCATGAAACATAGAAATGAGATGCGATATCGCGTTTTAAGAAGCACTAGAAAGCTACTGCTACGATACGTAGAAATCTGCAAACGCTATTTCCTTGCAAAGAAGTGTCGCATTTACATTCATTTGAAGTGTAGGCGAGGAATACATAACACTTCGCAAATCATATTATATCTTACCATGAAACATAGAAATGGGATGCGATATCGCGTTTTAAGAAGCATTAGAACTCTATTGCTACGATACGTAGACATCTGCAAACGCTATTTCCTTGCAAAGATGTGTCGCATTTACATTCATTTGAAGTGTAGACGAGGAATACATAACACTTCGCAAATTATATTATATCTTACCATGAAACATAGAAATGAGATGCGATATCGCGTTTTAAGGATCATAAGAACTCTATTGCTACGATACGTAGACATCTGCAAACGCTATTTCCTTGCAAGGAACTGTCGCATTTACGTTCATTTGAATCGTAGACGAGGAATGCATAACACTTCGCAATGAATATTATATCTTATCATGAAACATAGATATGAGATGCAATATCTCGTTTTAAGAAGCATTAGAACTCTATTGCTACGATACCTAGACATCTGCAGACGCTATTTCCTAGCAAGGAAGTGTCGCATTTACATTCATTTGAAGTGTAGACGAGGAATACATAACACTCCGCAAATCATATTATATCTTACCATGAAACATAGAAATGAGATGCGATATCGCGTTTTAAGAAGCACTAGAAAGCTACTGCTACGATACGTAGACATCTGCAAACGCTATTTCCTTGCAAAGAAGTGTCGCATTTACATTCATTTGAAGTGTAGGCGAGGAATACATAACACTTCGCAAATCATATTATATCTTACCATGAAACATAGAAATGAGATGCGATATCGCGTTTTAAGAAGCATTAGAACTCTATTGCTACGATACCTAGACATCTGCAGACGCTATTTCCTAGCAAGGAAGTGTCGCATTTACATTCATTTGAAGTGTAGACGAGGAATACATAACACTCCGCAAATCATATTATATCTTACCATGAAGCATAGAAATGAGATGCGATATCGCGTTTTAAGAAGCACTAGAAAGCTACTGCTACGATACGTAGACATCTGCAAACGCTATTTCCTTGCAAAGAAGTGTCGCATTTACATTCATTTGAAGTGTAGGCGAGGAATACATAACACTTCGCAAATCATATTATATCTTACCATGAAACATAGAAATGAGATGCGATATCGCGTTTTAAGAAGCATTAGAACTCTATTGCTACGATACGTAGACATCTGCAAACGCTATTTCCTTGCAAAGAAGTGTCGCATTTACATTCATTTGAAGTGTAGACGAGGAATACATAACACTTCGGAAATTATATTATATCTTACCATGAAACATAGAAATGAGATGCGATATCGCGCTTTAAGAATCATAAGAACTCTATTGCTACGATACGTAGACATCTATAAACGCTATTTCCTTGCAAAGAAGTGTCGCATTTACATTCATTTGAAGTGTAGACGAGGAATACATAACACTACGCAAATCATATTATATCTTACCATGAAACATAGAAATGAGATGCGATATCGCGTTTTGAGAATCATAAGAACTCTATTGCTACGATACGTAGACATCTGCAAACGCTATTTCCTTGCAAGGAAGTGTCGCATTTACATTCATTTGAAGTGTGGACGAGGAATACATAACACTCCGCAAATCATATTATATCTTACCATGAAACATAGAAATGAGATGCGATATCGCGTTTTAAGAAGCACTAGAAAGCTACTGCTACGATACGTAGACATCTGCAAACGCTATTTCCTTGCAAAGAAGTGTCGCATTTACATTCATTTGAAGTGTAGGCGAGGAATACATAACACTTCGCAAATCATATTATATCTTACCATGAAACATAGAAATGAGATGCGATATCGCGTTTTAAGAAGCATTAGAACTCTATTGCTACGATACGTAGACATCTGCAAACGCTATTTCCTTGCAAAGAAGTGTCGCATTTACATTCATTTGAAGTGTAGACGAGGAATACATAACACTTCGCAAATCATATTATATCGTACCATGAAACATAGAAATGAGATGCGATATCGCGTTTCAAGAATCATAAGAACTCTATTGCTACGATACGTAGACATCTGCAAACGCTATTCCCTTGCAGAGAAGTGTCGCATTTACATTCATTTGAAGTGTAGACGAGGAATACATAACACTACGCAAATCATATTATATCTTACCATGAAACATAGAAATGAGATGCGATATCGCGTTTTAAGAAGCATTAGAACTCTATTGCTACGATACGTAGACATCTGCAAACGCTATTTCCTTGCAAGGAAGTGTCGCATTTACATTCATTTGAATCGTAGACGAGGAATGCATAACACTTCGCAATGAATATTATATCTTATCATGAAACGTAGATATGAGATGCAATATCTCGTTTTAAGAAGCATTTGAACTCTATTGCTACGATACGTAGACATCTGCAAACGCTATTTCCTAGCGAGGAAGTGTCGCACTTACATTCATTTGAAGTGTAGACGAGGAATACATAACACTTCGCAAACCATATTATATCTTACCATGAAACATAAAAATCAGATGCGACATCGTGTTCTATGAAGCATTAGAACACTACTGCTACGATAGGTAGACACTTGCAAACGCTATTTCCTTGCAAAGAAGTGTCGCATTTACATTCATTTGAAGTGTAGACGAGGAATACATGACACTTCGCAAATCATATAATATCTTACCATGAAACATAGAAATGAGATGCGATATCGCGTTTTGAGAATCATAAGAACTCTATTGCTACGATACGTAGACATCTGCAAACGCTATTTCCTTGCAAGGAAGTGTCGCATTTACATTCATTTGATGTGTAGACGAGGAATACATAACACTTCGTAAATCATATTATATCTTACCATGAAACATAGAAATGAGATGCGATATCTCGTTTTAAGAAGCATTAGAACTCTATTGCAACGACACGTAGACATCTGCAAACGCTATTTCCTTGCAAAGAAGTGTCGCATTTACATTCATTTGAAGTGTAGACGAGGAATACATAACACTTCGCAAATTATATTATATCTTACCATGAAACATAGAAATGAGATGCGATATCGCGCTTTAAGAATCATAAGAACTCTATTGCTACGATACGTAGACATCTATAAACGCTATTTCCTTGCAAAGAAGTGTCGCATTTACATTCATTTGAAGTGTAGACGAGGAATACATAACACTACGCAAATCATATTATATCTTACCATGAAACGTAGAAATGAGATGCGATATCGCGTTTTGAGAATCATAAGAACTCTATTGCTACGATACGTAGACATCTGCAAACGCTATTTCCTTGCAAGGATGTGTCGCATTTACATTCATTTGAAGTGTGGACGAGGAATACATAACACTCCGCAAATCATATTATATCTTACCATGAAACATAGAAATGAGATGCGATATCGCGTTTTAAGAAGCACTAGAAAGCTACTGCTACGATACGTAGAAATCTGCAAACGCTATTTCCTTGCAAAGAAGTGTCGCATTTACATTCATTTGAAGTGTAGGCGAGGAATACATAACACTTCGCAAATCATATTATATCTTACCATGAAACATAGAAATGAGATGCGATATCGCGTTTTAAGAAGCATTAGAACTCTATTGCTACGATACGTAGACATCTGCAAACGCTATTTCCTTGCAAAGATGTGTCGCATTTACATTCATTTGAAGTGTAGACGAGGAATACATAACACTTCGCAAATTATATTATATCTTACCATGAAACATAGAAATGAGATGCGATATCGCGTTTTAAGGATCATAAGAACTCTATTGCTACGATACGTAGACATCTGCAAACGCTATTTCCTTGCAAGGAACTGTCGCATTTACGTTCATTTGAATCGTAGACGAGGAATGCATAACACTTCGCAATGAATATTATATCTTATCATGAAACATAGATATGAGATGCAATATCTCGTTTTAAGAAGCATTAGAACTCTATTGCTACGATACCTAGACATCTGCAGACGCTATTTCCTAGCAAGGAAGTGTCGCATTTACATTCATTTGAAGTGTAGACGAGGAATACATAACACTCCGCAAATCATATTATATCTTACCATGAGACATAGAAATGAGATGCGATATCGCGTTTTAAGAAGCACTAGAAAGCTACTGCTACGATACGTAGACATCTGCAAACGCTATTTCCTTGCAAAGAAGTGTCGCATTTACATTCATTTGAAGTGTAGGCGAGGAATACATAACACTTCGCAAATCATATTATATCTTACCATGAAACATAGAAATGAGATGCGATATCGCGTTTTAAGAAGCATTAGAACTCTATTGCTACGATACCTAGACATCTGCAGACGCTATTTCCTAGCAAGGAAGTGTCGCATTTACATTCATTTGAAGTGTAGACGAGGAATAAATAACACTCCGCAAATCATATTATATCTTACCATGAAACATAGAAATGAGATGCGATATCGCGTTTTAAGAAGCACTAGAAAGCTACTGCTACGATACGTAGACATCTGCAAACGCTATTTCCTTGCAAAGAAGTGTCGCATTTACATTCATTTGAAGTGTAGGCGAGGAATACATAACACTTCGCAAATCATATTATATCTTACCATGAAACATAGAAATGAGATGCGATATCGCGTTTTAAGAAGCATTAGAACTCTATTGCTACGATACGTAGACATCTGCAAACGCTATTTCCTTGCAAAGAAGTGTCGCATTTACATTCATTTGAAGTGTAGACGAGGAATACATAACACTTCGCAAATTATATTATATCTTACCATGAAACATAGAAATGAGATGCGATATCGCGCTTTAAGAATCATAAGAACTCTATTGCTACGATACGTAGACATCTATAAACGCTATTTCCTTGCAAAGAAGTGTCGCATTTACATTCATTTGAAGTGTAGACGAGGAATACATAACACTACGCAAATCATATTATATCTTACCATGAAACATAGAAATGTGATGCGATATCGCATTTTAAGAATCATAAGAACACTATTGCAACGATACGTAGACATCTGCAAACGCTATTTCCTTGCAAAGAAGTGTCGCATTTACATCCATTTGAAGTGTAGAAGAGGAATATATATCGCATCGCAAATCATATTATATCTTACCATGAAACATAGAACTGAGATGCGATATCGCGTTTTAAGAAGCATCAGAAATCCATTGCTACGATACGTAGACATCTGCAAACGCTACTTCCTAGCGAGGAAGTGTCGCATTCACATTCATTTGAAGTGTAGACGAGGAATACATAACACTTCGCAAATCATATTATATCTTACCATGAAACATAGAAATGAGATGCGATATCGCGTTTTAAGAAGCATTAGAACTCTATTGCTACGATACGTAGACATCTGCAAACGCTATTTCCTTGGAAGGAAGTGTCGCATTTACATTCATTTGAATCGTAGACGAGGAATGCATAACACTTCGCAATGAATATTATATCTTATCATGAAACATAGATATGAGATGCAATATCTCGTTTTAAGAAGCATTTGAACTCTATTGCTACGATACGTAGACATCTGCAAACGCTATTTCCTAGCGAGGAAGTGTCGCACTTACATTCATTTGAAGTGTAGACGAGGAATACATAACACTTCGCAAACCATATTATATCTTACCATGAAACATAAAAATCAGATGCGACATCGTGTTCTATGAAGCATTAGAACACTACTGCTACGATAGGTAGACACTTGCAAACGCTATTTCCTTGCAAAGAAGTGTCGCATTTACATTCATTTGAAGTGTAGACGAGGAATACATGACACTTCGCAAATCATATAATATCTTACCATGAAACATAGAAATGAGATGCGATATCGCGTTTTGAGAATCATAAGAACTCTATTGCTACGATACGTAGACATCTGCAAACGCTATTTCCTTGCAAGGAAGTGTCGCATTTACATTCATTTGATGTGTAGACGAGGAATACATAACACTTCGTAAATCATATTATATCTTACCATGAAACATAGAAATGAGATGCGATATCTCGTTTTAAGAAGCATTAGAACTCTATTGCAACGATACGTAGACATCTGCAAACGCTATTTCCTTGCAAAGAAGTGTCGCATTTACATTCATTTGAAGTGTAGACGAGGAATACATAACACTTCGCAAATTATATTATATCTTACCATGAAACATAGAAATGAGATGCGATATCGCGCTTTAAGAATCATAAGAACTCTATTGCTACGATACGTAGACATCTATAAACGCTATTTCCTTGCAAAGAAGTGTCGCATTTACATTCATTTGAAGTGTAGACGAGGAATACATAACACTACGCAAATCATATTATATCTTACCATGAAACATAGAAATGAGATGCGATATCGCGTTTTGAGAATCATAAGAACTCTATTGCTACGATACGTAGACATCTGCAAACGCTATTTCCTTGCAAGGATGTGTCGCGTTTACATTCATTTGAAGTGTGGACGAGGAATACATAACACTCCGCAAATCATATTATATCTTACCATGAAACATAGAAATGAGATGCGATATCGCGTTTTAAGAAGCACTAGAAAGCTACTGCTACGATACGTAGAAATCTGCAAACGCTATTTCCTTGCAAAGAAGTGTCGCATTTACATTCATTTGAAGTGTAGGCGAGGAATACATAACACTTCGCAAATCATATTATATCTTACCATGAAACATAGAAATGAGATGCGATATCGCGTTTTAAGAAGCATTAGAACTCTATTGCTACGATACGTAGACATCTGCAAACGCTATTTCCTTGCAAAGATGTGTCGCATTTACATTCATTTGAAGTGTAGACGAGGAATACATAACACTTCGCAAATTATATTATATCTTACCATGAAACATAGAAATGAGATGCGATATCGCGTTTTAAGGATCATAAGAACTCTATTGCTACGATACGTAGACATCTGCAAACGCTATTTCCTTGCAAGGAACTGTCGCATTTACGTTCATTTGAATCGTAGACGAGGAATGCATAACACTTCGCAATGAATATTATATCTTATCATGAAACATAGATATGAGATGCAATATCTCGTTTTAAGAAGCATTAGAACTCTATTGCTACGATACCTAGACATCTGCAGACGCTATTTCCTAGCAAGGAAGTGTCGCATTTACATTCATTTGAAGTGTAGACGAGGAATACATAACACTCCGCAAATCATATTATATCTTACCATGAAACATAGAAATGAGATGCGATATCGCGTTTTAAGAAGCACTAGAAAGCTACTGCTACGATACGTAGACATCTGCAAACGCTATTTCCTTGCAAAGAAGTGTCGCATTTACATTCATTTGAAGTGTAGGCGAGGCATACATAACACTTCGCAAATCATATTATATCTTACCATGAAACATAGAAATGAGATGCGATATCGCGTTTTAAGAAGCATTAGAACTCTATTGCTACGATACCTAGACATCTGCAGACGCTATTTCCTAGCAAGGAAGTGTCGCATTTACATTCATTTGAAGTGTAGACGAGGAATACATAACACTCCGCAAATCATATTATATCTTACCATGAAACATAGAAATGAGATGCGATATCGCGTTTTAAGAAGCACTAGAAAGCTACTGCTACGATACGTAGACATCTGCAAACGCTATTTCCTTGCAAAGAAGTGTCGCATTTACATTCATTTGAAGTGTAGGCGAGGAATACATAACACTTCGCAAATCATATTATATCTTACCATGAAACATAGAAATGAGATGCGATATCGCGTTTTAAGAAGCATTAGAACTCTATTGCTACGATACGTAGACATCTGCAAACGCTATTTCCTTGCAAAGAAGTGTCGCATTTACATTCATTTGAAGTGTAGACGAGGAATACATAACACTTCGCAAATTATATTATATCTTACCATGAAACATAGAAATGAGATGCGATATCGCGCTTTAAGAATCATAAGAACTCTATTGCTACGATACGTAGACATCTATAAACGCTATTTCCTTGCAAAGAAGTGTCGCATTTACATTCATTTGAAGTGTAGACGAGGAATACATAACACTACGCAAATCATATTATATCTTACCATGAAACATAGAAAAGAGATGCGATATCGCGTTTTGAGAATCATAAGAACTCTATTGCTACGATACGTAGACATCTGCAAACGCTATTTCCTTGCAAGGAAGTGTCGCATTTATATTCATTTGAAGTGTGGACGAGGAATACATAACACTCCGCAAATCATATTATATCTTACCATGAAACATAGAAATGAGATGCGATATCGCGTTTTAAGAAGCACTAGAAAGCTACTGCTACGATACGTAGACATCTGCAAACGCTATTTCCTTGCAAAGAAGTGTCGCATTTACATTCATTTGAAGTGTAGGCGAGGAATACATAACACTTCGCAAATCATATTATATCTTACCATGAAACATAGAAATGAGATGCGATATCGCGTTTTAAGAAGCATTAGAACTCTATTGCTACGATACGTAGACATCTGCAAACGCTATTTCCTTGCAAAGAAGTGTCGCATTTACATTCATTTGAAGTGTAGACGAGGAATACATAACACTTCGCAAATCATATTATATCGTACCATGAAACATAGAAATGAGATGCGATATCGCGTTTCAAGAATCATAAGAACTCTATTGCTACGATACGTAGACATCTGCAAACGCTATTCCCTTGCAGAGAAGTGTCGCATTTACATTCATTTGAAGTGTAGACGAGGAATACATAACACTACGCAAATCATATTATATCTTACCATGAAACATAGAAATGAGATGCGATATCGCGTTTTAAGGATCATAAGAACTCTATTGCTACGATACGTAGACATCTGCAAACGCTATTTCCTTGCAAGGAACTGTCGCATTTACGTTCATTTGAATCGTAGACGAGGAATGCATAACACTTCGCAATGAATATTATATCTTATCATGAAACATAGATATGCGATGCAATATCTCGTTTTAAGAAGCACTAGAAAGCTACTGCTACGATACCTAGACATCTGCAGACGCTATTTCCTAGCAAGGAAGTGTCGCATTTACATTCATTTGAAGTGTAGACGAGGAATACATAACACTCCGCAAATCATATTATATCTTACCATGAAACATAGAAATGAGATGCGATATCGCGTTTTAAGAAGCACTAGAAAGCTACTGCTACGATACGTAGACATCTGCAAACGCTATTTCCTTGCAAAGAAGTGTCGCATTTACATTCATTTGAAGTGTAGGCGAGGAATACATAACACTTCGCAAATCATATTATATCTTACCATGAAACATAGAAATGAGATGCGATATCGCGTTTTAAGAAGCATTAGAACTCTATTGCTACGATACGTAGACATCTGCAAACGCTATTTCCTTGCAAAGAAGTGTCGCATTTACATTCATTTGAAGTGTAGACGAGGAATACATAACACTTCGCAAATTATATTATATCTTACCATGAAACATAGAAATGAGATGCGATATCGCGCTTTAAGAATCATAAGAACTCTATTGCTACGATACGTAGACATCTATAAACGCTATTTCCTTGCAAAGAAGTGTCGCATTTACATTCATTTGAAGTGTAGACGAGGAATACATAACACTACGCAAATCATATTATATCTTACCATGAAACATAGAAATGTGATGCGATATCGCATTTTAAGAATCATAAGAACACTATTGCAACGATACGTAGACATCTGCAAACGCTATTTCCTTGCAAAGAAGTGTCGCATTTACATCCATTTGAAGTGTAGAAGAGGAATATATATCGCATCGCAAATCATATTATATCTTACCATGAAACATAGAACTGAGATGCGATATCGCGTTTTAAGAAGCATCAGAAATCCATTGCTACGATACGTAGACATCTGCAAACGCTACTTCCTAGCGAGGAAGTGTCGCATTCACATTCATTTGAAGTGTAGACGAGGAATACATAACACTTCGCAAATCATATTATATCTTACCATGAAACATAGAAATGAGATGCGATATCGCGTTTTAAGAAGCATTAGAACTCTATTGCTACGATACGTAGACATCTGCAAACGCTATTTCCTTGGAAGGAAGTGTCGCATTTACATTCATTTGAATCGTAGACGAGGAATGCATAACACTTCGCAATGAATATTATATCTTATCATGAAACATAGATATGAGATGCAATATCTCGTTTTAAGAAGCATTTGAACTCTATTGCTACGATACGTAGACATCTGCAAACGCTATTTCCTAGCGAGGAAGTGTCGCACTTACATTCATTTGAAGTGTAGACGAGGAATACATAACACTTCGCAAACCATATTATATCTTACCATGAAACATAAAAATCAGATGCGACATCGTGTTCTATGAAGCATTAGAACACTACTGCTACGATAGGTAGACACTTGCAAACGCTATTTCCTTGCAAAGAAGTGTCGCATTTACATTCATTTGAAGTGTAGACGAGGAATACATGACACTTCGCAAATCATATAATATCTTACCATGAAACATAGAAATGAGATGCGATATCGCGTTTTGAGAATCATAAGAACTCTATTGCTACGATGCGTAGACATCTGCAAACGCTATTTCCTTGCAAGGAAGTGTCGCATTTACATTCATTTGATGTGTAGACGAGGAATACATAACACTTCGTAAATCATATTATATCTTACCATGAAACATAGAAATGAGATGCGATATCTCGTTTTAAGAAGCATTAGAACTCTATTGCAACGATACGTAGACATCTGCAAACGCTATTTCCTTGCAAAGAAGTGTCGCATTTACATTCATTTGAAGTGTAGACGAGGAATACATAACACTTCGCAAATTATATTATATCTTACCATGAAACATAGAAATGAGATGCGATATCGCGCTTTAAGAATCATAAGAACTCTATTGCTACGATACGTAGACATCTATAAACGCTATTTCCTTGCAAAGAAGTGTCGCATTTACATTCATTTGAAGTGTAGACGAGGAATACATAACACTACGCAAATCATATTATATCTTACCATGAAACATAGAAATGAGATGCGATATCGCGTTTTGAGAATCATAAGAACTCTATTGCTACGATACGTAGACATCTGCAAACGCTATTTCCTTGCAAGGATGTGTCGCGTTTACATTCATTTGAAGTGTGGACGAGGAATACATAACACTCCGCAAATCATATTATATCTTACCATGAAACATAGAAATGAGATGCGATATCGCGTTTTAAGAAGCACTAGAAAGCTACTGCTACGATACGTAGAAATCTGCAAACGCTATTTCCTTGCAAAGAAGTGTCGCATTTACATTCATTTGAAGTGTAGGCGAGGAATACATAACACTTCGCAAATCATATTATATCTTACCATGAAACATAGAAATGAGATGCGATATCGCGTTTTAAGAAGCATTAGAACTCTATTGCTACGATACGTAGACATCTGCAAACGCTATTTCCTTGCAAAGATGTGTCGCATTTACATTCATTTGAAGTGTAGACGAGGAATACATAACACTTCGCAAATTATATTATATCTTACCATGAAACATAGAAATGAGATGCGATATCGCGTTTTAAGGATCATAAGAACTCTATTGCTACGATACGTAGACATCTGCAAACGCTATTTCCTTGCAAGGAACTGTCGCATTTACGTTCATTTGAATCGTAGACGAGGAATGCATAACACTTCGCAATGAATATTATATCTTATCATGAAACATAGATATGAGATGCAATATCTCGTTTTAAGAAGCATTAGAACTCTATTGCTACGATACCTAGACATCTGCAGACGCTATTTCCTAGCAAGGAAGTGTCGCATTTACATTCATTTGAAGTGTAGACGAGGAATACATAACACTCCGCAAATCATATTATATCTTACCATGAAACATAGAAATGAGATGCGATATCGCGTTTTAAGAAGCACTAGAAAGCTACTGCTACGATACGTAGACATCTGCAAACGCTATTTCCTTGCAAAGAAGTGTCGCATTTACATTCATTTGAAGTGTAGGCGAGGCATACATAACACTTCGCAAATCATATTATATCTTACCATGAAACATAGAAATGAGATGCGATATCGCGTTTTAAGAAGCATTAGAACTCTATTGCTACGATACCTAGACATCTGCAGACGCTATTTCCTAGCAAGGAAGTGTCGCATTTACATTCATTTGAAGTGTAGACGAGGAATACATAACACTCCGCAAATCATATTATATCTTACCATGAAACATAGAAATGAGATGCGATATCGCGTTTTAAGAAGCACTAGAAAGCTACTGCTACGATACGTAGACATCTGCAAACGCTATTTCCTTGCAAAGAAGTGTCGCATTTACATTCATTTGAAGTGTAGGCGAGGAATACATAACACTTCGCAAATCATATTATATCTTACCATGAAACATAGAAGTGAGATGCGATATCGCGTTTTAAGAAGCATTAGAACTCTATTGCTACGATACGTAGACATCTGCAAACGCTATTTCCTTGCAAAGAAGTGTCGCATTTACATTCATTTGAAGTGTAGACGAGGAATACATAACACTTCGCAAATTATATTATATCTTACCATGAAACATAGAAATGAGATGCGATATCGCGCTTTAAGAATCATAAGAACTCTATTGCTACGATACGTAGACATCTATAAACGCTATTTCCTTGCAAAGAAGTGTCGCATTTACATTCATTTGAAGTGTAGACGAGGAATACATAACACTACGCAAATCATATTATATCTTACCATGAAACATAGAAATGAGATGCGATATCGCGTTTTGAGAATCATAAGAACTCTATTGCTACGATACGTAGACATCTGCAAACGCTATTTCCTTGCAAGGAAGTGTCGCATTTACATTCATTTGAAGTGTGGACGAGGAATACATAACACTCCGCAAATCATATTATATCTTACCATGAAACATAGAAATGAGATGCGATATCGCGTTTTAAGAAGCACTAGAAAGCTACTGCTACGATACGTAGACATCTGCAAACGCTATTTCCTTGCAAAGAAGTGTCGCATTTACATTCATTTGAAGTGTAGGCGAGGAATACATAACACTTCGCAAATCATATTATATCTTACCATGAAACATAGAAATGAGATGCGATATCGCGTTTTAAGAAGCATTAGAACTCTATTGCTACGATACGTAGACATCTGCAAACGCTATTTCCTTGCAAAGAAGTGTCGCATTTACATTCATTTGAAGTGTAGACGAGGAATACATAACACTTCGCAAATCATATTATATCGTACCATGAAACATAGAAATGAGATGCGATATCGCGTTTCAAGAATCATAAGAACTCTATTGCTACGATACGTAGACATCTGCAAACGCTATTCCCTTGCAGAGAAGTGTCGCATTTACATTCATTTGAAGTGTAGACGAGGAATACATAACACTACGCAAATCATATTATATCTTACCATGAAACATAGAAATGAGATGCGATATCGCGTTTTAAGGATCATAAGAACTCTATTGCTACGATACGTAGACATCTGCAAACGCTATTTCCTTGCAAGGAACTGTCGCATTTACGTTCATTTGAATCGTAGACGAGGAATGCATAACACTTCGCAATGAATATTATATCTTATCATGAAACATAGATATGCGATGCAATATCTCGTTTTAAGAAGCATTAGAACTCTATTGCTACGATACCTAGACATCTGCAGACGCTATTTCCTAGCAAGGAAGTGTCGCATTTACATTCATTTGAAGTGCAGACGAGGAATACATAACACTCCGCAAATCATATTATATCTTACCATGAAACATAGAAATGAGATGCGATATCGCGTTTTAAGAAGCACTAGAAAGCTACTGCTACGATACGTAGACATCTGCAAACGCTATTTCCTTGCAAAGAAGTGTCGCATTTACATTCATTTGAAGTGTAGGCGAGGAATACATGACACTTCGCAAATCATATTATATCTTACCATGAAACATAGAAATGAGATGCGATATCGCGTTTTAAGAAGCATTAGAACTCTATTGCAACGATACGTATACATCTGCAAACGCTATTTCCTTGCAAAGAAGTGTCGCATTTACATTCATTTGAAGTGTAGGCGAGGAATACATAACACTCCGCAGATCATATTATATCTTACCATGAAACATAGAAATGTGATGCGATATCGCGTTTTAAGAATCATAAGAACTCTATTGCAACGATACGTAGACATCTGCAAACGCTATTTCCTTGCAAAGAAGTGTCGCATTTACATTCATTTGAAGTGTAGACGAGGAATACATAACACTCCGCAAATCATATTATATCTTACCATGAAACATAGAAATGAGATGCGATATCGCGTTTTAAGAAGCATTAGAACTCTATTGCTACGATACGTAGACATCTGCAAACGCTATTTCCTTGCAAAGAAGTGTCGCATTTACATTCATTTGAAGTGTAGACGAGGAATACATAACACTTCGCAAATTATATTATATCTTACCATGAAACATAGAAATGAGATGCGATATCGCGCTTTAAGAATCATAAGAACTCTATTGCTACGATACGTAGACATCTATAAACGCTATTTCCTTGCAAAGAAGTGTCGCATTTACATTCATTTGAAGTGTAGACGAGGAATACATAACACTACGCAAATCATATTATATCTTACCATGAAACATAGAAATGAGATGCGATATCGCGTTTTGAGAATCATAAGAACTCTATTGCAACGATACGTAGACATCTGCAAACGCTATTTCCTTGCAAAGAAGTGTCGCATTTACATTCATTTGAAGTGTAGACGAGGAATACATAACACTCCGCAAATCATATTATATCTTACCATGAAACATAGAAATGAGATGCGATATCGCGTTTTAAGAAGCACTAGAAAGCTACTGCTACGATACGTAGACATCTGCAAACGCTATTTCCTTGCAAAGAAGTGTCGCATTTACATTCATTTGAAGTGTAGGCGAGGAATACATAACACTTCGCAAATCATATTATATCTTACCATGAAACATAGAAATGAGATGCGATATCGCGTTTTAAGAAGCATTAGAACACTATTGCTACGATACGTAGACATCTGCAAACGCTATTTCCTTGCAAAGAAGTGTCGCATTTACATTCATTTGAAGTGAAGACGAGGAATACATAACACTTCGCAAATTATATTATATCTTACCATGAAACATAGAAATGAGATGCGATATCGCGCTTTAAGAATCATAAGAACTCTATTGCTACGATACGTAGACATCTATAAACTCTATTTCCATGCAAAGAAGTGTCGCATTTACATTCATTTGAAGTGTAGACGAGGAATACATAACACTACGCAAATCATATTATATCTTACCATGAAACATAGAAATGAGATGCGATATCGCGTTTTGAGAATCATAAGAACTCTATTGCTACGATACGTAGACATCTGCAAACGCTATTTCCTTGCAAGGAAGTGTCGCATTTACATTCATTTGAAGTGTGGACGAGGAATACATAACACTCCGCAAATCATATTATATCTTACCATGAAACATAGAAATGAGATGCGATATCGCGTTTTAAGAAGCACTAGAAAGCTACTGCTACGATACGTAGACATCTGCAAACGCTATTTCCTTGCAAAGAAGTGTCGCATTTACATTCATTTGAAGTGTAGGCGAGGAATACATAACACATCGCAAATTATATTATATCGTACCATGAAACATAGAAATGAGATGCGATATCGCGTTTCAAGAATCATAAGAACTCTATTGCTACGATACGTAGACATCTGCAAACGCTATTCCCTTGCAGAGAAGTGTCGCATTTACATTCATTTGAAGTGTAGACGAGGAATACATAACACTACGCAAATCATATTATATCTTATCATGAAACATAGAAATGAGATGCGATATCGCGTTTTAAGGATCATAAGAACTCTATTGCTACGATACGTAGACATCTGCAAACGCTATTTCCTTGCAAGTAAGTGTCGCATTTACATTCATTTGAAGTGTAGACGAGGAATACATAACACTCCGCAAATCATATTATATCTTACCATGAAACATAGAAATGTGATGCGATATCGCGTTTTAAGAATCATAAGAACTCTATTGCTACGATACGTAGACATCTGCAAACGCAATTTCCTTGCAAGGAAGTGTCGCATTTACATTCATTTGAATCGTAGACGAGGAATGCATAACACATCGCAATGAATATTATATCTTATCATGAAACATAGATATGAGATGCAATATCTCGTTTTAAGAAGCATTTGAACTCTATTGCTACGATACGTAGACATCTGCAAACGCTATTTCCTAGCGAGGAAGTGTCGCACTTACATTCATTTGAAGTGTAGACGAGGAATACATAACACTTCGCAAACCATATTATATCTTACCATGAAACATAAAAATCAGATGCGACATCGTGTTCTATGAAGCATTAGAACACTACTGCTACGATAGGTAGACACTTGCAAACGCTATTTCCTTGCAAGGAAGTGTAGCATTTACATTCATTTGAAGTGTAGACGAGGAATACATAACACTTCGCAAATCATATTATATCTTACCATGAAACATAGAAATGAGACGCGATATCGCGTTGTAAGAAGCATTAGAACTCTATTGCTACGATACGCAGAAATCTGCAAAAGCAATTTCCTTGCAAGGAAGTGTCGCATTTACATTCATTTGAATCGTAGACGAGGAATGCATAACACTCCGCAAATCATATTATATCTTACCATGAAACATAAAAATGGGACGCGATGTCGCGTTGTAAGAAGCATTAGAACTCTATTGCAACGATACGTAGACATCTGCAAACGCTATTTCCTTGCAAAGAAGTGTCGCATTTACATTCATTTGAAGTGTAGGCGAGGAATACATAACACTCCGCAGATCATATTATATCTTACCATGAAACATAGAAATGTGATGCGATATCGCGTTTTAAGAATCATAAGAACTCTATTGCAACGATACGTAGACATCTGCAAACGCTATTTCCTTGCAAAGAAGTGTCGCATTTACATTCATTTGTAGTGTAGACGAGGAATACATGACACTTCGCAAATCATTTAATATCTTACCATGAAACATAGAAATGAGATGCGATATCGCGTTCTGAGAATCATAAGAACTCTATTGCTACGATACGTAGACATCTGCAAACGCAATTTCCTTGCAAGGAAGTGTCGCATTTACATTCATTTGGAGTGTAGACGAGGAATACATAACACTCCGCAAATCATATTATATCTTACCATGAAACATAGAAATGAGATGCGATATCGCGTTTTAAGAAGCACTAGAAAGCTACTGCTACGATACGTAGACATCTGCAAACGCTATTTCCTTGCAAAGAAGTGTCGCATTTACATTCATTTGAAGTGTAGGCGAGGAATACATGACACTTCGCAAATCATATTATATCTTACCATGAAACATAGAAATGAGATGCGATATCGCGTTTTAAGAAGCATTAGAACTCTATTGCAACGATACGTATACATCTGCAAACGCTATTTCCTTGCAAAGAAGTGTCGCATTTACATTCATTTGAAGTGTAGGCGAGGAATACATAACACTCCGCAGATCATATTATATCTTACCATGAAACATAGAAATGTGATGCGATATCGCGTTTTAAGAATCATAAGAACTCTATTGCAACGATACGTAGACATCTGCAAACGCTATTTCCTTGCAAAGAAGTGTCGCATTTACATTCATTTGAAGTGTAGACGAGGAATACATAACACTCCGCAAATCATATTATATCTTACCATGAAACATAGAAATGAGATGCGATATCGCGTTTTAAGAAGCATTAGAACTCTATTGCTACGATACGTAGACATCTGCAAACGCTATTTCCTTGCAAAGAAGTGTCGCATTTACATTCATTTGAAGTGTAGACGAGGAATACATAACACTTCGCAAATTATATTATATCTTACCATGAAACATAGAAATGAGATGCGATATCGCGCTTTAAGAATCATAAGAACTCTATTGCTACGATACGTAGACATCTATAAACGCTATTTCCTTGCAAAGAAGTGTCGCATTTACATTCATTTGAAGTGTAGACGAGGAATACATAACACTACGCAAATCATATTATATCTTACCATGAAACATAGAAATGAGATGCGATATCGCGTTTTGAGAATCATAAGAACTCTATTGCAACGATACGTAGACATCTGCAAACGCTATTTCCTTGCAAAGAAGTGTCGCATTTACATTCATTTGAAGTGTAGACGAGGAATACATAACACTCCGCAAATCATATTATATCTTACCATGAAACATAGAAATGAGATGCGATATCGCGTTTTAAGAAGCACTAGAAAGCTACTGCTACGATACGTAGACATCTGCAAACGCTATTTCCTTGCAAAGAAGTGTCGCATTTACATTCATTTGAAGTGTAGGCGAGGAATACATAACACTTCGCAAATCATATTATATCTTACCATGAAACATAGAAATGAGATGCGATATCGCGTTTTAAGAAGCATTAGAACACTATTGCTACGATACGTAGACATCTGCAAACGCTATTTCCTTGCAAAGGAGTGTCGCATTTACATTCATTTGAAGTGAAGACGAGGAATACATAACACTTCGCAAATTATATTATATCTTACCATGAAACATAGAAATGAGATGCGATATCGCGCTTTAAGAATCATAAGAACTCTATTGCTACGATACGTAGACATCTATAAACGCTATTTCCATGCAAAGAAGTGTCGCATTTACATTCATTTGAAGTGTAGACGAGGAATACATAACACTACGCAAATCATATTATATCTGACCATGAAACATAGAAATCAGATGCGATATCGCGTTTTGAGAATCATAAGAACTCTATTGCTACGATACGTAGACATCTGCAAACGCTATTTCCTTGCAAGGAAGTGTCGCATTTACATTCATTTGAAGTGTGGACGAGGAATACATAACACTCCGCAAATCATATTATATCTTACCATGAAACATAGAAATGAGATGCGATATCGCGTTTTAAGAAGCACTAGAAAGCTACTGCTACGATACGTAGACATCTGCAAACGCTATTTCCTTGCAAAGAAGTGTCGCATTTACATTCATTTGAAGTGTAGGCGAGGAATACATAACACATCGCAAATTATATTATATCGTACCATGAAACATAGAAATGAGATGCGATATCGCGTTTCAAGAATCATAAGAACTCTATTGCTACGATACGTAGACATCTGCAAACGCTATTCCCTTGCAGAGAAGTGTCGCATTTACATTCATTTGAAGTGTAGACGAGGAATACATAACACTACGCAAATCATATTATATCTTATCATGAAACATAGAAATGAGATGCGATATCGCGTTTTAAGGATCATAAGAACTCTATTGCTACGATACGTAGACATCTGCAAACGCTATTTCCTTGCAAGGAACTGTCGCATTTACGTTCATTTGAATCGTAGACGAGGAATGCATAACACTTCGCAATGAATATTATATCTTATCATGAAACATAGATATGCGATGCAATATCTCGTTTTAAGAAGCATTAGAACTCTATTGCTACGATACCTAGACATCTGCAGACGCTATTTCCTAGCAAGGAAGTGTCGCATTTACATTCATTTGAAGTGTAGGCGAGGAATACATGACACTACGCAAATCATATTATATCTTACCATGAAACATAGAAATGAGATGCGATATCGCGTTTTAAGAAGCATTAGAACTCTATTGCAACGATACGTATACATCTGCAAACGCTATTTCCTTGCAAAGAAGTGTCGCATTTACATTCATTTGAAGTGTAGGCGAGGAATACATAACACTCCGCAGATCATATTATATCTTACCATGAAACATAGAAATGTGATGCGATATCGCGTTTTAAGAATCATAAGAACTCTATTGCAACGATACGTAGACATCTGCAAACGCTATTTCCTTGCAAAGAAGTGTCGCATTTACGTTCATTTGAAGTGTAGACGAGGAATACATGACACTTCGCAAATCATTTAATATCTTACCATGAAACATAGAAATGAGATGCGATATCGCGTTTTGAGAATCATAAGAACTCTATTGCTACGATACGTAGACATCTGCAAACGCAATTTCCTTGCAAGGAAGTGTCGCATTTACATTCATTTGAAGTGTAGACGAGGAATACATAATACTCCGCAAATCATATTATATCTTACCATGAAACATAGAAATGAGATGCGATATAGCGTTTTAAGAATCATAAGAACTCTATTGCTACGATACGTAGACATCTGCAAACGCTATTTCCTTGCAAGTAAGTGTCGCATTTACATTCATTTGAAGTGTAGACGAGGAATACATAACACTCCGCAAATCATATTATATCTTACCATGAAACATAGAAATGTGATGCGATATCGCGTTTTAAGAATCATAAGAACTCTATTGCTACGATACGTAGACATCTGCAAACGCAATTTCCTTGCAAGGAAGTGTCGCATTTACATTCATTTGAATCGTAGACGAGGAATGCATAACACATCGCAATGAATATTATATCTTATCATGAAACATAGATATGAGATGCAATATCTCGTTTTAAGAAGCATTTGAACTCTATTGCTACGATACGTAGACATCTGCAAACGCTATTTCCTAGCGAGGAAGTGTCGCACTTACATTCATTTGAAGTGTAGACGAGGAATACATAACACTTCGCAAACCATATTATATCTTACCATGAAACATAAAAATCAGATGCGACATCGTGTTCTATGAAGCATTAGAACACTACTGCTACGATAGGTAGACACTTGCAAACGCTATTTCCTTGCAAGGAAGTGTAGCATTTACATTCATTTGAAGTGTAGACGAGGAATACATAACACTTCGCAAATCATATTATATCTTACCATGAAACATAGAAATGAGACGCGATATCGCGTTGTAAGAAGCATTAGAACTCTATTGCTACGATACGCAGAAATCTGCAAAAGCAATTTCCTTGCAAGGAAGTGTCGCATTTACATTCATTTGAATCGTAGACGAGGAATGCATAACACTCCGCAAATCATATTATATCTTACCATGAAACATAAAAATGGGACGCGATGTCGCGTTGTAAGAAGCATTAGAACTCTATTGCAACGATACGTAGACATCTGCAAACACTATTTCCTTGCAAAGAAGTGTCGCATTTACATTCATTTGAAGTGTAGACGAGGAATACATGACACTTCGCAAATCATATAATATCTCACCATGAAACATAGAAATGAGATGCGATATCGCGTTTTGAGAATCATAAGAACTCTATTGCTACGATACGTAGACATCTGCAAACGCTATTTCCTTGCAAGGAAGTGTCGCATCTACATTCATTTGATGTGTAGACGAGGAATACATAACACTTCGCAAATCATATTATATCTTACCATGAAGCATAGAAATGAGATGCGATATCTCGTTTTAAGAAGCATTAGAACTCTATTGCAACGATACGCAGACATCTGCAAACGCTATTTCCTTGCAAAGAAGTGTCGCATTTACATTCATTTGAAGTGTAGACGAGGAATACATAACACTTCGCAAATTATATTATATCTTACCATGAAACATAGAAATGAGATGCGATATCGCGCTTTAAGAATCATAAGAACTCTATTGCTACGATACGTAGACATCTGCAAACGCTATTTCCTTGCAAAGAAGTGTCGCATTTACATTCATTTGAAGTGTAGACGAGGAATACATAACACTCCGCAATGAACATTATATCTTATCATGAAACATAGATATGAGATGCAATATCTCGTTTTAAGAAGCATTAGAACTCTATTGCAACGATACGTAGACATCTGCAAACGCTATTTCCTTGCAAAGAAGTGTCGCATTTACATTCATTTGAAGTGTAGACGAAGAATACATAACACTTCGCAAATCATATTATATCTTACCATGAAACATAGAAATGAGATGCGATATCGCGCTTTAAGAATCATAAGAACTCTATTGCTACGATACGTAGACATCTATAAACGCTATTTCCTTGCAAAGAAGTGTCGCATTTACATTCATTTGAAGTGTAGACGAGGAATACATAACACTACGCAAATCATATTATATCTTACCATGAAACATAGAAATGAGGTGCGATATCGCGTTTTGAGAATCATAAGAACTCTATTGCTACGATACGTAGACATCTGCAAACGCTACTTCCTTGCAAGGATGTGTCGCATTTACATTCATTTGAAGTGTAGACGAGGAATACATAACACTCCGCAAATCATATTATATCTTACCATGAAACATAGAAATGAGATTCGATATCGCGTTTTAAGAAGCACTAGAAAGCTACTGCCCACGATACGTAGACATCTGCAAACGCTATTTCCTTGCAAAGAAGTGTCGCATTTACATTCATTTGAAGTGTAGGCGAGGAATACATAACACTTCGCAAATCATATTATATCTTACCATGAAACATAGAACTGAGATGTGATACCGCGTTTTAAGAAGCATCAGAAATCCATTGCTACGATACGTAGACATCTGCAAACGCTATTTCCTTGCAAGGAAGTTCGCATTTACATTCATTTGAAGTGTAGACGAGGAATACATAACACTCCGCAGATCATATTATATCTTACCATGAAACATAGAAATGAGATGCGATATCGCGTTTTGAGAATCATAAGAACTCTATTGCTACGATACGTAGACATCTGCAAACGCTATTTCCTTGCAAGGAAGTGTCGCATTTACATTCATTTGAAGTGTAGACGAGGAATACATAACACTTCGCAAATCATATTATATCTTACCATGAAACATAGAAATGAGATGCGATATCGCGCTTTAGGAATCATAAGAACTCTATTGCTACGATACGTAGATATCTATAAACGCTATTTCCTTGCAAAGAAGTGTCGCATTTACATTCATTTGAAGTGTAGACGAGGAATACATAACACTACGCAAATCATATTATATCTTACCATGAAACATAGAACTGAGATGTGATACCGCGTTTTAAGAAGCATCAGAAATCCATTGCTACGATACGTAGACATCTGCAAATGCTATTTCCTTGCAAGGAAGTTCGCATTTACATTCATTTGAAGTGTAGACGAGGAATACATAACACTTCGCAAATCATATTATATCTTACCATGAAACTTAGAAATGAGATGCGACATCGCGTTCTAAGAAGCATTAGAACACTACTGCTACGATAGGTAGACATTTGCAAACGCTATTTCCTTGCAAGGAAGTGTCGCATTTACATTCATTTGAAGTGTAGACGAGGAATACATAACACTCCGCAAATCATATTATATCTTACCATGAAACATAGAAATGAGATGCGATATAGCGTTTTAAGAATCATAAGAACTCGATTGCTACGATACGTAGACATCTGCAAACGCTATTTCCTTGCAAAGAAGTGTCGCATTTACATTCATTTGAAGTGTAGAAGAGGAATACATATCACTTCGCAAATCATATTATATCTTACCATGAAACATAGAACTGAGATGCGATATCGCGTTTTAAGAAGCATCAGAAATCCATTGCTACGATACGTAGGCATCTGCAAACGCTATTTCCTAGCGAGGAAGTGTCGCATTCACATTCATTTGAATTGTAGACGAGGAATACATAACACTTCGCAAATCATATTATATCTTACCATGAAACATAGAAATGAGATGCGATATCGCGTTTTAAGAAGCATTAGAACTCTATTGCTACGATACGTATACATCTGCAAACGCTACTTCCTTGCAAGGAAGTGTCGCATTTACATTCATTTGAAGTGTAGACGAGGAATACATAACACTCCGCAAATCATATTATATCTTACCATGAAACATAGAAATGAGATTCGATATCGCGTTTTAAGAAGCACTAGAAAGCTACTGCCACGATACGTAGACATCTGCAAACGCTATTTCCTTGCAAAGAAGTGTCGCATTTACATTCATTTGAAGTGTAGGCGAGGAATACATAACACTTCGCAAATCATATTATATCTTACCATGAAACATAGAACTGAGATGTGATACCGCGTTTTAAGAAGCATCAGAAATCCATTGCTACGATACGTAGACATCTGCAAACGCTATTTCCTTGCAAGGAAGTTCGCATTTACATTCATTTGAAGTGTAGACGAGGAACACATAACACTCCGCAGATCATATTATATATTACCATGAAACATAGAAATGTGATGCGATATCGCGTTTTAAGAATCATAAGAACACTATTGCAACGATACGTAGACATCTGCAAACGCTATTTCCTTGCAAGGAAGTGTCGCATTTACATTCATTTGAAGTGTAGACGAGGAATACATAACACTACGCAAATCATATTATATCTTACCATGAAACATAGAAATGAGGTGCGATATCGCGTTTTGAGAATCATAAGAACTCTATTGCTACGATACGTAGACATCTGCAAACGCTACTTCCTTGCAAGGAAGTGTCGCATTTACATTCATTTGAAGTGTAGACGAGGAATACATAACACTCCGCAAATCATATTATATCTTACCATGAAACATAGAAATGAGATTCGATATCGCGTTTTAAGAAGCACTAGAAAGCTACTGCCACGATACGTAGACATCCGCAAACGCTATTTCCTTGCAAAGAAGTGTCGCATTTACATTCATTTGAAGTGTAGGCGAGGAATACATAACACTTCGCAAATCATATTATATCTTACCATGAAACATAGAACTGAGATGTGATACCGCGTTTTAAGAAGCATCAGAAATCCATTGCTACGATACGTAGACATCTGCAAACGCTACTTCCTAGCGAGGAAGTGTCGCATTTACATTCATTTGAAGTGTAGACGAGGAATACATAACACTTCGCAAACCATATTATATCTTACCATGAAACATAAAAATGAGATGCGACGTCGGGTTCTATGAAGCATTAGAACACTACTGCTACGATAGGTAGACACTTGGAAACGCTATTTCCTTGCAAGGAAGTGTCGCATTTACATTAATTTGAAGTGTAGACGAGGAATACATAACACTACGCAAATCATATTATATCTTACCATGAAACATAGAAATGAGATGCGATATTGCGTTTTGAGAATCATAAGGACTCTATTGCTGCGATACGTAGACATCTGCAAACGCTATTTTCTTGCAAGGAAGTGTCGCATTTACATTCATTTGATGTGTAGACGAGGAATACATAACACTTCGCAAATCATATTATATCTTACCATGAAACATAGAAATGAGATGCGATATCTCGTTTTAAGGATCATAAGAACTCTATTGCTACGATACGTAGACATCTGCAAACGCTATTTCCTTGCAAAGAAGTGTCGCATTTACATTCAATAGAATCGTAGACGAGGAATGCATAACACTTCGCAATGAATATTATATCTTATCATGAAACATAGATATGAGATGCAATATCTCGTTTAAGAAGCATTAGAACTCTATTGCTACGATACCTAGACATCTGCAAACGCTATTTCCTTGCAAGGAAGTGTCGCATTTACATTCATTTGAAGTGTAGACGAGGAATACATAACACTTCGCAAATCATATTATATCTTACCATGAAACTTAGAAATGAGATGCGACATCGCGTTCTAAGAAGCATTAGAACACTACTGCTACGATAGGTAGACATTTGCAAACGCTATTTCCTTGCAAGGAAGTGTCGCATTTACATTCATTTGAGGTGTAGACGAGGAATACATAACACTCCGCATATCATATTATATCTTACCATGAAACATAGAAATGAGATGCGATATAGCGTTTTAAGAATCATAAGAACTCTATTGCTACGATACGTAGACATCTGCAAACGCTATTTCCTTGCAAAGAAGTGTCGCATTTACATTCATTTGAAGTGTAGACGAGGAATACATAACACTACGCAAATCATATTATATCTTACCATGAAACATAGAAATGAGATGCGATATCGCGTTTTGAGAATCATAAGAACTCTATTGCTACGATACGTAGACATCTGCAAACGCTATTTCCTTGCTAGGAAGTGTCGCATTTACATTAATTTGAAGTGTAGACGAGGAATACATAACACTACGCAAATCATATTACATCTTACCATGAAACATAGAAATGAGATGCGATATCGCGTTTTAACCCTTTTAGTGCCGGACGACGATATATCGTCGTTTGCTACACTTGCCAGAAGTGCCAACGACGATATATCGTCGTGCGTGTAATAACGTGTTACTCTTCGCATTGCGAGACAACTTTATCTGTTAATAAATTTATAAATGATCTAATTTGATTGTAAATAATCAAATTTCGTTGACAAAGAATTTGTAAACCGATTTGGGTCTGACATTTTACACATTCTATACCGGAGTGTGGTGGGAACCTGTTTACGCTGGAGCGATAAAGTGGACACACGACGCCTGGCTCTCTTGTAGCCCCGAATTTGAAATATTTATGATAATTATCTGACAGTTCGTACGCCACGACTTCATCGAGGCTAAGATCCTTCTTTCAAAATTTTGTTTCAGCAATGTTGTAGTACCTATACCAACTGCTTGTCTTGCAGCAGATAAAATCCGATTATCGCCCGCACTATGCAATCGATCTCTTCTTTTATTTTTGTTATGGAATATTGTTTATTTTGTTATATAATACATTTGAAATCCAAAATATATACTTCATAACAATTGGTCTATATAGAATTATGATGAAAAGATGGCTCCTTGTATGCGCAAATACGTTTTGAAAGAGAGAACTCAACGTTTACTTTTTCTTATGGAGATTTTACCTTTGTTATTTATATAATTTTAAATGAGTAAAGAAAAACTAGTGTCATTGTTTTGTTCTCTGTTTCATCCTTAGTATACTGCTTTTTGAATTATGTAAATACTTTTTCCCGTTTGGTTTTTATGAGTATTTTCCCAAACCCCAGTAAAACTGTGAAATTCGGCCGGTTATTCTCGCATAGGCACCTCTTTTTCGTCCGGCACTAAAAGGGTTAAGAAACATTAGAACTCTATTGCTACGATACCTAGACATCTGCAGACGCTATTTCCTCGCAAGGAAGTGCAGCATTTACATTCATTTGAAGTGTAGAGGAGGAATACATAACACTTCGCAAATCATATTACATCTTACCATGAAACATAGAAATGCGATGCGATATCGCGTTTTAAGAAGCATTAGAACTCTGTTGCTACGATACGTAGACATCTGCAAACGCTATTTCCTTGCAAGGAAGTGTCGCATTTACGTTCATTTGAATCGTAGACGAGGAATGCATAACACTTCGCAATGAATATTATGTCTTATCATGAAACATAGATATGAGATGCAATATCTCGTTTTAAGAAGCATTAGAACTCTACTGCTACGATACCTAGACATCTGCAGACGCTATTCCCTAGCAACGAAGTGTCGCATTTACATTCATTTGAAGTGTAGACGAGGAATACTTGACAATTCGCAAATCATATAATATCTTACCATGAAACATAGAAATGAGATGCGATATCGCGTTTTAAGAATCATAAGAACCCTATTGCTACGATACGTAGACATCTGCAAACGCTATTTCCTTGCAAGGAAGTGTCGCATTTACATTCATTTGATGTGTAGACGAGGAATACATAACACTTCGCAAATCATATTATATCTTACCATGAAACATAGAAATGAGATGCGATATCTCGTTTTAAGGATCATAAGAACTCTATTGCTACGATACGTAGACATCTGCAAACGCTATTTCCTTGCAAAGAAGTGTCGCATTTACATTCATTTGAATCGTAGACGAGGAATGCATAACACTTCGCAAATCATATTATATCTTATCATGAAACATAGATATGAGATGCAATATCTCGTTTTAAGAAGCATTTGAACTCTATTGCTACGATACCTAGACATCTGCAGACGCTATTTCCTCGCAAGGAAGTGCAGCATTTACATTCATTTGAAGTGTAGAGGAGGAATACATAACACTTCGCAAATCATATTACATCTTACCATGAAACATAGAAATGCGATGCGATATCGCGTTTTAAGAAGCATTAGAACTCTGTTGCTACGATACGTAGACATCTGCAAACGCTATTTCCTTGCAAGGAAGTGTCGCATTTACGTTCATTTGAATCGTAGACGAGGAATGCATAACACTTCGCAATGAATATTATGTCTTATCATGAAACATAGATATGAGATGCAATATCTCGTTTTAAGAAGCATTAGAACTCTACTGCTACGATACCTAGACATCTGCAGACGCTATTCCCTAGCAACGAAGTGTCGCATTTACATTCATTTGAAGTGTAGACGAGGAATACTTGACACTTCGCAATGAATATTATATCTTATCATGAAACATAGATATGAGATGCAATATCTCGTTTTAAGAATCATAAGAACTCTATTGCTACGATACGTAGACATCTGCAAACGCTATTTCCTTGCAAGGAAGTGTCGCATTTACATTCATTTGATGTGTAGACGAGGAATACATAACACTTCGCAAATCATATTATATCTTACCATGAAACATAGAAATGAGATGCGATATCTCGTTTTAAGGATCATAAGAACTCTATTGCTACGATACGTAGACATCTGCAAACGCTATTTCCTTGCAAAGAAGTGTCGCATTTACATTCATTTGAATCGTAGACGAGGAATGCATAACACTTCGCAATGAATATTATATCTTATCATGAAACATAGATATGAGATGCAATATCTCGTTTTAAGAAGCATTAGAACTCTATTGCTACGATACCTAGACATCTGCAGACGATATTTCCTTGCAAGGAAGTGCCGCATTTACATTCATTTGAAGTGTAGAGGAGGAATACATAACACTTCGCAAATCATATTACATCTTACCATGAAACATAGAAATGCGATGCGATATCGCGTTTTAAGAAGCATTAGAACTCTGTTGCTACGATACGTAGACATCTGCAAACGCTATTTCCTTGCAAGGAAGTGTCGCATTTACGTTCATTTGAATCGTAGACGAGGAATGCATAACACTTCGCAATGAATATTATATCTTATCATGAAACATAGATATGAGATGCAATATCTCGTTTTAAGAATCATAAGAACTCTATTGCTACGATACGTAGACATCTGCAAACGCTATTTCCTTGCAAAGAAGTGTCGCATTTACATTCATTTGAAGTGTAGACGAGGAATACATAACACTACGCAAATCATATTATATCTTACCATGAAACATAGAAATGAGATGCGATATCGCGTTTTGAGAATCATAAGAACTCTATTGCTACGATACGTAGACATCTGCAAACGCTATTTCCTTGCACGGAAGTGTCGCATTTACATTCATTTGATGTGTAGACGAGGAATACATAACACTTCGCAAATCATATTATATCTTACCATCAAACATAGACATGAGATGCGATATCGCGTTTTAAGAAGCATTAGAACTCTATTGCTACGATACGTAGACATCTGCAAACGCTATTTCCTTGCAAGGAAGTGTCGCATTTACATTCATTTGAAGTGTAGACGAGGACTACATAACACTTAGAAAATCATATTATATCTTACCATGAAACATAGAAATGAGATGCGATATCGCGTTTTAAGAAGCATTAGAACTCTATTGCTACGATACGTAGACATCTGCAAACGCTATTTCCTAGCGAGGAAGTGTCGCATTCACATTCATTTGAAGTGTAGACGAGGACTACATAACACTTAGAAAATCATATTATATCTTACCATGAAACATAGAAATGAGATGCGATATCGCGTTTTAAGAAGCATTAGAACTCTATTGCTACGATACGTAGACATCTACAAACGCTATTTCCTAGCAAGGAAGTGTCGCGTTTACATTCATTTGAAATGTAGACGAGGAATACATAACAGTCCGCAAATCATATTATATCTTACCATGAAACATAGAAATGAGATGCGATATCGCGTTTTAAGGATCATAAGAACTCTATTGCTACGATACGTAGACATCTGCAAACGCTATTTCCTTGCAAAGAAGTGTCGCATTTACATTCATTTGAATCGTAGACGAGGAATGCATAACACTTCGCAATGAATATTATATCTTATCATGACACATAGATATGAGATGCAATATCTCGTTTTAAGAAGCATTTGAACTCTATTGCTTCGATACGTAGACATCCGCAAACGCTATTTCCTTGCAAGGAAGTGTCGCATTTACATTCATTTGAAGTGTAGACGAGGAATACATAACACTTCGCAAATCATATTACATCTTACCATGAAACATAGAAATGAGATGCGATATCGCGTTTTAACACTTTTAGTGCCGGACGACGATATATCGTCGTTTGCTACACTTGCCAGAAGTGCCAACGACGATATATCGTCGTGCGTGTAATAACGTGTTACTCTTCGCATTGCGAGACAACTTTATCTGTTAATAAACTTATAAATGATCTAATTTGATTGTAAATAATCAAATTTCGTTGACAAAGAATTTGTAAACCGATTTGGGTCTGACATTTTACACATTCTATACCGGAGTGTGGTGGGAACCTGTTTACGCTGGAGCGATAAAGTGGACACACGACGCCTGACTCTCTTGTAGCCCCGAATTTGAAATATTTATGATAATTATCTGACAGTTCGTACGCCACGACTTCATCGAGCCTAAGATCCTTCTTTCAAAATTTTGTTTCTGCAATGTTGTAGTACCTATACCAACTGCTTGTCTTGCAGCAGATAAAATCCGATTATCGCCCGCACTATGCAATCGATCTCTTCTTTTATTTTTGTTATGTAATATTGTTTATTTTGTTATATAATACATTTGAAATCCAAAATATATACTTCATAACAATTGGTCTATATAGAATTATGATGAAAAGATGGCTCCTTGTATGCGCAAATACGTTTTGAAAGAGAGAACTCAACGTTTACTTTTTCTTATGGAGATTTTACCTTTGTTATTTATATAATTTTAAATGAGTAAAGAAAAACTAGTGTCATTGTTTTGTTCTCTGTGTCATCCTTAGTATACTGCTTTTTGAATTATGTAAATACTTTTTCCCGTTTGGTTTTTATGAGTATTTTCCCAAACCCCAGTAAAACTGTGAAATTCGGCCGGTTATTCTCGCATAGGCACCTCTTTTTCGTCCGGCACTAAAAGGGTTAAGAAACATTAGAACTCTATTGCTACGATACCTAGACATCTGCGGACGCTATTTCCTTGCAAGGAAGTGCCGCATTTACATTCATTTGAAGTGTAGAGGAGGAATACATAACACTTCGCAAATCATATTACATCTTATCATGAAACATAGATATGAGATGCAATATCTCGTTTTAAGAAGCATTTGAACTCTATTGCTTCGATACATAGACATCTGCATACGCTATTTCCTTGCAAGGAAGTGTCGCATTTACATTCATTTGACGTGTAGACGAGGAATACATAACAGTTCGCAAATCATATTATATCTTACCATGCAACATAGAAATGAGATGCGATATCGCGTTTTAAGAAGCATTAGAACTCTATTGCTACGATACGTAGACATCTACAAACGCTATTTCCTAGCAAGGAAGAGTCGCGTTTACATTCATTTGAAATGTAGACGAGGAATACATAACAGTCCGCAAATCATATTATATCTTACCATGAAACATAGAAATGAGATGCGATATCGCGTTTTAAGGATCATAAGAACTCTATTGCTACGATACGTAGACATCTGCAAACGCTATTTCCTTGCAAAGAAGTGTCGCATTTACATTCATTTGAATCGTAGACGAGGAATGCATAACACTTCGCAATGAATATTATATCTTATCATGACACATAGATATGAGATGCAATATCTCGTTTTAAGAAGCATTAGAACTCTATTGCTACGATACCTAGACATCTGCGGACGCTATTTCCTTGCAAGGAAGTGCCGCATTTACATTCATTTGAAGTGTAGAGGAGGAATACATAACACTTCGCAAATCATATTACATCTTACCATGAAACATAGAAATGCGATGCGATATCGCGTTTTAAGAAGCATTAGAACTCTGTTGCTACGATACGTAGATATCTGCAAACGCTATTTCCTTGCAAGGAAGTGTCGCATTTACGTTCATTTGAATCGTAGACGAGGAATGCATAACACTTCGCAATGAATATTATATCTTATCATGAAACATAGATATGAGATGCAATATCTCGTTTTAAGAATCATAAGAACTCTATTGCTACGATACGTAGACATCTGCAAACGCTATTTCCTTGCAAAGAAGTGTCGCATTCACATTCATTTGAAGTGTAGACGAGGACTACGTAACACTTAGAAAATCATATTATATCTTACCATGGAACATAGAAATGAGATGCGATATCGCGTTTTAAGAAGCATTAGAACTCTATTGCTACGATACGTAGACATCTACAAACGCTATTTCCTAGCAAGGAAGAGTCGCGTTTACATTCATTTGAAATGTAGACGAGGAATTCATAACAGTCCGCAAATCATATTATATCTTACCACGAAACATAGAAATGAGATGCGATATCGCGTTTTAAGGATCATAAGAACTCTATTGCTACGATACGTAGACATCTGCAAACGCTATTTCCTTGCAAGGAAGTGTCGCATTTACATTCATTTGAATCGTAGACGAGGAATGCATAACACTTCGCAATGAATATTATATCTTATCATGACACATAGATATGAGATGCAATATCTCGTTTTAAGAAGCATTTGAACTGTATTGCTTCGATACGTAGACATCCGCAAACGCTATTTCCTTGCAAGGAAGTGTCGCATTTACATTCATTTGAAGTGTAGACGAGGAATACATAACACTTCGCAAATCATATTACATCTTACCATGAAACATAGAAATGAGATGCGATATCGCGTTTTAACCCTTTTAGTGCCGGACGACGATATATCGTCGTTTGCTACACTTGCCAGAAGTGCCAACGACGATATATCGTCGTGCGTGTAATAACGTGTTACTCTTCGCATTGCGAGACAACTTTATCTGTTAATAAATTTATAAATGATCTAATTTGTTTGTAAATAATCAAATTTCGTTGACAAAGAATTTGTAAACCGATTTGGGTCTGACATTTTACACATTCTATACCGGAGTGTGCTGGGAACCTGTTTACGCTGGAGCGATAAAGTGGACACACGACGCCTGACTCTCTTGTAGCCCCGAATTTGAAATATTTATGATAATTATCTGACAGTTCGTACGCCACGACTTCATCGAGGCTAAGATCCTTCTTTCAAAATTTTGTTTCAGCAATGTTGTAGTACCTATACCAACTGCTTGTCTTGCAGCAGATAAAATCCGATTATCGCCCGCACTATGCAATCGATCTCTTCTTTTATTTTTGTTATGTAATATTGTTTATTTTGTTATATAATACATTTGAAATCCAAAATATATACTTCATAACAATTGGTCTATATAGAATTATGATGAAAAGATGGCTCCTTGTATGCGCAAATACGTTTTGAAAGAGAGAACTCAACGTTTACTTTTTCTTATGGAGATTTTACCTTTGTTATTTATATAATTTTAAATGAGTAAAGAAAAACTAGTGTCATTGTTTTGTTCTCTGTGTCATCCTTAGTATACTGCTTTTTGAATTATGTAAATACTTTTTCCCGTTTGGTTTTTATGAGTATTTTCCCAAACCCCAGTAAAACTGTGAAATTCGGCCGGTTATTCTCGCATAGGCACCTCTTTTTCGTCCGGCACTAAAAGGGTTAAGAAACATTAGAACTCTATTGCTACGATACCTAGACATCTGCGGACGCTATTTCCTTGCAAGGAAGTGCCGCATTTACATTCATTTGAAGTGTAGAGGAGGAATACATAACACTTCGCAAATCATATTACATCTTATCATGAAACATAGATATGAGATGCAATATCTCGTTTTAAGAAGCATTTGAACTCTATTGCTTCGATACATAGACATCTGCATACGCTATTTCCTTGCAAGGAAGTGTCGCATTTACATTCATTTGACGTGTAGACGAGGAATACATAACAGTTCGCAAATCATATTATATCTTACCATGCAACATAGAAATGAGATGCGATATCGCGTTTTAAGAAGCATTAGAACTCTATTGCTACGATACGTAGACATCTACAAACGCTATTTCCTAGCAAGGAAGAGTCGCGTTTACATTCATTTGAAATGTAGACGAGGAATACATAACAGTCCGCAAATCATATTATATCTTACCATGAAACATAGAAATGAGATGCGATATCGCGTTTTAAGGATCATAAGAACTCTATTGCTACGATACGTAGACATCTGCAAACGCTATTTCCTTGCAAAGAAGTGTCGCATTTACATTCATTTGAATCGTAGACGAGGAATGCATAACACTTCGCAATGAATATTATATCTTATCATGACACATAGATATGAGATGCAATATCTCGTTTTAAGAAGCATTAGAACTCTATTGCTACGATACCTAGACATCTGCGGACGCTATTTCCTTGCAAGGAAGTGCCGCATTTACATTCATTTGAAGTGTAGAGGAGGAATACATAACACTTCGCAAATCATATTACATCTTACCATGAAACATAGAAATGCGATGCGATATCGCGTTTTAAGAAGCATTAGAACTCTGTTGCTACGATACGTAGATATCTGCAAACGCTATTTCCTTGCAAGGAAGTGTCGCATTTACGTTCATTTGAATCGTAGACGAGGAATGCATAACACTTCGCAATGAATATTATATCTTATCATGAAACATAGATATGAGATGCAATATCTCGTTTTAAGAATCATAAGAACTCTATTGCTACGATACGTAGACATCTGCAAACGCTATTTCCTTGCAAAGAAGTGTCGCATTCACATTCATTTGAAGTGTAGACGAGGACTACATAACACTTAGAAAATCATATTATATCTTACCATGGAACATAGAAATGAGATGCGATATCGCGTTTTAAGAAGCATTAGAACTCTATTGCTACGATACGTAGACATCTACAAACGCTATTTCCTAGCAAGGAAGAGTCGCGTTTACATTCATTTGAAATGTAGACGAGGAATTCATAACAGTCCGCAAATCATATTATATCTTACCACGAAACATAGAAATGAGATGCGATATCGCGTTTTAAGGATCATAAGAACTCTATTGCTACGATACGTAGACATCTGCAAACGCTATTTCCTTGCAAGGAAGTGTCGCATTTACATTCATTTGAATCGTAGACGAGGAATGCATAACACTTCGCAATGAATATTATATCTTATCATGACACATAGATATGAGATGCAATATCTCGTTTTAAGAAGCATTTGAACTGTATTGCTTCGATACGTAGACATCCGCAAACGCTATTTCCTTGCAAGGAAGTGTCGCATTTACATTCATTTGAAGTGTAGACGAGGAATACATAACACTTCGCAAATCATATTACATCTTACCATGAAACATAGAAATGAGATGCGATATCGCGTTTTAACCCTTTTAGTGCCGGACGACGATATATCGTCGTTTGCTACACTTGCCAGAAGTGCCAACGACGATATATCGTCGTGCGTGTAATAACGTGTTACTCTTCGCATTGCGAGACAACTTTATCTGTTAATAAATTTATAAATGATCTAATTTGTTTGTAAATAATCAAATTTCGTTGACAAAGAATTTGTAAACCGATTTGGGTCTGACATTTTACACATTCTATACCGGAGTGTGCTGGGAACCTGTTTACGCTGGAGCGATAAAGTGGACACACGACGCCTGACTCTCTTGTAGCCCCGAATTTGAAATATTTATGATAATTATCTGACAGTTCGTACGCCACGACTTCATCGAGGCTAAGATCCTTCTTTCAAAATTTTGTTTCAGCAATGTTGTAGTACCTATACCAACTGCTTGTCTTGCAGCAGATAAAATCCGATTATCGCCCGCACTATGCAATCGATCTCTTCTTTTATTTTTGTTATGTAATATTGTTTATTTTGTTATATAATACATTTGAAATCCAAAATATATACTTCATAACAATTGGTCTACATAGAATTATGATGAGAAGATGGCTCCTTGTATGCGTAAATACGTTTTGAAAGAGAGAACTCAACGTTTACTTTTTCTTATGGAGATTTTACCTTTGTTATTTATATAATTTTAAATGAGTAAAGAAAAACTAGTGCCATTGTTTTGTTCTCTGTTTCATCCTTAGTATACTGCTTTTCGGATTATGTAAATACTTTTTCCCGTTTGGTTTTTATGAGTATTTTCCCAAACCCCAGTAAAACTGTGAAATTCGGCCGGTTATTCTCGCATAGGCACCTCTTTTTCGTCCGGCACTAAAAGGGTTAAGAAATATTAGAACTCTATTGCTACGATACCTAGACATCTGCAGACGCTATTTCCTTGCAAGGAAGTGCCGCATTTACATTCATTTGAGGTGTAGAGGAGGAATACATAACACTTCGCAAATCATATTACATCTTACCATGAAACATAGAAATGCGATGCGATATCGCGTTTTAAGAAGCATTAGAACTCTGTTGCTACGATACGTAGACATCTGCAAACGCTATTTCCTTGCAAGGAAGTGTCGCGTTTACGTTCATTTGAATCGTAGACGAGGAATGCATAACACTTCGCAATGAATATTATGTCTTATCATGAAACATAGATATGAGATGCAATATCTCGTTTTAAGAAGCATTAGAACTCTACTGCTACGATACCTAGACATCTGCAGACGCTATTTCCTTGCAAGGAAGTGCCGCATTTACATTCATTTGAAGTGTAGAGGAGGAATACATAACACTTCGCAAATCATATTACATCTTACCATGAAACATAGAAATGCGATGCGATATCGCGTTTTAAGAAGCATTAGAACTCTGTTGCTACGATACGTAGACATCTGCAAACGCTATTTCCTTGCAAGGAAGTGTCGCATTTACATTCATTTGTAGTGTAGACGAGGAATACATGACACGTCGCAAATCATATTATATCTTACCATGAAACATAGAAATGAGATTCGATATCGCGTTTTGAGTAGCATTAGAAAGCTGTTGCTACGATACGTAGACATCTGCAAACGCTATTTCCTATCGAGGAAGTATCGCATTCACATTCATTTGAAGTGTAGACAAGGAATACATAACACTTCGCAAATCATGTTATATCTTACTATGAAACATAGAATTGAGATGCGATATCGCGTTTTAAGAACATATGAACTCTATTGCTACGATACCTAGACATCTGCAGACGCTATTTCCTGGCGAGGAAGTATCGCATTCACATTCATTTGAAGTGTAGACAAGGAATACATAACACTTCGCAAATCATGTTATATCTTACCATGAAACATAGAATTGAGATGCGATATCGCGTTTTAGGAACATATGAACTCTATTGCTACGAGACGTAGACATCTGCAAACGCTATTTACTTGCAAGGAAGTGTCGCATTTACATTCATTTGAATCGTAGACGAGGAATGCATAACACTTCGCAATGAATATTATATCTTATCAGGAAACATAGATATGAGATGCAATATCTCGTTTTAAAAATCATATGAACTCTATTGCTACGAGACGTAGACATCTGCAATCGCTATTTCCTTGCAAGGAAGTGTCGCATTTACATTCATTTGAAGTGTAGACGAGGAATACATAACACTTCGTAAATCACATTATATCTTACCATGAATCATAGAAATGAGATGCGATATCGCGTTTTAAGAAGCATTAGATCTCTATTGCTACGATACCTAGACATCTGCAGACGCTATTTCCTAGCAAGGAAGTGTCGCATTTACATTCATTTGTAGTGTAGACGAGAAATACATGACACTTCGCAAATCATATTATATCTTACCATGAAACGTAGAAATGACATGCGATATCGCGTTTTAAGAAGCATTAGAACACTATTGCTACGATAGGTAGACATTTGCAAACGCTATTTCCTAGCAAAGAAGTGTCGCATTTACATTCATTTGAAGTGTGGACGAGGAATACCTAACACTTCGCAAATCATATTATATCTTACTATGAAACATAGAAATGAGATGCGATATCGCGTTTTAAGAAGCATTAGAACTCTATTGCTACGATACGTAGACATCTGCAAACGCTATTTCCTTGCAAGGTAGTGTCGCATTCACATTCATTTGAAGTGTAGACGAGGAATACACAGTACTTCGCAAATCTTATTATATCTTACCATGAAACATAGAAATGAGATGCGATATCGCGTTTTAAGAATCAAAAGAACTCTATTGCTACGATACGTAGACATCTGCAAACGCTATTTCCTTGCAAGGAAGTGTCGCATTTACATTCATTTGAATCGTAGACGAGGAATGCATTACACTTCGCAATGAATATTATATCTTATCAGGAAACATAGATATGAGATGCAATATCTCGTTTTTAGAAGCATTTGAACTTTATTGCTTCGATACGTAGACATCTGCAAACGCTATTTCCTAGCAAGGAAGTGTCGCATTTACATTCATTTGAAGTGTAGGCGAGGAATACATAACACTTCGCAATGAATATTACATCTTATCATGAAATATAGAATTGAGATGCGATATCTTGTTTTACGAAGCATTTGACCTCTATTGCTTCGATACGTAGACATCTGCAAACGCTATTTCCTAGCAAGGAAGTGTCGCATTTACATCCATTTGAATCGTAGACGAGGAATGCATATCACTTCGCAATGAATATTACATCTTATCATGAAATATAGAATTGAGATGCGATATCTTGTTTTAAGAAGCATTTGAACTCTATTGCTTCGATACGTAGACATCTGCAAACGCTATTTCCTAGCAAGGAAGTGTCGCATTTACATCCATTTGAATCGTAGACGAGGAATGCATAACACTTCGCAATGAATATTATATCTTATCATGAAACATAGATATGAGATGCAATATCTCGTTTTAGGAAGCATTTGAACTCTATTGCTTCGATACGTAGACATCTCCAAACGCTATTTCCTAGCGAGGAAGTATCGCATTCACATTCATTTGAAGTGTAGACGAGGAATACATAACACTTCGCAAATCATGTTATATCTTACCATGAAACATATAAATGAGATGCGATATCGCGTTTTAAGAAGCATTAGAACTCTATTGCTACGATACCTAGACATCTGCAGATGCTATTTCCTAGCAAGGAAGTGTCGCATTTACATTCATTTGAAGTGTAGACGAGGAATACATGATACTACGCAAATCATATTATATCATACCATGAAACATAGAAATGAGATGCGACATCGCGTTCTAAGAAGCATTAGAACACTACTGCTACGATAGGTAGACATTTGCAAACGCTATTTCCTTGCAAGGAAGTGTCGCATTTACATTCATTTGAAGTGTAGACGAGGAATACATAACACTCCGCAAATCATATTGTATCTTACCATGAAACATAGAAATGAGATACGATATCGCGTTTTAAGAATCATAGGAACTCTATTGCTACGATACGTAGACATCAGCAAACGCTATTTCCTTGCAAGGAAGTGCGCATTTACATTTAGTTGATGTGTAGACGAGGAATACATAACACTTCGCAAATCATATTATATCTTACCATGAAACATAGAAATGAGGTGCGATATCGCGTTTTAAGAAGCATTTGAACTCTACTGCTACGATACGTAGACATCTGCAAACGCTATTTCCTTGCAAGGAAGTGTCGCATTTACATTCATTTGAATCGTAGACAAGGAATACATAACACTTCGCAAATCATGTTATATCTTACCATGAAACATAGAAATGAGATGCGATATCGCGTTTTAAGAATCATATGAACTCTATTGCTACGAGACGTAGACATCTGCAATCGCTATTTCCTTGCAAGGAAGTGGCGCATTTACATTCATTTGAAGTGTAGACGAGGAATACATAACACTTCGCAAATCATATTATATCTTACCATGAAACATAGAATTGAGATGCGATATCGCGTTTTAAGAACATATGAACTCTATTGCTACGATACCTAGACATCTGCAGACGCTATTTCCTAGCAAGGAAGTGTCGCATTTACATTCATTTGAAGTGTAGACGAGGAATACATGATACTTCGCAAATCATATTATATCTTACCATGAAACATAGAAATGAGATGCGATATCGCGTTTTAAGAATCAAAAGAACTCTATTGCTACGATACGTAGACATGTGCAAACGCTATTTCCTCGCAAGGAAGTGTCGCATTTACATTCATTTGAATCGTAGACGAGGAATGCATAACACATCGCAATGAATATTATATCTTATCAGGAAACATAGATATGAGATGCAATATCTCGTTTTAAGAAGCATTTGAACTCTATTGCTTCGATACGTAGACATCTGCAAACGCTATTTCCTAGCAAGGAAGTGTCGCATTTACATTCATTTGAAGTGTAGACGAGGATTACATAACACTTCGCAAATCATATTATATCTTACCATGAAACATAGAAATGAGATGCGACATCGCGTTCTAAGAAGCATTAGAACACTACTGCTACGATAGGTAGACATTTGCAAACGCTATTTCCTTGCAAGGATGTGCGCATTTACATTTAGTTGATGTGTAGACGAGGAATACATAACACTTCGCAAATCATATTATATCTTTCCATGAAACATAGAAATGAGATACGATATCGCGTTTTAAGAAGCATTAGAACACTATTGCTACGATAGGTAGACATTTGCAAACGCTGTTTCCTAGCAAAGAAGTCTCGCATTTACATTCATTTGAAGTATAGGCGAGGAATACATAACACTTCGCAAATCATATTATATCGTACCATGAAACATAGAAATGAGATGCGATATCGCGTTTTATGAAGCATTAGAACTCTATTGCTACGATACCTAGACATCTGCAGACGCTATTTCCTAGCAAGGAAATGTCGCATTTACATTCATTTGAAGTGTAGACGAGGAATACATCATACTTCGCAAATCATATTATATCTTACCATGAAACATAGAAATGAGATGCGATATCGCGTTTTAACAATCATAAGAACTCTATTGCTACGATACCTAGACATCTGCAAACGCTATTTCCTCGCAAGGAAGTGTCGCATTTACATTCAATTGAATCGTAGTCGAGGAATGCATAACACATCGCAATGAATATTATATCTTATCAGGAAACATAGATATGAGATGCAATATCTCGTTTTAAGATGCATTTGAACTCTATTACTTCGATACGTAGACATCTGCAAACGCTATTTCCTAGCAAGGAAGTGTCGCATTAACATTCATTTGAATTGTAGGCGAGGAATGCATAACACTTCGCAATGAATATTATATCTTATCATGAAACATAGATATGAGATGCAATATCTCGTTTTAAGAAGCATTTGAACTCTATTGCTTCGATACGTAGACATCTGCAAACGCTATTTCCTTGCAAGGAAGTGTCGCATTTACATTCATTTGAAGTGTAGACGAGGAATACATAACACTTCGCAAATCATATTATATCTTACCATGAAACATAGAAATGAGATGCGACATCGCGTTCTAAGAAGCATTAGAACACTACTGCTACGATAGGTAGACATTTGCAAACGCTATTTCCTTGCAAGGAAGTGTCGCATTTACATTCATTTGAAGTGTAGACGAGGAATACATAACACTTCGCAAATCATGTTATATCTTACCATGGAACATAGAAATGAGATGCGATATCGCGTTTTAAGAATCATTTGAACTCTATTGCTTCGATACTTTGACATCTGCAAACGCTATTTCCTAGCAAAGAAGTCTCGCATTTACAATCATTTGATGTATAGGCGAGGAGTACATAACACTTCGCAAATAATATTACATCTTACCATGAAACATAGAAATAAGATGCGATATCGCGTTTTAAGAAGCATTCGAACTCTATTGCTACGATACGTAGACATCTGCAAACGCTATTTCCTTGCAAGGAAGTGTCGCATTTACATTCATTTGAATCGTAGACAAGGAATACATAACACTTCGCAAATCATGTTATATCTTACCATGAAACATAGAAATGAGATGCGATATCGCGTTTTAAGAATCATATGAACTCTATTGCTACGAGACGTAGAGATCTGCAATCGCTATTTCCTTGCAAGGAAGTGTCGCATTTACATTCATTTGAAGTGTAGACGAGGAATACATAACACTTCGCAAATCATATTATATCTTACCATGAAACATAGAATTGAGATGCGATATCGCGTTTTATGAAGCATTAGAACTCTATTGCTACGATACCTAGACATCTGCAGACGCTATTTCCTCGCAAGGAAGTGTCGCATTTACATTCATTTGAAGTGTAGACGAGGAATACATCATACTTCGCAAATCATATTATATCTTACCATGAAACATAGAAATGAGATGCGATATCGCGTTTTAACAATCATAAGAACTCTATTGCTACGATACCTAGACATCTGCAAACGCTATTTCCTCGCAAGGAAGTGTCGCATTTACATTCAATTGAATCGTAGTCGAGGAATGCATAACACATCGCAATGAATATTATATCTTATCAGGAAACATAGATATGAGATGCAATATCTCGTTTTAAGAAGCATTTGAACTCTATTACTTCGATACGTAGACATCTGCAAACGCTATTTCCTAGCAAAGAAGTCTCGCATTTACATTCATTTGATGTATAGGCGAGGAATACATAACACTTCGCAAATAATATTACATCTTACCATGAAACATAGAAATAAGATGCGATATCGCGTTTTAAGAAGCACTAGAACTCTATTGCTACGATACCTAGACATCTGCAGACGCTATTTCCTTGCAAGGAAGTGTCGCATTTACATTCATTTGAAATGTAGACGAGGAATACATGATACTTCGCAAATCATATTATATCATACCATGAAACATGGAAATGAGATGCGATATCGCGTTTTAAGAAGCATTAGAACTCTATTGCTACGATACCTAGACATCTGCAGATGCTATTTCCTAGCAAGGAAGTGTCGGATTTACATTCATTTGAAGTGTAGTAGAGGAATACATGATACTTCGCAAATCATATTATATCTTACCATGAAACATAGAAATGAGATGCGATATCGCGTTTTAAGAAGCATTAGAACACTATTGCTACGATAGGTAGACATTTGCAAACGCTATTCCCTAGGAAAGAAGTATCGCATTTACATTCATTTGAAGTATAGGCGAGGAATACATAACACTTCGCAAATAATATTACATCTTACCATGAAACATAGAAATGAGACGCGATATCGCGTTTTAAGAAGCATTAGAACTCTATTGCTACGATACGTAGACTTCTGCAAACGCTATTTCCTTGCAAGGAAGTGTCGCATTTACATTCATTTGAAGTGTAGACGAGGAATACATAGCACTTCGCAAATCATATTATATCTTACCATGAAACATAGAAATGAGATGCGATATCGCGTTTTAAGAAGCATTAGGACTCTATTGCTACGATATCTAGAAATCTGCAGACGCTATTTCCTAGCAAGGAAGTGTCGCATTTACATTCATTTGAAATGTAGACGAGGAATACATGATACTTCGCAAATCATATTATATCATACCATGAAACATAGAAATGAGTTGCGATATCGCGTTTTAAGAAGCATTAGAACTCTATTGCTACGATACCTAGACATCTGCAGACGCTATTTCCTAGCAAGGAAGTGTCGCATTTACATTCATTTGAAGTGTAGACAAGGAATACATGATACTTCGCAAATCATATTATATCTTACCATGAAACATAGAAATGAGATGCGATATTGCGTTTTAAGAAGCATTAGAACTCTATTGCTACGATACCTAGACATCTGCAGATGCTATTTCCTAGCAAGGAAGTGTCGCATTTACATTCATTTGAAGTGTAGACGAGGAATACATGATACTTCGCAAATCATATTATATCTTACCATGAAACATAGAAATGAAATGCGATTTCGCGTTTTAAGAAGCATTAGAACACTATTGCTACGATAGGTAGACATTTGCAAACGCTATTTCCTAGCAAAGAAGTCTCGCATTTACATTCATTTGAAGTATAGGCGAGGAATACATAACACTTCGCAAATAATATTACATCTTACCATGAAACATAGAAATGAGGTGCGATATCGCGTTTTAAGAAGCATTAGAACTCTATTGCTACGACACCTAGACATCTGCAGACGCTATTTCCTAGCAAGGAAGTGTCGCATTTGCATTCATTTGAAGTGTAGACGAGGAATACATGATACTTCGCAAATCATATTATATCTTACCATGAAACATAGAAATGAGATGCGATATCGCGTTTTAAGAAGCATTAGAACTCTATTGCTACGATACCTAGACATCTGCAGATGCTATTTCCTAGCAAGGAAGTGTCGCATTTACATTCATTTGAAGTGTAGACGAGGAATACATGATACTTCGCAAATCATATTATATCTTACCATGAAACATAGAAATGAGATGCGACATCGCGTTCTAAGAAGCATTAGAACACTACTGCTACTATAGGTAGACATTTGCAAACGCTATTTCCTTGCAAGGAAGTGTCGCATTTACATTCATTTGAAGTGTAGACGAGGAATACATAACACTCCGCAAATCATATTATATCTTACCATGAAACATAGAATTGAGATGCGATATCGCGTTTTAAGAAGTATTAGAACTCTATTGCTACGATACCTAGACATCTGCAAACGCTATTTCCTTGCAAGGAAGTGCGCATTTACATTTAGTTGATGTGTAGACGAGGAATACATAACACTTCGCAAATCATATTATATCTTACCATGAAACATAGAAATGAGATGCGATATCGCGTTTTAAGAAGCATTTGAACTCTATTGCTACGATACGTAGACATCTGCAAACGCTATTTCCTTGCAAGGAAGTGTCGCATTTACATTCATTTGAATCGTAGACAAGGAATACATAACACTTCGCAAATCATGTTATATCTTACCATGAAACATAGAAATGAGATGCGATATCGCGTTTTAAGAATCATATGAACTCTATTGCTACGAGACGTAGACATCTGCAATCGCTATTTCCTTGCAAGGAAGTGTCGCATTTACATTCATTTGAAGTGTAGACGAGGAATACATAACACTTCGCAAATCATATTATATCTTACCATGAAACATAGAATTGAGATGCGATATCGCGTTTTAAGAAGTATTAGAACTCTATTGCTACGATACCTAGACATCTGCAGACGCTATTTCCTAGCAAGGAAGTGTCGCATTTACATTCATTTGAAGTGTAGACGAGGAATACATGATACTTCGCAAATCATATTATATCTTACCATGAAACATAGAAATGAGATGCGATATCGCGTTTTAAGAATCATAAGAACTCTATTGCTACGATACCTAGACATCTGCAAACGCTATTTCCTCGCAAGGAAGTGTCGCATTTACATTCATTTGAATCGTAGACGAGGAATGCATAACACATCGCAATGAATATTATATCTTATCAGAAAACATAGATATGAGATGCAATATCTCGTTTTAAGAAGCATTAGAACTCTATTGCTACGATACCTAGACATCTGCAGATGCTATTTCCTAGCAAGGAAGTGTCGCATTTACATTCATTTGAAGTGTAGACGAGGAATACATGATACTTCGCAAATCATATTATATCTTACCATGAAACATAGAAATGAGATGCGACATCGCGTTCTAAGAAGCATTAGAACACTACTGCTACGATAGGTAGACATTTGCAAACGCTATTTCCTAGCAAGGAAGTGTCGCATTTACATTCATTTGAAGTGTAGGCGAGGAATACATAACACTTCGCAATGAATATTACATCTTATCATGAAATATAGAATTGAGATGCGATATCTTGTTTTACGAAGCATTTGACCTCTATTGCTTCGATACGTAGACATCTGCAAACGCTATTTCCTAGCAAGGAAGTGTCGCATTTACATCCATTTGAATCGTAGACGAGGAATGCATATCACTTCGCAATGAATATTACATCTTATCATGAAATATAGAATTGAGATGCGATATCTTGTTTTAAGAAGCATTTGAACTCTATTGCTTCGATACGTAGACATCTGCAAACGCTATTTCCTAGCAAGGAAGTGTCGCATTTACATCCATTTGAATCGTAGACGAGGAATGCATAACACTTCGCAATGAATATTATATCTTATCATGAAACATATATATGAGATGCAATATCTCGTTTTAGGAAGCATTTGAACTCTATTGCTTCGATACGTAGACATCTCCAAACGCTATTTCCTAGCGAGGAAGTATCGCATTCACATTCATTTGAAGTGTAGACGAGGAATACATAACACTTCGCAAATCATGTTATATCTTACCATGGAACATAGAAATGAGATGCGATATCGCGTTTTAAGAATCATTTGAACTCTATTGCTTCGATATTTTGACATCTGCAAACGCTATTCCCTAGCAAAGAAGTCTCGCATTTACATTCATTTGAAGTGTAGTAGAGGAATACATGATACTTCGCAAATCATATTATATCTTACCATGAAACATATAAATGAGATGCGATATCGCGTTTTAAGAAGCATTAGAACTCTATTGCTACGATACCTAGACATCTGCAGATGCTATTTCCTAGCAAGGAAGTGTCGCATTTACATTCATTTGAAGTGTAGACGAGGAATACATGATACTTCGCAAATCATATTATATCTTACCATGAAACATAGAAATGAGATGCGATATCGCGTTTTAAGAAGCATTTGAACTCTATTGCTACGATACGTAGACATCTGCAAACGCTATTTCCTTGCAAGGAAGTGTCGCATTTACATTCATTTGAATCGTAGACAAGGAATACATAACACTTCGCAAATCATGTTATATCTTACCATGAAACATAGAAATGAGATGCGATATCGCGTTTTAAGAATCATATGAACTCTATTGCTACGAGACGTAGACATCTGCAATCGCTATTTCCTTGCAAGGAAGTGTCGCATTTACATTCATTTGAAGTGTAGACGAGGAATACATAACACTTCGCACATCATATTATATCTTACCATGAAACATAGAATTGAGATGCGATATCGCGTTTTAAGAAGTATTAGAACTCTATTGCTACGATACCTAGACATCTGCAGACGCTATTTCCTAGCAAGGAAGTGTCGCATTTACATTCATTTGAAGTGTAGACGAGGAATACATGATACTTCGCAAATCATATTATATCTTACCATGAAACATAGAAATGAGATGCGATATCGCGTTTTAAGAATCATAAGAACTCTATTGCTACGATACCTAGACATCTGCAAACGCTATTTCCTCGCAAGGAAGTGTCGCATTTACATTCATTTGAATCGTAGACGAGGAATGCATAACACATCGCAATGAATATTATATCTTATCAGAAAACATAGATATGAGATGCAATATCTCGTTTTAAGAAGCATTAGAACTCTATTGCTACGATACCTAGACATCTGCAGATGCTATTTCCTAGCAAGGAAGTGTCGCATTTACATTCATTTGAAGTGTAGACGAGGAATACATGATACTTCGCAAATCATATTATATCTTACCATGAAACATAGAAATGAGATGCGACATCGCGTTCTAAGAAGCATTAGAACACTACTGCTACGATAGGTAGACATTTGCAAACGCTATTTCCTAGCAAGGAAGTGTCGCATTTACATTCATTTGAAGTGTAGGCGAGGAATACATAACACTTCGCAATGAATATTACATCTTATCATGAAATATAGAATTGAGATGCGATATCTTGTTTTACGAAGCATTTGACCTCTATTGCTTCGATACGTAGACATCTGCAAACGCTATTTCCTAGCAAGGAAGTGTCGCATTTACATCCATTTGAATCGTAGACGAGGAATGCATATCACTTCGCAATGAATATTACATCTTATCATGAAATATAGTATTGAGATGCGATATCTTGTTTTAAGAAGCATTTGAACTCTATTGCTTCGATACGTAGACATCTGCAAACGCTATTTCCTAGCAAGGAAGTGTCGCATTTACATCCATTTGAATCGTAGACGAGGAATGCATAACACTTCGCAATGAATATTATATCTTATCATGAAACATAGATATGAGATGCAATATCTCGTTTTAGGAAGCATTTGAACTCTATTGCTTCGATACGTAGACATCTCCAAACGCTATTTCCTAGCGAGGAAGTATCGCATTCACATTCATTTGAAGTGTAGACGAGGAATACATAACACTTCGCAAATCATGTTATATCTTACCATGGAACATAGAAATGAGATGCGATATCGCGTTTTAAGAATCATTTGAACTCTATTGCTTCGATACTTTGACATCTGCAAACGCTATTCCCTAGCAAAGAAGTCTCGCATTTACATTCATTTGAAGTGTAGTCGAGGAATACATGATACTTCGCAAATCATATTATATCTTACCATGAAACATATAAATGAGATGCGATATCGCGTTTTAAGAAGCATTAGAACTCTATTGCTACGATACCTAGACATCTGCAGATGCTATTTCCTAGCAAGGAAGTGTCGCATTTACATTCATTTGAAGTGTAGACGAGGAATACATGATACTTCGCAAATCATATTATATCTTACCATGAAACATAGAAATGAGATGCGACATCGCGTTCTAAGAAGCATTAGAACACTACTGCTACGATAGGTAGACATTTGCAAACGCTATTTCCTTGCAAGGAAGTGTCGCATTTACATTCATTTGAAGTGTAGACGAGGAATACATAACACTCCGCAAATCATATTGTATCTTACCATGAAACATAGAAATGAGATACGATATCGCGTTTTAAGAATCATAGGAACTCTATTGCTACGATACGTAGACATCAGCAAACGCTATTTCCTTGCAAGGAAGTGCGCATTTACATTTAGTTGATGTGTAGACGAGGAATACATAACACTTCGCAAATCATATTATATCTTACCATGAAACATAGAAATGAGGTGCGATATCGCGTTTTAAGAAGCATTTGAACTCTACTGCTACGATACGTAGACATCTGCAAACGCTATTTCCTTGCAAGGAAGTGTCGCATTTACATTCATTTGAATCGTAGACAAGGAATACATAACACTTCGCAAATCATGTTATATCTTACCATGAAACATAGAAATGAGATGCGATATCGCGTTTTAAGAATCATATGAACTCTATTGCTACGAGACGTAGACATCTGCAATCGCTATTTCCTTGCAAGGAAGTGGCGCATTTACATTCATTTGAAGTGTAGACGAGGAATACATAACACTTCGCAAATCATATTATATCTTACCATGAAACATAGAATTGAGATGCGATATCGCGTTTTAAGAACATATGAACTCTATTGCTACGATACCTAGACATCTGCAGACGCTATTTCCTAGCAAGGAAGTGTCGCATTTACATTCATTTGAAGTGTAGACGAGGAATACATGATACTTCGCAAATCATATTATATCTTACCATGAAACATAGAAATGAGATGCGATATCGCGTTTTAAGAATCAAAAGAACTCTATTGCTACGATACGTAGACATCTGCAAACGCTATTTCCTCGCAAGGAAGTGTCGCATTTACATTCATTTGAATCGTAGACGAGGAATGCATATCACATCGCAATGAATATTATATCTTATCAGGAAACATAGATATGAGATGCAATATCTCGTTTTAAGAAGCATTTGAACTCTATTGCTTCGATACGTAGACATCTGCAAACGCTATTTCCTAGCAAGGAAGTGTCGCATTTACATTCATTTGAAGTGTAGACGAGGATTACATAACACTTCGAAAATCATATTATATCTTACCATGAAACATAAAAATGAGATGCGATATCGCGTTTTAAGAATCATAAGAACTCTATTGCTACGATACGTTGACATCTGCAAACGCTATTTCCTTGCAAGGATGTGCGCATTTACATTTAGTTGATGTGTAGACGAGGAATACATAACACTTCGCAAATCATATTATATCTTTCCATGAAACATAGAAATGAGATACGATATCGCGTTTTAAGAAGCATTAGAACACTATTGCTACGATAGGTAGACATTTGCAAACGCTATTTCCTAGCAAAGAAGTCTCGCATTTACATTCATTTGAAGTATAGGCGAGGAATACATAACACTTCGCAAATAATATTACATCTTACCATGAAACATAGAAATGAGATGCGATATCGCGTTTTAAGAAGCATTAGAACCCTATTGCTACGATACGTAGACATCTGCAAACGCTATTTCCTTGCAAGGAAGTGTCGCATTTACATTCATTTGAATCGTAGACGGGGAATACATAACACTTCGCAAATCATATTATATCGTACCATGAAACATAGAAATGAGATGCGATATCGCGTTTTATGAAGCATTAGAACTCTATTGCTACGATACCTAGACATCTGCAGACGCTATTTCCTAGCAAGGAAATGTCGCATTTACATTCATTTGAAGTGTAGACGAGGAATACATCATACTTCGCAAATCATATTATATCTTACCATGAAACATAAAAATGAGATGCGATATCGCGTTTTAACAATCATAAGAACTCTATTGCTACGATACCTAGACATCTGCAAACGCTATTTCCTCGCAAGGAAGTGTCGCATTTACATTCAATTGAATCGTAGTCGAGGAATGCATAACACATCGCAATGAATATTATATCTTATCAGGAAACATAGATATGAGATGCAATATCTCGTTTTAAGATGCATTTGAACTCTATTACTTCGATACGTAGACATCTGCAAACGCTATTTCCTAGCAAGGAAGTGTCGCATTTACATTCATTTGAATTGTAGGCGAGGAATGCATAACACTTCGCAATGAATATTATATCTTATCATGAAACATAGATATGAGATGCAATATCTCGTTTTAAGAAGCATTTGAACTCTATTGCTTCGATACGTAGACATCTGCAAACGCTATTTCCTTGCAAGGAAGTGTCGCATTTACATTCATTTGAAGTGTAGACGAGGAATACATAACACTTCGCAAATCATATTATATCTTACCATGAAACATAGAAATGAGATGCGACATCGCGTTCTAAGAAGCATTAGAACACTACTGCTACGATAGGTAGACATTTGCAAACGCTATTTCCTTGCAAGGAAGTGTCGCATTTACATTCATTTGAAGTGTAGACGAGGAATACATAACACTTCGCAAATCATGTTATATCTTACCATGGAACATAGAAATGAGATGCGATATCGCGTTTTAAGAATCATTTGAACTCTATTGCTTCGATACTTTGACATCTGCAAACGCTATTTCCTAGCAAAGAAGTCTCGCATTTACAATCATTTGATGTATAGGCGAGAAGTACATAACACTTCGCAAATAATATTACATCTTACCATGAAACATAGAAATAAGATGCGATATCGCGTTTTAAGAAGCATTCGAACTCTATTGCTACGATACGTAGACATCTGCAAACGCTATTTCCTTGCAAGGAAGTGTCGCATTTACATTCATTTGAATCGTAGACAAGGAATACATAACACTTCGCAAATCATGTTATATCTTACCATGAAACATAGAAATGAGATGCGATATCGCGTTTTAAGAATCATATGAACTCTATTGCTACGAGACGTAGAGATCTGCAATCGCTATTTCCTTGCAAGGAAGTGTCGCATTTACATTCATTTGAAGTGTAGGCGAGGAATACATAACACTTCGCAAATCATATTATATCATACCATGAAACATAGAATTGAGATGCGATATCGCGTTTTATGAAGCATTAGAACTCTATTGCTACGATACCTAGACATCTGCAGACGCTATTTCCTCGCAAGGAAGTGTCGCATTTACATTCATTTGAAGTGTAGACGAGGAATACATCATACTTCGCAAATCATATTATATCTTACCATGAAACATAGAAATGAGATGCGATATCGCGTTTTAACAATCATAAGAACTCTATTGCTACGATACCTAGACATCTGCAAACGCTATTTCCTCGCAAGGAAGTGTCGCATTTACATTCAATTGAATCGTAGTCGAGGAATGCATAACACATCGCAATGAATATTATATCTTATCAGGAAACATAGATATGAGATGCAATATCTCGTTTTAAGAAGCATTTGAACTCTATTACTTCGATACGTAGACATCTGCAAACGCTATTTCCTAGCAAAGAAGTCTCGCATTTACATTCATTTGATGTATAGGCGAGGAATACATAACACTTCGCAAATAATATTACATCTTACCATGAAACATAGAAATAAGATGCGATATCGCGTTTTAAGAAGCACTAGAACTCTATTGCTACGATACCTAGACATCTGCAGACGCTATTTCCTTGCAAGGAAGTGTCGCATTTACATTCATTTGAAATGTAGACGAGGAATACATGATACTTCGCAAATCATATTATATCATACCATGAAACATGGAAATGAGATGCGATATCGCGTTTTAAGAAGCATTAGAACTCTATTGCTACGATACCTAGACATCTGCAGATGCTATTTCCTAGCAAGGAAGTGTCGGATTTACATTCATTTGAAGTGTAGTAGAGGAATACATGATACTTCGCAAATCATATTATATCTTACCATGAAACATAGAAATGAGATGCGATATCGCGTTTTAAGAAGCATTAGAACACTATTGCTACGATAGGTAGACATTTGCAAACGCTATTTCCTAGGAAAGAAGTATCGCATTTACATTCATTTGAAGTATAGGCGAGGAATACATAACACTTCGCAAATAATATTACATCTTACCATGAAACATAGAAATGAGACGCGATATCGCGTTTTAAGAAGCATTAGAACTCTATTGCTACGATACGTAGACTTCTGCAAACGCTATTTCCTTGCAAGGAAGTGTCGCATTTACATTCATTTGAAGTGTAGACGAGGAATACATAGCACTTCGCAAATCATATTATATCTTACCATGAAACATAGAAATGAGATGCGATATCGCGTTTTAAGAAGCATTAGGACTCTATTGCTACGATATCTAGAAATCTGCAGACGCTATTTCCTAGCAAGGAAGTGTCGCATTTACATTCATTTGAAATGTAGACGAGGAATACATAACACTTCGCAAATCATATTATATCTTACCATGAAACATAGAAATGAGATGCGATATCGCGTTTTAAGAAGCATTTGAACTCTATTGCTACGATACGTAGACATCTGCAAACGCTATTTCCTTGCAAGGAAGTGTCGCATTTACATTCATTTGAATCGTAGACAAGGAATACATAACACTTCGCAAATCATGTTATATCTTACCATGAAACATAGAAATGAGATGCGATATCGCGTTTTAAGAATCATATGAACTCTATTGCTACGATACCTAGACATCTGCAAACGCTATTTCCTCGCAAGGAAGTGTCGCATTTACATTCATTTGAATCGTAGACGAGGAATGCATAACACATCGCAATGAATATTATATCTTATCAGAAAACATAGATATGAGATGCAATATCTCGTTTTAAGAAGCATTAGAACTCTATTGCTACGATACCTAGACATCTGCAGATGCTATTTCCTAGCAAGGAAGTGTCGCATTTACATTCATTAGAAGTGTAGACGAGGAATACATGATACTTCGCAAATCATATTATATCTTACCATGAAACATAGAAATGAGATGCGACATCGCGTTCTAAGAAGCATTAGAACACTACTGCTACGATAGGTAGACATTTGCAAACGCTATTTCCTTGCAAGGAAGTGTCGCATTTACATTCATTTGAAGTGTAGACGAGGAATACATAACACTCCGCAAATCATATTATATCTTACCATGAAACATAGAAATGAGATACGATATCGCGTTTTAAGAATCATAGGAACTCTATTGCTACGATACGTAGACATCTGCAAACGCTATTTCCTTGCAAGGAAGTGCGCATTTACATTTAGTTGATGTGTAGACGAGGAATACATAACACTTCGCAAATCATATTATATCTTACCATGAAACATAGAAATGAGATGCGATATCGCGTTTTAAGAAGCATTTGAACTCTATTGCTACGATACCTAGACATCTGCAGACGCTATTTCCTAGCAAGGAAGTGTCGCATTTACATTCATTTGAAGTGTAGACGAGGAATACATGATACTTCGCAAATCATATTATATCTTACCATGAAACATAGAAATGAGATGCGATATTGCGTTTTAAGAAGCATTAGAACTCTATTGCTACGATACCTAGACATCTGCAGATGCTATTTCCTAGCAAGGAAGTGTCGCATTTACATTCATTTGAAGTGTAGACGAGGAATACATGATACTTCGCAAATCATATTATATCTTACCATGAAACATAGAAATGAAATGCGATTTCGCGTTTTAAGAAGCATTAGAACACTATTGCTACGATAGGTAGACATTTGCAAACGCTATTTCCTAGCAAAGAAGTCTCGCATTTACATTCATTTGAAGTATAGGCGAGGAATACATAACACTTCGCAAATAATATTACATCTTACCATGAAACATAGAAATGAGATGCGACATCGCGTTCTAAGAAGCATTAGAACACTACTGCTACTATAGGTAGACATTTGCAAACGCTATTTCCTTGCAAGGAAGTGTCGCATTTACATTCATTTGAAGTGTAGACGAGGAATACATAACACTCCGCAAATCATATTATATCTTACCATGAAACATAGAAATGAGATACGATATCGCGTTTTAAGAATCATAGGAACTCTATTGCTACGATACGTAGACATCTGCAAACGCTATTTCCTTGCAAGGAAGTGCGCATTTACATTTAGTTGATGTGTAGACGAGGAATACATAACACTTCGCAAATCATATTATATCTTACCATGAAACATAGAAATGAGATGCGATATCGCGTTTTAAGAAGCATTTGAACTCTATTGCTACGATACGTAGACATCTGCAAACGCTATTTCCTTGCAAGGAAGTGTCGCATTTACATTCATTTGAATCGTAGACAAGGAATACATAACACTTCGCAAATCATGTTATATCTTACCATGAAACATAGAAATGAGATGCGATATCGCGTTTTAAGAATCATATGAACTCTATTGCTACGAGACGTAGACATCTGCAATCGCTATTTCCTTGCAAGGAAGTGTCGCATTTACATTCATTTGAAGTGTAGACGAGGAATACATAACACTTCGCAAATCATATTATATCTTACCATGAAACATAGAATTGAGATGCGATATCGCGTTTTAAGAAGTATTAGAACTCTATTGCTACGATACCTAGACATCTGCAGACGCTATTTCCTAGCAAGGAAGTGTCGCATTTACATTCATTTGAAGTGTAGACGAGGAATACATGATACTTCGCAAATCATATTATATCTTACCATGAAACATAGAAATGAGATGCGATATCGCGTTTTAAGAATCATAAGAACTCTATTGCTACGATACCTAGACATCTGCAAACGCTATTTCCTCGCAAGGAAGTGTCGCATTTACATTCATTTGAATCGTAGACGAGGAATGCATAACACATCGCAATGAATATTATATCTTATCAGAAAACATAGATATGAGATGCAATATCTCGTTTTAAGAAGCATTAGAACTCTATTGCTACGATACCTAGACATCTGCAGATGCTATTTCCTAGCAAGGAAGTGTCGCATTTACATTCATTTGAAGTGTAGACGAGGAATACATGATACTTCGCAAATCATATTATATCTTACCATGAAACATAGAAATGAGATGCGACATCGCGTTCTAAGAAGCATTAGAACACTACTGCTACGATAGGTAGACATTTGCAAACGCTATTTCCTTGCAAGGAAGTGTCGCATTTACATTCATTTGAAGTGTAGACGAGGAATACATAACACTCCGCAAATCATATTATATCTTACCATGAAACATAGAAATGAGATACGATATCGCGTTTTAAGAATCATAGGAACTCTATTGCTACGATACGTAGACATCTGCAAACGCTATTTCCTTGCAAGGAAGTGCTCATTTACATTTAGTTGATGTGTAGACGAGGAATACATAACACTTCGCAAATCATATTATATCTTACCATGAAACATAGAAATGAGATGCGATATCGCGTTTTAAGAAGCATTTGAACTCTATTGCTACGATACGTAGACATCTGCAAACGCTATTTCCTTGCAAGGAAGTGTCGCATTTACATTCATTTGAATCGTAGACAAGGAATACATAACACTTCGCAAATCATGTTATATCTTACCATGAAACATAGAAATGAGATGCGATATCGCGTTTTAAGAATCATATGAACTCTATTGCTACGAGACGTAGACATCTGCAATCGCTATTTCCTTGCAAGGAAGTGTCGCATTTACATTCATTTGAAGTGTAGACGAGGAATACATAACACTTCGCAAATCATATTATATCTTACCATGAAACATAGAATTGAGATGCGATATCGCGTTTTAAGAAGTATTAGAACTCTATTGCTACGATACCTAGACATCTGCAGACGCTATTTCCTAGCAAGGAAGTGTCGCATTTACATTCATTTGAAGTGTAGACGAGGAATACATGATACTTCGCAAATCATATTATACCTTACCATGAAACATAGAAATGAGATTCGATATCGCGTTTTAAGAATCATAAGAACTCTATTGCTACGATACCTAGACATCTGCAAACGCTATTCCCTCGCAAGGAAGTGTCGCATTTACATTCATTTGAATCGTAGACGAGGAATGCATAACACATCGCAATGAATATTATATCTTATCAGAAAACATAGATATGAGATGCAATATCTCGTTTTAAGAAGCATTAGAACTCTATTGCTACGATACCTAGACATCTGCAGATGCTATTTCCTAGCAAGGAAGTGTCGCATTTACATTCATTAGAAGTGTAGACGAGGAATACATGATACTTCGCAAATCATATTATATCTTACCATGAAACATAGAAATGAGATGCGACATCGCGTTCTAAGAAGCATTAGAACACTACTGCTACGATAGGTAGACATTTGCAAACGCTATTTCCTTGCAAGGAAGTGTCGCATTTACATTCATTTGAAGTGTAGACGAGGAATACATAACACTCCGCAAATCATATTATATCTTACCATGAAACATAGAAATGAGATACGATATCGCGTTTTAAGAATCATAGGAACTCTATTGCTACGATACGTAGACATCTGCAAACGCTATTTCCTTGCAAGGAAGTGCGCATTTACATTTAGTTGATGTGTAGACGAGGAATACATAACACTTCGCAAATCATATTATATCTTACCATGAAACATAGAAATGAGATGCGATATCGCGTTTTAAGAAGCATTTGAACTCTATTGCTACGATACGTAGACATCTGCAAACGCTATTTCCTTGCAAGGAAGTGTCGCATTTACATTCATTTGAATCGTAGACAAGGAATACATAACACTTCGCAAATCATGTTATATCTTACCATGAAACATAGAAATGAGATGCGATATCGCGTTTTAAGAATCATATGAACTCTATTGCTACGAGACGTAGACATCTGCAATCGCTATTTCCTTGCAAGGAAGTGTCGCATTTACATTCATTTGAAGTGTAGACGAGGAATACATAACACTTCGCAAATCATATTATATCTTACCATGAAACATAGAATTGAGATGCGATATCGCGTTTTAAGAAGTATTAGAACTCTATTGCTACGATACCTAGACATCTGCAGACGCTATTTCCTAGCAAGGAAGTGTCGCATTTACATTCATTTGAAGTGTAGACGAGGAATACATGATACTTCGCAAATCATATTATATCTTACCATGAAACATAGAAATGAGATGCGATATCGCGTTTTAAGAATCATAAGAACTCTGTTGCTACGATACCTAGACATCTGCAAACGCTATTTCCTCGCAAGGAAGTGTCGCATTTACATTCATTTGAATCGTAGACGAGGAATGCATAACACATCGCAATGAATATTATATCTTATCAGAAAACATAGATATGAGATGCAATATCTCGTTTTAAGAAGCATTTGAACTCTATTGCTTCGATACGTAGACATCTGCAAACGCTATTTCCTAGCAAGGAAGTGTCGCATTTACATTCATTTGAAGTGTAGACGAGGATTACATAACACTTCGCGAATCATATTATATCTTACCATGAAACATAGAAATGAGATGCGATATCGCGTTTTAAGAATCATAAGAACTCTATTGCTACGATACGTTGACATCTGCAAACGCTATTTCCTTGCAAGGAAGTGCGCATTTACATTTAGTTGATGTGTAGACGAGGAATACATAACACTTCGCAAATCATATTATATCTTACCATGATACATAGAAATGAGATACGATATCGCGTTTTAAGAAGCATTAGAACACTATTGCTACGATAGGTAGACATTTGCAAACGCTATTTCCTAGCAAAGAAGTCTCGCATTTACATTCATTTGAAGTATAGGCGAGGAATACATAACACTTCGCAAATAATATTACATCTTACCATGAAACATAGAAATGAGATGCGATATCGCGTTTTAAGAAGCATTAGAACTCTATTGCTACGATACGTAGACTTCTGCTATCGCTATTTCCTAGCAAGGAAGTGTCGCATTTACATTCATTTGAAGTGTGGACGAGGAATACATGATACTTCGCAAATCATATTATATCTTACCATGAAACATAGAAATGAGATGCGATATCGCGTTTTAACAATCATAAGAACTCTATTGCTACGATACGTAGACATCTGCAAACGCTATTTCCTCGCAAGGAAGTGTCGCATTTACATTCAATTGAATCGTAGTCGAGGAATGCATAACACATCGCAATGAATATTATATCTTATCAGGAAACGTAGATATGAGATGCAATATCTCGTTTTAAGAAGCATTCGAACTCTATTGCTTCGATACGTAGACATCTGCAAACGCTATTTCCTAGCAAGGAAGTCTCGCATTTACATTCATTTGATGTATAGGCGAGGAATACATAACACTTCGCAAATAATATTACATCTTACCATGAAACATAGAAATAAAATGCGATATCGCGTTTTAAGAAGCATTAGAACTCTATTGCTACGATACCTAGACATCTGCAGACGCTATTTCCTTGCAAGGAAGTGTCGCATTTACATTCATTTGAAATGTAGACGAGGAATACATGATACTTCGCAAATCATATTATATCATACCATGAAACATGGAAATGAGATGCGATATCGCGTTTTAAGAAGCATTAGAACTCTATTGCTACGATACCTAGACATCTGCAGATGCTATTTCCTAGCAAGGAAGTGTCGGATTTACATTCATTTGAAGTGTAGTCGAGGAATACATGATACTTCTCAAATCATATTATATCTTACCATGAAACATAGAAATGAGATGCGATATCGCGTTTCAAGAAGCATTAGAACACTATTGCTACGATAGGTAGACATTTGCAAACGCTATCTCCTAGCAAAGAAGTCTCGCATTTACATTCATTTGAAGTATAGGCGAGGAATACATAACACTTCGCAAATCATATTATATCTTACCATGAAACATAGAAATGAGATGCGATATCGCGTTTTAAGAAGCATTAGGACTCTATTGCTACGATACCTAGAAATCTGCAGACGCTATTTCCTAGCAAGGAAGTGTCGCATTTACATTCATTTGAAATGTAGACGAGGAATACATGATACTTCGCAAATCATATTATATCATACCATGAAACATAGAAATGAGTTGCGATATCGCGTTTTAAGAAGCATTAGAACTCTATTGCTACGATACCTAGACATCTGCAGACGCTATTTCCTAGCAAGGAAGTGTCGCATTTACATTCATTTGAAGTGTAGACGAGGAATACATGATACTTCGCAAATAATTTTACATCTTACCATGAAACATAGAAATAAGATGCGATATCGCGTTTTAAGAAGCATTAGAACTCTATTGCTACGATACCTAGACATCTGCAGACGCTATTTCCTTGCAAGGAAGTGTCGCATTTACATTCATTTGAAATGTAGACGAGGAATACATGATACTTCGCAAATCATATTATATCATACCATGAAACATGGAAATGAGATGCGATATCGCGTTTTAAGAAGCATTAGGACTCTATTGCTACGATACCTAGACATCTGCAGACGCTATTTCCTAGCAAGGAAGTGTCGCATTTACATTCATTTGAAGTGTAGACGAGGAATACATGATACTTCGCAAATAATATTACATCTTACCATGAAACATAGAAATAAGATGCGATATCGCGTTTTAAGAAGCATTAGAACTTTATTGCTACGATACGTAGACTTCTGCAAACGCTATTTCCTAGCAAGGAAGTGTCGCATTTACATTCATTTGAAGTGTAGACGAGGAATCAATAACACTTCGCAAATCATATTATATCTTACCATGAAACATAGAAATGAGATTCGACATCGCGTTTTAAGAAGCATTAGAAGCTATTGCTACAATACGTAGACATCTGCAAACGCTATTTCCTAGCGAGGAAGTGTCGCATTTACATTCATTTGAATCGTAGACAAGGAATACATAACACTTCGCAAATCATGTTATATCTTACCATGAAACATAGAAATGAGATGCGATATCGCGTTTTAAGAATCATATGAACTCTATTGCTACGAGACGTAGACATCTGCAATCGCTATTTCCTTGCAAGGAAGTGTCGCATTTACATTCATTTGAAGTGTAGACGAGGAATACGTAACACTTCGCAAATCATATTATATCTTACCATGAAACATAGAATTGACATGCGATATCGCGTTTTAAGAAGCATTAGAACTCTATTGCTACGATACCTAGACATCTGCAGACGCTATTTCCTAGCAAGGAAGTGTCGCATTTACATTCATTTGAATCGTAGACGAGGAATGCATAACACATCGCAATGAATATTATATCTTATCAGGAAACATAGATATGAGATGCAATATCTCGTTTTAAGAAGCACTTGAACTCTATTGCTTCGATACGTAGACATCTGCAAACGCTATTTCCTAGCAAGGAAGTGTCGCATTTACATTCATTTGAAGTGTAGACGAGGATTACATGATACTTCGCAAATCATATTATATCATACCATGAAACATGGAAATGAGATGCGATATCGCGTTTTAAGAAGCATTAGAACTCTATTGCTACGATACCTAGACATCTGCAGATGCTATTTCCTAGCAAGGAAGTGTCGGATTTACATTCATTTGAAGTGTAGTCGAGGAATACATGATACTTCTCAAATCATATTATATCTTACCATGAAACATAGAAATGAGTTGCGATATCGCGTTTTAAGAAGCATTAGAACTCTATTGCTACGATACCTAGACATCTGCAGACGCTATTTCCTAGCAAGGAAGTGTCGCATTTACATTCATTTGAAGTGTAGACGAGGAATACATGATACTTCGCAAATAATATTACATCTTACCATGAAACATAGAAATAAGATGCGATATCGCGTTTTAAGAAGCATTAGAACTTTATTGCTACGATACGTAGACTTCTGCAAACGCTATTTCCTAGCAAGGAAGTGTCGCATTTACATTCATTTGAAGTGTAGACGAGGAATCAATAACACTTCGCAAATCATATTATATCTTACCATGAAACATAGAAATGAGATTCGACATCGCGTTTTAAGAAGCATTAGAAGCTATTGCTACAATACGTAGACATCTGCAAACGCTATTTCCTAGCGAGGAAGTGTCGCATTTACATTCATTTGAATCGTAGACAAGGAATACATAACACTTCGCAAATCATGTTATATCTTACCATGAAACATAGAAATGAGATGCGATATCGCGTTTTAAGAATCATATGAACTCTATTGCTACGAGACGTAGACATCTGCAATCGCTATTTCCTTGCAAGGAAGTGTCGCATTTACATTCATTTGAAGTGTAGACGAGGAATACGTAACACTTCGCAAATCATATTATATCTTACCATGAAACATAGAATTGACATGCGATATCGCGTTTTAAGAAGCATTAGAACTCTATTGCTACGATACCTAGACATCTGCAGACGCTATTTCCTAGCAAGGAAGTGTCGCATTTACATTCATTTGAATCGTAGACGAGGAATGCATAACACATCGCAATGAATATTATATCTTATCAGGAAACATAGATATGAGATGCAATATCTCGTTTTAAGAAGCACTTGAACTCTATTGCTTCGATACGTAGACATCTGCAAACGCTATTTCCTAGCAAGGAAGTGTCGCATTTACATTCATTTGAAGTGTAGACGAGGATTACATAACACTTCGCAAATCATATTATATCTTACCATGAAACATAGAATTGAGATGCGACATCGCATTCTAAGAAGCATTAGAACACTACTGCTACGATAGGTAGACATTTGCAAACGCTATTTCCTTGCAAGGAAGTGTCGCATTTAGATTCATTTGAAGTGTAGACGAGGAACACGTAACACTCCGCAAATCATATTATATCTTACCATGAAACATAGAAATGAGATGCGATATCGCGTTTTAAGAATCATAAGAACTCTATTGCTACGATACGTAGACATCTGCAAACGCTATTTCCTTGCAAGGAAGTGCGCATTTACATTCATTTGAAGTGTAGACAAGGAATACATGACACTTCGCAAATCATATTATATCTTACCATGAAACATAGAAATGAGATTCGACATCGCGTTTTAAGAAGCATTAGATAGCTATTGCTACAATACGTAGACATCTGCAAACGCTATTTCCTAGCGAGGAAGTATCGCATTCACATTCATTTGAAGTGTAGACAAGGAATACATAACACTTCGCAAATCATGTTATATCTTACCATGAAACATAGAAATGAGATGCGATATCGCGTTTTAAGAAGCATTAGAACACTATTGCTACGATACGTAGACTTCTGCAAACGCTATTTCCTTGCAAGGAAGTGTCGCATTTACATTCATTTGAAGTGTAGACGAGGAATACATAACACTTCGCAAATCATATTATATCTTACCATGAAACATAGAAATGAGATGCGATATCGCGTTTTAAGAAGCATTAGAACTCTATTGCTACGATACCTAGACATCTGCAGACGCTATTTCCTAGCAAGGAAGTGTCGCATTTACATTCATTTGAAATGCAGACGAGGAATACATGATACTTCGCAAATCGTATTATATCATACCATGAAACATAGAAATGAGTTGCGATATCGCGTTTTAAGATGCATTAGAACTCTATTGCTACGATACCTAGACATCTGCAGACGCTATTTCCTAGCAAGGAAGTGTCGCATTTACATTCCTTTGAAGTGTAGACGAGGAATACATGATACTTCGCAAATCATATTATATCTTACATGAAACATAGAAATGAGATGCGATATCGCGTTTTAAGAAGCATTAGAACTCTATTGCTACGATACCTAGACATCTGCAGATGCTATTTCCTAGCAAGGAAGTGTCGCATTTACATTCATTTGAAGTGTAGACGAGGAATACATGATACTTCGCAAATCATATTATATCTTACCGTGAAACATAGAAATGAGATGCGATTTCGCGTTTTAAGAAGCATTAGAACACTATTGCTACGATAGGTAGACATTTGCAAACGCTATTTCCTAGCAAAGAAGTCTCGCATTTACATTCATTTGAAGTATAGGCGAGGAATACATAACACTTCGCAAATAATATTACATCTTACCATGAAACATAGAAATGAGATGCGATATCGCGTTTTAAGAATCATAAGAACTCTATTGCTACGATACGTAGACATCTGCAAACGCTATTTCCTTGCAAGGAAGTGCGCATTTACATTTAGTTGATGTGTAGACGAGGAATACATAACACTTCGCAAATCATATTATATTTTACCATGAAACATAGAAATGAGATGCGATATCGCGTTTTAAGAAGCATTTGAACTTTATTGCTACGATACGTAGACATCTGCAAACGCTATTTCCTTGCAAGGAAGTGTCGCATTTACATTCATTTGAATCGTAGACAAGGAATACATAACACTTCGCAAATCATGTTATATCTTACCATGAAACATAGAAATGAGATGCGATATCGCGTTTTAAGAATCATATGAACTCTATTGCTACGAGACGTAGACATCTGCAATCGCTATTTCCTTGCAAGGAAGTGTCGCATTTACATTCATTTGAAGTGTAGACGAGGAATACATAACACTTCGCGAATCATATTATATCTTACCATGAAACATAGAAATGAGATGCGATATCGCGTTTTAAGAATCATAAGAACTCTATTGCTACGATACGTTGACATCTGCAAACGCTATTTCCTTGCAAGGAAGTGCGCATTTACATTTAGTTAATGTGTAGACGAGGAATACATAACACTTCGCAAATCATATTATATCTTACCATGAAACATAGAAATGAGATGCGATATCGCGGTTTACGAATCATAGGAACTCTATTGCTACGATACGTAGACATCTGCAAACGCTATTTCCTTGCAAAGAAGTGTCGCATTTACATTCATTTGAAGTGTAGACGAGGAATACATAACACTTCGCAAATCACATTATATCTTACCATGAAACATAGAAATGAGATGCGATATCGCGTTTTAAGAATCATAAGAACTCTATTACTACGATACGTTGACATCTGCAAACGCTATTTCCTTGCAAGGAAGTGCGCATTTACATTTAGTTGATGTGTAGACGAGGAATGGATAACACTTCGCAAATCATATTATATCTTACCATGAAACATAGAAATGAGATGCGATTTCGCGTTTTAAGAAGCATTAGAAAACTATTGCTACGATAGGTAGACATTTGCAAACGCTATTTCCTTGCTAGGAAGTGTCGCATTTACATTCATTTGAAGTGTAGACGAGGAATACATAACACTTCGCAAATCATATTATATCTTACCATGAAACATAGAAATGAGAATCGATATCGCGTTTTAAGAAGCATTAGAAAGCTATTGCTACGATACGTAGACATCTGCAAATGCTATTTCCTAGCAAGGAAATGTCGCATTTACATTCATTTGAAGTGTAGACGAGGAATACATGATACTTCGCAAATCATATTATTTCTTACCATGAAACATAGAAATGAGATGCGATATTGCGTTTTAAGAATCATAAGAACTCTATTGCTACGATACGTAGACATCTGCAAACGCTATTTCCTTGCAAGGAAGTGTCGCATTTACATTCATTTGAATAGTAGGCGAGGAATACATAATACTTCGCAAATCATATTATATCTTACCATGAAACATAGAAATGAGATGCGACATCGCGTTCTAAGAAGCATTAGAACACTACTGCTACGATAGGTAGACATTTGCAAACGCTATTTCCTTGCAAGGAAGTGTCGCATTTACATTCATTTGAAGTGTAGACGAGGAATACATAACACTTCGCAAATCATATTATATCTTACCATGAAACATAGAAATGAGATGCGATATCGCGTTTTAAGAATCATATGAACTCTATTGCTACGAGACGTAGACATCTGCAATCGCTATTTCCTTGCAAGGAAGTGTCGCATTTACATTCATTTGAAGTGTAGACGAGGAATATTTGACACTTCGCAAATCATATTATATCTTACCATGAAACATAGAAATGAGATTCGACATCGCGTTTTAAGAAGCATTAGAAAGCTATTGCTACAATACGTAGACATCTGCAAACGCTATTTCCTAGCGAGGAAGCATCGCATTCACATTCATTTGAAGTGTAGACAAGGAATACATAACACTTCGCAAATCATGTTATATCTTACCATGAAACATAGAAATGAGATGCGATATCGCGTTTTAAGAATCATATGATCTCTATTGCTACGAGACGTAGACATCTGCAATCGCTATTTCCTTGCAAGGAAGTGTCGCATTTACATTCATTTGAAGTGTAGACGAGGAATACATGATACTTCGCAAATCATATTATATATTACCATGAAA